>NW_026643203.1:1350458-2700917 GCF_028828555.1 Penicillium taxi | reverse complement strand
CCCGCGCCCCGCCTCGGCCCTTATACTCCCCTCTTCTCCTTTTGTGTGCGCACACACCATCAACACAACGGACTAATATGAATCGGGTCGTCTAGTATCTTTATATCCGACACAGCAACCTCTACATCCTTGCACTGACCAAGCGAAACACAAATGCCACCGAAATCCTTCTTTTCCTCCACAAGCTTGTGGAGGTGTTTACCGAATACTTCAAGGTGCTGGAGGAAGAGAGTATCCGGGACAACTTTGTCATCATCTACGAATTATTAGATGAGATGATGGATTTCGGATATCCTCAGACAACAGAGAGTAAAATTTTACAAGAGTACGCAGACCTCTTTCCACGCTCCTGAAGTGTACTTGCTGACGGGTGTAACAACAGATACATTACCCAAGAATCACACAAATTGGAAGTGCAGGCACGGCCACCTATCGCTGTCACAAACGCCGTCTCCTGGCGAAGCGAGGGTATTCGATACCGCAAGAACGAGGTGTTCCTAGATGTGGTAGAGTCCCTGAATCTCCTAGTGTCAGCAAACGGAAACGTGCTGCGGTCTGAGATCTTAGGTGCCATTAAGATGAAGTGTTATCTGAGCGGAATGCCCGAATTGCGATTGGGACTGAATGACAAAGCCATGTTCGAGACCACGGGTCGCGCTACACGAGGCAAGGCCGTTGAGATGGAGGACGTGAAATTCCACCAGTGTGTTCGACTGTCCCGATTTGAGAACGACCGCACGATCAGCTTTATTCCCCCTGATGGCGAATTCGAACTCATGAGCTACCGACTGAATACTCAAGTTAAACCATTGATCTGGGTCGAATGTCTGGTGGAGTCGCATTCTGGCTCGCGTATTGAATACATGCTCAAGGTAAGACTCATCCTCCCCCTTTTTTAAACCCTTATTTGATGATGCTAACCGCTGTCTTTATTAAAGGCTAAAGCACAGTTCAAGCGTCGCAGTACAGCCAATAATGTCGAAATTCTCGTCCCTGTCCCCGAAGACGCAGACTCACCCCGGTTCCGTACAAACATCGGTACTGTGCATTACGCACCCGAGAAGTCTGCAATTATCTGGAAAATCAAGCAGTTTGGTGGTGGCAAGGAATTCTTGATGCGGGCAGAACTCGGTCTACCCTCCGTAAAGGGAGACGACGAGCACGGTGGTGGTATGACAGGTGGCTTTGGAGGTAGCATGGGCGGTGCTGGTCAAATGGGCAAGGCAAAGCGACCCATCAACGTCAAGTTCGAGATCCCCTACTTCACCACCAGTGGCATCCAAGTGCGGTACTTGAAGATCACCGAGCCTAAGGTAAGAAAGACTTCCTTTAGATCTACATCAAAAAAAAAAAGAAAAAAAAGAAAAAAAATTTAACTGACTGTATAACAGCTACAATATCCCTCTCTGCCCTGGGTCCGCTACATCACACAATCAGGCGATATTGCCGTTCGCATGCCCGACGTTCAATAAGTTAAAAACTATTCTTTGGGCTTTCTGCATGGATTGATTTGTATAGCCTTATTTTCGTCCTTTTTTGACGGTTTCTTCTTTTTACCATTGCCTCTTACACCACTTTTCTTCATCTGCGCTCCCCGCTGAGGCCGGCCGGTCCGATAGATAATTCAATACCTAGGTATCTACTTTGTCTTTGTCATTTCTTCCTACCTTGACGTCTCTCGAAGATGTTGTGTTCATTTCATTCAGACATATGTAGAGATGGGCTAGGCTACTGTAGCCGTGGAGTCTTGGATTTCTACAGTTTGCCATATGTAATTGTGAGTCGGAGTAAAGCCCACCATGAAATGGGACAAACAAGAAATATTATCATATATCAAATTTAATAATGGGTATCTCGATATGAAATCGAAAACAGTAGGAAAAGTAGTAGGAAAAAACCAAGGAAATGAATAAATCTCTACTTCATACCGCAACGCCATGTGTCATGTCAGCGTCCGTGAACTTTTGCTGTCAACCACCCAGATATTCAGAATACCACGCTAAAAAAATAATAATAGAAGGACAGAGAAGGAGTCTCAACAGTAGGACAAGATTGCAAGTTTCGATCTATTCAGATCGAATCAAGCAGTCGCCCCAATAGCAGTATCTTCAGGGGGAGGAAGCGGGAATCCGTCTGTGCTGCCCGAAGCTGCGGCTTTGGAGAATCCTTCTCGGGCAAGCATGGTGTTCAACACGGCGCAGTTGTAAGCTGTTTCGCCAGGCGGTACGACGAGGAAGATGTATGTATTATCCGTGAAGCGGCCAAGGAAGATATTGAACTGCGGGGTTTTGGTGTGCATTACAACGAAGCCGGCAGATGCGGGAGTGGTGAGTGTGTTACGGGCTGCACAGTGCTTGAAGGCTTTCATGATATTGGACAGACGCTCATGGCGGTCGTATATCGGGTTGAAGTCGCCCACTTTCGAGGTAACGGAGGTGACTGTGAGGAAAGTCGAGCGCTCGAAGAGAATGACTTCTTCCGCGTCGACTTTCTTTGCAAAGGCGCTGAGGAATCGCTCGATGACGGTCAAGTTTGGAATGAGCTTATGTACGATTCCAGCCCAGGCTTTGTACAACGATTGATCCCAGATACTACTGCCAAATGTATCGACTCGGAAGTGTGCTGATCGACTGCGGATTAGGGAGGATCGCTCCTCGTAGATGCGTTGGCGGTGCTCGGCTTGGATGAGATCCATCTTGTGGACGAGACAGAAGACATAGGCATTTGGGCTGAACTCACGCAGAGCATCGATGACAGCATTGTATGTATCCAGATCTCGGTCAACTTCCCGTGACTCAATGTCGAACACATAGATTAGGACTGCGACGTCGGAAAAGATATTGCCGCGTTGGGAAGCTAGGTAGGTCTCCATGAATGCATCTTGGCTGATCATATCCCATACTCATTAGTAGGCGTCTAGATTATTGGGATGAAAAGATCTCACCCTCCACAATCCCAGAGGTTGAGCGTAAGGTTGCCCATGAACTTGACGTGGCTGTGTTCCACATCAATTGTCGCACCCAGACGTCGCACATCCTTAGCAACATAGTTACTAAAAATGATTGAGCGCATGGATGACTTGCCTGATCCACTCTTGCCCATCAATAGGACCTTTCTCTTCTTCTTGCGAGCGTCCATGATGATCTACGGGTGATGTCAAGGTCGGATGCCCCGCACACGAGCGGGGGCAGCTCGGGTAGATGTGGAAGGTGGCGGTGGGTCTGTATAGGCTGCAGAATGATTCCACAGGCTATTTATTGTTGGTACAAATGTGGTGGGAGTTATCTGTGGAGTACATGAGGCATTGGAGACACAAGCTTGGGGTTGGGTTGGAAACAAGCTCCAGCCAAATAAGATGAGCATCACCGGATTAACCTATGTCCAGGTCACGTGACCTGAATAAGAGTCAGTGACAGCTTGAAAGAGAAATCTGTAGGGAAGATAAAAGAATAAAAGAAAAAGCTAAGATTATAAGTGGAACATTTAGCAATCTATCCAGTCTCCAGACTCCAGAGGCTTGCAGTCTACCACTGATAGGTTGTATAAGTCTATCAGCTGAATAGCTTTTGTTGAGATAGATGCATAATAATTAACTTGCCCCATGAACAAGGCCTATGAAATAAGAGAATAAACAAGAATATGTGACTTGATCATCAAGTCAGTCAGTTACCTTTATAATAGAAAAGATGGAAATCAAAGCCTAGTAATACAATGGCTGCAAGTTATGGTTCAGTAAACTCAAGTTTTCTTTCACAATGCAATAGTATCTGGATACAACACTGCTAAGCCATATATTAAAAGTATGAAAGATAACAATCCACATGAATAGAAGAAGAAAGAAGTGATAAACGGAAGACTGGGAATAAAAATCAAGTAACCTGCCAAGGGGGATGTGTGTGTGTGTGTGTGTGTGTGTGTGTAGAAAGTGGTATCCGAAAGAAACACAAGAAAGGTAGAAAGGTGCCACTGTGAAGAAGGAGCAGTATGCAAAAGACCCTCTATAAAGGATTTGAGGAAAGAAAAGGGGAATTTGAAGGGGAGCCCATGAGGAAGGAGAGAGGAGTCGTGATCAGACATTTCAAAAGACACCAATCCAGGGAGAAGATGAAGAGAGAAGATGAAGAATAAGAAAAAAGATAAAGATGGTAAACCAAAGGATTGGCAAAAAGTCAGGTATTTCCATCATCCATTGGGCTCATGAATATAAAGCGTTAAAAAACTGTTCCATCGGAACGGATCATAATGGGTGGTTCCTTGGTATTTGGCCTCGAAACCTCGGCAATTTCACGACCACCCTGGTTGATAGTTAGAACTGGAAATATAAAAATATAAGTCATTAAGAATCAAAAACATACCTTCCAGGATCCAGCCTCCAGCATTTGGGCCAGTGACAATTGATCAGCACCAATGAGACCCAATTGGCCATTGACCTCATGAAGCAACTCATCCAAGAAGCCCACGGTTACGGCCCGCCACTCCACGATCACATCGTCGTCCGTGCTGAACAGTGGAACCACCTCCATATTAGGTTGACCCTTGATCTGGGCATTATCCTTGAAGGCCGCGACACCCCGCGCCATGTCCTTTTCTTTTAGAGTTATCAATCCCATGTCAATGATAAGACCACCATTGCGGTACTCGGGGAGTCCGGTCAGCAAATCGCTGCCAGCAAAGTGAATGTTCATCAATTTGTTCATTGGAACCATGACGGAGTAGCAGAGCCACTGTGTCAATTTGTGGAATGGCATAATGCTCTCCCATGGTTGGGCGGGCGGAGATCTTGGAAGATCAGAGCATTCCCAAGCGTCGCCTATCGACACTCCGTCAATCTGAGTTCGCGACGGGGGCCAGATGCAGGCAAAGCCGTCCATGAGAACACTCCATAGAGTGGTGATGGGAACGATGGGGACGGAAGAAGCGAGAGTTGACGGATGGCCGAGAATGTAATCTAAGAAAAAACCAATTAAAAAAAAAGGCCGATCGGAAGTTTTTCGTTGTATATTTTACTCACCTAGCATGTTTCCTGGTCGAGCGTCTACACCGAACAAGTCTTGGTTGTTAAGGGCATCTGCCAGTCGCACCAATAAGCCGGCGCGACCTTCAATGCCAGCTAGGCAATTCTGCTCGGAGTGTTGCATGCCCTTGGCCAATTTGTCGACTGTCATTCTCTGCAAAGCAGCTCCATCCACCTGGCATGGCTCTGTCGGGTCACTGCTGAAAAGACCCGACTTGAACATCTCCAGACTGGCGACGGCAAGACCCTCACTGCGCGTGTAGACCCTGCCAGATTCTTTAGAGCGATAAGACCATCTGGTTCCTGCGCCAGCATCGAGCAAGACTGAGACGACAAACAGATCGATCAAGCGTCGCGTGCGCTCCTGCGCATCAATTCGACTGGGCCATGACTGCAGGAGCTGGCTGATACGGGGACGGCCGCCCACATCGAAATGCTGCCAACGGCCATGCGGTGGGATACTTTTATAGTCCGGCGCATAGTCTCGCTTTATTTTACGTTAGCCGGGGGGTTTTAATTTTATTATTGGTTTTTTTGGTCGTGTTACCTTGATGATTGACACAATGTATGAAGCAGTAGCAGCAAACTTGGACATGTCGACGTCGAAATGGTGCAGCTTATTACGTTTGGCTCTGCGAAGAATGAGGTTGGCTCGTTCACGCACGGCGTGAATGCTTCGTAGATACGCGGCGGGGTCTAGTGCTGGATCGGGTGGTCTCGCGATAGGCATTTCGGGGATAGGAGCAGGCAAGCCACTTGATTTGTAGCCAGTATTGGAAGATTTGAGGGAAGCACTCGAGTTTCGAGCGCTGGTACTGGAAATGAACGATTCATCCCCATCTCTGTCGGACTGCGACGATCGCGATTCCTTGCGCTTGAAGAGACCCATGTTGATTTCGAATTCAGAAAATAGGATGATAAAGAGAGTATGAGTCGATACAATTGCTCATCTGTCGATTGGATAAGTGATTGTAATTTGCCGGATTCTTGATAGATTTCAAGGATGATTTTTTTTTTGTTCCCTCGAGAGTAGATGGCGGGCTTTTTTTGAATTAAGGACCTTTCATTAGATCCCAAACGAAATGAAGCAGAAGTACAAAAGATATATTAAAAGGAAATTATGGGGACAGATGTATGTGTGTGTGAGAGAGAAAGAGAGAGGAGAGAAGAGAGAAATCGAAATAGCCCCTGGACTGTAAAGTGGGGGAGGAGGAATGAGGAGCGAGAAGCTTAAGAAAGTACGAGTACCATAAGTATACTCCGTACAGTACCAAATACTGTGTACCATGTACCACGACCCAGACCAGACCAAACCCCGGAGTACCAGTACCATGTACTTCCTACGGATAATAAAAACTAATTTTAGTATTGATAATACATACCATTTAACTATCTAATTCTGCTACTTTTTACTCTCTACTTACTCTACTCTTACATCTACTCTCAGGGGGACCAAGTCCAGTCTCCATACAATTTAGTTGCCGAAGATAAAAATGCACGGACTGGCTAATGGCCCTGAACGGAAGCCAGAAAAAAGGAAAAACTCCACATAGGTGGCCATAGCTCAATTAGCTCTAGGGTAGTGATACTAGCAGTAGTTTCTGGACTCTGGAACCAACGCTAAATCACTTTTTCGGGTGTAATTGGACGGGGCTATGGAGGTTTATGGACCCGAAGAGAGATTTAGTGCTTCCGGTACCAAGGATACTACATGGGCTATGCTTCTGATAGGTTCCTCGTTCCCATTTCCCATTTTTATTTCTTTATTTCCAATATTCTTTTTTCTAAAAACTTAGAAAGAGCCGTCGGCAATGGGTCGATCTTATGTATTCAGACAGTACATTCAAAATGTTGTAAGTAATATGCATGTCAGCAACACTAGTGGCTGTTTCTGCAAGGGAATACTACACGAACTCATAGATATTAGTACCTATATATATAGTTCATGATATCTAGAACACCTTTCGATATAGAGATTTCAGAGTTTCTAATGTCCTTCTGTGGAGTATACTCCGATCCTAATTAGGTAGGTAGGTAGTTTAATACTCCCTGTCTGCTCTGTACTCCGTGCTCACCTCCATCCGATCTTTCCATCACTACCTTTTCGTACTCCACGTACTATTAAAACCCAGTCCAACCACTACTCCACGACTACTTAACCCCTGGACATGATTATCAATACATTCAAAAAATTAGTCCACCTAAAAAGGGTTTAATTTCCGCCACTTCCACGATAAACGACAACGATAGGTCCCTGCTTAGGGCAAGTGGGGGAAAGCACGGGCCAGACCACGCAGTTAACGGAACGGAGTACCGTATAGTTAACTACTCCGTATATAGATAGATACGTAGATACGCATTTGCCACGAGAATGGCACATGAATATTATCATCGTATGTAGTATCGTAGTTAATACTGGTAAAATCTAGTTTATTCCATACTATGCAAAAGAAACAGATAGAACATTGCCGGGGGCGAAAGGCCCACTGCTTGTAACCTTGTATCATAATCATTACCTAAGGTAGTACCACGCGGCCCGAAGTCTCCGCCATCAATTTTAACTTTTAAGCGATGTCATCTATACCTTCTTGTTCTAGATAGCGCAGTTCTATCATGGACCGAAATTCAGTTCGGTAACTATCTAGTACGTACTTAGCGTACTAGGTTAATAATTGCATCTTGGTGAGTTTTCTGGCCAAAGCATACGACACTTTGCCCAGGTCAATGGTGTTCAAGCCACAGACCCGTCAGCTAACCCACCTTCCGTTCGTCAGCATTCCACCTTGTCCAAAGTACGGGGCTAAATATACATGTGAGGCTGTCAAAAAATTTCTGTTCCTGTCCACATTCCAACACGTTCCTGTTCTCGTCCCAGTGATCGGGATAGGGCGCAGGCTAGACCTAGGACCTAGACCTAGACTTCTCTCGGGGTCTCTTCCCTAGGCAGGATATGGCCATGGCCGTCCGGGATTCCTTAGTACCGCCCATCTGTCTCGGAAATGAACAGTTCCTTGTGAACCGTCGTTGATCCTAGCTCGTCCGGACCGGATACGGCGCGGTCCGGGAAATCGGCCGAGGAATAAGAATCTGCTTTGCTGTCTTTTGGATTCTTGGATTCCTTCCCGGTGTCAACTTAATTGGAAAAACTGGGTCATTAATTAGAGATCGGGGGTCTTCCCGCTAACTCTAACCCCTGGAGCTGGAGTTGAAGTTGGAGGTGCTGGTCCCTATTGGTTTCCAATGGTTCGTATTCAAGCAGCTTAAGTATGTCTAAATCTTTGTTCCCAAGGTTTTGTAGCCGTCTCTCGTTCCAAGGTTGTCATGCATGAATTCAGGAATCTAGATTAACCTGACATTTCACAGCATTTTTCAGTTATATTCCAATGAAACCCCAATACAACTGGGCAGTAAGAGTCCGAGGGAGTCCCCGGTTCGCTTCTTGAATTAGTCTATATCTGGCCCCAGGTGATCTTCGGCACATCTCATGATGGGCCATTAGGAATAGGATTTAATTAGCCTCTGAAGGTTTGGATCCTGAGATCCTCGGATAACGCTCGCAGTACATACTGAAATGGGGAACTCCCCACTACAATACTTAGTAAATGAACAGGGATTGGTTATCCAGGTGCCTAGTAGTCATTGGTCCCTGGAGACCTCGGTATTTACCTAATATACCTATGTAATAAAGAGCTTTGACATGCCTTCGAGGCCTCGATGATAGAAGTCCCTTCTCATAGAAACTACCCATGTACCTTCCTAAGTCGGTCAATAATAGATTTATGTTATTTTGCCTTCAATGCCTTCGGTTACCACCGTCGGTGACGCAAATATGGCCCACTTTTTGTCTTTTGATTGGTTTCAAATGGCATTTCTAGGGCTCCTTGCCCCTCAATACTGTACTTTTGAGAGAGAACAGGGGGTTGTTCTATGGATATCGTAGAAGAATCTTATGACAATTTGTAATTATAACTTATCGTGTTTGATTGGCTTCGTTCTAGCTAGTCACAAGGCGTATTTGGGTATCATTGGTGGTGAAGCTTGTAATAATCAGTTCTGAGCTACCTGAGTATCTATTTAAGTAGGTTTCTTCTATGTATATTGTCGCTGCAGGGGGATGGACCTTAGGTTGACCGGTGTTCCGGAGGCAGATCAATGGATCAAATAGGGGCTAAAGAAGGCTTCAATTGTTCTAGAACTAGTTGAGTGGACCCCTGGAGATCCATCGTAAGCGAAGTCTCAGGCGATCAATCTATATACGTAAAGTCTAGTGATTGGCCAGGATGTTCCATTAATGTCTTATAGACTAGCCCCCATCCGGGCAATTGCACGAAAAATGTCAGTCCGAAAACGGCCTCGCAGATGTAAGTTGTGCCAACAAGTTTAAATGTCACTTCCAAGGTTTTAGCAGGCCAACGGATATTTAAAGTACAGATAGAGCCCTGGAATACAATAACGGTTTACCTAGGTACCTCAGTACTGAGCTATAGAGGGAGACCTAGCCTCAGGAGGTCGTGTGACCGCACAAAAGAATTGGCTTCTGAGAACGCTGAAGCCTAGGTAGCTGATTCTTGCACATATTACATGATGGCCATTCAAAGAATGATCTATATAGATATTCGTGTCGTTGGAGGGACTTCTTAGTCCACTGGAACGTCAATAAATTTTTTTTATCAAAATTCGAACTACCACGACGAATGATTTAGGGATAGGCATGAATAAAAGAACCAAGAGATACCGCGAGAGCCTCACTCCTAGTATTCCAATGGATGCTGCGGGATTCAACCATATACCAACACATTGCCCTCAATGAATAGTATATCCTCCATCAGCAGTCTAATATGCTCCATTAACATTTGAACCTGGCTTGCATTATCACTTTTAAGAACGACTGCAATTTTAGAAATTTTACTTGATTTCCCCGGCCCGTTGAAAGGATGTCGCCGTTGCAACTATTCAGCTGACTCTCAGATCTGGATTTCGTCCACACTGATAGCCGGCATGGCCGCTGCGGAATCTATTTAAAGGCTGTCAAAACTGTTCACTCTATCCATTACCCCTTTCCAACTCACATCCTTGATAGAGGGCATTCACATAGATGTTATGTGGTGCGTAATCCAATGACACTTGTCTGGTTAAACTGCTGATAGCTCCTTTAGAGGCACGGTAAAAAAAAAGCTATGACATATGTATCTTAGCAAAAGCCTGTATTTTGGAAGATAAAGTTGAAAAACCTAAGATAATAGGGCCCTGAAACTGGCGCTATTATAGAAGAAATGTTGATGATCTAGCCCCGATCTCCCAGCCCCGATCTCCAGGTGGACGGGTCACTTGATCTAGTATCTGCAGCCAAGACTGACATTGCATTAATTTGCATAATAATATTCCATACATATTCATCTATCTCGTGGATCATCGGATGGAGACAAGCAGGCGCTAATGCAACGCCAGCACTATTAACCAGTCTAATCCCGTGTAAGCTGATGTAAAAACGCAGGTGGCAGGGTCAAATAGGCTCACATGTCCAATCTGCCGTATTTGATCTTAGCCTGCATGTAGCTGGCACTATACCCATCAGTTTTGACGAATATTGGAGCTAAGTCTCCCGGCTTGTGCCCTGCTGCTTAAGATGCAGATCAGTGATTCAGTGTTTCTCTGTGCACTGAGTCATCGATATATTGCATTCAAAGTGATACAAAGTTGTCTTGATTCTTGAATCAGAGAGGCTGCAGCCTGCCGTCCCTGGAGCTCCTTCTAGTATCTCTTAATAGCAAATAACATTATTTAAATAGCTCTTAACTACGAGGAACAATCATTCTATGTCATTCACAGCTTGTAGGTGCTTATGTTAAAACTTAATAACATTGACAAACCACAAAACTTTTAACTGGGCATTTTCAGGTTCCTGTCAATCTCAGATGTGCCAAAGAGAATAAAATCAAATTGAAATATTCCTATTGCTTCAGACTGATAACTTATCCGAAGATCACATGATCAAGACGCGCGATCCGCGTCGAGTAGACTAATATCTTCGTTCCCCTCTCCATCACCTGTCAAATAAACTCAAAAATGTCTGCCTTCACCTCCATCCGATCCTCCATGCGTCTGGCCAGCACCGCCAACCAGGCCACCCGTGGCTTCAGCTCATCCGCATCGCGTTCCGTTGCCCGCATGATCATCACTGGCCGCCTCGGAGCCGAGCCCGAGCTCCAAGCTACTGCCAGCGGTCAGGAAATCATCAAGTACTCTGTTGGTACTTCATACGGTCCCCGTGACAACCGCCAAACCAGCTGGTTCCGTGTTGCTAGCTTCGCGCCCGAGGGTGGACAGCGGGATCTCATTATGGGCCTGTCGAAGGGGTATGTGATGCTTTCCCCAAGGAAGCATTTTGGCCCGATAATACTGGCCATTAGGCTTGGCTGATGGCTTCTTTTGCTAATTATCGTTTTCTTTCTAGAACCCTTGTCTACGTTGAGGGCGATGCTTCCATGCGCAGCTACGATGATGCTGATGGCAAGAAGCAATTCAGCCTGAATATTGTTCAGCGTATGTTCATTTCCATTTCAACAAATTCATCAAATTCCTTCCGGAGACATCTTCCATATCTTCTATTTATGGCTAACTCTCTATCATACAGGCTCTATCGAAGTTCTCTCGCGTCCTTATAACAATGATGCCCACTCCGAGTAAATTCCGTTTTCTGCAAAATCAACCGAATCATATGCACGCGGTTAATCCATCAGTCTTTGCGTCTCCTATCTGGAATGATACATAGCCGCTACGGCTTGGTGTATATGACTTTGTTTCTGGCTAGGCATTCGACATCGGCTGAGTGCCCCCAACTCAATTCTCCTATTTAGCAACTTCATTTTGTTATCTTTGTTACTTTATTGTACTAGCATACCCTGAAATACGAATACGCTGCTGTAAGAAAGGATCTACCCAGAAGGCAGTTACTGCTATTCGAATATTGCATTCGCGCTGTAAAAGCTATATCGAAACATTAGATATTAAAATTGATTTCTATCTGATCACACAAAAGAAAAGTAAGGAATGGAAAGTAGCATGGATCATCCGTATCGATTCAATTCATCTGAACTGTCAAATGGTCAACCGGAGAGATTCATCAGATCTGCACCTCGGATTGTTGGCAAATCACCTGTTTGATGTGAATGGAAGCGTCCACTCGTTGAGAAGTGCCTTGTGCCGAATACGGAGAATAGTCGGAGCTGGCACGGCTAGTTCCAGCCCAGGCACTTGTGCAAATAGTCTGAGTTCCGGAGTCGGATGTGACAGATTGGAGAAGCAGACCCCGGTCGCGACAGATAGCTCGCTTAGGGCGGAAAAGAGAGACAGGAGCATAATACCACGGGGCTTTGACAGCGTGAGTCTTGCATGCTGGCCCAGAAATACCTTTCTCGAGATCGTTGTAGACACTGGCAGATATGTTAGCGTGCTGTCTTTGTTTAATAAAATGTAAATGTAAACATACCGAGGAGAAGAGCTTGAATACTTGTTGAAAAATTGTTTCGCTTTGTTCGTGCTTCCAGCAAGGGTGGCAGGATTGGAACCATCAGAAGAAGGAAGAGAATACTTCGAGTCAATAGGAGGCTTGACATTGAAGCATTTCCCAAGGCCAACCTGCCAGAATACCTTGCGATAAGTGCGCATAGCATCTTTGCCGAACCCGCAGAAGATAAAGATGATGAAGCCCATGGCAACGGGGATCCAGCGGTCGAAAAACACCTCGCCTCCTGATGGGACCAATATGACCTTGTGCCAGGACGGGCCATGCATATTATTCCAGGAGTAGGCGTGCCAGGGCATTGAGAGCTTAATGTCGGCGTAAACCACATACCCTTGAGTGGGAAGGATACCGACCAGCATGGTGAACGCAAGACAGAAGAGACGCACGAAGCGAGACTTGCTCATGCGGCTGCTACTTGAGCGCAGGATGGACTCAAAGTCGCTCCAATATCTATGCAATCGGAAAAGGGTCAAGCCTGTAATGTGAGTTAGTTTCTAGACGCCAAAGTAGTAGAGATCAAAGGACTTACAGCAATAGTATGCTGCGACCAAACAGATGATCGGTGGCCAGATCCAGGCGAGAATGAGACTGACCCAACTCTCATCGTAGTTGTTGATGCAGCCTGAGATGGAGAATATGTAGTATCGGCTCTTCTGGTAGACGATGTGCATTATCATGACAATGCATGGAATGATCACACAGAACATCCACTCCACGAGTCGATTATGCAAACGCTGGCTCTTACTAGGCACTAGCATGGCCCGTCGGGTGTCTAGGACCATTGCAAGACTGCGGAAGATGCACATCATAGCTCCTGACACGGCGACGTAGGCACCAGCCATAACCTTTACCTCGATATCACAGAGGCCAGTGCCATCCCACCATGAAGCAATGTCGTCAGTGGGCCAGAGGAAAGCATTGATGATATTGAACAGGTTAAGCACCATGCACCAGCAGATCAGAGACATCGCGGGAAAGTTGTGGTTCTTTGAATGGAGAAACAGCGGGGGAATAGAGACGAGGATTGACAAGATGGCCAACACTGGAAGCACAGTGGCCAAAGGAAAACGAAGATATTCAGTCTCCATTATGAGAAATTCGTATGAAACGACAGCAAGGCTCTGATATTGGAGCAAGCAGAGAGGGTGGAAAGAATTTGAAGCACAATCGACCAGCGACAAGATTCTAGGGAGATGATGGAGGAGAGATTGGAAGATGATTTGAAAGAAGAAGAGAGGCCATAGGTAGGGAGGATAGTTATCTGGAAGCTGAGATACCACTGATTCAGACGTGTTTCTTCTATAGAAGCCTGAATCTGGAAGTTCTTTCCATAAGATTTGAGGGCACATACAGGTTTCCATAAGAAAAAGTGAGCCTGATGTCGCAGTTGACAGGACATATAGCCTGTACTTCCCAAGGGAAACCTATCCATTGAGGCATAACCTTCTGCATAGTCTTGATGACATCTTGAATAAAGAGACTATTAGAGACAAAGGAATCCGAATTGAGCATTTTGGAGGACGAGGTGATGCATTTGGATGTCAATAGAGTACCAAATTGTATAGCTCCATTGAGCCTCTAAAAGGGTTAGAGTGACCCATGGTTGAAGTACGGGTGTCACCCTAAAATTATGAATAGAATTGATTGTCAGTATTACCAACTGAAATCCATTTCATCCATCTCTGTCAAGTCCAATATTTGAATAGCGGACCAAAATGAATGTAGAGGGTGAGTTATGTATCACCAACCAATAATCAACCGCAAAACGTACCTTCAACTTCCCGCGACCGCATGAACTCCTACAGCCAAACCGGGAAACTTTTACTCTTTTTAACTTAGATCGTTCACGTCATGGGGACCGATCCAGGACCTTCATCCCTATCTTCTTCCCCTCTCGCCACATTTCCTCGCAATGCGCCGACTCAAGTTCGTCGTCGAGGTCTCCGCTCGCGTACCAGCACCGAAGGGATGCCCGACTGGCCTCAACGTCGTAACTCTACATTGTCAGACTCGATCTCGGAGGCTCGAAATTCCATTCGATCTTCTACAGATGATTTGTTCCTTCCACGGTTGCGGAGTGAGAACCCGACAACGGAAGAATCTCACTGGCACTCGACACCACTTGCATTGGCTCTGCTCCCCGCCATAGCAGGTATCTTGTTCAAGGATGGAAGCGCCTTTGTTACAGACGTGACATTGTTGGTGCTGGCCGCCATATTCCTCAATTGGTCTGTTCGACTGCCGTGGTACGTCATAATTCCAAAAAAAAGTCAAGACGGAAACTAACTGTATAGGGACTGGTATCGCTCAGCCCAAGCAGTACAGCAAGAACCAGAGAGCGATGTCAATGAACCCGTTAAGGAAGCAGATGGCGCCGATGAAGGCGAATCTACGCAGCAGCGTCCAAAGAATCTGCGATCTGCTGGAGCTACAGCGAGCAGGGAACTATTGATCCATGAACTCGCTGCCCTAGCTTCGTGCTTCATCTTTCCCATAATCGGCACATGGGTACTCCATGCCATCCGATCAAGTCTATCTCGTCCATCAGAAGGTCTAGTTTCGAACTATAACCTAACCATATTCCTCCTGGCAGCGGAAGTACGCCCCTTCGCCCATCTTCTCAAGCTCGTACAAGCACGAACCCTTCACCTTCAGCGGATAGTAGCCTCCTCATCTGAAGACCACATCGACCCTAGCAAAGTCCAAGATCTCACAAAACGCCTCGAGGAACTAGAAGCCCACGTCGCTGAAACAGCAGCAGCTCGGCTCAATGCAACATCTGAAAACGAACTCACGCCATCTCCCACACAACCAAGCGATGCTCCATCCATCGTTATACAAGCTTCGGTCGAAGCCCGCAGAGCCCTACAACCAGACATTGAGGCACTAAACCGTGCCGTACGTCGATATGAAAAACGCCTCGCTTTCAGCTCCCTCCAGTGTGATACTCGCTACCACTCACTCGAATCACAGGCCCGTGACACCCTTGCCCTGGCCGCCGCTGCACAGCGCTCAAGTGCATCCAAGCGCCAAAATAATGCCATGGTCCTGATTGACTGGGCCTGTGCGTGTATTGTTGTCCCCTCCCAGTTCGCCATCTCGCTTCTAAATCTGCCCGGTCGGATCACGAGCCGCTGTTTAGATGCAGCAAAAAATATGATAGGCTGGCGGCGCAAGACTGTCTCACACCCGCGATCCAAATCATCGAAAGGCAAATCTGTACAAGTGTTGCGAGGATCTAAAACCCGGGCTCAATTATCCCCACCGAGGCAGATGCAGACTCCAGTTTCCATGGAAACTTCTCGCTCGAATGTATATTAGGAAGCGCCTTCTATCTCCCTTGTTGCATATCAATCACTTTCAAATGGAACTTTTTGGGCTTTGAATCTATGAATCTTGGAATATGGCGGTATGGGATATGCATGACATTGGATATGGAATCGGAATGTATATGATGTATCTCCACGGCCTGACCTTAATTTGAGTCCACATTCCTCAGCTTCTTGTCTACTAAACACATCAAATTCTACCTCTAATTTTTTAAACCTCCCCATATGTATAACACGCATGGCACAGTTCAACAAGATTTCGAAATGGTACCTCCTTCATCTCATGATTAAAACGATATAAACACAACCGTTTTTATACTGTACATAATTACCGGCCACCGGAAGGCCCACGCTCATCAACACCAATCATTTTCAAGAACGGCTCTATAACGCTCCTTTTCCGCTCATCAGCTGCACGCCGCTCTTTCTCCTTTGGCGAGGTCGGAACGGCTGGAGAAATGAGCACACGCGCAAAGATAGTCGCCAAAGATGCTTCAACTGCCTGCCGACGAACAGCGAGTGGGTTTTTGGGCGTGACAGCGGGAGCGGGCCATTCTGAGGAAGAAGATAAGATTGATGATACAGTCGCCGAGCGAGATTTGCGGCGGAAACTCCCAGCAGAGGTAAAGGCTGCCGAGGATTCTGAAGTAGGTGTTGGCATAGATACGACTTCCTCTGCTGGAGGCTGATCTTGGGATTTCATGGATTCGTTTGATTTGGTCTTTTTGTGCTTGGACTTGGATAGCGGTGATATCGGTTGTGTGGATGGTATTGGAGTAACCTCATTTGTGATCCGCGCTAACATGAAAGTGACGAATGTGAAAGAGACGCTGTGGGCTGGCGAGTAGGCCAGGCTCTCGAGTACCCAGCCCTGCATTTCTTCCCAGGAGCGGGGTGGAACTTTGGCCTTCTCGCTTGCGATCATCTGCTGTTCCATGTCTTGCCAGACGGATGCAGTAATAATGCCATCACTTAGTGAATTGAGGAATGTCAGGAGGGTCTCGGATAAGATCTCCAGACGGGGCAAAGATGAGATCTCTGGTGGAAAGATCTTGGAAAGAGACTCGTTAGTGTCAAGGGACTCGCGCACTAAAGCAGACAAATGCGCACGCTCGTATGGATCCTGCAGCGTCCATGCATCGGGTTGGAATGGCCAGCCCGGATGAATTGTCCAGGGTGCTTCTACTCCAGAATCGCTGGTTGTCATGCTCCATTCCGCGATAGCACGCTCTGTCAATCCGGAAATTGCTTCAGTTAAGCGGAAAAGCTCCCGCGGTGCGGACAGTCGTACTTCATCTGTCTTCTGTAATGGGTTCGGTACACTAGATGATGCAAGACTGCGGGCACCTGCCTCGGGCATGCGAGTCAACTCGTCAACACTGCAGCCGAAGCAAGTTGGAAGCCAATTTCCACTGACAGAAATGAAATGATCCCGACCGTTATCAACATGAAGAACCAGGATCTCTTCTAGCTTGGCCTTTCTAATGTTGAGAAGACGTACGTGCTCTATGCTGCGCACGAAAGCTGTGACAACCACGTTGGCCACTTCTCCTGGAAGCAGCGTATGGCTGACTCCAAAGGAAATATTAACAGATTCTGTGTGCTCAAGCTCATTGGACCGGTCTACTTGAACATCAAGCCAAGAGAGAGTTTCTGGCTTATGCGCATCACCTAGGCTAGGCCGTTCTGCAAATGAAAATGTGGCCGGAGCCCCGCTAGTGTTGGCAATAGTGAGTGACCGATGATTAGGCACATCGAAACAGACGTCGCCAAAGTGAACAGCGTTTGGATCTTGTTTCGTGTTTTGCTCGTGGTGGTGATGCTGGTCCACGACGACCGTCAGTCCAGGCCTCGCCTCGTTCTCGGCTTTATCCAGCTCCCGAACGACCTCTTGGTGGACTTTAGCTTTGAGGTCGGGATTCACCGCATCATATACCAAGGTGAATATAGCATCTAGAGGTTTATGATCTGAAGATAATATTCTCTGATGCGACATGTAGTGATTCAGACGAATTATCTCATCTGTCGCCTCCGATGATGCAACCGAGGGCAGACGTGATAGGGATTCATCCGAGCTGAACTCTCCTACGCTCCCAACTTCAATGCCATCAACATCAGGGTCGTAGTCGAACAAGACGTCATCATCAGCAACTGCCTTGTCCAGCCCACGATCTTCCATCTCCTTATCTTTTATCCGGGCCTCCTCAGCTTCTCTAACACGCTGCTCGTGCTTCAGTTTGTCACGTCGTGTGCGATACAGGATTCGATCGCACCAGCTGGGACCCCGATTTTTCTCGCTCGAGTCAAACATAGCCACACTACCAACGTCATATTTGTACGTTGGTAAGAATGAAATATGGCCCTCATTCCATCCTGAATGGAAGGCTTTTCCCTGCTTCTGCTGAAGTTGAAGCTGATCATGAACAATGAGGGACGATATGGTTGTTTGCAATGAGGCAGGATCGTTGTGCGGATCGATTTCTTCATCAGTGACCGCCTCTGGCCACCCGGCTTCTTCTGTAACCGATGGTCGTCGTTCGTCGAGAGACGAAGGTTGGGAGCCCCGGCTATTATTTGACTCTTTCTGCGCGAAGGCAGTGTCATGCGCATTTTCACAGTGTCGAGCAAGAACTAGTCGAACATCGTCACCCGGGATATCGCTGAGTCGATAGTTGAGATCGCCGAACCAAAAAGTAAGATCCTCGTCACCAAGAGATTCAAGCGAATCATCCCGAGTCTCGTCCCCTAAATATGCTGGACTGAATTTCAAGCGCGAAGTAATCTGAGATGCATCCCAGTTGCGACGCTCCAAGCTACCTTTGTCTGCACCTGCGGCGAGGTGGCTGTTCACAAAGACCAACCGTGTAGTTTCACCAAGAACGAGACGAGTTGCAACGGCTCCTTTATTGCCCATGTATCCCATTAATCCAGTTCCAACGGAGGAGCTGCTGACAGAAGACACACTATCTCCAATTGCCGGGGATACGAAGATGAGAAGCAGCAATCCAACAAGTTGGACATCCGAGACAAGCCGGTACCCCGGTGGTAGTGCTTTTTGGACTGCATCTTTCCATCGATTTGAAGGCCCAGCATCAGTATAGGGACGTAAAGCCTCTGCTGGCGATGAAACATCGACAACTTCCTGAAGGCCAAGGACGTAAAGGTCAATATTCTCCGGGTTACACTTAAATGGTTTATCCTTCTTTTCTCCTGAATGCTTGTTCGATGCACCGGCATTTTGAGAGTCTATGCCTTTTGCATCAGAAAACTTCTCGCACACACCTTGACCTTCCACGAACCACTTCCCAATATCCTTCTCGGTGCCGGAAATAGCCGCGACATTCCACGTGCCAACTCTCACTCGTATCGTGCGCCGACGAGTATATTCCGCTTCTCTTTCTTTGACTGCGCGTGACAACGATAGAAAGTCGAGATTTGGGTTATCCGAGTCGACATCCTCGTTCGCATAATCTGTCGAATCGGGAACGGAAAATGTCCCCGCGTTAGGGCCCTTAGCGCTCATGTTGAATTGAAGAAAGTGGTGATTTTGATTATTGAATAGAGAAGTTGCACATGACGCGATGAGAATCGTTTACGGAATGCGACGAGGGGAATGTATATCCAATTTGCATAGAATTGAGGTATGTTGGCTCTGGACGGTTCTCTATCTTGCGGAAGAGAAGGCTTTATTTCTGGACTCGTAGCAGTTATACAGCGAGCTGATATTGGGAAGAAGATGAGTGATAGGAGCAAAAGTGAAGGCAATTATTGGTCAGTCATTGTAGGCAAGGGCTGGAGAGCGAGGTTCGACATAATGCACGCGTCGTAAGATGTAGAAAGGTGTGTAAATCTCACGAGTGGGCGAAAAGTCAAGTGGTAAATCAGATAGCAATTCAAATGAATTGATCCACAGAGATCTTAGGACTTTAAATGACCTCAACTGAATAGAAGTGGTTAGATATTAGAGAAGGGAAGTGGGGGGCGAGATCTAGCGATGACGATATGCGGAAATCCGTAAAAGGCGGCAGCGGTTACTGCCCAAGCGCTTTCTTGCCAGAATGAAAGCGTCTACTCGCTCACTTCATCACTTTCTCAGCAATCATGGCGCTTCACAAACCCCATCCCAACAATAACCACAATAGCCACACCACAAATTTCGCAGACTATGAGTCTGACGCTCAATACTACGATGCGTCGAATCCACAAGCCCAACCCGCCCCTCCACCACTTCGCTCGAACGAGGAGCTGAACCTTGCAGTTCTGCGTCGCCATAATACCTCTATCATCTCTATTCTATCTCTCGCAAACTATGCCGTCGTGTACATCTTCAGTCCAACGACGCGCCAATGGGAAAAAACCGGCATAGAAGGCAGTCTGTTTGTCTGCACACTAGCTCCTGGTGCGCTTGGTGAAGATAGATACACAGCTTTCGTGTTGAACAGACGCGGGCTTACAAACTTTGACCTCCCGCTTACAGATAGCGAGAATGTGGAATTGACCGAGGAATATGTCATCTTGAAAGAAGACGAAGACAGCGCGCAATCCCAAAACGGCATTGCAGAGATTGCCCAGCAAAATGGCTCGGGCTCGAGTTTACGAATTTACGGTATTTGGATTTACTCTGAGCCTCCACCCAACTCCACTGCGGACATGAGAACAATCAACGCCCAACTTATCCGTGAATGCGCCGCCCATGCAGGACAAAGTTTAAAATTGGCGAAGGAGCGTTTCGAGGCCGCGCAGCAGAATGGACTACATGCGGCTGCGTTGGCAGCGCAGATGCAAGTCATCCCACCGCTGGAAGAGCTCTATAGAAGTCAACCTATGGGAAGAGAACCTTCTCTGAAGGATCTTTTCGGGCAGCAGCGAGCCCAAGATGACGAATGGAGCATTCGTGCTCATCATGAATCTCAACAGCTCGAGCGTTCTCCCCCAGAACCGCCACAGCCACAAACAGATGTGCTGAGAAATCTTTTTCAACGAGCAGGTCTGACTTAGACTGTCGGATTCATGAGTTTTCACCTGGATTGTCACGAAAGATCATCGGCTTCTATCATGTCCCCTTTGAGATACCCAATCAGAATACATCAGCTTTCTGTATTGTAGTCTTCATCCTAGCCTATTATTATGCCAAAAATACCCTTTTGCAGACTCTACTTTCCTGAATCTCGTCTATCTCTATTTGTAGTCTTTAACCTCGTCCAATATCCCGAATCATCCCAGCCACTTTACGAGCCATGGCATCACTATATTCTACAAGGCGATTAGCACACCACTTCAACCCGATTTCGGGGATCATATGAAATAACTTACTCAAACAAAAAGCATGCGGAAGTCCTTCTTCGCAGACAAACATCCTTGGACCAAGTCCATCCTTTCGGCCACGAATCGCCACAATCTCATCTCTCGTCTTTTCAGCGACCCAATGATCCTTCCGTCCAAAATAGAAGAACATTTTCGCAATATGACCACCCTGATGATCAAGTCCCCAGACATCGTCGGTCCATTTATCAGCTGTGATGGTCCGCATCTCATCTGCAGCCATGTGCCTATAGTAATAAGACAAATTAGCCATTAATGGAAAAAAGGTAGACACAGGGAAAGCTGAAAGCATACAGTGCCTGTCGAACTCCACCAGGACTCTTTAGAAATTTGATTGTTGTTTCTAGACCATGAGGAGGTGAATTGCCCATTACAGCGCGAATGAGAAACCGGATCACAGAGACCGGCAAGAGGAAGGTAAGCAATCGAGCAAAAAGGCTCACGATAATAGGTAAATGCGGAATAAGCGAGACAAGAGTCTAGGAGGTAATATTAGCTTTTTGAAATCGACTGGTGTACTGCCGAATGCCCAGGTGGGGGATCGATCGTCTTTTGGCCGTCCATAGTCATACCGTCAACTTCTGCCCAGAAGGCGAATGCGCAATATCCTTCACAGTCGGGAACAGCATGATACCGCCAACGATATCAAAGAGTGCACGCGAGTGTCCAGGCTGCTCAGATTGAACGACTTCGTTACGGTGATGCTGCAGTATCTCCATAGACATGTACGTGCCGACGGAATGTCCGAGAAGAATGGCCTTTCGTCGACGCGGGCGGGCACCGGTCTCCTCGGCAGCTCGTATATCAGCAGCGATATTTTCACGCATAAGTGCTTCTAGTCTTTCGCGGACGAATTGGATCTGATATTCTAGTCCGTACGGTCCGGAGCTTCCGCCGCTATCTTCATTTCTGGAGTCCGCCGAAGATACGGATGACTTGTCATTCTTGGAATATACCTCGAAGCCTGCAAGACTACATCCATAGATCTGGAAAGAGGGTGGGTTCGTTCCGTATTTTGCATCTCCATTTTCTTGTGCAGAGGCCTTTGCTAAGTTCTCTGCGAGCAGGGATAGGAATGGGTGGTAGTAACTTATCAAGCCAGGGTTTCCGGAGATGAAGAAAATTGTTGTGTCCACCTCTTCTGGTGGCCCTGTATAGGTGCAGAAGGTGTTTTGAGTCACTTGAGCTTTCATTTTTTTTTTTTTTTTTTTTTTGCTTCCAAAGTTCCAAGTTGTCAATGCCTGAGCTTCTGCTTATACCTAGATTGTTGTGCTAATTGGCATTGAACTGTGTTGAATGACCTGTGAGATTTAATTAGATCTTAGGATCTGAAACAGTATGAGCCGACTCAGCTGAGCATTCACTAACAATAAATTACGTCAGGTTTGATAGGAGATTATTGGAAATGCGTTTACTTCGATGAAGTTGAACGTTGAGAAAAGGGTGGAGCCGTGTGCAGCGAATCATGTTCTCGACTCTGATTGGCTCTAACATTAGGTATCGTAGCCTAATGAGGACTAGTACTAGTTGTATTAGTAGCTGCCATTTCTTTCCAATTAGTTCTTATCACAACGACACTCCAAAATTCTCAGCATGGATGACTTAATGCCATCATTCCAACGGCTCAATCAGTCCGAAAGCGACCAGGATGTTTCAGTTGCAGATATCGAGGTGTTGAAGCGCCGTAAGCTAAATCTTGACAAGGAAGTTCTCAAAGAACGGCATATTTGGAAACCTACCGGTCTGTTTGATCAGCAATATTGCCAACAAGGCGCAAAGATCGCAAACATCTCAGCAGCAACCAAGCGGGTAGAGATATCGATTTCTCAGGGCAGCTATACTGGGAAAGATATCGACTGGGAACATACCGAGGAGGCAAAAAGACTCTTAGAGCAAATTAAAGCACACGAAGCCACAGAAAAGATCCTTAACAACCGTGCCAGTAAGCTGGATGAAAGTAGAAAAGGACGGCCCCTTCGAGTCAGCTTCATGCGGCTGTTTACTACCTCTAAAATTGGCATCGATATCTCGTAGACTAGAACGAAGCTTCGCAAGACAAAGCCTCAGAAATTCTGTGTGCTGAAAGCGGAAAACAATACTGGGGAACACCTGGCCGTTATCTCCCAAAAAACATGCTGAAAGCTCTTGTCGAAGAGCTTGGACATGAGTATAAGGACATCCTCAAGGGATCTTCGTTAGCACGTGGAGAAAATGATGCGTTAGTTGCACTTGTTGCCAGGCAGACAACAGCTCGCCGCCCGCTATGCACATTCCCGGATGAAGAAGAAGAGGAGACGGAAGAGGATGAAGACGAGGAAGCTTGATGCTGACCTAGTCACGTATATTGTAGTGTAAAGTATCAGTCAGAAAGCTGAAGTTTACGGACAGATATATTTCCTATACAAGTCCTCTTCTAGTCAGAAAAACAGGTTAATAATAGCTGTTATAAACTACACGAATACTACCACTTCTGTCAAGAGTTCTGATTGGTTAAGATTTAACCTTCTACTAAATAGTGTACGGATAGTCGGAAAGAACCAAGCAAACCTCGTAGTCGGTATTTCTCTTTTAGCTGATTTGGCTTTTTATGCATCTATAATTAATTCAGGACTGTAATCTGCTTGACGGCATTATGTGCTCCCATCTGACCCAGCAGCAATATGAGCAAGGTAATCATTACCATCGTGTGTATGTACTCAAGTTACCTGAGCTGACAACCCTGGAATTTAGTTGCATGTCCGAATACGGCTTATCCCTGCGTTCCTTTTATATCACTACACTAATGGTGAAATAGGTACACAGGTACACAGGTAAACTTGGAACCTTGGAATACCTCAAGTGAAGTGAATGGATATTACACCTGGGCAGATCTGAATAAAACACCTACTGAGTAATTAGGGATCACTCGTTCATTTACCTGCTATTACCCAGGTGGTACAGTGAAAATACCAATATTCGCAGTGCTCAAGGTAGCTGTGATAGTCAATGTTGGCCTACATCCGATTTGGATTGTAGTTGCTGTGGCGAGTGATTTATAATGAAGCAACCGCATGATAGGGTAAAGAGGATAGCGGACTTTGACTAGGTCCATAGGTATGAGAATGTGACGTTCTGATCTTAGGGTAACAGGCCCTAGAGGAAACACCTTCAGAAAGCGGGCTATCAACCTATGGACAATTACTTATTAGGATACAAAATTGACATTTTAATACTCATTTCTCGTTTTGCATTACAAGCTACAACGAGTCTAACCAAATGGAGATAGGAGAAGCTTAAAGGGAGCTCAGTAGTTATATACGACTAGAAATCCTTCAGCCCTAGCCTTATAAACGCCAAACATCCACATAAGCGCTCCTTACTCCGTACCATGGTTCTGGTTCTTCTCTACTCCATACTTAATCCACTCTTGAACATTGTGACTATGTACAAGACCTTGTTTCGATCACACTAAGGCATTGCCGTACGACACTAACCGGGTTTAGGAAGGTACTTGCGACAATCGAAGATAAGGAAATCGATAATCCTTATCGGAACCGAGTAAAGCCGAGATTGCTGGATGGCCGGTATTTTCCCGATGTATACTTCGTGCTGTATAGCTACTTTGATATCGTCTCTTGCTGGAATCTTTACACTTTTACTAGGCCGCTTTATCTATTTTGATCTTTTTACGCGTTTTTCCAACTATGAAAGACCACTTACAGGATGATGATACGCAGCTTGCTGCTATGGGTCATAAGCAAGAGCTGAAGCGTCAATATTCTACATGGTATGTTTTAAAAATGCAAGATTGATGTAAGAGATCATGCCCTGAGGATGTTTTTTTCAGGTCAATGCTGGGATTGGCGTTTTCTGTACTTAATGTTTGTGGAATATTTCCAATTCCCTGTGGAGTGATGGAGAGACTAACATCTCGCTAGTCATGGACCGCACTATCAGCCAGTTTATCAATCAGTCTTACATCTGGTGGGAGCACTAGCGTAATCTGGGGTAAGTCGGCAATATGAACTATAGACTGCGTACCCAGGAACTCACAAGAGTGACAGGCCTGGTGACTGCTGGATTTTGTAATCTTTGCATTGCTGCTTCTTTGGCCGAATTTCTTTCCGCCTACCCAACGTTTGTCTCGAGATTATGCTTTCGATGCGTACAGCAACTTACATGGCTTCATAGTGCTGGTGGACAATATCATTGGGTTGCAGGTAAGTTGAATAGCATGAACCAGAGAATCATAGTATGATGCTGACTTAATTTTCTAGCCAGTATGCTTTCTTTCCCTATAATCTCACTATAATTTCTTCTAACACATTATAGTCGCGTGGCCAAGATGGGTCTCTGCTCTTTCTTGGATTACAGGTTGGGTCAATGTTGCTGGATGGGTACGACCAATTCAAAGACGTGTTTGGGACATACACTAATAGAAACCTTTGAGTGAAATAGGTTGCTCTCGTTGCAACCAATTCACTGCTCGCTAGTCAACTCGTTGTGGGTATCATTTCAGCCATGCACCCGGTAAGAAAGCTTGAATCTCACTTCTCGCGATATCAATTGACATTTTCATCAGACTTACTCGCCACAACGATGGCAAGAGTTCCTCATCTATGTTGGATTAACATTAGGAGTTTTCTTAGTCAATGCCTTTATGAACTCCATCCTTCCAATAATCTATCGCGGTGCCTGTAAGATTTTCAAACTTCCTTCGATAATCTAACATAGCTAAATTCATTTAGTCGCGTGGTCAATCGGTGGATTCATCGTCATTTGCATCACTGTATTGGCGTGTGCCTCTCCTAACTACAACTCAGCCTAGTATGTTTTTTTTTGCAATCCTTGGAAATCTCGGCTAATATCGCAGCTTTGTCTTTTGCAAATTTGTCAACACAACAGGCTGTGAGTATTCACCATGACGACGAAAAAGACCAATTGATTAATTTTAAATAGGGCCTGATGGTGTCTCCTGGCTGCTTGGAGTAGGTTACATTGCAGATAGACCAAAAGATTTGGAGCTAACCGTCAGTCAAAGTTGCTACAAGGAGGACTCGGTGTGACAGCCTTCGTAAGTCAGATCAAAGAATGAGTTAAGAAAATATGCTGATTTTCACTAGGATGCTGTTGCTCACATGATTGAAGAGGTTCCAAATGCATCAGTTGAAGGGCCAAAGATCATGGTAGCATGTGTAGTAATCGGTACCTTTACCGGCTTTATCTTCCTAATGGTCCTGCTCTTCGTGGCAGGAGATATGACAACAATTACCACTTCTGCAGCTGGACCCCTTCTTCAGATCTTAATTGATGCCACAAAAAGCAATGCAGGCGCAATCTGTCTTCTAATGTTGCCCATTATTTGCCTGATTCTTGCAATCCTGAGCGTAATGACAACCAGCAGCAGAATGATCTACGCCTTCGCAAGAGATGGTGGACTTCCAGCGTCTAAGCTCTTTGCTACTATCCACCCCACCCTCAGGCTACCACTCAATGCTCTCATTTTGACTGTTGTGGTGGTTATCTGCTTTGGTTGTATCTTCCTAGGTTCTTCGAGGTATGGCTGCAGTTACCACTCAATTATGACCCTATAGCTAACTCTGATCAACTAGTGCATTCAATGCCATTATTTCTGCATCAGTGGTGGCTCTAGATCTATCATATGGAATACCAATTCTTGTCAATATCCTCCAAGGACGCAGAGCTCTCCCGGATAGAAAGTTCAAGCTGCCCAACGCCGTAGGATGGTTTGTTGACTTGGTAAGTTTAATTCAAGCGATCCCAGGTTTCAAAAAATACCTCTTTACTGAAATTTACTGGAATTCTCCAGGTTTCTTTGGCATATATCGCTTTGACAACTGTGTTGTTCGTGTTCCCTCCATCAAGCACCGTCACTGGAAGTAGCATGAGTACGTATCCATTACGGACACTGAAAAAACGAGATTTGATCTCTTGACTAACGTTCGAAAAAATATAGACTACTGCATTGCTGCATTTGCCGTTATAATCATCATTTCTGTGTTCCAGTGGATTGTTGACGGACGGAAGAACTTTACCGGTCCTCGATCTGACATGACTATCGATGCACTGGATAATCCATCTGCTCAGGATGAGGAGGTGCAGATTTATGAAAAATAGACACCGCGGATTTCGATGACTCGAGAGTATTCTGCATCTCCAGGGCTATGACTAACATTGAGATTGTAGCGCCATCTCGAAGATGTCGGAGACCTTTTGAGGGAAAATACAGCGAATATAATGATACTTAGCTAGGTGATTCAAATTTGAAGTCGCTTCTTGTCAATTCTGTTCTTGCTTTTCCAATGGTCTAGTCTCAAGTTTCTAGGGCTAACAATTCGATTTGGAAGAGGACCTTTCAACCTATATGGGCAGGATCTGAACAGTAGCGAGAACAGGATGATGGAGGTCCAAGGTTTATCGTTAGGTGGATACTGGTCTCTACTGTAGGTGGTAATCCGTGATATCCATACTTTTATTGATGTTATCATAAAAATGCCGTGCTCGGATAGAATCAACTCCATCCGCCCCAAACCCCTAGCTCCTCCCCTATGCCTGGTTTTGATGCCCGAGAAAACGACAAGGTCCAAGGCTCCTTATGCATTGCCCAGACGCCGGCAAAGCGCAATATACAACATCCCATAATCCCATAAAAAATACAACGCAGGTATGAGACCGCTGCGGAGCTCATGCTTCCAGTGAGGATAAAAAGTTGTGCAGAAAGAAAAAAAAAGAAAAGAAGAAAAAAAAAAACGTAGACCATGATAAATATCGCCAAATAGCTGTGGGAGAACGTTTGCAGAGTGGGAACCCTGACCAGAAGCTCACGTTGAGCTCAAAAAAAAAAAACAATGAATGATGAAAGTTGTCAAGGATAGAGCGAATAATAATTTGGCAATCAACACGCAGGGGTGGAAGAGTTTGAAAGCACTCATTTGCCTTCATCAACTCGACTGTCGTTTCGATTCTCTTTCTCTTTCTCCTCTCCCTCTTTTTCAGAACCTTCTTGGGTAACCACTGCCTCAGACGATGGGCTCTTTGGAATAGCAGACTGGTTTGTTGATCCCATTTTAATGGCGATTCGCTTGGGTGGTTTGCCGCTCTTGTCCAATGAGCCGATTGTCATGGTCTTCTTCCGATTGGCGCCTGCCGTGCTGGAATTGCTACTATTAGAATTTCTCCGTTTGAGCCCTAACCCAGCCAACTTCACCAGTTCATCATCATCCTCCTCCTCGCGGCGACGCTTCTCAGATAGCCGCTCAGGAACTGGAAGAACTGGAAGAACTGGTAAGGTTGATGGGTTATCGACAGCATCTAACGACTGGGCTTGCAAAGGCTGATCAGTAACACCTTCGGATTTGGTATCCATAGCATCATCGTCTTCATCGTCGTCATCCGGATAGTCAACGAGCGGTTTAACCACTGGAGATTCGGATCCATTAGTCGGTTTTTGTCGATAGATCTGTGCGACCCACTAGACTGATTAGTACGCGAGTTTGACGAGGGGAAAGAGGGCAAGATTCGACAAAAAACCTACCTGATCCTCATCGTCAGGGCCATCAAAGTAGCTTGCTTCAGCAGCGTCCATTTCCTTCACACCCTGCCAACGTTGAGCACCCAAGGGCACTCTCCGCGATCGTTCGTCTGTGCCAAACAGGGCCGAGTCGGCCTCGGCAGCATAACCCTGCATCTGCTCGTATCGAGCAATTAAGGACTGGAACGTATCGAAATAGGTGATCTTTTCGAGCTTATCACGATACTTCTCAACCACATGTGTGATGAAGGGCTTGATGTTTTCTCGTTTGATGAACTCGAAAAGCTCGAGACAGGCGGAGTTGAGCAAGTTATCACGTGGCATTGATTCGTAGACGATGTCTAAGATGAGACCGAATGTGTTGTTGTGTGTCATAAGGGCCTGGTAGAAGGTATCTTGGAGGCTGATCAACGTGCGGAAAAACTTCAAGGCAACTAGGTAAAGAAAGATAGGATGTTAGCTTCGGAAGAATAGATTTGATTGTAAGCCCAACTTACCCAGCTTCACGTGTTTTTGAGGAGCGGTAAGAAGCTGTGCGACTCGAGGCGCAAGTGATTCGCTGTGAATCGCATTGCGAGTGCGAAAGAGGTGTTGACGGACAAAAAATGTGAGTATGTCCACCAGATGCGAGTAAAGCGTCACTTCTTGGAAGGTTAGGTCATTAACTATGTATACAGTCAGTTCTCAATGTCTTGACCAAGCAGCTGACACCGATCTAGACTCACGATTCGCACGGTTGGCGAGATGCTTGAGCGGTTGAAAAAGACGCTTGGAAGATTCATCGAAATGCTGTTGGACAAATGCGTCGGAGATGATAGATGTTGGCGGACGGACTTTGAAATAATCGGGTCCAGCCCGGGCAATCGGGTCCTGCAGGGGAATCTGAGGATCAAGCAGAATCTTAATGGCGTCAGCTAGCTGGTTCTTGACTCCCAGATCAGTCTCCGTGTGCAGTAAATCGATTAAAGTATCTGTAAGAGGTGTCTTCTTCTCGTTGACAGCCTTGAGCATGTATCCTCGCATCATCACAGGATCATGATCCAGTAATGAGACCAAAATATCAATTCCTGTTGTGCGCATGGCTGGGTTTGGGTGTTTGACGGCAAAGGCAATCACTGCAAATAGACCATGACTGATGAAATTGGCGAATAGCTGGGCACGCGCCTGGGCCTGTAGATTCTTTGTAATCGACGTACATTGTTGGAGGAATTGCACGGCATCGTCCTTGCGCTTGGTGTCGGTATTTCTCGGATCGAAGACGAAAAAGAGCTCGCGAAGGAAGGGTCCATTCCCTTGGATGTGATTGACGATCTCCATCTGGTTGAAGAATATCAGGGAGTTGAGCACTGAGAAGGTTGGATCATCCAAAATTCGAGCCAATACCACATCCTTCAGGTATAGTAGGCGCCAGGTACTCCGGATCTTTCTCAGAATCACTGGGTCCTTGATGGGAACCACCTCCTTGTAGCGCGACTGGTCTGCGAGATATTGACGATGATTTGCCTTGTGGGTGGGAAATTCGGGATCATCTATGAGCATTGATGTTAGCAAATTGCACACTCAATCTCAAAAACGAGGATTCAGATCGTACATTCCAAGGCCCCGACCACCCCCAAGATAATGTGATCGGCAACCACAGTCTCAATGATGGCATTGTCGTTCAACAGGATCAAAGATTTCATAATGTTGCAGAGACGATGAAGATCCACTAAACTCTCCAGATCCTCGGCTTCGGTGACCAGAGGAACTAGCTTGCCGATGTAGTCATCGCGAATGATAAACTTTGTGAGCGCGTCGCGACCTAATTGCGTCACACTCGCTGCTCGTACGGTCTGTTCGATATCGAGAAGGTTTCCGAGACTGGGGGCCGGTAGTATGATGGGTTGATAGGCATCCAGGTCGTCTGAAAGCGCGTCGTCTGGCCGCGGGGAAAAGGAATAACAGCCCGTTAGACTTTCGCGAAGGTCTTCTTCTCTGAACGAGGACGCCAACTTACCGGGCGGCGCACAGCTGAGTAGATGCTGCTGCACGGTGTGGACAAAATCCCTGTATGCTGGGTCAGTCTCGGGGGGAAACACGCGCGCGATATTATTAGAGTTGAACTCACCAAATGACCGCGCATCCTTCTGCTTCTTGGAAGCTGAGTGCCATGTCAATGCCATTTGTTTCTGTCCAGACGATCAAGGTCTCTGTCGCGTCATACAGTCAGTTAAACGAATCATCACATCTGGTGGGACGACCAAGTGGCCATTGTGGGACAAAAACCTTGTTGCTTCTGGTATCCATCATCTTTGGTGATCTTGGTCTCTAGTAAGACGCGATTTGGTGGATCTTCTGATTCCACAAAGATTCGAGGAACGTCCTATCGGGGGTAGTGGGTTAGTGACACGGGGTCGGGAAGAAGAGAAAAGAGAAGCGTTTATGCGCCCGGGGAGATCAGGGTCGCGCGACGAACGGCGCGACTCTGGCAAGTGCGCAGATCGCGAAGAAGCTTACATTTAGTATCTGACCGGTGCAAAAGCCAGTTCCGCGATCGAACCAGTCACTGTCTCTCAACTCATAGACCTTGACCCGTTTGCGACCGTCGGGTGGTTGTAGTAGGTCCAGCGCCATGATCTGGCAAAAATGATGGGTGGGCGGTAGGTGGGCACGTCACTCCAGGGGACCACCAGAATTAGTGATACACCAGGTGTGAAGGCCGTCAAGTGTGTTGAAATGCGGTGGGGAAGGTTGATGGAAGAGTTGAAATCTGAGGGGATTAGGATGACGAAGAAGGAATGATTAATAGCAGGGGGAAAGGACCCACCTGACAGACCTCGGCCATTTTACATTTAACACTTCTTTACCTACACCTTTTGCTTCTTTTTAAACTATTTAGGAGGCTGATGAAGAAATGAATAATATCTCAAAATCACAAATTGCCTATAATTCTTGGAATAAATTTAGAAATGGCGGGGAAGATCAAGAGTCAACAAGTAAAAATATCAATAATCTTCCAATCAACAAATACACTAGAAGTCAAATCGAATCTATGTAATATACATCTTCCCATCTCAACCTGTAGTCCTGATTACTGATAAACCTAGGAGCCTCCTATTAAAGCGATGTTAAAGATCATGCATGCACCTGAGAACTATTACTTAAGTGCGTACTTTTTACTATGTGTTATCGCATCGACCAAGTATCCACTTTTGTCCGTGATGTTCATCCTATCATTGGCTACAGATTTGCACGTTCTTATCGATTAATATTTCCCGATTTGGAAAGGTTCCAGATCAGTTCTAATGCCTTTTTTTTTTTCTTACTTTTTGCTAGCCTCTTTTCTTCTTTTTTTCTTCTTTTCCTATCTTCTCTTCTCCTATACACCTGAAAGCCCTGATATTGTTGAGCGACTTCTGGGAGTTTTGCGCTCGAGATTGGCTAGAAAGCTCCCTCAGCATTCCATCCTCTTTACTCCTGTAAAGTGAAAAATCACTGATCAATAACCCCGCTTTCTATTTGGTCTTTTTTTCTTTTTGACAGCATGTCCGATTCTAAAGGTGAAGTCACCGTCCAGGCAACGGCCTCTGATACCTACTCTCCTCCATCTCAGTCCAAGGATACGGTGGAAGAAGCCGTGTCAGCTCCAGCTGTTCAGAATGAGGATGAACATGTCGTGGCGGACCAGGTTGACACGAAGAAGGGCTTCTTCGCTTACTTCACTACCAAGGAATTCTATATAGTCCTGGTTCTAGGGTGAGTATTCTTCATCGTCGGTCAGACATCATCAAGTCTAACCGGCTTTTCGTATAGACAAATACTCGCTATCACGAACACATCCACTAGTACTTTTACCACCCTACTTGCTAATGAGAACTGGTCCATTCCCACCTTCCAAACCATTCTCAACTATATTCTTCTGACGGCATTCTTCACTCCTTATACAATGTATAAATATGGAATGAAGGGCTGGTTCAAATTGCTCTGGAAGGATGGCTGGAAATGTATGTTATATTTTGCAGCAACCCTAATTTACAAGGACTAATCCCGCTACAGACTTCATCCTGGCCTTTTGTGACGTCCAAGGCAACTACTTCGTCGTGCTAGCTTACGATTACACCACAATTCTCAGTGCGCAATTGATCAACTTCTGGGCCATCGTCGTAGTGGTCATCGTCTCTTTCCTCTTCTTAGGAGTACGCTACCACTGGACCCAAATCATCGCCATCTTCATCTGTATCGGCGGCATGGGTCTCCTAATTGCCTCGGACCACATCACCGGTTCCAACGGAGGCAACGTCACGAACGGCAACCAGCTGAAAGGCGACCTCTTCGCACTCCTAGGAGCATCCTTCTACGGTCTGACCAACACAGCAGAGGAGTATTTCGTCAGTAAGCGTCCCGTCTACGAAGTTCTGGGCCAGCTGTCATTCTGGGGTACCCTCATCGACGGCGTGCAATCGGTCATCTTTGAGCGCCACAAGTATCACACATCTACTTGGGACGGCAAGGTCGGCGGCTACCTGACCGGATTCACGCTGTGTCTTTTTCTGTTCTATATCCTTGCTCCTCTCATGTTCCGACTTTCGTCTGCGGCTTTCTTCAATATCTCGCTGTTGACCATGAACTTCTGGGGCGTGTGCATCGGCATCAAGGTCTTCCACTACCACATTCACTGGATGTACCCTATTGCCTTCGTCTTGATCATTGTGGGCCAGCTAATCTACTATCTTGGTCGTCGCGCACTCGCTGAAGCCCGGAAGCCGTGGCTTGGTGAGAATCAGGAAAATGGTGTGGCGGGTCTGTTCACTGCTAAGCAGCGGATTGAGCATGTAATTCCTGGTGCTACTGAGCCTAGCAACCAGGAGCACCTGACTAATACTAATACCAGCGCTGTCTGACGTGGTCTGTACCATGAAATCCTGACACTCGGTTACTCGTTCTTGTTCTTGCTCTGGATCGATGCCATTGCTACTTGCTGCGATTCTATTGTTATGATGTTAACGTTGATGGGGAGGAGAATGAGTATACATTTTTACGACAAGGTACATACCAACATCCTATCACATTATACCACGGATGGTTTTATTTCGGGGTCTGTGGCCCTAGGGCATTTATGATGTTAATTCTTAATTCTATTCGATGATTACTACGAATGATATACACGAGGATTGATGAGAACCGTTGAACGTTCTTCCAATGACATGTGCAACCATTGCCTTTCCAAACTACCTACTACCTAAACTGCATATGTCCCGCATATGTGCCCAGGCGGCAAAATGCCGGCTAAATTCAACCTTTGAACCCGTCTCAGGCATCGTACGATTATCACACGTAAAAAGGAGACGTCTATGGACATGAAGCTTCAAAGCGTATGTAAAATGAGAAATAGAAATGATAGAAAAATCAACACCTAGCCTCATGACTGTTCTTGTTTTTGCCGTTCATAAAAATCGATACAGTAAGTAAATAAACCAGGTCCAATTTCAAGAGACCCAAAACCCCCCAAACCAGATAAATAGACGTAGAACCGTGGAACATTTGCATCAGATCAAAACAAGAACACCGAGAAATGAGAGTCTGCGAGCTCTAGTGTTCAGGGCTCACAGAAATATCAAAATCAAGCGCCATATAAACCAACCCATCCCATCCGCATATGGCACCAGATGAGAAAAAGACTGAAAACCAAATCAAGTAAAATTGAAAAGCGCAAGCCGAAAAACCACGGGGTTTTTTTTCTTTCGCGCCCCTTGTTTTTCTTTTTTTTTTTTTTTTTTCCTCCATCGATCAAATCACAATAATAATCAGATCCTGACACCAGCCAAGAATCAAGACCGACTCCCGAACCCAAGTCAAAATCAAAAACCCCAGTATCATCTTCCATTCAGGACAGCTCGCCAATCTGAATGGAAGAGAATAAACAAAACCAGAAAAATAAATTCAAGCTCCAAAGACAGGTAGAGTTACCTCTGTCATGTATGTATCGTATGATCAGGGTCCATTATTTCACCACAGCATTGCATGCCAGATCTCGCGCATAACGCCTCAGGGAAGAAAAGAAAAAGAAAAAGAGGAAATCCCCAAAGTCGAATGAAGTCGAAAAAAAAGATGTGCACCCCCAACCTAAACCCCCAAAATATAGATCAAAGTTGAAAATATAACAAGGAACAAAAGTTCAGCCCCAGACGGAGGCTTGGACTCCGAGGCCACTTTTGGCGCCCCAGACTCCACTGCCATTGCTCCAGCCAAGGCCGACGCCTGGAGAGGTGACGGTATCCTTTGCTCCGGGGCCATTAGTGGTGGTGACAGTGGGGTTGGATGCAGACGACGTGGACCGCTCGTTAGTTGATGCAGCGGCCGCCTCGCCATTGAATCCAAATCCTAGGGGGGACGGGAGTGGGGTGATCGAACGCATGTTCAGCGCGGGATTGATAGGGGCAGTTTGTCCTGGGACGGGGCGAGACCCGATGGGACCAACGGAGCCGATAGGGCCATTGGGCTTGGAGGCAGTCTGGCGAGAGGAAGTCGAGTCGGCACCGGGGGACGAGGTCGAGGTGACGGGTTCGGGGAATGCGGCATTGATGGCGGAGCTGGGAGAGGAAGTGCTGTTGGCCCGGGGCGGGGACTGCAGTTGGGCGGGGGCATCAACTCCAGGCTGGGACAGACCGAATGGGTCCACTCCACGGGGGGAGGGCCCACGAGCACCAGAGGTCGGGGTACTGGCTGCTTGGCTCTCACCACGCGAGTTCTCATCGGGGAGGGGACCAGGAGGGAAGAAGGCGGGGCTCTCGTTGCCGTACAAGGCTCGGTGCTGACGAGCCAGAAGCTCTCGGCGGCTTTCTTCGCTCACGGCAGCAGGGCTGAGGGACCGATCGGATTTGTTGGCAGACATCTCGGCGAGGAGGCCTTTGAAAAAGAAATCACATATTAAAAACCGAAGCATTCAAAGGGAAAAAGAAGACCAAAAAGGGGGAAACCCATGTGCAAACCAATATATTATACAATTCCAACGGATACATGTATGCAAAGAAATGGCCAAGATGACGGGGGAATATAGTCAAAAGGAGAAGAGAAAGGAAAAGAAGAGAGAAAGAAAAAAAAAACACACGCTACCACGTACTTCGGTTGTACTGCTGCTCCTGGTGATAGTTGCGGAGTTCCCGTTCACGCTGAGCCGCCATCCGACGCTTTGCCTGCATCATCTGTTCTACCTCATTCGGACGACCCTGATACCGCTGCGAGGCATAGAAACCCTGTGCATTGCCGGATGGAGGAGCTCGGGAGCCCTCGAACTCGCTGATGGAATGGTGTCGCTGCGGGCCGCCGCCACCCATACGAGGGTCTGTCACGGTCGAAAATTAGAAGGGTCTGCGTGGCATGGATCGATTGCGCGACCACGTACCATATTCAGGATAGGGTCGGCCCATCATCATGGGCATTGAATCCCGGCGGGGAGCATTCCATAATTTGCCGCTCTTGACGAGATTGTCGATAGCACGTTCGACCTCTAAAAGAAGAAAATTAGTATCGTATTTGTCAATTCTCATGATCATCAATGGCTAGTCCACAATCGAGCCAGGCCTTGCAAGGTTGTCATGTTATTCAACGGATATGGCATGTTCTCAACAAGTTGTGTGTGACGTGACTTTCTCGACAAGGCGTATCGATGGAAAGGGATTTGAATAGGGAATGGAACTCGACTTTGCATACCATCAAACTGAGAGGAGAAAGCCGGGCTGTCCTCACGTTGAGAGACCGAGCTGGATCCTGTAACACGGGTATGAGTTTTTTTTTTTTTTTTAGAAGTGTGACCACGAAAAGCCATACCTGAACGGGATGGAGGGACAGGCTGCTCCCACGACACCTGGCGCGCAACAGCAGTAGGAGCCTGCCAGCCCTGGGGTTCATAGTACGAAGACATAGTTGGCTTCGAACGGCGAATGGTTCAGGGGGTTCGATGATCCGTCCGGTATCAGAGGCAATCTAGTAAGAAGGAAGGAAAAAAAAAATCAGTAACCAGGACACAAGCAATTAAGAGAACAACTTCGAGGTTCATGGGTACAAAATCAGTAGTAAGAGTATAAACTGATACAGTAGAAAAAAAGCCGCAGTCCGGATCATCGGGGGCTTTTTTTTTTTTTTTTTTTTTTTTTTTTTTTTTTTCCCTCTCATAACCGAAGAAACAAGAACTTACAAGGAAAGCAGCCTCAGAAGATATGAGTCTACCACGAGTCAACGAGGCAGTAATTTAGAGGAGGATGGGGGGAAGGAAAAAGGGAAGAAGTGAAAAGGAGAGAGGGTCCAGCCTAATGTTGGGGCGTGTGTGGATTACCTGAGTAATAAGAGGGGGATAATTACGAGTACGGGTAGGACAGAGACAACTACTCCCGATACAGCAGAAATAGAATATCCAAATACCTAAGTAGCAAGGTGAAAACACAATAAAATCTAGAAGAATTCATGGGCAATGATCAACCTATTATTAAAAAAGACAAGAAAATATCAAATGTTTAGATTTACTGGCGGCAATCCCCGGCAACCCAGATAATATCATTCGTTGTTCAAGGCCGGATATCGGAGATTGGGGCACTGTTTGATACATTCCTCATAGTATTTCAATGTCATTCTTACCAATTAGTTATATATACCTACGCCGACTTATACTAACCTTAGTAACCTAAGACTCCAAATACACCCGTGGACCTGTACGATGATGAAAGTGTACTGCATGCCAAGATATTCTATGTCATGATTTTATACTTGATTACTGTATAGGACAATGCATGAACTTTAGGGCTGTACCGAGCCTTTAGAGCGTGCTCTACCTATACTAGGCATGGAATAAACATCGGAGTAAACATTGAAACAGAGGTAGTATGGTGTACCTATTTACGCTGCTCATATAATATATTCTAGTATTCATTTTATAGAAGAAATGGTAGTAGGTACGTGCTTTTTTCTAAGGTTATGATTGCGGGGAAGGAGGGGCAAAAGAAGTCGAAGTAGTAAACATTATGTACTGGCACAGTTCACATGTGAGGAATAAAATATCGTATAGTCATTCGTACTGGGTACTGTGTATACTACGCTATTTCCACCTGATGTACAGTATGACCAACGCCTCTCGGTCGATTAGGTGGGGCTCGGAATGCATTTTATATTCTTCCGCGGGGTTTTAAAACGGAGTCCGTTTAATATGTTATTATAGACTCTTAATAAGACTAAGTAGGTACTATGGATGTATTCCTTCAATAGCTAGAAGAATTTGATATTATATTCAATATTCCAAGTTTATTCCAAGTTCATAGCCTTGAAACTAGGTGAGATATAACTTAGTAAAGTTTAGTTTTATATGGGCATAGAACCTTGGAATTGGATGAACCAAAGTGAGTCAAGTGTATAATAGTCAATTATTCCACCCCACCACATACTTCTACTTGGGTAAATAACCTTGAAATTATCTGAGGTTTCTGAGGTCTCTAACTTTATTAAGGTCCCGAGGTCAGATGTAACTAGGTAAGTATTAAGTAAAAGGTATTTATGCCATGGAATTCCAAGCTTTTCCCCCCAAAAAACTTCAAGAGCCGTCTAGATATAAGTATCAAATTAGTGATTTTCACTTACTGTAGTGTCACAAATGATAATTCTCCCTTTTAATTACTCTGCTTCCAAGGATAAACTCTGAACCTTTTGGTCCGAGCTAAATCGAGGTAATCTCTTTGATAGACTGTAGATTAGCCGATCTTTGTCGATCATCATTCATGTGAGATAGATCTCAGATGATATGGAGTACTCCGTAAGGCTCGAGTCATAGATGAATCAACAAAGCCTTGATAATGGAATATAGGCTAGATGCTCATGAACCACGGGTTCTTTCACTCGACACACGGGCCATGTGAAGTATGGCGGGTCCAAAGAAGCGGGCCCTACGTTGTGACAAGGACTCGGAAGGGTATTAAGCGAGTAGTTAGTACTCCGTACCTAGTGGTATTATCATTCCATAAGAAAAAACAGTTAAAATGGAGTATATAAAAGGACCGACTGGATTAGGTTATAGTATTCCGCACGTGCACAACGCGGGGGAGTGCAGGCCGATCAATAAAGGGGGAAATACCATGGGAACCCCGTACCTGCATAGAGTATGTATAAGAAAGAATATATGTTTAAAGAGGTTAAAAAAAAGGGTGAAAAAGGGGAATAACAAAGGATGGAGATTAATTGGATTTGAATTAACGGAATCTATCAATAGTAGTTTCTGGCCTTTTTGGGAATGAGTGTCCGAGACCCGAGATTATAACAATTAGGAAAGTAGGGGAAATTGGACGAAGGACAAACAAAACAAGTTGAAAAGAGTAGAGTTGAAGAAGAGAAAGAGGGGAATATAGCAAGTGCGGTCGGCTCTCTTACCGCCGACAGGGGGGCTTTCGAATCTCGATCATCTTCAACGAAGAACTTCCATTCCAGAATTCTGCCAATTCTTTCCTTCAATCGGAACTTGCTTAAACCCCTTTTGTATGATTTCCTTCCATCTTCTCTTCTCCCATTTTTGGTTGTCCTTTTTTTTAATACGTCTGCAGTTCGAAAAAAAAAAAAGATAAGAGGTTTCTCCTCCACTTCCCTCAGATCTTCCTCTTCACCCTCACACCCATTACTCACGCCCTCACTCCTGGTCGAAGCTGTGGCATTCGTTTCATCCTCTAACGCACGCGAACGAAAATATTTCTTGAAATTCACTTTCGTCAATCCTTTTCGAGGATTGAATCCCTTTCCCGCTCCTCAACCCACCTTCGAAAAAAATACCTTCCCCAATCACTCTAGCCTTCTCTGAACTCTCTCGGTGTTTTATCTTGAAATAGAAGCACATTTATTGGAAGTTTACGAGCCTTAACGCGTGCATTTTTGTGAGAGAGTCGCCATTGAGTGGTAACCTGGAGGGGCTGTCCTTCAGTGCGGTGGGTTGAATTTCATATTCTCCTTCCGAGTCCGAGTAGCCACAAATCGCTTTATGGTCTCAAAAATCCATGGGAATGCAAACGGATCCCACCACACCGGTGCCATGTCACCGATAGCGTCGGATCATCCTCCGACTGCGGTATGGGCACCGCAGTCCAACGCGTCCGATACCTCCCCTCGCCCCCCATTAACACACCAGCAATCCTCTTCGCTCCCATCCACCCCATACCAACATGCGCGCAACATCCCTTTCACATCGCGGACGCCGTCCCCCGTCCATGGAAGCACTTCCCCGCATTCAACTCACTCCGAAGCAACCCACCTCCCCCCAGCTGCTCGGAAACCCTATGATGCCTGTAAATTCGAGACAGCAATGACGTATTCGAGGCGACGAATGCCCTACAGTCTAGGGACCGATCTATTACCGCAAGAAAATCTTGGCCCCAAGTCTGCTTTGAAGGAAGATGAGGCGCTCAGACTTTCAGATGATATGATGGTGTTATTTGATCGATTAATACCTTCAGCTGAGAGTGAAGTTCGACGCCAGAAGCTGGTAACAAAGCTAGAGAATCTCTTCAACAAGGAATGGCCTGGGAATGAAATCAAGGTTCACATCTTTGGCTCGTCGGGCAATAAACTGTGTTCAAGTGAATCGGATGGTATGTGATGGAAATCTGGAATGTTTCTCAATGACTGACCTGGTTGACTGGAATAGTTGACATTTGTATTACCACTAACTTCAAGGAATTGGAGCATGTGTGCATGTTGGCAAGAACGTTGGCTTCACGTAAGACACCATACCTAAAGACCTTTAAGAGTTTCCTAGACTTTGAACTTTACTGATCTTAACCAGATGGGATGGAAAAAGTTGTTTGCGTTTCGCATGCGAAGGTTCCTATTGTGAAAATCTGGGATCCCGAGCTCAAGCTGTCTTGTGACATGAATGTCAACAATACACTAGCTTTGGAGAACACTCGCATGATTCGAACATATGTCGACATCGATGAACGAGTACGGCCGCTGGCTATGGTGGTGAAATACTGGACTAAAAGGCGAATCCTCAACGATGCAGCCCTCGGAGGAACGTTGAGTTCGTACACCTGGATCTGTCTCATCATAAACTTCTTGCAAACACGAGACCCTCCGATTCTGCCGAGCCTCCAAACTCGTCCACATAAGAAGAAGGTCACATCTGACGGTGTAGTCTTCTCATTTGACGATGATATGCAGGCTCTTGCTGGGTTCGGTCGCCGCAACACGCACAACGTGGGGCAGCTTCTGTTCGAATTTTTTCGATACTATGCTCACGAGTTTGACTATGAGCACAATGTGATCTCGGTGCGAGAGGGGGGCCTGATCAGTAAAGAGGCAAAAGGCTGGCACTTGCAGACGAATAATCGACTTTGTGTTGAAGAACCATTCAACACGATCCGAAATCTGGGCAACACTGCCGACGATACTTCGTTTAAGGGACTGCACATAGAAATGAGGAGGGCATACAAGTGTCTCCTTCAGGCCGACTTGACCCAATGTTGTGAGGAATTCGTGTTCCCACCGCAGGAGAAGGGGACTTTCGAACGACCTGCACAAAAACCCCGGCCGATCATCACCCAAGCTCCTCCACCGCGTCCTGGTGGTCGTGGAACGGGTCGTGGACCTCGGGGTCCAAATCAAAACATTCGGCCTGGAGGCTCAACAGGTTCTCGCAAGAACGCACCCGCCAAATTTTCCGGGTTTCGGGCCGCTCCTGGCCAGCCATCTCCCGCAACCACCTCGCCAGAATTGGCCCTACAGGCTCAGCAGCAAGCTCAATTCATGCTGCATGATCAGCTATATCAGCAGATACAGGTTCTGCAGGCACAAGAGCAGGAGTTGCGATTGCAGCTGCATAACCAAGCCTTGATTACCGGAAGACCTGCACCAGTCTTCATCCGCCAGCCGTTTATTCAATTTCCTGTGCCCCACCAGCAAGAATATTCGGGTGATGAAAACTCACGATCGAGATCAGGGACTGTCGACCACTCCCCCATCAGCTCCACCTCGTATGCTCCTACGTATGCCTCTGTAAGCGCCATGCATGGGAGCCCTCCATCGACAATGATCTCTGATTTGCGCAATCCCCGGCGGTCTTCGGTTGCACACGGTGAACCGAAGGGGCTCCGGGCCCATTCACAGCCTGCTCGACCTCAACATTCTTCGTCGGCAAATATATCTCCTCTGTATTCGATACAGACTCTGGTTGCTCCAATTGACCCTCATCAACAACCTGAATCAACAGAAATAGGAGATTACAGTGGCAATGACCTTTTTCTGTCATGTAACAGTCCAAGCCCTGCTCCACAGTCGGCCTCAGTTGACGATACCCGACCCTTGGAGTATTACTACCCGCAGATTTATCACCAAGGCCCCATATTGCCAGATCTTTCTATTTCAACATGTGCTTCCTTAGGCAGTGACCACCAGGACTGTATAAATGGGGAATTTTCGTCTCAAGACTCAATAACGCACCCGAAACGCAGTCCCACCGAGTCTCCTTCTCCCCAGGAGATACTGCCACCCAGCCCACGCTCAAAATTTGCGGACGTCTTTAATCGGGGTCCGTTGATTGTAGATGGTTCAGTGCGACCACAACGTCGGCGGTCATATGCGTCTGACTTGACTGATCAGTACGTGGCTGCGCACTATGCATCGACTTCTGACGAACAGAACGTCCACACCCCTGCCAGCATGTCTGATACATTGTCACAGGGTTTCCAGGAACCTGCGGCTTTCGAGATAGATCAGTCGTCGGGATATGAAGCCCAGCTTCATGATACTGGAAATCTCGAACTGCATCGTAAGATGCGAGGACAGCCGGAACTTCTCTCGAGTCATTTGCAGCGCCTCAACATATCGAATACAGAGCCCCTATCGCAAGTACATCATAATCAGTTACCGAAACAGCACCCCGCCAAAGGCAATGGCAATTGGAACAACGCATCAAATCGAGAAAGGGCCCTGTCCCAGTCGAAACGTCAAACTCCAATCGAACAGACTGACAGCCGCCAGCAAAGCAATCAAGCAAAGCGGCGAGGCCACGGCATGGATAATGAGAAGTTCAATGGCACTGGGCATAATCGACCCAAGCCTAAAGGCCGGCACGATACCCCACTTACAAAGTCAACTCCCCAGGATGTCGGAGCCACGAATGGCATCAAGGACAATAACGGCCAAAACAACAGCCATGGGGGTTGGCAAACGAGCAAAAAGAAACATCGCCGGGTCAACAAGTCGACAGATAATACTCACCCTGGTCAGAACGGTGCCAATGCTCGACCCGGTAACAACAGCGACAGCACCGAATTCATGCCCGCCGATGAGACTCTGCGCAAAGGAGGTTAAAGCCTGAAGAAGAAGAAGCCTATCGATACATCGAAGTATTATCATATCATAAAAACATGCAATAACAACAACAAATTATCAATACAACGAAAAATGAAAATGAAAACGAAACATGAAAAAACGCTATCTTCCACGGTTCAAGGACACCAAAAAAAAGATCAAAACAAAAAGATCAACGAACGCCGCTTACCTCATATTCCTCTCTCGATTACCTCGTCCTTTTCCTTCAACATTTCCTCGAGGAAAGCAGTCTTCGTCACAAGCAGAAGAACAATGGCTATGGAATCTTATCTATGGTCTCTACCTAGATATGATCATGGCCCGCGGTCACAGACCCATCACTGGCCCAGAGCTCCTGATCCTGATCTGTCAGCGCAACAGATCAAACCACATCATTGAAAACGGAGTTGCACTTGATACCATTCTATTCTCGCGTTTTCGGTAACCCAGCATGCATTTTTTATTTTCTGGTGTCTGGTTGAAAGGGATGGGAAACATCGGATACACGGCATATCACTGGAGCATACCTACCTACTTTTTTTTTTTTTTAAATAGCCGTAGCCTGAGACAAATCAAAAGGTTCACATTTTTAACAATCTTCTCATTAATTACTGCTAAGCTTCTTTAGTATAATGATTCAAAAAAAATTATGTAGCTGACATCTAGGCTTGAGACGTTGGAATTATGTTTGGAGCGCGTCAAGAGGATATTAGTAGTTATTATTGGCCAGTTGAGCTTACCGCGTACTCCACTTGTAACTACTTGTCTGCCATTGGTCTAGAGTGAGGTACTGAACCTACATAGTACAATCTTGGAAATAAGCAAAATACCTAGGTATACCTAAGTGAGCAGAAGAAGTCTTTGTTAGGGAGACTAAACAGGATTTATCTTTACATTACAACAAGAGTTATCTAAATAGCTACCTAGTTACCTAAGGTACTTCAAAGCGGTCACAATGGGATTTCAACCATCGCCACACCTGTATATCAAAACCTCAGGACCTTTCTACTACAAATTTTGGCAGGATGTAGAGAAGTACCTCATTTGGAACCCATATATATATATATATATATATGTTTCAAAAATACGATACCGACTTGAGTGATAAAAAGGGCAGAAGATCACTATGGAGAAATTCCAAGGTTTTGATATCAGGACACACATATCGTTATTGGGTAAACCCGCCAGAATAATCAATGACATAGCACTGCCTAGGTAGGATGTTAATATATTATTGACTGATGCCAATGGAAGGAGTTCCAGGGTGACAGCTGCAGCTATATGAAGTGAATAGCAAATACAGAAATGACTTGGACGAAAATATTAGAGGAGCATCGAAGACTTTCAACATTAACATTGTGAAATACCCGTGAGACTCGGTAGGTAACCGACTCAAATTGACGGCTCTATATACTAACTGGACAAGCTACCAAGCAACAGCCTCCATGGCATCAATCTCAAACTGCCAAAACCCCGATTCAAACCCCTCCTCACTCAATGCAAGCTCAACGACAACCCTCGCACCCTCAAGCGGATCTTTGGTCCCACGAAACCCATTGAAAGTGGTCCGACAATGGCCCGGACTAGCACAATAGAACCTAATATTCTCATATAACTTGTCCAATTCTAAAGTAAGGATGTTAAGTCCAGTCTTCGAGATCGAATATGGTATAGACGCTGTAGGCGGCAGTTTGCCCGTTGTTTGGAGCGCGACAGAAGCGCGCGCTGATGAGATATTTATCACTCGCGCATTTGGCGAGTTTTCTAGGAGAGGGAGGAAGTGGGATGTTAGGAGACCGACTGATGTTATGTTTGCGTCGAATATTGAGTTGTATACTTGGCGGAAATCACTCAGGTCTTTATTTGAATTGCTGGCTACTGCAGCATTGTTGATCAGGACTTCAGGTAAAGTCAGGACTAAGGTTGTCATGAAGTGGCCGTGGGGTATTTCCCTTACCGTCAATTTTGTTATACGTTTGACTCATGTGTTGAACAGCAGCCTTGATGCTATCATCATCTGTGACGTCCAACTTGATAGTCTCTATCTGAGACTTTATCCCTTGTTGACGAAGCTCTTGCATGGCTTCATTACCGGATAAAATAGAACGACAACCAAGACAGATAGTCACGTCGGATGCTTTTGTTGCAAGGGCTTGGGTAATTGCCAGGCCGATTCCTGAGATAATGAGATACTGGTCTTGAAGACGTAAGAAGCATGGCTTACCTCTATTCGCGCCCGTGACTAGGATGATTCGTGGCATTTTGCGATTATTCGTAAACAGAACTTTGGAATCAAGATGAATTCAGGTTGGGATACTTTAAGAAGTCACGACAAGTATGGAGTTTGTGGCCTAAAATCCGATCCCACGGGTTTAAGACTAAAGTCCATACATAGCACAGTTGAGTACACCCTAATTCCACGGGTAGATATAATCAACCTTGGCAGAACAGAAGGAATAAAACTGAGATAATCGATAGTATGTATAGTACAGAACAAGGACATATCTAGAACCTTGGAAAGCCCAAAAGGCTATGGATTATATTACATAAAAGGTCATTGCAGGAACACAACCCAGACAAAAGTATGAGGAAGATGCAATATTAAGACATAACATGCAACCATCGTTGAAAAACCGATTTGTTCATTAAAAGGTATTGAGGAAGGCTCTGCCTTCGACTCTATTTGCTGGAAAATGTGAGCGAAAGAATCATTCTAATCAAATCACCAAATCTCGGTGAGAATGTACGGGAGGATAACGACACAGGCTGTATAGAAGACCATGACTGATTGAAAGGGGATGAGGAAGAGTCCTAGCAGAGAGGACTCGCGGAGGAGGATCCAGATGGAGAAAAGGGCCACGGTGAAGAAATGGTAGACGAGGAGGACGGGTTGCTTGAGGATACCGGCAAGCAAAAGAACGGGTTCTCTAACGGCGCTAGTTTTGAAATATTGGAAGCAGCCACGCTGCAAAGCTTGGAGGTGTACATCTATTGAAGGGCACAGTTAGAGATTGTATCGGCATAAAATATGGATTGGAGGGATTAGACATACCATTGGCGGCAAAGAGAGAATACAGAGCGATGGAAAGGATGTTAATGACAGAGGAATAGTTCTTTCTCTCCGAGTGGAAGCGAGAGAGCTGCTTCAAAACAAGTTTTGTATCCTCGAAACTTGGCACATTCTCGGGACTGAGCAAGTCGCGGATAATGCAGACGTCGTTGAACACGACAGTCATTCCGCCACCAGTCAATGGATGGCGCATGTTAAGTGCGTCACCAAGAAGAATCAATCCAGGTGTCTTGTTCGTCGAGGCAGGCAAAAACGAGTTGGGCATCGACCGCAATTGACCCTTGTCGAGGGCAGCCTCGAATGATGGACGGATATCCTTGGGAATGGAGGGAAGAACAACATTGCGGAGGTGGCTCTTGACACCACCATTCTTCACTGAGGCAGAGGGGAGGTTTTCGGGGATGTTGATCAGGGCACGGGTCTCGTGAGTGCCGATCTGGTACAAAAGAACGGGTGGGTTGTCGCTGATGAGGACATGGCCATAACCAGGACAGGGGAGTTTCGCATCAATTAATTCCAGAGCCCAGAACTTATCTCTGACCTCAGGAGTTTTCGGGTGGTGGCCCTTGCGGAATTTGGAGCTGTAGCCGTCGGCGGCCACAGTGAGCTGGCCAAAGTAGCAATCCTTGAGCTCCTTGGTCTCGCACTCGACACCGACGACTTGGTTTGTGAATGTTGAAGTCACTAGCCCTGTTGCCTTCGTCTCGACGACTGTGACATTGGGGCAGGCAATTGCTGCTTCGCGCAGTTTCATAATGAAGCGTCCATGGTGGAAGGCTCGTCCCTCCGGGGAAGGCGAGGAGGGTGTCTCCTTGGGATATTGAAGGCTGACTGAGTCGTTATGGTATGAAATATAGTAGCCGTCCACCTTGATAGCATCAATGCCCTCCAGACAATCTTTCAGGCCAAGCTTCTCCAGAGCCTCACAACCACCGGGTTGGAGAAGTTCGCCGATGATGCGGTCGGGCTCCTTTAACGATTGCTCCAGCAAAATAACACTCCGCCCTTGTCGTCCAAATGCGACTGCTAGCGAGCAGCCCATAATACCGGCGCCGATAATAACGACATCGGCCTCGTGGCGCTGTGAAGCGGCTTGAGATTTTGTTTCGCCGGTAGTGGCCATTGTGAAGAGAGGAAGAGTACTAGAGTAAAATTAAAGCGGCAATTGCCGCAGGGGCGTTGAAGTTTTTAAAGCAGAGGGTCCTGTGCACAGGACGTGGGATGAGAAGATCAAGGTATGGGCTGATATGGAATCATGGATCATGGATGTTGGAAAGGGGCAGTGGCGTGACTTGACATGTGAAAATCTGTCTCTCCGCCTTTACCTTCAGGATTTAAAGTACGCCGTATTGTGTAGTATAGGACTTAAATTGATTACTAGATGTTCAATTGGAATATTTAATACTGATAATAAATTTATTAATGCTTAGTATTTAGTGTTCAATGACTGGCATTCAATTGATAGGTGTTTCGTATATGGCAAATAATTTGATGATCTGGAGTAGTTTTAAAAACGATCGTCAGATCCTTAGTTGACTAGTTCTCCCTTCATACATCAAGTCGCGTCCATATTGTCCTGGCCGTGCTTTACTTACGACGTATATTTGAGGCTTGGGTGGTCATGTAAACAGGCAAGAGGCCTGAAGGAAGGTATTTTTTATTTTATTTTATCTAGAAGTACATGTATTTAGGTAAACAAAGTTGGATGTCTACTCAAAGCTTCTGCCCTCATGATGAATCTCGTGATGATATCGGGAACCTCGGCGTCTGGGTTTATAACCCAGCATCTGATACTGATGCAGAGGGGCAGGGTGATGGTCTGCGTAATAGGCAGGGTATGAAGTATGCTCAGGCGGAATCTTGGACTGGGTCACTAGCTTGATCTCTTTCCATTCGCTTGCCTCGGACGGCTGGACTTCGCGGACGAAATCAAACTCCCTCTCCTCGTCAAAGCTCATGATCGTGTCTCTGAGGGGTAAAGTGGGTAGATTTGTCGTTTCATCAGGAGAGATATGTGTTTGCGTGCGAGAGATGTCTTTCAGCGCCTGGTCAACGCTGATTTGGGACCAGTCCCCTAAGCCCTTCTGCTTTTCCAAAATCGCGACAAAGATATCTTGGAGAACTTCCACATCGTCATCAAACCCAAGTCTGGAAACATTGATCCTTATCCGAGGCATCAGGCGTTGTAGTTCGACAACGAAATCTTTATTCGGCGTCCCTTTACGAGAGAGGACTGACATCATACACCACCATATACCCCTGCGATTCTGAGTGAGGGTGAATGCGCGCAAAAGCATTTTTAATTGGATTTGGTCAAATCCGTACATTTTGCGCCACTTGGACAGGTAGACAGTAGTGAGAACATTGATTGCAGCTCTCTCACGGTTTGTTTTTATGAGAAATCGGGCTAAGGAGGTTGATGCATGGGGTTTGACAGTCAGATGGGGCTCTTCAAAACAGATGTTGTTGAATTCCATCAAAGCCAACTTCAGCAAAGTGGTTGCACCAGCGGCTTTTCCGTTGATCTGATCGAGTGTCTGGAAGAAAATCGGCAAGACGTTCGGGTACTTTGGGCTGAATCGGACGGTGGGCAATTTACACCAGTACGGCCAGTCTTGTCGAATAATTTGGCGAGCATATTTTAGGCCCTTCAACTCCAGTGATCGCTCATCCGCAAAAATCGCTGCGATGGTAGCCAGCTTGAGGTGGATCGGTCTGATGGCATACCCTTGTTTGTTACCACGTTCGTATATATCAAGGGCTTCGGTATATTTGCCCGCGTGGATATAGCCTGCCATTCGATGCTCAAGGGGAACGTAGTAATCGATGGATTTCCTGGTTGCGAGATTCTCCAAGCTTTCACGATACGTTTCATCGGCGTTGCGATGAATCGGTTCCAAAACACTTCGGTATGTAAGCTTGAGAGAATTGGCACTAGAGCCCAGGATTTGCCGTGAGGAGGCCGCACTTCCATATTGCTGTTTTGTCGCCTGTAACATTCGCCAAGATCCCACAGGGGCCTTTTGCATAGATATCTTGCGGGCGCTCAGGATATCGAGAATTGAAGTCTCATTAACACCGTAATTCCACTTGTTCTCTTGGGCCATGGTCATAATAGTGTTGACCATCTCGGAGTCGCCGCGTTCAATTAAAGCTTCCAGGAAGTGCCGATAGAGAACCTTGTCGGGAACCAACTCGTATGTGTTGATAGATTTGACAATAAATTCAAATATTTCGGGTCCCGAGTGATTTGAATAGTACTCCAAGAATATACGATCAAAGGAATGCACAAAGTCTTGCTTTTCACGTGTGAGACCGAGCTTGTGCATTTCATGCAGTCCGTCAAAAACTCCGTCCCAATCGCTTAGAACAGCTCTGCCGTACAGAATTAGACCCATTGAGCGACATCCTGGTTGAACGCCAAACTTTTCAGACATGTCTTTCACTAATTGTTCGGCATCTGCATTGGCCCCGGATTCGATATAGCATTTGACCATCGGGTTGAAGATCTTCTCGGTTGGCTTTATCTCCAATCTGGATAAGCTGGACAGGAGATTTTGAAATTCGGAATTGAGGATTTTGATGTCATGGGTTTTCCTCCAGAGCCCATCAAGATACGCTCCACACAGACCACAGTCGCGGTCATCCTTGATACGCGCGAACAAAAGCCATGCGGCCAATGTGAGCCGTCTCGACTCAAGACAACAACGGAGTACGATTTCCAATAAATGAAGCGGAAGTGCAAGAGTGAGGTGATATCTCTCGAAGATATCGGCAGCAGATTCAATATGTCCTTCTTTGGCAAGTAGATGAATCATCACGGCCCAAATCTCTGAGTCCACCACGGTCACTTTTTGCATAAATTCGAAAAGAGAACGGGCAATAAAGATGTTCCCCTTGAGGCAGTTTGCCGTGAAAACATCGCAGAGAAGTTGACGTCTCACTAAAGAGACCATATGCTTGGTGTTCATGTATCTCATGGCGAATTTTGCAGCGTCGACTTCCTTTTCGCGTTCCAGGTATGTACGAATTCTGACATCGACAGGCGTTTTCGAAGCCCCAAGAGCAAGTTGTCTTTCTTGATTCTCGCGTTCCAGAGCTTCCTCGCTGATACCCCAATATTTGGAATACTTAACACTTAATTCTGCTGGTTGTGTGCGAAGTGAGTACTTTGCGACGTTCTTTTCCTTGCGGATATCCGATTCTTGTGGCGTGTTCGCAGTCCGAGGATTCGCGGCTTTACGGCGTCTCTGTGGTTTGAGGGAGTCCAATCCAAAGAATTCTCCGGCCTCCGCCGCTTCCATCATGATCTTCAGACGTTTGGCAGAAGAGGTCGCATCGTAGTTTGGCGCTGACGTTTGCAAGGTTCGTTTATTCTCAACTATCTGCTCTGCCAATGTGATTCGACGATTGACATCATATAAGACTGCGAAGGTGCAGACACCACTAACAGTAGATCCGGCGAGTGCTAGTTTACGAAGAACTCGCAGGGTTTTGTGCGTGGGTACAACCGAAGTCGATTTTTGGGCGAACATGTTGTGAGCGCTGGCCGCAAAGTGCGCGCTATTTTTATTGATTGTGCATTAGCGGGGGATTGTGGCACGACCTCGAGAATTGAAAGGGGCTGATCTCATATAAACTTGGAAGAGTGAGTCTTCCAGTCGAGGAGGTGGGAAGGAGGGATCAGTTCGTAATTGAGGGTTGAGAAGGGAAAATCGAAGCGGGCCACTTCGTAGCAAACTTGCACGATTGGCCGAAATGGCCCGATGGGATCATCTGATTTTATATCAGAACTAAAAGAAGTACTGTTTTGTTATTGATTTATCTACAGCTTGAAAATAACCGAAATACCTCTAAAATCATTATCCAAATATATCTGGCTTCGACATATTGCATGATATTGGGCGCTCAATGGTTGTTAAGATGAATAAAATATAGCCCTGGAAGAAACTACCCATATGCAAGCTGAAGCTAGTACCAGCCTTATCTAGAGGAAAATGTAGATACCTAGAGTCATTATATGCACCTTACTTCTTCTGGGGCTTCCTATCTTTTTATGGGGGCTCTCAGTGCCAATCAGTCTACTGAGCGCTCTCTGAGTGCTCAGTGAGTGCTCAGGCATTGTGATGGCTGGCTGCTCACTGATTACTCAGAGATTGATCAGAGGCATCTAGTCAAGGCTCAAGATTCATGACCTCGAACCTGAGGTCAATATTAGCCAATATTGGAAATCTAGATGGTAGAATACGGTATAACTGGTCTCGCGGTCTAAGATATCGAAAGATCTATTTGGAATAGCTATTTTAGCTAATCAGCGTACCAATAGCTGATCGTGTTCGCTCTCTCCATCTTCATTAGCCTCAACTGCCAAGTCAGGCTCGATTTCATGATCAAGGGTAACTATCCAGAAATATTAGTGACATGATAAAACGTGGGTCAGGGTCCAGTTTGAACATACCGTATGATTTGATAAAGAAGCTCGCAAAGAGTACACACCCAAAGGCCACCACAAGACACACGAAGACTGCCTGGGGGTAGGTTGTGACGGTCAGGCTGTAAATCGTATTGAAGATGGTAGGTCCAACAACCCGGGCAAGAGCATGCAAAAGACCTGTGGCCCCGAGCATTTGCCCAACGCGCTCATGAGGGACATGCTTCGTAAGAGATGATTGCAGAGTCGGTGATCCCATTCCGCCAAGTGAGGTGACCACGCCTGCCAGAATCATAACCTTGGGATCTCTTGCCATTGCGTATACAATATAGCCAAGAACATCGAAAACAATCGATAAACGGATGATGAAAATGTCAAGACTGTCAGATCCACGAATCACACCGTCATCCTCAACTGATGTGCGGAAAAATCGGGCAATGATAGGGAGAACAACGAATAGATTGACCACGCGGATGATGTTCACTATCGAGATAAATAGACTAGATTCGACATTGCCCCAGTTGAATATCAACTCGGCATAGATGATAATAACACTTGCCGTGCCGAGAGCAACGCTAAAGACCACCGTGTCCAGCGTGGAGAGCAAAATGATGTTCCGCCGAAGAGCTGGCGTGGCACCCTTTCGATTGGGAAATAGAGTACTTGGTCGTCCAACGGCGGGCAGAAGAATACCTAGTGGTGTGAAGAGGTTTATCGGGTTGAGTGACCTCCAGGAATACCAACGTGTCGCATCCGTGCCGGCCTGTTTCTTGTGATGAAGCTCACGAGCTGCGAGCTGCCGTTGCTTGGAAAGTGACTCCGGCACGATGAAGGCTATAGCGAGGCAAAATAATATGTGCAATGAAACCCCGAGGTAGAATACTAGTAGCGAACTTCCAGTCTTCTTAATGATCAGGGCAGCTCCGCTGGGTCCAATCGATATTCCAAGGAACAGGATACCGTGAAATAAGCCAAATGCTACGCTTCTCTTCTCAGGCGGCGTGCAATCTGTGGCATAGGAGTGGATCAACGCCTGTGCAGTGGTGAATGAGCCACCTAACCCATCCATCAAAGCACCAATCAAAAACACATTGATCGACATCTTTTCGGGCCATGTCGCCAGAATGCAGGATATGACCTCACTAAGCACGGCGCCCATAGCGCCCAATGCAATCAATGTGGTTCTACCATAACGATCGGACATTTGGCCCAATCGAGGACTAACCAATGCCGACACGATGCCGGTGATCAGGTTGAGATAAAGCTGAAATTGGGCGACAAGGGCCGAAATTTCGGGGGTTCGGCACTGGGCATTGTCGTCACCGAAAATGACAGGCAGGTATGTAAAAGCAGGTTCTTTGAGCGCCTTCTCGGCAAAATGGTCGCGGCAAATCAAGGACATGATCAAATTGATCTTGGGCACTGCGAGACCACCAAATCCCAGCATGAAAAGCAGGCCAAATGGTAGCAGCCAACAAATCTATTCTGGTCAGAAAGGACCAGATGGTGTGTATCTCAAGTCACTTACGTGTGCTTGTCTCCATCGCGGTCGGGTATCTAAGTCGTCTATGTCGCGTGGGAGCTCTGGCTCATCGTCCGAGTCTGTGACCAATAGCGGTTCAGTATGAATCTGCAATGGGCGGTCCTTCGAAGATGCGTGTTTTCCGGCCAGTTGCTGTGCATGGAGAGCCGATGAGCTCACAAACAGCTCGTCGTTCTCCATTATTGTGGTGTTTGGCTTAGGTGAGGGCAGGGCGGCGCATAACAATAATATAAGGAGATGGGAAGAATGCCAACACACTAGGGGTAAATTATTGTTTATTTAGGGAAAAGAGTTGTACATGCCACGACTTTCAAAATGAGGGGGTGCATTTCGTATTTCGATCCAAGATTTGCCTTGACTTGATTGATAAGGCGTGAGCGCAGCTAACAGGCTTTCGGATTCCATTTAGTCCGATGTTTAGACCTTAATCTCCGGACTCCGGATTTAAACCCGACCTTATCTGTAGTAAATGCCCATAGAAAATATAATATTCAAAGCTCATACTATTACAGTGGAGTCGTAATGATCCATATATATATTACATGCCATAATGCGTACTATGCCACAAGAGGACCATACTTCTCGCCAGCGAAGAACTTCTTCTGCTCTAGGCATCGGTCACTCTTGCAACCTTGACAGCGCAGAGTCATCTGGACGGAACAGGGATCTTCCTTCTGCAGATGCGCGTGAGCGATGTCTGCAAGTGCCTGTATGAAGATCGGGTTGCCGTTCAAGCTCTCGGCGCGCTTAACGCCAGGGCTGTTTGCCTCGTGGATGACCTCCATATCCAACTCGTATAGAGTTTCAATATGGTCGCTGGTAAAAGCGATGGGAACCAGGACCAGGTCTGTCTGACCACGCTTGACATACCCCATCACTGTGTCGCTGGTCTGAGCACCGAGCCATGCAGAAGGGCCCACCTGAGATTGCCAGCATAGACGGTACGGGTTGCTAAATTTAAGACGCTGCATGACCGCGTGTACAGTCGCGGCAACTTCAGCAGGGTAGGGATCACCTAAGAATGGAAAAAATGGATTAACAGCGGGCCTTAGTCATGCTTGTTTTCAATTATTGGCTTACCTCGGTTGATAACACTCATGGGCAAACTGTGGGCGGAGAACAGCAATACCACTTTATCCCGCTTTTCTTCGGGGTAGGTCTTCAACTGCGCCTCAATATTCTGTGCAAAGGCCTCAACAAGGCCGGAGTGCGAGGGCCACCGGTCGATGACACTCCATTGAATAGCTCCAGCTGAATCCGATCTATCGGCATCCTTCCCTTCCACTCGGTTACGCCATTTCCACAGCTCATTCAGGGAGCTACCAGTGGTAGAGCAGGAGTATTGTGGATATTGCGTAAATGCGACAGCACGTCCTCCTTTGCCATTGCCAAATCCATCCGCAAGCAGCTGGTCGTACATGGTTTCTGTCAAGGGGGCGGCGTAGCGAAACGCGACGTATGGTTTGTGTGGCGCTGTCTCTGGAGACATCTTATCCAAAAGCTTACACATCTCGGCACACTGGTATTCCGACCATTTACGAATCGGCGAGCCACCGCCGATGTCTGAGTATTGCTTTTGAATCTTTGGTGTTCTTCGACGGGCGAGTAAAGGTCCAATGTAGTTCTGCAGTCTTCCCAGAGGTATTAAGTCGGCATCCGACTGTAGAGAAATAGTTGGTCAATACGTCATCATTAACAAGTGCAGGGTTGGCAGACATACAAAAAGTCGACTCAGGAAGTCCTCCACTTGGTCAGTTGTTGAAGGTCCACCCATGTTCATAAAGACCATCGCTGTAGGTCCCTTTGAGCCAGTCGCATCCTGGATCACTGGCGGAGCTGCTGTTGCAAGACCACGTTGATTCCAGATTCCTCCCACACAACGGGTATTAGGACGGATGTTTGAGAGGCTGGCATAGCTCGATATACGGCCAGGGAGAGCCAAAGAACGGAATGACATGGCTTATATATAATTGAAGTATTACTGAATACGACCGAAATCAATTGTCAATGCAATTGAATTCCGGCAATTCTGTGAACTTCGTTGGTATTCATGTTGGCGGGAAACCTTCATGACGGCTATCATGACTAATCGATATAGTGGGTTTGTGGGAACCAATCAGTCGGCTCACAGAGTCAGCAAACAGATCTAGGCAGCCGTAGGCAGAATCACATGACTATCGCGTCTCCCGGTCATAGGCGCGTCTTAGATCGTTTGTCAATGTTCTTAAACTGTTCTCAAATATTTACCTGACTTTAATTTCATTGCTAACAGAATCATGGCTGAAGAGAGGTATGGGCATGAGGAGGAATCCTATGAGGAAGAAGAACTCGATCAAACAGTGAGTTGAAGCTATAGCTTCGTTTATACCGAGGTATATATCGAATCTGACCTGGTTTTTGATAATTTTAGAGCTTTAGATCAGTCAAGGATGCAGTTCTATTTGCGATTGACGTAAGCAGTTCAATGTTAGAGCCCCGTCCATCATCCGACCCAAAGAAACCTGCGGTATCTCCTACAGCAGCAGCTCTCAAATGCGCACATAATTTGATACAGCAGCGCATCATTTCCAATCCTCATGACATGATGGGAGTCCTCCTTTACGGGACCAAGTCATCCAAATTTTATGGCGAGAATGGAGAGACCAGCGATCTATCATACCCACATTGTTATCTGTTTACCGATCTTGATGTCCCATCAGCCGAAGAAGTGAAGGGACTACGAAGCCTTATTGAAAGCGAGGAAGAGGCTAAGGAGGTTTTACAGCCATCCGATGAGCGGGTTTCCATGGCCAACGTCTTATTTTGTGCGAACCAAGTCTTTACTTCCAAGGCTCCAAATTTCGTTTCGCGGCGATTATTCATTGTGACCGACGATGACAACCCACATGCTGATAACAAGGTCCTTCGTTCTGCAGCCACCGTTCGTGCGAGAGATCTGTACGATCTGGGTGTCACCATTGACTTGTTCCCTATTTCTCAACCAGACCATGAATTTGACATTTCTAAATTTTATGATGTTGGTAGAATTCATCACGATATGCTAGCACCAAAGCTGAATTTTCTAGGATATCATTTACAAAACAGCGCCCATTGATGGTGAAGCTCCGGCATATTTGCAGCCAGACATTCATACTTCCACGGTCAAAGGGGACGGAATTTCGCTACTCAATTCTCTCACGTCAAGCATCAATTCCAGATCTGTGCCCCGAAGATGTCTCTTCTCCAACATATCGCTGGAGATGGGTCCTAATTTCAAAATTTCTGTGAATGGCTATCTCTTACTCAAGCGACAGGAAATTGCGAGAAGTTGCTATGTTTGGCTTGGCGGAGAAACCCCCCAGATTGTCAAAGGGACAACTACCCTAATGGCAGATGATGCAGCTCAAGAGGTTCAACCGACAGAGATCAGAAAGGCATATAAATTCGGTGGCGAGCAGATTTCATTTACAGTCGATGAACAACAGGCCCTGAAAAACTTTGGTAGCCCCGTAATCCGGATCGTGGGCTTCAAGCCTCTCTCTTCCCTTCCATTTTGGGCTAATGTCAGGCATCCAACGTTCATCTACCCATCCGAAGAAGACTATGTTGGCTCAACGCGCGTCTTTTCTGCACTACATCAAAAACTTGAGAAGGACAAGAAATTGGCGCTTGTCTGGTTCATTCCTCGCAAGGGTGCGACACCAGTCTTGGCTGCTATGATTCCAGGTGCGGAGAAGATGGACGAGAATGGTATACAAAAGATACCTCCTGGGATGTGGATTATTCCACTGCCTTTTGCAGATGATGTGCGACAGAAGCCTTCATATGATGAGATGCAGAAGCCCGAGTACAAAAAGGTGGAATCCCCAGAGTCGCTCACGGACGCCATGCGTGCAGTTATTGGGCAATTGCAGCTTCCCAAGGGTGTTTATGATCCTGAAAAATATCCCAATCCCTGTATGTATCCGTAGATTTGCTATGAGTTTATTGGTACTAACATAATTGCAGCTCTTCAATGGCATTATCGCATTCTTCAGGCTCTGGCCCTAGATGAAGATCACCCAGGAACCCCAGATGACAAGACCGTTCCCAAGTTTCGGCAAATTGACAAGGTAATCTTGCTCGTTTATGAATACCACTCTTAAAAAAAGGGCGACTCTAATGAAATATCAGCGCTGCGGTGATTATGTACTTGCGTGGTCCAAGGAACTGGACATTCAGGCCGAGAAGCTTCTTGGTGGCACTTCTGCTTCATTATCTACACTGGTCAAACGCGGTACTAAAGATCGGGGTGACGGACCTCCCACCAAAAAGGTCAAGGTCGAAAATGATGCTCTAGACATTGACGAGGAAGTCACAACAAAATATCAAAATGGATTATTAAACAAGGTAGGCTGAACTGCTGACTCCTGAAACCATAGTTTTGGTTGAACTAACCTTGGAACCTTTATAGCTCACCATACCCAAACTGAAGGCATTTCTGCATTTCCATGGCCGTACTGCAACTGGCAACAAAGCCGATCTTGTGAACCTTGTAGAGCTTCATTTTGAAAAGACGTCGAAGTGAATTGTCTTTTCGAACGTACTATTTTTGAAACTTATATCATTATGATTGATGACCCCCATTCGCTTAAAAATCCAGTTTTCCAAATATTGCTAGAATCAGGATTATTTGCATTTCCTCTGCTCCTAAGGCTCTAATCTACATAGATTGTAATCATAAAATTTGTAAGGAGGTCACCTCTTTATATCACATTCAATTGTTAAGCTCCAGGGATATGGTACATATGTAGATACAAGTACTACTTACAGAGGTAGGTTTTTCAAGGCTTTGTCAGATACAACCGAGTCCACATGCAGGAATCGCGTCTTGCAACTTTACAAAGTTAGTACAAACGTGAAGACCCACGAATGCTCTATGCTATGCCTTGACCAAGCTGCCAGACAAATAGGGCATGGGCGAAGATTCAAATGACCTTTCCAAAGTAATTTCACTCCACTCCCCAGCCCTCCTCAAAGCCGACTCAGTATCCCGATCCATAGCACAATCGCCAATAAAAAAGCTCCACCCAAGCAACTGGTAGACACCCTGGGCAATTCTCGAAGCAAGCGACCCCTTTGCCGTACGCCACGGGTTAACAACATGCTCGGTGACAAGCAGACGACCACCAGGCCGCAGCAGCTTATAAAGTTCACGAGCGGAGCTGTTAACATCAGGTACAGAGCATAGAACACGCACACAGACAATAGTATCGAAGATTCCGTTTTCTGGATTCTCATCGTAAGAGTCAACTACTCCTGTACCTGTCTCCCGTAATGTGGGTAGCAGTTCTTCTGTTGCCACACTGCTTAGCAGCACGTAGTACTTTTCACCTAGGCCCTCGGAAGTGGCTTTGGCTTTCAACTCACGATGCAGGCCGAGACATGGTTCTGGGCCATAGATGGCTTTGATGGCTGGGGAGCACAGGTATGGCATCTGAGGACCGGTTCCGGGGCCAATGTCAAGAACTATGCCCGTGGCTGTTTCTAAAATCGGTGGGATCAGAGCTGAGGAACCCCTCAATCCGAATTGAGCTGACATTTTATCAACGAAGGCTAGATATGAGTTAGCATCTGATGCTTGATGAACCTAATTATATAGACAAGTTTTCAGATCTAGCCTTACCACTGAAGTCAAGCCAGAAACGGGCAAAAGATTCATCACGGAGGTTTTTGGTCTGAAAGATTGGGGCAAGGATATGGCCCTTCAACACCTCCTCAAGACAGACTCGAAGATAATCTGTATTTTATAAGCAATTGTAAACGAGAGTTGAAATAGCCATGCTTTGATACTTACGAGATACAGCCCATGTCCATAAATGGGCTGGTTCGAGCAAAGTAGCGATTTTCTGGAGCATATTGATAGCTTTGTAGAAAGATAACCTTGGAATGTGTGCGGGGATGGTATTTTAGTATAAAAATGGCTGTTCACCGCCCTAGGTAGATATGCCCTACCTGTATAGGTCCATGGGTTTTTGAATCTTGCTTACCGATCTCGCTTACTATCGGCCGACAAGATACAGAAGATAGTCATCTGTCAGTTTCTAAGAATATATAGCTTTATCAGGTGCTAGACAGAGTCGTAGTCCTCAAATATTGCACCCTGTTAACAACCTTGGCCAATGCCGGATGCTATCAATTCATTTAAACGGGTCCATTTTATCTCGCTACGCTGAGCATCTTTCCTACCTAGGTAATATCAACTAGCCATAACTCAGAAATCTCCTAAAGGCCTCATGACTCATAAAGATGCTCATCCTGATCCTATCACTTACTGCTTTTGGGAAGCTAACCAGAAGTACGCTGACGATAGATTGATAAAAGTGTCTTCTTCACATTTGGAAAAAGTACATCGTTGCATAGCCTAGCTGACTGCTGGGTTAGCTTTTGATAGTATAGCCAGCATATACTTGGCGGTGGTTATGCAGCTACTTGACTTACCTGCACGAAGTCTTTCTGATCTGGTCGATCTATGTCTGAGTCCCTGCGTGAAGTCAGTCCCTCAATATTTTCACTCGCAGACATCGAAGAAAGAGTCAGTTCGGACAATATTTCCTAGGCTACATAAATTTTTACTCAGGCGAAAGTAAAAATAGCCCTGGAGGTGGAACCTAAGGATCGTCGTATATCACATCTGTAATCAACTTTGGCATGATACTTACTTATGTACGAAGCTGCTCATGATCTTCAATAGCGTTTAAGACTGCTATGTTTTTCTAAATTCATATAGGAAGACTCTGGTAAATTTTAAATGAGCTATCCTTTGTATCTCTCCACATGCCCATCAAATGGAAGTATTTGATATCGCGGTTAGGGAGGTGAGATCTTATCAATAGAATGAGTTCGATATGGAAGGAAATTGGTAAGGTTGACATTGATAGGCGTCATATGTGATGCCATTCTCGAGTCCAATGATATTGATAGAATCGTGCGATATTTGTGGAATTTGGTTTCGGTTAATAGAGAATTAAGCTTCATAGAGTGTGGTTCAGCCTCGATGATGCCTTATGTACAAGGCTCCAAGGCCCTATATGTGAATACAACTTTATTATTTCATCCAGAATGGCAGAATCTCAAACTCCCAACCCTCCCCTTCGTTTTTCGTGCCTGGGTACACTTTTTTGCATGAGAAATAACAATTACAAGCAACACAAAAACCACACGTCTTTTAGCTGCCCTTGCAACCCAATCCACCAAATCTACTAGGCAAACGACATCCATTCGACTTGCTGGCATCATTTGACACTTTTAATTGTAAATTCGAAGGTCGCATTATGCTCTCACCGTATGAAGAGTATCTAGGCGACCTAAAAAATAAGCGTAACAGCACAGACTGCCCGATTGATCCATGTCGAGACCCAGTATACCTTGATTATGAATATATTCCTCGTAAAGAGCTATCTCATAATCATCTGTTTGCTCAGGAAGTTAACTTAGTTCAGTACCTGACCTGGAATGCGATTAGCTGGTCTTATAGTGACTCTATGATAGAAAGCAAGGTGTAATCATTCAGAAGAGGAAGAAGATGGTTTTATTCCATCGCCTGAATTTACTCCACCACTATCATCATCACCAGAGCGAGATGATCGATCTCAGCGTTGAAGTAGGCGTGAATTTGGCGTAGCTACAAGAAAAGGTTATATTCTCCATCGTTCCAATGCTGTTGATTCCATAAGGTGTTGGATTTGTACCTGAATTAGGGAAGCCCCGAAATGCATGAATTGGAGATTACTCTCGGTTGAAGCTCCTTCGAACTAGGTACACAGAAAATATCAAAATTGCCCAGGTGGGAAACTAAATTGAGTATGGTTCGCAAGTAAAAATTATCATCCAGAATGAGTGATCGTGTTGGTCGAAGGACTGATACAGATATTATGAACAAAGAGTGAAAAAAAAGGAAATAAGTCGAATAAGACTAGAGCTAAGCTTGATGCAATGCAGACTCAAAGAAGAGACTTTGGAAGCTGGAAAAATAAAATAAAAGTGAAAAAGAGAGAGAGTGAGTGAGAGAAAAGACCGTGGGTGTTTTCAAGTAGTGAATGGTACTAAAAAGACTCGTGGATTATTAACGCAAGCCACCTGGGTTTGAGGGCCTGCCCACAAACTCAATCAAAAATTGCCACTATGATCTAGTGAGGGGAGTGGGGGGGGGGGGGGGGGGGGGGGGGGGGGGAATGCGGTCAAAATCAATGGTGATGATGGTGGCGCTCCATTCTTGGGCTGAATCGACTGCTGCGATGCGAGAGAGAACCGACATCGTGCTTGCCATCACAGCAGGCACGAACATTTTCAAGACGGTCCTCTTCCTCAGCCTCGCGTGCCAGATCTTCAATGCTATCTTGTCCACGAACGCTGTCACTTTGGACACTGGAGCCGTGTCGGCCCTTCATACTAGCAATCGATCCTCGGATCGAACTATTAAAGATTGTGCTAAGGCGAGACGAAGAACGCGTATGATCCTCCGGAACCTGCAGCGAAGACTTGAGCCCAGGGGAACTGAATGCAGGTGATGCACGTCCGGGAGTTCCACTCGTGGCGTTGGAGTGAATAGACATGGCAGATGCGGCACGATGTTGCGTCTTGCGTGATTGGCGCACAGTGCGACTGTTGTAAGATGACAGCGACATCCGAGCTCCCTGGCTCTGGCGGGATGAGGATCGGAAGCCAGGGTTAAACTCATCGATATCATCAAGAGTGACGTTATGCTCTGGCTCCACACATTTGTCTTCGTGATCCCGCACGAGAAGATACTGCAACGCATTGTACCAGGTCTCGTGTCGCTGGCTGGTGCTTGCTGTGAAGCGAACTCTTCGGCCAGGGCTTTGAACCTCCAAGCTTCTGCAATGAAGTCCTGGGGGGAAAGGGTTATCGTCTGCAACGACTCGCACAGCTTCAATTGGAACACTCTTAGTCTTGAGCTCGTGCTTCCCAGCAGTTTGCGGGTCCTGGTCGCTCCAGTACAAAGTACGAGTGTAAGGGTGGACCCAAAAGTATCGCCGATGGCGGGTTGACGACATTTTCTCATTAGAGGCAGTCCGTCGGGTGTACTTCCAAAGAAACTCGCCGATCATGGTTTGCGTGATTGCCTGGATCATACGGGGGTCGGTATTAGGTCCATACGCGTTAGGCACGGCACCAGCATGAGGATTGAATCGCTCCTCAACCTCAGATGCAAATGACGACACAGATGATCGCCTGGACATGTTGCTATGGCTTCTTCTCTGAAGATGAGGTTGAGTAGACATGGTTCTAATTGAGGCAGCCCCCAGGTGCTGTTCGTTCGGGGTTCGAGGTGCGTAACGGTAAGAAGACGCTGGTGCCATGGGAGGTCCCATTGGAGACGACGGTGCCACATCAAGTGACTTCTTCTCGGCGGCCGAGATAATTTCACGGTGATCGGCAGGCAGAGGTGGGTGAGCACTAGAGCTGGATGCCCGACTAGTGGCAGATTCAGGTCGGCGGAAGCTCGCTGGCCAAACTTTGGGGGTAACAACTGCTCCAGCGGCCTCTCTGGAAGAGATGGGATGCGAAGAGTCTCGATTAATTAGAATCTGATCAATCTGCTTAGAAGAGAGAATGGTTTGAGATCCATGGTCGAAGTTGATAGTGCTAGACTGCTGCATCGCAGATTGAGGCAAGGCATTACCAGATATGTCGCTTAGCGCCAAGCCAGTCTTCGTTAGATTGTCGTCATTTTGGCTGCCGTTGAGATCTTTGGTTTCGTCTTCAAACACGACAATATCTCCACTGGCTGTTTCATCTGTCTGGGTGGAAAATTCATGCATGGAAGGAATGGCGCGTGGCAAGGATGCTGTTGGGAGAGTTTCCACGAAATGCAAAGAAGAAAATGTGGGAATCTCGATGGGACGACGTTCAACCGCTTTGGGAGCTGTTTGTTGCGAGGCAACAGATGACATGCCAAATTCATGGATTGCGACCTCCCTAACAACAACAGGCTTGGGCACATAAGGCCGTGCTTGAATAGGTTCTGTGTCATGAGTGAAAAGAGTCGAAAAGGCTAGTTGAGGCACTTCTCGCACAACGGGCGCCGCAGGCTGTGTAGAATGAGTGGTAATCGAAGAGAAAGCCAGTTGTGGCAGTTCCCGCACAGGCTGAACGGGGACCACGGGTTCTGTGGAACGAGTGGACAGTGACGAAAAAGCCAGCTGTGGCAATTCACGCACAGGCTCAACTGGGACTACAGGCTCTGTGGAGCGAGTGGACAGTGACGAGAAAGCCAGCTGTGGCAATTCACGCACAGGCTCAACTGGGACTACAGGCTCTGTGGAGCGAGTGGACAGTGATGAGAAAGCCAGCTGGGGTAATTCACGCACAGGCTCAACTGGGACTACAGGCTCTGTGGAGCGAGTGGACAGTGATGAGAAAGCCAGCTGGGGTAATTCACGCACAGGCTCAACTGGGACTACAGGCTCTGTGGAGCGAGTGGACAGTGATGAGAAAGCCAGCTGGGGTAATTCACGCACAGGCTCAACGGGGACCACGGGTTCTGTGGAGCGAGTGGACAGTGACGAGAAAGCCAGCTGGGGCAACTCACGCACAGGCTGAACAGGGACCACAGGCTCTGTGGAGCGAGTCAGAAGAGATGATAACGCCAGCTGTGGCAGTTCTCGCACAGGCGCGACAGGAACCACGGGTTCTGTGGAACGAGCGGACAGTGACGAGAAAGCCAGCTGTGGCAATTCGCGCACAGGCTGAACGGGGACTACGGGTTCTGTGGAGCGAGTCAAAAGAGATGAGAAAGCCAACTGTGGCACTTCTCGCACAGGCTCAACAGGTGCCACGGGCTCTGTGGAACGAGTGGACAGTGACGAGAAAGCCAGCTGAGGCAATTCACGCACAGGCTCAACGGGGACCACAGGCTCTGTGGAGCGAGTCAGGAGAGATGAGAAAGCCAGCTGTGGCACTTCTCGCACAGGCTCAACAGGTGCGACGGGCGCCGTGGAGTGAGTAAACACCGATGAGAAAGCCAGCTGTGGCACTTCTCGCACAGGCTCAACAGGTGCGACGGGCGCCGTGGAGTGAGTAAACACCGATGAGAAAGCCAGCTGTGGCACTTCTCGTACAGGCTCTACTGCAATCACTGGCTCAGGCAGATGAGGCGTGACAGGCTCAGTCTGTTGCGAAGAAAGAGAGGACAAACCAAACTCGGGAATCTCTTTAAGTTCTGGTTCGGGGAATCGCGCCTGTAAGGGTGATGTAGCATGATGTGTGAAAATGGACGACAAGGTCATGTGGGATAATTCTCGCACAATCTCTGGCTCTGGTTCTGTGGAGTGTGGATGAACAGGCTCCGTGTGATGCATGAGAAGAGATGACATGGTGAGCTGGGGAAATTCGATTGGCCCTGGTTCTGTGAAGCGTGGGTGAACAGGCTCCGTGTGATGCATGAGAAGAGATGACATGGCGAGATGGGGAAATTCGATTGGCCCTGGTTCTGTGAAGCGTGGGTGAACAGGCTCCGTGTGATGCACGAGAAGAGATGACAGGGTGAGCTGGGGCGATTCGGTCGGCTCCAGCTCAGGAACCCGTGCCATGATGGGTGCAGTATGTTGCGTGGAGATCATGGACACCTCGAGTGGTTCAGGTTCAGGCTTAGTTGCCATGATAGGGTTAGTAATCTGTGAAGAGATACTTGACACATCTAACTCGGGTCGTGCACGCTCGTACTTCACAGGCACAGTCTCACGTCCTTCAAGATACGAAACATTCAATTCAGGCCACTTGGGAGCCGAGGGTGCGCTTTCCTGACAAGAAACGTGTGCCACGCTCAGCTCCGTTGCATCGGCTTGCGTACCAGCCTCCGATTGCTGATATTCCATGGAACGGTCCCAGGCCATCTTAGGCGGTGTTGGAACATTATTCAAAGTATCACCATCGACGTCCAAGGACTTGGCGTCAACAACCACATCTCTCTTGGGAGTAGTCGGAACATCAGACAGAGAAGAGGCAGCCGTAGGCTCCCAGGGATCGGTCATCATGCCAGAATCAACCATGATACGCTTATGCATGTTCAACATAAAGTCAGAGGGTCTGCGAGAGTCGGATGCAGGCAGCATGCGAGGGGTCGAGGCATCCGAAGCTACCTCGGTGTCATCACCATCTTCCAGCTCGGCAAGCTCTGCGAAAAGACTCTGGCCAGCCGCATCCTGCTCAAAGCTCGGCGCAGGAGAGCTGCGTGCACTTGTCGGCCGGCTTGTGGACGCCATTAGGGCTTCTCCAGAGGGACGAATACGTCTGATAATGCCGCTGCGCTTCGGTCTCACCCGTGGACGAGATACGAATTGGCTGCTTGGAGAATATCCTGCACTCTGAGCTTCATCATCCGATGTTGAAGCAGAACTAATAAATGAACTACGATCACCAGCCTTGGCCATTGTAAAAGCGGACGGAATGCGCGGACGTGATGTCCGTTGGAAGGTGTGCTCAGTTTCAGTGAGGTCAGCAGAATCACTGCTGTCATCAGCCATGCTTTCCAGGCCAGTTTGGAATTCTTCGCTCTCGGTGGTGGTTTCTCGCTCGTTCGAAGTCTCAAAGCCATCCTCAGCGGCAGTCGCATACGCGCTGCTTGGCTCAATGGATGATTCAGTCCCAGAGCGTTCCCGAGTCATGCCCATCACGCGAGTTGGGCTGTGCTGACCAGCGTTGTCCTCCCAGTCGGTATCATGGAGCTCAACGAACGATTGTTCCTTGCGGCCAGCACCCAAAAGATCAGGGCGAGCAGGTTTGCGGATTGAGTCTTCTTTCTTCTTCAAGCGCTTACTACCACCAGCGTTAGGCGCAGCTGTCTCGCGGCGACGCTGCTCCACCTCATCTCGAGCATCTTGCAACATCCGCTTAAGCTCGATCTTTTCAGTCTTTTCGCGGTGGATGGTGCTTTTAAGATTCTGAATCATTCTGTGAGCGTGGCCCAGAGAGCTCTTCAGAGTCTCAGATTCCAGGTGACCGTGTCGAGGAGTGAACTTGTTGGGAGAAACAGGTGGAGAGTTGTCTGGTGTGTTGTCTTCTTGCTCTTCTCCATTATCATCTTCGGGGAGATCTCGAGTGCCTTGCGATTCAAACTGTCGAATTCGCATTGCGACCACCTTTGCAAGCTCCTGGTTCTGAGAGGTAAGCTCCTGGAGCTTCTTCTGCAGAGCAGACTTTTCTAGATCGCCTGAATTTAAATTGCGCCGCAAAAGGTGAAGCTCTGCATCAGTAGCCTTTTGCGCGACTGAATGGTCCTCTAACAGTTTCGTGTTGGCATGCTTCAACTCTTCCAATTCCCGCTCGACAGCATTCCTCTCGGATTTGGCAGTGCTTAGGCTGCTGTTGAGACGTTCCTCACGCTCAGTGGCATCTTTAATAGTATTCATCAACTCGTGGGTCTGTGTCTCCAGAGCCCAGTTCTCGTCCTTGTAGCGCTGTTCACTGTCATCGAGAGCTCGAATTCGCTGCGCATAGCCTTCTGCTTCCAGTTCCAGCCGGGACTTCTCAAGATTGGTGCTCTTCAGAGTTTCTTCTCTTTCTGCGAGGAGGGCCTGCAGTTGTCGAACTTGCGCCAATAGCGAGGTTGAAATTTCTGTCGCAAATTCGATATCATGCACACGGTTGGAAGGCTGGTTGCGTTGCTTCCGGGATGGGACGCTGACTTTGCTCGGAGAATTGGACGCTAGGCTTGCGAATAGGGCAGGGTTCAGGGGGGACTGAGGAGTGTTAGATATTGCCTAATCAAATCAAGAACTCGTAAGAACGTGTCGATCCACAGCGCACCTTTTGATCAATCGATGGGGTCGCTGGTTGGGCCTCATCCGAGGCTCCTCCAGGCCGTTTAGGGGCTAGAAATGCGCGCGCTGTCTCTCGACCAATCTCGGTGTATTCCCGTTCAAGGTCCGCAAGTTTCTGGCGTAGTTCTGGACCCATTTCACCATCATTTTGCTGCTGCTCAACCTCCTTTAGTTGTTCCTCGAGTTGACGTTGTTGGTCGACAAGGGCAGTACCCAATTTGGACATTTCCTCAAGCCGGCGTCCGGTCTCCACCAGGTGAGCCTCGAGAGCCCTTTTAGCTTGTGCCGGCGAAGATGCATTAAGATTGAACAGCTGAGTATCAAATGGCGAGTAGCGATGCGATTCACGTGGCGCGGGTTGCGTCGAGCTCGAAACGAAAGGATCTTCCATCATGAATTAGACCCAGCGGGGGAGGTGGGTGTATTATGCGAGATCACTATTTGTCTTCAACCGACAACTGAATCCAGTAACAAGGAAACAGCAGACGTTTGAGACCCTGAAGAACCAGCACGATGTAAAGATTGAATTAATGTTGCGCTCATGCAAGCATGGTTGGAGTGCGACTCGAAGCTGGGTAAGAGAAGTCAGAGCCCGAGCCGACCAGCGACTTACCACGCGCAAATTTGAATGCGACGGGGTATGGAAGTAAGAAAGGGAAAGAAAAGAACACCGTCGCGTGGTGCAATCGAAAGGGAGCTAAGACTCGGGAATCGTTGGACGAATCAGGGAGCAGTGAGATCACTAATCCAAGGTACAGCGCGTGGGTGTATCACAACAAGTCGATCTGCACGATGTATCACCGTCCACCGATGCGGGGGTTCAACTTTAGGGAAAAGCGGGAAAATTAAGAAAACTTAAGAGAAGAGTGAGAAAATAAATAAATAAAAAGCAGGAAAGAAGAAAGAGAAAACAATGTAGGAATAAAAGAGAGCGTAGGAGGGGGGATTAGGGAAGAATTGAGAGGAGAAGGGGAGTTGGGCGGGGAGAGAGAGAGGGAAAGGGAAAAGGGACAAGGAATGGGCTCCGCAAGGCACTGTTGCTATTATTGCCTGGCACCAGCGTTTGAGATGACAACTTTTCAAGGTAATGCCTACTATATTATACCCCACGATTATATACGTAAATGTCAGGCCATTTGGGAAATGAAAGGTATACTGATATTATAAAACCCTATTTTTAAGTCCGAAACCATAGTAAACAAAGTGATTGGGCCCCGATTCGACCGTTTTGATGTTTTCTTCATTAGTCATGTTCTGACACATGACTAATCATGGGCTGCTTGGTTATATACAGTGTGCAGATGTCACTTTTGGACCTCTATTATCCCCATTCCTTAAGTTACTCAACATGACAGACACCACTGAAGCTGCTCAACCTACTGAATCTGAGCCCATCCCTCAGTTCACTTTCAAGAAGCGTTCCAAGAACAAGGGCAACTTTCGCAAGAAGCCCGCCACCCCACCACCTGCGTCCGACTCAGACTCGGATTTCGCATCTGAAGACGATGGTGAAGGGAAGCGCATCAAGAGGCGACGGACAAACGGCGTTGTGACTGCTTCGTCGACTGCAAACAAACCCCGACAAGATACTACTACTAACCAGTCCTCGAGCACTGGCCCTACTCCGTTATCGAAAAGCAACGACGCAACCAAGGCTACAGATTGGTACGAAGAAGAAAACTTGACCGCGAAGAATCTACTAGGATCTACGAGGACACGACCAGAACCATCCTCCGATTCCACGCCCGATGGAAACTACAAGGGAACATCCAACTATAAATCATTTATCCAGAAAAGCGTCGATGCACCCAAAAAGTTTGGTCCCATCAAGGCAGCTACCAACGTTCGCACAATTACAGTTACGGATTTTGCCCCCGATGTATGCAAGGACTACAAACAGACTGGATACTGTGGCTTTGGAGACTCGTGCAAGTTCCTCCACGCCCGTGAGGATTACAAGCAAGGATGGGAGCTGGATCGCGACTGGGAAATAGGTACCAAGGGCAAAAGCATGGGTGGCCGAGTGACATCGCAACGGAAAGGTGCAGGAATGGCTGCTAAGGATGACGATGATGATGACGATGATGAGTTCCTAGAGAATATTCCTTTCGCCTGCGTTATCTGTCGGAAACCTTATCAAAAGCCCATTGTCACCACATGTGGGCATTATTTCTGCGAGTCATGTGCCTTGCAACGTTATCGAAAGAGTCCAACATGTGCAATCTGCGGTGGGGGAACAGGTGGTGTTTTCAACTCCGCAAAGAAGCTTAGAGCTTTGCTGGAGAAGAAGCGAGAACGTGCGAGAAAACTTCGAGAAAAGGCTATTGCAGCTGGGGAAGAAGTCAGCGAGGAGGAGGAAGAGGACTGAGCAGAAAGAAGCGGCTGAGGTTTACAGCTGGCCTGTATAACCATCAAAATCAATACCCCCATATCCGCAGTCAGGAGTTCCTAGTCAATACGAAATGACCTTACTTTCTCTTAAGTTTCACAAGTGTGGCGTTATACCCGTATTTTGCCTCCTGTTCTTTTATAATCAGCACAAAAAGCGCTAAATGTCCGAGTTGAGGCCAACCTTTGAATCGTTTCTCTATCTACTAACCTTGACATGACTTACGTGTACACAGTAGGTTGACTGCCGCAGCAGAAGTCACTAATTCATACTTGCATACCAGTGACTTGTTTAGCGATTCTGATTCGCTAGAGAACGTAACTCTTGGTGATCGGCCCTAATGTGGGTCTCAAGACACAGCCTCATAAGTCAGCCTTGGGTCTTCGTTTTTCGTCTACAGAGTATTATTAGTTATTCTCGATTTCGAGGATGTTTGCTACAACATATACAAAAAAAGAAGAAAGAAAAAAAAGAGGAATGATTACCTCTGGATGAAGTGGAGAAACGCACTAAGTAAATAGCTTTAGTAAAGACTCTAGCTTAAAGCAAAACGGGTCCTTTTCCCCCTAAAATTGCTTGAGTCCATACACAGTAATTGATCAATTAACCTACTGAAGATCATAATAAGGGGTCATGAAGGTTTCTTTTTCTCTTTATTTCGTTTTATGTTACTTTACTCTAATTAATACGAGCTTTTAGCCATGGTATTGGAAAGTGAAATTAGTAATAAATACAGAGTACAGAGTACTTCATATATTACCATTACACAGGCTTCGTACTATGCTAAGTACATCGCCCCAATCTGTCTATCTCGTACATCCCCGCTCTCCCTCTCCTTTAAACAATCTACCCCATTCCTTCCTTTCGTCCTAGTCCCTCTTTTTTTTTTTGTTCTTAGCTTTGATCGACTTGAGCTAATATTCGCTCCTTTCACTTTTCTACCCTCACTAATCTCCTGATCTTCTTCCCCACCAATTCAGTCCTTCTCACTAATCTCCATCAATGTCAATGGCTCGTTGATCTTCTGTTCAATTTAATTACGAGGTTCTCTGTTAACAGGGTCCCTCGACCATATCAAAAGTCATACTTAGTCCCTTTCACAATGCGAGCTACTCGATTCGGACTGCGTGTTGCACTATGCGCAACCTCTCTCATTGTTTTTGGCTGTTACCTACTGCAGGCGCACCTGCGGGAAATCTGCACTCAATATCGTGCCGGTCAATACTTGGCTGATTGGCTGGACCGTTCTACAACTACAACCCCGCGTCCCCACTACAATGCTATTCCTGAAGACAAGGTCATTGTCATGGCCAAGTTGAATGAAGAGAATACTGATTGGGTTGCAACCGAGCTTCCAGAGTAAGTTTTGGTCTTCCTCTTGACTACTCTAGGTATACTAATGGCTCCAGTTGGCAACGCGCTATCTACACTGTTAATCCAACCCAAGAACTACGAAATGATGATAACGTTCTCACGACACCAATCAACAAAGGCAATGAGGCAATGGCCTACCTCACCTACGTAATAGACCATTACTACGTCCTCCCCTCAACAATAGCATTCCTCCACTCCCACCGCGCAGGCTTCCTAATGGCATGGCACGTCGACGCCCCATTGCACGACAACGTCAACGCAATGCGCATGCTGCAACTCGACTTCGTGCAGAAGAACGGCTACGCCAATCTACGCTGCAACTGGAATCCAGGCTGTATGGAAAGCGGCCGCGTAAACCGCCATGTCACCAGCGAGGTTTGGTGGGAAATCTTCGTTGGAACGAGCACACCACCGCTAAACCAGTCTTCGCCATTTGAAACTGAGACTTCCGGGCAGAAGTATTTGCATCCTCCTACTCATATTGCTGCGGCTTGTTGTGCGCAGTTTGCTGTTACGAAGGATCAGGTGCGGAAGCGGCCTCGAGACGATTATGTCAAGTTTCGCCAGTGGCTTATCGAGACTGAATTGAAGAATGCAAAGTCTGGGAGGGTTATGGAGTATTTGTGGCATATCATTTTCAACATGGATGCGGTGTAGTAAGTTTTTTCGTGGATTTTGTCTCTACCATTGTGTTCAGTACTAACCTTCGCTCTCTCTCTCTCTCTCTAGTTGCCCTGATGAGGAGCTTTGCTATTGCCAGGTCTATGGGAAATGCTAAAATCATCTCATGCATGGATCTTTTTTTTCTTTTTTTCAGCTCTGCAGTGACCCTCATGTCTATGCAATAGATTTCACGCTCAAATGTCTAGACTTGTATATCCCGACGTTAGATACCCCTTCCTGATTGTTTTTTTTTTAAACGCTGCTCATGTTACTGCCTCGCTCTGAGAGTGAGAACCCGGAGTTTATGGGTCTTTCATGGACCATTTTGATTGTTTCATCCTGCTATAAGACCGTTTCTTGTCATATATATATAAAAAAAAACTACAGATAGGTACGGAGTATTGATACAGATAAAATTTTACGAGCTTCAGGCTCTTCTTTTCCAAGGATTAACGCAAGGCTATTTGAATATTTAATAATTAATACAGGCATAACAATATCATTCTAAAACAGCAAAAGCTTGGAAGTTGCAAGTTTAGTCCAAGTCTGAGCTCGGTGAAAGAAGCTCTGAACGGCGGGGCCATTTGACCTCCCTTCCAATATGAAGATCCAGTGAATCAGCATAATCGTACGCCTCGTTATCCTGAATGGCCAATCTCTCATACGAGTTAACGTCATCTGAAAGTATCCACTCAGGCAAGACTTGGTACTCTGACGAACCAGGGTATCTAAACAGATACTCGAACCCTTTCTCCTTCTCCCGACGGTCATAGTCGGCTCCCATCAATCGGATTGGGCGATACCTTTTGCTCTTGATCGCATTGTTTCTAGTCTTTTCCACTCGGTATCCAACCACAGGATGGATCTGCTCAAACGTCTCGCCGAGCTTTTGGCCCTTATCAAGAGCGTAACGACCGGGTGTTCGCGGCCTGGATCCATTGGCAACATACACAATCCCAAAGTTGTCTGGTAGCTCGCCTAGTCCCCATGTGTAGACGCGGTCCTCCATGTATGCTGGCTTCTCACTCGGGGAGAGAGGATGCAAGATCGAGGAAGTGACCCATTCACCTCCTCGCTGGAGCCACTTCCCCCACGACTCCGACTCTCGTCTGTGAACTCTCTCGTTGTACCAGTGCAGGGCATTGTTGATGCTAGCGAGTCTATCCTGACGTGCCGCCTGTTCCTTCTGCAGAGTCTCCTCGTTGAGAGAAACGAAGCCTTTGATCTGGTCAAGCATCCAGGCAAACACGATATTGGACATCTCTTCCATGTTGCCCTTGTTCTCCAAGGTCAGGGTAGACCCACCCCCAATATTGACGTGAACACCGGGAAACCAGACCTGCAGCAGCTTTGTACGTTCTTTTTGGCTGTCCTCTATGTCTAACAGCTTTCGTGAGGCCTCATTCTTGACCTTGATCACGCGCTGTAGATCTTCAAGGGAAGGTCGATCGGTCATCAGAAGATCGGTCCAGGCTTGCGATGCTATCTTCCACTCTTCACGTTGCTTCACAATTGCCTCAAGGGAGAATTTGGTGAAAGTAGGAACGTAGAATAGAGTTGGGGTGAATGCGGCACGGTGTTCATCTAGAGCTAGAGCTTGAAAGGCATTCTTGATATCTATTTGTCTTAGTTAGTAATTTTCCCATGGAAGATCCTGGAGAAAACGGATTCATACTTGGAGAAAGTCCAACATTATGCCACTCAGGTTTGTCAGTTCGTGTGAGCCACTGTGGTACTTCATATCCAAATAACTCAGGAAAGCCCAAGGCGCCGACAGTCTCAAATACTCCAACAACCTCAACATGTCTAGACTCCGGTGTTCGAGCCCACTCACCACGACCAGTAGACTCCCAAACAACCTGATCATCCTGGCGTTCCTCCGGCTGAGGATCAGCCGGCTTCCCATCATGCCAACCATAGTAAGCATCACTGCCATAAAATCTATCCCCAGTAACAGCAGGGTGACTCCTCTTGTACAGCTTCCAGACTTCAGGAAAATCCTGAATATCAGTCTTGGAGCAAATCCCCAGATCAGAAATCAGACCTGCGATTGCGCGAGCGGTGTATGCGCCTCGAGAGAAGCCGAAACACATGACCTGGTCGCCGGGGTTCCAGTTCAGCACACAGAAGTTGTAAGCCTCGATTACATTTCCTTCGAGATCTTTCCCGGCTGAGACCCTACCATCTGAGTTTGTTCCTACTCCGGAGTCGTACCAGACAACTTGCTGCCAGACTTGGTCGTCATTGTCGTATCCGACGCTGTTGATGGCGCGACACAATCGAGTCACATTTGATGGGACGCTCTCTTCACCTGATACGGCTGATTGGCCACTTCCATCGCAGCAGATGATAATTCGCTTGCGAGCTAGCTGGGAATCTAGATTGTTATCCATTTGCGTTACCGACTGTTGAAGGGTGAGGAAAGAACAGAAGGAAATCTAACGGAAGCATCATTCTTATACTTGTATCAGTGACGGGAATGGCTGGCTGAACATTGAAACTTTGAAAGACGCGTCAATTGATAGCTCAGCTGAGTCTCATAATACTTGATTGCTACTGGGCTGTCGCTAGAAATGACCGATTTTCCGGCCATTTGGAGCGATCGGGAATTATAGCCCCGTTTAGGCCTCGGCGCGAACCACTCGGCCTTTCTTTTCTTCTAAGTTATAATGACTGTTAAGCTATTTAATCTAGTTAATCAATAATATAGATGTGGATATTTGCCTAATTTGAGCTAGCTAGCTAGTAGAAGGTTCGAAGAGCGTGTTTGTGCTTGTGCTTGTGCTTGTGCATTGCAGTTCGGAGAAATCCGAGCCGCATCAAACTTGGTACTTCAATCGATATGATAGATGTACAAAGTACGAACTTGTGCTGAAATAATTACCATAACATTGGAGCAAGGATAAAATAACCATTCACGATTCCATGGGCATAAATTCCCTGTTTGACTCTGACGGCGAGATAACCGCGGCTATCCCGCCTTCTCACAAGGTATTGGCGTCGGAGGTTGAAGCAGATGAAGTGGCAGAATGTGATTATATCAGAATACACTGCTCGGTAGAAAGTCCATCTACCTGGTTTTTGACTAGATGATAAGGTTGAGACTGGAGGAGGAATGTCAGGTTTTTAGTCATTCATATGCACATGAGATAGCATAATCGGAAAATAGGGTATCAATAATGGAAATATAAGAAAGAAACAAGATCACCCAGGCTTGGGTCGATCTGGATGCCAAAAATCAAAAAGATCCAGGGCCTCGCTGGTCCATGGTCCTTCACTTGTGGATTCTTGCAGAGTGGGTTCAGTCTGGATGCTTGGTCTGGTTAATGCGCTGGGGCCTGAAGTTGCTTTGCGAAGTGAAGTGTCAAGAGGTCTTCTTGTGGCTGTCACTTCGAGAGCAAATTGTGTTGATGCTGATGGTAAATATTCCGTATTGGATTTTGGGTCTGGCTCTTTGACTGGCCTATCTACATGTCAGCATGGTAATCATATGCGTTTGATGGATAGGAAAAAACGTCCTTACTTATTGATAGACTTTGATATAGGCAAAAGAGCAGTGTAAATTAGTTTATTTCGAGCTGCGGCATTTGGACGGCCTCTAAGTGCTCCTGGTGGAGCCTGAACTGGTAAATCGGGCTTTGCAAATATAGGAGGGTCAGGCCCTGGCTTTGCTGATGCTTCTTTTGGTTTTTCTTGAGATGATGGAGGTATGTGATGCACTGGTGCAGTATTTGGTCGGCCTCTAGGTAGTCCTGATTGTGGCGGAACGGGTAAACCAGGGTTCGCAAATATTGAATGATCAGGCCTTAGATTTGCTGGTGGCTTTTTCGATTTCTCTCGAGATGGCGGCGGTAACTGATGTGCTGGAGCCGGTTTGTGTTGAGACCGGAATTGTTCTCGTGGTGATGAAACAGCTTGTTTACTTCTTACACTATCTTCTTTATCCGACCCGGTCAAATCTACCACCTCTGGTAGCGGTTCCCTGGTGTTGAAAGAAGTCTGTACTGTCTTTTGTCGTTTAAATGCTCGTTCCGGCTGTGGTGATTGTGATAGTTGCGATGGCTGTGAAGGTGGTGCTCGGTGTCGCTCTTCATATGGTGAGGCAAGATGCGCAGTTGGTGTCTTTCTGATACTTAGGAGGTCTTTCAGAGAGCGAACCGGCTGTGACGAGATCGATGGGCGTGGAGTATGCTGCCCTTGGGGCTGTGGTGAACCCTGGGTGTGGCCTTTCTTTTCAAAAAAGTTTGAAATATCAGAGTGGGTTGTGCTCATTGTTTCGCCGACCTCGACGAGACACATCTCTAGTTCCAATTCGTCTCCTTCCTGCAGCTCGCTCACAGTCTGTCGATGTTGGTCTCCCACAAAGTTAGAATTTTCGTCATAGACCATTATTCGTTTATTAAAGGTATGGTATTGTAGATATCCATCTTGCCATCGCTTGGACTTGCGACGCAGATCGTGAGTGAATAGACATCGAAACTTGATGACTGATGCTGTGGTCTGAAATGAGTTTGGATCTGTGCTTCTTGGTTGGGTTGAGCGGATGCTTGAGAGAGGCGCCCCTCTGGAGCTCATAATTAAAGCTATTGACACAGTGTGATGCACATGTTGAGTGTTGCTGCCAAGATGCATTATTATTACACCGCCATTGATACCGCCGAAATACTGCCATCATACTGTGATATCAGATGAGCCAATCAAAGTTGTTCCTCCTCATTATTTACTCTGAAATAGCTTGATTAACTACAAGTGACAGTTAACTGGCCCTCTGAGGTTCTGGAATCTGAAGCAAATCGAAAAACTTAAACCGTATGATAAAAATTACCCAAGGGCCAATTGGTGATGATGGTATAATCAGTATTTCTAAATACCAAGGCTTTGCCAGGTGGCTCTCAAGAAAGGGTGTCGGGAAGGGGATGTCACCCTCTCCAGTTGCAGTGATCGGCTGCCGGAGGGAAAACTCCTTGAACTTGATGAGGAGAGGTCGGCCAGTAGTTTGCACGGAGTCATCCACCGCCCTAGTTTGGGTCATATCTACTAGGCACTGCTGCATACTTTCATATGTTGGAAGTAACCGAGATATTTTGATTCAACGAAAAGCGCTAAACAAGCCCGAAAGAAAAGCTCGTAAATCGTAAGCCCGGATGGCTAAGAAAATAAGAAAATGGATATAAATCATAAATGTGGCATGAAATAGCAACCAGTGAATAAAATCATGCATCTTGTCCAGTCATTTCAACATCTCTCAGAGGTGTAGACCCAGTAACAAGGGGCTGTTTGATATCTATGCTGTACAACTCAGCAGGGTTCTCGACATCCAGCGCGGATTTATTATCAGTTTTGCGTCCAAGTCTCTCGCACCAATGCTCAGCACTGAGCAGAGTGTCATTGACGACACAGCTGACCTGGCTCAAAATATCCAGCCCCTCGTTCGCCAAAACTAGAATCCGGTGGGCGCCAACGGCTGCGTCGGAAGAGGCTGCAGGCGAGTCTGGTGGAGGTTGAGAGGTACTAGCCATCTGGAATCGGTGAGGCAGGGATGTGAGGTGCCGTCGAACCAGATGGCGAGCATTTTCAGGCAGGGCACCTCCTGCATACTTAGATACAATATCCACGACTTGCTTTAATGTTGAAAGGACGTCGGCTTTGACTGCTTGGATGCGCTGCATCAAGAGAGACGCGCTTCCTGGGTAGTTGCCGCCCTTTTCTAGGTCACTCTGTGGCTGGCCCGGGCCAATTTTGTGGTTCTCCCATTCTTTCAGCGCAGTCTGTAGCGCCACAATAGATTTGCCTAGTCGTCCATTCGCCCAACGCAGCCAGGTCAGGCAGTACTGTAGACTGCGCAGAGACTCATCGCTCATTGCAACGCCAAGTCCAGATGTTGAGATAACCAGGCGTTTCTGCCATGTGGCCGCCTCTGTCCTTTCTTCGTAACGGGGCGATGTGTTTTCCTCGTAGGGAGGAGGGGTCTCTGTCATAGAAAGATCTGCAATCTCCACATCGATCGGTGGCGCCGCATCACCGACTTTACGCCGTTTGCTAATCTGACCTGATTCCTGAGAAAATTCTCGCCGCTGCAACGCCCAGCGCAAACCACTCTCCACACCCGTCCTGCGGCCTACAGTTCCAACGGTATTTGCGACGGGGGAGCCAATATTGCGTTCGATAAACTCGGCGCTGGACTTGAAACGTGCCGAATAAGACTTTGAAGTGGTATATGCTGAGACAGACCCGTTGATAGCAGAAGAGAGCAAGGGATGAGAGGACGTTAAAAGTGATAGTAGTGGCTCCGGCGAGTGTTCTGGGACAGTGTGGATAGTTTGTGTTGAGCGCAGGCCTTCGAGTGCTTGTGCTGCCTCGAGGTCGTCCATGGATATTGTGCTTGCAGCTCTACGAGTGCGGTCATCCGCAGGTTTTGAGTCGAGCTCCATCGTTACGTGTTTGGACATCCTCCAAGTCACTTTTATTGCTCTGAAGATGTGGGATCGATCACATGAAAGTGATTACTTAATCAGTGTTCCGAGGTCACATGCGTTGTTTCAAACAGGAAGAAATTGACTGAGTGTGAATTTGAAGGTAATGATTGTTTTTATCTCGTTGAGATAGAAGGATAAGTACTGATATTTGAAGAATAAGATGGGGGGATGCTTAAGTGTCTAGAACACGTGCCCTCGCACGTGGTACCATAACAAAAAAGGTTTTATGTTAATTCGTAACTACCACCTATTAACTACAGTCCTAGGTACCTGCAGAGATATGAATACTGATATACGACTAGGTTAATCCTGTCTCCAGATCTCACAGGTCTACGCAACTGGTCCATTCCAGGACAGTCACCCTGGTCTTTCAAATTTTCAATGAACTAGTCTCACTAGACTAGGCTAGGTCGTCTTCGGACTATGTACCCTTCTTCTAGAGCAGTACTAAGCATGCAGATGACTATGTTACATTTACACCATCAAAACCTATCTAAGCCTATCTTACCATCTACTCAATATTAAATCCATCATCAAGATATGACAGTTCGCCCAGCAAGCTCAGCTCTTCAATAGCCTCGCCACCTTTATATTCATCACCATCAGCCATTTCACTAGCCACAGTACTAGCCGCAAGCTGTGAAACAATCCTAGAGTCCAAACGGTAACAATCCGCAATAGAACTGATAATCCTCCGAGATGGTGAAGCAGCAGCTTTGAGGTCGCAGAGGATGTCAGCAAAGGCGTGGAAGGCAAAGGGTGAGACTGCATGGTTTCGGTATGCAGATGACGCTAATATGCGTTGCCACTCTTTTGGAGCAAGCTGCCAGGTCATTGCGAGAGGATGTGAGGATTCTGGGAGTGGGATTGATTTTGCAGCTGTTGCGGCTTCTTTGGCTCGACGTGAAAAGGTTTCTGTGTTTGATTTCCATTCGTTGTATATTGCCTTAACAGATACCTGGACCGAACGAACAATTCTGGTCAGGTCGCCGGATTTGTCGAGCACGGCTGCTTCGAGGACTTTGTTCCATGGACGAGTGAGGTCCTCGTCGAAAGAATCCCAATGCTCGATTTGAGGAAATCGCTTTTCAATCTCTATTAGGATGGCTTCTCGCTCTTTGCCTGCCACGTAGAACTTGAGATAGTCGGCAATGTTCGACTTTTTGGGCCTTCGCTCTGAGTCTAGATGGTAGGCTGGAAGGCTGCGGTGCTTCGGACTGATCGTTTTCCGATACTGTGTCCATGCCTGTTCTGATAGATGGACTCCTCCTTTCCGCCCATCAACAAGATGGCTTAGTAGGCTGGACAGCTCTATTGCGATTTCGCTGTTGATAGACTCGTCATACACTATTTTCTCATGCTCGACTGTACACCGACCTAGATTCGACATGGTGAGATTAAATTCAAATGTACCTTGCAAAAATTCTTCCGTCGTTTTAACCTCTGCCATAGGTACCGAGTGCTTCGTTACCCCGAAATGATCAGCCGGCTTTTCTTGTGGAAGCTCCGAGTTTCGGAAGCTCTTCACGATGTTCGGATCCCAGCAGATCCAGGGCGTGTCACCGTCGTAGTCACCACCAGACAACATATGAGCTAGTGGAATGTCGCCCTTGGATGAGAAAACAATGACGTCCTGGAAATGCCGCAGCTCGGCTTTCCAAACTGCTTTGCGTCGTTGGATGTCAGAAGGCACATGAGCTGGCAAGCGACCTACCAGAACGTCAATGCCCTGGAGTACAGTATCTTCAAAATTACCGTCTGGGTCCCGCCAGTTGCTCGAAAAACAAAGATGTACTTCGTCTGGTTCGAGCACCCCTATTGGGTCTGCAATGCAGTACGCGTACGTGGAGAGGGGGATCTGGATATGAAGCCCCTCCACGTGCCGACCAACAAGCCATCGCATAAACTCCTGCAGTCGTTTGCGCAGGGGATAGAATGACCGAGGCCTGAATCCTGCTTCACATAGCCGAATGATCGACTCGGCATCATCTGTGATCCATTGTTCTTGCAGTCGGACATCTCTAGATGGTCGAAGTTTCTGTATCAAAGCCCGACAGTCAACACTAGAATCCGTCTCAATCACCCGCGCAAAGTCAGTATACAATTTTCGAATACCGTTCCGTGTCAGTTCAGCTATGTATTCCCTGCTGCAACCACCGTAGTCAAGGATTGCAAGAAGCTGTATGTTGAGATCTACAGGGTGCAATGGCTTTGCCCAGTTGACAACTTCAAAAGTAAGCTGCTCTTCATCCAGCGTAAACTCCCTCCGCTGCGGATGCGGTTCTATTTTCAACTGTGAATCGGATATTTGGATCCAAACATCGTCTTCAGAAAAGCCACTGAGGGTAAATCCATGACTCGCTACCATCCACAGACCCTTAGCACCGGCGATACGAGCTTGAAACGTTGACGGAGTGGCACCGGTGATTCCAAGCTTCTCGCAGACTTCCTTCGCCATCGCTCTTGACATTAACGCGCAACCATCATTCATGACCTGCGTTCGTGACGGATCGTCCCTTAAGTGGAGGATCTGCGTGGGCTTCACGCTTATTGAGACGAATGTCTTCGACATGCCAAGATGGATCCGTTGGAAGAGCTTGCAGTTGCTCTGCCTAGAGTTGTAGGAACGGGGCATATGCCAATCAAACAGTAAAGACTCAACGCTCATGGGCGTGTGATTTCCACTATGCTGACTTGGAGCAGCAAGCACCAGTTCCGCGTAAGGGTTGTGGCAAAAATCTACGCCGTCAATAGCAAAGAACTCAACACGGAAGCGTGGCTCTGCCTTGACTTTCCTTTTCGATTTCATCTCTTCGACGTAGAATGCCCGCCAAATACGTCCCAGACATCGATGATCATTACCTGTCAGCCATGACGCGATGCTTTGACGCAAGATCGAAGGTTGGGAGGGTGCTCCCAGGTAAGTAGGGGGTCGAGTCGGGGCTGGCATGGTAATGGACATGAATCGATCAGATCCAAACCGACGGTGAAACCGACATGCACGCTCCGATTTCAACGGATTCAATTGTAGAGAAAATATGCCGGGCTCGGACTTGGAACACCATTCTAGCTCACCTGTCAGCACAACCACTTCAGAATGTCTGTCCGTCTTGAAATCTCCCACAGCAGAATCCCAAGCTTTGCGTGATGATCTTTCCGGAACAGAGCCGTGTCGCGCACTATGCGTTGCTATCCATTTCCAAAATTCGTCGTGATCGGTAATCGGCAGTCGACCTCCTCGAAGCATCTTATCCAACGGCACTTTCCACGCTCGTCCAATTCTTTCTAGTTCATAGCGCGCTCTCAGTGGAACTGTCTTGGGGAAGAGATAGTCGCTCGAGAACGGACCGTAATCCAGCAGCTTATTAACAAGTTTCTCCCTCAAAAGCTCGCGAACAACGGTTTCAGTTTCTATAATTGATTGTGAGAGTGACTGTGATGAGTTCCTCCTGGTCTCTTCTTCGATCCAGAATTCAACAACCGAGTCCGCATACGTAGATTGAGTCTCCGGCTCGGTAATGTCAGTAACAAAGGATTGGTTCATATACCCATCCCGAGACTCGTTTTTATGAGCATTTGTCGTAAAAACCGAAGCGACAGATGTCGCAAAGCTCGTGTCAGCTGCATTTGAAACAAAACTCTTGTCCGGATCAACAGATTGATTCAATCGCTCTAAAAAAGACAAAGAAGGTTTCGCGAACTCAACCCTATCGCCGTCCAACACACATTCCTCGTTCTCATTCTCATTCCTGTTCAAGTTCTCATTGAAAGTCAGGTCTGAAGGGACATTGAACGAGACGGCCGCACCACTCTCCGGCGCGGCCGTATAAACATTATCAGCCTTCACAGGAGAATTAGGCGCAGTAGTAAACAACTCCTCTTCATCATCCGAAAGTCGTGGCCGTTTAAAAGAATCGAAATCCTCAGCGAGGTCATCCCGAAAATGTTGATTTTTGGCGGTAGTTGGTTCAAGCGCACCAGCCAACATCCACCGCTCATCATCGATCAAACGAAGCAAATAATGCAAACACCTCTCTTTATCGACATCGCTTAAAATAAGAGGTTCCTCACTTCGGTGCCGACTACGGCCCGTCCCGAGCTGTTTATGTTGTAAAGAGCCAGACAGAAGCTCCGCATTCATCCACTCGTCGAAATTGGATATCAACGGTGAGAAGCGTGCTTGATGGCCATAGTACAGGAATTTGAGTCCTTTGTACACTTTCCATCGCAGGGCTTTCTTATTCTGCAGTGCCATGGGCGAGGCATTGTTGGGAATGGGGATTTCTAGACCGAATCCACGGTTCAGACTGCCTAGCTCTCGGCGAAAAGCATCAGGATCGTGGACACGGTGTGGGGTAATTGGGGGCATGTCCTCAATATTTTTGAGCTTCGAGATAAAAGTTAATGGAGATAAGACATATATGGAGAATGGGAATTGAGTTGATATTCTATCCAGATAGACCAGCTTTTTCTCATTGACCCGCCTAGCGGGGTTAGATGCGTTGTAATAGAGGTAATGGGTTGATCCCACAAACGACGATCTTTTATGGGTGCACCTGGGCACTGCAAGGAACCGAGATTCACTAACTCAGATTTCCCCTCTAATTTCCGGATATATTGGAAATGTGCATCGAGACTGGAGACCTAAGAGAATTTCAGCCAGATCACATTGTTGATTGGCTACTAAAGAATACGAGGTGATAACAAAGAATGCCCAAAGAACACCTGGGCACTACATAGGAATAATCTCATCTTACTCTCAAGCACGGTGCGTACTGACTCGCGCTGCATCTTGAACTTCTGCCAATTCCACAGCTGGGGAATTTCTACCGGTCCACATATCAACATCTCCTGGTGTTATCCACTTGCTTTTTTTCATCAATTTGTGACCAGCAATCAATGAAAGGAATAGTGGAATGGCTGCATAAGAAGCAATAACAGACCGGTAGTTGAACTTTGCCTCACCATTCACTATTTTAAAGGCATCAAAGGTCATCGTTGCCGCAATGAACAGACACAGGACCAGAGCACTCCATGTACCAACAAGACCAAAGCGAGCTCGAAAAATGAGCAGTTCTTCAGAAATGCCCTGGTGTCTGCGTGCCCTCACAAATGATACATGTGTGATCAGAATAGATACCCATGTCAGAAGACCGAGCATGGTGACTGTGTTCATGAAGTATCCAAATACCATGCTTGAATCAAAAATGACATTGAAAAATGCAATCATTGACATACATACACTTGTGGCCAGAGCATACACTGGAATTCCTCGGTGATTGACATGGGACAGGAATGAAGGTGCTCGATGCTTCAACGAGAGATCGCACATTGCCTTGGTGGCCAAGTATAGATCAAAATTGGCAATTGAAAGCACAAACAGCAAGATGCAGCCATTCAGTATATCAGGGACAACAGCAAAGTGAGCTTGGAGCAGTGCAGACACAAATGGGGAAGCTGGTGACCTCTTGGTTGTGCTAAACGCCAGTGCCGGTGGAACGATCATACCAAGCAGCGTGATCGCCACGAGGTGAAAGACAAAGATCCGGTAAAAGGTATGCTTGATAGACCGAGAGATGGCTTGTTGCACATTTGGGTACAATATGCCAGATCTTTCACTTCCAATGTAGGCGAATGTTGCTGAGGACATGGTACGACCAGTGAGGAAGAACTTTTCCAATATGTGATTGCGATTCGCACTCATATTGCCAAAAGCACTGCCCTGTTGCCAATACCTAAAGCCTCGGCGGTCATGATCTGCACCCCCGAGAGCAATGACCAAGGACGTTACCATGAGTGCGAACATAACAAGAAGTTTGAATGAAGCAACGTAGAATTCAACGTAACTTGGTAGACCATGATGGAGGCAGTTGAGCCCAATGATGATGAAAAGAAAGACTGCAATCCAAACACCGGCGTTGACTCGCTGAGCATCAAGCCAGTATTGTATCACCAAAGCGGCGGCTGTCAATTGATTCGGGGTGATGATGGCATATTTCAGCCAATATCTGAGTTGGTCAGTCACAGTACTCCATACTTCAGCCAGGGTCACTCACATCCAACCTAGGCTAAATCCAAGTGCTGGATCGGAGAATCGGAGCGCATGGTCGGCCACAGTACATGGTTTTTGCAGCCACGCAGCCACCTCCCCCAGAGCCAATAGTACCAGATAGACAGTGAATCCAACGACAGAGTAAGAAATCATAATGGCAGCGGGCTGCAACTAGTCAATTCATCGTTCGCTCTGAGATCCGAAGAATCGCTGACTTACACCACTCCTATGGATGAGTTAGCACTGTCGGCCAGGAGTAACGAGCGATATGCCACGTACAACGATAAGGCTCTGCCAGTACCAATCATCAAGCCCGTCCCAATCGCAGATCCAATTGCTAAACCTCAGTCAGCGCGGATCTTGCAGAATAAAGGTCAATCCGAACTGATAATGCCAATCTGCCGAGGGGTTAAGGCCTCATAAATATTGATGAAGCCCGTTGCAAGACTAGCCTTCTGCTTCACCTTCACAATAACAGCAGTCGGCACGCTGAGATGAAGGATGTGGGACTGCGCAGAGTCATACTCGGAAGTATGAGAGGACCTAGTTGTTCTCCGCCGATGAAACTGTGACATATTGATCAATCTGATAGAAGTCGAGGGAGGAGAGAGAGAGAGAGAGAGAGAGAGAGAGAGAGAGAGAGAGAGAGAGAGAGAGAGAGAGCCCTAGAAACCGGCTGGATGAAAAGGCAAAAAAAAATAAGTAGGTTTCATTACAAGGTTGCTGCTATACTTGTTCGGATCCAAACAGGAAAGCGCGCACCATGGCAGATTCTCGTCCCATTCAATAATTCCGATGACATCCCGAGGTCCATAGTAAAAATTCATTTCGATAACAAGTGTGTTTGTTCTTGGAATCACATCGATGGATTGTTGTTGTCTGAGAGTAGGACTTTTCGTGGGAATGGAAAGAATAGTCCTGGAATACCAGTTGGATAGATTTCCTCTATATGCAACGTGAATCGCCTCCGTGGAGTGCGATCAATCTCAAAACCTATAAGACATGAAAAAGGAGGGGAGACAGAAAGGAAAAGAAAAAAAGCCCAAGATGCATGTCCAGATTCCTCTAGCCAGGCCGGTCAAAAGCACGGCCCGAAAATAGCAAGTGTTCTAGCATCTATATTCCCCGCCGAAGCCATGATCGCAAACACCCAAATTTGTCAAGACGCCCATAAATGAACCAGCATTGTTTCCCATGTATAGGGGAAAGGGAATGATCATAAATTGTTTCTCAAAAACAATTGTCGTCGCATCACCTCAAAACGCAGTTCTCACTTCATCGCGACATGAGGGAATCGCTGGACTCTGTCCGAGGGAAAATGCGGGTGTACAGCGAGTCGCTGGATTCCGTACGCGGGAAGTGGCGCTGGTGCTTGCGTGAGATGGTTCGGTCGGTGTATACACCCTTTGCTGTGCCACGGACAACGGACTCCAGGTACTGACGGAAGTCTGTGGGCTTGAATTCAGGGTAAAGCTCGGTTGTGAGGTGGTAACCAAGGTACTTGGCGTACTCTGGGTTGTTGTCGCCGCGAATACCCCAGGAGAATTGATATTCGGCCAAGTATCGGGGGATGAACTTGATCGGATCGAAGGGGTAGGTTTCACTGGCCTGTCGAGCAGCCAGCACTCTACTGCATATAGTCTCCTCGGGGACCTTTTCAAATGATTAGCCGCCGTCACCTCTGATCCGTTTGCTTGTTTCTTACATAGAAGCGGTCGACCTTCTCGCCGGCAACTTCCTCCATCAGGCTGTAAATCTCATTTTGAGTGGACACGAGGTTATAGGCCAAAATCTTCTTATTCAGGGTTCGTGGGTCCTTGATGATCATTGCCATATAGCGACCGATGTCTCTCAAGTCGGTGAGCGCAGTGGGCATATTTCCATCACCAATGATCTCATCGTTTCCAGAAGTCATGGCATAATCGATTCGTCCAGATGGGAGACGTGGGTAGGACAGCTGGTACCACCAGCCAACGTCGACAATGGTATAGGGGAGCCACAACTGGCGAATTTGGTTGTAGACAATTTCTTTCTGCAAACAGAAGAAAGATTGGTCAGTTTCTAGCACAGCCAACTGCTCATGGTACCACCATGAGGTCGAGATCCGCTCTTACCTCGTCACGCAGCCACATTACACCCCCGGGAGGTGCAACAGTAATGAAGCCACAGGGAATGAAACGCTTGACCCCGGTCTTCTTCGCAGCCTTAGCCAGGGGAATCTGATCTTGCTGCTCTGCGGGGCCCACACAGCTGATGACGACGTCAATATCTGCCAGCGCTTCGATGAGCTGTTCCTCTGGGGCTTTCAAGTCACATTGTCGAATATGAACGCCTAGTTCCTGCAATCGCTTGATGGCAGGTTTATGGGCGGAGACAGGGCGAATGAGAGCGGTGACCTCCTGAAGAAGACATTGTTAGTGGCCGTAACATTGTCGATATTGTTGGAAAGAGGCGTACAAAGTTTCCATCGGCCAAAAGGCCATTTGCGATAGAACCTCCGGTTTCACCCGCTGCTCCGACCAGCAGAACATTAGTCTTGGACATGGTGAAGTAGTAGGTCAGTATTGTGGCGAATTGTGGCGAATTGGGAGAAAGGGGTGAGTGAGAGGTGAGAGGTGAGAGGTGAGAGTATAAGAGGTTGAGTGAGTAGTAGGAGAGAAGAAAGGGAAAAGTACGGGAAGGGGGAAATCAGGATTTAGGATTTAGGATTTGGACGTTATTAAATTCCCATGGGCAATGGTTGGTTACTACCCACTTTCCATCCGGATGCTCAGTGGGTCGATGTTGATTTCCCCTCGTTTGATGGGGAGATTTCTATTATTTCAGAGATCTGGACGTCATTCTGCTTTACTTTTTCAATTTCACCTGGCTACTACTTATTGCTACTGTGTATAGAATGTATAGAATGTATATGTTGTAAATTACAGATCTTTCATTACACAATACGGGACTTGAACCCTTGTGGTTGCGCCCTTACGTCATGTTCCTCTATGGGGCCCACGAGTGGATTCCAGGTTATGCTTGCGGACAAGATGAAGATACAGATGGATACGTATGTTATACTGTATTGGTACCAAAATGTCACTCGGTGTAGCGTTTTGGAATTGGTGGTGAGATCGGGCATCTGTTAATGTCTCATGCAGAATCAGGAGAATTTCCGATCTTCTGACTCTTCCTGTAAATGAGGCAACTGGTCTGTGTACTATTGGAATGTTTTATTGGTCATAAACCGGAGGATGTCCCATGGTTGGTGTAGTCTAAACCAATCATGGAAACGCGGCCATGCAGCTGCCCGTGACTTCTATACTGTTATTACATTACGATATATTTTCCCTTCGGTACTCCTCCAAGCCTCTATACCGTACTGTAATAACAGTATCTTCTTTCCTCTTTCCCTTTCCCTTTCCCTTTCCCCTTCTTCAATCTTCCGAATTTCCGAAGAACCATGGAACAGTCAAGGTTAGAAAAACCAATGATCTTTGTCAATCCCCGCCTCACCCGTGCCATTAACATTTCTAAGTGAGGCAAATTCCCCTTTCTCACTTCCTCAGGTGCTCGGGGCACAATGCTCCTGAATATAGGAGGGGTTGAGTGGGGTCCAGGCGAGTGAATGCTGGAAATCTTTCTCAATGTAGCAGTTGAATATGAAGATCCCTGTGAGTCCAACCTCGTATCACACCCCACCCCCGGAGAATGCAGTGAAACACAAAAGAACCATTACCATGAGAGCAAAAAGATGGGGAAGTCTACAATCTTGATTCTAGCCCGTGAATTGACCTGCTGAAAAGTCCTCAAGACTGCGGGGTTGATGAGCTTCAGTTTCCTGCAGATACTACATTGATTGTCTTGTCCATGCGACTATGGGCCGGGCTGCTGAGGGAAGGCTCATCATTTCCATGGTCCTTAGTGGATTCTACCTTCCCCGGCATTTGCAGATTGCGGGGGTGATAGTTGCATCATCATGGTGGAGAGTTCTAACTTTACCTTTACCCTATGGAAATGAAGTCTTGATTGTCCACACAATTAAGCATTCTCCTCATGCTTAGCCATTCGACGAGCTATCTCCAATATTACCTACCATTCACTTCTATACGTCGCGCAAAGATGAACGATATTGGAATCAGATCTTTCTATGCAGAACGCTATGAGAGGGAGAAGCTAAATGATACATATACACATCTAATGCCAATACTGAAGGTCTAAGAGGGAAGAAGCAGAAATAGAAACACACATACACACACACAAACAGAAAGAGAGAGAGAGAGAGAGAGAGAGATAGATACCTAGGTGTCAGTCAGGCTTTTACCTTGCGCCAGTGAGTGAAAATTTGATCATTTGTTACACTCTCAGCTAGACCACAAAGCATATATTCCAGTAGATTCCGCACATTGGATATCCCGTCTCCTACCTAGGTAGTATAACACCGACTTCCTGTGGCGTGTTGGTTAACAATTGTTGTACAATCCTTTCCAAGGTTCGAAGGTTTGAATTCACCCATGTCATGCCCTCTGCAAAGACGTCAACTGCGTTGGTTTATCTTTTTAGATTCATTTATTCTGGTTCAAGTCTTAGTCCCAACTCAACAAACGAGCCCGCAATTTTGATAAAAACAAAAAAGTATTGGTGTTCTGACCTGAAACATATCCAGGAGTACGAATTCCATCTCCATTGGTTACAAAAATCTCGCTCGTAAATTATCCTTTCGATGCGGTATCCATGTCGGCGATATAGGTAGTAGTAACATCCCCCAGGATGCTTCCCCACGCCCATAAAGGGTAGACACGCTCTTGGATCTGCTGAACGTAGAATCATCTCGTCTCCCTTGGAAATCAGAACTTCCTAATCGCATGCTTTGGTAACCAAAAGCTTCTCGAAAAACAAAGATGGAAGTCTATTGCTTGCGAAAGAGGCGAGTAGAGATTGCTCGTCTACGATGGCTGCCAGCGTGAGAACCGTATTGAGAGGATGCCTAAGTAGTTTGAGCGGATAAGGAGTCACTCTTCGCGCACCAGTCATTGAGGTTAAATATTGAAAACAGGATATCAGGGTGGTCAGGATCTAACTAAATAAAGGATTTCCTTTCCTAGTTCTTGGCTTTCCCATTCCTTGTTAGTGCTTAGTGCTTGCCGCTTTTTGCTTAGACCTAACTAGCCATGTATGTGGAAGGACAATTAAAGAAAGTGGTTCGGTAGGTATCCACGACTTGCGAGATTCATATCTCTTCAATATTCCACAATTTCATTCCTATCACCTTGTTTACGTGGACGAGTTGGTGATGCACTGGAGATGTTGACGGAGCCTCGATTCTAAACACTTTATGGCAAAATCTGCCGTTTTTTTTTTCCAATTGATCATATTCTTCACATAGGGCTCAACTCTTTCCATTACATATCAACCCTGTTCTTTCAGGATGCCCAAGAAATCTTAGCCCTTCGAGCTTCTATTATGGTTGTATTTGGCGTGGCCTCAAACATGGTTACTGCTCAACCGGGCATGCAGGTCAACTAGGTAGAGCTTTAAGGTGCTGGTCACGCCCATGTTTTCATTGAATATGCTTTATGAGTGACCAAAACACAGGATCTTGGTATAAGAAACTTCAAAAACAAACTCTTAAACGTTCTCTAACTCAGTCTCCCACTCTTTTGCATTTCTCCTAAGCAATCTTTTCCTCCAATTCTTCATACCTCCTGATCTTCCGAGACTCTCTTTAGGATTATTGGCATGCTCACTCCAATGTGAGCTTGTGAAGAATGGCTTCTCTACCCGCGAATTATAAGACCGAAACAGCACGGCCAACGCTTCTTGAATCCGCTCTACCTGGAATACCACAGCGAGAACTGTAGCAATGATCACGATAGACAGAGGGATAGAGATCACCCAGAATAGCGTCTGTGATCTTTGCATGTTCCGTATATCATTGGTGTTCATGCCGAGGTAGCTGGTCACGAAAGACAAGGGCGTAAACACCACAGTCACAATTGTGAAAATCAAAATGGCCTTCCCCTGGTCCTCTTTTCGTACATCCATCCCATTGAGTGTTTTGTCGACCAGTGAGTCCATTTGATTCATGAGATTTTTGACACTCTCAAGTCTTTCCCCGATTTTCTTGAAAAGCTTCTGCAAGTGCGAATTTTCACGCTCAAACGAAGAGACTCGCGACTCGGTAGTAATACGAAAAGAGGCTGGCCTAATGGCATTGAGGTAGCAAGTTAGAGTATGCAACTGCTCATCGAAAAGACTTTCCAGCATCACTAGCTCCTCTTTTACAAGATAAATATCTTGCAAGAGGCGGCTAGACGGATTCTGGCTGGCTCTAAATTGCTAGACAGACATAGATATATTAGTAACAATTACTGTAAGAAATTTTAGGACTCAGGACATACCAAAGTTTGAACAAATCGGCTATAAATATCAACGACTTCAACTTCGTTGTGTTCGGAGTCTCTGCCGTTGATATCGCCCATGACAAGTGCTAAGACTAAGCTGGTACCGACAGCTTCGTAAGTTACCACGTCAGAGATCTCACCAGTACTTGCCATGAGCACAATATCCCTCTCAGCTTTCTTAATGGAAGACCCAGCCTTAGCCCCGAAATACTCAATCATGTGCTCGTCCCAAGGGTCAAGGAGGGTTTTGATTGGATCAATGTTGACGAAGCTTTCCCGAGCTTTGTATAGACCTTTAGCTATATGCACTCCAGACACAATCATCATTAAAAAATTCCGAAAAGCTTCCACCAGATGAGTCGGGATTCCGTACGTATCGCGATCAAATTTTCCGTTCTCTGAAACCCCATGTTGAATCTGTAGCGCCATAATTTCCAGTGATGCAAGATGATCTTGCAGTTTCTTTAGAATACTCTGGCCATCTCTTCGGCATACAAAGTCCATATACTGCCTGGAGCTCATTATCCATGGAGAAAGATGGCTTGTAGATAGTTCCGGGTCAAGGGAGCTTGCAAGATGGGTGGAAAGATGGTATAAGGCGTCTGACTTGGTCGAATACGGAGACTCCTTCATACATATAACGCAGTCACTTGGGTGTTGGATTAGAGGACCAATAAGCTTGCCATCTCGAAGATCGGCGTACTTTGGGTTTTCGAGGTTAACAACAAAAAAGACCTCGGTCATCCGGGGGTAGCGTGTTCGCTCGGTCATTTGGGAAGTCCCGCAAATTTGGGGAATGATCTGTACAGCATTATAAGAGATCTGAGGGACATAACAGCCGTCATATAAACATACATTGACAAAATCATAGATTGCTCCCCAGAACTTGCTTGCGACATCACATGGAAACTCCAATGGGACAAAAAAGTTAAATAGACGGCAAAGGCCTCCAACCGACTCTTTCAAGCTCGTCTCCCATGGCGATAAACTAGAATCATTTCTCATCTGGATATTGGCAATGATTGCAGGGACAGGAACCGCCCATTGTTTCCCGATGACCTGGCCTGCATCGAAATGAGATGATTCTGTAGCTGCCTTGTATATTGCTCGCCCAGTCTGTCTTTCTTCCTTAAGAAGTTGTTTGTGGATATAAGATGATATGTCCCTGATGGTTTCTTCGTTGGTGCTCAAATTTTCGGTTGGTGGGCGTGGGATACTTTGCTCTTGTGTGTCAGATCTCTTGCGGTGATCGTCAGCACTCGAGCTTTTTAGGTTCCCGGTCGATGACGTGTTGTTGTCTTCCACAGGAATCTTCTTCCCAACTGGCCAAGTGAAGACTGATGGAAAGTCTAGATTAAGCTGTGTTTTTCTATCCTCAGGCATAGATGAGTCTTCGAAAAGCGACCCGAAGGTTGCCGACCTGTTGATAGGATGAGGTTGTTCCCCAATCTGCGGCTTATGGATGTCATCTTCATTGTTAGATGTTTGGCTCACCTTGACAGTATAATCATTGTCAGAATCATTATCAGAGTCATTGTCAGAATCATTGTCAGAGTCATTGTCAGAATCACTGACAGAATCACTGACAGAATCACTGACAGAATCGTTGTAAAAATCATTGTCAGAATCATTGTCTTGGGATGCTTTGATTGCGGCTGGATCAAAGTAAATTTTGAAATCTACTGGGGAAGCATCCTTGGGCCTTTGGTTAACAACCACACCTGATAGAGATGTGACGGGTTGCATCCATCGTTTCTCTTGACCCTCTTCTTCGGAAAGGATTCCATGTCGGCGATCTTTTGCTGAAAGCTTCATCAAGGCCATTTTTGAGTAATCTTCAACAAGAATTTCTCGTGATGTGCCGGGTTGCATCTGTGGTTTCTCTCGCAACGAGGGATCATTTTCGTTGGCAAAGATCTTATGTCGGAGGTCTTTATCTGAAACTCTCATCAGAGCCATGCTTAAGCGGTCTTTGACGGGACTTTCTTGCGCCTCTCGTATATCATCCTTGGTAGGTAATGGGTCACCTTGCTCTTGTAGTTAGCTTGCCAAATCCCCTCTACAGGATACATCCGAAGTTTTGTTACCATTTACCGCAGTTAACTCCATATCCTTTGGCCTTAGAATACTTATATGGATATGAAGCACAGTTGATGGGCAATTAGTCGTGATTCTGGTCCAATCCTCTGCCTTGATGATCTTTTGTTTCGTAGTAAGCAGCTCGAAATCGCACTTACTCTCCTTGAACCTTGATGGCAGACAGTCTTCCATGATTTTATATCTCAATGCCTAATATTATGTCGTTAAAACTCAACAAAAATTGGCGAAGATCACAATGTAGTATGGGGGTCCACCGTACAAGAAACGTTTTGCAGTGTCCTATCGGAAAAGAGAACCGGCGCTTCCGGTGATCAATCACACAAACTATCGAAGGAGACATTGTTGATTTCGCTGCTGGGAGATTTGTTATCTCATAAGAGGAACATTCTCTCCCAAGCAAAGATACCGGTGCACTGGTAATGATGTATTCTGTTTTTTAGAGATGTATGAGCGTTGATAGTCATAAGGTAGTACGGGAATTAAAAAACGAACGGAAGTTCACAATCAATGCCCACAGTTTTGGGACATGGATTGCATGGCCTGAGGGAAAAGACCCTATCTTTTGAGCGACTTGCTCCCAATCACGCATTCTGGTTGACTGGAAGTTGTAATAGTATTGTAGTAGACTCCTGGTGGGACATCCAGATCCTCGTGATGACTGAGATGAATCTTGCATCTTCTGGATCACAATGTAGGGGAAACCTATCAATATCGCCGACTTTTCGTTCTTCGTTTCCCCAAAGACAGTAGAGTTCACACCATCACACCGCAAAACGAAGTTGGACTTTTTGCATGCTTGACCATGTAGCTGTATCTTTGAGCTCGCGTTTTTTATCAGAGACAAAACGAGAGCTCTGTCCTCATGTGTCAGGTCTGGCACGTTTGATGCAAAATGCTATAGATGAATAGTTAGATATTATGAGTAAGATCATAATAGGTCGATATGATATATTGTATACCAAGAATTCCTCAAAACTTGACATCTCACTCTGTGCATGGCTATATCAATCGATTAGTACAGCTTCATGCGCAAAGCCTTAAGGTTTTCACACTTACATCCACGAAAATTGGCGATCCTGCTGTTTCTCTATAGTATCTGTTTGATAAAGAACAGTCTTTCCGTACCCTGGCCTCAGGGAACTGATGACATCTATTCTTCGGCTCTTGTTCAGGGTCGACGAGTGAAGATGAGATGCACTCGCTTTGGGCTCACCCACGACTGGTTTGATGGCTGAATTTTTCAGGTTTACCTCGAAACTCAAGTTTGCGTCGCATCGAGAGCATTCTGGTGGCTTATAATCATAATTCCTGTTCGGCATCAAGTCCTCCAGTGTATGTTTCGGATTGTCAGTTTTGATATCCCCAGAAAAAGATCTACCATCCCGAATGCGCCGAGTGTGTTCGAACAGTGTCTCCTGAAAGTCATCATCGATCCAGCGACGAATGATAATATAATTAGGGTCTCTCTCCAATCAAAGATTTACTTGTTAGCATGCAATGAATCTTAGAAATTCCGTGATCAGATTCATACTTACTTCATCCCACTCCCATGGTAAATCAAAATTTAATAGAGTTTCAGGGAGGAGATGTTGACGATGGACCTTGGAAATGGTCAGGTTCGGCTCCGGGTCTGTTTCTCAGTATTAGGTACCTTTATCCAAGTGGTCTGTCAAAGCTTTTGTTAGAGATTTCTCGATCTGTGATATTTGAGCTTAATTTCTTTCTTTACCTCTTTATTAAACACCTCTTTATTAGACATTGTGGGATTTGAACTTTCGTCCGAGGTAGATGACAGTCGAATTTTTCTAGATTCGTCAATTTTTTTTTAAAAAAAAAGTGGTGTAGAACATAAGGATTATTACTAATTTATTGGGTGGTTAATGAATGTGCACATGTTCTGTCAGGTGTACCTCAGCTCTAATGTAGGATGTCATCATAGATGGTAACCTGGGTTGTTCTTACATACACATGTATACTGGATAAGGATACAGCCCACAGGGCCCGTGCAACTCTCTATCTGCGGCTTTCTCCAATGATAATATGCCTTCTGCCGCCCAACTACATTGTCCTCAAGTCCTCATGCGAGTGACACAAGTCGGTTCAGGCCGGGTTGCCGAGACATTGCCTAAGTCAAGAACCCCATGAGTTTTGGGCTAGATTTCACGTACTACATACAGCCATTTTCGGCACACAGATGCCGTCTTAGAGCACATCAGCCCGGAGCTCCGTGCCAAGTGCATACAGGTCATCGTCAGATCAATCGGGTATGACTGGTTGCTGGTTGTAGTGGCCGGTGCGTTGCAACTGATATGTGCGCTCTTCTTGACTAAGAAGCGCTTCTTGACTTTAATAAGGGAAGCTCGTACGAGGTTTGTATATTTAGAAGTTCTGAGCTAGAGCTGCTAGAATGGAGAGCTGGCGTCAACACCAGGGTAGTAAGGAAATACTATTCAAGCTGCTTGTTAGGGAGGATACGACTGTATAACACATTTTGCAGCCCAGCATAAATCAATAGACATCACGCTGGTGACTATAAAAACCCCAGGTTGTCTGCAGCACATCAATAGAGTATTGTTTGATTGATTGATTGGCCATCCCATGGCTAGCGAAGAAGAATATCTAGCCGCGAAGCTATCGAAATTTCATAACGCTAACTAGAACTAGCCTAAATTGATATATTATAGCTAAAATAAAAATAGCATAGAAATATGGCGCGAGGGTACTAGTCATCCCAGAAAGAAGCATACAGGCTAGACCTTATGATGAATCTATATATACATGAGGTAAATAAGCTCTTTTTCCTTTATCGCCTTTTCGATTACCTGACTTTCTGGCTCTAGATAAAATCACGTATACAAGGACGTAATATCAACTTCATTTATATTAGTATCTTTAATGATACTGTTACCTCTAAATTCACTGTCTACTACGATAAGTGGTTCTTTCTTATGATTAGAATTCCAGCACATATAGCTCTACTAGATACAATACTTAAATATGAGATATGCTAATAGCGCTATAGAGTACTTGATAACCTTCTATATGGAGTTATGGCCACCCAAATATGATAGCCAGCCCATAGGACCTTAGTTTCTCGAAAAGGCGGGCCCAGCAGCCAGCAGCCAGCAGCCAGCGGCAGCGATGTCCATGTTTCTGGCGTAAATTTACGTAATAATTTCTTCATTGGAACTAGGCCTAATGCCCCTATCCTTCCTATGGCAATAAGATAGCCGAAAAGTACCCTTCAAGATTTACTACGCCGGACTTGTGGATAATCCCCAACTGCAAAAATGTACTTCGACTTTCTGTTGACTTACGGCCGATGTATTCAAAGTCAGAGAAAAAAATCTTGTACTAGGTCATGATTCAGGACGAATTTCACTCATGGAATTTATCTTACAGCAGTCATCAACTATAATTTCAATGTTACCAAGGTAGAACTTGATTATATTATATTAATTGGAAATCGATAAACTCTCACAAGGTTCTATCCAGATGTTATTCAGTTAATCTTGGCCAATCATTACCTAACTACACACTACGCAACAACTCTCTTTCATTCAGTAGCATGCCACCACAATAAACTCGAACCACAGTCACATATGTCTCGCTCTTGTTCATTTGCTGCTTTCTCTTAGCCAGTGCTGCTCTACGCAGAGCCAACAATTTGACAGCCCGCTGCCTCTTGCGCTCAGCCATGATGAGAATCCACTTAGCCCGCACTTCAGCCAACCGCCTCTTGCGTGCTGGTTCCCCCTTTTTCCAAATAAAAGTTTGGTGCTTCATTGACGAATTCTCGTCATTTGGCCACTCCCATTCATCTGATGTCATAAGCCACTTCTGTGTTGAGTATTGGGATGCATTGAAGGTTGGGTCAGTGGAGTCGAGGTCTGCCATCTTCCATTTCCACTGTCGCATGTCCTGTAGATCAGCCGAGTCCCGGCAAAGTGTCAGAACACTGGAATTGGCTAGGTAGTGCTGCTGAATGTGATAATCAACTTGGTAATGTGCGAATTGCACAGCTAACTCCTCATCGGCTTTCGGATCCTCTGTAAGCTTCCGGTCTATGTTTGCCGCGACCATGGCAAAATAGCCATCTCTCTGAGCCGCTGACATGTGTGGCCACCACAGTCCCTCTTGAACGCTCAGCTCGGCGTTTGATGGAGAGATATCGTCGTCCTGGTTGGAGTTTGTGTTGAAGAATGGTGGCCAGGATGCCACATTGTAATGACCTTGCTCGATGTCTACTTTCATCGAGGCCTCTGTGACTTTGATGTTACAGTTTTCGCAACAAATAACTTCGCTTAGCGCTTTCAACTACTCGATTGTTAGATTCGTTGCCAAAGTGAGACCGAGTTGAACGGAACTTACTAGGAGCGAAAGATGCGAGTCTTCGCTCTTGTCAATGATTGGCTTTGTCATTGTGGATGGTGGTCAGATCCAAGATTGAAACTGAGGTTGAAAGTGAAACCGAGAAACGTCAGGGCCTTGCACCTTACGAAGGTCAAGGAGGTAGAAGAGAGAAGATTGAGAGAAGTTCCAGTTTATGATCAGATGTCTTTGTTATTTTTTCTATGCCTAGGCGAATTGAGCAAGTAAGAATTTGGAGATGAAGTTGAAGTCTGAACATCCTATATGGAGAGACTGAAGACTGGATCCTGGGAATCGAAGTATTTCTTCAGAGGACCAAACAATGGGTTGGTCACTCGTTCTATACCGAAGTCTGATGGATGTCTCCCGTGATTGGAACAGTAGGTAATTTATCCACGCAATTCTCAGATCTGGTAATCAGGAGGGTATTTGAAGAGTTTAAGATGTAATGAAGAAGATGAAGATCAAATGACTTCTAAGGCCTGATCAGTTGGAATTTGCGGTGTGAAGAAAGTGCGGGGGGCGTGACCGGGTCACTTGGATCTTACAATAAAGCTTGATTCACTTCTTTTTTTTTCCTTTTTTGTCTTTCTTTCTTAACAATACTAATCATATCTCAAGTTACTTAACTTTTCCTGGCTTCTTCAGAGTTTTGTGGCTTGCATACTACGCTTTCGAAGTTCTGTACCTGTAGTCCTGTAACGGACTAGTTGTATACTCACTTCCGGTACCTCCACATCAGCATTCACGCCGCGGGGCTGGAGGCGTCCCGTGACCTATGAAATGAACTCACCACGTTCTGCGAACTGTTGCCCAGCTTCGCGAAATGACAGGCGACCGCTGCGTCAGCGCGTGGGAATTTGCTGATCGCGTACGGCTGCTAGTGCATCGATTAAATGCCATCGTTCTAGGGTCAATCAGGGATAAGGCACATATTGAGATTTTGCTGACACAGATCGGACCATAATACATCTTGATTGTGGATGCGATCCAAAATAATAGATATCCGGTCAATCAGACGACGATAGAAACCCGTCTGGCTAATGCCGAACAGACGATGCGGAAGAGATCACCAACCCCTTAAGGGGCAACAGGGCCTTTCATATGGTCCAGTCAACCATGAAGAAATGCATTATGCTATCACTACAAGAAGCAAGGCCATATGCCCGCCAAGTATTGGAAGAAACACCCTAAGTTAAGTCCACAAAGGGACTCATCTAACAAGGTAGAACAGAGCGCTTCCAGCTCACCAAAAAAATATTGTACAAACTATATCATCAAGCTAGATGTAAGAACAGCGGAGCCCGCCGAGTTCTAAGAGACCGAGGATCAATATCTTGAGGGTGAAGATGACGACCCTTTATACCCACGCACCGTCCCCCCGGTGGATCCTAGACTCGGCCGCCACCAGCCACACCTGCTGGGACCGGAGCTGCTTCAGCAGCTTGCGGCCCTACCGTGATATGCTGGGCACAACGGGTGATCCAGTAAGAAGCTGAGGGGATTAAATCGGTGAATATCACGCTCCGGGGGAAGTTCAACCAACCCCTAGTGTTAAAGAATGTGTACCTAGCGCCATGTGTCAGTATGAACCTGATCAGTGTGCCGAAACTGATACGATACCGCTACTGGGTGGTAGCACGCCTGTAGAACATCTTTATACAACGCTGAGGACGGACTGTCGGGACTTCCTACCATGCGATGGACCCATTAATCCTACGGTGCCAAGTGAGCAAGAGATTCCGTGAACGAGTAGCTGTAGATAACGATATCATTTTAGACTTCTTTTAAATCCTTTCAAATTTCTCTTAGATGAGACATTCTTTCGGTACTGTTAAAGCTAGAAGAATAATTATTAACTATAGAAATGCCGGGGATAGTACGTACGGTTTTCATATCTTTGAGAATGGCAGTTACTAGACCAATCAATCGTCTATTTTGTCAATTACCTCGTCCAAAATTTCAACGTGAGTAGCTCAGTGAGCCTGACCCTGAATGCCCTCATAAAAAGCAGCGGCACCTGGAATAGGGAAGGCCCACCCGGCATGGGAAAGAACCGTGCGTAGAGCATGTCTACTTACCTATGTCAGTACGTATGTGTTGTGCCAACATGCTAGGCAGGTATAACCTTGAATTGTCCCGTTTCCTACACCGGTCTTATCTAAAAGACGAGATATGTATTAATAGCCTCCAAGGTTGATTCTCCAGGGTATGAGGGGGGTAAATTCGAAATAAATCGGGTGTCTTTTCTGCCTTCCATTTCATGTCTCATGTTTCGCATCTATAATCCATAAATCATTACTAGGAGTGAAAATGAAGAAAAATCCAGCTGGTCGTTGTCTTTGCCAAGCTTTTCAAACGTTTAGGGCTTTATCCAGAGGTTGGGCATTCCAATCGTCATCATCATCAGATCCTTCAGTAATACTTGTTCGCACATCAATCCATTCATATCAGCCTCAAGGTGCTTAAACGTATCTTCAAAGCTTCTGATCTATCGGTATCTCACCAGGGTACTTGGGTAGTAGGATGGGAAACAAGTGCGCGCTAAACGGTGTCAGTACTAAAGTCTACGGTGCCCACTTTGGCTTTCTCATCTGCGACTTTATCAGTCATACCCTTGGAATCTTCTTTTCACTGGATTAATTGACTATGAGGAATTAAGAACCTACGTATACCTAGGTATCTCTACTGTTGGGATAAGAAGAGTTTCACAAGTATCACGAAATTTCAAGAGGTGTTCCCCAGCGCTTTAAGATTTAGTCTCGCAATCATTTTTCTAATTGAGCGTTTTCTCTGGTAGAAAAGGCCATTTTGACCATTCTTGGCCAAAAATTGACATGTTGATCACCCATACTTAGCGATATTGCCCAAGAATACTCTATATGATGAGCTTCATTCCAAGCGGTAGCAACCTCGGGAAATGTCCGGTGGACGTGCCAGAAAGCACCTGACCTATAAATTTGTCTAGTCATGTTGTCATAATCAATGATGGAAGGGGTAATAGTGTGGCCGCCAACATTCCTCGCATATCAAGTTGTGGTGAAGTTACATTCCTGGGACATTCGATTATCCCATAACAAACCAGTCTCCCAGGAATGCCGCCGAAATTTGTTTCTTGGTTTGTTCTCAGTTTCCCTGGCCATAGACGCATTTTACCTGTTCATTTGCCCATTAGAGCAGACTGACAGTATCAAAAAGCATCAATATAACCGAGAAGAGAAGAAGAACGACAGCCAATATCGGTAACGAATGAGCGACTGAACAGGACTCTCTTCGCCAATCGTGTGCGCTCCAGTCGTGAATCAAAATCAGTCGGACAGATAGCACGGGGGCTCTAGGGCTATGTTATCCCTAAGCGCTGTGGTTGCCATCGCCGCCTCGGGTGCAGCAATTTTCGTGGTCTTATCTGTGGTTGGAATCGTTATATGGGTCAGGTTCCGGAAAGAGCGTCATGCTTTGAAGATGCTTCGCCTCAATCATGGGCGGCATCGCAGTATACAGACCTTTACGGGAGATACCTTGACAGAGTTGACTCGAGCAGAGGGGAGTGTTCTCAGAGCCCATGGCCAGTTGCCCTATGGTAAACCCACGGAATGGGGCCAGTTAGCGTCTCGAGAAACGTTACTAGAGCCGAAAGATGAGCCAAATTCATCATTTCCATTCGTCCGGAAAGCCCGCTCAATGCGGCGCTCGATTTCTCGGTCTGCATCACAGAAATTCTCGAGATTATCGCATCATCGAATTAGCTCTATGACCACAACTAGCGAGACAGCCATTCGTATACTTGCCAGTCCTCCTGGGGTCTCAGAGTCCAAGGAGGATATCCCGTTATCTGCAATAGAGGGATGTCTAGAGCTACCAGCAGAGCGAACACCTCGTCAGAGTCCTGAAATCAACCAAGAGGAAGCTGGGTTTGTTCTGGGTATGCGTCCAGTATCTCCATCCTGGCCATTGCAGAAAGATCAGTCAAGCATGTTTTCGGTCTCTGAGATTCGCAGTTCCCGTGGTGACTTCGAGACGCCCACGAAAAGGGTACGAGGAGGAAGTATCGCTAGCCAACTAGCGAGTATCCCACCTGATCAACCCGTTCCTCCTCCGCCACCATTTGGTTACCCGTTAGATAGATTGAGTTATATGAGGAACGACTCGGTTATGCGACTGTCTTCTATGAGTCTAGATACGACAAACAGTTCCATTCTGGATGGCCCTGCATCAAAGAACGATTTTACTCCGTCTGTATTCGGCGCTGGTGGTACATTTGTTCCATATAGTGCCAACGATGTCGGAGTAAAGAATGGACGCAGGAGCTTTATTGCTACAAACACGTCTCTTCCACCTTTGCACAATTTCCCTACTCGCTCCTCCTCAACTGTCGAGGGTCGGCGGCTACCATCAAACATGGATCTGATGACAGCTCCTCGCCGATGTATGACAACCACTTCCCGAAACATAAGTAATGCCAGTGATCGATTTGGCTATCCTCTCCATCACAGTGACTCTATGTCATCAAACAATGTACCTTCAAGGCAAGTGTCTCAAAGAAGCAGGAACTCTCTGTCATTGAGCGATTGGACGAGCCCTAGTAATATCAACTGGCGACATTCCGACTCGTCGCAGATTTCTTACGTGCCACCTTTCACCCGATTTGAGGAGAATGATCCCTTCTATGGCAATTCCACTGCAAAGTTGTTTACCATTGGGTCTCCTGGGCAAAGTCAATCTCGGCGGAGTTCCGGGACGTCCAAGCCTCCAAGCCCGATGCAACGATCGAGCGCTTCTCTTGGAGGGGTACTTTTACCATCTGCTTTGAAGGGGCCAAAGTCTAAGCGCAAGGGTCATAGGCGCCAGAACTGCGTGCGTATCTCAATTCATCCTCCCATGACCTTTGGTGGATCCTTCTATCCGACGGTTGAGGAAGAGCCTGAGGATTTCGAGGAAATGGAAGAATGGGATCTTCGAGAAAGTGCCATGAATGATCTAACGAAGCCGCAAGTTGCTATTACTGCAAACCCCTCACCTTCACCTCTGTCCAAGCGCAGCAGTCGCCGCAATAAGCCTGCCGCTGCAGCCCCCAGCACTCTAGGTCCAGTGGCTGAAGAGCCTCAATCCATGAATAAGAGAAAATCAAGCAAGAGACGAAAGTGCTCTCCCAGCGAGTCTGTAGATCATGACAGCCCCATCAACAATTACTTGCCTGAACTGGTCACATCGCTCACTCGCACTCCCTCTCCCAAGGGGAGATCACCTGCCAATGATAACTCCCTAGAATGGGGAAGCCCACGCCGCTCACTTGTCAAGGGACCACGCAGCAGACTTGAGACGGCAAACTTGTCTACTAGCAACGGCCCTGCACAATCCCCAACAAAGTCTCCCCTAGATGATCTGCCTATCATAACAGGCACCCAAGGCAGTGACTGGCGGAAATCAACCCATTTAAATTACCGGACGACTGACTCAGCCGACCGTTCTCACCGTCATAGTAATTCCCAAAGCTCTATTTCAAGCATCATAGTCTCCTCAAACCCGCAGTCATCGGGAAACGGGGCTCGTCGCAGCAACTCGACTGTACGAGACCGTGTGACCATCTGGGAAGATGCCAACCGGAGTGCATCACCTCCAAAGCTCGCTGCTCCCGCCATGGGTAACTACTCTTTCTCGAAACAGCAACCGTCAAGTCAGGCCGTTCCTCGGTCTCTTTCCAATAACGAACGTCCTCCTTCTCGCATGTCTAGTCGAGTCCAGCCAGCCCCTGATTCTGCTTCCACTCGGTTTGATCAAATCACACCTAATAGAAAGACTCATGGTCTTGGAATCGGGATTACGGCTACACCGGGTAGCTTGTACGATGGAGACGGGTTCCTGCGAGAATGAGTGGCGACCGAATTTTATAGCTTGAAGAGATGGTATTACTTCTGTCCGTGATTCTTTGCATTTAAAAGCCTTATACCTTTCCTTCTTATACCATCCTTTTGTTTTAGCTTTCTTTTGTTTTAGCTTTCTTTTGTTTTTTGTCCTCTGAAGCTCTGGTGTGTGTGCTTTTTGTTTTGATATCCAAGATGTGAAAAGGTATGTAGTCTTACCTAGAAATTATTAATGAATACTCTATCCTAATAACATTCACAATTTTCGTCATTAAATATTGTTGGACTCGGCTTATTGATATTTGCAGCTGTGGGAGTAACTGCGCCACTGAGGCTGTGCGTACAAAAATAACATTCCATCGACAACACATAGAAAGTGGAGATGGTTTCAAGACCCATTCCATTCCTGGCCATGCGGCCTGATGGCCCCGCAGGGCCACAAGGCTGTACTGATTCTGAATGTCTCCGGCCTCCTTTTTGCCCTCTAAAGGCTGAGGCTTGCTCATTGTATAGTACACTACACCCTAATGCCTCAGATTTCAACACCAGAGTCTCTGCTTCCTCGATCGGATTCACTCGATCCTGCATCAACATGTCGAGGCATCACTTCTCAAGGTCGGCCCTGTCGCCGATCTCTAGCACCTTCTCCAGCTTCCACTCCTAAAAAGGGAAAGAAACCTGAAGTGCAAGACCCAACTTCCTTTTACTGCTGGCAGCACCAGGATCAAGCTGTGGCCGCGGTGCCATCCCAGAGCTATGATGCGAAAATTTCGCTCAAGCCGAGGTCCAGTATCGACACTCTAATGGACCGATTGGGAGTCCTTGAAATCAAAGATGATAAGCCGCCTCCGAAATTATATGGTGGTCAAACCTATACAAGCGGCGGTGAATACCGGCGTCCGCGCCCCAAGAGTACTTTCTGTTGCTTTACAATCTCGGAAGAAGAAGATTTCAGACCAGCTAAACCTGTACAAAGACCTCAGAGTCAAGGTCGGCCAACTCCACAGAAAGTCCAAGGGCCTCCACGGCCAACAAAATCATCACCGCCCTCAGCATGGGTACCTTCTACCCTCAATCCAGAAATAACATCCACTCTTCTCTCAGAGGTCACAAAACCTATATCCGATGCCGATGAGGATGGCTATATTTACATGTTCTGGCTCACGCCCTCAGCTGATGCTAAAGCTCCACTCCCAAGAGACATTGCCAAATCTGTTCTCCCCCAGCACCCAATGGGAAATGACAGCCTCCGCCCGCCTACCCAGTCGCGGAGCGTAAGCGACGCTCTTCGCGCAGCTGAAGATCTCAATGCCATGACAACGAAACCCACGTCAACGACACCAGGAACCATCAGGCTCAAAATTGGACGCACGAGTAACGTTCATCGCCGGATGAATGAATGGACTCGACAATGTGCGTATGATTTGACTTTGATCCGCTATTATCCGTATACACCATCGTCGTCTGCCTCTTCGTCTCCCGCTAGAAACCCAGTTGGCGCAAAAGGACAGCGCTCTCATTCGGATCTGGTACCGGGTAGAAAAGTACCCCATGTTCATCGGGTTGAAAGACTGATTCATCTTGAACTGGATGATGTTCGTTTGCGTGATTTGGGTAAATGTAGCGAGTGTGGCAAGGAGCATCGTGAATGGTTTGAAATCGAGGCTACCAAGGAGTCTTTACGGAGGGTTGATGAATGTGTGCGTCGATGGGTTGCATGGGCGGAGTCTCATTAATGGGCTCTGAACATGTCAAAGTGTCGTGTATATCATATAGGTATCCATGGACTACCCGCCATAAGACCTCAGGACTGGAATTGAGGGAGATATGTATAATATAGTCTAAGAACTCATACTGCCCTAATTTCCTGGGCGTCTCTATGAATTCTTCCGCCATTGGAAGCCGTCAATTGCCCCTTATTATTGTTTCAATTCACAATCAGTTAAAAACGCATGGATTATGATTCACTCATGTTCTCTTGTTGGAGTCCAGCCCGCCGCAAGAAAAGACACTTGAACCAATGAAATAACCTATTCCAGCCGCGGACTTGCTATGAGTTCAAATATTTACCTCTAGAAGAAGACTTCATTGGGCATTCCAGAAAACTCTGTGAAACAGCTTTGGAGAAACTACATAGAATTGAGACTTTTACATGGGATGAACCGATCTAATTTTGTTCTCGTGAAAGAGGGGGTAAGACTTCTCGACTTTGAGTGCCTGAAGTAGAATGCTAGCTCGGAGTCAATATACAATGATAGAGAGTGTACGTATCAAACTGACTGATTAGTTGAAAATGAAGATGTTCCTCCGGACTTGGCACTTCATTAAAAGCAATGAAGATGACATCATACATAACTACTCTCCTTCTATTTCAACTCAACCGTGATCTCCCTACCTATACAATATCTCAACGCAGATACCCCAATCTCTATTCAGTACCATTTCCAATCTCGCCATGGCACTCCCATTATTCTCTTCGCCATCCTCAGTCCTCCGCTTAGGTCTAGGCCTCGGCATTGGGCTTTCCGCCGCAACTCTCCACCCTCTCTCCCCCTTCAGAGCTACCCCAATTCAATGTCAATACGCAGCACCCTCCACCTCTCAGACCAGCTCTGAGACACCATGGGCAGTCTATCCCAATGACCATTTCGCACAAAAGCAGAGCATCACTTCCAAATCTCGAAGCGGTTTCTTGACGGCGAGTAATATGCGCCAACTTAGCTTAGGTAGTGTATTGGGTCTTGTTGCAGGTGTTGGATTGAGAGCTTTTTCGAGAGTTCTTGTAGTTGTGCTGGGAATGGGAATTGTGTTTGCTGAGGTATGACTTTCAATTCCGAGTTCTAGCTCTGACCTACTTGGTCTGTGACGGGATGCCAATGCTAATATCTACAACTGTTAGTGGGCGGCCTCCAAGGGATATAACATAATTCCTGTGAATCAGATTCAAAAATTGGTGAAGAGTGTCGATGTGCAGGGTGTTTTGTCTAAGCAAAGGCCGTTCAAGATAAGCTTTGGGCTTATGATGGCGCTGGGGGCGTTTGCGCATTTCTAGCTGCTCTATTCTTCAAAGGCGGAAAATACGCTACTTGTACGTTGGAAAAAAAAGGTTCAAGATGTTGAGGAATTGAGAGGTGATCCATCAATCTTTATTTACACTTTTTGAGAGAGAAAAAAAAGGTACTACCACTGGAAATTGGGACATAAGTTTATATTATAAGGGTATCATCATGACTTCTACACAACACAGAAGATCACACGGGCAAGGCACTTATCCTAGAACCAGGTCCTCCAGCACACCTTCCATCTCATCGCGAGCCAATGGCACGCCGAGAATCTCCATTCCGCTAGGGTCCATGCGCGAAGTGATCATCTGGTGATCGTGAAACTCTTTCAACAACGTGCGGAACATCATCTCAGAAGATGCAATAAATTCCTCCGTTGCCTTCTGGTATAACAGGCGGAACTCGATGCCATTTTCGTCACTGGGTTTACCATGACCGCCTGCGTCGTCTGCACCGCCTTCATCATCAGACTGATGGCCATCCTCCATCAAAGTAATCAACTCGGTTAGTAAAAGACGGTATAAATTCCGTGCGTTCTCAGGAAGACTCTTGAGCACGAAGCCCACACCCTCTTTTCCACCAGCACGCTGACCTTTACGTCCAAGTAGAGAGTTTACCTCTTCTACTACATCCATCTCGACTGTGAAGGGTATAAACGTGGTGCAGTCATGGAAAACAAGATTAAACTGGTCACGCAGGCTGATGTCCCACATCACGGGGAAATTAGGGGTATCAGCTGTGAGGAGTAGCCGAATACGTGGGGTCGCAGCCAGGCGAGAAAGTAGGGCCTGGTTAGCCGCGCGCCGAAAAGAAGGGGCATCGACTGAGTCGATCAGAACTGTGATAGGCCCTTCGCTTTCTGGACGAGCCTTTAGCGCTGACTGAAGAAATTCCAAAACTTCAGTTGGTTGAGCACCAAGTTTCGAGGGAACGTCATTTCCAAGTATAGCTGTCGCAATAGTAGCAAAGATCGATCGAATTGAGATACCTGGCGTATAGCCATTGACGATGACGATAGCCGTCGAGGTCTCAGCCTCTGATCGGTGGTAGATCCAATCTGCAAATTGATGCACAAGCTTTCGCTTTGATCCATAGCCAAACAAACAGATATTGAACCCTTCCTCAAATTCGAAATTCCATTGCGGAAATGACCGGTGATGCAATGAGTGTAAATATTCCTTCTCTTCCTTGCAAGGGTCCACAAATTGGCCCAGCTGGTCGAAAAACTCCTCGTGGGTTAATAATGTCACCTTGTTGAGAGTCGTATTGGATGTCTTAATAGAACCAGCCCGGTTCTGGAAGAAGTAGCGCTCGTGGGCAGGCAGTTCGCCTTCTGGTGTTGGAGATCGTTTGTTTCTTGCACCTTTGGGCCGTCCAGCACGACGCTTAGGAGCCTTTGCATCGGTTTTCGTTTCTTCAGCATCGCCGTTCTCGACGCCCTCTGTCACTTCATTGGGTTTCTCAGTCTCCTGCTCAAGGCCCTGGAGAATTTCCTCCGCAAGCTGCTCGGACCCATCCCAAGCGGCATCTTCATCCTGTTCGAACAGAACTCGCGCACTCTTCTTCCTTGCGGAGCGATCGGCGTTTTTCAGACGAGATGGCGTAGCAGCACTCGCGGTCTTGGATTTCGTGGGCGTGGCAAACAAGGAACGAGCCTTTGATTTCTGGGTGGGAGTCCTTAGTCCTGAATCTTTCAATGGGGTTGCTGAAATTCTGGCCTTTTTGGGAGTGACGGCCAGTGGTGCTGGGGGAGTTTCGTAGGATGCATCGCCGTTCGTGCGTGGTTGATTCGGCGCGTGCACGTTTAGGGCGCCATTGGCTTTCGCGGTGCGAGGTCGCTTCGGAGTCGAGACGGCTGGATGGTCATTTTCCAGACTGGAATCTGATAGCTTGCGCTTCATGATTGAGTCAGAAAACGAACCACGGTTCTTGATGGAGCGCAAACGGGAAAGAAATCAACGATACCATCGGATTCAGAGAATGCGCACAAGGATATGACGCAAGGGGGACGCGTTTTGGTGTGTCGTGCAGACCACAGGATTGCAGAACTGCAGCAATTGATGGACCAGTACTTGAGGTGTTAGATGTGATAGTTTGTGAGATATTCAGGTTCAACCTTGGAAAGTTGGAACATTGAAGTTGATGGGGTTTCCTCCCAACTCCACCTTTAAATCTAATCAATTCAATTTCATACAACGAAGGTTATGTAAGATATGATGGTAAATGTGACTGAATATATTTCCAAGTATGCCATTGAATGTTACTAAATACACGACCTAGATAGTACACGATTACCCAAATAACTAGTAACTAAATAAACAAAGTACTTACCCATTTCCTCCACTATAAATTCCAATAATTCAACATTGAAATTACTTCGAGAGGTATTACTTAGGTATAATTTGAAGACTCAATTCATACTGTAACTCCTTCGATACTGTACTGCCTTATCAGTGGAGCCGCCGAGACCGCAACTGGCAGCTTCAAATTCTTTTTCCACTATGACTCACCACTTTCATCAACTTCTTATAAACCTGGTGTGTGAGATCGATTGCAATTAATTATTGCTCCGATCACAACACATGGTTTCCAATACTCAACCAGCCACAATGGCGGTTAGCTCCTTTGCCCGCATGCTCAAGGGCCAGGTCCGATGCTACTCCGCACCTTTGGATATGGCTATTCCGGCCTCCAAGCAGCGCTACATTCCCACATCTGGCACCTACCCTCAAGGATTCAAGGTCTCTGGCACCCATGTGGGTGTAAAGGCATCCAACACCCGCTTCCCCGATCTCGCGCTCATTGCATCGGAGACGCCATGCTCGGCCGCCGCAGTTTTCACTACCAATAAGTTCCAGGCTGCGCCGGTGCAAGTTAGCAGGGAAACACTGCGGAGCCGCAAGGGCGAGGGCATTCGGGCTGTGGTGATCAACTCTGGATGTGCCAATGCGGTGACTGGAAAAGGTGGATTGGAGGATGCGGTGCAGATGGGTCTAACAGTTGATGAGTGCAGTGGGGTTGAAAAGAACAGCTCGCTCGTCATGAGTACCGGTGTCATTGGACAGCGGTAAGTGCCTACGCTTATGGCTCGGGAGCTGCAGACTACGATCAAATACATATACTGATATCCTGGAACAGACTACCAATTAGCAAGATCCTCGACCGTATCCCCACTGCATACAGCAACCTTGACTCAACGCACGATGCCTGGCTTACTACCGCCCGTGCCATCTGCACCACCGATACATTCCCTAAGCTCATCTCTCGCTCATTCAACCTACCTTCATCCCCAGATCGCACCTACAGCCTAGCCGGTATGACCAAGGGCGCCGGCATGATTCATCCAAACATGGCAACTCTACTAGGCGTCCTATGCACCGACGCAGCAGTCGAGCCCTCTGCTCTGCAATCGATCCTCAAGCACGCCGTCTCCCGTTCCTTCAACTCGATTTCCGTTGACGGCGACACCAGCACTAACGACACCATCGCTGTCCTGGCCAATGGAGCTGCTGGCGGCGAGACCGTGCGCGCACCTTCATCTTCCTCCGAGCCTAGCGCCGACTACCAGGCCCTGCAGACTGTTTTTACCGATTTTGCTCAAGAGCTTTCCCAGCTGGTCGTCCGTGACGGCGAGGGCGCTACCAAATTCGTTACTGTTCGCGTGCGCAACTCGCCCGACTATGAGTCTGCGCGTTTGATTGCTTCGACAATTGCGCGATCCCCGCTTGTCAAGACCGCCCTGTACGGCCGTGACGCCAACTGGGGTCGCATTCTTTGCGCGGTTGGCTACACCCAGGGTGTTACTGATGGGACTGTTGTACCCGAGCGTACTTCTGTCAGCTTCCGTCCTGTTGATGGCAGCCCTATTTTGAAGTTGCTAGTTAACGGTGAGCCAGAGTCTGTCGATGAGGAGCGTGCTAGTGCCATTCTTCAGAACGAGGATCTGGAGATCGAGATTGATCTTGGCGGTGGCGAGAAGGGCGCTGCTGGTTGCGGTGGAGAAGATGCTGTGTACTGGTTCTGCGATTTCAGCCACGAGTACGTGACTATTAACGGCGATTACCGGACTTAAACTTGTAAAAATTTATGGATCTAAAATCGGATTTATACTTGAATCATGAAAAGTACCCCCTGATCTGCCAGGCCCAGTTCCGTTCCTACGGATGTAACGACTCGTGGACACCTCAGGTGCCTTGGACATCAGCTGACCCGTGACTCTTGACCCCCCTTTACTATATAGATCCTCACGCGCCCAACTTGTATACGAAAATACATCAGACAACTACCTCCACATGTAAGGTACTTACATGTAGATATTTTGTAACTATAGGGTCCTTCGAAATAGACTGAAATCGACCGATGTGATGTTTATGACCAACCGAGGCTAAAAACGGAAATGGAAAATTCCTAGGTACGTCGTACGTATTTTGGGAGATGCCTTTTGACGTCATAAGCATTTGCGGGGGATCTTGAACTATCATCCTTCCGATGTACCTAGTTCTCTTCACCATCCTCAAGTTCAGTTCTTACTCGGGCCCTGACATTCAGTACTGGAGCAGGTCAGTCACCGTTTCATAAAGTTCAATCTTGAGTTTAGCCGTGCGTTTAGCCTTAAAACTCATCGCTGCCCAACTTTCAGGGCTCATCACCACGTATTTGTGAACGTGTGGTTTATCGACCATTCAAAGTTAGCCTAAGCAAGTGCTGAGCTTAGTATCGATACCGCTCGAGTCTATTTCGAGCATCTCACAGGAGTTTGCTGTCTTGAATGGTATCAGAATCGAGGGACTCGATAGTCAACATCCTTGACCGCCTCCCATTCGTCTCCACTGCAGAAGTGTCCACTCCCCGCTTTCCCTTTTCATCAAGATCTGTCTATGAACAGAGTGATATACACCGCAACCTGGGCACATCTTAGGCTGAAATGCTGAGTCACTAGGAATTACCACCCCTGAAATTTTCACAACTACCGTCAATGAGAAATAAATTCTCTTTTACATCACATCCCAATTGCAATAATTGAACCATTATCTTACGATGAAGTCTTCCAAGGTACCAGATGGCCAAGGAAGCGTATATAAAGAGGTGCGCTTCTCACCAACTTCAACGCCAATTCGTCGTTCAAGATCTGTTGCGGGCAGTACCCCCGCATGGAGCTCTAAATACGCACAAGGGCCATTATGGCAGCCATCAAATCAAAACATATTTGCTACGGACACTTCCTATACCAATCATTCACGACAGCTTCTCGAGAAACAGCGCGCAAATTTTGAAGCTGAAAGGGAGGCTTTTTCACAAGAAAGACGACTATGGGAGAAGGAAAGCTCGCTCTTGAGGGCAAAGATTGTGGAGCTGGAGTTATTGCTGAAGTGTCAAAGGACGGCATCGTCAAGTACGTCAATACTGCATGCACCTCTGCCGGTGCTCGGGATCCCGCAGTTCCAAGGACGGAGATCCGATGACTTCTTTCACAGCGCCCAGGTGTGGGAGGGCTCAAGTCCAGCAAGTCGGCCAACCAGGGTCTTTCGCGACGAAGAAGTTCCTGAAAATCGTTTGTCGCCAAGCATCGGAGGGGCAAGTGCTAGCCCTCCATCCCTCGATGCAGCACTTTCACCCCGATCGCAGGCAGCTGATGCTGCTGGAGTGCATATGAGCGTACCAGTCCCGATTGAGAAGCTTGACAGTAGGCTAGATGGAATTACTCTCAAATCTACAGCTTTACCACCTGGAGTGGTAGCTCGCGTTATCACTCCGCCAACCCCGTCTCCCTTGGAACCCGCCCTTGCGGATTCCCCCTCGACATCTGCACGGCCGAACGGGGAACATCGAAACAGCCTCAAGCTGAAGCTGTCGCTGTCAGAGCTCGGCCCACCTAACGAGAACCTGCTCAGAAATGCTGGTCACACTCCAATGGCTATCGTAGATATAGATGAAAGCCAGGAGCCTACAGAAGAACCCACTCCGTTCCCAGAGGTACAAGAAGTCGAAAAGGCCATTTCTCCATCCGTGGAGACCAAGGCCGAGGAAGCCCCTCAGCCGAGAGAACATGCAGACTCATACTTCCCTGATGTCCATGACGATCCAGCCCTAAAGGGGCCCCTTGGTCTCATCAACGACCAGGAACACGATAATAGTTTTCTGAATGAGCTTGATCTGAAGCTCCTTGACCAGGCCAGGCGCATCCTTGGTTCGGTAGAAGTTGACGATCCTAATGAGAAGAATCAAGAAGTGTCTAACCAGGGTGAGCCCGAACCGGAAATCAAGTTCAAAAAGTCTACCAATTTCGGTACAGCGTTTGGACTCAAGAGCCTTGGTCAATTTTGAAGACCCAGATTCTCCGAAATAACGCATTTATGATATGTCGAAATTTGGCGACATGTGGATAATCCCTTCCTACAAGCTTTTTGATTTCTTTCCATTTTGGACCTTATATTCATCCTATCATTTTATAGCTTCTTGTGTTTCTATCAAATGAGATGCTTCACGACTTCATGAGATATCATCCATTGGAATATACGTTGATTTTTGGTTTTGTGATTTTTGATATTTCCCTTGTTTCGCTCAAGAGCGGTCCAGGTCCAAGTCCAGGTCCGTTGGGTTTCTTGTCGTGCTTCTGATATTGGATTTCCTTGCGTATGACTTGTCTATACCTTTACCCTAAATGCGCCCTTCTGCAGAGATAATCTTATTCCTGTACTTCTTGATCCCTTGCATGGCCTGTAACATTCGAACTGGACTTTACTCCACGTGTGATGGCTTCAGTGACAAATTAGAATCAGGCCTTGAAGCCTAAGTGATAGCTCAGATGCTTGGACTTGAGGCACATAGTACCTGAATTTGATTTCATGCATGCAATAGTTCGAGGTAGTAGCTAGCAATGCATATCATGCCTTGACGCTGCATCTCGGCGGATCGCTTTGGCTTCTCTCACAATTGTCTGTCTTGAGTAGCTTGTTTTTTCTATGGTACCTTGCTGATCACAGTCCTTGTGGCGCTCGATAGGAGAGCCACCAAGGGTTAGTCTGTGGCCTTGCAGCATCTTGATTTGTGTTTGGTGCCTCCTTATGCCTCTCGGATACTAACTTCGTAAAACTACATAAAGACCACGATGCTCTTCTCACATCTTCTCTATCCAACACATTCATTAATTCTTCTGCCTTTCCTTCGGAGCCTGCTCCCCTCATTCGCTTAATTTCCTTGACGAACAATCCCTATAATTCCACGAACGCTTTCTTTTGTGATTCGCACTTCGCATACCAACCAAATTCTCAATATAATGGCTCCCAAGACTTTTACCCTCTCGGCCGCTCTGTGCCTCGTCCTGGCTGTTGGTCCCTCGACCGTTCTCTCCGCACCCGGGCTGGTGAGTTCCGCCTCTCTAGATTCGACTTTTCATATCAGACTAACAAGCCTTCACAGCCTGACCTTGGACTTCCCATTCCCAAGCTGCCTCTCCCAGCACTGCCTGTTCCAGCCCTTCCAGCTGGCTCTCCTCACCATGGCGAGGTGCCTTCCACTGGAAACACCGAGAAGGGTGCCGGCGGTGGCTTCACTGTTGGCATTCCCGATGGACCTGGTGTCTCCTTCGGAGGCGGTGCCCATGAAGAGACCCACGGCCCCTGTGGCCCTGGTGTCAGCTCCCAGCGTGGCGCCGGTGGCGGCTTTGCTGTTGGTCTCCCTGAAGGACCTAGCGCTCTCTTTGGCGGAGGTGCACACGAGGCTCACCAGGCCTACCCATGCCCTGAGGTTGCTGAACCTGCACCTGCTCCAGAGACTGTTGATGAACCTGCACCTGCCCCCGCCCCAGAGACTGTTGCTGAGCCTACTCCCGAGTGGACTCACCCTTCCCCAGCATGGACCCATCCCGCACCTGAGTGGACTGACGCGCCTGAGTCTGTTCCTGCCTCGAGCGATGTGCCTGAGCCCATCGCTGCTCACGAGCCCATCGCTACTCCCTGGCCCACCGCTGCTCCCCAGTCTGCTTCCCCCGAGCCTCCCACTGAATGGACTGAATCTAGCCCTGTATCTCGCCCTGAGTCTACCCCCGCTTGGACTCCCAAGCCCAATGGAGACGCTTTGCTTGAGTCCGCCACTGAGCCCGCCACTGAGCCCGCCACTGAGCCTGCTGTCCAAACCATTCTCGCCCCCGAGCCTGAAGCCTCCAGCTATGTGCCTGTGATCCTCCCCCCATCCTTCACCACCCCCAGCTGGATTCCCACCATCACCACCGCACCCATCAGTGTGACTCCTACCCCCACCCCAGCTGTCTACTCGACACCCTTCATCTCTCGTCCTGCTACCCACACTGCCGCAACCGCAGTGTCAGTTCCAGCCTTCAATGCCGGCTCAACCATGACCCCCAGCTCAATGATCGTGGCTCTAGCCCTAACCCTCATGGTAGGCATCTTCTGCTGAACTGCCAATAGCCGACCAGATTTCCGGGAATATTTCACCTGCTTTGATGGATAATGTGTATTTTTCCTTTGGCTGGATGTACCTGTGCCTTCTTCACTTCCGTGTCTACTTTTGTTCTATTCATTTAATGGTCCCCCTCTTGGCTGGTTAACCACCCCCGAGATACCTGGTCACCTGTACTTTGGTTGACATATGACGCCCATGCTTGTTCTTATTTTTGCTTGCCCTAAACCTCCTCGTTTGCCCTTATGTTCAGAGTCGTGGTGTGTCTTTCACACTGGCGTTGTGCGAAGTTGTCGCCCTGTGTTCTACGAATATTATCTATACAAATACAATGCTTGTGCATGAACACCGTCCTACCCGTACTATAAGTTAGTCCCTGCACCAGCACTGTGAAGTAGTACCTCCTTTGGAATTGACACATCTGTGGTTGATGTAACGGGAAAAAAGAGCCATTGTTGCCATGAAAAATACATGAGAATGTCGCCTTCATGTTAGCACCCTGTCATCTAGGTTCCAAATTGTTAACCAAGATGGTGATGCATAGAGTCATAGCCAATGCCATGACCAACACTACTACATTTCTATGAGTCAATCTCAAAGTGCACCTTCTCCATAGTCATATCAACATCGATACTAAGAGTGGTCCCTTTGGAGTAGACAACCTTGGAAGTAAAAGTATGGGAGATGCGAGGTGCTTCGGAGGCGCTTCCAGCCATCCCTCTTACCTAGGTACTCTCACCTTTACTATTCCACTATCAACAATTTATTGTACCAGCAGATTCAATTGTTTCTACTACACAAACTGCACGATTTGCAAACCTCAATGCGCATGTCCTGTATGAAACCCTCAAGGCCACTCAGCTTACGTTGTTTTGATATCAACACGTATATAAGCGAGCTTCACAGACTGCGTTTGAAGATTAAGCGGTTAAGGGCTGTTCAAGGCCCTACGATCGGAGAGCCCACCTGGACAGCGTTGAATGCGAGCTACCAACTGGTATTTAGAAAGCTATGACCTGTTCAGAAGCTGACCTACGTAAAGTTCTATTGCAGAAGACTGATGAAATATTGGAAAAATATAATAAATAGACCATTACAAACTCCGTTCATATGTTTTGCACCAAGCAAAAGCAAAGTCATATCAAATTATGCAAATCTCATTCCCAGACGCGAGCTGAGCCTCAAACACAGCCTGCAAGTCAAAAGAAGACGAGCCACTGGATAGCCGAGTAGGAAGAGTACATCATACACCCATCGTAAAGTCATGCTCAATACCCGGCGTAACGCTGGCAATGAACTTGAGGAACACGACCAGGTACTGATCAACCCGAATCGCAACTTGGTCTTCCTCGTCGTGTTGCAAAACTTCCCACTCGTCACCTTGAGCGTTGTCACTGAGTGACAAAGCCTTCGTTCCGTCGACCAATCCTCCGAGTCCACCGTCGGCCTGGAGGATACGGTTTGCCTCCTCGCGAGACTGGCTTTGCTTTAGCTTCTCGCGGCGGAGCTTTAGTGCTGCATCGGCACGGTCGAGTAGTATTTTCATGACTGAGGCATGGCGACATGGATGTACCGTGGCCATCTTAACGCTCCCGTCGAACCATGGGAAGTCTTCTAGTGTCACTGTCTTGTCTTTGTAGTCTCCGACAATATCCTCCATCATGAGGTGTGGAGGGAGTGGCTCTGAAGGGGACAAGTAGCCAGATAAGTAGAGACGGGGTGTGCGGTAGAAGTTCGAGTATGTGATGTAGAGTGTATATGTTCGTAGGGGCCTGGAAGTTAAAGGATCATGTCAGAAAATAAAAGGTCGCAGATCGGAGGCGAGAAGACCTTGACTCACTGGGTGGTACCCGGCTGCCCCGCGGGCTCTCGAATAATAGCCTCCTCGTCGTCGTCATCGTCCTCCATGTCCGGGATCTCCTCCTCATCTTCCTGCTCACCGAGGTTTCCAGACTCATCAACAGTTCGAACATCGCGGATTCGCGCCTCCTGCTGATCTTGGGCCTCAACAACGTCACGACCGCCACCTGTTCGAAGCCAACCATCATCGCCATCTTCACCCGAGGGTCCCTCAGCTCCTTCGCCAGAGAGCATATCGCGAACGACTTCATCTTCGTGGCCCGCGTCGCCGGCAAAGTTATCGTTTAGCCGCCTGTGACAAGGAACTCCTCGAGTAACGAGAAACTGTTTGCCTGCAGGTAGATATGCAACCCGCTTTGCGGGACTGGAGGCATCAGCCCAAGACCATGTCGGGAACTTGTAAACGAGATAGTCTCCCGCAAGAACGAACTCCTCGGGGGTAATTTGACCCGTATTTCGAAATGTAGAGGTACGAGATACCGGGGCCAGACGGTCTCGCCAAGTCGATATCGTGGATTGTATAATATTCATAATGTAAATTTTGTTATAGAGTATTGATGAAGAAAAGGGGAGATTCTAAAGAGTGAAGGTGAAGATGAAGGCGGGGAGACGATAAGCGGTGGAGCACATGATTTGGCCCCGCGTGATATCATTTGTCTTCAAACCACAACCACCTTCATTTTTGACTTGGTTTTCACCTGATTCAAGTGCTTCTGGGCTTGTGATCTGTATAATTAACCGCTGGGTTCAGGTGCCATTGTATCAACTCCACCATGAAGTTATGAAGCATCCTCCGGACAATGTTTGATCCTGATCAGACGGCATCTTCCGTCCCCCATTCAGGTTGATGCCTAGTCAAAAGGGAAACTAAGGGGGCCTTGATCTAAAGTGTCCTCTAGGGACATACGTCTTAAAATGCACGAGTCCAGTCCACCCTGATCTCACTCGCTTTTCTCCGTCATTCGTCGGCGGTTTATCTCAGTGTCCACCTCGTCTACCACCAGAGGGATAGTTTTGTTTTGCCACCACTCCATCTCTGCTCGCATGAAGCCCTCGGTACTTCTCATCGCCACGACTAGAAACCCAAGTTCCTCTCGGTCAACGTCAAACACCTCCCACCACTCACCATCTACCAATTTAACCCCCTCTTCCCGCGCAGCGAGATAAATAGCCGCAACGGCTAATGCGTTGGGCTGGTGTGTGACGTAGAGTAACTGGGGTGATAGAAGGGCTGCATTCAGATGCTGAACAACTCGACGGGCGACACTTGGTTTGGCAACACCGAGAGTTTGGAGGTACGTCAGCGCGATAGTATGCGGGAGAGCGACGTGTGTATCAAACCCAAGAATGCGGAGAATTACGGATTCGACGCGCAGAAGAACAAGCCTTGCGGACTGGTATCCACCCTCGGAGAGAAGGTAGGACGTCACAGAGGGAGGCTGTGCGGGAGCGCCTCTTGGATTCACAAACCACAGCGGTGAGGCATCCCGAGAAAGTAAAAAGGTGTAGACATTCAATACCGAGCGGGGAGACAAGGGCTGGAACGAGAGCTTTGCTGTGAGATAGAGAGCGGCAGCCGAAGCATCCTGGATTTGGTGGGGTCGAGGTCAGTGGGGTGAATTGGTGCAGAAATTACGTCGAGGCATGCATACTTTGGCTGAGTAGATCCGTAAACTTCCTCCGTCAGCGCCGAGCCAGAAGCGGGTGAAAATGACGATGGCTTGAGCTATGATATCTTGCGACAAATGTAGAAGAACACCCGCGGCCTGAGTCAGTTGAGCTCCAGCACAGCGGATGGAGGTTTCAAGCTCAGATGGAACTCCATCGATGGCAGACGAGGAATTTGACACTTGATCCGGGGTGGCAAGGGCGTTAGACAAGACCTTCAGACCCGGATTTGTGGACATCGTATTATTCTACAGGGAGATCGTAGCATCCGACGACACAGTGCAGGTTCAGTAGTTGTGAAGCAATCAAACAAGGAATTCTGTTATTCTCCTCTCAGCCCCATAAGTGGAGAATGGTACCTGTCGGACGTTAGTAATGAAAATCAGTGATGCTTGTGGAGAAGAGAAGTCCGCTCCATAATTGTCAGCCACTGCTATTTCCATACCTTCTCCCAGCCTCGTTATTTGCTAAATTTTCACCCTGTTTTCCTGACGAAAAAAAGCAAATATAGTATCAAGTTTCTACTCCAAATCTCATTTCCAGTGAAACATTTTCAACATTTTCAAAATCTTTTACTGGTGATTAATCTTATACCGTATGCAAACGGATCTCCCGTGTTACCCCTGATACTTCCAACCAACGCCACAAGAACCAGAATTTGGGCATTCAGTACATTCAGGCCTATTAATCCTATTCAGGCCTGTTAATCCCAGTCGGCCCTATTTGGCTCCGATTTGACCCCAAATGTCCCAAATGTCCTCCCATCTTCCCCATTCAACCTTGCATTCCGATGAAACCCAGGGGCCCCCCGACTTCACTACACCCTCGATTCCACATAATCGATTCCACAGTTTACCTTCACATCGCCGATCCAATACTGAATATATTGCACGACCACCTATTTTCGAAGAAGACGTGCATGACCTTGACCCAACCTCCTCACGAATCATCCCTTCCTGGACAGATACATTCCCAAAGAAGAAGTTTGAAGCAAGGGCAAGGATCCTCTCAGATTGGTTTCAAGGCAAATCCGATCCAGTCACATTAGGAAGCAGCAACATGCGTCCCAGTTCCGCAGCTAACGGCGAGATGGATCCCGCCCATGTCAACACTGCATCCATGGGACACTCCCGCCAGATTTCGGTCCCAATAGCTGGCCGATTCTCGTTCTTTGGCCTTCGAAAACAACAATTACCCGTTCTTCCAGAGCCTGCAGATGATGAGTTCTTGAACCTGGACATCTTGGCGGCGTTGTCTCTGCCGAGCTCGGATGGCGCGAATGAAGAGGATCTAGACACCCTTCGGGAACAAGCAACTACAGTTCTGCAACAGATGCAGGAAGCTTATCGGCAGAGAACCTTTGCTATGCATCAAGCCTTGGCAGACAGAAATGAGAAACGGGACGAACTCGAAGAGACCCGTGCACGCGTGAACCACTTGAAAATCCAACTGGACACCATGGCTGCCAAGGTCCTGGACCAAGAGAAAGCTATGCAAGCAATGGCTGATGATTTGGAGCAAGAACGGCTCTTGCGACAGCAACAAGAAGAGACACGTGGCCGCAGCGGTACCATGCGCGCACACGCCTCTGACGACGATGTACATTCACTTGTGTTGCAAACGCCACATCGGGCCGCCAAGCGATCCAGTCATGGCACCTTCACTAGCGACTCTGGATTTGAATCTGGAGATGAGAGTGTTGCCGAGAGCATCTTCTCGAGAGAAGACAGCATTTGCTCTCCCACATCCATACTAACTACGCCGAGCTTATCGCAGGTTACTCTGTCGTCCAGCTCGGCTTCAACCCCCACAATACATAAGAGCATCGCCACAGTCACCAACTCGCCAACCCCGACGCGTCCCTCCGCATATGACCGTGTGATCAAAGGGATTGCCTCGACGCGCTTGGGAAGCTCCCTCGTCGCAGCAAACCAAAATCAATGCAATAACTGTCATGGAGTTCCTGCTTCGGAAGCTTGGAGCGTCATGGGTATTCTCAAGGACGAGAATCGAGGTCTCAAGAACAGAATAGGAGAGTTGGAGCTGGTCGTCGATGATTGCTTAAGTCTTGTTGGTTGATTTAATTAAGCGGACTCTGATCACGCAATGACCAGAGCTATTATCCCTTGATTTCTGCGATATAAACAATATAGACTGTCTCGGATGATTTTAATGTAATTTTAAAAAAATATTACAATGGAAGCTTCCAATAATTTAAGGCTACTTCAGCTGTTCTATTCTGTCTTTTGTTTGAAAAACAAGTGGTATTGTTCTAGGAGTCTATGACAGCTACAACACCAAAGATTTGAGTCACAAAGCAAATGTGACTCAAGATACAAAAATTAAAGAATGGATTGGAATTAATTAGAATCAACTGTGTGGTGTATCGAGGGTCTATAGAAGGGTGTTGGCTGAGGGCGGAGATGACCAAGTGTCCTTAATTAAGTTAGTAGCGGAAGCGAAGAACGTTCGCTGGCCACATTTCCCTCTCCACATCTCCCCCGACCTCCTTTCTCCATCAGTCCCTTCTTCTTATTCTCTACTTTCCTTCAACTTTCCTTTAGCTGGTTTTCAATTCCAGCTTTCTTTTCTCTTTTTTTTTTTAGAGACGGATTGGGAGGAATACAGTCACAATGAGCGGCCGTGAGTTTCCATTCTCTTTTAACACGCGATCGTCGCTGCATGCCTCAGATCGTTCTCAATGGATTCATGGATGCTAATTGAAGACTTTAGTTCGCTTTCTTGACTTGATCAAGCCCTTCACGCCCCTCCTCCCGGAGGTGGCAGCTCCTGAGACCAAGGTGCCCTTCAACCAGAAGTTGATGTGGACTGGCGTACGTTGTCAATTCGTTCTGTTCGCGACTGGGCTAGGAATTAACTGTGTTCATCTTTATAGTTGACCCTGCTCATCTTCTTGGTCATGAGCCAGATGCCCTTGTACGGTATCGTGTCTTCCGACACCTCAGACCCCTTGTACTGGCTCCGCATGATGTTGGCCAGTAACCGAGGAACTCTGATGGAATTGGGTATTACCCCCATCATTTCCTCTGGCATGGTCTTCCAGGTACGCGATATTCAATTATTGGCATATTTTATGCGACAATTGAGCTAACTGGTGTTTGTTTTTAGCTCTTGGCCGGTACCCACCTCATTGATGTAAACCTTGACCTCAAGACCGATCGCGAGCTCTACCAGACCGCCCAGAAGCTGTTCGCTATCATCCTGTCCTTCGGCCAGGCCTGTGTCTACGTTCTGACTGGTCTCTACGGCCAGCCCAGCGATCTCGGTGCCGGTATCTGTGTTCTTCTGATCGTTCAATTGGTTGTCGCTGGTCTGGTGGTTATTCTGCTGGACGAGTTGCTGCAAAAGGGCTACGGTCTGGGCAGCGGTATCTCCCTCTTTATTGCCACCAACATCTGCGAGTCGATTGTCTGGAAGGCCTTCTCTCCCACCACCATTAACACTGGTCGTGGCCCCGAGTTCGAGGGTGCCATCATCGCTCTGTTCCACCTGCTCCTTACCTGGCCCGACAAGCAGCGTGCTCTGTACGAGGCCTTCTACCGTCAGAACCTGCCCAACGTTATGAACCTACTGGCTACTCTCGTTGTCTTTGCAGCTGTCATCTACCTCCAGGGCTTCCGTGTTGAGATCCCCGTCAAGTCTGCCCGCCAACGTGGCATGCGTGGATCCTACCCTGTCCGCCTGTTCTACACCTCAAACATGCCCATTATGCTCCAGTCTGCTTTGTCCTCCAACATCTTCCTCATCAGCCAAATGCTGTACTCTCGATTCTCTGACAACATTCTTGTCAAGCTCCTCGGAGTCTGGGAGCCTCGCGAGGGTTCTGCTCAGTTGTTCGCCTCTTCCGGTATTGCCTACTACATGTCCCCTCCTCTGAACTTCAAGGAGGCTCTCCTTGACCCTATCCACACCGCTGTGTACATTGCCTTCATGCTTGTTGCTTGCGCCCTCTTCTCCAAGACTTGGATTGAGGTGTCCGGCTCCGCTCCTCGCGATGTCGCCAAGCAACTCAAGGACCAGGGTCTCGTCATGTCTGGTCACCGTGAGCAGAGCATGTACAAGGAGCTCAAGCGTGTGATTCCCACCGCTGCTGCCTTTGGTGGTGCCTGTATTGGTGCTCTCTCCGTTGCCTCTGATCTTCTCGGTGCTCTCGGCAGCGGAACTGGTATCCTCCTCGCTGTAACGTAAGTTTCCCTTTTTGACTTGAATACATGAAACATCAGTCTAACTCTATTTTTAGCATCATCTATGGCTACTTTGAAATTGCTGCCCGCGAGGGCGACATCGGCGCAGGCCTAAAGGGTCTCGTCCCGGGCAGCTAAATTAACAGTCTGTCGACATTTATTCTTCACGAGCAACACGACGAAGGATGATTCCTTTTGAATTTCTTACGTCGATGTCTAGTTCTGTGTTCTTTTAATTGTTTTTATACTATTTTTTGAAGGGTGATGAACTGTTGCAACCTTCTCCAAGGATTTAGGATCATCTTTTGGTGGTATCTTACGGCGATATGTTTGATATCGATATCGATATCTATTATTTTGATGGGAAACCGATTGACTATAAAAGTCCTTGGCAATGAGAAAAGAAGGAGTTGCCACCTTGAATCCCTATATTCCAGGGTCCTGTAACCATACTTTCTACTCTCCCAAAAAAAAAACAGTCTAGATGTTTTTCTAAATTGGCCACTTAGTAGTGATTGGTACCACTAAGCGTGGCTATTTCAGCCCATTTTAAGCCGCTAATGAGTTCCAGCGAATCGGCCTACTACCAGAATCTTTAAAAACTTGATTTCTCAACCTCAAACAGGCTGCGGTTCGGCTATTCTGACTTCTCGGGAACAAGTCTAGGCCTTGGAGTGGCTTTCGGCATGATCTCATCCCCAGATAACTCAACTTCTCGAAAATCTTAGATTCAACCACTTCTTGTCATCCTCGACATCGAGATTGTTCGATATGAGGGCCCAACAAGATGATGGTAATAGTCGCGCAAGAGAGCTCTTTCATTATTTCCAGCCCGACAATCCGGCACTAGTCCCGGCCCAATGTAAAGTCCATTCCAAATGCGCCACCGTCAAAAGCAGCCCGAATTTGGTCTTGACGGCCTTGGCCCAGCTGGCTGCGATCAAGCTAGGAGTTCAGCGAACAGTTATTAGGTATGCTTGGGTTCAGTCCAGATAAATCATCTGATTACTTACATCCTGTTTAGTTTAATCGATCGGGAAACACTATACGTGGTAGCCGAAGCAACACAATCACTTAGTCTGCGCGAACATGATTCGTTCGATTCTGGAGAATCTCTCTGGTTAGGTTGTTCTCATGGACCGCTTGCTGGAACGTTATGCGAGGTACTTATCTAGCATATTTCTAAAGTTGCGTCGCAAATCGCAAGTTGCAGCTTTGGAAAGGCATGCCCCCGCGTTGAACTGGACCGTATACTAACCCCATGTATATAGAAAACGATCGCACTAAAACAAACTTCAGATAAAGATTGTCCTTTCTATATTGTGGACGATCTCGAGAAGCATCCGACATTTCGTCATATACCATGCGTCTCCGGTCCGCCTCATTTCCGTTACTATGCCGGTACACCATTGAGAACACCCAGCGGCATCAACATTGGTAGCCTCTATGTGATTGATCCCCGGCCCAACTTGCACCTAAGCCAAAACCAAAGGCATATGTTTGGCGATATTGCAGCCGCCGTGATCGAATATTTGGAGACGTCTCGCCAGTCCTTGGAGGCCGACCGCTTGAATAGACTACTTTCGGGATTAAACACATTCGTACAAAGTGATGAAGACTCTGATACTTCTACCAATGCACAAAGAGAGGTTCTTGATGGCAAACCCTCTTCTCATCTGTCAGTGCCCATTCAAACTTCAGAAAAGGTGTCAGAAGAGCAAAATCCCAACGATACAAAAAGAAGCAGATCGTTAGCCCCGAGCAATAGCGACTCACTCAGTAGTGCAAGTAGGGTCACATCTGCTCCGCCACTGATTCGAAAAGTATCGCATCAAAAACAAAAACAAAATACTACCCGGGCGCAGCAAACCTTTCAACGTGCAGCCAAAATCATGCGAAAGAGTTTAGATGTTGGCGCCTCTGGTGGCGTTATTATCGTGAGTACGAACGATGGCGTAGATGAGGTCATCACCAACGACAGCGAGGACGAGGACGACCGAGAGCGAAAATCAGCCAAAGTCTGGGGCCATTCATATCCGAATGAAAATGACCCATACCCAGCGGCATATATGGATTCATACTTTGTGCGCCAAATGATAAGACGTCACCCACGAGGAGGTCTTTGGTATTTCGACAATGAAGGATTGTCACCTTCTTCTGACGACGATGGGACTAGCTCAGGAAGTAGCAGAGATTCGGCTGACCTGCCTCCACCATCAATGCCAATTTATCCGCAATCAATAAAATCGTTGCGTGAGAAAGATCTCCAGTCGATGAAAAAATACTTCCCCAGTGCATCGAGAATCATGTTTGCCCCGCTCTGGGACTCTCTGAATTCACAATGGTTCGGTGGCTGCTTCTGCTGGAGTGGTAGCGAGACTCGTGTCTTCTCTGCACATGTTGATCTAGGCGGTCTCTTTGGGTTTGGCGCCTCTTTGATGGTTGAACACAGCCGAATTCAAAGTCAGGAGTCAGCGAAGCAGAAAGGCGACTTCATCAGTACCATCTCGTAAGTATTTCTCTTTAACATGATACTAAACATTCCTGACAGCGGCTTTACAGACATGAAATGCGGAGTCCACTACACGGGATTCTCGCATCGAATGAGTTCCTTGCTGAACACATACAATCTGAATTTGCCAAAAGACTGCTCGATACAATTCGTGCCTGCGGCCAAACCCCTACTCGATACCTTTGAGCAAATCCTCGATTTCACTAAAATTAACTCCTTTGAAAGGGCACTCAAGGCGCCTTCTCACTCAAATCGAGGCATGCAGCGAAGACTCAGCGGCGAGAACAATCGATCGCATCCATTGCACATTCTCAAGTCGGTAGATGTCGTTGCTGTCGTGGAAGATGCCGTCGAGAGTGTCTACTCTGGACAGATGACATCACGTGTAATGAATGGGGCGAGTATATGGCATCTGGACCAAACGAAAGCGGAAGGTGGCGATGTCGAAGAAGTCTCCGCTGCTGGGGTGTTGGACGTGATCATCAATGTCACTCCACAGAACTGGTTCTATATCTTGGAAGCCGGAGCTTTGAGACGCATTATAATGAACGTATTCGGAAATGCATTGAAGTACACGGAGAAGGGCTCCGTCTCTCTACACATCGATCTGCAGAAAACGAAGAAAGGAGGTCCCATACTTCTTTTGACGATTTCTGATACAGGCAAGGGTATGTCGAATGAGTACCTTAATTCAAAGGTTTTTACTCCATTCTCCCAGGAGGATCCCTTATCTCCTGGTGCAGGGTTGGGACTTTCTCTCGTTCGCGATATTCTCCGATCGCTGAATGGCAGTATTGTTGTCAAAAGTCAACTCGGAATGGGCACGGTTGTCAAAATCAACTTCCCACTTACACAGCCTCAACAAAGCAGGCTTCATGATCCCCGCTCTCTGGTTTCCGACAGCTCGGATTCTACCCAGAGTCACATCCAAAGTGTCAAGGCAGACCTTGAAGGGAAAACTGCAGAATATATCAATTTGACGGATTCTACATCGAATATGCCCTCGTCATTCCATATGATCAAGAAGTATCTAACGCAATGGTTTAGCGTGAGGACTCACAATCCTTCATTAACCACAGCTGCCGACATCCTGGTTGTTGACGAAGCCGACTTGAGTCTCCTTGACAGAAGGACAGGACATGAATCGTTGATCCTTGTTCTGTGTCGTCGAAAACCTAAATTGTGGTCAACCATAACTACTGTGAACAGAACTCTCCCAAATGCAGTGTGGCTTACTCTCCCCTGTGGCCCCCATCAGCTAGCCCGGACATTAAAAGCACCTCTCGAAAATCTTCAACAGAACAAAACTCATATCCCTCATGATATCTTACTCCCCGAATCTCCAGAACATCGCAGCCCAATCGATCAGCCGGGGACTACAGCCTCATTACAGCAGAACGGAGCACAATTCACACTTACCCTCCGCGCACCACCAGAAACCTCCGACGCACCGATGTCACTCCCCGCTCAAAATACTAACACCCCGATCCAGCAAATAAATGCTCCACCATTACCAAATGGGAAGAGTGACCTTCGCATCCTGTTGGTGGAGGATAATGCAATAAATCTTGCGCTGCTCAAAAGATCTCTTTCCCGGATTCCAACCCAAGTCCTCCACACAGCGATGAATGGAAAGGAGGCCGTAGAGGCTGTCCAAAACACTACTGAAGAATATCATTATATTTTCATGGGTAAGTTATTTTCTTCATCAGGTTCTCCTACCACAATAACCAGAATTCTAATCAAGAAACGCCACAGATCTCACAATGCCAGTCATGGATGGTTTCGAAGCAACCTCGAAGATCCGATCAATAGAAGCAAAACGACCAAATACATCCCCTGCCAAGATCATAGCTCTTACAGGCCTGGGGTCTGACGAACACATCACGAAGGCTTACGGAGCTGGTGTCAATGTATTCCTCCGAAAACCTATATCTTTCAAGGATATCACGAGGCTGTTGGAAGAAGGCAAGTCTGAACTATAAGACTTCATCAGCGATGAATACTACTTTTGGAGGAGTTTTGGGATATCTTTTCATTTTGGCTGGAATCATTTGTATCATACCCATTTAAACGACATTTGCATCTGATATTTTACCTATGAATTTACGTTTTTGCATAGAATTCTCCACTGAATTCATTTCTCAAGTCTCAGGATAACGTTACCACTAGTGCGACATAGATGATACCTGCTTCGGGGATTTTTTTAAGACAGGCCCCGGGTCACATGCTTAGAAAAGTCAAGCACTTACGTAATGACATGTCTCATTTCTGCAGATCTATAATGATGACAGGCTTCTCAATAGAGTCTCAAGGGATATGGAAGAAAATGATAGCTTGTTTATTGTAAATATTCTCTTTTCACTGTCCATAACTAGCAGATTGAAACTCTGGATGAATACGAGAATAAGTCCTTGTCCCCTCGAACCCTCCACCTGCTTTCCATCGTGAACTCGCGAGACGTCATTCAGATCAAGCTGTTGAAGGCAGTTGGGGTCAAAAAGGCAGAGGCGATTGTCGACTACCTCTGTGAGATGGACCAAGATTCCGCAGCTTCAAATCAGTCTACTTCTCTCCGCTTCAAGAACCCGATCAGATTGGATCAGGTGCCAATCTCTCATCATATACTGAATCTGATCAGAGGGTCATCTTCAAATTCAACTCTTTACATAAAAATTTCTTAGAAAGAGATTAATAATCTCAGCAAACTACTACCACACCCTAATATTGTGCCGTTTGATCGTATTGTTCTCGAATATGTGGACCCTCGAGTGATCGGGTACACAACGAAGTACATCTTTAGTGTAGCACTAAAAGATCAGAAAAGGCCTTTCTGCTTTGAATGGCTAGAAAGATGTTTCTTTATTTAACATAATCACGTCATATGAGATCCAAGCTCGGAGATCTGTCGAGATCTGACCAATCAGTGTCCGATCAGCCTTGGTCTGGGGAGTTAAATTCTTAATGAGGTTCTAGAATGTCTAATTAGAGATATGATTGATTACATTCTTGATCTCCCCTTTTGATCTGCAAAGTATTTGATAAACCTTGGAACCTTATTAAGCTAAATATTTAAGTGGTGCTTATATAAATGGGCTTAGAATATTTCGTTACTCTAACTTCCTAGCTAATAAGTCCTTGCACAAGAGGCACTAGCTATGATGGACGAATTACATAAGACAAGCTCTACCTACTTAACTCCTCTATTGATCTCCCATATCTCATCCCCAATCAACAAATTCCATTATGGTAAAAGGGCAAAGGATCTCCCTCACGATCCGACTATAAGCCAAAAATTGAACCATCCTTTGCTCCTCTCATATCATAACCCCCATATCGGAGAAAGGGCTCAAACTTAAAGCGTTGGAGAGGCTGATTTCTACCGCTCTCCAACCTCATCGGGCTAAGATTCACGATGCCAATGATCACAGAGCAAATAAGGAGCAATACCACGCAATCTGTTTTAGGGGATCAAAGTGCTATCATGCAAGAACAAATTCATCACGCCTGCTTTGAAGACATCCTTCGCTACATACAATTTGCAATTAATGCCTCGTGTAGTAAGACAATAGCAAGTAGTTGGCAAGAGAACGTTGCAACAATGCTGATGAAACAGAAACCACCTGGGCAGTCCTGAAGGTTGAACTTGTGGTCTAAATCAGGCGCTTTATAGATGATGTACTTTGAAAAAAAAATATATATATATAAGAAAGTCACTATCGGCCTGACTGATTTAAAGTAGTCTCCTCGACATTCGCGACGCGACTAATATCAGGAGGGTTTAAATGCTCATCACTGCTGTCGCAGTCCCCATTCAAAGAACCTTTATCTCTTTGAGATGGTGGCACTGCTACCATAACAATTCTCCCGGACTCTTGAAGCTCTAGACGCCAAGCGTTCTGGTAATTATCATCCTGAGGAGCGCTGTTGAGAGGGACATGACCCGCTCTCGTGTACGAATCTGAACCGTCGTGTCTGTTCATTTTCCTTTTGCTGGATAGCATTTTTGGGTCTATGAGCCATCTAAATAGTGGGCGAAGAGTAATAAGGCTGCCTGCAATGATTGTAGAAGCGACTTCAGCAGTTGTGCAGATGATGACTTGGAAGAGTGCAACTGCAACTGTTAGTAAATGCCAACATTCTCGAGATCAGGATTTGCACGAACAAAGATAATCTGGGCTTTTATATTCAGACAGGAATGGAATTCGAGCTATAACTGCCACACTCGCCCTATCATAAGTTAGCCATATATTCCAAAGCTTTTTAGTATCTCCGCGTCAAGGAATCACATACACAGCACCAAGACTAAGGATTCCCCCAGTAGCAAGCTTGGTCAGAGCGTTCATCTGGAGGTCATAAACGAGAAATAGAGGCAATATCCCCAGTGTTAAATCCGCGAGTAAGGATAGCACACTATAAATATACCCAATACTGAACACAGAATTAGGATGGACGCAGTGTCCTTTTGCATCTGGCAATACTCGGTCCCAATAGTAGGAAATAGGATAGCAAACAAGAAGCCAAGTGAAGAAAAACAAGAAGGTAGAAATTATAATGACGGCAGCGACTACCCAGAGAATGTAGCGGTGTGTGTTTTTGACACTTAATCGTAGGAGTGTCATAGTAACAGACCCTTTTGTGAATGCACTGGATAGGACATAAAATTCTGAGGAGACCCACCACCACTTTAAGCCAATTAAAACGTTAGTACATTAGCATTTCAAGGTTATAGGAGGCTTCAAGGGGCAAGGAGAGAAGGACGTACGAGCGAGGCGTCCCTGTAGAGTACCAAATCTGGGAAATCTGTTATATGATGCCCTAGCCCTCTTGTTGATGCGGTAATTAGGCATGTTGACATGCCAATGAATAAGATCTATAAAGTCAATTAAATCCTACACCGGCGAGGCTAAGAGTTGAGAGTTTAGCGTACCAGTCCCATAAGCATCAGCCTGTCATCCCAGCCAAAGGCCCGAAGGAGGTATCCTCGGACAAAACATCTCAATAATACGGCGATGACACACGTGGTTAAGAGGGCGATAGTGAAGGCAAAGATAGCCAAGCTTCGACCCGTCAGTGGAAGGGGGTGTGCATGTTGAAGATTGATCAACAGAGCAAGATTCATAAATCTAACAAAGCACACGACCGTGTGTCTTTCCGAAAATGATTTTTAATTAATCTTTTTCGAAAATCCATATGATCAAGATGATATCGATGAAGGTACAAAAAAAAAAACCAGGAACTCAAGCCGCCTTCGTGGAAAACTTTTGCTAGTTATGAATAGGAAGTTCTAACTATTGGTTATACGTAAGTTAAGCTCCACATTCTTAGATAATTCCAGAGATCTCTTCATCCTGCAAACCTGCCAGATCCTTCGTGGCTGTTATTGCCAAACCGAAGCATCGGTTACCAAAAGTACATAAATTAAGTCTATAGGATTTAAACTACCGTCATTCCCGAATCAAATCGAAGCAGACGGTCTAAACACTGCAGGACTTAGGCTTGAGACTCCTTATTTCTTAGTCAAATAAGGCTGCAGTTACTCCGTACATCCGAAACTTGGACTTTTGTCTCCCATTCTCCACATAGGGGTATTCGCTAGTTTCTTAGCTTTGATCCAGCAGTCCACTCGCCTAGCTAGCAATTAAAGCTGCTGCCGACCTCATCGAAAAGTTCACTGATTTTAGATGCCACTACTCTTAAATGATATCGGGTTGAATTGAGACTGAGTAAGGCAAAATGTGTGCCATCAAGTTATAAAGTATCAATTTTTGAGCCAGGTTATTACTCAGAAAGCTTTATAATCTAATTTTGTTGAATCTAATTGTGATGTGCGTTCGGCTCTCCATACATAAGGTGGATACCCTGTTCGCCGTAATGCGCACTACAATATCCCCCATGGGATAGAGCCGCGGGGGCGGTGGTTAGACGATTTCACTTTAGAGTATGAAGATGTTGAAATCAAAGCCTGCTTGAGTAATACATAGTCAATGCATATTGCTTTCTTCCGGATAGTCAGCAAATCAGGTGCTCAAAAATCCCCACTACCGTTCATAACACTTACGGGGCCGTCGCATTGACGCGCTCGGCTATACAATTGTTATTTCACCTTGAAAACCCCTGAAGCATTCCAGGGTTGGATTAAGTGAATCGTATTAGGTCTTATCTCAGTGGAACTTGGAGGCAGATCTTGACCTAGTACGTTCAAATTATCCACAGTGGGTTGTTGATGATGCAGCACCCCTGGATCCTATGCTTGTGTAGAAAAGACGCAATCCTTCATCCGGAAGTAGTTGACAAACCTCTGCTTCCCGGTCTACTATGTAAAACGGCCCCATGTTAAATACTTAGTGGCGGAACAACTTCCCTTTTTCGTAAAATAGGTATTGTTGGGAGCAAACCTTGCAAAATTTCTACATCAAATGGCTGTAAGAGATGAGATGTATGTGGAGGCATATAAATAGAGATAATATCATGTTTCTGGTAGACATGTTCATGGGTTGGGTCATCCCCAAATAGGGTTTTTGGATGCTTTTTGCCTGACGTTTGCATTAAGCTAATACTAATTAGGTAGTTAAATTCCTTAGCGCTTGACTTTGCCTCAAGCCAATCCTAATTAGGTAATATTACCACGTGGAATAGTGCTTGGCAAAAACTGTGGGCTTTTGGCGAGACCGATATCGAGAAAATTTGAACACTTGAGACAAATCTGGCCATAACAAGCTACAATGTGGTTTTGGAGTTCGGTGGCACCTATTAGTCAATCCAAAGCCACATAATGTCCAATCACCGCGGGTGGCTGCGTGGATCACCTTAAAAGCAAGTTGACGACAGCTGCAAGCCAGACCTGCTATTATCCCTTATTTTTGGCTTAGCGCCAAGTTAGCGACAGCCTTGGAAGCGATCTCATATATCCATCAAATCAGGGTTTCTCCTGCCTCCGGATATCTTAGCCTCAAAAACCATTAGTTCTGAAATCCAAAACCAGCAATGTCCTATAAACTAGACACTACTCAGTCCTCGAGTCTCAGTGACGAAGTTTCTCTGCAATTTAGGTGGGAAAGATGACGGAGGAAGAATTTTGGTGGAATGCTTCTCATAACAGCAAGACTCGTAGGTAGTGAGTGAATGCTAACATTCACTCGACTGCCCAAGGATCTCACATTGACCTTACTCCTAAGATCTCACTTCATATCCGCTTAAGATTTGAACTTAGAGCGATAAAAGTATAGGAGCGGAGAAGTAGTCCCCTTTTTATCGGCGGAATCCTTACGGACTATGTCTGGGTGGTATTATCATTGTTAGAGACATGTAGCTCCTATCTTTCATGCAGTAGCTTCATAACAGCTTGGTTTTACCTGTATCTAACAGTCTTCTTATTTCCGAGGTCATTCTGTTATCTATTAACCTCCGGGCATGCGACTCTGGTGGTTTAAATCCTTGGGTCTGATTGTATGAACGTAACATGACTGATATGGCTACAAGAAGATGTAGTTGAATGTACGATGATGATACTTGAAATTCCAAGATAGAGAAGGAAGGATACACTGTATGGAGTTGTCTGTTCTGGCTTGAGTAGGTTATTTCAGTACATATATAGTCAGGCGAATTGCAAATATAGTACATGCGGGTATTGCTTAAAGTATAAAAGACTAGTCAACATCCATATGCCCTTCATCCCCAGTCTCGTCGTCACTGCTGTGAACAGTTTCAGCTGATAGAGGCGACGGTTTTTTTCTCCGGACAGCATCAGGTGACTCATCACGATACGCAGAAGGATGAATCAAGTTGCGTTCGCCTTCGATCCGCCGTCTCTTCCGCATATTACCGGCCAATTTTTCTTCTAGTTTTTCTCGGCCGGCTCCGTATTCCTCCCATTCACTGCGGTATAGAGTTCTGTCGCGCCAGTCGACTAGTTCCTCTTTATTTTTGCGTTCAATGGTGGGTTTACGTGCTGCTGCATCTTTCTCGTCTTCTTCGGAGAGGATAGGTACCTCGAGGGAAGCTGGGGCGCGCTTTCCCATCATACTCCAGAGCTTGAGTTCTTCGCGACGACTGAGTTCACGATCGAGAGTATCAGCGTGGTCTTCTTCGGGATGGAAGGGATCATCTGATGAAATTTCGGTTGATGATTGGCGTTGGTGTTTTCGATGGGTTTTAATGGGTGAAGAATCGATATTGAAGTCTTCCGGGTCATCGTCGCTATCAGTATCTTCGTCTTCATCTTCACTTTCACTTGAGAGGTTGACATTAGCTCCGAGGATTTCTTCAGCCTCGTCAAAGTTGATGATCTTTGTTTTGGCGCCTTTCGGATCGTTCGCGTGATTGTTGGTAATTGTTAGGCCATTGCGACGCACAACATCCAGCATGAAACCAGATCGATCATGCTTCATATTTAGCACGTCGATAGCGGCCCGCACATCTCTCCTTCGAATAGCATTAATCCGTTCGCGACCAACACCGCGCAGTCGCGACATGGCAAAGAAGATGGTTGACTGGACCAAACGGCGGGTGATGGTCATAGTCAGAGCGTAAAAGTCCATGAGTGTATCCCCAGTTAATGCAGGCGTGTCATCTTTCGATGGAGCAACATTTACCCAATTACTCTCTTCTTTCGCGCCGCCAAAATTCATAAAAAGTCTTTCAGAAAGTTCCACCCACATGGGCGTATTCAGTATATTGGCAGCGAGGTGGATGCTACCTCGCTGGGGAGGAATTGCCTCTGCAACCCAGACCTTTTTAGATTCGGGCTCCGCGATTTCATCCGGATTCTCAACCTCAACCTCGATTAATTTTTCCTTTGGAATGAGTTTTTGAGCCTGCTGAAGCGTGAGAAGGTGATTGTTGGCGTATTTGAAGCGACTAGCTCTCTCCGTATGGTATTCCTCCTTCATCGACAAAACAGCCGCGTACTCATCGAGCTGTGTACAGCACTCCTCGCTGAGTTCAGTTGCTGCAGGTATGTCGCCCATGACTATTGTTCTAATGTGACGTTCAAGCACATGCTGGCCCACCAAACCGCGATGCAGCAGTTTGAGATAATCTGAAACCTCAAGTTCTGACTTTGTGCCGATCGCAGCGGCAAGCTCTCGGACGCCATTTTTGCCCTTTCTGTCGAGGACATTGAAGAGGGTCCCCTTCTCCGTGGGAGTCCATACCACAGCACCATTTTGTGTCACCAGATAAGGTTCTTCAGTCTCGTTCACGGAATTGGAGGCGAAATCTTTCTCAGTCTCGGCCAGGAGCTGGGAGTAGGCGTCGAGGGATTGCGTGGGTAGGTTCTGGAGGCGCGCATCAAGCTGCTCGAAACGATTTCCCGTGTCTGGGTCATTTTCATTTACTTCACTTGCTGGAATACTATCAGATTGCGCACGCGACAAAGATTTTCTGAGTAGCCCTTTTGGTTCAAGGCTTGTAGTGGCGCGGCGCGAAGAAGAGCGAGGCTTGCGATCCGGTTCGAAGTCGACGTCTGAGTCGGAATCGGAGTCAAAACCAGCTTCAAATTCAGAAGGACTGCTCATTTTTGGAAGCCTGCAAGCTTGCAGTTTTCCATCTGCACTGCATGCAAAACATCACAGTAGTGATCGTGAGTATGATGGCTGTGTTTGGGTGGAGAAAAAAAGTTGTAAGTTGGATCTTAATGATTGACGTTATCGATAAGAATGTTTGTACTGTTTGCCCGCTCCGTTGCAGAGCTTCATCCTTCAAACACGCATGGAGTTCATTCGCAGATTTAATTTTGGGTCACTCTCTATACTATGGAGGACTCCCCCAAGGCGATTGTTGCTCGCTCCAATTGGGCGCAATTTGCGGTTCAACTCAACGACACCTCCACTACCTGGCGCGAGTGGTATCGTGCTTCGAGACTACCAGGAGGAATGCATTCAATCAGTGCTACAGTACCTGGATGATGGCCATCGGCGCCTCGGTATTTCCCTAGCTACTGGTGCTGGCAAGACGGTTAGTCCAAATCACCTTTTTTCAAGAACATAACGTTGACTTTTTTTGAGATTAGGTCATCTTCACACAGCTCATTAGTCGAATTCCACCGCGCAATGCGAAAGCCACAAAGACGATGATCATAGTTCACCGGCGAGAACTCGTGGAACAGGCTGCCAAACACTGCCGCAGGACATATCCAGATCAAATTGTGGAGATCGAGATGGGCCAGAATGTCGCTCTAGGACATGGAGATATTATTATCGCATCAGTGCAAACGCTCTCACGAGGACGCATTGCTAAATTTGACCCAAGTCTTTACAAGTTGATTCTGGTGGATGAAGCGCATCACATTGTTGCGCGCTCATATCGGGAAGTTTTGGGGCATTTCAGCCTAAACGAGCCGTCGCCAAATGCACCGGTGCTAGTTGGAGTTTCGGCTACATTTGCGCGATTTGACGGGCTTAAACTTGGAGCTGCCATTGACCATATTGTTTATCATAAGGACTATGTGGACATGATTGGAGAAAAGTGGCTGGCAAATGCCGTTTTCACGACAGTGAAGTCCGAGGCGAATCTTGCGAATGTCAAGAAAGACAAGTTCGGCGATTTTGCTCTTGGTTCGCTATCAGAAGCCGTCAACACCGTAAACACAAACCACATTACTGTTCGTGCATGGCTAGCTAATGCACATGATCGAAAATCGACATTGGGATTCTGTGTGGACGTGGAACATGCCAAGCAACTTACGGCGACTTTTCGCGAGCATGGCATTGATGCTCGGTATATCACTGCCACAACCCACAAGAATGTCAGATCAGAGCAGCTAGATGCCTTTCGCAATCAAGAGTTTCCTGTACTTTTGAATTGTGGATTGTTCACTGAAGGGACTGACATTCCTAATATCGACTGTGTGCTTCTGGCCAGGCCGACCAGGTCCCGAAATCTTCTTATCCAGATGATCGGACGAGGACTGCGCCTGTTTCCTGGAAAGGAAAATTGTCATATTATCGATATGGTCGCCTCTCTAGCCACAGGGGTCCTATCAACCCCAACATTATTCGGCCTACATCCAGACGAGGTTCTTGATAAGGCCAGCGTGGAGGACATTCAACGAGGCTCTCATGAAGAGAAATTTCCCAAGCCAAAACTGGGACCAGAGACAGTACCAGATGGCGATGTCAACTTACAGTTCACCAAGTACGACAGTGTCTTCGACCTGCTGGACGACACAAAATCTGAGCAACATATCAGGTCTCTCAGCCAAAACGCATGGGTGAGACTTGAATCTGCAAAATATGTCCTGTCAGAGTCATCCGGGTGGTTGACCATCGAAAAAGAAGGAGATAGCTTTGCTGTTCGTCACGTTATGAAGTTCAACGACCCAGTAACCGAGAAACCCAAGTTCACACGGCCACGCCTTGTTGCATCTGGGTCAGATTTGGAAACAGCTGTGCGAGCAGCAGACACATATGCAAATGACAAGTTTGAGAAGCGGTATATAACATCCTGGCAGCCCTGGCGTCAAACCACAGCCACAGCAGCACAGATCAAGATGCTGAATAAGTCTCGCATTCGTGATGGTGAATTAAAATCTGGAGATCTGACCCGTGGCCAAGCGGCGGATATGATTACAAAATTGAAATTTGGAGGCAAAAAGCGGTTCAAGAATATGGAGGCAACGCAGAGGAAGTTACAACAGAAAGAAAATGCAAAAAATGAGCTTAATGAATTGAAGAGGAGAACAGATGTCAAAGTTGGGCCTCTGGAAGGCTAATTCTTGTATATAGATAGAGCAAGACGTTTGAATTCTCATTTGGAAGATACTTAAGATTCAGTTTCTTCTTCAAGCAATCGAATGAACCGAATCAGTTGATGGAAAAGGAAGGCAATGTAGGCCCGGCCAGAAAGACCGGCCAGTGAAGTCGGCCATGAGTTATAAATAGTGTGTGAAAACACTGTAAACCTTCTAGGGAAGACAAGGAAAAACAGAGCACACTAGGCATTGTTACGAGTGAAACGGGTTTTCAGGCCTAGTGATATCCTAAGAGACATCGTGGCTAGCACTTACTCAGCTCTCTCATATTTCACCCAGTGGGCTTAGAGCAAAAGCAGCGAGGCGGTGAGAACTAATATGGAAGAAGAACGCCAACAACTGGCGTAAGAAATCCGGTACATGGAAGCATGGCTATGATAGTCTGATAATAAATAATAAAATGAGCATGAAAGGTATGATACTTCACACAAAAGGGGTCTCGGGAACCTTGGGATATCCTATAGGTGCTCGAACATTGAAAGGGGTATTCTACGAGCCATCAGATTCGAGACTTACTGTCATCGTTCGTCTTTGCGAGCTATACGTGCCCATCTTTCCCATTTGTCGGGCATCAGCCCGTTACAGTCTATGTACTATCACTTTGCGACCGCACCCCATTAAAACATTTTACAAAATTAGGGGTACTCACCACAACCTTTCCTGATGTCCGATGAGCTTGAAATCAAAAATATTTTAAGAGCTCATAATAATTTCAAACCTCTGAAATTTTCAGCCTCGTACGAGCCCTAGAAGTAAATAGGATGCACTCATGATGTAAGGGTACTGGCGCACATCTAACGATGGATGCAGGTCTTGATGCATTGAATTACTTGCAGAAGGAAGCTCTATGTGGGATTCTGCCCATCTCTTCCTTCTCTCTCTCTTCCTTCAGACTATTGCGGGTGCAACCCGCTAACACATGAAATGAATTGGGTGAATTTCTACCTAGGTACCAGAAACCCAGGTAGCGATACACTATGTACATGTGTATTCAGAGTAGAAAGGTTCACTAGGGTTCTATTAACGTGTATTTATTTACTACTATGTAAGTAGGTGGTGTTGGTATTACTGGACTATAGTGGAGTCCGGAGACATTAGATGGGAACGACACGATTGATCAGAAATAATTTGCCAGGTTTTATGCCAAGAACTTAAATTTGTACATATGTAGGGAAAACATTGTGATGAACCTTGGATGACATCAGATTCACAATCCTCCTACCTACATTGATAGTATAGTGGAATAAATATATCTTTCAAAAGGTCCGGCCGAGTCATTGCAAAGGTCTAGATTTAGTGATTCGATGCAGACGAGCCACGTTTTACACAGTACATGATTTCAGGTGGAAATATTCCTATCGTCAGATTTCGGTACTATGTAATTATTCTAATCTCTGATTGGTGACAACACTGAAATTTACGATCGTAAATACCCATGTTACCCATATTGTCGGTACACCTGTACCAAGTGTGGAATAGCTATTCGATAAAGGTGATGAGGCTAACGCCCACTTCTGACACCTATCACAGGTAACGCTTTACGCCCCTATGATATCTTTGTGTCCTCTTGAAGTGGTTGTAAAGTCTGGTTTTCATTCTTAGTTTGCTATCTATTATAAAGTAACAATTTGATCACATGACTGCTTTGTTCTGTCAAAGGCCCGATTCCATTTATAGTTAGTCTATTTTAGTCAGCATTGGAATCCCACAATGGGATTCCTCCATTCTACAACACATACACTCTTTGGTACGCATACTGCGTTCTCATTTGCCCACTAGAATCCACTATTCCTTGGTAGTCGACCTCCATTTGACACTGGTGAACTATCACGTGGTTGTACCACGTGACCCACCAACCGCATACCTCACGATTCCACCCCGAATTGTTTACGTTCTTCAAGGATTTTGTAAACAGCATGTGCCTAGCTAGTTCTGAATTCAAGATTAGCTTTAGCCCTTCACACATGCTACAACATAAGGTAAGCACTCTCTACTAAAATCTGTCAACTTCAACAGGCTCTAACTCTACCATTATTTTAGCTAGCAAAATTCTGAGAGCATGATTGGACAGCTAGAGCCTCAATTGATAAATAAAAATGGTTTTCAAAGTGGTAAACCCAAAAGGTGATCCAAGTCGAAGTCGGATTTTGCCTACTGGTGAGCAACTGATTTCTCGACTTCAGGGCTGCAATTGAAAACCAATTAGACGTCAGCCAGTTTTACGGATCGTGTCAGTAAAAGATAAATCCACTCATTATTGAATTTTGGCTCATAATAATTCATTTGGAGAATCAGAAGGGGTTTAAAGTGCCATTGTCAGATAAGAATGCATATTGAGTGTCGCAAGATTCCAACATGAAGGAGGGGTTTGGCCCAGTTATCATCTATCTAGGCGTGCTTTATCTTTGATTGGCCCCTTTTGGTCTAATTTGTGTCGCATAGCTGTCTCTGAGGTGACAGGAAAGCATGTTTCTTCATGTCAGGGAGTTTGTTCACTCATGAGTCCAGTTTCAGCTCCCGTAGAACCTTAGTCACCAGCTTCTTCTGATCCACTATATTCAGGTTATTTTCATCACATTGGACGATGGACGCTTTAATGGAGCTCTCAGCAGCGTTGGCACAATCCACCCAGACTTTCCCATTGCGTCCAACGGAAATCTCAAAGTCACCAACACTCTCAAGCCTCTTGCCTAGTTCAGCAAGCACCATAAGTCCCTCGACAGCTTCATTCTGGTCAGATGAAAAAAGCTAGCCTGAAGTAACTAGGCTACCACGCCGTAGGAGATATCGAATACCATTTCGTCGGTAAGAGATTCTTAGCACACTCAACTTGGTGCCACATGATGGTATAAATCACATCTGTTCAAGCAAAAACTCATCTCCTAGCTCTAACGCAACATCTCTTAAAGAATGATCCCCGGAGAGCATACCGTCCGGCCAAACAAAGACATTATCTGACAAGAAACAATCTATCAAGGGATTATCCAGGGCCAATCCTTCCACAAACCCCCCCCTCCCCCCCCCCCCGTATCGTCAAACATCTGCTCTGGCGTTTTGCTTCCATTATTGTTCGCAGCTATATTAGCTTTGCTAGCTTCTCTCATTCTTCCCACACATGCCCTAGTCCGCTGTAGTCTCTCATAGTAGTCACAGCTAGGAATGTTTCCGTCTTCTTTCATATCACGGAGTATAGTAAAAGCATATGAGACAGCATCCGACATGCTCACATTTGGTTCCATCACTGCAGACATGATCAGAATTATAGTTGAAGAGAAAAGGTAATGTGCATCAAAATAGCCAAATGATGCCAGAGAGCCCTCGACAAAAAGCTTAGATAAGATCTGGTTGGATGCCCATGCAGCCTGCACACAGCTTTCCGCAAGCGCTAGTGTTGTGGGGGAAAAGACTTGAGGTTCTGTGGAGATGTCACGGAGGGAAAAGCGATCCTTGAACAAATATAACAGTATGGGTCGCGTTGTCGAAATCACACATTGATTATAATGAAGATGAAGACTGGAGATGTTTCGAGGTAAATTGTCATGAAGTAAATGTAGCATTGGCGGAAGTTCCTCGTTCCATTTTTTTTTAACCCAGAAGAACCCGATGCACCCTTTGAACAAAGGTTTCCGTTGATGTTTGAGGGAGGCAGTACATGTCATTCACTAAAAAAGAGAACTATGAGTTACGCGAACAGTTCGAAGTAGGAGAGGACATCTCACGGATTACACCTGTGATTTGGCCAGCTTCACGTTGGCGACCAAATGAGTGTCTGTCCGCGTCCGCGTTCGCAAGTATAAAACCTGCGGACATTTGCGGAGTAACATCTCTAAAGATAGGAAAACGGAAACTGGAAAAAGGAACTAGAAAATTATGCCTCGAGAATCTTCTTTCTCGGGCTTGGGGTTTTTCATTTTGTCTATCTGAAACCTGCTGGTCCACCTGATAAGGCGGTCTGGGCAGTTCTGTTCTCTGGACAACCGAAACGAAGGGGAACAGCAAAAAGGAACTGGAGAAGAGACAAGTCGGAAAAGTAAACGAGAGGGAATAGCAAAAAGGAACCGGAGAAGAGAGTCAAGAGACTGCCGGTAGCTGGAAGTCGGAAAAGGAAACGAAGGGGAATAGCACGTAGAAGAAGTGATTCTTACATTGGTCGCAGACCCTGGTGATCCAGGGTTCTAGCTGCAACGACGCGAAACTTGTTCAAATTGAACTCGAGGAGATCGTGGGGGTTTTGGCCATCCAGGATAAACGCTGATCCAAATACGTCTTCCCGGGTCACGCATAGGGGCAGTTGAGGGACGTTGGGGACGGGAAAAATATATCTTTCTTCATCTTTCTGGGCGACACCCTGTCTATTCAGCCTCCAGAATTCGATTTTTGTCTTGACCCGTTTGTGGGCCTGTTTGAAGTGTTTCACGAGCACTACCAAACGAACAGTCGGAGCTCCTCCCAGAAGAACTCTTCGTGCATTCTCTTTTAGACTTTCATAGGACTGGGAAAATCCAGCTTCGAATAAGATGCTGGGAACAGGAGAGAGCTTTTTTCCCTGAGAGTCGAAGCCGGATGAAGGGGCGCGGTACGATATGAGACCAGTATCTGGCTCTTTTTTCAGATTTCTCCGGGGTGCTCGTGGAGGATTTGGTACGGGATTGGGAAGATTGACCACAGGGCTTGAGAGGATCCACAGATCCTCTACCTCGTTCGGCGTCAACTGTCCTCGCAGGGCCCAGTCAATCACGCATTTCGCAAGCCAGGTCACAACACTGTCGTGGGTCCATGAGGGCATTCTCAGCTCCAGAATGCCGTCTTCTGGGGACGCGGTTTTTCGGATATCCGGGTATTCATGATCCAGTATGTTCCATAACGAATTGCAGAGCCCAAAGGTTAGGTCTGTCAGAATGACGAATTGATCAAGCTGTTGAAGGAATTTAGATTCTTCCAGGATTTTCAGTGCTACTTCCGCAGAGGGAACACCTCCAAGGGAAAGAGAGGCGTCAGGTGATTCATCCCCGTCGCGGTTTCCGTCATTATATGGTTCTTGAAAATGTTCCATGGTGATAAATGGCGAACTGGAGTGGAGATTGTGGAAGGTGGGTCTCCGAGGCGGTTGTTATGAGTACTGTGACTCAGGAATCCTGCTTGAGGCTCCGGGAGGCAGCCAAGATCACAAGATCTTCGTTCCAACACCTTTCAATAATCAAAAGAGCATTATAGGAACGAGTTTATCTCCTTGTAAATTGTCAGTTGATTTCGCATGTCTGGAAACCTTATGAAGATAATGATGAAAAAGAAAGTAAACCACTCAACTCTAAACTGTGGATTCAACGCCACCTATAGCTTACATGAACTAATCAGGTTAGGTACTGAGAGACCCGAACCTGGACCTAGACCGCTTTTGGATGGCGGAGGTGGATGTGGCTTGGGGACTCAAGACAAGCCGGAGCGAAGAAATGGGATGAAGAGAAAGAAAAAACTACCCAAGGGCGATAGCTGGAAGAGAAACCTGGATTCTGGAATCTGTAAACTAGAGACTAGAAGAAGAAAAATGAAGGCTGTAAAAATCTTTATCTCTGGGCATAGTATTCATTTTGTAAATTATGCTATCATGAACTACGATGGGCGGTGTGGTTGTGTGCCTGAGGCATGATTCTGCCTGGGGTGAGAGACTGGTCTCAAGATCTTCCTGGGTTTAGGCGGAGAGTCGCATAGTAAATATCACAAAGATACCACATGAGCGACGCCAGCGATCAGCTTCTATACCGTGAGCAACCTGGAGTGTGAAGCAGATGCCTCGTTAAGAGCGATATTGAGGAAGCTCTGAGTTTCTTTCACGACGCCCACGGCCATTTTACCGTATCTATTACTCTGGATCGTATGATTGGTAACATTTTCTGCAGGGATGTGAACGATTTAACGATTCAACGATTGTAATCGTTGAAATCGTTCAATCGTTAAGATTTTCTGATTATGTAAAAATCGTTAAATCGTTAAATCGTTGATCGTTAATCGTAAATCGTTAAAATCGTTAAAATCGTTAAAATCGTGAGAATCGTTATACTATACCTAAATAAGAAGTGTTACGACTAGGGATGTTATCTGCCATTTTATCTGCCATTTTTGCTAACGTAATTCCCTGATAAACGGTCCACCCCACCAAACTTGAAAATAACGCATCGAATTCAATTCCACTTTTAGATACAAAAACATAATAAACTTAACTAATAAACACGACTGGGACACTTAGTGTATGGCCCTTTTTCCCACACCCAGAACAGGTAACTTCGCGCCGAATTGGTGCTGAAATAGGCAAATCGGTTTCAATTGGGCCAGTTTCAACAGGTTCAGGTATAGATATATATCTCTCTTCAACACCATTCTCCCCCACCACAGACACCTGAATCTCTTCTAGACTCCCTAAACTCCCTGTGTGCGACACTTGCTTCTTACTAGCTTTCCTTTTTTTTTACCTGTTTTCTATTTGTCGCTCGCTTGGCGAGCGTAGCTAGCTAATCGCTCGTTACTGAGAACGGTGCTTGAGTTCTTACTGCAGTAAAAGGGAATTGGAGTTCATTGCAGTAGAAAGAAGTTGGTGAGCTTCAACAAACCACTACTCAACACCGTAGACAAACCACCAAGTGTAGTGGTCTCTACAGTACTGAATATTGTGGTTGTTGTGAAGTCTGCTTTTTCATTGATGAAAGAACTAGCTACTTATAGTATATGGGCGCCCCTCTGCCCTGGACGAATGTCAACATTCGTCCGAGACAGAAGAGACGGTGAAGACGGGACATTACTGTCGCGAATGCACATCGCTCAAGGGTGTCGTTTGCGATGAATGCATATCGTTCAAGGATGCCGTGATATACTAATCTAGTTCCAGAGTCACTGTCTTGGCAGAAGCTTTTTCGGCCGAAATACTTTCCGTCTGTTGATGGCCTTGTTTCTCGGCTGTCGCAACACTATTGGCTTCTTCTAAATGACTCCAACGATCGTGTAGAAAGATATGGTGGTGTACAGTACGGGTAGTGCGATCGTAATGTCTCTGTATATCCCTCTTAATAGGCGAAGGGAGTAAACTAGAACTAGATTCTAGTGCAGAATCGATGCGAGATCTCGATTCTAAAAGCTTTTTAAGTGTCCAGATTGAATCAGGATCACTATCGCTTCCAGAAGATAATGGTCGATCAGGAAGTAAAGAGAGTGGAGGTGTGAAGGGCTAAAGCTAATCTTGAATTCAGAACTAGCTAGGCACATGCTGTTTACAAAATCCTTGAAGAACGTAAACAATTCGGGGTGGAATCGTGAGGTATGCGGTTGGTGGGTCACGTGGTACAACCACGTGATAGTTCACCAGGATTCAACCTGTTACAGCAGGCTACCCGCTACGTGGCGAAATTCATGATTTAAACAGGTCTCCTCGGGCAATTTAGGCATATAGACGCTGGATCTGACTCTGAACAAGACGAAGACCCAGACTAGAGGAGACTACGACACATAGCTATGAAGGGTGCAACGGGGTGAAGACGCTGGGTGTTAGGAACAACGAAACCTAAGGCTTACCGAGAAGCTTCAGAAGAATACATCGATAACTTCAATGAACAACAAAAGGAGGAAAACAGGAGCGGGGCAGAACTTAAGGAGTGGTGAGAGCAGAAACAGGGAAGGGGTGATTTACAAGCGACATTACACAGAGGGCGCTACGTGTTAAAAAGTGGGATATGGGTTGTGGGATTTCGGTTTACAATGGCGCAACACCGCATTTCTTCTGTATCTATCTTGACATTCTGGCGTTCGGAATACTCCTGATTCCGCCGGAGGAAACGCCTGCATAGCCATACGCTACTAGTTAGGCTGCATCAGGTTAATAGAGTATTTATTGATTGATTGATTGATTGACCCTTCCAATACATCGGACAATCATCGCCAAATTAAACTACTAGGAAGGAAAATCCAAGGAAAATCTCACTGGGTAGTAATATTGAATTATAGAGCAATCAATTAATCTAGTAAGGCATCCAAGGGCTGACATCCTGCTTAGACATGTTCATTGGGTTGGGTAAACCCATACCCAACCCAACCCAACCCACAATGGGCTGGGTATGGGTCAGAAATTTTACCCAAAACCCATATGGGTTGGGTATGGGTTTGAAGTAAAACCCACAGCCCATAAACCCATCTTTTTGCCAAGACTTTTATTTCACGTGATATTTGTCACCTAGTTAGTACTAGATTGAGGCAAAAATTAGGCACTAAGGCACTAATTACCCTAATTTAGTTTAGGTTGAGGCGAAAATCAGGCATTAAGGCATCAAAAATACCCATATGGGTATGGGTTTACCTTACCCCTGATGGGTTGGGTATGGGTCAAAATTCATACCCATACCCAACCCATGCACATGTCTAATCCTGCTGTTTCTTTATTTGTTAAGTGGGGTTAAAGCCCGCCAATAGTATTTTTCATCTTGCCGCCCGCTGAGAAGCATGATTTGATATAATTAGGAAGCCGCGCGGTGTGAGTGGGCAGAGAAGGCACAGGTAATTCCTGGCTTAGAGTGGTAAGAGTCATATGATGAGGCTGAAGACGTACCCCTCTTTTAGCTCGTTAGAGTCCAGCTGAAACTCTCTTAATGAACCACATTAAATTCTTTTAAAACAACTACTCCTTGACATCCGCCTATTTATCCACTATTCACTTTAGGACCTTACTCTACTACTGATAATAACCGACTACCTATTATGGTCTAGGAGAGAAAGAGCGCTTGATTAATTATATTAAGCATTACTCTCTTACACACCTAGAAATTCTACCTAGTCAACTTGTTTATCATCCAACATGACCGAGAATTCCCAATCTCAGCTAGAGCAATCAGTATTAGCAAAAGACAAAGCTATTACTGATACACTCCTATGTTAAAAGCGACTCCCACATGACGCCTATACAATCGCCTGGATTGCTGCTCTTCCCATCGAGCGGGCCGCTGCAGAAGCGATGCTCGATGAGGAACAACATGCAACTCCAACCGGCTTCACTAGACACTAAACCGACCCGAATGTTTATATATGGGGTCGCGTGGGAGAGCACAACATCGTCATCGCCTCTCTGCCTGCTGGGGTCTACGGAACCACCTCGGCTGCTACCACGGCTTCGAGCCTGCTTGCCTCTTTGCCATCCATCCGTGTTGGTTTTTTAGTGGGTATAGGCGGCGGCATTGCTCGACCAGATGATGACTATGATATATGTTTGGGAGATGTTGTCGTGAGCCAGCCTAGTGGGAGCATGGGCGGGGTCTATCAATACGACTTGATTAAGGCAAAGTCTGGTGGCAAGCATGAGCTTAAAGGCTTCTTAGGGAGGCCTCCGACAGTCCTTCTTAATGCGATCGCCAGCATCCAGGCCAATCATGAGCGGAGGGATTCCAAGATTTCCTATTTCCTTCAAGAAATGCTAGAGAGAAACCCGAAGATGGGCAGGAGATATAAGAAAAACCCTAGCTATGCTCACCAGGGCTTCGAGAATGACCGCCTCTTTAAAGGTTCATACGACCACATCGTAGGCCCAGACTGTTGGAGTTGTGACCCGAGTGATGAAGTTCAACGCGATCGTCAAGATGATACTGACCCCGAAATCCACTATGGGATCATCGCATCTGATAATACACTTATCAAAGATGCTGCTGCTCGCGATAAGATTGTTGCTGACATCGGCGAGGATTGCATCTGCTTTGAGATGGAGGCGTCTGGCCTGATGAATCATTTCCCTTGTCTGGTTGTCCGGGGGATCTGCGACTACGCCGATTCTCACAAGAATGATCGATGGCAACGATATGCTTCGGCGACTGCCGCTGCATATACTAAGGAGCTTCTAGCTTATGTACCAGCTGCAGAGATCCAAGAGACCAAAAGGGCACTAGAGGTACTTCAATTAGGTTAGTTCTATTAAGTACATGAGCTAAATTGCACCTGAAAGTGACACTAGTTCTGATTATACGTAGTCCAACAACAGATCGAGAGCGTGCAGCAAACTATAGTTGAGGCAAAAACTGTAACCGATTCCATCAGATCCGACCTTCAAACTGATCAGATTAGGCGATGGCTTCGTCCCCTAGATCCGTCTACAAATGCCAACCATGCGAGGACACTGCGCCATAAGGGGACAGGCGCTTGGCTCCTGGAAAATGCCGTCTTCCAGTCGTGGCATTCGGGTTCATATCAATATATATGGCTACACGGACTTGCGGGATGTGGAAAGACGGTTCTTAGTATAACTGTGCTTGATCATCTCGCGAAGGGAAATGACGGCCTTATTCTTAGCTTCTTCTTTGACTTTAGCGACACCATAAAGCAGACTTTGGATGGCGTGCTTCGCTCTCTTGCTTTCCAACTTTACCGAAATGGAGTTGACTCTACAATTAATCTTGATGCTTTATTTCAGATAAATCAAAATGGTAAAGAGCAACCCACAACAGAGGCGCTCTGGGTCGTTGTTTTTAAGATGCTTAGAGCCCAGAGGAAGGTTTCTATCATTATAGACGCATTAGACGAATCAAAAACGAGGGATAAAGTTCTTGAGTGGATCGAAGATGTGGTATCTAGACCAGAGTTGGACCATGTCCAGCTGCTTTTTACCGGGCGACCTGAATCCGAATTTCTGCGCCACATGCCCCCTTTGATAGGAGAGAAAAACTGCTTACCTATAGATAAGCAGGCGATTAACTCCGATATTCGATCGTGGGTCGCAGCTCAGCTTTCTCAACGGCGTGATTTTACAAGGAAACCCTTATCCGAGAATCTTCTCGAAGAGATCTGGAAAAAGGTAGGCGATGGAGCTGACGGGATGTGAGATATCACTGCTTCAGTCGTTAAATGATGGATCGCTGACGCCTTATTTAGGTTCAGGTGGGCGTTCTGTCAATTAGATAGCCTGGCTCGATGTCGTCATAAGGCAGCTATAGAGGAGGCTCTCGCATCTCTACCTATAGATCTCAATGACATATACCAGCGCATGATCAAAGGAATACCAATAGAGCTTAAGAGTGACGCTATACGCCTGCTATAATTCTTGGTATACTCCGAGCGACCTCTCACTCTAGCAGAGGCTAAAGAAGTAATAGCCACGTAGATCGAAAACAAGTCGCGAGGATTTAATATCAAGCATCGATTGTTTTACGAGACCGATGTTTTGGGTTACTGTCCGAGTTTGTTGACAGTTATTCACACCGCCGATATAGAATTACATCTTGCCCATTTTTCTGTCAAAGAGTACCTTCTTAGATAGGATAATTTTGATACACTGCCAGCCAGTATTTCTATCACAAAGACATGCTTGACTTATCTTACGGATATCAATGGTAGCAACAGAGGGATCAAACAGAATTTCCCGATGGCAAGATATGCGGCAGAAGTCTGGACAGACCATGCTGTGTTGGCTCAGGATGCGAGAGATATAGTTGAATTAGCAGTCGGCTTCCTAGAAAAAGAATTGACATTCCAACGATGGGCTCGCTTGTATCAGGCTGATATAAGTTGGGATCATGATCCTGGTCCTCCGCGAGGCTCGAGACTCTACTATGCCTGCTTTGCTGGCCTGCTAGTGCCAGCACAAGATCTTATTAGTAATGGAGAAGACGTGAATGCGCAGGGCGGCTTCTACGGCAACGCTCTCCAGGCCGCCTCGTTCGAAGGCGATCTCGAGATTTTCAAGATTCTTGTGGATAAGGGAGCAGACGTGAATGCGCAGGGCGGCTTCTACGGCAACGCTCTCCAGGCCGCCTCGTATAACGGCCATCTCGAGATTGTCAAGATTCTTGTGGATAAGGGAGCGGATGTGAATGCCCAGGGCGGCAAATACGGCAACGCTCTCCAGGCCGCCTTGTTCGAAGGCGATCTCGAGATTGTCAAGATTCTTGTGGATAAGGGAGCGGATATGAATGCCTAGGGCGGCTTCTTCCGCAACGCTCTCTATGCCGCCTCGTCAGAAGGCCATCTCGAGATTGTCAAGATTCTTGTGGATAAGGGAGCGGATGTGAATGCCCAGGGCGGCGAATACGGCAACGCTCTCTATGCCGCCTCGTTCGAAGGCCATCTCGAGATTGTCAAGGCTCTTGTGGATAAGGGAGCGGATGTGAATGCCCAGGGCGGCTTCTACGGCAACGCTCTCCAGGCCGCCTCGTTCGAAGGCGATCTCGAGATTGTCAAGGTTCTTGTGGATAAGGGAGCGGATGTGAATGCCCAGGGCGGCTTCTACGGCAACGCTCTCTATGCCGCCTCGTCAGAAGGCCATCTCGAGATTATCAAGCTTCTCGTGGATAAGGGAGCGGATATGAATGCGCAGGGCGGCTTCTCTACATAGCAAATCATGACAGCTTCAAAAATCTTCAAAGAAGGGTTATGGTTAAATTTCCGCTACTATCAGATTCCTACTGTCCACAGCATTCTAAATCTTCTCTTTTTTTTCTGCTACAATGCTTGGTTGGTGAGGTATAACTAAAGGAAGTTGCACTTCCCGATTGGGAGAATAACTGTTGCGACAGCCGAGAAACAAGGCCATCAACAGACGGAAAGTATTTCGGCCGAAAAAGCTTCTGCCGAGACAGCGACTCCGGAACTGGATTAGTATATCACGGCATCCTTGAACGATATGCATTCATCGCAAACGACACCCTTGAGCGATGCGCATTCGCGACAGTAATGTTCCGTCTTCACCGTCTCTTCTGTCTCGGACGAATGTTGACATTCGTCCAGAGCAGAGGGGCGCCCATATACTATAAGTAGCTAGTTCTTTCATCAATGAAAAAGCAGACTTCACAACAACCACGATATTCAGTACTGTAGAGACCACTACACTTGGTGGTTTGTCTACGGTGTTGAGTAGTGGTTTGTTGAAGCTCACCAACTCCTTTCTACTGCAGTAAGGACTCGAGCACCGTTCTCAGTAACGAGCGACTAGCTAGCTACGCTCGCTAAGCGAGCGACAGGTTCCTAATCCATAGGTTCTCCTGGTGGGGATCTTGTATAGGGTGGCGATCCTTGTCTTTTCGGCCAGCTAGTCCCTTGTGTAATGCTCTAAATTTTTACTAGTCTATCATTCGTCTTACGCGCTTGTTGGCAGAAGTCCTTGTATAAGTCCTTCTCATCTGTTCCTGCTATAGCTGTGAGGAGCTTAGTGGAAAGGGCGTTTTTGAGATAGATCTTCTTCTGTTCTGAGTCCTATGACCATCCTTCAGCTTCTAGGATCAGGCGGTTAAACTCGTTCAGGAATTCATTAAGAGGTTTAGAGCCTTGTTTTATATAATGGAGCTTTATATGAGCCTTAGCTCTCTTATAGGGGTTGGAGAAGGCGATTTTCATCTGATTAAAGAGCTCGTTCAGAGTAAAGGTATCAGTTTTCTTGGCGTGTGTTACCCAAGGAAAGATTCGTTGAGCAGCTTCTCTCTTCAGTTGGTTTAGTGTATACCAGATCTGTTTATTCTCTCCACCTGTAACAGGTTGAATCCTGGTGAACTATCACGTGGTTGTACCACGTGACCCACCAACCGCATACCTCACGATTCCACCCCGAATTGATTACGTTCTTCAAGGATTTTGTAAACAACATGTGCCTAGCTAGTTCTGAATTCAAGATTAGCTTTAGCCCTTCACACGAAGTAACTCATTCCAGACCGATATAAAAGGCTTTAAGCTTTCGAAGAAAGTCGGTGGATGAGGATCTGCCTTGTTGGATAGCTGATATATGTTCCTCTGGATTGAAGACCAGACAGAAGTTTTCGGTAAATCATCCTAGTCTAGCGGAAAGAACCAGGATTGGTGAAGCAGGCGCTGTAAGTCGTGGTAGAGCCATCGCTTAATCATCCCCGAAAATATTGTCTCTGAATAAGGATCAATTACTGAGGCAGATATTATTTACTATAGAGTATATCGATCTTGTTGCGACAGCCGAGAAACAAGGTCATCAACAGACGGAAAGTATTTCGGCCGAAAAAGCTTCTGCCAAGACAGTGACTCTGGAACTAGATTAGTATATCACGGCATCCTTGAACGATATGCATTTATCGTAAACGACACCCTTGAGCGATGTGCATTCGCGACAGTAATGTCCCGTCTTCACCGTCTCTTCTGTCTCGGACGAATGTTGACATTCGTCCAGGGCAGAGGGGCACCCATATACTATAAGTAGCTAGTTCTTTCATCAATGAAAAAGCAGACTTCACAACAACTGCAATATTCAACTAGTAGGAATCCACTACCAGACCGGTGGATTATCTACGGTGTTGAGTAGCGGTTCGTTGGAGCTCACTGTTCTCAGTAACGAGCGACTAGCTAGCTACGCTCGCTAAGCGAGCGACAATATCATCTTTCTAGTTTCTCGAATATGAATGCTAAGAGCACCTAGGCTTCGTGGTCGTGCGGCGCAAGTAATATTATGGATACTACTAAGTGCTCTAATTGCAAGAATATCTGTTCTTTAGTGTTAATATCTAGACCCTGAAATAAAGGAAAAAACTCACACTAGGTATCTATCTTTAAGCTAGTCGCTAGTATTAGAAGAATAATCCAATTCAAGGCGAAGAATGATGTAGCCAGCCTCGTAAATAGAGACGCTGGTGCAGTTCTGGTCCCGCGAGCTAAAATCTCGAGACCTAAACCAATATTCTTTTTACCTAGAATAACTATAGTAAAGCGGCTGCCGTTTCCTTTGGTGAGTATGATAGTCGGGCTACCTTTCTATGGATAAGCCCATTTCTCACGCCTCCACTGAGGCAGTGAACCTTCTGATAGGGCAAGAATGTTGCTATAGTAAGTCACCATGAAGGTTCCCCACTCTTTATTGACTATCCACGGAATTATTGCAATGATTAATTAAGCGAGAATCACCATAAAGCCTGAAAGCCAAATATAGTCTCTCAGGCAACCTATGCTCAATGTTTTCGTCATCTAAAACCCCATAGACTGCTATTCGAAGCGCTTCCCATGGTTTCGAAGGTTGTTTGACTTTTGACTCCAATCCCAACGTGGATCTCCAGAAAGACGGAGTCCAGGTATCCCAGCTCCCTGTCCTTGGGTGAGGAGCTTCACCACTCATCTCTTCATCCAGTCTATCACTTATATCTCGAAGTAGTCTGCCAAGAACCCATGAGGTCGTTGTCCGGCTATGGCCACTTTCAGCAGCGATAATCAACATGCTTGTGTTCTCTATCGGTGGCATCAACTTTCCATCTGTTAAAATTAGAAAAGAAGCTTGTTTTGATATAGCGAGTGAATTACCGCCAACAGCTGAAAGTAGAGCCTTTATTACATAGGCGACCCAGCCGAACGAAAATGCCACCGGTGTGATCTGACGTCCCGCAAGCTGTGCCACTGCTTATTGGATGACTTCAGGGCCAAGAAGTAGCAGAATAGAAAATATGTCCCCTGGGTTCACTGATTGTGCGGCGAAGTAATCGGCCGTACTGGTCGGATTGTTGATGTTTACTGACCTACCATGGATCATTGATATCGGCGACATGATGTAGATGACAAGTTCTGAGCTGTGAAATATCTGACGCATGGATCATACGAGGCGTAATAGTGTTTTAGGATAATAACATCTAATTAGTATTAGTAATAGTCTTTTAGGATAATAACATCTAATTAGTATTAGTAATAGTCTTTTAAGATACAAGGATTACTGCAGTAGTTGCCAACCCAATCTCACCCTGGCTCACCCGTTTATTGTGTACTTTTCTCATTTCCCCCCCCCCCCGCGCGATGCTAAAGCGGAAGTACCTATAGGGTTCTTTCCAAGCCCTACTGATCAGATCTCCTTCTATTTTCCTTCTATATAATTAGTAGTTGAAATCTGGGAAAAACACTTAAATTCCCTTTCTATTCTTCAATTCCACTTGTTGATAATATCCCCTCCCAATCTAAGTTTTCAAACCACCTGTGCAAACCATCAATATGCCTTGGGATTGTATTTTCAACCAAACAGAAAGACATAGTGAACTTGACGCCGACAACTCTTTGATTCCCTATCCAACAGACCATCATGAATCTACTGTCTTTGCCCTACCAGAAACCCTAATTCCTAACAACCCAACCTTTATCCCCACGCTTACCTCACCGGTCTACGGATTCCATGATTACTCGATGGATCAACCCAGAATGCTGGATGATACTATATCCTCATCTGACCTGATTCAAATGTCGAGCTCCAATATTTCTGCTCTACCAGTTTCGAGTTCAAACGAGGCGAGGGCTCAAAACGTGACTCCGACAAATGTTATTTCCTCTCAAGAGCAGATGGTGACCTATGATCAAGCTACTCGTAGGTAAGTCTTTTAGATAATCCACCTCAATCTCTCTTTTATATAAAATCTCATCGCTAATATTAAACAAGTCTCATCAGGTGTCAATGGGCAAACTGCAGATATTCAGGTACCTTTTCCAATGACGGATCTCTATGGCGGCATATAAAAACCACCCACCTATATCATCGTTCCCTCAGGTGCTCTCAGTGTGGGCGCACCTTCAGTCGCAATGAAAATCTTCGAAGTCACAGACAGACAGTGCATCTTGAGTGGAATGGTCCAGTGGCAAGGAGTTAGGGCTGAGTGGAATGGCTCAGTAGCCAGCAGTTAGGGTTTAATGTTAAATGTTATGACAAATTGGTCTTCGGGAGGGTGGATCTTTGTGGACCTCGGAGGGCGGAACACATCTCTTGGCATATCGAATTCTTAAGATATCTCTATAACCGAGTCTTTTGGCGACCTGCTGTAATGGGAAATCTGTAATTTCTTCCGGTGCTACATTCTGATACCATTTTCGAGCGTGTCAGCATGCCAGTGCCAGCGTCCGTGTTGTAACGGGTCGATACCCGATAATATGCGCAGTCTCTGGGAAGACCGCGCTCCTGGTTCATGTGCGGAGCCGGACGAGCCATAAGAGCGGGGACCTCCTTTCTTTCCTTAGTTAATCCTTCCCGTTTAAATACACCCACATCTTACTAACAGAGCGATCTTCTCCAAGCGAGCGATTTGTCCATGCCTCAATCAGCTTAGGTGTTGGCGGCATACCCCAATTATTCAGCTGGACAATCCAGCGAACTAAAGCTTCTTCCTGCATATGATCTAAAACCTTATTGACTGGTTTTCGTTGAGATCTCGCGGTCGCTCCCTTTTTGACGCGGTCAGAGAGAGTATGCCGATTAACACCATAATCACGCGCAATATTTTTGATATTTCGTTTTTTTTTTCGCGTCGAGCTGCTTCATAGGCCTTAGAAAGGCGGGATTCAGTGGATTTGCTGGTTTTGGGCATTGTGGGTAGGAAAAATAGTGAGGTTTGTGGAATAGAGGGTTGCGGTGTGGATTTGAAAAAGAAGGGTTGGTGGCACACTAAACACGGTGAAATACGTGTTTAGTGTGATGATAAGACACAAATAATGGGCACAATGATTTCTAAGGTTATGGCCTTAACTACAATGTATCTATCAGAAATTACCGAGGCATCCACAGTTACAAAGGGACAACACCCCCGAATTTTCCATTCGGTTTTTCGATATATCTAAGACTTCTCCACTACAAGGAGTCAATCGATTTAAAGTGTAGGAACAGACTTACAGTCCGATTGGTTTGTCCGTACGAGAGAGCAATTTGATTGGTCTGTACTTACGATGAAGTCCAATAGAGACTGTAAAAAGATCCACTCTCGTATAGATGCTGACGACTGGAATTACTTCCTAGGCCGCGAGAAAAAGACATAATCATATTTAAACGACATCAATTCCTCATTCCCACGCCTTTTATCGTCAGTATCATTCCAACATTTAAGTTTCCTACTGAACTCCTAGCAGTCCCCGCCAAAATGGCACAATGCAAAGGTAAGTTTATGCCGCCTAGCTATGTAGATGCGTAAAGAAGACAGCTAATGGCGCATAGCCTTGACGGCTAATGACACAATGTGGGATTTTTGTCCTTCAATTGTCGCAGCATACATCTTTGTTGTGATCTTCGGCCTGACAACGGTCACCCACGTAGGACAAGCGATCATATACCGTAAATTCTACTGCTGGGTGATCTCCATGTCTGGCTTCATTCAATTTTTGACCTACATATTCCGCATTATAAGTATCAACAACCCAGCTAGCTATGGAAATTACGCTGCATGGTTCGTTTTGATTCTTATTGCGCCGTTGTGGACCAATGCCTTTGTCTATATGGTTATGGGACGTATGGTATGGAACTTCACCGACGATGCACGCATCGGACGCGTACGACCTTGGTGGCTTGGAGTCTTCTTCGTCACTCTAGACATTATGTATGACTTGGCCCTTTCTGAACTTGGTTGAGCTGCAAACTAATCATGAACTAGTGCATTGATTGTCCAGGTCTATGGAGCGGCGCAGGCGGCTGGTAACCATATTTCATATGACACCCAAATGACAGGTCTGCACATCTACATGGCCGGTGTTGGAATCCAGCAGTTCTTCGTCTTAGTGTTCATCGTCTTTGCAATTATCTTTCATCACAAGGTTCTCCAGCAGAAGAGACTAGATGCCAGCAAGGCTCTGTGGCTTCTCTATGTGCTCTACACATGTCTCGCTTTGGTTACAGTAAGCCCACACTTTCAGTATAACGAAATTTGACTAATTAAATAGATGCGTATTATCTTCCGTCTGTGTGAATACTCGCAGGGTCTATACAGCAGCCTTCCCCGTCATGAAGCGTACCAGTACTGCCTTGACTCGCTGCCTATGTTCTTGGCTCTTGTGATGCTCAACGTCATGCACCCAGGTCGTGTCATGCCAGGAAAGAACAGTGACATGCCGAGCCGAAAGGAGCGCAAGAACCTGCTCCAAAAAAACAAGACGGAAGTGTTGGAAAATGAGATGGTATGTCTTACGGACTGTTGAAGGTGATCACAATTCCTGACTATTTCAAATAGAGACAAGTGGAAGGCCGCTTAGTGTAGATTCTAGAATTTCCTTTAATGATTCCAAGGTCAATCCTATTTCTGATAAAATTGATGCCCAGTTGCCCAGGTGGATAATAGAATAATCAAATAGATTTCATAGTGTACATAACTACTAATATTCTATAAGCCTCAGTATTCCAAGTCTAGGTAGATGTGTTCGAAAAACGCCACTGATGCATGGGGTGCATAGTTCATTTTTAGCGCTGGCTGCACTGCCACATTGTCAAACTTCGAAATAGCCAGACACTTGATCTCTAGATTGAAAAAGTAAAAACTCTCAGATCTCGGTATTTTCTAAGGTTTATCGATCGACCTTTGGTCCGCTGACAAAGACACTCAATCTCAGCCTCAACTAGTTGACTAGTTGACCGCCCTCAAGTTTCAACCTCCTTGTTCACCTAGCTTGTCAATGCCGCTCCTGACCTAACCAGTACTTGGTTGAATAATGCCTAGAGTCGCCCCGGAAAACCGGAAGCGGGCATATCGCCCGAAGACGCGCACGGGCTGCTTAGCCTGCAAGTCCGTCTCCCACACCCAGGCATGACTCTTACTAACCAGACCTAGGAGTGAGAAGCATTTATCTTATATAAGGGCTCCAAATTTACTCATTGAAACTAATAGAACGCCGTGTGAAGTGTGGCGAAGAACGCCCAGCCTGTCTACGATGTACATCAACTGGTCGTGTATGCGAAGGCTATAGTCAGCCGCTTCTCGCATCGCCCACGGAGAGTATGACGACGGAGAGCATCACGACCACAGAATCAATTGTAACTACCAGACAGCTTGTATCTCGACCGTTGAGCATTCCCTCGTTTTATCAATTTTCATGTGATCAGGAGCGCCGCTCGTTCCAATTTTTCCTGGTGAAGACCGCCCCGCAGTTGGCCGGTGACTTCGAATGTGCCTTTTGGGAACGCTTACTGCTGCAGTCTGCTCACCACGAACCCGCAATTCGCCATATCACTGTCGCTTTAGGCTCGCTACATGAGCACTTTGAGCGTGATGCTGGTGCCCCGTTTCGCTCCAGCGTGCTGACCGTTCATAGCTCCTTTGCCTTGCGCCAGTACTCGCGTGCCATGCGCTGTCTGATGTCGATGCCAGATGACTCACAGCCATTGGACGTCTGCTTAATATCGTGTGTCCTCTTCGCATGTTATGAGGTGCGTATACCTCTTGTTCCTTATCGATCTATGGGTACTATCTGAGCCACAGGCGATGCGCGGTCATTACGGTTCGGCCATAATGCATATCACGAGCGGACTGAAGATTCTCAGCGAACTTCGAAGTAAACAATCCCGCATTAAATTATCTGCAACATCAAGCCCAGGACGCATGCCGTACGTTTCAATCGACGTTTTGTGCGGGCTATTTTCACGGCTTCAAGCGCAGGTCACGGTGGTACGAAACATTCTCTCGGAAATAATATATCCTATAACATATTCTAAATTGAATGCAACAGACATCTTATCAATCCAGGTCAGAGATGTCCAATCTCTGGCCCGAGCTGACCATCGACCTAGACCAACCCATGGTTTTCAACTCTTTAGCCGACGCCCGTGAGATACTCGAGATCTACACTTATAACTACCGTAAGCGTAGCACGGAACTGCTCCACGAACCCATACAAACAGATATAATCATTCCCGCCGTATTTGTCACCGTCATCAAGCCCGAGGCTGTCGCACTACGTGACACCTCACTCTCCATTCTAGAGCGTTGGTCTGCCGCCCTAGACGAATTTTTGCAGCGTGGCGTCCCTCTTACAGATCGCGAGCGCCGTGGTGCCATGGTTCTCAAGCTCCGTAAGATCGACGCCTTTGTCGCGCTAGACATCCTCCAGCCGGGCGATGCTGTGGTCGACGACCATATCCAGTGGGACCGGTACTGTGATTATTTTGAGCATATTGTGACACTCGGCGAGCTGATCAACAAATCTTATCCTTCTTCGGCATTCTCTTCCACAAATTTACCTCCATTATCTTCATCATTGACGAGCTTTTCACTCGACCTCGGCATTATCGGGGCCATGTTTAGTGTTGCTGCACGGTGTCGCGACCCGCTCATCCGAAGGCGAGCCGTTAGCGTGCTCCGTGCTGCTGGCGTCCAAGAAGGGGTATGGAATAGTTACGTTGTGGCGGACTTTGCAGAGAAATGGATCGAGATTGAAGAGGAAGGGCTTGACGTTGTGGAGTGCAGCGCAGATATCCCTGCTTCAGCGAGGCTATCGTACTTTTTACCGGTGTTTGATATCGATAAGTGCAGCGCTGTGGTTTACTTCAGCCACATCTCCGGGATGGACACGGGGAATGTACGAAAAGAAGTGTTTCAGTGGTAATAAATACTCTACATAGGTATATAAATCAATAAAACTAGACTCAATGTAAATTAGAAGTTAATAAAGAAACAAATGAATGCAGCTTTCTTATCAGTCGATATTATCTCCCCTTTCCCCGCAAAGTCCGGGGAAGTATGAAACCGCTTCGAAATGAGTAATCAGACCCTCCTACCCAAGCAACCATTTATTTTTCAAACCTGACAGCATCAGCTGATATGTAATTTATCGATAGCCTCGGGCAGGGTCCGTGCGAAAAACTAGGGTTTCCCCGCAAATGAAAAAAACGTGGGCAAAGATCTGCAATCCAACCATGGGTGATTGATTAATTCTGACTCCCAATTCTGAGTAGCTTAACCTGCAAATAGGCTAATGCTATGTTCTTTAAAAAGCGGGGTTGGAAATAATAGTACTAACCTTGGAATATATGAAAGATACTTCGTCGTGTCATGACGCCGTCAGCTTCCCCGTATTATTTTTACCCTGTACATCCACTTAACCCTTGCATTCTCCGCCATTTCTCCCCTCCCCCACGATCTTCACCTGTGCTCTTCCCACCTGCTTGCATAGTACAGCAGCTATGGCAGAATATCAGGGACAACCCCAGCATGCCACGGGTGTTGCTATCTCTCCAGATGTCGAGGAACATCTGAGTATCAAACGCTATATCGCAACGCGCATTCCATCCCTGGTGCCGCCGATGAACCCAGCCCCGAACCCTTTCAAGTCTTTGACTCTCCTCAATCGTCAACAGTGGCTATTTTTTAGTGTATTTTACAACAGCAAAAGCTACCTCAAAGATGTACTAATGATTCTAGGTCGCATTTTTTGGTTGGAGTTGGGATGCCTTCGACTTCTTCACCGTTTCGCTCACCACAACTGAGCTGGCTGAATCCTTCGATAAATCAGTCACCGATATTACATGGGGTATCACGCTCGTTCTCATGCTACGATCAGTCGGCGCCATAATATTCGGAATTGCCTCTGACAGATGGGGTCGCAAATGGCCCTTTATCTTCAATCAGTTTCTTTTCATAGTGCTCGAGCTAGGTACCGGTTTCTGCCAAACCTACAAGCAATTCCTCGCCTGCCGTTCTTTGTTTGGTATCGCCATGGGTGGTCTTTACGGTAACGCTGCAGCCACTGCGTTGGAAGATTGCCCCTCCGAGGCTCGCGGAATCATTTCCGGTATGCTGCAGCAGGGTTATGCGTTTGGCTATCTGCTAGCTGCCGCTTTTGCCAGAGGTCTGGTTGGTACTACTTCGCATGGCTGGCGACCACTCTTCTGGTTCGGTGCTTGCCCGCCGGTATTGGTTATCATTTTCCGGCTGTGTTTGCCCGAGACCGAAACTTTCCGCCGTCGCCAGGAAGCTCGTAGTGAGGTGCGTGGTGGTGTGGCTGCGTCTTTCATTTCTGAGGGCAAGGTAGCGCTCAAGCGGCACTGGCTGTTGTTGATCTACCTGGTTTTGCTAATGGCTGGTTTCAACTTTATGGTACGTTTTGCCCAATTCAATATATTATCTGTTCTTACAAAACACCGCTGATGGACAAATGCCTAGTCACACGGATCGCAAGATCTCTACCCAACCATGCTAAAGAATCAGTTCGGTTTCTCCGCCGATGCCGTAACCGTCACACAGGTTGTAGCAAATCTGGGTGCGATCACAGGCGGTACCATCTGCGGGTGGGCAAGTCAGATCTTCGGCCGACGATTCTCTATCATTGCAATCAGCATTGTCGGCGGTGCCCTGTTGTACCCCTACACCTTTGTCACAACCCACCAAGTCATGGCAGCAGCATTCTTCGAACAGTTCATGGTGCAGGGTGCCTGGGGTGTTATACCCATTCACCTGATGGAACTATCCCCAGGTCCCATTCGAACCTTTGCCGTGGGCACTGCCTACCAGCTTGGAAATCTTGTGTCTTCTGCCAGTTCCACTATCGAATCGACTCTTGGCTCCCGCTTTCCTCTTCCACCTACTAAGACCGTTGCCCATCGCTACAGTTATGGTAAAGTCATCTGCATCTTCATGGGCTGCGTCTTTGCCTATGTCATTTTAATTACCTTTGCTGGTCCGGAGCGTCTTGGTCGTAATTTTGATGCTGAACATGACGCTGATCTAGCGGTTGTTGCGGCTCATCGTGGCTTGGACCGAGTGGATGAAGAGAGCGATCCTGAAAAGCCTACTACATCGCGACGCGAGTTGGATTGATCAGTTGCTTTTTATCTTGCTCTGACTAGCTGCCGGTATTTGCTTGTTTACTCCATGATTTAATATGAGCTTTAAAGGGAATACTAAGGGACTCATACAATATCCTGTGTTGATCATCTATCCATATATATCGGTTGCGACATAGCTAATATTACTGGATCAATCGTGTTCCAAGTTTTGTTGCTCGAGCCTTAGATCTTGGGACTATGACATGATTTTCATCCCTCAGGACTCTCATAATTTTATGTAGTTGAGATCAGCTAAGAAGAGACCGAGACTAACTACCAGATATCTTCTTCCGAGTCTCTGTACCAACCTAAAAGTCGCAATCGAAATTAACCAGACCAGTGAAGAAATTCAGAATCGTAAGATGAGGCTGTTATCGGTAGTAGATCCTATCCAATTAAAATGATATCATTCTTGTTGTACGCGTCCTGCAGGTACTACCTCGTACTCGTAGTACATTTGGGGAAATACAACCTTTTGGCCATAAACGGAGACAAGGATATCCCAGGAACCAATCTAGTATAGAAGATATTGTATATCTATCGACATGTCAATATATCAATATAAATTGAGAACGAACTGTTGAACTGTCATGTTTCATCTTCATTGAATAACCACCTAGGTCGATATAGTACCTACTTTTATACTGAATCCATTTCCCCTCAATGTCTCAGTACATCGTGATCTGCCAAGACTACCAATTCCGTCCTTTGATACTACTAAGCAATTTTAGTACTAATATTTATTCCATTTCTATTTCTATTTCTATGTCTATTTCTATTTCTATTTCCATTTTGATATCAATATCAATATCAATATGTATCTGGGTCACTTACCGTAATTCAACTTAACCCCAATACTCTCTCTTTCAAGGGTCCTGGGTATTTTTCCCACGGCTAGTCCAGCCAACCAGAACCTCCACCAACCGCGAACTCCCCGAACATCTCCCTTATCCTTCCCCCGATCCTTCACATTCCAGTCCCCTAATCCCCTCCCCCTCGATTCCGGCCTGAGGTCGTGCTCACCCCCCTTTGTGCCAAGATCGAAATCGGATGTACTGGATGAGTCCCGACTCCGCCTCCACCAATGCACAGACGCTCGTCTGGCTCCCCTGTCGCGGAGGACTCTGAAGACCCCTTCGCGCGATTCCCAGACGACCATGGCTCCAGTACAATCGACACAAATGATAAATCGCGGTCGCAAATAGCTCGCCACGGTACAAGTTTCGATCTTCGTCGGGATAACGGCACCTCGACTCCGCGCTCGCGGAATTCGAGTCTTTTACGCACACCATCGGCCCAGCCTGCCAACTACACAAAAACCATGCCATTGGGCTCTCCGCGGCTTCCACTGGAGGCTCCTGCTCCAGAGGGCCGTCGTGCGCGTCAATCCCGCAAACAAAGTCCCTGGTCCTGCTCCATTTTAACCGCTTTTACGACACTCGCTGCCGTCGTCTTTCTGATCTCGATTGTGCGGTCCTTCGCCACTCGCCAGGTCGGAGGAGATGGCTGTGGAGTACCGATGATGAGTCCGACATTTATTCGCATGTTGGAGTTTGATACAGAACATACGCGCTTTGCAAGTAAATACAATCTGTTTCTCTACCGGGAGGAGGGTGTGGATCCATATACTCAAGACAATATCGGGGTAGGACGATGACTGGTCATTTTTGTTTCATCATTTCTTGCTTGCTAACTCCCTCTAGTTGAATGGTGTTCCAGTTCTTTTCCTTCCGGGCAATGCAGGCAGCTACCGACAGGTCCGATCTTTAGCCGCCGAGGCTTCGAGGCACTACTACGACGTGGTTCGGCACGACGAGGATCGTCATGCGGCCGGTACTCGCAGCTTAGACTTTTTCATGGTGGATTTCAACGAAGATATGGCTGCATTCCACGGACAGACTTTGTTGGATCAAGCGGAATATGTAAACGAGGCGATTTCGTATATCCTGTCCCTCTATCACGACCCAAGACGAACACGAAGGGATCCTGGCCTTCCCGATCCCAGCGCCGTTATCTTGGTTGGACACTCCATGGGTGGCATTGTGGCCCGTACTTCCCTGACGATGGCCAACTACCAGGCTAACTCCGTCAATACGATCATAACCATGTCAGCCCCGCATGCGAGACCGCCTGTATCATTCGACTCAGACATCGTTCACACCTACAAACAGATCAACGATTATTGGCGTGAGGCTTACGCACAAACATGGGCCAACAACAACCCGCTCTGGCATGTGACATTGATCTCAATTGCTGGTGGTGCGCGCGATACTGTGGTTCCGTCCGACTACACAAGCATTTCTTCTCTCGTCCCTGAAACACATGGATTCACCGTTTTTACATCTTCTATCCCCAATGTGTGGATTGGAATGGATCACCTATCGATCACCTGGTGTGACCAGTTCCGGAAAGCCATAATCAAGTCCTTGTTTGAAATTGTCGATGCCCGACGACCCACGCAAACAAAGCCGAGAGCCGAGCGCATGCGAGTTCTAAAGCGGTGGTATTTGACAGGACTGGAGTCGGTTGCTGAGAGAACATTCTCGCAGAAGGAACCAAACACGCTCCTGACACTGGAAGATAATGCAAACACCATTCTTGCACAAGGCGAACGACTCATTCTCCGTGAATTAGGCCAGCAGCACGGTCCCGACGTCCGCCTTCTCCCGATTCCGCCCCAGGGTGTTTCAGGCAAGAAATTTACTCTTCTTACAGATCAATTTATCGATGGCCAGGGTAACATTGAGGTATTCTTTTGCAGCGTGTTTCCACTAAACAACGGCCGCTCCACTATCTTTTCCATGAACCTGGACTTTTCCGGGGGCACCGTGGGGTCAACCCGACTGGCATGTAAAAATGCGGCTGAGGATGTTATTCTCCTGCCTGCATCGACTCCTACATCGAAGCAACCTTACGACCATGTCACACCATTTTCCTACCTTCAGTATGATTTGGAGGGACTCGCGGAGCATCAGTTTGTGGCTGTCGTTGACAAGGCTAATGTGCCAACACCGGGATTTTTGGTGGCAGAGTTCTCCGACAGCTCTGAAGCCGTACTTCGCGCCAAGGTGGGACTGGGAAGTCTGCTAGCTGCAGGTCTTAAGATTCGGCTCACAGCCGATCGGCCCATGCTCACTGAGGTAAAGATCCCAGCCATGTACTCGAGTCTTCTTGACTACCGCCTCAAAATCACACGCCACCCCCAAGAGAAAGAGCTTTTTCAACCACTGTTGCGACAGTCTATCGCCGATCCACACGAGTCCAAGTATTTTGTGAATGTCAACAAGGTCAATGTAAACCTTCATGGCGTGGCGCCCTTTATGCCGCCGCCTCTTCGCGACCAGGCTGCCAAGGGTGGTATATCATTTCACCTATGGACCGATCCAAGCTCTGGGTCAACAGTGGACATTTCGTTGCAAGTGGATATCATTGGCAGTCTAGGGGAACTGGTGATGCGCTACCGTACTGTCTTCGCGGCTTTCCCACTGCTTGTCGTTGCACTCGTACTCCGAAAGCAGTTTCAGGTGTACGACGAGACTGGCTATTTCATCCCGTTCATGGACGGCCTCGATCGAGCCTCGCGATCCTCCCTTCCTCTCTTACTTGTGGCGTTGTCACTTCTAGCGTCCTCCCTCGCCACCACCCAGGCTTTTCCCGAGTCCGATGATCCATTTCATTGGCGGTCTAACTCTACAGAAAGCCCGTCTGACTTCACTAAGAATGATCTTCTTCTGGGATCACCAGATGCATTCTTCTGGTTCCTTGTCCCTATTTTTGGACTTATCAGCATTGGTGTTTGTGTCTTGGTTAATTATGTTGCCCTCCTTCTGGTAACCATCCTATCTTGGATATATGGAGTGATGAACAGCAAGTCAGGTTATATCCGACGTGAAGACCGAGGGTAAGCCTTTATCAACAGGATCACATCTTCACTGTTGCTAACAGACATAGAAATCTTCCCATTTTCAGCTCCCCCACACCCCGAAGACGTGTGATCCACACTGCTATCCTACTAATTCTCGTCTCAACAATCATCCCTTATCAGTTTGCATATATGGTTGCTTGCATAGTGATGCTGGCAACGTGTGTTCGCGCCCAGTGGCATGCCAATGAAACAGTATGTTTGCTCTAATCCGAAGGAGTGGAAGGAAAGGACCTTAACATGTATAACAGAGAGCCTCACCCCACCTCAATTTCAGCAACTACGCCCACTCCATCTTGATTCTCATGCTGTGGATTCTGCCTATCAATGTCCTTGTGCTTTTGGTCTGGGCTCACAACCTTGTGGTGCACTGGTTCATGCCCTTCTCCTCCAACCATAATGTATTATCCATCATGCCATTCCTCCTTCTTGTTGAGACCATGACCAGCGGTGCAATGATACCACGCATAACCACTCGGTAAGGACCACCCTTTCTCTCCCCTGCAATATTCTATACTAACACTTCCAGATTCAAACACGTAACTTCCATAATCCTCTTTGTGATCGCAATCTACTCAGCAGTGTACGGAGTCACCTATGCATATGTTCTCCACCACCTAGCAAACCTCCTATCGGCCTGGTTTGTCGGCATTTATCTAGTTGGCAACAACTTCTCCCCCCGACGCCTATGGCACATTATCGATGGCGATGAGATTCCGTCAGAATCAGGATCTCACCATGTCAAGAAACAGCCATGAGCTCAAATCTCTAATTAATGTTACTTGTTTTGGCTTTTCAATGGAGTTCTTCCGCATATGGGAATGGAGTTTGAGCGCTTTTCTTGTATAGTCGGGATTGGTCATTTACTGGCCTGTATCAGCAGCAATCCTCATATTATTCTAAAGATGAAAAATTGGGGGATGTGTTTTATTTTGTGCATCCTGGCTGAGGCGTTTATGTTTTGTGGTGAGATATAGATCTGTTTTTATTTTTTATTTTTTTATTTTTTTTTCCATTTTAGGACTTATGTTTTCCTCCATTTCATCTGTATAGTTAGTTAAGATGAACATCAGACGCCCTCTTAGCATATTTAAGATCCAATCCAAGGACATATCTAAGGACGTCGCCCGCATTAAAGCATAGGCCTAACGAACCGGGTTATAATCCGTAGCTGAGAAAAGCTCATCCATCTCACCAGGAAAAGAAGCGAACAGCTCCAGGGCCAAATGGTCATGAACGGGGAGACAGCACTTTATTTTTTCTACCCACCTGCAATACTAATTCTCTATTCCAATATTTTCTTTTTGATGCTGACTATGCACTTTAACTTCTTATCATTGGAATTACGTGGTATGGGGCAGTGCCAGATGTTATCATCCGTAGTATAAAGTACGGAGTACGTCCGTTATAAGCATGTTGGGGTCAATGGCCATTCTAACTTTAAAAAATCCTATTCATTTGACTTGACATAAGCAATTAAAGTATTTAAAAGATTCAAGAGCGCCACCCGGTGAGTGGCAAACTGGCTCAACGTACACAGTACATTGTCATGGGTTCTTTATGCTTACTGTATGTGTTACAGGCTGATAACAGCCCCTGCAGATAATCATGAGTAGATAAATGGGTTGACATAACGATGAGGGATATGACCGTATAGGTATAGATATGGAGAAGCAAGTTGTTCCTTCCGTTGAACTTGCCCCTCCAGAACAGGAAGTGGAAAAGAAACCAAAAAAGTCGGATAGCAACCAGTAACCAATAAAATACAGTAGAATAGGGAGCAAACCATTCATCTTCCAATCAAATTCCCTAATCTGACATGAGGACACTAATTGTGGTTTAGCGCGGGATAAAGCCCGGCTAAAAAAAAAAAAAATTTCATATGAGGGTTTAGGCGGCGAAGGGAGAGTGAGAGCCACACGATAAATATCTCGCCCCCCTTCAGCCCGCCCCTTCCCCTCTTCACCACTCTCCATCTTTTTTTTTTAAGAGGTCAAATCCTCATTGTTCTTTTTTATACCTTTCTTTCTGCATAGACAGATAGAAAGACTCACGCTTGCATTAAGAGCGTGAACAGCCCAGACACGGTTTTTGTGGGCCAAAAAAAAAAAATCAGATACCCCGTTAGACCTGTTTTTTTTCTCTAATCTCTTCCCCTCAAACCGCCAAAATTTCTTCAAACATGCCTTCCGCAGCCCCTTCCGTCCCTGCTGTCTCCAGCAAGGAGGTTGCTCAGTCCATCACTGTCCTCGAGGACTTGGTCAAGAACCTTAACATCTCGACCAGCCCCGATGAGGTCAACGCTGCCGCTCACAACCTTGCCACTCTTTTCAGCGGTCCCATCCCCGAGCAGGCTCTCCCCGCTAAGGCCGCCGAGACCTTCAAGAAGCAGCTCGCCAACAAGAAGGATGCTATCGCTCGTGAGCGTGCCCTTGAGGGTATCCGGGCTATCGCTTCCCACACCACTATCTCCCCCGCTGTTGAGCCCCACCTTGCCTCTCTCCTCGGCCCCGTTCTCGCCGCTGTCGGTGACAAGGTGACCGCCGTTAAGGAGGCCGCTCAGTCCACTGCCGCTGCTATCGTTCAGGCCGTGAACGGCAATGCCGTCAAGGCCATTGTCCCTGCTATCCTTAACTCTCTTCAGAACGCCCAGAAGTGGCAAGAGAAGATGACTGCTCTGGACCTCCTCGGCACACTCGTCGAGTCCTGCCCTGCTCAGCTCTCCTACCAGGTCCCCAAGCTGATCCCCGTTGTCTCCGAGGCCATGTGGGACACCAAGGCTGATATCAAGAAGGCCGCCTACGGCACCATGGAGAAGGTCTGCGGTCTGATTGTTAACAAGGATATTGAGCGTTTCATTCCCGAGCTCATCAAGTGTATCGCCAAGCCCGAGAACGTCCCCGAGACCGTTCACTTGCTCGGTGCCACCACTTTCGTTTCCGATGTTACCGGCCCTACCCTCGCTATCATGGTTCCCCTGCTTGACCGTGGTCTTGTTGAGCGTGAGACTGCCATTAAGCGTAAGTCTGCCGTCATTGTTGACAACATGTGTAAGCTTGTGGAGGACCCCCAGCTCGTCGCTCCTTTCTTGCCTAAGATGTTGCCCGGCTTGAACAAGAACTACGAGACCCTTGCCGACCCCGAGGCCCGTGAGAAGACCCGCCAGGCTCTCGACACCCTCTCCCGTGTCGGTGATGTCAAGGACGGCAAGATCCCCGAGATCTCCAACGACGGTGACGTTGCCACCGTTTCTGCCATCCTCAAGGAGATCCTTGAGCCCGAGTTCAAGGCCCGCATTGCTGGCTCCGAGGAAATCATCAACTACGTTGCTGCTGTCGCCGGTCAGCTCGTTGACGAGAAGGAGAGCGACCACATGATCTGGACCCAGAACACTCTCCCCTACCTCATCGCCATCGTCGGTGAGGAGAAGGCCAAGCCCATTGCCGAGTCCCTCCGCAAGAAGGCCTCTCCCCAGGCTGCTGCTGCCGATGAGGTTCCCTCCGATGAGGAGGAGGGTGAGGATCTGTGCAACTGCACCTTCTCCCTGGCCTACGGTGCCAAGATTCTGCTGAACCAGACTCACCTGCGTCTCAAGCGTGGTCAGCGTTACGGTCTCCTCGGACCTAACGGTTCCGGTAAGACCACCCTCATGCGTGCCATCAACAACGAGCAGCTCGAGGGTTTCCCCAAGAAGGATGAAGTCAAGACCGTCTACGTCGAGCACGATCTCGATGCTGCCGATACTGAGCAGACCGTTCTCGGCTGGACTCTCAAGAAGCTTGCCGAGGTTGGTCTCAACCTTGAGAAGGCTGATGTCGAGAAGCAGCTGGTTGAAGAGTTCGGCTTCCAGCCCGTTCAGCTCGAGGGTCTCATCACCGCCCTTTCCGGTGGTTGGAAGATGAAGTTGGCTCTGTGCCGTGCCGTCTTCGAGAAGCCCGATATCCTGCTTCTTGACGAGCCCACTAACCACTTGGACGTAAAGAACGTTGAGTGGCTCGAGAACTACCTCAAGTCCTCCCCTTGCACTTCCATCATGGTTTCCCACGACAGCCGTTTCCTCGACCACGTCATCCAACACGTTATCCACTACGAGCGCTTCAAGCTTAAGCGTTACCGTGGTGACCTGAGCGAGTTCGTCAAGCGTGTTCCTTCCGCTCGCTCCTACTACGAGCTCGGCGCCGGTGACCTCGAGTTCAAGTTCCCCGAGCCCGGTTTCCTTGAGGGTGTCAAGACCAAGTCCAAGGCCATCATCCGTGTCAACAACATGTCCTTCCAGTACCCCAACACCCCCAAGCCCCAGATCTCCAAGGTTACCTTCCAGGTCTCCCTCGGCTCCCGTATCGCCGTTATCGGTCCCAACGGTGCCGGCAAGTCTACTCTCGTCAACGTCCTGACTGGAGAGCTTATCCCCACCGACGGTGATGTCTACCAGCACGAGAACATCCGTATCGCCTACATCAAGCAACACGCTTTCGCTCACATTGATGACCACCTTGACGCTACTCCCTCCGAGTACATCCAGTGGCGTTTCCAGACTGGTGAGGACCGTGAGACCATGGACCGCGCCAACAAGATTGTTACCGAGCAGGATGAGAAGGCCATGGAGAAGATCTACCGTGTCAACGACACCTTCCGTCGTGTCATTGGTATCCACTCTCGTCGCAAGTTCAAGAACACCTACGAGTACGAGATCTCTTGGTCCATTGGTGACAACATCGGCATGAAGTCTGAGAAGTGGACTCCCCTTATGTCCGCTGACAACACCTGGTTGCCCCGTTCCGAGATCATGGAGTCTCACTCCAAGCAGGTTGCTGAGGTTGATCAGAAGGAGGCCCTTGCCTCCGGTCAGTTCCGTCCCCTTGTCCGTAAGGAGATTGAGCAGCACTGCGCCAACTTCGGTCTCGACAACGAGCTGGTTTCTCACTCTCGTATGCGTGGTCTCTCCGGTGGTCAGCGTGTCAAGGTCGTCCTTGCCGCCTGCTCTTGGCAGCGTCCCCACGTCATCGTTCTTGATGAGCCTACTAACTACTTGGACCGTGACTCCCTTGGTGCTCTTTCCAAGGCTATTAAGTCTTTCGAGGGTGGTGTTATCATTATTACTCACTCCCGTGAGTTCACTGAGAACCTTACCGAGGAAGTCTGGGCCGTCAACGACGGTCTTATGACCCCCTCCGGACACAACTGGGTTCAGGGCCAGGGTTCCGGTCCCCGTCTCGACCAGAAGGCCGACGATGAGGAGGACAAGTTCGATGCCATGGGCAACAAGATTGTTGTTGAGAAGAAGAAGAAGCTCACTGGTAAGTTTTGTTCCGATTCTACTGTCTTTGGATTGAACATATCCACTAACTTTGCCTTTCAGGTTCCGAGCTCCGCAAGAAGAAGAAGGACCGTGCTGCCCGCCGCAAGCGTGGTGAGGAGGTCTTCTCTGACGAGGACGAGATCTAAGTCCATTAGTAAAGTGTTTTATGGAGTTTATGACTTTTCTTTTATGAATTTCATAGTTTTCGCTGTGAACAAAATAAAATTTCAGGCTGTTCAGATTATTCAATTGTTTCTTTGTAGTCTTGTAATACTACCCATCAGCCACTGTTATTCTGAGTTACGCAGTAGTTTTCTGGTGGAATTATCACACACCTTTCCGAACTGAACTTGATCAACGTTTTCTTGAACTTCTCCGCAATAGTTTGCCTTGAAAGCTCATGGCTCCTCATAACTCCTCATGGCTCCCACCAAACAGTTCTTGACCAAGTGTGAAAACCTTCCCTATTATAACATAACGCCCGCTTGTTCGGAACGCTCCATCAAAATTTCGTCTCTGTGGCAACTCTCTGTTTTCAAATACACACCATGCCCCCAATTCGCTCTAAAAAAATGATAGAAAGTAGTAGAGCAGGAGAGGCATATCTTATTAGCCATTCAAGCTATGAAATATGGGCAATATTTTTCGCTATCAGCCGCTGCACGATCATTTGACGTACTCAAGACGTATATCTTTTATAGACTTGAAATAGGTTTTATTTTTTTCGTCTTTAAAGAAGCCTTATCGCGCTACAGTAGTAAATTGGATACTATTTAGTGTCGATTTGATTGATAGTCGGAACATATGTACGTAATTACATTGGTCTGACGTTGGAACTTAGAGTCCTCGTACGAGCTTGAGTAAGCAAGTCACGAGGGCTCCACTCTGGAAGGGTATATTTACCCTCTGATAGCTAGACTTGAATGAACACACTTCTATGCACCTATTCCACTACGTATTCATATTGACATGGTCGAATAAAACTCCCTTCAGGCTGGACTTATGGAACACATGGCACTGTCATTCAGACGTATTCTATCGACATCCCTCCCGAAGACCAATTTGTCATAACATTTAACATTAAACCCTAACTGCTGGCTACTGGCTACTGAACTATTCCACTCTACCCTAACTCCTTACCACTGGACCATTCCACTCAAGATGCACTGTCTGTCTGTGACTCCGAAGGTTTTCATTGCGACTGAAGGTGCGCCCACACTGAGAGCACCTGAGGGAACGATGATACAGATGGGTGGTTTTTATATGCCGCCATAGAGATCCGTCATTGGAAAAGGTGCCTGAATATCTGCAGTTTGCCCATTGACACCTGATGAGACTTGTTTAATATTAGCGATGAGATTTTATATAAAATAGAGATTGAGGTGGATTATCTAAAAGACTTACCTACGAGTAGCTTGATCATAGGTTGCCATCTGCTCTTGAGAGGGAATAACATTTGTCGGAGTCACGTTTTGAGCCCTCGTCTTGTTTGAACTCGAAACTGGTAGAGCAGAAATATCAGAGCTCGGCATTTGAATCAGGTGAGATGAAGATATAGTATGATCCAGCATTCTGGGTTGATCCAGCGAGTAATCATGGAATCCGTAGACCGGCGAGGTAAGTGTGGGGATAAAGGTTGGGTTGTTAGGAATTAGGGTTTCTGGTAGGGCAAATACAGTAGATTCATGATGGTCTGTTGGATAGGGAATCAAAGAGTTGTCGGCGTCAAGTTCACTATGTCTTTCTGTTTGGTTGAAATTACAATCCCAAGGCATATTGATGGTTTGCACAGGTCGTTTGAAAACTTAGATCGGGAGGAGATATTATCAACAAGTGGAATTGAAGAATAGAAAGGAAATTTAAGTATTGTTCCCAGATTTCAACTACTAATTTATATAAAGGCGAATAAGCTATTATGCGGGCGGTGAGTGATCTAATATTGTCGTAGGCAGGGCGGTACATGAGAGGAGATCCAAGCTAAATGAGATTGACCTGATTTGCTACGATCAGTAATCCACTGACGTACTAGCAGATGCAATTACTGACATGAGAGAGAAGTACTCCGGTGGATCACCACGCTACTGATCATAGCAAATCAGGTCTTATGTAATTCTAATTCTGATTGGCTCCTACAAACAGGTAGAGAGAAGGGGTATACGAGACTATCTACTTGGGATGGCGCTAGCTTGTCGATCGGTGTGCCGTCGGAACTGCGGTGTAGTGTCGCAAGTTTATTGGGAATAGCTTCTAATGACCAATGAAATGAGTTTGAGCATTTCTAATGCCATGTGTTTGACGAATATTGGGATGTTCCAAGGTTCCAACCAATCATGCATATATGATCAGATGCCTGCCAAGACCTTCGAATGTCCAACACAGTGTAAGTTGACCCACTACCGGTCCTCCACAGTTCAACCAATCCCATCCACCTTTGACTTGACTGTGGCTTAAAACCAGTCTTACAATTTCACACCTGGTAGGTAAACGCGGCTCGGATCGAATCAAGCACTAAATCTAGACCTCTGCATTGACCCCACCTACCTAGTAAATAAATACACGTTAGTAGAACCCTAGTGAATATTTCTACTTTGAATACACATATCGCTCGGCATCGAATAAAACGAATAGATTTTTGGATTATTCGAATTCGAATTCGTTTCGGAAAATTTGAATCGAATTTATTCGATCGATTTTCGAATATTCGATATCTTTGCCGAGCACTAAATACACATGTACATAGTGTATCGCTACCTGGGTTTCTGGTGCCTAGGAAGCAATTCCCCCAATTCATTTCATGAGTGCATCCTATTTAATACTAGGGCTCGTACGAGGCTGAAAATTTCAGAGGTTTGAAATTATTATGAGTTCTTGAAATATTTTTAATTTCAAGCTCATCGGACATCAGGAAAAGTTGTGGTGGGTACCACTAATTTTGTAAAATGTTTTAATGGGATGCGGTCGTAAAGTGATAGTATATAGACTATAACAGATGCCCGCCAAATGGGAAAGATGGGCATGTATAACTCGGAAAGACGAACGATGACAGTAAGTCTCGAATCTGATGACTCGTAGAATACCCCTTTCAATGTTCGAGCACCTATAGGATATCCCAAGATTCCCGAGACCCTTTTATGTGAAGTATGATATCATAGCCTCCAGGCTTGGAACCTTGGAACATCGCAAGTTTCAAGCCTTCATGTACAGGATTTCCTACACCAGTCCTTGGCGTTCTTCTTCCGTATCAGTGCTCACCTCCTCGCTACTTTGCTCATTGAGTAGGACTGTTCCTTAGTTAATCCTTCTTGTTTAAATACTAATCGGATCTTTATAACTAGTTAACTAGAGTACAAATTCCTGCATTCATCCCGTAATATTAGGATTAACCTAACCTTTTCATCCGGAGACCTCGATCCCTGCTGTTACGGGATGAATGCAGGAATTTGTACACTATAAAGATCCCATTGGTAAACAAGAAGGATTAACTAAGGAAAGAAAGGGGGTCCTGGGGACCGGATGCTCTTATGGCTCGTCCGGCTCCGCACAGGAATCAGGAGCGCAGTCTTTCCAGAGACTGCGTATATTATCGGGTATCGACCCATTACAATGCGGACGCTGGCACTGGCATACTGACACGCTCAAAAATGGTATCAGAATGTAGCGCCGGAAGTAATTACAGACTTTCCGTTTACAGTAGGTCGCTAAAAGGCTTGGTTATAGAGATATGTGTTCCCCCGAAGACCAATTTATCATATTTAACATTTTATTGCTAGTTTATTTTAACGTCATAACATTTCACTCACTGGTGTTTAGCTTAACATCAAACCCTAACTCCTTGCCACTGAACCATTCCACTCAAGATGCACTGTCTGTCTGTGACTTCGAAGATTTTCATTGCGACTGAAGGTGCGCCCACACTGAGAGCACCTGAGGGAACGATGATACAGATGGGTGGTTTTTATATGCCGCCATAGAGATCCGTCATTGGAAAAGGTGCCTGAATATCTGCAGTTTGCCCATTGACACCTGATGAGACTTTTTAATATTAGTGGTGAGCTTTTCTATAAAATAGAGATCGAGGTGGATTATCTAAAAGACTTACCCACTAGTAGCTTGATCATAGGTTGCCATCTGCTCTTGAGAGGGAATAACATTTGTCGGAGTCATGTTTTGAGCCCTCGCCTTGTTTGAGCTCGAAACTGGTAGAGCAGAAATATTGGAGCTCGGCATTTGAATCAGGTGAGATGAAGATATAGTATCATCTAGCATCCTGGGTTGATTCATCGAGTAATCATGGAATCCGTAGACCGACGAGGTAAGCGTGGGGATAAAGGTTGGGTTGTTAGGAATTAGGGTTTCTGGTAGGGCAAAGACAGTAGATTCATGATGGTCTGTTGGATAGGGAATCAAAGAATTGTCGGCGTCAAGTTCACTATGTCTTTCTGTTTGGTTGAAATTACAATCCCAAGGCATATTGATGGTTTGCACAGGTCGTTTGAAAACTTAGATCGGGAGGAGATATTATCAACAAGTGGAATTGAAGAATAGAAAGGAAATTTCAGTATTCTTCCCAGATTTCAACTACTAATTTATACTATGGTGTGTTGTTACAACAGTGCCACGCTAACAAATCCACAGGAAAAAATGCTTTGACCGGGGGCGCCAGACTCTTGGCAGTGAGTCGTGGTATTCACTGACTATGGCGATGCACATTGAAATTGGTCTATTTAAGATTCTTGGCTCTATTTTAGAAAGCATGGCATAGAGCTTTGGATCCACTGCAGGCCTAAAAGGCCAAGAACGGAGAAAATAGGCTTCCCAATAGTTAGGCTTGAACTTGCACTTGGCACGTGGGGGCGGATCAGTTTTCTATGGTTTTGAGAGTTGGGCTGCATTGTAATAGTAAGTGTGGATCAAGTTAGGAAGTACACAGTACCTGGTACGAGTGGGTAACAATACACGCTGATTAACTGTGGGTACTGGGGTTAAAGGCGGTAATATTTGGTAATATATGTATTCTATATATCCTGATTTACGGTTTGTTGATTCCCTAACAACCACGACCATCTGGTAGACCAAGGCCCAATTACTAAACCACTTTGGACATTAACGTGATTGTTAGAGCCTCATCCGGCAAAGTGCTGCCGTCCGATAGGTTGCCATATGTGGCTTTGCTGATGTACTCATAGAAGACTGATCCACTTTCGTCAAAGTGCTGCCGTCCGATAGGTCGCCATATATGGCTTTTCTTATGAACTCACTTTCCACCCTCACTTAAAAATCCACAATAACTATTGTAGCCTAACTCAAAACACTTTCCACCCTCACTTAACAAACCTGGAATATCTCCACCTGAATCAACCTGTCGGGAGTATATACATAGCAAATTTAAGTTTTTGTCATAACCAGGGAAAGTATTTCTGATTAATCATGTCGTTCCGATATCGACCAAGGTCCTACATAGTAGTAAATAAATACACGTTAATAGAACCCTAGTGGATATTTCTACTCTGAATACATATATACATAGGGTATCGCTACCTGGGTTTCTGGTACCTAGGTAGCAATTCTTAATCCATGGGGGTTGCTGGGATGAGGTCTTTCCCAATTCATTTCATGAGTGCATCCCATTTACCTCTAGGGCTCGTACGAGGCTGAAGATTTCAGAGGTTTGAAATTATTATGAGTTCTTAAAAATATTTTTAATTTCAAGCTCATCGGACATCAGGAAAAGTTGTAGTGGGTAAACCCCTAATTTTATAAAATGTTTTAATGTGGTGCGGTCGCAAAGTGATAGTAGGTTCATGATGGTCTGTTGGATAGGGAATCAAAGAGTTGTCGGCGTCAAGTTCACTATGTCTTTCTGTTTTGTTGAAATTACAATCCCAAGACATATTGAGGGTTTGCACAGGTCGTTTAAAAAATTTAGATTTGGAGGAAATATTATCAGCAGGTGGAATTGAAGAATAAAAAGGAAATTTAAGTATTTTTTCCCAGATTTCAACTGCTAATTTCTATAGAAGGAAAATAGAAGGAGATCCAATAGAGCAATTATCAAGGTCCGTGGACGAATTAGATTGTATGATGAAAAGGAGAATACAATACTTATGCGTTGTCCAGGGGAATCCTTAAAGTTATGAATTGCCAACACTAGGCTAAATATGGTAAAATGTCCATTTGTATGAAGGTCCAGGACGAATTACATTGTATGATGAAAAGGAGACTAGACCCAAACAAGATAGTACTATAGTAAGTACAACCCATAAACCAAATCTGACTGAAACCAGCCTGTCGGTGGTAAAACACACGGCTTGGATCGAATCAAGCACTAAATCTAGACCTCTGCAATGACCAAGGACCTTCCGTATATTTGTTCCTACTATACTATCAATGTAGATAGGAAGCCTGTGATGTCATCCAAAGTTCATCACAATGTTTTTCCCCTACATATGTATATAGTACATAGCAAATCTAAATTCTTGGCATAAAACCTGGGAAATTATTTCTGATCAATCGTGTCGTTCCCAAGATCTAATGTCTCTGGACTCCACTATAGTCCAGTACTACCATCATCACCTACCTACACAGTAGTAAATAAATACACATTAATAGAGCCCTAGTGGATATTTCTACTCTGAATACACATGTACATAGGGTATGGCTACCTGGGTTTCTGATAGAGCTCGGCACGAATAATATTCGCATTTATTTCAGGTTATTCGTATTCGCAGTTCTAGCTATTATTCGTATTCGCACTCGCAGTTGATGTGTAACAGGTTGAATCCTGGTGAACTATCACGTGGTTGTACCACGTGACCCACCAACCGTGTCAAGTCGACTGGTTCAGACTGGCCAATCATTCAAATGCCACAAATGAATGAAACTGAATTACTAAACTAGGGATGAAGTTCGCCTAAAATAGTGATACAAAGTGGGTAATGTAAACCCTACAAACCAGGCCAAATCAGGCTAACTAGGCCCAATCGAGCCTAAACCACCACCCATTTGACAAACCGCATACCTCACGATTCCACCCCGAATTGTTTACGTTTCTTTAAGGATTTTGTACACATGTGCCTAGCTAGTTCTGAATCTAAGATTAGCTTTAGCCCTTCACATGATGCGATTATTCGCGAATATTCGCAGTTTTCTGCCACCGCCTAGTTATACTTGTACTGTCCCTCAGCCTTCTTCTATTTTTATGGTGAAATGCCCACAAAGGTGAATATCCAAGGATGGCAGCAGCTGCAAGAGACTATCTAGCTATTCCAGCAGCAGAAGTATCAGTAGAGAGACTATTTAGTAGTGTCAGGGACCTACTTGGTGTTCGTCGACACTCTATGACAGGCGAGACTACGCGAAAGAATGTGCTACTTCGCAATGTCTTTCAAGTCAATTATCATGAGTCTGATGATCAGTCTAAGTCTTATGTATTTAAGGATAGTGAGAAACTACTTTGATGCTAGAAATTGAACTTTGTTGGTTGTGAAACCTAGTCATCTTGAAATAATTGATTAAATTGAATATGCATGAGTAGAAACATATATCTGAGAGATTATGGGAATAGGCAGCTGACACCTATTTGGCACTTATAATCAAGCCTAATCAGGAATAGAATATTTTATTCGCAAATATTCGCGAATATTCGCATATTCGTGCCGAGCTCTAGTTTCTGGTACCTAGGTAGCAATTCCCCCAATTCATTTCATGAGTGCATCCTATTTACTTCTAGAGCTCGTACGAGGCTGAAAATTTCAGAGATTTGAAAATTTTATGAGTTCTTAGAATGATTTTAATTTCAAGCTCATTAGACATTAGGAAAAGTTGTGGTGGGTACCCCTAATTTTGTAAAAAGGTTTAATGGGGTGCGGTCGTAAAGTGATAGTACATAGACTATAACAGATGCCCGCCAAATGGGAAAGATGGGCATGTATAACTCAGAAAAACAAACGATGACAGTAAGTCTCGACTCTGATGACTCGTAGAATACCCCTTTCAATGTTCGAGCACCTATAAGATATCCCAAGATTCCCGAGACCCTTTTTATGTGAAGTATCATATCATAGCCTCCAGGCTTGGAACCTTGGAACATCGCAAGTTTCAAGCCTTCATGTACAGGATTTCCTACGCCAGTCCTTGGCGTTCTTCTTCCGTATTAGTGCTCACTTCCTCGCTACTTTTGCTCATTGAGTAGGACTGTTCCTTAGTTAATCCTTCTTGTTTAAATACTAATCGGATCTTTATAACTAGTTAACTAGAGTACAAATTCCTGCATTCATCCCGTAATATTAGGATTAACCTAACCTTTTCATCCGGAGTCCTCGATCCCTGCTGTTACGGGATGAATGCAGGAATTTGTATACTATAAAGATCCGATTGGTAAATAAACAAGAAGGATTAACTAAGGAAAGAAAGGGGGTCCTGGGGACCGGATGCTCTTATGGCTCGTCCGGCTCCGCACAGGAATCAGGAGCGCAGTCTTTCCAGACTGCGTATATTATCGGGTATCGACCCGTTATAATGCGGACGCTGGCACTGTCATGCTGACACGCTCGAAAATGGTATCAGAATGTAGCGCCGGAAGTAATTACAAAATCTCCGTTACAGTAGGTCGCTAAAAGGCTTGGTTATAGAGATATTTCAAGAATTCGATATGCTAAGAGATATGTGTTCCCCCTCCGAGGTCCACTGAGATTCACCCTCCCGAAGACCAATTTATCATATTTAATATTTTATTGCTAGTTTATTTTAACATCATAATATTTCACTCACTAGTGTTTAGCTTAACATCAAACCTTAACTCATTGCTACTAAACTATTCCACTCAATTCCAACTCCTTGCTACTGAACCATTCCACTCAAGATGCACTGTCTGTCTATGACTCCGAAGGTTTTCATTGCGACTGAAGGTGCGCCCACACTGAGAGCACCTGAGGGAACGAGGATACAGATGGGTGGTTTTTATATGCCGCCATAGAGATCCGTCATTGGAAAAGGTACCTGAATATCTGCAGTTTGCCCATTGACACCTGATGAGACTTTTTAATATTAGTGGTGAGCTTTTCTATAAAATATATATTGATGTGGATTATCTAAAAGACTTACCCACAAGTAGCTTGATCATAGGTCACCATCTGCTCTTGTGAGGGAATAACATTTGTCGGAGTCACGCTTTGAGCCCTCGCCTCTTTTGAGCTCGAAACTTGTAGAGCAGAAATATCAGAGCTCGGCATTTGAGCCAGGTGAGATGAGAATATAGTATCATCTAGCATTCTGGGTTGATTCATTGAGTAATCATGGAATCCGTAAACCGGTGAGGTAAGCGTGGGGATAAAGGTTGGGTTGTTAGGAATTAGGGTTTCTGGTAGGGCAAAGACAGTAGATTCATGATGGTCTGTTGGATAGGGGATCAAAGAGTTGTCGGCGTCAAGTTTACTATGTCTTTCTGTTTGGTTGAAATTACAATCCCAAGACATAGTTATTGGTGGTTTGCACAGGTCGTTTGAAAACTTAGATTGGGAGATATTATCAGCAGGTGGAATTGAAGAATGAAAAGTGAATTTAAGTATTTTTTCCCAGATTTCAACTACTGATTTATATAGAAGGAAAGTAGAAGGAGATCTTGTCCGACATTTAGTTACTGATGGGTTGCTTGGTCCTGCACGCCATGCATTAGTGCCCGACATTTAGATGGGTTGCTTGGGTTGCTTGGTCCTGCATGCCATCATTGCCATGCATTAGTTGGCACGGTGAGCTGACACTTGCAGCATTGGAGGTCAGTGCTGGACTTGTTTTGATCTTTACTAGATATCTACACACTAGTTCAATTTCTGGATCATGCACATTACCATATTTAGTATAGTGTCAAGTCCCGCATATATATGCAACCAATAAGAATTAGGATTATAGTGATGAACCGACCAATCATGTACGCGTTTCCCGAATAGTTAATTCAGAATAACTTGTTCATTGGTCGGATGTTCCGGTTCTTCTTTTAAGGCACGTTGTAGTGCATAGAAGGTGAAGGCGTTAATAAAGGCTGACGAATTAAATGGCTGATACACAGCCTGGTGGAGTAATACTAGTATAGAATGTGGAGTTGAAGTGTGGAATCGATAAATAGTATGACACTCAATAGGTACTCCTGGTTCGATCTCACTTCATTCAGACATATTACTCTGAATACACATGTATATAGGGTATCGCTACCTGGGTTTCTGGTGCCTAGGTAGCAATCCCTAATCTATGGGGGTTGCTGGGATGAAGTCCATCCCAATTTACTTCTAGGGCTCATACGAGGCAGAAAGTTTTGAAATTGTTATGAGTTCTTAAAATGATTTTAATTTCAAGTTCATCGGACATCAGGAAAAGTTGTGGTGGGTACCCCTAACTTTGTAAAATATTTTAATGGGGTGCGGTCGCAAAGTGATAGTACATAGACTGTAACGGGCTGATGCCCGCCAAATGGGAAATATGGGCACGTATAGCATATGATATATTTAAACGCTCCCGCAGTCAAAAACTGTGTTCACCATTCTCTGTATATCAAAAATTTATCTAAGCACTATAGGGGTGAGAAATGATCTCTTCACTCTAAAGTAAGTTCCCTCTGATATCGAGTGAAAAAGGTGAGTGTTTCTATAAATATTTTCAACGGATTTTTCAATGAACTTTTTAACGGATCTCTTAAATGGAGCCGGTTCAAAAGTCAAGGATTGTAAGTTTATGATGAATTTAAGCAGGGCTTCTTAGGACGTGAACAATTGAAAGATACCGGAGGCATAAGAGTGGAATCCTCGGGTATTAAAATTTGATAAGAACGATCTCCTCTTGCTCTGGGCTAGGGGCCGTTGGCGGATCCCTTCTACTTGATGAGAGATACGAACGCCTTCTGATAAAGAAAGTAGGCTTGGAGAGTTATCAGTCTCTTTTAATAAAGTCCAAAGAAGCTGCGCCTTGCTTTTGGAGGGACATAGTTAAGTCTACCTTTGGTGAAGAATTTGGCTGTGATTTTTTTAGATGTGGATCATTTCATTCCGCTTCTAGGAGTAGCAGATCAGCCTGACAAGAATATAGATGGTGGATTTGTTCATCTCGAAGGGTTAGTTTAGCACAGTCTATCATACTGATCGTTCTGCTTGACCTTTCTAATCGCTACCCAGTGTTGAGATCGAAGAGATATTTAAGCCAATAGTGTTAAAAGTCGAAGAATTGGTACGGGCACAGCTTATGAAAATCGACCATCTCCGATTGAACGCGAAGGTAAACCATAGCCCTGTCACATTGGATTTTTTTGGCAATTGTAGGCCATCATTCTTGTGGGTGAGGCCCTTAAGATATCTCTTCCGGCGCCTGAAGAACAGCAAAGTCCTTCCTACCTGCAGCAGCGTTCATCTGGAACTAAACCATATCACTCGAGCAGCTTGTCCATCAAAAACGCAAGCAATTTTTATACACCTTTCTATCAGTACAGACCTGTCTTAGTCCGTCAGTAATATAGCTATGAAAAATAGCGATGCTATCACCGATATATCCATTTGCTAAGGATGTCTATTTCAATGACTGCTTCTTCACGAGGCTCGACAGAAACGCGTGATTGAACGTTCCAATCTCAAAGCCTCTCGATTGGCGCTAGTCGTCTATGCACGAACAAATATCATGACCTAGAGGAGGGGACACATCTAGGAATTCTGACAGAATCTCCTGGATTTCAGGAATACTCTTTACTTTTCTTAAAGGCAGGAGTTGTTTCCCTGAATTTTGACGTTCAACGACAGTATCACTGGCGTTGAGCGCTGGGGCTAACACGCTGTTGAAGTCAAACAAATGGCCCCACCAGGATAGGTCCTCTAAGAATTTCTTGTTTCTTGTAACAATCCTTGTAGCTAATCGCAGGGTATCACTATTCTCGAAAGCATGATTCGAGCTATAGTTTATATCTATGGCTTCTATTGTAAGGGTTTGAAATGAGGAGATAATACCAAGCATGTATTGCATTTGCTGCTCTATTATATTCCGTTGCAATCTAAGAGACTAAAGGCCAAATTGGTGATCTTGCCAGGCCAGTCCACTTCGGGGTGCACAACACGCATGTGTCTGGTCAATGCGTCATTGCGACTGAATGTCTTCTCCTCGGTACACAGATGACACCGCACCTTTTGCTTGCGTGCATTGTGGATCGTATCCTCATGGCGGGTAAGATCGTAGGGCCTCAAGATTCTTGCTGACTTCAGATCTGACCTACATACTGCCGTTAGAAGGATTAAGGCTCTCGTGTAAGGGGCCTAGCGCGTATCTGCGGTCACAATCACCCGAAGACGGATCTTTAGTGCATCAATTCCGAAACTGTCAAGGTCAACAGCGTTCTAAGGATATCTTGTGCGATGCTCCTCTTCAGCTGCGTCTCGATATACAGCTCCTCGTAGTTCGCTTTATCCAAGATTTCGGACAATCACCTAATTGAAATTGAAGGATCACATTCTGAAGTCTGGGGAACTTTTCATGATTGGAGGGTTCGTCTATACTGATCGATCTGCAAATGAGTGGTAAAAAGCAATAAATAGTTAGTTAATATCTCTCTAGCCAAGGTTATTAACGACCATCTAGTTAGTTAATCGAGAATATTAATATGTAACCAAGAATTAAAACCAAAAATAAATGATACGTACCATGTAGTTAGCACAGAGCAACTTCTTGAATAATTAGAGTTCGGCTAAAAGTTTAAAAAGAAAACATTAGGACGAGATAATAGTGGAGTTGTAATCGCCCTCATCCAAGTATGTAAGATCCGAGGCCTAAAGCATTTCTGACAAATTGGAGGACCCATCCTCTGAAAAAACACACTCGTCATCCATATCTTTGAGAATCTTGTGATAAATTCTGCTCGACCGGATGCATGCAGTATCTCTGCGACGATATGGTGTATTTGGAGAAGATCGGGAGATGGCAAGTCGAATCGGGTTCCGTTATTACCGAATTTTACCGTTTGGATGTCTGGAGAAAGATAATAATCGAGTTTTTTTCTGTTTCAGCCAACGCTTTATGGAGTACCCGTCAACACAGTCATCAATGAGCACCAAAGAAAAGCCAAACGCGCCAAAAATATGATGAAGCATGAATTCCATCGTAAGGTTATTGCGATGGTCGTTTATATCTGAATGTCCAAATCGAACTGCCAATGAGTCGAGTACTGGAAAACAGCGCCGAAGGGTGACCCAAACTGCGGATCGATCCCTATCATGTGTATCAGAATTCCATGTTGATAACGAGAACGGGAGGATGTGAGCGCATTGAGTGAAGCAGAAAGCGTCTATGTTCGTATCATCCGCAATTCCAACGTCATCATATACTGGGTGATTATGCACGCATTTCCATCTCGAAGGAGACAATCTTGTTTCAAGGTAATTAGGCGTTGTCGTGATTGGATCATTTTAGAGTATTGCTCATCGACATCTGCTTGTATATAATGCATAGTACCTAAGCAACTATTTATCTAGGAGATTTCAAGGTTTTATCATTGGGTAGACTGGCTTGATGTATTACCAGAGGTATATTAATCTGTTATCAGGAATAGCGAAGAGTTCAAAGGATGATGATTACCCGTACGCCGTACTTGGTAGGCTGTGGATCTATTTTTATCTGTTCAGCCCTAACATGCAGGACCCCGCGCCATCTAGTCAAATGTGAACCTGAACCTCTAGAACAAATTAAAATACATATATAGCTACTTTTCTAAGGTAACTAAATCCAAACACCAAAGAGGCGAAGCTGCAATAAGCAAAGTTTCACGTTGCTAAGTACTAGAAAATTGCGTGGCTCAAGAGGCTGTGCGGACATGCCGGGTCTGAGGCGGTGCTTCCCCCGCATCGCGCCGGAATATTTATTCCTGCTTACATGCCTTCAAATTTCATCCTTATTTTCAACTCTTCTCTGAAACCCCTTTGATTCTCCATATTCATCCACACAATGTCGTACGGTGGTGCTCCTAATCATGGTGACTACTACGGTCAGCATGGTCAACAAGGCCACGGTTACCCACCTCACCAAGGTCAGGGCTATCCTCCTCAGCAAGGCTACGGTGGCCCGCCACCACCTCAAGGATATTATCCGCCAGAGGTAAGTGTGACTTAGGTTTCGCAGTATGCACAGCGAGATTACGCAACGAGTCCATCCGCTGCTTGCCATAACCAACAAAATCTAACATCTTTATTCCAGCACCAACAGCAGCATTCTTATGGACAGCCCCCGCCGCAGTATGCACCGGATCCTTATGGCCAACAGGGTCACCAGCCTTACCACAACGAGCCACCCCATGGTCAATACCCGGGCAGCTCGGGATATGGACAGCCCCAGCATATGCCTCCTCAGGACAGAGGTCACTCACCTTACCCTCCACAGCAGCAGGACCGTGGCCACTCCCCATACCCTCCACAGCAGTACCAACAGCAGCAATACCCGCCACAACAACATGCGGGTCACCAACACGCTCCGGGTGGTGAGAGCTCTTCATACTACGGAGCCCCCCAACACCAGCAGGGATACCCGCAGCAACATGGATATGCTCAGGGTGCGCCAGGTCCTGGAGTGCCTGAGGGTGAAAAGGGTCTAGGCTCAACACTTATTGGTGGCGCAGCTGGAAGCTTCATGGGCAAAAAAATGGGCGGCGGAATGTTGGGAACTGCAGGAGGTGCAGTTCTAGGTGCGGTTGGTATGAATATGGCAACCCACAAGCTGTAAGACTGGTCCTTTGATCCTTTTATTACTCAGAAACTGGAACTGATCCGCGAATCTTTCATCTTTTAGGAAGGAGAAGAAAAAGGAGAAAAAGCACAAAAAGGATAAGCACCATCGGCGCCGAAGCTCAAGTTCATCTTCTAGCTCTAGCTCCAGCGATTCTGACTGAGTTTAATGTGGGCGAAAGACGCTCCTCATCAATATTGGCTTGGTGTGCGATTATGGCTGACTTGAGATTACGAAGCTGATGACTTCAGTCTATTGTCTTGTGATAGCGATACTACTATTCTTATACCCTACCTCTGAATCAAATGCCTTTCACGGTGTATGCTTAAATTGTAGACTCCACCGGAATACTCCACAGGAGATGGGTTGGAATCACGTGACATACAAAGATAGTCTTCTAATTACATCTGCGAAGTCAATTCTATGGTGTGCTCAATATTTACAGGGTATGAAATTGAGTATAGGTAAGGAGTAGACCAAAGAACCTTGGGAATGTTGGGATGATGTTATGATTATGTTGACAACTTATAGTCTTGCTTGAGTTCGATTGCGGTTTCCTTTCGGCTGGGGCTGTTGTCCTCCGAAGATGTAATCTAGGTCAGCTCCCTCGTCAACATTGAAGGTTAATTGTGGGACAGCCTTGGGAGAATCCCAAGTAAATCGCCATTTCTTGGAAATGGGAATCCATTGCATTCGGGGCACAAATCCAGAAATTCGCATCCATAGCCGATGCATGAATCGGGGCGTAATCTCATGTGGTCGACCGTTAACATATTCTCGAAATGTAGGACCCTTCTGTGGCCCATCTACCAAGAAGTCCAGAATTCCGGGATCGCGAATCTGCGTGGAGGATGATATTTGACCTCGACGCTTGACAGGCTTCCACGGTACCGTCCCTGAAACCAACTTTTCCAGTGTGTCCAGTTCCTCTTCCGGTAGTGGCGGTAGGAGGGATGTCAGGGTTTCATAGTACCATTTCTTACGAATATTGGCTATACGAGCCTCGTTTAATGGTCGGCCCCAGCTATTTGTGGCTGGTATAGTTGGTGTGATAGCTTTCAGATGCGGCCGAATACGTGATGATGTGACCACGCCATTGTTCTTTTGAGATTTCACGAGAGCAATGACTATCTCTGGAGCTTCCCACTGTGGAGCCGCCCACCCACCCCTAGAATCGATAATCAATCTTCGGACAGCATCGGCGTTCTCTGGGATTGGAGTAGAGCCTTCGCCGATTTTCATCATTCGATCTAATAACTCATGTCGCCGTTTACCAGTACGACCATAAGACATGAACATCACTTTGTCAAGCATTCGTGGATAGCCCTCATTTGCTCTCCGCAAGAAAGATAACCCTTGTTTGGCGGTTCGGACCATTTTGGATTTCGGGCGTCTGGAATCACGAGCACGGCGATATCGTTCCATAACATGACTACGCATGTAGGCGCGAGCGATCGGATCAGGGAGATATGTACATTCTCGTAGGGTAGTGCGGAGTAAATGTCGCCATTGTTCAGCTTCAGGGGGGAAGAGAGCAGATATTCGAGGTGCGGCCATTTGGAGTCGAGTGTTAAGTCGAACGTCAAAGCCGAACGCGAAAACTTGGGTGGATCCGAGCCAGAATTGACCAATAAAAGATCTCAAAGATATATCTAAGTGTAACTGTACAGACTAGAAACGACCTAATTATATCTACAATCCTTATACTTTCGATTGACGAACAGCCAGTTACATCGGTTTCAGCTCATTCAAGTTCACTTAGAGCCTTTAGTTAAGCCAGCCCTAAGTAATCTGCCAACACGTTTCTTGAAGGCTTTATTCAATCACGTGATGTGTAGTTCACGAACACGATACCTACACGTGACTAAGTCGCGCACCCACCTACTTCTCCCAACCCCGCGACTTTACCTTGCGTCGTGCTCTGATCTGCGATCTTGATCCCGTTGACACATTATTCTGCATCCACTAAATTCTAGGCCATATCATATGGTCTTAGCTTAAGCTTGTTGCGCTTTCCCCTCATTGGGTGGTAGCGCGTTCCTGTTTGCCTCGCGTCTTACCGACACCCGTTATCCCGGTCAAATCTAATCTCTGTTGATTCGATAAAAAAAAGAGAAAAGAAACAGACCAGCATGTCCTATCCTCAGGGCAACACTGGTCCGGCTAATGGATTGAATTACAATATGCCTAACGGATCTCAATCCTTATCATCCACTCCTCGTGCAACTCGTCCACCCCCCAAAGCTTCACAGATGTCATCCTTCGGAATCTCGAACGGATCTTCCCGAGGTAGCTTTGGTGGATACGACGACACGAATGAGACTAATCCATCGCAACAAGAGGAATACCCACCCCAGATCTATCGCGTTAGTGCCCGATGTCCCACAACCTTATCAATAGGTTTGCTGACTTTTTCCCCCATAATTAGGCTGTTTACTCGAATGTTCCTGTTTACGAGATGGAAGTCAAAGGAATTGCGGTTATGAAGCGAAGGTCGGATTCATGGTTAAATGCAACTCAGATTCTGAAGGTGGCCGGTATTGTAAAAGCTCGGCGAACTAAGACACTTGAGAAGGAAATCACTGCCGGCAAGCACGAAAAGGTTCAAGGCGGCTATGGAAAGTACCAAGGTACCTGGGTTGGCTACCAAAGAGGTGTTGATCTATGCAGAGAATACAATGTCGAAGACATCATGCGACCTCTGTTGGAATATGACATGACCCCCTCTGGGACTGTCAAAGGAGACTTGGACACACCCACTAAGGAACAAGCAATGGCAGCACAGCGCAAGCGACTCTATAGTGGTGTTGAGAGTCGTGGCTCTTCTCAACCTCAGCAGGGAACGTTTTTCCAGAACATCTCGCGGACTGCCGCCACTGCTGTGACTGCTCTCAGTAAAGCCCGATTTGAATCGCCGAGCGCCAACAGCCGACGACCCAGTGTCGCTCGCAAGCCATCGCAGCAAGGTAGCCAAGAATCTCAAATAGCCTTTAGCAGCCAACAGAGCATGTACAGCATGTCTGATAACGGGTTTGCTAGCCAACAACAGCGCTACCTCGCACTTGATGACCATGAGGAAATTACTGAACCACCTCGCAAACGTGTTCGTTCGGCATCAAACCTTGGCCAACCAATTGGCCTACCTCAGGAGCATTCCAACTTGTCTATGCATGAACCTACTCCTACGGAGCCGAATGATTCATTTTACCAAGATATAGATATGCCACCACCTCCGCTAGACGATGGTCAGAGACGGGGAATTGTGGCTCTGGCGCCCCCATCTACACCTGGCAGATTTTCAAAAATGCGTCTGCTTTTTACATTGTTCGCTGACAAAACGACAAAAGATTTTACCAATCATCCGGCTTTTAAGCAATTGAGTGGAGAGGATCTTGAGATTCCGCTTGACGAATACAGAAACACACCTCTTCATTGGGCTGCAATGCTCGCACGGATTCCGGTAGTCAACATGCTGTTAGCCCATGGGGCTTGCATCGACCGTGTCAATAGTGCCGGAGAGACTGCTCTACACAAGGCAGTGGGGACTCGTAATAATCTTGACTACAGAAGTTTCCCCCGCTTACTCCAGATTCTGTCACCCACGATCGATATGGTCGACTACAGTGGACGAACCATTTTGCACCATATTGCTGTTATGGCGGCGACTGGTGGCGGAGGGCATGTTTCTGCGAAGCATTATCTTGAATGCTTATTGGAGTTTATAATTCGTCATGGAGGGCGTTCGTCGAGCACCAATGAAGATCAAGCTCAGAACGGATCGCCGGTCCTTTCGTTGGGAAGATTCATCTCGGAAATTGTCAACGTGCGCGACGACCAGGGCGACACCGCCCTAAATATCGCCGGACGTGCGCGGTCAATTCTTGTCCCGCAACTCCTTGAAATTGGCGCTGATCCTCACATCCCTAATCACACTGGCCTTCGGCCTGCGGACTATGGAGTTGGCGTCGACATGGCTGATGGTACTGCGCAATCACAGCAAGCCGGAGGTCGGGACGATACATTCACCGACCAGCTGGTGAAATCTAAGAAGGAGATTCTCCACGGTAGATCATCCACTCCACATACGAACTCACTCTTACTGATTACTAATTTTTCCAATAGCGGCAATGACTCAAGTGGGCTCGATGGTTGAAGAGGCACTCTCGGGAATGGATCGTGAGTTGACCTCAAGTTTGAATTCTAAACAAGAGAAGTTTGATCACTGGCATGGTAAGATTCGTGATTCGGCCAAGGCACGTCAATCAGAACAAAAGGAGTTAGACGAATTAAAGCAAAAATTCTCCGAGCGAGTGGAACTTGACCAACGCCTGAAGAGCCTGCTTCAGGCCCGCGAACGTCTTCTTGGTACCGTTAAAAATACGTCAGGAGCAGACATTGACACCCTGAAAGTCGTTGTCATGGGTGATGCCGACAAGGCCTCGGGAGTGGACGTGACCGCATTTCAAGCATTATTTAGTGGTACATTTGATCCTTCATCTGGATTCTCCGATCAGCAGATCGCCTTCTTAACCACACTATCACCCCCGGATGTTCTCAAGCGTCGGATCGGACTCTACCAGGAGCTTACTGCCGAGACAACCGCTGAAATCGCGAGTCTGAAAGCGAAGAACGCAATTTTGGGTGAGGCCTATCGCCGAGTGGTAATGGCATGCACCAAGTGGAGTGCAGAGGAAGTGGATAACGCAGCAGAGGGCTTGGCCCGGTGTGTTAAAGAGTTGAATGACAACCCTGTGCCCGAGGATGAGGCTTACGAACTCCTTATGCGCGATCGAGGTCAAGATTGGTAGTCCTTTCACAGCATCTTTTACCCTTTTGAGCGTTACGACGGTTTAATGGACGGCGTTAATGCATTCAATTGCACGAAACAAATACCCAGGTGGCATTATTTTGTATTACTTACTATTTTTACTGGTTAATTTTACTTTTCCATTGTATCTCAAGTTCCTTCCATACGGAGTAGTTGGTTTGCAATGCGTTGTTAGCATATAGGGGTGGATATAGTGCGTGGTAATAGGCGACAGAGTGTAAATTTTGGGTGCATATCTTTATCATCACGCACTCACCCATTATCATCACGCTATCGATAAGCAGAAAAATCATCAAGATCGCGGGGTCTCGCACTTTCTAAAGACTCAGACGAACTGGGACTCATTGGAACGAAAAAATCGACGAAATAGTCGACATGACCGATTCCTATCCTTCGTCACTAAACAATGTCTTTCAGGTACCCCTGAAGGACCAATATGACCCTGTTCATTTGACTTCAGACAACATAGTCCCTATTCTCGAGCTTCCACTTGCGAAGAAGTTACTGGGCCATGATGCTGCCGATGCGGACGCCGTTGGCAAAGTGGCCGATAATGAGATCTCATATACTACCTTCCTTGCCGGCCAAGCGCGAGCAGCCCTCCAAACCCCGCGCGATGACCTGACCGGCGAGCAAACACAATCGCAAATTCTGCACATTGGTCTGGCAGCCCTTTTCAGCTTTCTTCAGTCGACTGTAACTGGACCTCCTCTGGATTTCTCCTCGGCAGATGTTGTTTTCCCTCTTGATATTCGAAGCAATACCGATACCCTTCGAGCTGTTCGCGCCAAGATCAATCGTGATCTGTCTGTTGATGGAGAAGCGGCTTATAAACTTACGCCCAACTCGGAGCTGTTTGCGATTGCGAAGGCCTTGATTGTGGATAGTGGGATTGAAGGATCGGTACCTGCAAAGACGGCGCGCATGCGCGTCAACTTTCTGCACCAGAAAATGCTTTCGGAGGTTACGAGCACGTTACAAGACTTGATTTACAAAGATGTCGGGGATTTGACCAAGGCCGAGCTCAACTCGGATGAAACTGGTCGTTTCTTACTAGAGCGTGCTATTATCAACACCCACCACGGGTTTGATGGCAAGGCACGCGCAGATCTTGACCAGGCAGCTCAGGTCCGAAACTTTGAGTTTGCTCTTACAGGACAGTTGGGAAAGCGAACAAAGTTCCAAGATCGCGATCTCAGTCAGCTTGTTGTTCTAGCTAAGAGCGCCGATGAGTCTCTTGCGTCAACTAAGCCATCTAATCCATCTGGTCCCCAGAACTTGGATCTGAATGACGACACCCTACTCGAGGCTATATCTTTTGCGGATAAGAAATCAACGACCGTTCAGGACAAATTATCTGTAACTTTGCAATCAGTTAACCCTAATGACCAACCTATTTTGAGTCCAGTGGACTCGGCAATTTTGCTGGCTCTGGCATCTGCTATCACCAATACTGCTCCTGATAGTGGCCTAACCCGCGAGGAAACAGCACCCTACGCAATCCGAGTTCTGGAGGGTGGTAGTTCGAACTGGCAAATCTACACAGAAGCACTACTTGTACGTAGTCGGGTGGAGGGTTTCCGTACTCGCACCGTTGAGAGATCTGTGTTGCAGATGCAGGCTCTGGTTGACCAGGTGATCGCAGACACGGCGACCGATGACTCGGCCGCACAAGAGCCATCATCTGAGCCAACTACTTTTTTGCCTCGGCCTGAAAAATCCGAGTCTGCCCCCGCTGCTGACCGTATGGAATATATTTGGCTTCTCAACTTCTCCACAAGGTGGAGTTTGGAAGCCGAGCTAGCCAAGCGCTGGGTAGAGCTAGGTGGGCTTCGCACTGCACTAGAAATTTATGAGAGACTTCACATGTGGGCCGAAGCAGCACTGTGCTACGCCGCAACTGATCGCGAGGGCAAGGCCAAGACTGTTATTCGCCGCCAACTTTATGAGCCTACGGGTTCAGATGAGGATGATGAGAGTGAGCTGTTTGAGGGTCCTGAGCGGTCAATTCTGCCAGCTGATGCGCCTCGCCTGCTCTGCATTTTGGGAGATATTGATAAGGACGAGAAGAGGTATGAGCGTGCTTGGGAGGTGTCGAACCAGCGATATGCGCGGGCTCAACGCTACTTGGCTCGTCATTACATGGCTCTCGCACCACCAGAGCTAGAAAAAGCCGAAGAGGCTTATCGAAAGAGTTTGCACATCAATCGTCTGAATCACGGTGCCTGGTTCGCCCTTGGCTGTGTTCAACTCGAGCTCCAGCACTGGGAGGATGCCACTGATTCTTTCACGCGCTGTGTCCAATTAGACGATACAGATGGTGAGGCATGGAGTAATTTGGCGGCCGCGATGCTTCAAACATCAGCACCAGAGCCAGTATCAGATGTGGTCACCGAGGGCACTGACGAGACATCAACCGCCGATGCCGAAGCAGACCCATATAAGCGCAAGCGTGAGGCTCTGACTGCTCTCCAGCGTGCAGCTCAATTAAAGCACACCGATGCCCGCATCTGGGACAACGTTTTGACTGTAGCTGCTTCGATCCCACCACCACAAACACCATTCCGTGATGTAGTCACTGCCCAAAAGCGCGTAATCGAGCTTCAGGGCGAGAAAAAGGGCGAGAAATGCATTGACCTCCCAATTTTGGGTATGCTCATTGACTTCCTCGTTACAGGCTTCGAATATGACTCTCTTCTTATTCCCACCGATGAAGGTCCCATTGTCCGCACGGGAACAATCCCCGGTCAAATCCTATCCCTTCTGGACAATAACATTGTTCCCCTTATTACCCACTCTTCAGCCCTGTGGCTGCTCATGTCTCGAGTTGAAGTATTCCGTGGCCGACCCAGCCGTGCTCTAGAAGCGCAGGAGAAAGCGTGGCGTGCTACTGTCGCTGCTTCTGCGCAGGGTGCTTTCCAGATGGGAGACAAGAAGCCTTGGCTTGAGGTTGTGCGTGCAACAGAACGCCTTGTCCGTGATGGATACGCGCGATTTGGACCTATGGACCGCGAAGATCAAAAGGTGGCGGGAGATGCGGAGCTGGAATTGGTTGCCAGTGACTGGCGATTCAAGGCTAGGAGTGCTGTGAGAGGTATCCTGGGCAAGGGCAAGTCCTTCTGGGAGGATACCGAGGGATGGTCTCGATTGAAGGAACTGCAAGGCGAAGTAACTGGTAATTAGTAAACATTATTGAAGACAGTAGTTATAAATCAAATAGATTACGAATCTCAACGTCGTTCCCAATTATGAAGAGTGTCAAATTCAGATAGTAACATTATTCAGAGCAGTCTATCGAAAATTGAACGAAAAAAAGATAGCTAAAGCCAACAATGTCTATATATGTGCTTGCAAGTAAATGACTGTTAAAAATATCAACCTTGAAAAAAAAACCTCTTTATGCCCTCAAGGGTCCCGGGAAGACGAAAATCATAATGTCATAACGAGAGTTTAATTACCCTTCTTCCAATTGTGCGACGCAGCTTTTATCCAGCTACAGAAGCTCCTACTTCACCCTCTGAGGTTTCAAACAGTTGAGATTTGTAAGGCTTGTTGTTGTTGTTGTTGTTGTTGTTGTTGTTGTTGTTGCTTCTTCTCCTCTTTCATCTCTTTCTTCTTCTGGAGTCGCTCGTTGCGCGCGTGTCGCCAACCAGCACCATACTTCGTCTCAAGTCCTAAAAGAGGAGCCATAGCAAGAGTGATACCCGCAAGCAACAGGAAAGCCCATCGAGCGGTGATTGCATCGATGATGGGTTGCACGGCAGCAACACCTGCCGCTCCAATCAAGCAGCGCATCAGGTTGTTAACAGCTGTAGCACTGGCACTGGCTCCGGGGTATAGATCAATGACTAAGGCACTATTGACGGTGAAGATAGCAGTAGCACAGTAGGCAGTGATGTATTGCAGGATGATTGGAACGGCGATGTGGGTTTCAAGTGAGAACCCGTACACGGCTGTGCATACGATGAAGAGAGCGGAAATCCACCAGGTGTTGCGCATGCGGGCACGCTCAATTGGGAAGTCGGGATAGGTCTTGCTGTTAATGTGGGTATCGAGGGGAAGGTTGTGTTTCAGACAGTATTCACGCTCTGTTTTCTTGTGGTTGTAGTCCATCAGATAGCCGGTGGTGTATGATCCAGACATGCATCCGAATCCTTGAAAGTGTTAGTAATGTATCCAGAAAAGTTCTTGACTAGGTTTGCTACTTACCATTTCCTAGAAAGGTCAGACCAACCTCCAAGGTGTTCAGACCATAGACAGACTCGAATAGATCCGAGGTCGATGAGGTGATCATCGACCACACAGTATAGACGATAGCACCGTAAAACAGCGTGACAATCACATCTTTCTCAACAAGGAAGCAAAGGGGAGACACGACTGTCTTGAAAGACACTTTCTTCTTTTGGCCGATGGGACGTGCGCCTTCTTGTGCATCCTTTTGGACAAAGAGATAGTAGATGAATGGCTTATAGAATCCATGGAGAGGAACAGTCCCATTGCCAGCAATAGGACGAAGGGTTTCAGGTAGGAAAAAGAGGATAGAGAGTAGGCTCACGCCTGATACAATAACAAGAAACCAAAAGATAGATCTAAAGCCCAAGTACTGTGTAATGATTCCACCAAAAACTGGGCCAATGCCCTGACCAAGCATGCGCACTAATAAAGTCAGATGGAACATGGCAAAACTGTACAGTTCATAGATAACTCACCTCCTCCGAAGATGCCAATCAGACTCCCTCTCTCGGCAGACGTAGTGATGTCACCAATTACTCCGGCACCTATCCACGTCAGTGAACATTCCTAATATGAGGAATGTGGGATGAAGTACATACCGATTGAGATAGTCGCTGAGCTGCCAGCAGCTTGCAATGCACGGAAAGCCATAAGCTCCCCAAAGTTTTTGGATACACCCAAGGCAATATTGGCAATAATATAGACAATGAAAGTTCCGATGAAGATACCACGCCGGCCAATTGTGTCGGAAAACGAACCCCAGAAACTAGGGGCGATACCTTGGACAATCATATACACTGTGACAGTAAGAGTGGCAAGTGTCATAGAGACATTCATTTCCTAAAAGGCCATCAGTATCATTTCTATGGATAGAATTGAAGAGTCAGTAAATGTTCTGGTTCAACATACCCTGGAGACTTCAGCGAGTGCTGGGAAGTAGATATTGGAGGAGAGGGGAGAGAATATTGCAGCCATGGAGACGATGCAAACTATCTGCACCTTGCGGCTTCGTGTGAAGACATGGTATTGTTCTTTTGGCGGAGGAATCTGTTGTTCGAGGTCAATGGACGCTGAAGATGGTGTGCTAATTGGGCTGGAATCCGCAGAGCGTTCGCTGACACTGGGCTCCTTAAGCTTGTCCATGGAAGAATACATGAAGAGAGTAAAGTTAGGCCAAGTATTATGCCCAGGGACTCAATAATAGCAATATCAACAAGAAAAAATTATTTGCTTGAAATGCATCTGGTCATGGCACAAACTTGGTATTTGTATCAATCTCAGCCCCCCCTGATAACCTCCGATTTATTGGACAATAGACTGTATCTTTAATTCAAAATCAACTTTATGCACATGCTTTCTCCACTGTGGATTGTGTCTAGGGGATCCTCCACTTGGTATGGAAAAGTGACGAGCCTAAAATAGTAAGTCAGACTGCTGCTCAATCGCATGTATTGACATTGATCAGCATATTCTAAATAACTTAGGGCACCGGGGGATCAGAATAGTACAAAATACCCGGGCAATATTTCAAACTAGCGTTGCAGAGTTGCACTTGAGTATCTTTGTGATGACGACTTCTCCAAGATTACCTACCTAGGTATTGCATATGTAGATTTGAATACATGGGCATACTTCTCAAGTACAATTCTATGTCTTGAGTCTAGTAAAATGTGATCTATCACGAAACAGTTAACCGGTATCTAGTTAGGTAGGCTGGTAAACCTTGGAAATCTTTAGTCAAATACCATTCCGAGAATAATTCTTTCTATAAACACGAGTGTATCATCATCACAGTACGTACGAATACTTTAGACTGTGACATGATCTGCTTGACAGATATAATCACGCAATACACTTGTTCAGTTTTTATTGTATCTTTTCAGGAAGAAAAACAAAGTCTTCAGATCCGAATCGTCTCCGTGTACGATTCATTTTTGGAGTATAAACTCCACCAACCTACTGTCTGATAAGAAGACATGAAAGCCAATGACGGTCCAAGCCAAGGCTTGGCAATGTTGACGTCTTCACACATGGTTAAACTGAGAGATCGAAAATTCCAAGGCCGTTGCGTTCCATCATTTTCCTTTCAGGGTGGATAGCTCTAATGCCAAGCTTCCTCGTCACCCGTGGATAAAGATGTCAGAAAGAATGCTAGTGATACTTACTATTTCTCATTCCTTTGCAATTAAATTAATATATCGTCAATGTTTCCTTAAGCATAGAATAAAGGGGAACAGAAGCTTACGTGTAAATACAGCCTAGGCCTGATTGGAACCAAGAAAGGGGCGCATGAATTTAGTCTGTATAGCTGCAACAAGGGTCCGATAGCGGGTATATTGGCTAGTGCTAGTGGTTTTTAGTAGCACATCTTCATTTTCGTTAAATTCAGTCATAGGTGGAGCCTGCAGGGTCGAGAATGCGTGTCCCTTCCAAGGTTCATTTTAAATATGTATGTACAAATACTATTACCAATCCTTGGGCGTCAATCAAGACCCACTCCACCCTCTTGGCACCGGGGAGGAGCCCTAGAGGAACACTAGAGGTTCAGGGCCTAACCTCCCTGGCGGTTAAGGTCCACGAGTGTTAAAGCCTGACCCACATAATTGAAATCTTATAGCTATTTGAATTCATGGATATATCATGGTCTCGAGATAACCTTGGTGAACCTTGAAAATCACACTTATTAGGGAAATAATAAAGTTGAAAAGACTCAGTACCTAAGTACCTAGCCAAGACCTCCTAGGGCTTGAAGATCTTGGCGACTTGGTTATATTCTCCAATTTTGGAACACGATGTGACAAGTTTGTGACTAGTTTCCAAGAAATACTGGGCAGACAAGTCATGCTGCATGCATATATCCCAACGGAGGCTATCATTAACCTGTAGGTACTGCCCGAGTGAGTCTTGGTTCGCCGAGACTCTCATATCTAACCGACCCTTGAAACGTCCCGACTTTGTTCTGACCCCGAACCACCGACAAATACCGATTAGATTGGCTTCTAGATGTTGTCACCATGCTGACAATGTCGACTTGGGTAGCCAGGTGTAACCTTAGAGCCCTTTACTGCATGGATTTGTTCATCACAACTGCAGATCAACTAAAATAAGGTAATACTCAAAGGACATCCCGACTTTTCACCTATCTCTAGAAGCTCTAGACTCTTCAAACTAGGACTTAGGGTGTTGTACTCTACAGAAATTTTGGGATCCCATGCATCCTTCTAAGATTTGATTGATCATCGTTCATGGGTCTCGGAAGTTCTCAAAGAGGCAACGTATCCGTGAAGGACTTTAGATCTAACCGTATCCATCTTCCCAGGCGTTATCATTTCAACTATCTCGAGTCCCCCTCAGATCTTCTCAGAGCTAGTTGGAGCCCACTCTGTATATCCATGCAAGTAGACTACCTAGGTATTCATCTTGCCTATATCTAAAGTTCCAAGGATGATCCCGAGGCCTGTACAAACTTGGAACTTATGGGATATCTCCGGTGTTCGATATTGTTCTTCCATCCTTTGAAGGTTTCAGGTTATTTCCCAATTACTCTTTAATTTTCCGAAGTTGAAAGTAAGATATCTTTTGTCACAGGTACAAAGTAGATTATAATGGGAAAATAAAATAATAAAAATTCAATTTCTAAGGTTCGTAATAATTTGCAGACACCCAATGAACCGAAGTCCATCCCTAGAGACCTTCCACGTCTTCTGCTTTCCTCTTCCTGCCTCATGATGGTAACTACCTACATACATAGATCTCAAAATGAAAAATAACCTTGGAAAGCCATTGAGAGCTATTCACCTATGTATGGATCAAGAAGACCGACTTTTGGTCTTTGACCAACCTTGGAAGTCAACCTGAGTCTGACTCGGTGTAACCCCGATACAAAATACCTACCTAGGTAGGTGAGTAAGATTTCAGCTGCAGATAATACTCAAGAATACTCTCAAACCTAGGGACCTCCCGATATCTTCCACTGGTAGACTCTTCACCTAATCTCATCTCTCTAATTTCTGAGCTCTTCAAACTTATAGTAGGGTTACAATGCAGAAATATTTACGACAATCATGGGTTTCGAATATTTTATTGATATCTGTGGGTTCATGGGACCAGTGAAGGACTTTGGAACAGTCTCCGCCAGCTTCTTAGCCTATCTGTTATCATTCCAAACATTACGAAGTGTTTTATCGAACCAATATGGAGCTCACGATTGTCTATGCAAGTGAATTAATTTTCCGGCCTTTCAATGTCATTTTTCAATTGCATTCTGTGGCAAACCTTCCATAAAGGGAAGTTTTCGTATACCCGTCCAGTTGCTTCATGCATATGGGTCAACTCGGAGAAAATAAGAGAGATTTTCTCAGGCTCTCTTTTCTCAAATCATACACAGTACTTACTACCTTGCTAGTCCCTTGGCACTGGCTCATATGGCAAACCTTCCACTCGGGAAATCGATTAGCCCATCCTTGCAGAGTTGTGTACAGCCACCAAATGTAGAACTTCGTATTACTCTTCTTGGCTTCTTGACTGAATCGAATCGGATCTACGGATATGAGAAAATATCAGTTCCTGCCTAACACTTTGTAGCAATCGTTTCAATCCAGCGGCAGATAAGCCCCTTGCAGAGCAACGTGTACAACTGACTATTACAGCCGACTGTGTAGTCTGGTTTCTGAAAACGATCAATTCTGATCTTTACAAACTTTTAGTCGCTCTACCTAAACTGTTCAAAGAAGCAATGGATTGTTTCAATAAAAAGCACTGACCGGCGGCTACGCAGATCAATAGGTTTCTAGCCCGGGATCTACAACGGCCCCTTGTCTTGAAGCTACTGAGTCCCTTATTGATTCTCCAGGCTCCATATTTACCCCCGATGCTCATTGCTGGCTTCACGGCATGGAAATCTCCCCGTTGTTCAATGGGTGTTATCATTGAGACTGTGATATGTATCTAAGTATAGTGCTGCACGGAGTATAACGGACAACCGGGCTATTCCGATCAATACCTGCATGTTACTTATTTAGGCATCACCTCAGCTCAAATTTCAGCCCCAACCGGCTCGGGAAGCTCTTCAGGGCCTTGGCAATATACTAAGGTATCGATAACACTATACAATTGTCTTCAAGCCCTAGTGAATTTGGAAGTTGGGATCTTCACATTACCCAGACCCGCATAATCAGGGGGCGCCAGACTCTTGGCAGTGAGTCGTGGTATTCACCGACTGTGGCGATGCACATTGAAATTGGTCTATTTAAGATTCTTGGCTATGTTTTAGAAAGCATGGCATAGAGCTTTGGATCCACTGCAGGCCTAAAAGGCCAAGAACGGAGAAAATAGGCTTCCCAATAGTTAGGCTTGAACTTGCACTTGGCACGTGTATCTATGCCTTGAATGTCAAAGGGATTTAAGAAGAATTGATGTCTCAGTTGCTTGCTGTAGTCTAGACCGTTATTCTCGGCAAGCCTTTGTGCTGTAACTTACGAAAAGCCCGTACATACCGAGATATTTCGGACTTCTAGGCCGATGATTTTTGAAATTTCCCGAGATACGTGACTCCTTGGCACGGAACACACCGGAATTGAGCGTGGAATATACTCCGTACAAATGCTCCGTAGAAATGGGACTTTTATTGCTGCAGGTCCTATTCTGCTTCACATTCATCAGCCAAGCACTACCCCTCTTCATGGCTTTCTTACAGATTATTCCTAGAACCATCCATACTTGGAAATCCTTGGCAATCCTTGGCTGATCGGGAAAATGAAGACATAGGGAACATTGACAAATTCAATTTACCCCCGAAATTTGCCAATCATCCTGTCATTTCATCAAATTTGGACTGGAACTTGACAGACCTTTCTCCTAATTTTCTGACTTGTGTTCTAGCTTCGGGATCTTCATATAGCGAGTGGGTCCACGGATTGATATGATATGAATCCACCACGGGTGGCTCCAGCCTTTAACCCGTTTCGTCTCTCTACCCTACCACTCCATGCCTAAATTCTTTGTCCTCGACCTTTCACCGAAGATCAATATGCTTTGAACTTGAGACATTCAAAGTTTCACACTAGAGGTCTAGGTACTGATCTATTGTCTAGATATCTCTTGATGTACTGTGGAGACCTAGGTAGGAGCACTGTAAGTATTGTTGGCTATTGAAAGAACCCCACACCGGATCCAGGGGATGAGCGGAGTGGTTGGGGTTGTTGGAGAGACGAGTCCCCCGTGAGGCTGTCAACTGAATTGGATAGATGTCTAGATTCACATTCTACCACCTCCACCAGTTGGTGCGATGCTGCAAGAGTTTTCCGGTAAAGCTGTTGAAGTCAATCGATTAGATCATTAGCAATGATATATGTAGATACCTCTCTCTAATGCATCACAATGAATATGATGGTGACACATTGGAAACTATCTACGTAACTCCGGCGGTCCTCCGGTTCTGCTATCCGATCCCAAATACTACTACATAGGTACATGTACAAATATGAAGAAGCCTATCTGAAAGATTGCTTTTAGTTGATTCGTTATCATATTTAGGTATATAATACTTGATTTATGCATATGAACAGCGTTTCTAGCTCTAAGAATACTGCATAGGCAACCTCTCCAGTAAACCACACGCTAACTACACCTGGGCACTAAGATATTCCAAGGTCTTGATTACACAAATAAATAAAAACCGCCGATATAGGTACTGGGCTACACAGAAAAAGATCAGAAATTTAAATTCCGAAGGAATCAATTGTTTCAATAAAATGCACATAGGTTTCAACATTTGGAATCAACAAAATGATGGTATCCAGCTACTCAGCTGGGCTAAAAAGATATTTTTAACCATTTGACTGCCAATTTTGTACAATCGCCTACTACCCCCATGTCCAATTAGTTTCGTCAGGCTCATCACGCTTGAAGCACCATGAAATTGGAGCTTAAGTATAGTCAACAACATATCCGGGTTGGAACCAATGTCCACATGGGAGTACAGCCATAATGGCGTCTAAATTGTAAGTGCATTCAGTATGGAAGTTATCAAGGATACGAAACAGAGAGCATGATGGAAAAGACTTTTTTATATCTGCCTAGGTAGATAGTACTGCGGTCCTCGCGTCATCTGGGATAAGCTTTTTGCCCTATGCTAGGTAAGAACCCTCTAGGTGCTTGGGACAGTTACTTTTTAATAACAGGCGCACTGTTTTGTGCTGCTCATGTACCTAGGTATAGGCAATCCTCGACTTAGGACATTTTCCTTGTTCTGTGCTGGATAACACCTAGGTAGCCCTTTTTTCAAATGCCAAATTATTTTTGGACGTCTGGAATCTGTATTTAGACCTATTCAATGGATATGACAAAGGTGAGTTAATCTTTCTATGTTCCACTTTCGAGATCGTTTTATCGTTATCTCGCTATTTAATAGGATGATTGGTTAAGTACAAGGCTGTTATATCATAAAGAGGCAGTGCTTGAGGGGAAAATATCTAGATATTATGTGCCCAGGTACTTTTGACACTGATAAACGATACTAATGTCAAGTATTCCGAAGGTCGACCATAGATATGAGAGAAATCGCAATGAAAATATCAAAGTTTGTCAAAATTAAGTGAATTTTACAACACCTGTAATTTTACGATAATAAGTAGTCCTTGTAGACTCCTGTCATATGAGCGTTTTATGGAACTCGGTCAATGCAGTATGAAGCGTCAGCCCGCCGCTGGACATTCCAAGGTGAGATGAAGAAATCGGATTGGGTATCAAGTGACATGTATCAGTACGGTGCAAATGTAAGGTGCTTATCAAAGAGAGGTTATGGTTAAAATGACATGTGAGGATTTCAGTGTCGGCCTCCTCGGCCACCCCCTCGGCCACCCCCTCGGCCACCTCTTCCACCTCGTCCGCCTCTCTTTCCCTTCCCTCTGGAGCTCTGCATGGACTGCAAGTCTTCTTTGCTCAGATTTAGTGTTCCTCCCGAAAATCGACCAATTGAAGATCCTCCAATGCCGCGCTCCCTTCGGCCGGGATTGGACTTAGATATCTTGCTTTTTGGCTTTTCAAGAATAATGCCATTCTCCTTAGCCTCCTTCCGTCGTTTATCATCTTTCGAAGCAGCCTTAAGACTGATGCCACGTTTCATAGAAACGGGCATCGCCTTTTGATGATAAAGAGATGTCTTAGCTCCAAGGGATTGCATTCGTAGATCCAACGCCTTGAGCCGATTTTTCCCAGTAGGAGCGAGTTCTGAAGAGTTTTCGAGTAGGTGTGACTCTCGAAGCAGTCGTTGTAAAGCAAGATCGTGCTTGAGGTTGTCTGCGTCATCTTTCTCCTCCTCCTTCGTGACTGGCTTCGCTGGGGTTTTTGTAGGGGCGTCTATAGAGGATGGTGGTTTCGCAGTCTATAAGTTCAAGGTTAGTATTAGAAGATCACCAAGTATAGAAAACCAACCATAAATGACTTTCGAGCTTTCTTGTCCATTATGTCGTCAAGTTGAGCATCCTTGTGCTCGACAACTTCCACCTCATTTTCGTTTTCCGAGAGGCCATTCCAATCCATGTTGTCTGAATCTGAATCTTCTTCGACCTCATAATCACCCTCATCCTCGGATTCATCATCGGATCCAGAGTCTTGTGCTGAGGGCTTGCTAGGCAAATCTAAAGGCTCGAATTGCGCTTCAAAGTATTTGCGGAAGATGTCCTGGGCATTGTCCGCTGGTGGAGGGCTTGTCGCCTTGGTTTCCATTGACCGCGATACAGCGACAGTCTCTCTCTTGCGTTTGCCAGTCATGATGGTATGATTTTGTGTATTTTATCTGTTGAGAACGTCGAGTGTCGATACCGCAATTTTTTTTAGGACCAAGCTTGAGTCACGTGCGATAAGGAATAAGGCTTAGTTCCGTTCAGCAATCAACCAAATGCGCGATATGAACTTCGGAAGCTACGATTATCTTAGCAACGATGACTAAATTCAGACCATGCATTGATCTTCACTCGGGACAGGTTAAGCAGATTGTGGGCGGTACCCTCAGCGATGCTGCCGAAGGTCTAAAAACCAATTATGTTTCCAAACTCCCGGCCGGTCATTATGCGGAATTATACCAGAAACACAATTTACGCGGCGGACATGTGGTGAAGCTTGGCCCTGGAAATGAGGAGGCAGCGCAAGAGTCTGTTCAGACTTGGCGTGGTGGGCTGCAGATGGCTGGAGGAATTACTGACAAGAATGCGCAATACTGGATTGACCAGGGTGCAGAGAAGGTGAGCCATACCCCCGCATCACCATGTCTCTAGTGTCAATACTGCCGGGCCAACTTATTGATGACCTTGCTGTTCGTCGTCGGGGACACACGAGCATTATTCGTGATTATTTTTGCCAACGACGCTAATCGAATGGAATGGGGGACAATAGGTGATCATCACATCTTTCCTTTTCCCGGCCGGGAAATTCTCGCTTGAGCGGCTCGAGTCGGTTCTCTCAGCATTAGGCGGTGACAAATCAAAGCTGGTATTAGATCTGAGTTGCCGGAGGAAAGATAATACCTGGTTTGTGGCCATGGACCGCTGGCAGACTATCACCGAGATGGAAATCAATCAAGGTATTAAACCCCCCAGCGCAATGGTTGTTGGCCTCAATTGACAAGGCTTAGAATCAATTGCCTTCTTGGAACCCTACTGCTCTGAATTTCTGATCCATGCGGCGGATGTGGAAGGACTGCAGCAAGGAGTTGATGAAGAGCTGGTATCGAAATTGGCTGAGTGGTGTACCATTCCAGTCACATATGCTGGTGGTGCTCGCAGCCTGCAGGATCTAGAAAAGGTTCATGTCAGCAGCCATGGCAAGGTAGATTTGACCATTGGAAGTGCACTGGACATCTTCGGTGGCTCAGGTGTTACATTCGATGAATGTATCGAGTGGAACAAAACACATTAATAAAAAAGGTGGACAAAAATGAAAATACCCATTAATGCCTGAGCTTTGGCAATGGATTCATAAGTCTGAATCGATAGCCCATTTAAACAAATCTCTAAGTAATAGACAAGCTGCCTTTTATCCCACAGATCTAGAATGCTTTGCGGTGGAAAGTCATAGTATTGAGGTCTTGTCCAAAAGCGGTCTAGGGCGATCATAAGCTCCGCCCGCCAACCTCCGTATCTTCGCAACCTCATCGATCTCATCATCGCTCCACTCACTAAGGCATATTCTGCGTATTTCAACCCAGTGACAATATACCAGTCACTTTCTGTCCTTTCATTGGCCCTATCAATCCATTCCAGCTCCCCAAAACCGTCAATATGAAGCCCGTCGTGTCTGCGTTGAACGCCTGGTCCTGGTAAGTTACTATCTTGGAGAAGACAATTATCGGCGCCATTTTGTTTCTAACGGTATTTCACTATTGACAGTGTCGTTATTTCAATCTTCGCCATCATCATTTTGTCCGTTCTGGGCTCCCTATTTAACGTGCGTATTCTCGGCCCCCGTTATGTCGACATCAACTTGCGCCCTGTCATTCACAGCCTTCTACCTCACGTTTTGCAAATAAATACTGACATAAGAACCGATCGACCAACAGAGCAATAACCCATCCTACACTGGAGCAGAGGAAGACCCTGAAGACGGCCCTGCAGTCGCTGCTTCCATATACATTGCTGTGATTGTCTATGCTGTACGTAATGGATCTTTCTTCCAAAACTATCTTTCTTTCGAGGCTAATTATATGATCTTGAAAATTCTAGGGCTTTTTCGTCTTCTGCGGTTTACAGGCATACCTCCACGTACGAGGAAGCAGGGGCGGTGCCATATCTTTGAATTAAAATCCCAAATTATTCTCATATCTCATTCGGTGTCTTCAAGGGGTTTTATGTTGATGTGGTATTGATATCATTGCGTTTCGTAAATTTCGGTCTGTCTTAGTGGAACGTTCGCTAGTTGGATCTTCGAGCGTGTTTTTTTATTGCTTTATTGGATCTTATTCAGCCAGTCATCCTCGTTTACGGCATTGGTATCCGTACAAATGGCGAGATGCTCTGGGCCGGTATCCCGGTCTCTTTTAGCTAAAGTATGTGGATAATATTCCTGTGCAAAACATGGTGTACATATTGAATTGCTCAAAATTATTGCCAGCTTACTTCATCTTGTCATATCTATCGCTCTGAGCTCTTGCGGTCAAGTATAGGTATCCATTGTCGTTAATAATCATTGACGCAAGTCACTTTTTCAAAGAAGACCCAAACGCCTTTTTTTTATGTCAAATCTAATCCTAGTGGCCCACTGGAAGTGATGCTGAAATTATTCCTCATCCTCCCAGGGCTCCAGCATCTTGGACATATAAGGACCGTCCAAAGTGTATCCAAGACGTGCATAGTAGTTACGCACTCCGACACCAGAGATGACACTAATCTTAGTGCTACCATGCTCCTCGCGAGCAATACGCTCTGCTTCTTCCATGAGCAGAGTTCCGAAGCCGCGGTGCTGGAACTTCTTGGCGTCACGGCCGTGAAGCGGAACTGCAGACCCGTAGACGTGAAGTTCGCGAACAATACTTGTCTGCTGGCCAGTGAGCTCTGGACGGAAGGTGTGGGTGGAGCTGCACTTTCGCAGACGAAGCAAGCCAATGAGAATGTCCTGCTTGGGATCTTCGTATGCGAGGAACGTCTCCCATCCACCATTAGCAGTATAGTCTCGGCGAATCAACTCGACCTGCGAAGGGCGAATCTTGTTCTTAACTTCGTTAATACCAACTTCACGGGTACGGACATCCCGGCAGGTGGTTCCAAAATCCTTCATGCGTGCCAAAGCCAGCTCACGCAGGTTTCCATTTTCAACCCCGGAAGTGACCAGAGGCATGGGAATATCACGTTGGACACGATATATACGTGTCCATGGAGGTACCAATGCCATGATACGAGCCACCAAGTCAATCAGAGCGTTAGGAGTGTAGTTCTTATAGCGACCAGTCCGCCACAATTCATAGAGACCAGTGCCCCGAATAACGAGTGTGGGGTAGATCTTCAGACCATCCGTTCGGAAGTCAGGGTTCTCGAAATATTCCTGAAATTGGAACAGATCTCGCTCCATGCCAACATTTGGCAAGTCGGGCATCATGTGGCTGACAACCTTGAACCCGGCATCCTTTGAAAGCTTAAAGGTCTCTGCCACAGCTGCAACTGTGTGACCACGATTTGTGTCTCGCGCGACATCCTCGTACAGACTTTGCACGCCAATCTCCAGTCTTGTGCACCCATATCGAAGCATGCTGCTCAAATGCTGGTCCAAGCAGTAATCTGGGCGTGTTTCGATGGTAATACCAACGCATTTGACATTGCTCATTTCACCTGCCTGCACGGCCTCATCAACATTGTCCGTCTGGTAGCCGCTTAAAGCATTGTGAAGCTGGGAAATGAAAGAATCCCGATACTCCTCAGGCAATGACATGAAGGTTCCGCCCATGATAATGTATTCAACCTTGTCCACACTGTGGCCCAAAGACTTGATCTGGTCCACTCGTCCTCGCGCCTGTTCAAATGGATCGTAGCGAGCGCGAATCGCGCGCATCGACGTCGGTTCATATCCAGTATAAGATTGCGTTGAATACTCAAAGTCAGAGTCTGGGCCACCGGGACAGTAAACGCAGATATTACCAGTATAAGCGATGTGAGGGCATCGGTGGGGTTTGCACATAACAGCAACAACTGCGATACCAGAGGAGGTTCCTATGCGCTAGCTCAGTTCAGGCTCCAATAAAGTTCCAGAGAGGTCAGACTCACGAATTGGCTTTGCAATAAGCTTTGGGAGGATGTATTTCTTGTAGTGTTCAGGCACAGCCGCAATGATGGCTGTCAGTGGCGGCTGGGAGGCGAGGTGATGTTTTTTTGCGATGGTACCCCGCAGCTTGTTGAGGTTGATATCTTTCCTGGGCTTCGAAGAGTCTTTCTGCGACTCATATTCCTGAATGAGAGCATTTGCAATATCAGAGCATGCCCGCATGTAGCGTTCGTTCTCTGGAACTAGCTTCGCGTTCTTTTTCGCCGCAAAGGTATCGGTCACAGTCATGGTTGCCATGATGGAAACTCGCTACTGCAGTAATGCAACGAGAGAATAGCTTCCAATATGAATAATCCAGGGCTCTTGGCCAATCAAGGAAAAAGGAATGGTGGTGTTGATCAATATCGATTAGATAGAAAAAAAGTTGGTGGCCGAGGCTGCGAACTCACTCGGCGGATCCGCTTAAGTAAAGATTTGACCCGAACGAAAACTCCCGGGCGCGCATCCTGATTCCTTACCAACTTATTCACCCGGGCACTTTTTCTCCTAATTCTCTCCTCTCCCCTCCATCCTCCAATTAATATTTTGCAGTCATGCAGTCCTTTAGCCGTAACACCTTTTCGGCCCTTCGCAACGTTGCCGGCCAGCAGCGTCGGGGATATGCTAAGGCCACCTCTGCCTATGGCGAAACCGTGAATAACCTGCGAATCAACAAGGACACACGGGTTCTCTTCCAAGGATTCACTGGAAAGCAGGGAACGTGAGTGCTATCTATATCAATAGTAGCAAAATTCATACGCTGACCACTGACGTGCTTTTGTATAGTTTCCACGCCGAGCAAGCCATCGCCTACGGTACATCTCTCCCGTTGCGCAAACAGAAATAGAAAAACACGAACTTACTCAACATAGGCACTAATGTCATTGGTGGTACCAACCCCAAGAAGGCTGGCTCTACCCACCTTGACCTTCCTGTCTTTGGCTCCGTTGCCGATGCTGTGAAGCAGACCGGCGCCGACGCCTCTGCCATTTTCGTCCCGTATGAAAACAACGTCGAGCTTCAATATACACAGAGAAAAGCTAACATGAAATAGTCCCCCTCTTGCCGCTGCCGGTATCGAGGAGGCCATTGCTGCTGAGATTGGCCTGGTTGTCTGGTAGGTGTTTGTGATACTGAAGCTCCTTACGGTATCTCAAACTAACTTTGCTCGTGTATTAGCATTACTGAGGGTATTCCCCAGCACGGTACGAGCTTCTGCGCTATCAAGACACCCTGTTCCACGAACTGATCAATTTTCCTTAGATATGGTCCGCATCACCGATATCCTCAAGACCCAGAACAAGACCCGTTTGGTCGGCCCGAACTGCCCTGGTATCATCGCTCCCGTAAGTTAGCACCTTTCCGACCTTTTGCGCGACTTCATATTACGGATTCTTATATTCTATGTGTATAGGGTCAATGCAAGATTGGTATCATGCCCGGCTTCATTCACAAGCGCGGTCGTGTCGGTATCGTCTCTCGTTCCGGTACCCTGACCTACGAGGCCGTCAACCAGACCACCCAGGCCGGCCTCGGTCAGTCCCTCGTTGTTGGTATCGGCGGTGACCCCTTCTCCGGTACCAACTTCATCGACTGCCTGAAGATCTTCCTCGAGGACCCCGAGACCGAGGGTATCATCATGATTGGTGAGATCGGTGGTTCCGCTGAGGAGGACGCCGCCGAGTTCTTCAAGGCCAACAACATCCACAACAAGCCCGCTGTTTCTTTCATTGCCGGTATCTCTGCTCCCCCCGGCCGCCGTATGGGTCACGCCGGTGCCATCGTCAGCGGTGGTAAGGGTGGTGCCGACTCCAAGATCGCCGCTCTCCAGGATGCTGGTGTCATTGTTGAGCGCAGCCCTGCCTCTTTGGGTAAGACCCTGCTCGCCGAGTTTGTCAAGCGCGACCTCATCTAAGCAACTGTACTGCTATGTGAAATTTTCCTTCCCTTGGTCCCCTGGTTCTCCTCTTTGATGATTGAGGATCCTAAGTATATTCACCGCTCATATAATGGGGTTTGGCGGTATATTTGATCATCTAAGCCGCTCTTGTATTCTTTCTTCTTTTTTTAGAAGCTCTCGAAGCAATAAAGTTGTAACTTTTACCCACTCTTTTCATACTTGGACATGTATTCAAGACTGTCCAGCATCTTGGGTTCGTACACCCAGGTATCGATATCTAATATCCAAAAATGCACCTTGGTTTTCCATGTGTAACTAGGTAAATAATACTTTTTCTGCTCTGTTGTCTCTAGTCTTCTAGATCTTTAATGCCTTCTTCTAATACAGGAAGCTTTTCCTTGCCAATACCAAGTCTCTTCCTCCACTTACTTTGCTTCTTAAGCTTCGCTCTCCTGCGTCGTCTTGGTGCATAATTGATAGGAGATTCACCGCCAATGAAAATGAAGATATCATAAAGCGAAGCTCCAGCAAGACAACCAAAGATAGTAGCGAGCCAACAGCCCCAAAACCACCATCCATTATGATCAGTGAAGGTGATACCGCCATATCCAGCCATGAGAGCCACAAGCCTCGGGCCAAAGTCGCGAACTGGATTAAAGCATCTATAAAAGCAGGTTAGCACATGTCATGTGATCTCACTAATGCAACATGCAATTGGAATCATACCCTCCAGTATTGAATCCCAAGCAAATACACAAAACATAGACAACGAGACCAATCACAAAGGCACTCATTCCAGCACCGGGTGGAGCATTACTATCATCGCCCATTGCAAAAATGACACAGACCAAAATGGCATCGGCGACGAACTCGGTGAAAAAGGCTGTCGCGGAGTTGACGTGACTTAGCGGCTCTGTGTAGAATCCCAGACCTGTTGCTCCGGCCGACACATTGGGTGCTAGATTGACGATAGCATCTCTGTATAAGCAATACGCTAGACCTGCTGCTGTCACTGCACCGAGAACTTGCGCGATGATGTAGTAGCAACAGCGCCGGCCGGGAAACCCACGGAATATCCAAAGTGCGATTGATATACCCGGGTTCAGATGTGCACCGGAGATCCCACCTGCTAGGTAAATGCCTATCATAGATCCGACGCCCCAGGACCAATTGTCTGATAAGCGTCCTCCTGCTTTTGTTCCGCCGGTTGACACTGCCAGTGTACCACTTAGCCCTATAAGTATTGTCACGGTAGTCTGTGAATTTATTGTTAGCCATGTCTAAGAAGTTGTTGATAAAAGAAGCTTACAGCAAGCCATTCTGCAAGTGGTTCTTTCGTATGATGTCGAACCCGGACCCAAGAATTCAGAAATTCATCTTCAGGAGGCCTTTTTATCTCTCCATTTTCAGTACCCTCGTTCTGCCAGTCGTGCTCACTGACTTCTGATTCCATAGGACGGAGTATCCCATCAGACTGTGGCGCATATACAACATGATGCCTACCTATTCCCTGCTGGGCTGCAGACGCATAACTAGGATGTCCAGGTCCATAAGACTGAGACTGAGACTGAGACTGAGAGGCATTCGACTGCAGAGGGGATAGTCCAGGCGTTGCGCCAATCTCTGGAGCGGCTTGGGTTTGGCCTGGGGCTTCAGTTTCGCATGCTGTTCGTCCTTGGCTTTCATTGCGACGCATGCCAGGTCTAACTACCCGCGGAAGAGGCTTTGCTAAGCCCCATATTGGATTTTCGTTGCCGCCGCCGTATCTTGGGTTAAGTCGTCGGTATTCATCGTCGATATAGACATCCCCCTGCTGCTGCTTTTCTCTCGTATTTGATCCAGCCAGAGAGTGTGTCGGCCATTGGTTTACTTGTTGTTGTTGGCTTGGGGTGCGGTTTCTGAAAGAGGGGAGACGGTTTGGTTGGGGATAGTAGAGGCTGCTTGATTCTGTCGGCTGTCTTGTTACTGCAGCTCTTGTATGGAGTGGTGTGTGAGGTTGATCTTGATGCGATGATGGATAGTCATGCTGGGAATTCGGTTGTTGGGTCTCCTCTTTAGGGTTGATTCGTCGACTAGGCGGCTCGAATGATGGATTGGTCTCTTGCTTTTTCTTGGATAATTGATGCGAATCAATTGCGTTCACATTGAGCGAGGATGAGTTTGAAGAACTATCCCATGGTTGCTCCTTGATCGGTTCCAATGGTGTTTCCGGGCCCTCTGTATTTTCTCCCATAGTAGAGAAGGTTTAGAACAGCCTTGAAAATGAATTGTGTGAACGATTCGACGTCGACATAAGTTCATGCCTATATAGAATTACTTTAAACTTAAATCGTCTATGATGCAGAGCTGAAGGATTTATTACAGATGTAACTACGTCGTTCTTTCAGTGTTCCAAGTAATAATCCTCCATACCTGTGGGGCGATGTCGATTTTGGGTTAGAACATGATTGCCACCAGACAAACTGTAGGCATCTTAGCCCGCCAATTGAATTCGTCTATAAACAAGTTCCTGGTGTACTTCCTAAAATGAGATTCCATCTATCATATAAGATCAGCTGCTTTGGACCACCCGGTCGCGTCCACTTCCCACTTCCCCCAAATCACCATTAGTCTAATATACCTATCAATGATGACCAAGTATCTCTCACCATTTCTGATTTAGAATCACGTCGAATCTCTTCGCTAAGGGCTACTGAGCTCCACGGGCTCTCAAGATCTACCCTACAATGTCAAATGAATCAGAAAACGCTCGCACCAGCCTCGCAAATCAACAAAGACTATCCCTTGACTAAGATAACTTTCTAGTTGAATGATTTCTTGAACAGAATTCCCAAGGATTCCCTCACTCCCTCCCACACGCGTGCACGTGAGATGGCTATCCGCGTTCTACAGTCTGTGGAGACTATACCCTTCTGAATGGCATGGTTACCAAAATTTATCCAACAGAATTCACACATCCCTTCTTGTATTGGTATATATATCGATGCGTCTAGAACCTATAATACATAAGTACCTGAGTAGTAGCGATCCAAGGGTTGTATAATCTCAGATTCAATGATAATATTATATACTACCCGAAAACATCTGGAATATGAATGAGCATAGGATTGCTCTTAGTAACTGTACAAACTCGCAAGTCCTTGCTCAGGCTGAAAAGAAATATCCACGGGACGATTGGCATGCTCAGGAAAACAATTCGATCCCTTATTATCTCCAATGAGAGAAATCCAATAGACTTCCTAGTTTCGAGAGAACCAGATCCCTGATTGGCTACATAATACCTCCGAGAATGGCTGCTCAGGTGGATTCGCTATAATTAAAGCGGTCAAAACTATATTTCTTCCTGAAACAGCTATAACGGACCAATATCGATGACTTATTTTAGACGGCCATAGGAGCCATGCCAGCATTGATCTCGGGAACTGATACAACACCGCAGCACATGATCATCCAATTCATTTTCTTCTATTTACATGCCCATTTTAAAAAGATCTAAGTATCACAGCTAGAAGCCAAAGCTTTAGCAGAACGCCAGCGAGTGAGGTGACAAGGGAAAGAGGCAAAAAAAAAAAAACCTCAAAAATATAGTAGGAGCTGCTTTACAAGATCTAATGTTTGAATGGCAGGTCTAGTCGCTGTGGTCTAAATAGTTTCGGTTTTTTAGTAGTGCGGAATCTACTTTCGGGTCTAAAACTAGGGTCCACAATCATGCTTAAAGTGTGGAGTAATTTGATAGATGTTCGGTGGCGATCTTTGGTTTCCAGACGTTTCTAGCCCGGCCCTCCGGTCATCATAGGTACTTTAAAACGCCGGCTTGATATCAAGTAAACATCGAGGCTTCCTTTCGAGTAATTGAAAAAGTAAAATCCTCACTAAGAGTGACCATCTCATAATGGATACAAAGTCTCAATTGTTGAGATTTTATTGAAAATCCAAAGAGGTAGAGGTTACTTAAAAATCTATGAAATATTTAAATGCCGAGCGCAGAAATGTGATCGAACTTGCTTTTTTTTTTCCCTAGTTTTGCTTTTTGTAATCCGGGCTGAACCGGCGAGCGCGACCACGCAACATCTCTGCTCGCTCCTCAACAGTCATGTTGGCGTGTGGACCAGTCGGAATGAGACATTTCGCCAAATGAATGTAATTCTTGCGCAACAAGTGCACAGTGATAAAGATGTAATCAATGTTGCGAAACACCAGAGCTCGTTCCTCGGCATAACGGTCCTTCTGTTTGAGGAAAGCTACGGGATGATCTCTCCAGTGACGGCGAGGGTTCAAGTGATGAGAAGTGTGGTAGCCATCATTGTAAGAAAAACGATTGCTCTGTATATTTGTTAGCGCTTTGAGATCAGGGTCAAATTAGTTATACCACTCACGGGAACATCAATCAGAGTGATACTGGACAACCAGTCTGACTCAGGGTCACTTGCATCGACAAGAGCGTGCTGGCCCCAGTTTCCACACATCAGGCCAATCCGCATGACAATAAATGGGAGAATGAGTACAAAGACGGTTGCACGGGCGTTGACGTAGTTATAGAGGCAGTAGAAGGTCAAATAGTTGCTGAGTTCCCAGAATGCAGCTCTGGTGGCATTTTTGTATTGTCCCTTGTTGAAGAAATAGAGTGGGAGCTCGACCCAGATAAAAAAGAAGAACCGACCCACGTAGCAAGCAAAGTCAAGCACACTGTCACGGTCGTAGAACATGGTAGAGCTCAGATCATAGGGGCCGTTGCCCTCGACATGGTGATGCTTCATATGGTGATAGAAGTAGGAGTTCCATGTATGTCCGTGCAGTGGATCAAGCAAGTACGGGAACAATGTGTCCAAGACCCAGTACTGAGGAGCCAGAATTCCGTTACCGTGGATATGCTGATGCCTCATCAAGGTGAAAGCACCACAGTAAAAGCCCATCAAGGCCCAGTGCAAAATACCATGGATCCATGTAAAGTGATAGAATAGGTAGAATGCGCTTGGGACGATGGTTGTGAAATAGAGTATCAAATGCGTAAGCATAACAACATCCGTAGGGACTCGGACGACGCCTTTGGCCCATTCCACATATGGCTGTAAGATAAAACGTTGAACTGGCTCAGGGAGCTTAGCCCGCAGCACATCATTTTCCCAGAGCTGGAAAATAGTAGGATCAAATGATGGATCGGATGGGTTGTTCATGCCCTCGAGCTTTTTGATTATTTCATCATCGCTGAGCTTCTGGGCATTTGCTTTGGTATCACCTTCACCTTGGTTTTAGCCAGTGTATAAGACAGATGAGAGAAAGAGCTCACCATTTGATGACTTTTTAGATAGAACCTCAAGTACCAGTTTGTCTTGAAAGGTGAGCTGAGGATCCACGTATGCGGAAGGATCCGAAGGATCCATGGGATCTGAGGGGATGGAACCAGTTAATTGGCTCCCAAGACTATCTTCGAGATAATGCCTATAACATTCCAAGGTTGGTAATTCTGAGCTCAAAGGGCCTGGGAAGGAGCAATGTTGATGTATCAAATCAAGGGTGGAAAGGAGATTTTCAACATTACCTGGGAGTGGGTCCTCTCGACTAACAACATATGACACGCGTCTAAAGTGGCCAGATCTTTTTACTTTTGAGAATTGATCTTTAAGCTACCTAGGTGAACTATGGACACTAATTCTTTCATAGATATTGTGATTTAGACGGTCTTTTGCATATAGGGGTGGAGATTCACGGTCGGAGAGCTAAAAATGCTCCGATCCTCCGGAGTCAATGGTTTTATCGTTCATTAGTACAAAGACTGAGAGAGGCAGTACTTAGTACATAGTTCGGACCACGGGTAGTTGACCGCTTTTTAGCCTGTTCCTTACCGAGGTACTATAATAACATTGCACGTACTGCCTTCTCAGGTATAACAGATAATATTGTTCGTCACTGTAGTTGATGTGTTGTTTGTTATTTCCCCATCAATTGACAATTGCCTAAACTTGCTAATAATACTATAGTAATAACTATTTTGAACTGAATAGCATCTGCGGCTCTTTCTGCTGTTTACTACCTTCCGTGACGTCACCATGAAGTAGATATATAGTTACCTTTTTATGCTTCAATTCCAGCCTTTTCTTCTCTTTCACCCCTAACATCGAGACCATCTACTACTAATTACCTAAATATCCTCGGACGTCATTCTTCCTAACTCATAAAACTGACCCACCTAGATATCCACTCAGGTCTTTTTGTGCTCTCCAGCCTGGTCATCATACCCAACCGAACTCCCAAAATTAGAAGCTTGGAAGGCCGTTACTAGTTGTATTGACATTGGGAAGTTGATATTTGGATGACCAGGTATCTGATCGGCTAAAAAGCCTCACTCTATTCCATTTTTTTTCTGAATTCCAATGCGAATCTCTCATTCCTTGAGCATGTGGGGAAGATGCGCATATCACAACAGCCCCCAACAAGTGCTTTTACCCTTCTTCAGCTCCAGGGCTAATAATTAGTTACTATCTAGCCTCCACTTGCTCAGATCCTGCATAAGCATCCCTTAGAACCCGTCTCTTCCCTGGGGTATATAATACCGGTCGCACCGCCAATTTGAACTAAGTTTGAGACATCAATTATTCCAACCTCTTTCGCCAGTTCCATAATGAAGCTTTTTACTTGTCTTTCTGTTCTGCTGGCAACTGCCCTTGCCACCCCCCTTGCCAAGTCCACCAAGGAGTTTCGCCTCAAGACTGTTGGTGCAACTCATGCCAAACATAACGACCTTTACCTACACACCTACCACACTGGTGCTGGGTTGAATGATGCTACTCTTGGAAGTAATGGCACCAGTGCTCCCTCATTCTATTTGAATGAAACCCGTGCCCTTGCTGACCTGGGTACTGACTTTACTTGGGGCTTGATCGCCACTGGGGATACCAACTATGCCGGTCAGTCTTTCAACCTTGACCATTTTCAATCCAAGCTAATTTTCTCAAAGCATGGGAGCCAATTGAAATTAATGCAGGTGGTGGCAGTACTGGATTCTCTATTACCAATGGCACCTTTGTGTGGGATAAAGCAAGTGGTTTTGGGGGCTGGCTTGGTAGGTTATCGTTTACTTTCTTGTTCTCGTTCTCTCACCGCTTCAGTTCCATTTCTGACATCATGCACACTCTAGTCTGCGACTGGTTCCACAACACTCCTCAGTTGTTCTACCTTTATCGCTACTACGATGCCACTATTCCTTCCAGCTGCAGCAAGGCGTTGCTGAAGCCGATCTATAAATAGGTTATCTCTGGGTAGTTGCCCCACGGAATACGTTGCTATGATATCAGATATGGAATGAGATTCATTTTTATTGCTCATGCCAAAGATCGTAGATCCATGGATTACTTTTTTGTTTCATACGTCGTAAATTGAGTGGGTGTATCTCATGAAGCCGCTATCGGCGTCGGTGTATCTTCGTAGTACCGGCGGTCCATGCCAGCCTGTAACCGAGCTTCTTCATTGAAAGGACCTCGAATAGCCCCCTTGAAATGTTGCTTGACATTGCCCCGGAAAACCTGCACAGGATCCGTTCCTTCTTGGCTGCAAATCCAAGTCAACCACCGGTGGCCGGTGGTAACATGTGTGATTTCATCATTATGGATGACCTCGAGCGCTTTAACGCTCTCACCGTCGCCAGAATGGCGGAACTTTTCAATAGTCATGGGGTTGACATCCAATCCCCGAGCTTCATGGACGAGGGCAACAATGCTGATGCGAGCGCGAAGATCGTGCGCCGTTTCCAAGGCCGACAGCCACAGACTGTGATGTACGGGAAGGGCTCCAAAATACGACCCCATCTCTTCAAGTCGGGTACGAAGGAGAGAAAAGTGCTTAGCTTCATCGTTGGCCACCTTCAACCAGTCGTGAAAGAAAGCTCGTGGTAACTCCAGAGAATTCCCTTCAGTTTGAAATGTTGAAAATCGTACGCAGATATCGATTGCAAGGTCGATAGCCCATAGTTCAATATTGGCCAATGCATGCAGCATAGCAATTCGGCTCTTCAACGTCCCGCCCTTTCCAGCGCGAGGCATAGCTCCTGGAGCCACGGTAGTCATTTTCTCACGAGGGGGATGTTCAGGAGCAGAAATTGTGCCCTTTCCAAGCTCCATGGGTGAGGAAGAGACCTCTTTCTCGACGAAAATTGTGAAAAAGTGGTGAGTCAATTCAATTTTGTGTTCTGGATTGGCCGTGTTCAAGATATGGACAGCCCAGTCGCAAAATGTTGCATTTTCATCGAGGTAGCGAGCCATTCCAAAATCTTCTTGCTTGACTGCTTCTTGCTCAACTACGTGTTGTTTGACTGAGGACTTAGCTGACGGTTTCGTATTTTTCAACTTGACCCTTTCACTAACGGGTTCAACTCTGGACAGCTCAATAGTCTCGCCATCTTCGGAGGGAAAATCGAGCGTAACAGATTCGCCGCTAACATCGACAATAAATGTGCAGGCTTTGAGGCCCACGCTCGATTCTCCAGTCTCCACATTGAAATCATAGGCGTGCCATGGGCACGACACGATGTAGGCAGAGTCTTCAATATCAACATACGAGGCCGACATTTCGGCGCCCGCATGGGGACATTCCGCCTGCATTGCATAGTACGACCACCCTTGCGCCTCGTTAAGTTTTGAGGAGGACTTGTCGATCGATGGCAAGCGGAATAACACTAGTCTTTTCCCTGTAGAGAAATGAAGCACATATCGGGCTTGCGTGAAGCTCGATAGTGGTCCACAGTCGATCAGCATTTTTATGTTTGCGACAATGACTGTTTAATGGTTGTTGTTGGCTACATCAGGTGATGATAATGGGCGCAGAAAATGGCTATTTTTGCCATTTAACTAAGGCATCAATGAATATTAGTCACCAGAATGGCGCGTGATGTGTTTGTTGTGTTTGTACTTTATTGGATCTAAGCCCCACCGGGGGATAACTTACCAACTCCGAAGCCATTTACATCTTCTATGGGCCTTCTCGAAGCTAACTCCCAGGTTCTGAATCCTTCCAGCTTTAGAAGGAATATCCTTGACAAATGGGGATAGCTTTATGCATCTAGTCCACGACGGAATACAATTGATTTGACCTCGAGACCGAGACATACACTAGTGCGCGGACACATTTTTATGAGGTTTAACTAATATCTTACTATGCTGTATTTGTACTCCGTACATGGCTACCTCAATCGTGGAACTTCTACAATGTAGTTCAAAGAAATCTTACCTCGGGTATATATCATCTAGGTAAATAGTTGAGCGATCGTCGAAGGTAGATCTACAGGCAAATCGAGCAGCGGTGATTTACCGAGACAAACTGTAGTTGTTTCGAGTGGAGTAAGATCGACCTGTGTGTAGAACGGGGTACACCGAAGATGATATGAGGAAGGAAGGGTCACATGAGATGGATTCTATCAAAGCACAGAAGTCCTTCTCTCGGCAAATCAAGTGAATATGTTCCCCTTTTTTGTATTTTTTCTTCGCTAGTGTCTACCGAGTTTGCGGGGAAGCGACACCGGAGACTTGAACTTCCCACTACTCACCATCTTTCCTTGAATCGTGATATTCGAAAGTGGCTCACATCAACCCCACCTTTAATTCTATTTCAACCCATTATCAGCCAAATACAGCACTTTACTGCACTTTATACCATTCAATCAAGGATACATCGCAGATTTGAATGGAAATTGATCAATTGAAGAGTAAGGCCGAGATCGGTCAGTGGGTCCTGAAAATGCTACTGCAGGATTCATACTTCTTGGGGCCACGGCTAGTTAGCCATGGATCAACCAGCAGTAATATTAGCCCTTCTGACTCAGTTTTCGAACACTAAAAAAAATAAATTAAGTAGCTCTTGACCTGCTCTTTCCCCCCCCCCTCAATTTTGTACCATAAAAAAAATCCACGAATTGGACTGTGCTTATACTGGCGCACCATAAAGTTGTGCACGCGCAATAACCTCGGATACTACTACCTGCGCATCCCTGTGCATCCCTGTACAGCTCGGAGCTGATCTACACTCTAAGAATTCTGGCGGTCAAATCCCTATTGTCTTTAAACCCTTTTCGCTCTCTGCGCATTTTAAATAGCGATTGTATCTTACCATGGGAGTACCAGGTTTGTTCTTCCTCCATCTACACCTTTGGCGCATACATCTACTGCGACTGAATCTCTGATGTCATGAGTACTTCTGCTGACAATTTACCCCTCTGCAGAGGAATTGCAAGAGAGCGACAATGGCAGAAGCATGGTCGACTCTTCTGGATCAGACTATGACTCGGAGCTTCCACCGCTCCGATCAACTACCAAGCGCAAATTGATGGCCAAGGTCGACTGGCACATCTTGCCGTGCTTATGTGTTCTGTACCTGCTTGCATTTTTGGACCGGTAAGAGCTAGAGCCAGAGCCCATCATCCGAACCTCGTAAGAACCGCGCGCTGACCTTGGATTTCTTTTTGCAGGGTCAATGTCAGCAATGCTGCCATCCTCGGTCTTAAGACAGACTTGAATATTGTATCGGGAACGAAATACAACACCGCTTTGACGATCTTCTTCGTTCCTTACATTATCTGCGAGATTCCATCCAATATACTGCTGAAGAAGCTTAAACCACATGTTTGGTGTAAGTCGTGCAATCCTACAACTGGTTCTTCAAAGGTCATTTTATTAAATGGAGTCAATAGTGTCGGTGTGTATGTTCGGATTTGGCCTCATCATGATTATCCAAGGCTTCGTAACAAGCTGGGGTGGACTTATGACAACGCGATTCTTCCTTGGAGTCTTTGAGTGTGGCATGTTTCCTGGATGTGAGTTGTATTCAAACACCAAGTAATTTTGACGGTTTCAGCTGACATGTGGTGGAAGGCTTCTACTTGATGGGAATGTGGTACCAGCGTGATGAGGCCCAAAAGCGTTTCAGTTTCTTCTTCAGCTCAACCACTCTTGCCGGTGCCTTCGGTGGTCTGCTGGCATACGGTATTTCGCAGATGGATGGAATTCGTGGATACAAGGGCTGGCGCTGGGTATTTATCCTAGAGGGTCTGCTGACTTGCGTGGTCGCCATTGTCTGGTTTTTCATCTTGCCAGATTTCCCCGAAGATGTCAAGTGGTTGACTGATGAAGAGCGAGATTACATTCAGGCGAAGCTGGCCAAGGATGTTGGCAAGTCCGCCCGCCAAGCTAAGATGGGATGGCGTGAAGTTTTGGCCGTTTTCAAGGACTGTAAGTAGTCTTCAGAGCTGGGGGTGTTTGACGTGAGCTTACCATATCTTTTTTAGACAAAATCATTCTGGGTGGTTTCATGTACTTCGGCTTGATCGTTCCAGCCTACGGTTAGTAAAACCTGCAAATATATCCCTGGATATTTGGAAATCCTTGCTGACTCTTGATTTAGCATACGCCTACTTTGCACCGTCCATCATCCAGAGCTATGGATACAGCTGTAAGTGAAATTTGGAACGCCTTGAATATCATCCTGATGATTTGCTGACAACAAAACTCTACAGCGGTCAAGACTCAGCTATACTCCATTGCGCCCTGGGCAGCGGCCTTTGCCTTTTCTATGTTCATTGCTTTCATTTCTGATCGCTTGAAGCACCGATTTGTATTCACTCTGATTCCCATTTTCGTTTCCATTGCTGGATTCGCTATCCTACTCTGTGTCCACGGGACGGCACACCGGTCTGTCGAGTACGGTGCGCTTTTCTTGATCACCAGCGGTGCGTATAGCGCCATGCCTGTTATCGTCTGCTGGTTCTCCATGAACCTTGGAGGCCATCAGCGGAAAAGTGTTGGATCAGCCTGGCAGGTGGGATTCGGCAATATCGGTGGTATCATCGCCACATATTCCTTCCTTGCAAAGGATGCACCCTATTACAAGCCAGGATTCATTATTTCCATCTCTTTCTGCTGCTTGGCAATTTTGTCATGTGTTCTCTACTTCCTCGCTATTTTGGCAGAGAACCGAAAGCGTATGAACGCTCCTCTCATTAACCAAAATAGCAACTCTGAGGAGAATACGGAAGAGTTATTGGGTGATCTGGCACCGTCTTACCGCTACCAGTACTAGATGACGTGGTATATTTTTATTCTTCCATGGGTTCCTTGGACAAAGAACCAGCCTTCTGGCTATGATATTCATGAATAAAAAAGGGAGCTTTCCATATTTGATATATGGATGCTACGGGGATTATTGCATGCATTTTGATATGCCAAGTGGATGTGATTTCATGTTATTTATTTACCAATCTTGACAATAATGAAAATTTAATATTCTAAAGGATTCAATTCACAAAATTCCGAGTAAAAATTCACCGTCCATGGGAATCTATGAGTATCTACAACCCTACTCCCACAGTGTGATGTAATCCACTCGGCACGTGATCTCATCCCCATTCGGTTAGCGCCTCTCGCTTAGCTCACTACACAAACTCATTTGCGAGCCGTTCACTTGTCTTTCTTCATTCATCTCTCCTCATCCTCGCAGAAGTAAGTTTCCACCAAAAACACTATTCATGTTTCTATTTCCATTGAATTAATAACTAACATGCCTTTTCAGATCTACGAAGATGAGAGCTAAGTGGAGAAAGAAGCGCGTCCGTCGTCTCAAGCGCAAGCGCAGAAAGATGCGTGCCAGAAGGTAAGCTTTCTACTGTTGATCAATATCGATCATAATTGCCAATTGGCATTGAGTGCAAGTAATTTTGATGCTAAAAATTTTTTTCAGCAAATAAACAACTCGCCCCCGCCATCTCAGCTCCTCATGCGAAGCTCACTGTTTGAATGATAAACATGAAAATAAATGACTCGATGTGACGATTTTCGTTTCTTTCGTGTTCCGCCTCTCGTTACCAAATTGCCTGTCCGAATATGGTTTCCGTCCATTGAGGGAACTACAGATCGCCGATGGAATCCGCCATTCAAACAACCACCGTTCTCTATCTTTGCAATCCCTTGGATTTATTCAACGTCGTTCGATCTGCTGTCGGTCATGGTATCTGGTGGTTAGCCATTAGATTTTCAACTTGGAGAGGCCCTTATGTTTAGTTAAGGGTTGAAAGATCAGTCTATGTTGGTCTTGTGAGCACCCGCTGAGGTGTCTGGTTACTTTTGCTCAAATTTTCAATTATCAGTCCTTGACCTGTCAAGTGACTGCGAGCTATGGATCAGAGTTTCCTGCAACAATCAAAACTGGAATATTTCGGAGGTCATTGGTTTCGATAGCTTTGCTTGCCGATAAATTCAAGACTTTTCTGAGAACATATCTTGCTTCGTAAATTTTAGCCATACAGAAGTGCTCTATCTAAACACTGTAGTCATTTATTTTAGCATATTCCGGATTTGAATCCAGAGCTCCATACTCATCTACATCTGCATCTCAGAGTTTATTTCAACTGTCAATTTTTGGTTTGTGCGGGACCTTCTTACCGCCTTCCAATTCCTCACCGCATGGAAATTTTTCTGCCGTCTCCAATTAATATTTATTCCATCAATATTCCACGGTCATTATCTTAGCTAAAGACTGTGGTCTTTGTATTCTTACACAATGCCTTCCGATAATGTGGAGAAGAAGCGCAAGCGCGCATCAGACCGCCACGAGCGTCCCACAAAAAAGCCCGCTTTGGAGCTACAAGCCCTTCCTCCTCTGGCAGCCAGCGTTGTCGAAGACAAGAGCGAGCTTGCACCGGTTATTGGTAAGGCTGAATATTTCTAATGCGGCTTAGACTCGCTACTCACGTATTCTTTGTGCTACAGCTACCACTCCTGGAGTCCTAAATGCGAAATCCCTTCGCTGGGACGCATATGTCAAGACTCGCGATAATGCCAGTTCTTCAGGAGTCGCCCGAAACCCTGGCATTGTCTCCTCCGAGATCCTGCTGCAGTCTTCTGATCACGAGAAAATGGATTTTGTTGGCCGTGAGGGCACAGGAGACGATACAGACTCGCAATTGAAGCACTATGTTGCCGTTGTGGACCCGGAGCGCAAGACATGGCAGATTGTGGAGGCACGACGAGTGACCCTCAGAGGTGCTGTCCGCAGTTACAGGAACGCTTCTGACGATGAAGATTCTGAGGAGGAGATGGTATGTCTTACCTTGGCCCTGCTGTTTGAAAGGTTTACGCTAACGATAGATTTAGAACACCATGCGGGCCCAACGCACGGCATTGACCAACACATTCGGTACAAAGCAGTCTCGCAAGGCAGTCCAATCTATGGCCGAGAATGCCAAGCTGTCCAACGCCCCAGTCGGTGCTGTCCCCGAAGCCGGTGCTGCGCTTATCTCCTCTTTGCCAGCGGGTGCCGCTTCCGGTCTGGTCAAGATGGCAAATGTACAGGCTGAAGTTCAAGCAGCGAAGCCCTTGCCTATTCCCGATCTCACTGCTGCTCATCCCGCCGATGTCTACACGATCGAATCTTTAGTTCCGGGTGGACACTCGACACTTCGTCTATTGACTGGTATCGAGGAGTGGAAGCAGCAGGTTGAGGCCGGCATGGGGGTGACCACTGGATCTCGATTCGTTGCCAGCCGCGTGGAAGCAGTAGTGCTTTCTGGAAACCAGACCCAGCTGCAAGTTCTTCGGTTCATCCAGCTGCTGCTTGAATTCGCGCGCTGCCTTAAAAGTGGAAGGGGTGACAAGAGCTCTGGCCCCGGCAGCAAGAAATTGCCTCCCCGTGAAGACCTTCGCAAGATTCTGTCTAGTACATCTGGAGCCGTTTCTAAGGATTCCAAGAATACCGAGGCTGAGTCGGTAGATCTCCTTTCAGACTCTGTGGTTGATGCTGTGCGTCGCCGCTTCGCTCCAAACGGAGCCTACATGACCAAGCATGAACAGACTCTCCTCCACACCACCATCTGTGCCCTATCGCTGCACATTCCCCCGCAACCAGCCAAGGATGGTGGATCCAGTTCCCTCGGTGGCAACTCACCCAATGAACTGGCTACAGACCCTTCAAATCTACGTGACGATCTGCACATTGAGTCAAATACCATGATCCAGTACTTCCGCGAGCTGGGCTGCAAGATTGACAAGCCCCGCGAAACAGAGCACAAAAAATGGAACATCAAGGGTGGAAAGGCCGAGGCTAATGCGCGCCGGATTGCCCGTCTGCGTATTCCTGTTGAATTCCCCAAGGTCAGCCGTGGGGCACGGAAGTAAAGTGTCTTGGCTCTACTTGTTTAGCATTGTCGAGCGGATGGCTTCGACTTCCTAAGGTTCTTGATCAAAATTATTTATGCCATTTGTTGATATATCCGGCGTTTCTTGTGATTTTCACTTCATAGTGTTTCTATATGAATGGAATGGTGTTTCATATTCAGTGATTTCCTTATGAAGAGAAACTACCTCGGTAAAAGATTGCGCTACCTAGCTACTTCGGTGTTAGTGAATTACCAAGAGATTAACCTCGTTAGACCTTATGTGAACTACTTCTGTATGTCATTGAAACAGACTTGGTGTTCGCATATGCAGCTTTGATCGGATTGCCTGAGGTCGTCTGGGAGCAGCTAGGGCTTTTCAAGTTTTATCTGATGGCAGGATGATGCGTTTTTACTCTCTAGCTTATTTGTTTCTTGTTATTCTCAGATTATAGAAAAATTCTATTTGTCAATGGAAATACAGTACTGATATACAGTTACCTATATATAATGATGAGGAACCTACATAGGCACCTAAGTAGGAGTGTTGAGCTTCTGGAAAAACCAAGCACTGCTCTGGTCGAGAAAGCGGACTCCATGGGCAGCTTGAGTAAAAAATAATGTTAGAGGGTTAGAGGGCAATGCAGGGGGTTATTTGTTAGTTTGGAGATAGGGTGCTTGAACATTTACAGTAACAAGAAAGCTGGGACCCTTGAAAAAACTATACACTTGAGTCTTCACACTCAGCCATGACTTCTCAGCTCGTGATTCTCGTAACTGGATGTAACCAGGGTAGAAACCAAATCCCACCTGGTTGTCGTCGCACGCTCTCAATCAAAGGCTGAAGAGGCAGTCAGGACTATCGTATCTGTGACTAGCTCAGATAGTTCAAGCTTCACATTTGTTATCGATTTAGACAAGAATGAAACTATTCTCGCCGCTGGTAGATTTGTCGAGCAAAATTCGGCTACCTTGACATCCTGGTTAATGGTGCTAGTGTTACAATCTCTGAGAGCTACCGCGCTGCTTTTGAGACAAATGCTCTCAGTGTTGCGGTCATGAATGAAACTTTTCTGCCGGCTATTTCGCGCCGTATTGTTATTGCCACCAGCGACCTAGGGATGTTCGGCGTGGCCCTTTCAGAAAAGTCTCCATATAATAACTAGAAAATCGAATTTGCTGTTCACCGCAGTAGTAAGCCAGCCGTCGATACTATCACACTCCAAAATGAGAATATTCCGACGGTTTTTGTCGAGCCGGAGTACTGAACGGTTGTCGGAGGATTTCAAGGTGATAAGGATGCCGTCGAACGTGGCAAGTTTATTGCACGTGCTGCTATTGATGGAGATAACAAATATTTGCTTCTAAAAATTATTGAGGAGGGTAAGCATGCGGGAGTTGGCTGATGTATCCATGGTTTCAGAGCCAGTCACACCACATTGATCACAATATCAATATTTCATTGGCCTCTGAATACTGATAGATAATATATGACAACATAGAACGCGTAGGTCAAGACGTTATTGGTACGTTCAAGAAAGCTTCGGCAAATTGAATTAAAGCAGTGGAGAAGTTCCCCATGAAATTGACGTAGCCCCGGTTTATAAGTGACGTAAAGATCGGGTTGCCGACATCCCAGGCCCCCACGGGCCGTAAGACGCCATGAGGAGTAACAGGTTTTATCCACATTAAAGCCCTATACTTTACTTGATTAACCACTCATCTTTGAATACAAATGTTGCTGGTGGGTACAGATTACAATTTGATTATGAACTCTACTGCAAATCAGATGCTGTTTCGACTATTGGGATTTCCTGTTCAGGGCATACTATGAGGCAATGGCTTTGGCGATCCATAGACATGGATTATTTGAACTTGTTACTCGGATATATTGGTCTCCCAAGTTCTGCATATAAGGATCGGCTATTATTTCGTCAATATTACATATTTTCCAGTACCTAACTTCAATCAATGGTGAAGAGCTTCCTCCATCTTTGAGCTCCACATTTCTATTAGCTATTATCTACTGTCATTATACGTCCATATAAGCGCCGTTACATCACGATCTCCAAATTGCCACATGGCTCATACAACCGACTCCTCGTTCTCCGAGAAGCAAGATGAAAATCAGAGTGCCGACAAAAGTCTCAGTAAACAATTAAAGCACAACAAAGCCGAAGGCGGAAAAGACGCCCACGCCAGACATGCTCACGACGAACACGCCCTCGATTCACAGCGTACCAGTCAAGATGATTTACCAAAAGTTGAAAAAGGTGGTAAGCGCGAGCTGTTGGAAGATGACTGCTATGACGCCTTAGGCTTCTGCTTTCCATCATGGAAGAAATGGACCATCCTATCAGTCATCTTCGTAGTCCAGATGTCGATGAATTTCAACACAGGCGTCTATTCTAATGCAGTGACCGGTCTCACCGAGGAGTTTGGGATCAGCGAGCAGGCCGCTCGAGTTGGACAGTGTGTCTTCCTCGTTGCATATGCATTCGGCTGCGAGCTCTGGGCTCCGTGGAGTGAAGAGTTTGGCCGTTGGCCTATCATGCAGCTGTCATTGTTCTTGGTCAATATCTGGCAGATCCCATGTGCCTTGGCCCCCAATTTTGGCACTATTGTCGTATGCCGCATCCTTGGAGGGCTCAGCTCGGCTGGTGGTTCTGTGACCCTCGGTATGACTGCTGATATGTGGGAGGCCGATGACCAAGGCTTTGCCGTGGCATATGTCGTACTCTCATCCGTGGGCGGCTCAACTATCGGTCCTGTGTTTGGTGGGTTTATCGGCCAGTATCTCTCCTGGCATTGGGTTTTCTGGATCCAGTTAATCTTTGGTGGAGTTACCCAAATTTTGCACTTCTTCTTTGTCCCAGAGACACGGGCTACGATACTCGTCGATAGAGAGGCTAAGCGGCGCCGTAAGAATGGCGAGGATGTCTGGGGCCCTAACGAGTTGAAGACACAGCGTCTGAACTTTAAGGAAGTCCTCCAAATCTGGCGCCGACCCTTTGAGATGTTCCTACGCGAGCCAATTGTACTGTTCCTGTCTCTTCTGTCGGGTTTCTCCGATGCACTCATCTTCGTGTTCACCGAGTCATTCACTCTGGTCTTTAAGCAATGGAACATGAATACCATGGAAATCGGATTGACTTTCTGCGCTATTCTGGTCGGATACATGCTCGCTTACTTTGTTTTCCTGCCTGATGTCTGGCGCCAGATGAAACTTCGCAAGGTACATGGAGCCGGAAGCAGACTCGCCGAGCGCCGGCTGCTCCTTCTTCTCTTCATCGCTCCCCTGGAACCGATTGGTCTACTAGGCTTCGCCTGGACATCCATGGGTCCTCCTATCCCCTGGATCGCACCTTGCATCTTCGCTTGTCTTATCGCAATCGCAAACTACGCCATCTATATGGCCACGATAGACTACATGGTTGCCGCATATGGCCCCTACTCTGCTTCTGCGACTGGTGGCAACGGCTTTGCTCGAGACTTCTTGGCTGGAATTGCTACCATGTACGCCACGCCTATGTACGAGAACATGGGAAATAAGTACCACCTCCAGTGGGCGAGCACATTTCTCGGTTGCGTGGGTTTCCTGGTTTTGATACCAATCTATGTCTTTTATTGGAAGGGTCCGGATATTCGGGCAAAGAGCAAGTTCGCACAACAGCTTGAGGCTGATCGATTTAGACAGCAGGATAATCGACGTCCTAGCGAGCCCCGACGAGTAAGTTACTTGCGTGAAGATGAGGATCCATATGCATAAGGTGTACAACTGGGCTTTAGATTGCATCTGAGCATATAATGAATCCGTATTAGTTTTGCATCTTAGATACCTATGTAAATACCGCCATATCCATTATTCAATCCTCTATAAATTTCCAATTTGGTCCTTTTCTCTCCTACAACTTGTCCATGAAAGCGGTAGGTACGGACGACTATGGGGCATGAGATTCATATCTTTTAATCATTCCTCATTCGTCGTTAGTCCCTGCATAGTACAGCGTCCTCGCTAGCATAAATAGGATAAGCACCACTACTAAATCCTAGAACCAAAGGAACTCAAGTAAATACTCCGTAAACAGGTAGTAATAGGAATCCAATGAAGTTATTCTGGAGTTAAAGGGTTCATCTACCCAATCAACAAGTCTTCTTGATAAGCACAGGATGGCACTCAGTATTAAAAACAAAAGTATCCAAGCTCACAACATCAGGCTCAGTAAAAGTAAGATAAAGATACTTCAGCACTTCCGCAAAATAGAAGCTAGGTACAAATATCAGCAATAGAACCACCTACCACCAGCACGTTGCCTGTGCAGGAATTCAGGGCACTCACCTTGAAACGTAGTTCACCAGCTCCCCACCATACGGCGCATTCACGTCAGTGATTTCCGCGTATGGCACTGATGCTGAGCGGGTGGTGTTCAGCGCTTGGAAGATCTCCCAGTTGTAGTCTTGCCACCGAGTATCGCCCGTGACACGATACGCGTAGAAGATGCTTTCCAGTGGTTCGGGGTAAGAGGTGTATGAGGGATCCTCAATGAAATAGCCGTATTTGGCAGCTTCAGCTCGGTACGTTGCATTCGTATTGTAGGCTGACTCGTAGGCTTCATTGCTGGCATTGTACCAGGCGATTGCTGAGTTGACAACTGTTAGACTGGGGTTTCCTTGGAAGACCGTGATGGCAAGCTCTTACTTGATGGCCCCAGACCGGTAAGGGTTGTGTTATAAAGCCAGTGGCAGCTGTCAGATACCTTGATTCCTAAATCGGTGATATCAGGTCGGTCTAGGTACTTTCCCCCTAAAAGGAGATTTCCACCAGCAAAACATGCCTAAAAAGGTGTTATGATGTTAATAGGAAAGTGACCAGAAGTCCTGGACTACTTGGGTAGAAACTAACATAGTCATCCATTGACCACATGATGTTGCCATCAGAATCAAGTTGAGAGAGAAAGGTTAGATTTGGGTTACCGTATGGGTGAAGCGCTATATGTTCAATACTCGATTCAGCGGTTGTAACCCAGAAGTCTCGTAAAGCTGATGACAAGCTATCATCCCGGTCATACACGTATGTTTTGATCAAATACTGCTATTTCATCAGATACTGCCAAGTCGACCTTTCCGTTGACTTACCTCAATGAAGCTGTCGACTCCGGCTTCCCAGCCACCATCGAATGTGATAAAGTTGCCAGTGTCAGTGTCAAGTTCAGTTCCAATAAGACCTGGAAACGCAGGGGATGGACTAGGATTGATAAGATATTCCTCGGCCTTTTGAGCCTGTATTTTCTCTAAATGTTAGACGGCCCTTCCTGGTTCACTTCTAGATCTGGGAAATATAGACATACCTGCTGACGAAATGATTCGTCACCAGTAAGGTCAGATAGGCGATAATACTCCAGTATCATCGTCCCGGCCTGTGCCGTATTCGTACTATTATACGTCTTTCCATTGACGGTCGTAGTACTTTGAACTATTTTTTGAGTGGTAAAGTTGAGATTTCCACCCGGCAAGCCAGTGACTGTGTCAAAAACGGGAGTTATTGCCGTAGCCAAAGACTTTGCTTGAGACAAGAGGGTTTCAACCAGATCCTTATCATAGGGATTTGGGAATTGGCCGCTGTTGATCAGGTCGTAGGCGCTAAGAAGGCTGTACAGATCATCAGAACAGAGAATTCGCAAGCAGGTAGTTATTCGGTCAACGTACCCGCCAATGTACCGAATATTCACATCAAAAAAGGCAACTACAGAGGAAGATTTCCTATTTCGTGATCAGTACTTGTCTACCAAATCAACCCTGGAGTCTGCCTCGGAGCGTACGTGAAATCTACAGCCGCAATTTGTTTCAGCTGCTGCTCCACGATATCAGTCAGACCCATCACAATAGCAGTGTCAATACCATCAACAATTGTCGCACCCCATCCGAACAAGTCGTTTGTAGAGTTATGGGTGACAGGAAGGAGATCATCGTTTGGGAACGCGTACTCCGCATACTGCTTCCACTCGCGCACATATGCTTTCTTTACAGCTTCAGCTCGAGGATCATTTTTGTTAGTTCCTGCAGGGAAGTCATATTGAATTTTATTGCAGATCTGGCTGGATACTGCCAAGTTTGTTGAGGGAGAAGCTCTGGCTTGATTGATGGCCAATGCTAGTAAGACTGGGATACCGAGAATCATTTTCCACCTGTAAAGAGAGATTGCTCAAGACTAAGGTAAATGCTACGACTTGGGGGCTTTATAGAATTGTCAATTCCTGCAGATCGTCAGTAGATGGTTACATCTGATGATCTGAAAGTGACATGTCAGAGCTTGAATTACAGCTAACTAATAGCTCAAGGTAAAATTGATCAATGATTTTAAATACAACTTGCTGAAACCTTGGAAAGGCCATTACAGGCTGTACCGGAGCTCCTTGAAGGATATAGGTAACCTAGGTAGGGTGCCTGCACATACTAATGCAGCGCCATAACCATTCAAGCCTTTTTAACGGAAATATCCGCCAAGCAGAGACTAGTACTCCGAGCTGAGAAGGGTTTACTATGGCCAGATCAGCATCGGCGGTCTTTTGTAATTGATTAAGAATGCTACCCCAGAGTCAGTGCGATGTTGATCATTCCACATAGGGTTAAGGGACGACTAAGACCATCATCGGAGAAAAAAGACATGTACTGAGGTCATCTGGGTACGAGTGAGAAGAGATAACTATATGTACTCTATGTCTAATGCATTCTACGTAGTGTAAGGGAAGAGAAAATAATGCCCCCAGAAACTAAATTCATTTCAACTTGAACTGATCATAACGATACGGATCGCACTAGATCAATATCCTTAATGTTAAACTACTGAAATGCAAAAGAATCAAACAAGATTAAACAAGGCCAAGGATGAAGAGAAGATCGAAAGTTGGGGGGTGATAAAAAAAAAAAAAAAAAAAAAGCCGAAAAAAATTTGTGATATGTGAAGTAAATGTTGGATGGTTTCTTCATATGTTATGTGTATGTTTAAACGAGCGGACAGGACATAGCTGCGCTTATTATCCCAATGAGGTGAATCTAGGTGAAGACTCCGCTTAGGCGGCCACGCCGACGGGAGCGGAGGCAATACCAGAGTGCGCAAGGGTTGCGACTGGGGTAGATGTCTTCATGGGTGGGATGGTGGCAGCATTGCTGAGTTCACGGGCAATGGCGCTCTCGAGGGGCTCCTCAGTTGAGAAACCTAGCTGAGCATCCTCCCAGATAGGCTGGTTGGCGGCCTCGGCGCCCTCGACGCCGACACCGACGAAACCGCCGATGCTTTGCCAGTCGCTGGCGCGCTTGATGCCCAGTTCGTTCCAGACAGCCTGCACAGATTGGACGAGGTGGTCGCGCAGTGGCTTGACGTGGCCGGGGGTGGGAGTGATGCGCAAACGCTCTTCACCGCGGGGGACAGTGGGGTAGTTGATGGCCTGCACGTAGATCCCGTGCTCTTTGAGAAGTTTATCTGAAGCACGTTTGGCCAGCTCGGCGTCACCGACCAATAGAGGCACGATGTGGGATGGGTTGGGAATGACGGGGATGTCCAGTTCCTTCAGAGCCGATTTGACGGCGCGAGTGTGGAGTTGCTGCAGGACCCGGTCGCGGGATTCCTGAGACTGGTATCTGATGGCGGTGTCGGCACCGGCCATGGTGGCAGGTGGCAAAGTGGTGGTGAAGATGAATCCAGGTGCTAGGGAGCGGATGGTGTCAACAAGACTGGCTGAAGCGGCGATGTATCCGCCGACAGAGCCGTACGCCTTGCCTAGGGTACCGGTAATTATATCAATACGGTCCATGACAGTTCCCTTAGTGCTCTGGGGCGCTGCAGTATCCTGTGAAGCGTAAATATCGTAGTCCAGGTGCTCGGCAACACCGGCTCCGTGTGGTCCATACATGCCGACGGCATGAACCTCATCCAAGAAAGTGATAGCGCCGTACTTCTCGGCCAGATCACAAATCTTCTCGATCGGGGCAATAGAACCACACATGCTGTACACAGACTCGAAAGCAATGATCTTGGGCACATGAAGCGGCAGAGAGGCCAGCTTAGTTTCCAAATCCACCAAATCGTTGTGCTTGAAAACCATCTTCTTCGCACCGGAGTGGCGAATACCCTGGATCATGGAAGCGTGGTTGAGACTGTCGGAGAGAATGACACAGTCAGGCATTTTACTACCAAGAGTAGTAAGAGTGTCATCGTTGGCCACGAAGCAGGAACCGAAGACAAGCGCACTCTCCTTACCATGCAGCTTTGCCAACGTGTTTTCCAACGCAACAGCGTGCTTGTTGTGACCCGAGATGTTGCGAGTACCACCAGCACCGGCACCGTAGGTATCCAAAGTCTGGTGCATGCTCTCAAGGACGTGGGGATTACGACCCATGCCGAGGTAATCGTTAGAGCACCAGACTGTTACACGATCCTCCGTCGAGGCAGTGTGAGCGCGGGGGAACTCCTTGGCCAGACGGTTGATGTTGTTGAAGTAGCGGTAGGACTTGTCCTTGTGCTTCAACTCCAGTTGATTGTTATAGAATGCATTATAGTCGAAGCGGGAAGTTATCGGGACATTGGGACACGGAGCGTGGACAGCCGCTGCCGCATTTGCGGTACTAGAAGGTTTGATACGAGCAAGGGTAGGATGGACTATGGACCAATTAGCGGATATTCGGAAATTTATTTGAGAAGCGGAATCTTGATCCTTACCTTGTTCACTCTTCTCGTAAGTGCCGGGCTCCAGACTGGCGGGGTTGCCGCCGGTGGTATGCAAAGCCCGCTTAGCTGGGGCTCGGAATGGCTTGGGGACGCCGGCAGCACAAGAGGTGAAGTGCTTAGTGCCACCCATGCGAGCACTTTGCACGGCAAGAGCCTTGCTCATAATAGGGCAGCGGCGAGCCAAAACTTGGAGGTTGGACATGGTACCACCACCAGTGCTGGGACGAGCAGCCGTAGAGAGGGTGCGCAGAGCAGCGGGAGCAGTGCGCTTAAGGAATGGGCACATAGCCCGGGACTGCTGAATGACAGACTCCATGACTGGTATAGCAATTGAATGACTAGAACCCAGAATCAATTGGAGGGAAACAGATAACTTATAAAGGAAGAAACTCGGGGAGGGGAAATATATCGGCTGAATTTTCGGCTGATTATTAAGATGGGCTGATTGGCTCACACCGGGTTCCGGCATCTGAAGTGGTGGGAAGTTTAATTTAAGATGATTACTGACTAATGCTGAAGACCAAACCCCGACGCGAAGGGAGTAAGGGTTTCATGTCTATCAACACATCCTTCCAACGACAAAAAGGGGAAAGAAGAAAAGAAGAAAACAAAACTTGTTTTTCGCCAATGTTGTATGATAATACATAGAAGGCTTCGAAGTGTATCCTGCCAAAAAAGAAAGGAAAGAAACAAAGGAAAAGTAGAAAGTGATAGAGAAAGTGAGAACACCACACTAGAGATCATGTAACGCCGTCACCCATTTGCATCAATTGAACATTCATTGGATTAATCAAGTCCACCATCACCGTCAATCAAACGGAGACGCTCTTTGGTGGTTTTGGCGCGCTTAGAGGTGCCTTTTCCTGTGCCTTTTCCACGGCTACGCTTGCCTGTCACTGGAGAAGTTTCAGCTGGTTCAGACAGAGGTGTGGCCGCTCCTGATGGCTTTGCACTGGCATCGTCAAAGTTGCCCTCGCCTGTAAAAAGAATGTCAGTCAGTAAATCGTCATCTCCATATGGGTACGGGAGATTCTCACCTTCATGATACATGTCATCAAGCGTGAGATCACGTTTGCGCTTCTGTGCAGCCTTCTTCCCACCCTTGGTCGCTGCCATAGTATCGCCACGTTCAAGGGCCTCCTTCTCCTTTTGCTCCAACAACTCAGCTTCATCATCGTCTGCAAGCCACATGGCGATATCTTTAGTACGGTTATTTTCACGAGCACGAGTGTTGAAGTCGACACCACCGCTGCCGCCTCCAGTAATGACCACACGTTGCACCTCTTCCTTCTGCAACGCGCGCTTCCGAATGCGCTCCTCGATAGTACCGCGGGTGATGAGCCGGTAGACGGTAACCTGTCGGGTTTGACCGAGACGATGCGCACGGTCCATTGCCTGCGAGTCGATGGTCGGATTCCAATCAGAATCGTAGAAAATTACAGTGTCGGCTGCCGTCAAGTTAATACCCAGACCACCAGCACGAGTAGAAAGCAAGAAAACGAAGATCGAGGGGTCGCTCTGGAAGTCTGCCACCGTATCGCGACGATCTTCTAGCTTCGTGCTTCCATCCAGTCGGCAATACTTGTAATTGCGGTAAGTCAGGTACTCTTCCATGAGATCGATCATCCGTGTCATCTGGAAGTACAGCAAGACACGGTGACCTCCAGCCTTGAGCTCCCGCAATAGCTCGTCGAGTTTTGCCAGCTTGCCCGAATCCGTAACGAAGCGACGCATGGAAGGCACCTCGATATGGGTGTAGCGTGACTTGAGCGAACCGGGAGTTGGCAGCATTGATGGTTGTGAGTATGGAGCGGGGTCAACCTTGTTGCTGAGGATCTGCTCCTCGATCTGTCGGTCGACTGCGCCGTAGAGTGCTTTGCGAATTTGCAAGTTAAACAGTGTGCTTTGGGTTTCCCGCTGCGCCTGCTGACCAGAGCAAGAGATCGTAATTGGTGGTGCCGACGCAGCAGGTTTGGCACATGCCTCGATGTTGTTAAGACCACCGTTCTCAAATGATGATTGGGAAACATTCATCAGACTACGCATGCATCCCTCCACAGCAATTTCGTTCAGAGCCTGCCGGTCATTGCGAGGAATGATGTGCAGCATAGATTGCGGCCAAACAGACGCATTCTCCTCATCGTCGTACACGATATTCAGACGAGAGAGTCGATTCACCTGGCCACGGCGGCCAATGGCACGCTCAAAAATACCGAGATGTGAGAGTTTGCTGGCTTCTCCAGCAGAAGTGTCGACAAAACGCAGGAAAGAGAAGGCTCCATTCTCGCGAGCACTCTGCTGAATGTTTTCCGGTGCCCAGACGTTCATCAGGTTTGAAAGATACTTACCTTGGAAACCGGCACGATGATTCTCGGGACCGGGCATATCAATGCGGGCCGCCGGGCTGCAAAGAAGACGCGGCAAATCATATTTGATCAGAGACCTGGTTGAATAGCAAGCGTCGACAAAGCGACCCTCGCGCACAAATGAGGCACACTCTGCATATGCACCAACCGAGAACGGAGACTTGGTATCTGCGCGCTCAAATAGATCAGGATGGTTGCACACCTTACGGAACTGCATGACTAGGTTCATCAGGGTGGTGCTGTCGGTATCATCACCCACGGCGGCCTTCTCGATGAGATCGATGATGCTAACACGGTTGCGTAAGTTTGCATAGAGGGCACGCTGACGATAAGTCAGGTCACAGAAGATGTCCTTCTCGACTTTGTCGCCAAGCTCTGACTGCACATTCTTCTTCACACGTCGAAGCATGAATGGCTTCAAAATCATGTGTAGACGTCTGAGTTGATCCTCATTGAGCTTCGTGTTACTCTGGGCGTGAGACTCAATATCCTTGGAGAACCAATCGCTGAACTCATCGTGAGAGTCAAACAAAGTTGGCATGATGAAATGCAGCAAGGCCCACAATTCCTGCATGTTGTTTTGAATCGGTGTACCGGTCAACAGGAGACGGTTACGGCAGGAGAATCCCAGAAGGTTCTTCCATCGCGAACTTGACGAAGACTTGATGGCTTGAGCTTCGTCCAGGATCATGTACTGCCACTTCACTTTTTGGAAGTACTGTGCGTCCAGCACAACCAACTGATAAGAAGTTACTAGCACATGGAACTCCGAATTGCGGTTATAAGTGATATGCTTGCGGTCCCAGAACTTGCGCAGAACCTTGCGGTCTTTCGAATTACCCCAGTAAGGGAGGACTTTGAGATTCGGAACGAACTTGGCAATTTCTTGTTGCCAATTGTGCAACGTCGAGGCAGGGGCAATGACTAGGAATGGACCCCAGATGTTGTGGAACTCGGCGAGGTAAGCCATGACAGAAATAGACTGAATAGTCTTACCGAGACCCATTTCGTCTGCCAGGATACCGTTGATACCCTGCTCATACAAGTTGACGAGCCAATTTAGACCCTTCAGCTGGTACTCCTTCAAAGTGGCGTTCAACATGGTCGGTTGGGATATCTCAATGTCACCCAAGCTGGTGGGGTTCTGGAAGTTCAATTCACCTTCATCGAATGATGCCATCTGATCGGAACCCTCGTTGAATGCACGAGCGCGATCCTGGGCCTGCTGCACGGCATTTTGAGCATTGGCCATGGCTGCCTGTTGTAAAGTAGTCTCGTCATCGGCATCGAAGTCCAAGTCCTCAATGTTGGTGATCTTTGCATTTGAATTGGCCATGTGCTCATCGGGGATGTTGGCCGTCGCTGAATTTTGACCTGGCTTAATGGCGGCAACCGTCCCATCGGCGCCAACGGCTTCGGCTTCCGCAGTCTTAATCTTGCGACCAATAAAGTGAGAGTAGAGTTCGGTTTGAGAAATAAGGAAGTTGAGCTTGCGCTTCTGTCGGTTGGCTTCACGCTCTGCTTCTGCTTTCTTTGCCGACTCGAGCTCCTGCTTCTCTGCCAAGCGGCGCAGATCACGCTCTTCGCGCTCGTTGCGCTTCCAGAAGGTCATCATTTCACGCATAGTTCTCTTAGCCCGGGCCTGAGTGTCCTTGGTGCTCTTGTTGGTCCTCTCTTGCCACTTGCGGGACTGCTTGCTGGCTAGCTGAGCTGTCTTGCGCGTATTCTCTAGTCGAATACCCATAGAGGCGGACTTGATGCGAGACACCTTGAGAATGTCCTTGCGCGAAATATCGCGCCAAATCTGCTCATAGATCTGGGTATAACCTTTGGTATCATACTGCAGCGGGAGGGTAGGAGTGCCCTCCTTAGAGTGGGCGGCGCGCTTGGAGTCGCGGGGTGTGTACAGCGACTCTTCGTCCAGGCCGGCCAGCCAGGCAGCTTCGGCAGCATCCTTTTCGGCCTGTTTCTGCTCCTTCGACTTCTTCGGACGAGTGACAGGACCAGCGCGACCACCACCAGTGCGGCGTCGCGAGGGCGATGATCGACCAATTGAAAACGAACTAGTTGTGCCACCCTCAAGGTTGGGAGCCAGGGGGGTGACCTCGCCGAGCTCATCTTGGCCGTTGCCACCTTCGAGGGCACGCTTGGTAGATTTAATTTTCTTTCCAGCTCGCTCGGCCTCCCGAAGGAACTTGGCTTTCTCATCCGCATCATTGGCGTTGTCTGCCTTGCGCTCTGCTTCAAGCTTCTTCTGCATCTCCAAGCGCATGGTATTCTCGCGACGACGCTTCCGTTGCATATCCTTCTTTCGCTCCTTTTCGTCATGTATCTCTTTCTGCTGGACTTCAGCGATGACTGTAGCCTCGTGGAGTGTACGGAAGCGATCAGTACCAATAACGTAATGCTTTTCGAGGTTGTTACCGAGGTCCAACAAATATTCATGGCGGCGGCGCTAGATAGAAATGTTAGAATGAGTTTTGGTTTCCAGCTTTCGAAATTCCAACTCACCTTGCGTCGTGCTCCCTCTGCCCGATCACCATCCTCGGCTCTTTGTAGAGATTTTAACTTGTACCGATCTTGATCTATGCTGTTCCCAGCGATCTCCAAGTCGCTCAACTCGACATTCTCAATTTCGGCCATGGCTCGATTTACTTGCTCCGCATCAACTCCAGGTGGATACGGTCTCCGCTGTGGTGTACGAAGGACATTTCTCGAAAGTGGATAGCTTGCCTTCGAAATTCCATTGGCGGCATACAACTCCTGTGCAGGGATGGCTTGGTGGTTATCTGGGGCGGGTGCTTTTGTCGGCTTGGAATAAAAGATTCCCGCGACAGGGCCAGATTCAGTATGTGAATGGTGAGTCGAAACCGCGTGGGCAGGAGGTGGCGGAGAAGACTTTCTAGCGGGTGTTTCTTCCGTGGGTCCAGAGAGAATGCTCGCAAAGGACATGGGATCGGCAGATCGAGCAGGCTTCTGGGCGTTGTACTTGAGATTAGCGAAATTGATAGGTAGACATCCAGGCATGCATCTAAAGCTTACCGTTTCACGAGGTGGAGACGCCGGTCTTGTATCCCGCATCAGCATTGGCGCGTATCCCGCTCCATTGCCTCTCATATGATACGGCGAGTCGCTATCTCGAGTGGGCGACCGGGGACGAGCATCTGGATGGCTATGAGGCGTCGATGGGCCGTAGGACGAAGTGCCGTTGGCCGAGAGCACGGAGCTCCCAAAGGGACGCGGGAGTGGAAGTTGAGGAGTAGCTCCTGGTGAAGGACCCGGATATGGGGCCGACGATTCAGGGTGTGATGGATGAGATGGCGCGCCATTCAAGGGCGGTAGTGAGGCCGGGATCGGGGGGGACGCGTGCGAAAAGCGAGGGCTTCGCGCCATGGATGACGGGCCGAAAGCCGGTGGAGTCTGCGGTGGATGTTGGGGATATTGAGGAGGCTGTGGTTGTTGCTGTTGCTGTTGCGGTTGCTGTTGCTGTGGTTGTTGCTGTTGCTGTTGCTGAGGTTGTTCTCCGTTGGGATAGTAACGGTTCTTAGATGGGGAGTCGTACGGAGGAAAGCGGTGCTGGGTCGGAGACTGAGCATTGTAAGGCGGAGCACCCGACATGATGGCAGCTTCCTCTTGCGCCGGACAAGCGCGGCAACAGCCACTTGCTCAATGGGATGGGATGAATTGGGATCAAGATCTGACAACCAAGGCAAGTGCCATGGACGTGACAGGGGGATTTGGAAAGATACTAGGTCGAGAACGCGACGTCAGACAAGGTTAGATGAAAAGGTCGAAAAGACAAAGGGGGAGTTGTAAAGAGGGGAATTGGAAGGAGAGATGGAGAATTACCGGAAGGATAAATCTGTTTGGAGTGTGGGAGGGTGCAGGAAGAACGGATCTTTGTGTCTGCGGAGAGCAGAAAATGCCCATGCGGCTGGGCGAGGAGGAGTGTCAGTAACCTTGGAGGTACATAAAGTATATAAATAATGGATACCTAATAATACCGTGAAAGTGTTGTTATAAATGAGAGAAATTTGAAAAAGGTAGAATGTCTGATCCAGTGGGTAGTCATCCTGGGGTATTTTGGCCGGAAACGAAAAACCACCTTATCAACTCATTACCTCCAGATTTAGGTGTATTTGGGGTATTTTTCCAGCTTTTAATGGATTTGATGAATGTTCGGATGTTATATTATAATCTGACAGGGTCATCGGTCCCAGCACAAATATGGGGAAGATTGACGATATATTGAAGATCACCACTACTATTTACTATATAGGTACCTAAGTACATAGATGGGTAAGCATTGCGGGGGATAAACTGAGTTAGGGCCGTGATACCTAGGCATTGAACTAGGTAGATATTCTCTATTATTTGCTTGGAGTCTTTTTCACTGTCTTGGAATGTTCCGATGTTTATCGCGGGCTCAGCATTCACACCTTAAGAGGATATGAGGTGTCCAAAGCTAGATGGTATCTCGCTACTTCGAGGTAGATAGGTAAATGAAATGTATATTTATGACTTCCAGGTTCTCATCATGACCGCTTGACAAGGTTCCAATATTTGGTGTGATTCAAATGTTCGGCAACTATCCATGGATGTGTGTAGGGCATAAGAGGCCGAGGAACCTCGTACCTCAACAAATTCAACCTCCCACCACCTCAGATGTACCTAGGCAACTCAATGTTTCCTCTCGTTCCAGATTTCAGATGAAAACTGCAAGTTGCTGGATAATAAAAAAAAGCCCCTTACTGAAGAGTACTGCGAGCAGTTAATAGACAGACTACTCCATAGAGTCATCGAGCATCCTATGATCCACAATCTGTAAACTTGAGTATAGAGTCAAGGTCCAGACATCAAAGCTGCATTCAACAACTACATTTCGTGGATGAGATTGCGACAGGCTCTCTTGTTGTTCATGAGGCTCGCGGCCCCAAATATTTCACGGCCCCAAATAGTTCACGGCTGCTCCGTAGCCTGTATTATTATTGTACCAGTTCCATAATTCCAATTCCTTCGCAATTGCATGTCACGAGGGAAGTGTGTATGGGATTCTCAATGATTGCTGACAGTCGACAGTACTTAATAGAATACCCCGTGGACTGGACATCGTAGGTCTGATCCAAGTTAGCAGACCCAGGTATAATCAGTCAATGTTGTCGTGTGGTGTAGATGACTCAGTTCTGGGCTGAGGGGGCCTATCTATATAATCTGACCGGGGACAATATTGGAACTATGATGTCAGGTAGACCGATATAGATAGAGATTCAACATAGACCCACGTGTGCATACGAAGTACAATGTAGTGTTGTTGTGGTGTTGGATCTTACGATGTTCCCTCGGTGAGTCTGGCAGGACATGACGTCGGTGACTAATCCACAATGAAATCCCGGTGTGAAACATATTCCTATTTCTTCCTATACTTCCTTATGTTCTAGATCAGGGTCTACTTGAACATCCTCTGCCTCTTTTAGTTGAACTTGCATCGGCCGAACGACGGGAATGCAAGATTATGGATTTCTACATTGACCCGCCACATAAGTACTTTTGTCTATAGCTGAAACTGGACTCAAAAGCAACTTCACCGTCGATATCACCAATATCACGATCACCACGGAATCCGATTCAAACTGACTCAAAACCAACCTAAAAATGGAGCACAGCCAAGAAAGATCGTGAGATGTTCGTCGGGGAAAAGCTCCGTTAGTAGCAGATATCGACTAATGAACTAGTTCGTTCGAGTATAATCATTCCATATCAAGATGAAAAAGCGTGGCACCACTCACTACACCTTGTCACCCTTCGTAGAATTCGTACTATCCACCTTGAGATCCATTTTCTGAAGTGCTTTGATCCATTTGAGAGCCTGTGATACATATCAAAGTTTGTTCAATATCTTTATAAAAGTAGCTATGTCGCTGTACACTTCTCGTTGTTTGTTCCTATCCAGGATTTCCTCTTCACTTCGAACTCCAACTCCCATTCGAACTTTCTCCAGAGTTCGACCCCCTATCATACCCTTCAAGCCTCTTAATTCTCATTTCTACACTACTCCATCCAAGATGTCTTACGAAATTCCCGAGCTCCAATGGGCCCAGGTTGTCGAGGAGGTCGGCGGCCCTCTGACCTACAAGCAGATCCCCGTCCCCAAGCCCGGCCCTGATGAGGTCCTCGTCAAGATCGCCTACTCTGGCGTCTGCCACACTGACCTGCACGCCATGAAGGGCGACTGGCCCGTTCCCGTCAAGATGCCTCTTGTCGGTGGACACGAGGGTGCCGGTGTCATTGTTGCCAAGGGCTCCATGACCCATGGTGTCGAAATCGGTGATCACGCCGGTATCAAGTGGTTGAACGGTTCCTGCATGAACTGCGAATACTGCAAGACTGCCGATGAGTCCCTCTGCGCTCACCAGTCTCTGTCTGGTTACACCGTTGACGGTACTTTCCAGCAGTACGCTATTGGAAAAGCTGCTCACGTCACCATCCTCCCTAAGACCGTCCCTCTCGACGGCGTTGCCCCCATTCTGTGCGCCGGTGTCACTGTCTACAAGGGTCTCAAGGAGTCCGGTGCTCGCCCCGGTCAGACCATGGTCATTGTCGGTGCTGGTGGTGGTCTCGGTTCCCTCGCCCTGCAGTACGCTAAGGCTATGGGTCTCCGCCCTATTGCCATTGACGGTGGCGAGGAGAAGCGCGAGATGTGTGAGAAGCTCGGTGCCGAGGTATGTGACTCAATCAACTTAACAAACTTTCAAATGCTAACCTTCCCTTCCAGGTCTACGTTGACTTCCTGAAGTCCAAGGACGTCATCGCTGATGTCAAGGCCGCTACCCCTGATGGCCTCGGTGCTCACTGTGTTCTGCTCCTCGCCGCCTCTGAGGGTCCCTTCCAGCAGGCCGTTGCCTACTCCCGTCCCCGTGGTACCATCGTTGCCATCGGTCTCCCCAAGAACGCCTTCCTCAAGGCCCCCGTCTGGGACACTGTTACCCAAATGATCAACATCAAGGGTTCTTACGTCGGTTCCCGCCAGGATGCCATCGAGGCCGTCGACTTCTACGCTCGCGGCTTGATCCACGCCCCCTACAAGACCGTTCCCTTGACCCAACTCCCCGAGGTCTTCGAGCTTATGGTCCAGGGCAAGATCGCTGGTCGCTACGTCCTTGAGGTTCCCCAGTAAATCATCAAAAATGGAGACTGGGTGTAAGATAGAGCTTTAAACAGATAAACCAAAAATGCTCGGTCTTAATCAGATGGCAGTCGCTAGGATGGCGAACTTATGAGACACGAGATGCAACTTTTTCCTACAAATGAAATTCAATTAATAAGAACCCACTTTCCAAACAGTAAACAGTAGAAATCATAATGATTTCATAAACCAATTACCTAGGTGCATATGTACATATTAAATTGATCAGTCCTCGTTCAGAGCTCTCTACAATCCGCCTTAACCTTCATCCTCAGGCATAGTCGTAGCCTGAGGACCAGAGTACGTCTTCTTTGCACGAATCATGTAATAAAGAATGGCACCTCCCCACAACGCCCCGTTAATAACAACAGTATAGTTCATATCATCGGCTACAACAAAGTCAGTAATGAGCCAATTGTCCAAATCAAGTGACTTACGCGAAGGATCAGGTCCACCAGTCGGGAACATGCAAAGGATAATAGCAAAAGCCAAGTAGATAACAGCCGTCCAAGCAATCGGTTTACTGAAGTACTTCCCAGTGTAGAATTCACCTGGTACAAACTTATCCTGGCCCCAGATGAGTCGAGCGAGGATCGGAACTCCCCATGCGACGTCATTACCGGCCACGGCGAGCGAGAAGAGCGCATTAGCTGCGGCGTTATCTATTAGAGATAGAAGTCCGATTATTATCGATGCGGCTATGACGCCGCAGATCATGTGGACAGGCTGGTAGCGCGTCAGTCTGTACTGGCTGACTTTGCGGAAGAACTTGGAGAAGGGCAATGCGTTGTCTCGAGAGAACGCCCAGCTCTGACGAGAGGCTGCCAGGACCTGCCCAGGTGGATAAAGTTAGAACAGTTCTATATGTGCGAGGGAAAAGATGTTGACCAACAATACTCAAACCCATAAAAAATTGGACAACTGCGCACACGGCCATGAAGCCGAGCGCACCCTTCTTATCTAGGGCATCGTAATAGATCTAAAAGAGACAAGTTGGTTATCATACTTCAACAACTTATCATCCCAACCCTGGAACATACCTGAGCCATGGGCTGACCAAATCTCGAATCCAGAATCGCAGAGATATCTTTATCCATAGAAGCAGCAATCACAGCCAGCGAAACCCAGCCCAAGATACCACACAAGCCACAAGAAGCGATGATACCAATAGGCACAGCGCGAGAAGCATGCGTCGCCTCCTCACTCATATGCACACAGGAGTCGAAAGAGCCAATAGTCCAGATTGGCGAAAGCCACGCTAGCATGAATGACCAACCAGACGGCCAAGTAGTTAGATTGTCTATGTTTCCAAAGACGTAGGAACCTGAGTTGACGGGAGGGGCGTTCTCATGCTTTCCAATAGGTAGGGCGATGACGGTAGCTACTACCAGGCCGATGTTGAGGACGATGCAGATAGATTGGATCTTGGGCATTACTTTGCCGAAAAAGGTGGCGATGAGGCCGTGGGCTACGACTGTTGCAACGTAGGTTCCGTAGATTGCTCCACGGGAGGCAGACCAATTTCCGTCACGGGATATGGAGACCATTGATAGAAGCATGTTTGCAAAACCGTCTAAGTGGTGTCAGTTAGTAGGTTCATGATGTGAGTAAAGAGACTACTCACAGTCTATGGAGCAGATGCCACCAACGAGACCGATAGTGTTGCTGTATCCGACGAGGAAACTCAACGGGTTCTTCCATTTCGGGGCGCTGTAGTAATGGGTCCAGAAGTAGAGACCACCAGCAGTGGGCATTGCAGATGCCAAATCAGCCTAATTATAGTCAGCTACCACTGATAATGGCTTGACAGATGGTGAAATGTACCATGGCCAAGGCGACAATGAAGATGAAGACACTAGCGACCAACCATCCTACAACATTGTTAGGAATTAAACAAAGCAATCAGGAATTCATCTTGTTTACCCTATAGAGAATGTTAGCATTGACCGCGTCATTAAGATTCAAAACATACCCAAACCATACCCACAGGGCCAGCGGGCATCGAAAATGAAAGGGTCGATGCAATTGAGGGCAGCAGTCCCATGATACTGAAAGCTACAGCAAAGATTTGAACCGCGGAATAATGACGGCGTAGCTCCTGCTTGTAGCCCAGCGTCGCTAGACAAGGTATCCAGGTCAGTCAAGATGGAATCGCGAGCTAGATTACAAGTAGCGCACCTAGCAGCTCTGTATCTCCCTTCTCGATAATGACATGTTCGTGGGCGTCAACTGGCAACTTTACGTCAGGGGACTTGACGGGATCTGCCATGTTGAAAGTAGTACTACAGCAGCTATGAAGAGATGAAGAGTGTTAAAGTTTGAAGCTTGAAGCTTGACCAAGGTGTCGAGATCCTGGCTGATAAGTTTAAATGCAACGTTAATTGGTTAGGTACAAGGCGTTTACGCGAGTTATCTGACTATCATTGGGATAAGCTGGCTAGTGTTATGTCGGTAGTGAATACAAAAGCAGTATAGTCTTAAGAGTATAAAAGATAGGCTTATTTGTTCCGGTTGGACGTTTCAACTTTAAAGTTTAAGAGATAAGCCCTGATCGTTATCTCTTCTGTATACATCCCAATTTCTCCTTCATATATTCAATTTAACCACCGGTCCGGGAGGTCCATATATTGGGTATGGAAGCGCGGTAGAATATATCATTATATGATAGTAGTGGTCCATGGTCCATCGAAATCAATCCGGCCCTCTCCCACAGCATGTCGATCAGATCGAACTTCGTTACGCCGGTCACGCCAGTCAGACTGGACTTCATTCGGTGCTGACTAGTGGACTCACTGGAATGGATCATACAATCATAATGTTCGAAACATCCCACAGAATCCTTTGGTCTTATTATCATTCTTGCTTAACTTGCCACCGAGATAATAAGTTGGTCCCATCCACGGGTACGGGGAGACGGGGAATGCAACTTGATATAGGTGGCAAGGTTGGGAAAGCTCTAGCCGGCATTTAGTTAGAGCCGAGTGAATAGATTATAGGACTGATGTTGGAGTAATAAACGGAAAAATTGACTCCATGGCTGTGCCACCTGGGCACCTGCAGCTGTGGTTCCTAATTAACCATCAAAAGTACCATATTGATGCAGTAGTCAATGAGACAACGAATCAGCATTATCAAATACCTCCTTCAAGGTTGTCTCTAATGCCGGGATTTCTTACTCTGTATTTACTGTAACTACCCCTATAACATTACTTGATTAAGATGCGTGAGATTGTAGCGAATAGGTAAATCTATGGATCTATTTAGTATACGAGGCTTCATTGAGTTCTAGAAGGGGAAATATATACTATCTAAGCATAGGTTAATCCCTTCATGATACTACACGCTAACAACAGGATGCAAGCCTCCGGGGCTTTAGATGGGAACTTATACAACTCTGAAATCATAGATGCAACTGAAAGAACATACTTAATGATCGTAAGACAGAAGCGTACAAGGCTAAATATACAGTCATGGAGTACGAAGGGTAATCTAGATAGAAACAGGAATCCGAAAAGAAGGAAATAATAAAATTTTGAATGGTAGTGCTCAATGTATAATTATACCGCTCCAGGTCCCTTGTAATTGGACTGATCAAGTAATAGTGTCGGTTTGATGTAGTCCTCATCAATTTGGCGGAACCATGCAGCGTGATCACCTGTCGCACCACCGGACCACAGGTCCCGGAGAGCCTCGCGGGCACTGAGACCAGTTTGTTGGCGGGTGGGAGACGGGTTCTCGGACGCGATGTGAGGTGATGGCGTGTGTGATCCTGCTGAAGATACATGCGATGCGGATCGGCGCAGACGGGATGCTCCCCCAGCTGCTGGTGGAAGGTCATCGTCAGAGATCTCGAGGTCCAAGTCGAAATCGTCGGGGTGGGTAACTTGGTCTGCCCGGCTCTTACCTGAGGGTGGAAGGCCGAACTCATCGTCGCTACCACCACCACCGATACTGCTGTTGCTTCGGCTGCTGGGCCCGGCATTGCCGCCGTTGAGCAATGTTGCGGTCGATGAACGGTCACGTCGCGCTTGCATATCTTTGGCCGAGAATGCGGCTGAGTACATCCGGGTGTGACCCCGCGGTGGGCTAGGGCGGCGATTGTTGCCGGTCGAGTAGCTATCATTACGCTCTCGGAGAGAAATACGCCCTCCAGGGGTGGTAACGCCATCTAGAGGGATGTTTGAGCCAGAGCGACGCGGCGTATAGCCTAGAGCGGTATCAGAGCGCTTATAGTAGGTCCCGCCGTGGGTGATCTCAATATCAAACTCGTCATCAGAGTCGAGTTCTTCGATCACTCCGGTTCGGATGCCCATGATCTCCAACATGCGCGCCGTGGTGCCACCGAAGATAATGACTGTCAACACAACAACTACCAATACCGTAGCTCGTAGGGCTGGCGCATTGACACCCGTTAAACCCGCAGCCAGTGCAACACCGACGGCGCCACGCAGTCCAGCCCAAAAGAGCATCGCTTGATACGCGAACGGAAGCTCATCTGCAACTTCCACGCCACGACGACGGGCTTTGTAACGGATGAACCAATTGATTGCCTTTGAAAGGGGAAACACGGCCAGATATCTGGCAAGACAGATGCCAAAAACAGCCACAAGGATGAATAGCGGGTTGAACTGTAGGTTGGATTCAACGAACAAGTCTAGCCCTAGATAAATGAAGATAAAGTTCTCTGATAGCTGGGCCATGACTTGGAAGAGATACTTCGTGGTTAGCTGCGTGCGGCGTGACATGTTGTAGTAGGCATAGTGCTTCAAGGTGATTCCGCAGAATAGAAGCGTCACGATGCCTATAACCCAGTTAGAACTCCTCTCTCGATAAACCTGTAACCTTTACTAACCGGACAAGTGAACGCCATTAGAAAAGAAATAACTAGCGTAAGAAATGAGGAAAATAAGGCAGCTCTCAATCTTGGGCATGCGCCGTACCAAAGTATACTTGAGACCTAGTGCAGTTGCAATTCCAACAATGATGCCAACCAACATACTGCCGAAGAACACAAGCAAGAATAGACCGATGGCCTCAAAGAGGTTGAGGAGGGTCAGAGAGCTGGCTTCGCTGTCTGCATATTTCTGGGCCGTCTCGAAAAGAACAATAGCGACAGCGTCGTTTAGGATCGACTCGCCAAAAATCACTGTGTACAGCTTGGGCTCGACCTTGTAAAGGTTGAAGATAGCCAGGATTGTAACTGGATCCGTAGCGGAGAGCGTCGCGCCGACGGATATCGCTTCAACGAAGGAGATGTTAAGCCCGTCCAGTGGGATACGCGTCCAGAGCCAGAGAACCAGTCCGAGCACGATTGCCGAAATGAAGGTACCGGCAAAGGCGAAGGTGAGGATTGTGCCGATGTGTCGGAAGAAGTTCGCCTGATGAAGCTCATATCCCGAGGCAAGAATAATTGGGGGTAGGAGGAGGTTGAAGAAGAACTGGTAGTCGAAGGCGACGCTATCCTGGAGGGTGGATTTGGGGGTTAATCGAATGATTAGTCCGACAAACATTCCTTGTAGCCATCAGCACAAATGTCCTCTCAATAAGCCTATCACAAGGTAAGCTTCTGGTAGCTTCTTCATACCTGCAAAAATAGACAAAACTGTTTCGTGGACAGCTTGGATCTTTCTCTGTTGTAGGATGTAGCTGGTGAATAGTGCAAACATCAACAGCATTATCATGATGAAAAGCGCCCATGAGCTGCTCATCTCCTTGGAGCCTGAGTCTGGTGCATCTGTATATGAAATCGAGGTCAGGCTGTCATGTTCTATTATCAAGACTTTATCGTCCATCAACCAAGGATGGAGGGGGATGTTGTTTACGCGTACCATCGGGGTCCGTATCTTCCGTCGCTCGCCCTACGATAAGAATAAGAAGTCAGCGCATGGTTGGAGAAGTGAAAGCGCTCAAATATGAGGTGATATAGCATACGAAGCAGAGCGTGGAAGGCATCGCCCATGAGTTGACTAGCCATTGCGACTCGATTAGGAACCTTGAGGGCGGGCGCAAGTGACACCTGGCAGTTTACTCCTGCGGCGAGTGTGAGAGACTAGAAACAGAAGCGCATAATCCAAAAGGAACAAGCGAGAGGATTAGATGGTGGCGCTATCAGACTTGAGTTGAAATAAAGTGAAAAGGGCTTGGGGTTATGAGTTCGGTTGATGTAGCGGGATACGCATGTATTTGGACATACGATATATATAATACGAAGGGGCGGTTTGATAGAGGAATGCTATATGTATTTGCGTAATATGGTGGTTTTATGACGCGTAACGCCAAGACACTGAGCGGAGTCCGGGATTGCTTCACTTAACAAAGTATAGTACAGATCTGTCAGATCAAGTCATATCTCTACTACGTTCAATCATTGAAGTCGAAAATACGGTTGTCGATTCATCAATATGTCCTGTAGAAAGGAATAAATGCGAATGATTTGGCCCCAAAAACGGCCCCAAACAACCTTGAATGGATTCAATCACTCACTGCCGCCGCCCTTCCGCTAATCTCTTAGTTAACCATGCTGCAACCAATGCTGCAGTTCCTCCAAATCGGAGCACCCAACCCACGCTGTCATCCCAAGGCTCGCCTCTTGGTTTTTGGACTGCCTTGAATATAGCACTACAAATCAAGCTGGAAAATATTTGCGGAAAGGAGATCGCCACATTATGAAGTCCCAGGATGATACCTGCTTGCACTAGATTCTCGTCCGAATCTTCAGCGGTTTTGGGGCCTTCCTCAAGCTCATTCTCGTTAATATCTAAATCTTGATGCTCCTCGCCAGGAACTGGGACATAAGAACCAGAGCTGTGGCCTTGTTCATAAAGGGGTTGACTGGTGGTTGGTGTTGTGTTGAGGCGGCGCAACCGCTTCTCGAGACCAATTCGTGAAACCTCGGCTGATATCAGGGCGAATGGTGCCCAGAGTGTTACCGCCCATGATATTCCGATGAATCCTATGGCAATAGACCCAGCTTGGTACGAGGAGATGAAAAATGTACTGAATGTACAGGCTGCAAACCATATGTGAGAGAACATCCAAGTTCGGCGAAGTGTGAATCCTGGAATCTGCAGGCGTGAGAGCCATGCTTGTTTCATACCAGGTATCACATCTAGCAGAGGTTCGGACGCTGTCTCCGTGGGCATAGCTGAAAATGATAATCGCCGACCCGTTTCGTTCTCCTCTTCATAGTTGGAGTCTTCGACACCTTCGCTTTCAACCTGTGCAGCAACCGGTTGATAACTAGACACAACGAATAGTGGAAGAATCGTGTTTGATGTAAAGGAAATAACAGCGTTGATGAGCAGGGCAAATGTACCGAGTCGTGTCGCATCTTCCCACAGCTTGTCGACCTGGTCCCCGGTCATATCAGGATTCTCTGCAAAGATCGGGTTGAGATAGAGCTGGCCGATGTAGGTTGTGGAGTAGTACAAGAACGGAAACCAGCCCACCCACGATGCTATCTGGACCTCACAGACTCGGGCAATCTGTGGCGGGAGATTGCGGATAGATTTGAATGTCTGCCGGAAAAATGCGACAAGACCTAGTCCATTTGTAGCTGGAGGGCCGTCAAGCCGAGGATCACGTTCTTGAATATAGAGACAGCTGGGGATCAATGTCGCAACAAGGAAAATCGAAGCAATAGCACCGAGCACTTTGAATTGTGTATTTCCCAAGAAGGGCAGTTGACTTGGCAAGTTCATGTAACCGAAGACATAACCGATGATGTTGCCAACACCTGTCCACCGACTTGCCCAAGCATTAGCCAGCTCCTGTTGATGAGCAGGACAGTTGTCAAGTATAAATGCTCGGATACCAGCTTGAACTATAGGGCGAGTTGTAAGTAGGGCCGTCTATGCGTTAGGAGGAAGTATGTAGCCTCACCAGTATTGATTGCAAAGTCGAGGCTAAACATGGTGATTGTAGCCACGATAATAATCACCACCTTGGTGCCACTAGAAAGTGGGTCGACACCGAATATCGATAAAAAGCCACTAACAATCTCTTTCACCCACGCAAGAACGAGTAAAGTAACAATGGTAGCTATGCCGCCAGCAACCATAAACGGCTTCCTCTTACCCCACGATATGCGGCAGTTGTCGCTTCGGATGCCAACATATGGCTGTACCAAAGTACCCGTCAAAGGCCCAGCGATCCATACCATAGCAAGAAGTGCCTTACTCATACCCAATGAAAGAAGGAAGGGCTAGTAGGAAGTATTAGCAGCACTCATGTGAAACAGCCTACCAATAGGTACACGGTCGTTTGATGACAACATAGAAACTTACCGATCCATTGGACAGTTCAACAGACCAGACCACTTGTAGACTATTTCGAGTAAATTGTGAGCAAGATTCAAAAATCTATAGAAGAAAAATAGCTTCTAACACAGGGTGAATCTTACCCGCCAATAGACACCGTGAGGAGAGCCAAATACCAGCCGCTCTTTGACGACTCCTCGATATGGTTCACGGCCGGAGCACTCTCATATGATTCAGATTCAATGACAGAATCATCGTCACTTTGCCCTTTGCGCAACAGAGGCATTCTCGAGGGCATGATACTAGATCCTTTGTTGGCAACTGAATGATAATTATTGGTTTCTGTATTTCATGACAGGCGGTGAAATGTTGACCCACTGTGATTGTATACAAATCAACGAAGCCAGCGCCAAGGCTAGCGAGCAATATCCGATAGGAAATGGTAAAGTTGGATTTGGAAGAGATACACGGAGGTGGTAGATCTGAGATGCGCACGCAGCTAGCCGCAGCAAGGTATTTTGTCAATGAATGTAGATCAGACAGTCATCACTGATTTATAAGCTGGTTGTGCTTCAAGGAGGCGTCGAGTCATGCCACGATTGAAGAGCTAAGAATTGCACACATTAGAATGATTTAGGAAGAGAGAAGAGTGTAATCGGTATTTTGCTGAGGTTATTTACGTGTTGGGAGGGTGAGGAGGTGCCTACGTGCTTCATGTTATCAGCCGACGTTCCAAGGTTAGAATTCACGTGACGATCCCGTCTTATTCACGCATCGGGTTTCAGGCACGGAGTACTATACCGTATCTGAATAATATTTACATATTTAGGTACATTGTACCTGCATAATGGTTTTACGCAGTACATATTATCATCAATCGTCAAATTCATTTTCCATTTCTCGGTATGTACTTAGTACATCCAAGGAACCAACTTTCCAAGGTTTGAAAGTGCTCCCCAGGGCTACCGCTCGTATAAATAGCTAGTGGCTTGAATAACTGGGCAACCATATGTAACCCTTGACTTGTAAGCTATTGTATGTAATCCTAGGATGGTAGTTATCACACTCTAAGAGTGGGGAGAAAATGTGAATGCGATAGGTTTTATTCAAGTCAATTCGTTAAAGTCTATAGATAGTTTAATTGAAGAAGTAATACGACCTGCTCTCCAAGCTCACATAGATACCTGAAGTATACCAGAAAGTTCATGACCAAGTTGTTCATCCAAATCCCTTGGGATTATACGCCACATGTCCGTGCTCACCAAGCTCTTGTCCACAATTGCAGGGTCGAGCGCCGCGAGACGAAAATACAAGGTTCCATAAAACAGAAAAAACATGATCTCAAAGCATAGATAGAAAAATAAGGGAAGAAAAAAAAATATGCCATGTGGGGATATGCAAAAAGCTAAATGAAAAGGAAAAAACCTCATGGTTTAGAGGTTGGTGGATTGAGAAAGAGATAGACGTCTCAGTGGAAGAAAAAGAAAAGGAATATTAAATACTATACCGGGAATACTTAAATGCACATATAAAATAGGAACTGGAAAGCCAATCGCTAGCGAAATGCATTGCCGGAAAGGCCTTATATTTGCTGTTGAAGAAGCTGGGGGGCAATCATATGGGGAGCAACCATAGTCGGCACAGCAGACATGGAAGTTGACATGGTCATTGGGGGCATGTTGACCATGTTGTGGGTATGTTCAGGTGAGTCCTCTCTGGGAGAATCGAAGTCATTGCTATCGTTCTCCAGATCATCGTCAACAACGAGAGGAGGTTGGCCATCTTGCTGAGCTTCATGAATGCGACGGTGCCTAGACGATCAGGTAAGTACGAGAATAAAAAATAAATAAAGTTAAGATGAAATCATACTGTGCGAGATTGTCAGAACGTGAGAAAGCCTTGCTGCAATACGGGCAAGGGTATGGACGTTCTTGAGTGTGAGTTCGCACATGTCTAAACGCCAAGTTAGTCAGTGGCTCTGAGACATATTGCAGAGGCACAACCGGAGGGTTGAAAAGGGATTTAAGCTTACCGTTTGAGATGCTCCATACGCTTGAAGAGTCTGCCACATGATGGAATTGGGCAAGTGTGAGACTTCTGTGGGTAAGGTGCCATCTCCATCATGGTCGCACTTCTGGCCCGGCGTGCGGGACCAGGACCGGCGCGATCTCGGTTGGCACAATTTTGAATCGACGATTCCATAGACGAACCGTTTGGCAGCGAGGCCAGTTCGTCTGATGAGCTGCCCAGTTGCAATGGTTGCGGCTCCACACTGCCATCATTTTGCATGGGGGTACCATGGCGAGAGATCTCCTGGAGAAGATCCTTTCGCGGTAGCATCGCACTGGGGTATGTGCGAGCGAGATCATGATTACGATCGTCAACATCGGCTCCCGGGGCTACAGAGCTGGAGACCGAGCGCCGAAGGTCACTTGGCTTGCGGACAGCATAAGCAGGGGGTTGTGAATGCGATGAGTGGCCCATAACACTTGGAGATCCGACCGAGGGGCCAGGAGTAATAGATGGTCGTCGCCTTCGCTGTTTATATGTGGGAGAGCCCTCAATGACGGAATACGGGTTGGACGAGAAGGGTCTGGATGAGGTTTGGTAGTGTGCACTGGCAAAGTTTGACGGGGGCAACTGCATCATAGGGTTGTATGGTGCTGCGTTGGACAGGTCGGGAATGGCGGTGTACAGGCCAGTCTCCTCGTTGGCGATGTACGCCGGCTCTGCCGAAAGACCACCCGGGTGTTGCGGCGGAGTGACGGGCTCATAGGAGAGGCCGCGGTTACTGTAGTCCTCATACTGGGAAGATACAAATGACGGAGCTGGCGAGTACTCGTAAAAGGTCGGCATAGAAGAATGACGTTGGTGGACGCGGGCCATGGGCATGCCATTACGATCATATTGGATAGCACCGTAGTCCTGCTCGCGCTTAATGATGCTCTGCACCAGGTTGTTCGACAGGGGCATAGTCGGGTGGCTGTACATGGACGGATTGCTAGAGTCGTCCTGGAGAATGGGGATCGCGGGGGGAGCCATCTGAGGAGGAGGCATTGCGTCAACGGTCCGAACCACGGGAGAAGCGGGCTGGCCATAAGTCGTACTTGCGTGGGCAGCGAAGGAGGACGAGTTCGCTTGTTGGGCCTTTGTCAATTGCTCATAGAGGGACTGGGAGGAGTCAAATTCAAATGAGAGAGCTGGTTCGCTGACCGCGACGGTGGTCGCTTCCTGGCCCATCTTCTCACGCTTCAAATCCCGCTCAAGTGCGTCCAGGAACAATCGGTCATGTGGCACACTGTACCAGTAGAACACCTTTTGCTTTTTCTGCGTCCGGATGCAGTTATTTTTATACAAGAAATCTAAGAATGCGCTCTTGGGCTCCTCCAGGGTCGCATCGGTTCCAGCCTTGAGGTTTCGCAAGTCAGAGAATATACCCTCCTCAAACTTTTTCGAGTTCTTAACAGGACGTCCGAAGGCCTGGAATCGGAATGCGAGGCAGCGAACAATATCGGTACCCGAAACGTGGAAGAGGTTACTCCTGTAGTAATCTGTTAGTACTTGCGCGCTATTGTGTCATCCATCTACACTAACCATAGCACACAAGAAACGTAGTCACCAGTGGGAAGCAAGAAGCGGCGAATAAGTTGATCTGGTTGCCAGTCCACAGGGGCCGATAAAAGGAAGTATTTCACTGGACTTTTGGTCAAAAAACGGCTCTCTGCGTATTTGATGTTGTATAGTTTGACATACGATTGTCTACTTGTTGTAAGGCGACTTGCGCATCATGGGGTAGATTCTGTTGTGCCTCGGTGGAAAGCATAAAAGTCTCGGGCTTCTGTGGAGGTGGCATCGGGGCACCAGGATGGGGATACATGTTTGCAGCTGTTTAGATTGATTGTCAGAACCAGGGAAATCAGATGCCAGATAAATAGACAGCTGCATTCAGAAACAAAGGAACCCAAATGCTCCGACAAGAGACTGAACAGTGAACTATCCGGACTCTGTCTGAAACCTTTTTGACAAGACCCAAAGAAAGAGAGTAAGAGAAACCAGAAGCGCATTCAAAACTCACAGATCAAATAAATTTGATGTTATTAAGAGATCGAGCGCAAATGATCACTATGCTGGTGGTGAAGGTGAAACAAGGTTGTAGAGATGTGCTAAGATGCGAGTACCGATGATGGCGAGGAACCAGCCTCACGTATGACAAAGAGGTCAACAAGAAAGAGAGTCAGAGAGTTCGAACTGGTCCAGCCGGTATAAAGCCTCTGTAGGAATATTCTCGCGCAGCGGGAAAATAACGAATGTGATTGAGAGAATTCGATCGTCTCAAATTCAGATTTGGGGGGGGGGAGAAGTAAGATAGAAGAAGGAGAGAGGGAGGGGGGAAAGAAAAGGGACGATCATCGGCACAACGTGAAGGCCTGTACTAATAATAATCACATTGAGAAGCGCCAGTCTGGGTAACCAGTTATTACAGTGTATTGACAATAAATTACAAGTTCAATGGGGCGAAATACGGGAAGTCTATACCTCAGATGTGTATTATTGGTAAATACATTGTATCCGCACTGTTCCTGACCAGATCCGAATATAGTCCCACTTCCTCTTGGGACTAAAAAGAGACACTAAAAGGGAGGGGCCGGATCATCTTTTTGGGAAAATGTGTAAATAAGATTTAAAAAAAACACCAAAAAAAGATTTTATATTAGTTGTAATGTTGATTTTCTTCTCGGTCTAGCCAATAGCCATTTATTCCATTATTTGGGTCTTTATTCATTGTATTTTTTATGCATTCCATTAAGGTTGTATCAAGGTACTTTCTTTTAACTAGTTATAGGTATAGTTCTAATAGAACCCCTGACTAGGATGTTATTCTCACATTCAAACCGGTGTTGCAGACTTCAACGTTCTTTCTGTATTTGATGTATCAACATCAACACACAAAGGGGGTTGGCAGGGACCAATGTCTGTGCTCATTTGACCTTCTGCTTTTGTCGTTGAGGGGGCAATCGAGACCGGCACGATGAAGTGGAGTACATAAGAGCTTCCAAGTCCTGGCACATAAAACTGGCGCTGGGATTTGAAGCACCCGCCTTCTCTTGTTTCAGAGTGTAATTGGGCGCTTACATGCAGCCACCTGACTCGAAACGGGATTTTGCTCGTCCCACTTGAATCGGCCCCCAATGGAGGGTCCCATTTCTTTTTGTCAATTCTCCGATTTCCCTCTCTATGGAAACCGCTGTGGCTAGTGTTGTGGTTCCGGCTTCTTCCAATTCTATCTCATCTAGAATGAGGAAGTACCCAAGAGTAGTTACTTCCAACAGTTATCTTGACTACGAATTCTACCAAGCCTATACTTCTCCATACGACAGATCAGAACATACAAGTCTCAATAAATTATGGTAGTACTCCATAGATATACATGGATCCAGACTACGTGTTCCTCCCCATCCTCCCTGGTGCCGAGATTCATCCGTCAAGATTATATTCGTGCCTGACTATTTTACCCCTTAACGAATGGACTTATCTCTCCACGTTGAAAAACTTACCATCTAGTTTATGTTAGCGCGTTGGACCTGTATACTGTCGCAGGGATGTGCCCTAACAGCTGATTTCTTCCCTTTAGTTATTATGTCATACCTAGTTAGGATCTGCAAATCCAGACTGTCTGCCGCCTTTTTGTTAAGAGCTAATTTCCGTAGTCCAGAGGGCTGAAGAAACCCCTTTCAGCTTGCCCACATTAGGGAGGACTAGAGTACACCGCTAATACTCCCTGTATTCGTATCTAGTACGTATATGCTAGCGAGCTTAGTGGTTAGCCAAATATGGGGAATGTGAGCTCCAAGGGAGACTAACATCAAAACACCCCACTTGATCGGTGGGAAATTTTTGCGGTAGACAATAACGGCCGAAACGAGTCCGAGTGCCGATGCTCATGGGATCTGATCCCCGAGTCCGTGAGATGAGGAGCAGTGCCTCGATCTATTCCCAAGACCTTTGTCTTTGTTTTAAAGTTGTATCATCATGTCTCTGTCTCTGTTCGAGCTTGATAGCTATGAGCTCATCTAAAGTATAGCTATAGTATCCGTTATAAGGTTTTGACCTTTTGAAGTTCCAAGGTTCTAAGGTTTCAAGGTTTTAGGGCACGATATACCGGAAAATCATATACATAACTATAATCTACCTGCATGTAATCCCAACTATGGAGTACGACTCGTGAAGCTTTACCAATTGTAGGAAGAGGCGCAGTATCTACTGTGGTACTTGTGTGGGAATTTTCACCGATACGATTGAGAGAATCTCAGTGGGTTTACTCCGCGAGCCCCTAAACTAACGATCCCGGGTGGGCCACAACACGGCAGGGGAGCGATGGTCGTATTCGTTTGATCGTCTGACCTGAAACATTTCTAGAAGTTCTAGTTTTATGCACATCAAGAACCTAGGGCTTTGGTCTTGATTTTCGAAAAAAAAAAAAAAAAAAGAGAAAAGAAAAATACAATTTTTCAAATTAGATGCGACGATAGCGGGACCTAGTCTGCTCCATGAGGCTTTTTCTAAATTCTGGTTGACATGTATCGGATTTGCACTTGAGCCAAAATCAGACCAGATGCTGTACTTCCGTATGCTCCATACTGAGCTGCCCCTTTTCACTCTTATCTTAAGAAACATCCATAGTGGTGATCTTTTTTGGATACATTAGTAGGTAACAGTAAGTGAAATCGTACGATCTTAGGCGTCCTACAGGGAGCTACCTTGTAAGGGTTTGCAGAGGCGAATTCTGTCGTTCTTTCGCGCAAAAAAAGCCGGATATCTGATCCTCATGGCAAACCTGGAATGAATCCCTTCCACCTGGGCAGGGCTACTATCCTGACTACATAGTCAGTTGCTCTCAGATCGCCGCCACATGGAGCTGATTTTTCCAATTCTCGCCAGGAATGCTTCCTAAAATAAAGGTATGAGTCTATAGTCTATCCACGGTACCAGAACCTACATTCACTGAGACATATAATGTAAATATTAATGTCCAGGGGTGGTGGCAAGCTGGGAAAACTTGGAAGTATATTACATTCAGCATTTAAATTCCATGCTCTCGAGGTCAAGTGATGCTAAAGTACCTATCTCTAGGCTACCTAGGAAACAGGGTATCTACACAGATAGAGAAATAAGGAAATTACATGTGTGAAATATACTCGTGTTTAGAATATCTTACAGTGACCATTCACTTAGATCAGCTAACCCTACACCAAAACCTTTATTCTCGATCCCAAGACCATTCCACCTGAGGGTCGACTTCCGGGATTCCGAAGCCTGGGGATATGTTGCTGTAAAAAGCTTTCATATAACCCTGGAATATTTTGAAGCCTGTCCTGAGCCACGAAAACCGAATCTTGAAGCCTTGAAAGTCAAAACTCATTGTATTGATATAGCTATAAACATAAATATGCGTATCATTCTCTAAGGCTTGAAATTTGAAACGCTCAAGGCTAAACGGCCTGAGGTAAAATGTGGTACTAGAAATTTAGCATTCTACTTTTTGAAAATGTGTACATGTTCAATAAGTGAGTGGAGATGTACCGTCTGACTTGTCTCAAGTGATTGCGATTCACGTCAGATCTGTACAAGCTTTTGTCTTGAAGCTTTGAGCCGTTACAAACAGTTGATCCGTGGGAAACCGAGCGATTGAAGAACTTCTCCCGAGAATCGCCTCTAGAATACAAAAAAAGAATACAAAAAGTATGAGCTTCTTTGATTTAGACAGGCTCTAAGCAAAGATCAAGAAATGGAGATATAAACAGATAAATGTGAATACGGCCATATTCAGAGTATTGACAATGCATAGGTACAAGTTTTCCGAGTAAGGCATCTGATATTACATCTGTATAGGTTACAGCCCTGGGCCTCTGAAGGTATCTTTTAGGAGGTCCACAGCAGTTCCTGACCCAGTGGGTGGGTAGGTTAGATACGGAACATGAGCGGCAAACATGAGTGAGTCTAGATGCCATTATTGTGAAATATACCTAGCTGGATGTTTCAAAGTTAAAAGTACAGTTTAATGTATAGATATTTAACTAAAAACCCAGTTAAAGCAAACCTTGTAAGAAACCAGAGAATTCCATTATAACAGTATATGTGTAGTGCTGTACTTGAAGAGTCGCAAAGAAATCTTCTTTCGATGAAACAAGATAGATAATGCCGGGCTTCCGGAGGTGGCTGCTCAACGTCTCTCTAAACAATGTGGGGTACACGTTGAACTATGGTACTAAGTACAAAATGTCGTTGAATTTTGTCGGGAATACATGATAACAATGCATTCTGCAAAGCAATTGCCTAGTACAGTAAGGCCTGAAGCTAGTGAACGCCATGTTCTAGCTGTGCCGCTATTTTCTCCATAATCCTGGATTTGCCTGCGATGCCCAAAATTAAGGCAAGCCATCTTGCATTTCGAACCAATGATGACCGGCTTCAGTTCCACTCTATTCTTTAAAAGCTCGGACAATGGGAATTATGGATGGCAAAATGCATGCCCCACCACGATGAAGCTCTAGCCCCTGGGTTTCCGCTTCGCAGGGGTTCACTCTCTGACACTGTGAGTTAAGAGTGAGGTTGCAAGGCTATTTACGGATGCGAGACGCCACTAAATAGATTGCTGCTCCACATGCGAACCAATTGGTATGCAAATTCCACCGGTTCATCGATTATGATGTGCATGATACTACGTCAATATGTCAATCACCGAGGTAGAGACGGAGGGTCCCGGGATTTGGAAATGTCTCGTGCTGAGCATATATTCTATTATGGTCATTATTCGTGATGGAACTTGCAGCACCGCTGATAACAAATTATATACAGGTCAGAAAAGAGGCAAAGGCTAGAGTCAGACGGACTCAGTGTTTTCTCTAGCCTTCTCCATCATGCCACTCGTCATCAAAGGGCTTTTTGCCCGAATTTCCTTTCCGTAGATCACAAATAGGATCGGTCCTAAACACAGAATGAGTGAAATGAGAGCTAGAAGTGAGCTAGCCCACTGAAACCCTAAGTTTGTGTACATGCTCCCGGCAGCCAGAGGCAAGAATGCCGATAGGATGTTCTCGCCAGTGACACAGGCACCAACTGCACTAGCAGCGTAGTTGGAATAAGCATCCATGAGATAGCCGGAAAGTCCTTCCACAACAAGAATACTACCGGCACCCACCATTGAGAGACCTATCGCAGGTGCTATCCAAGGGAAGCTGGCATATGAAGTCCAGGCATATGTAAACATGCCACCAGAGATTCCGAAGATTCCTCCGAGAACGGCCAAGTACAATCGTGCTTCTGGGATAGGAGTTCCTGGGCACTCCTTGTTACGAGCGGCAGAATTGAAGTAAATCTTTCCTGAGAACATGGCGAATCCCAAGCCAAAGAGTTGACCAATCACGATGGCTGATTGGATATACCCAGCATCTGCTGGTGACCAACCGTACAGCGCGGCAAAAACCTGCTCAACTGACTGTGTGAACAGGTACAGGGTGCCAACAGTAAAAGCAGACCAGAGGGCTAGGATGAAAAGGACACCCTCGGTGAAAAACATAACCATAGGCCGTGATGCACTGCGAACAACAATTTGAAGCATAGAAGTTCCCTCCCTGTCAAGCTCATGTTGGGTGTATGCGCATCTTCCTTTCTGTCGCAATGCCTTGGCACGCTTCCCAAGAATAGCAATTTCACGACACTCCTTGAACCAGAAGATGTAGATAGGGAAAAAGGCTCCGTACCAGATCAGCTGCATATATCCAATCCATCTCCATGAGAGAAACTGGAAAATGGGTGCGCCAATAACAGGACCGATGCTACTTCCAGCCATATAGGCCGCAATATATAAACGAACAGTGGAATTTCTTTCTCGATCGGTTTGCCATATGTTTCCAATCACTGTTGCAGCAGTATTTGACAAAATGGAGCAACAGCCGCCGGCGAAGAATCTCGTCACAATCATTGTAGCAAAGTTCTGGGCGACAGCCTGAGGTATGACAAACAAGATGAAGACTGCCCAGGTGGATAAGAATACCCCTCTTACACCAAAATCTTCCATCAATGGAAGGAGAAATAGCGAACTAAAAGCGCCGCCCATTGACCAGGATGTCACAGGCCAGTAGGAATTAGGAAAACCGGCATCGGAGACGTGAAAAGCTGCGTTTGTTGCATCATGAGCAACTGTGATGATGGTGCCGTTGAATATGGTGATAAAGGTGGCAAGAATTGCCAACCCGGTGATGGCCCATTTCTGGCGCAAAGACCAATTGAAAGGGTTTTCCGGGTCATCTGGTCCATCCCAGGTAACAAGTTCAACATCGTTGTTGTTGGTTTCAATGTGGTCTTGAAATGACTGTCAGTTTTGATAAGACTCGGTGCGTTGGAAAGACTAATATATACCTAGCGTTTCATTGTCTCCAGCAGCATCGCCTCGAGAGAATACCATGTTTAGATAATGAGATCCAGGATTCCCTTTAGGAACCACCTTAATTAGGTACTTGGTGACTCAAGATCTACTTGATTGTGGCAGCTTCTGAATCCTGATCGTATGACTTGATTCTTTGGTAAATAATAATCGGGATTCAGATGATTGAGTCGGACCTCAGGAATCAGGGTGTTAAAGAAATTTGCAGCAACTGAAAAGTGGTAGGGAGTACCTGAGTAGTAAGTACTCCTGAGATTTCGTGGTGAAATAGTAAAAAAAAAAAAAAAAAAGGACCAAATAAAATGAAATTCTTGTGTTCTTATTCACCTATCGAGCTAACGTCGAGATTTCCACTTAAAGTTGGCTTCTCCTGCCATTACCTTTTTTAGAACTAGCGCGGATGGGTCCTTTGAAAACCCGACGAAGTCTGGTTCACCGGTTATCATAAGCTAAAGGGGAAACTGAATAAACTTCAATGTTCTACATCTAGTTTTGAATCTTGGTAAACAATCCCGCATTCTTTTCCAATGAAGGGTTCAAATTAACATATAACTACCTAAATAGTTCCGAAATCTGCAGATTTTTTACATTTACATTACTCTGTTGCTCGCGGACGTCGATCCATGGCGATATCCACCTGTCCAAGGGCTGGCAGATCCAGTTGCAGTTCAAGGCTGATAACGAGCTAAATGAAGATCATGTTATGATACTTATTCACACATCTAAGAACATCTGTGGATGACTCGAGGAGCATAACATGACCTCAAAATGTACTTTAATTTTGCACAATAGCAGTCTTTTTCTAACCCCCGGGGCCTGTAGATTACCCTAATTCATGTTAGGTGCTTATTTTGATAGGCTCTCAAACCCTCTTTTAGAATATCCGTGAATGTCCGCAACTACCTAGGTATGCTTCTAATATCTATGTCATTGTGTCACAAAAAGTCACAAGGCGGATTTGATTGTTGCCATCCGTTCTTAGTGGAGGCTATTAGCAGGCTGCTAGCAAGCTATCCAATCATGAGTTGTTTTAAAAGTAAAAGGCAGGATGGCATCGCTCTTATTATGGGCTCAAACCCTCTTGAAGGACCTGAATCTGGACCTCCTGGAAACCATCACGACAGAAAAGAAGTATTGCCGGTGTAATCACACATTTTATTGCCCGTTTTTGGAAGGCGGTACACGAACCTTATCTTCTTTGCCACAAACTTTATTTGTAAGAAAAAGCACAGATATCAAGATCTTAGATGATGGCTTGATCTAATCCTGTAGATCGCCATCGTTGATAATGGAGTCTGAGGAATTTGATCCAAAGATTATGAGACTTTTTGTAGAGTTATCTACAACCATTAGTACTGAGATAATGAGACTGGAGTGAAAATTCTTGTAGTTGAGAACGGTAAATCAAACTCGTCATCACTTGGTGCGATAGCTCTAGAAGTGCAAGATAATTTAATCATGGTGTTGTCTAGATAAAAAAAAATTAGAAGATTTCCAGTTTCATGAACCTCTCCAGGCCTTAGGGCTATTAGGTGTCGTGTAGACATGTCCAAGGTATCGTTGGGTCGCCACCAACCGATGACGGCACCAGAAATTGCCCCAATAATTATTTGCCTCACCCATGCCCTTATATTCATCTATCAAGAATTGCTGTATTTCCGTTTGAAAAGCACAAGCCTACTATTCTTCACTATATTCATTGAAAATGGTCGTCACATGTACCGAAGGTCACCCGCTTGATCCTAGTACTACCCAGGGAAGCAACTACCTCAACCATCAGCAGAGGGGCATCGAAGCACACAACCTCAAGGATGTGGATATGATTGTAGATAGGAGTATTGCACCGTATGCCATGTATCACAATTATTAGTGGCTGTCTAATCCATGAAATCTTGCAGTTCCCCCCAAACCATGTGTGCCGAGCTTGCTCATCAGCATGCCATGGAGGACCTTCACTATTTGACTGAGCATTGCTCCGACAATCAAAGTACAGCTATAGGTATGGTTTTCTCCAGCTGTGACTGAAATTTCTGAGGAAAGGACTGACATGAAAACCTGATAGCTCGTAATTCGGTTGATCATGGCACCCAATGTGATCTACGCAGCCCGGAGGAGTTATAACGATCGTTGTACACTGGAAGGCCTGCAAGGCCATGTACAAGTCCTCTTGTTCTCAACTATCATACTATTGAAGGGTTTGGGAGTTAACCTAAGTGCCCGGGTGTGAAAGAGTAAGCTATACGGGGCGAAAGAAAGTAAAAGTTTGTTTTATAGGTAATAGGTATCAATGAAAGAATATGTTCTAATGAATGCACTTTACCTTTATGCTATGACACCGGGTGCCCCGAGGTGATACTGAAATCTCTATTCTCATCCCAATGTGCTTAATGCCCGTGTGTTTTGTAGCAACTTTGGAAACGTTTTTTCAGACTAAATTTTAACATGATAAATGCACAGGTGCTGAAATAATACTGCTATACTGATACTGCTATACTGCACTGTTTGAATCATAAACCTTACTTCCCCGATACCATGTTTGAGAAACCTTTGCCTCTAGGAGCATATCCGGGTTCCACTGCATGTCCACAATAATGAAATCGGCATTCAAGCCTTCCTGCAAGCTACCTGTCCACGAATCTGCAAAACGGGCATATGCCGCGCCTTGAGTAGCCGCAGTTGCAGCCTCAACTAAGCTAATACTGTATTCTGGATTAACAGTATCAGTAGAATCTGGTTCCAGTGCTGAGCGCCGAGTTGTGGCATTATAAAGGTTCGGAAAAGGGAAATGAGGCGCGGTAGGGGCATCCGTTCCAATGGAAAGAGGAGCGCCGCCGTCTAGGAACTCCTTATAGGCAAAGGCCCGCTTGCATCGGTCTTTGCCGATTAGGCTGGGCCATGCTTTGAAGAGAGCCGGGTCGGAATGCACTGGCTGCACCGAAGCGGTGATTCCAAGATTTCCGAGTCGCTTTGCATCTTCAGACCTGGTCATCTCGAGATGCTCGATTCTGTGTCTTCGCCCTGGGGTGCCGGCCCGTGACAAAACGTTAATGACCTGGTGCACGGCAAGATCGCCAATGGCGTGGATGGCACATTGGAGTCCACCGGCATCGGCGCGTTGGACCACCTCTTGCAGCATGTTCTCGGGCCAAATAGGGTCCACCGGATCAGATTTACCGGTGTAAGGTTGCGTGAGAGCTGCAGTGCATCCATCAACGACTCCATCGCAAATGAGCTTAATCCCTAGGATACAAAAGTCGGGTTCTGCGAACTTCTGCTTCAATTCGATAGCGCGATCGACGTATCGAAAGTTCTCTTCTTGATCACTCGCGAAGGGTACAAGCCAGTGAGCACCAATATGAAACGGAATAGAACTATCCTGGCGGTATTCATTTAGGAGTTCCCATAGATTTTCGTCCATACCCATTTCCACAAGGCCCGTATAGCCAGTGGCCGTATAAGACTTGAAAGTTGCGTCCAAAGCGCTCAGCTTATCCTCGTGTGAATACAAGGTTTCCAAATACGGCCAAACGATGTTTGTAAGGGCAGTTTCGTCCAAAAGGCCGGAGGGTTTCCCGTCCTTATCACGATGTATAGTACCACCAGGAGGATCTGATATATTTTCAAGTTTCATTTCTTCAAGAGCAGAAGTGCTGCACCACATAGAGTGAAAATCGAAAGCGTCGATAAAAATGGGACGTGGATCGAGATCATCCAACATGCTGGCTAGTGCAACTCCATTTGTAGAAGCTTGAATCCATCCACGGCAAAGAATCTGGGGAACATCGGGATTGGCCTGAGCGTATGCCCTGATTTTCTCCCGGATCAGCTCAAGAGAAGTACATGAAATGAGATCGACCTTTTGCAATGATTGTCCAAAGTGCAAGATGTGCACATGTCCGTCAATAAAACCGGGGACGACAATGCGATTCTCTAGATCGATGACTGTTGCATTGACGGGGATCTTTGTTTCATCGAATGATCCAACGTAGGTAATTTTGTCATTGTCGATGATCATTGTCTCTGAAAAATTACTCCCATCTTTTTGTGGCGAAAAAATGCGACCATTCCGAAATACCGAAGTCATCAGAAGAGGTTGATTTATATTTACAGAGATGACTTCGAGAGAGATAATGATTTGGCGGTGAAATAGAAGAAGGGTTGGGACAAGAGAATGTTAGAATGCCGCTGTAGAAGTAGTTTCCTTTTGGAGAAAAAAGGCGGAGATGATTAATGAAGAAGAATGTGAACAGATAAAAGCTATTATTGGTCGATTCTATTGGTTAGATTCTTGTCTAAAGATAAAAAGATTTGGATACTACCGTTTATCTTGAATGTAACTATACATGAGTAGTTTTTGCCGTGAGTACGAGATATTGAATATTGAATAAATAAACATTGTATCTGACTTGATAAGTTAACAAGTAGTGTCTACTCGATGATATTTAAGTATCAACAAAAATTAGCAGGGTCAAGCCTTAACTCCAGGGTTGCTTACTACTCCATACTCAACTACTTAATAGCTGTAGAAGGTACCTATCAACCGCCTTCTTCTCACTTGGTTCAATTTTTCTCAGTTTCTGTAACTAATATCCACTGTTTCCGTACGACACATTAGGCTATCTCTTTCTATTGGGTATAGTTTTAGAATTTTTGCAGGTGGTCACTTGGATGGACTGCCCAATGCATCAATGAGTTACCCAGTGGCTCTCTTTTGAGTTCTTTTGACTCTTTGACCATAAGGGGGTTGGAATATCAAAGATCATATCATCAAAAAAAGGCCGATATCACCTGCCAAGGTTTCGACCGACAGGTTGTACTGTACCTCCCGAGTTCTATCAAGTTTCATATCATTCTAGGAAATCTTGGAAGACTCCATCGGATATCTCTTGAAAATTTATCAAAACGTGTTTTATCGCCGAGAATCATGTGAATCAAAGGTGAGCACCCTCTAATGTTATCTAATGATGCTCCTACAGCCTTGCAATAATGTTGTGGTAGATGATGGCCACGTGCCTTACGTGGCAGACCTTCCTTCCTACGCAGCAGACCTACGCAAGGTTTCTTCTTTCCTCACTCACTTCACTTCTTCTTCGCACTTAACTTCTTTACGCTTCACTTCTCCAAAATTTTGTTTGGACGATACCTTCAATTAGTTCTTCACAAACAGTTCCCCAAAAGGCGCCTTAACGTAGTGCACCATGGCAGATCAGCCATACCAAAGACAAGTATCGGGTCTGATTTTGGAACCCAAACCAACTAGCGACCCAAATGATCCACTGGTATGTAACCGCAGGGATTTTACTCCATGTGTGACGTAAGTGCTGATTAGAATCGGTTTTCTAGAATTGGGTAAGCATCTGCACCAACATTCCAGTCAAGTTTGATCGCGCTGACTGGGATGTGCTAAAGACTCAAAGCCGGAAGCACTTGAACTTTGCATTGGCTTGCTATTATGTCATCATCGTTCTCGCACAGTGAGTTAAGTGATCTTGGAATTGTAGTACAAGATCAGCACTAACTCCCGATGTCATCCAGAATCAATATTGCAACATCCACTTGGGGTCCTGTTCAAAAAGAGCTAGGCTTCAGTGTCGCACTTCTTAATGACAGCAATGCAGTCGGCTGTGGAGCCTTATGTGTAGGCGCCATCGTCTTGGTTCCCTTCGCATTGAAATTTGGACGACGACCAGTATACATCCTGAGCTTGGCCAGTTTATGTGGTCTTAGTGCTTGGTCTGCTAAGATGCAAAATGCTGCGGACTTGATGTTAGTCAATATCTTGAGCAGCATTGTTGGATCTCTTGCAGAAGTCATAGTTCAGATGACTGTGACAGATGTGTACTTCGTTCACGAGCGAGGGCTGATGAACACCCTATACTTCTGGTTTATGACAACTGGCGCCAATCTGTCCACATTGGTGGGCGGATACATTACTCTCTCCCAGGGGTGGCGTTGGGTCTGGTGGTGGATGACCATATTGCTAGGAGCGGGCCTTGTTGCCTTCGTATTTCTTTACGAAGAGACAATGTTTATCAGATCAATCGATGGCACGGGAAAAGAAAACATTGAAACGTTGACATCCCCCAGAGATTCGCTTCCTACTGGTCAAACAACCACTGGCACAGCTCATATCGACTATACTATCCCCAAAAAGACCTATTGTCAAAAGTTAGAGCTATGGTCCAACTCTCCAATATCATTTGACCAACTTTTCAAGCATATATATCAACCATTCACCATTATGGCTACCATGTCAACTGTGTTCTTCATGGCTTTCCTCTATGGAATGATGACTGCATGTGCCTCGGTGCCTATCGCAACCTTATCCACCGTGATGACTCTTCCTCCATATAGCTTTACCTCTGCTCAGATTGGTCTTATGGGTCTCTCTCCATTCATTGGTACGAGTTTGGCAGTCTTAATTTGTGGAATTTTAAGTGACTGGATCGCTATCTATCTTTCAAAGAAGAATGAAGGAATATACGAACCAGAAATGCGTCTTTGGCTTGCACTAGCATTCACCCCATTTGTGGCAGCTGGTATTTTCATGTTCGGTATTTGCTTGGAAAAAGGTCTGCACTGGCTTTTACCAGCTTTTGGACTGGCTATATGTGCATTTGGACTTGTTCCAGCCAGCAGTGCTGCATTGACTTATCTCATGGACGCATATCCCAATGTAAGTGCAGTCTCAATGGTTTTAATAGCTTCATGACCACTGACCATTGATAGATCATTGCGGATGCGGTGGTCGGAGTGACATTTCTACGCAATATAATTGCTACGGTCTTTGTCTTCGTTCTTCAACCATGGGTTGATCGCGTAGGATTGGCATGGTTTTATGTGGCATTTGGCCTGATTACCACATTTGTTATGATGTGCAACTTGATATTTATTGTCTATGGGAAGAGTCTCCGGGCCAAGTCTACTGAAAAGTACAAGCACTTCAGCACCAATAAGCTGGAATAGAGTAAAGTGTTCAAGAGTCTCCAGGGGACTGTGTACCTAGATGATAAATGACATTCGTGATATTGAGGCGAACCCAACTGTTCACTACAACCAGATTCTGATCTCTGCCAGTAAATAGTCATTATACCTAGGTAGATATTAATTCCACTTAACATAGAACAAGGAAGAATATCTCTCATAGCTATTCCATATAATTTTGGAAAAAGAAAAAGAAACAGAAAACAGAAAAAAGAAAAAAAAAAAAAAAAAAAAAAAAAAAAAAAAACAGAAAACAAGGTTATACCGTAATCGTAAGGCCGCACATTTGTTTTACCTCTATTCTTCAAAAAGGGGAAATTAAAAAATCTGTTAGATAACTAGTCTTATTCATTAAAATTATAATATGTGAGTAGGTACGTAGAATCTACAAGTATATAGAAATGGGCTAATAATACTTGCCTATTCGCAATTCTTAGATTTTATAATTGATTTCGGAGATTATCGACTGCCAGGTCCATTCACTTTGAATCTTCGCGACAATCATGATACCGCTGGGTCAAATTCTTCCAATTTGAAAGGGTTTTCCGCTTTTTGCAACAATTTCAAGGGTTTTAAGGATTTCCGGTTTCTCAATAGCACTATTAGGTGCCAACTGGGCATCTACAGCATTGGGATTTAATCGCTTCGAGTACCATCTTTCCATGGCTCCTCATGGTTTTCTAGCTTTGCTTATACAACTGTTTATCTACTCATTATCTACCTAGCTAGATGGAGAAATACCCTGGAAGGAATACCATCCGATGCAGAGAGCTTGATTTAGCAAGTCCCTAAGATCAATTGATGCTAGAAGGAGTGGGCCACTTTCTTGACATCCAAGGTTTCAACTTCAACTCCTGAGATGTAGTTGTGGGCCTTCAAATCCTGATAGTATGCCAGCTAATAGACCCACGAGTGGAGCATATGTACTTTGTAAATCCAAAGCTACCTAGGAGATAGAGACCAACAATGTTGGAACTTTTTGAAAGGACTGTCAACCTTGAAATATAAATACTGAATGATCACCTAGCTTTTGAGATTGAAACCTCAACTCTCTTTTAGGGCTCCTCTCTTCCCCTTCTCGCTACAAGCAATCTACTAGGGCTATTTGAAAATGACGGTCGACTTTTTCTCTCTTATTGCCAGCCCGGAATTCGATTGTTTGGACTTTCATGACTGCAACCAGCTGAGTTCCCAGGAACAGCAGGATGTCTCCCAACGTCTATACAAACCCCTTCGTCTCCTGCTAGAAGATGTGGGGTATAAGCAGCACACTGTACCCCCTGATGACAAGCTTCGCCATGACCTTGATGAGTGGGTCAACGAACACGTTCGACCCATCCTTCCCGGAAAAGATAAGGTTCTCGCACGCACCATGGAATACGCTGTTACCTTTGCTGAGTACTGCTATCCTCTTTGTCAACACGAGACGAAGTTTGTTGTAGCTGCTCTCACCACTGTGATTATATCATGCGACGACAGTTCTACCATTCTGGATTCAGATCAGCGCAGCAGCCTTTCCCTCGTTCTCTTTCGATCTGTGGCGAGGACTTCCTCCCAATGGCTCTTGGAGCGTGGCCTTAAGACAAGGTCTCACAATGTGTGCCGACTATTTTGGCTCGCAGGATCCACTTGTTGGAAGCCTAGCCGCAAATAGTATGAGTGCTTTTGTGGATGCCTGTGCCCGAGAAACCAGAATGGAGACTGAATTACCGCTCTGCAATGTAGATCCCAAGCGTCTTATGCATTCTCATCCCAAGGAGGAAGAGTGCTCGCTGGAAGGGTTTCCTGCCTACCTGCGTTCATCTAGTGCTGCGCCATTGTTATATCTGATTGCATCCTTCAAAATATCGCGCCAGAAGGAAGTTGACTCCAACATTTATATATCATCAATTCCTAGCATCAGCCATTTTATCAACTATATGAACGATTTGCTTTCCTTCCCTAAGGAAATGGCTGACGGAGAAACATGGAACTACATTTTCCTGAAGACAAACGCCAGCCGACAGGCAGGCAGGCAGAGCATGTTTGAATCCAACAGCTCTAAGTTATGGACCGTTCGAGATACATTCTATGAACTACTCGAAAGTGTTCGACGGGCTACTCTTGGAGTGGACCAGGCTTTCACAAAGTGCATCCCTCCTGATAGCAATGATATGAACCTAGTCCAAAAAGACATCAGATTAGCAGCGCAACTTTGGACTGCCCACAAAAATGGATATATTGCCTGGCACCTCACCTCTAAAAGATACAGACTGGATGGTCTCTTTGAGGAGATGGAGAACTGATTGTCCTGTCTCACATTACTGATACCTCGCTTTCTCATCTTAACATGCCTGCACAGCTTGTGGTCTTTTTTTTTTCTTTCTTTTTTTATTTGATTTCAATAATTATTCGTGTTTAAACCTAGAACAAGATTGAAGAATAGAAGATATAAGGGGCTAAATCAAATATGAATTTCAAATGTTATTTTCTTCTTGAACAGGGCGTTTTCACTGGAAAGTAGTTCTGTCACCTGTTAACTTCAATAGTTAACCTTAGAATCAGCTGGGTTGTACCTTGGAACTGTATTCATACCCAACCAACCCCTTTAGAGAGAGAATAGTTTCTACCCGCGTACTCCCGCTGTAACTAGATGGTCTTAGCATTGCCCCATCAGGATACCGCCATTCATTACAAGATTCAAATGCTCGGGCTGCATCGCAGCTATATGACTACAGACTACCCATAGAAAGACCTTAGCCAAACTGTTTGTATTTATTTCATTCACAGCAATTGTTTCCCCCAAACTTAAGGACAACCAGCTCGTGAATTACACAACCAACGCAGTCGGTGTACGTGGCTGGACTCCATGATCTGATCCACATTGCATTAATAAAGAATAGCCGACCGGAAGATTTAGAAGATTCAAAGCGAAGGAAGGCTGTCAGACCCACCAGAGCTAAGTAACCAAGAAGCGAGCGACTAAGCGACCTCCGGTACATGATCCAGTCAATTTATAGCTAATTCATAATGGGATCATCTAGTCTAGAACACATGCCCTCTTCACTACGGTCCACTAGGTTCTTGTTATATGACGTGATGTAGAAAGGATAGACAAGAAAGGGGCGGTAGTATTTAAGTCAAAAGATGTGGGGTCGGGGAAGTCTTCCTATTGGCTTCTACTACAACTGCCACAGCAAGGGGAAGGATTGCAAGATATGGAGCTTTACATGTGGCTGCAGATCCTCTTATTTGGAAAGACTGACTATAGTCGCGACTGGTAGGCAGCACAGCTTGACTAGGTTGATATCCAAATTGAACTGAATCGATTTCAATTGACATGAGAGATTTATCAAGGTACAAACATCGAGCGCACGCACTCAGAAGTTCCATTGTCTCAACCAGGTCTCCATCAGCGCTGCATTGACTGGGCCGAGGGTGCGCATCGTCTCACTAGCGCCTTGGGCGTGGGTAGTCTGCACAGGTGCAGCCATACTGCTCTTACCATGCTCACCATTGAGACTGCGGTAAAAGTCCAGAATCTTGAGCGCCGGCTTGTCATTGAAGTCGGCCTCAGTTGGGTTAGCGAATGCCGAAAGGGCGGCAATCCAGTCGCTAAATATGATCGGCTCAACCGAGTATCGGTCCTCGATAGGTGGGATTAGAGACTTCCATGACGTGCCGAAGGGGTTGACGAGGTTGAAGGCTGCCGTTCGGTCGTTGTTTTCCGTTTCGCGACGGGAGCGCGTTATTTCTACTACGATCTTGGCAAGCGAGTCCTGTGTTTCACGGAATCAGTTGTAGGTACAAGACATAGTCGTAGACGTTATAGGTAACTTACCACGGGGATCCAGTCCACATCCCAGTCACCAATCGCTGTCGGAACCTTCTTAATGGTTTTGGATGTGGCTATTATCGCAGGCACCCATTCCTGTCTGTTCCAGACACCTTTCTCCGTAGTCGGACCAGCAATCTGCCCTACACGGTGGAAGCTAGTAGGTACACCAGAGCGAGCTGAAGAGATTGCGCAAATTCGCTCGGATACAAACTTTGACTCTCCATAACCTTGTACCAATGCAACATCGGGGTCTTCCAGTGGGATCTCTGGCACAGAGGGGCCGTGCTCCTTGGTCCAGCCACCAATAGTGGAGATGGATGAAATGAAGTGTATGTGTGCACTGTGTGTGCTCTCTAGGCTGAAATCTATAAATCGTCGCATACCCTCGATATGGGGATGCTCGAACGCCGCGACGTTGTGGTTGAAGTTGACCTTCCAGGCATTGTGGATTACCGTGTCCACCGTCTTTGTGAGTTCTTCATATTTAGACATAGGAAGGCCAAATTTTTCCGCGCCGAAGCTAGCCTGCAGAAACTCCACACGCGAGGAGAAATCGCTCGGGATGACAATGCCCTTCTCCTCTAAGCTGAGAATCTGTCTTTGACCGGCATCTTCGGAACGGTTCAAACAGTAGATTTTGCTGACTTGAGGGTCCTTGATAAGTTCACTCAGAATGTAATTACCCAGAGAGCCAGTCGAGCCAGTGAGTACAACCGCATATCTAGACTCTCGGTTGAAGGAGTGGACCTGTTTTATTGGCAAGTTTTTGGTGTATTTCTTGATGAGAGCATCAATTCTTTCATGTCGACTTTGCACTTGGTCCTTGCCAGCCTCCACAACCGCATCTATGCCGTTGATGAGGTTGTAGATAAATCCTGAGAGCTGAGCAACTGTGGGATGAGAGTACAATTTCTGGGGGTTGATGACGGTGCTATCAGTTGGTCGATAGGAAGAGATGGCACCTTGCAGGATCTTTGAAAGTCGAAGTGTCTGAAGTGAGTCCAAGCCTAATGCGAAGATATCACTTGTTTCCGACACGAGTTCAATCTCCAATTGTTGGGAAAGTATATCTTGAATGATTTTTTTGACCTCCTGCAGAGTAGAATCTTGAGGAATTATGACAATATGCTCCTCGTCTGAGCGTTCGTAAATCGCGTCAATCTCCTCTGCGTAGTCGCTCATGGTAAGTCGGTGTTGAACCGACCCTTTAGGAGTTTTCTGGAATGGCTTGCTCTTAGAGGCTATGCCGATCTTGGTCTTAAGCACTCGAGCATGTGCTGGTGCGATTTTGTTCGCCTTCTCAACGATAGGCCAAGTTTTCTCAATGAGCAGCCCTTCAGAGAAGTCCTCTGGCAAATCCTCCCAGTTCGGTTCAATTACCAATGCTGACTGAAACCTTCCTTGTCCCACAACAAGCGCACTTGCCACGAGCGGATGTCCCTCAATGACCTTTTCCATTTCGATTGGATTGAACTTCTCGCCATTACTGAGCACAATCACATCGTCAAGACGGCCTTTGTATCGCCATAGGTTAGGTTTGGTAGGGTGTGGCACGAATAAGTCTTTTGTACGGTATTCTGAAATTTCAGGATAGGTGTGGAAGATGGCAGCAAAGTCACGGGTCTCACTTCTCTGTAACACCAGCTCATATAAATTGTCTGCGGAATATTGCATGTGGAATAACGGATTAGAAGGGTTCCATTCAAGCCACTCCCAGTCTTTTGGATCCTTGGGTGCCAGGTTAGAATAGATTGAAGCTTCACTTGAGCCGATCAAGCTCTGTAGACGGATGCCATCTGCACAAAGCTTATCGCCAATCACAGGCGACAAAGGTGCACCGGCGAAGAAGATGATCTCGAAACGCTTGAGTAGATCAAGACCGACCGTAGAGACTCCAATGCTTTCAATGATGGAAGGTGGCAGCCAAACAAGGTCGGGGTTGGTTTCATCGTAGATCTTAGCGAGTAGTTCCACTGTCATTGGTTTCTCTGGACTCAAAACAAAGGGAATGCCATGGCAAATGCTCTCCAAAATAGCTGCATAGCCCATCAAATGGAAGAAAGGAGCACACACAAGTTGGAGTGCTCCTGGTTTCTGCATATGCATCATTGAACCTCGTCTTCCGGGAGGGACAGGTAGCTTAGTAGTATTGTCGAAGGCGGATAAGTAACCATTTGTGAATGGTACAGGCTTAGGGAATCCTGTCGAAATCTTAGTTGCAAGTAATTGGTACTGGTAGAATGAGGGAGGGCTTACCAGTTGTGCCAGAGCTATGGATAATGATCGGCACCTCATTCTCGAGATCCGCGTACAGGGCAGCACAAGGATATTGATCAACCTTCTTGCCAAAAGTCTCCCAAAGAGCAGGGAACTCCGATGATTGCAAAAGTCTATCAGCATTCAGCAGTGCTTCAACAACTTTGCGTTGCTCAGGACTATAGATGATCTTGGAAGTCTTTGTTTCGTTCAATATGTGAAGGGATCCTGCCTCTGAATTCCGAGGTGAGATCAAAAGTACCTATCCAGTTGTATAAGTTAGTCAAGATACTCATTCACCAGCCAAAATTGGAATACTCACCGAGTGCCGAGTTTTGATACAGGCAAGTGTAATAGTAGCATAGCGGATATCATTGGCACCCAGATAGACAAATGATTTACACTGGGAGCTGAGACCGATAGTCTTCTCAATCCACTGGGCAGTGTAGTTCACTGCGTCAGCCAAATCTCCCATAGTGACCCTGCGCCATTCTTTTGAAGTCTCCGTGAAGATGGGATGGATGCAGAATAGCTTCTCCGGGTTTTCGTATGCCGTGTCATCAACAATCTGGCATACCAGCTTTTTACGTAGAGTGTCAGCCATTCTGATCAGCGCGGAAGAAATAAAGCCAAAGGTGAATATATAATTGTGTGTGCTGTTTTGAGCACTCTGTGGAATCAGGAGTCATTTTATATGGAGAGTTTCCCAACAAATGTACCAAGGAGCATAGTATGCACGGTGCATAAAGAGAGACGTTGACTTCTAAGATTTCCCAATCTGAAGTATTTGCCGCTTTTCCGAATTATACATAATTATGCCACGACAGTGGATTATTAATTTTGTGGTCCCAGCATCCACAGGTTGAGGGGTAAAAGTTGAAATGGTAGCTGTAGATTAAAGTAGTACGAAATGTCGCCGAATGTCGCCGATAGATCCGTGAAAAATGACGTTGAGCCGATGAAGTTACTTGAAATGGTTCAATACTCCGGTGATGATATTCAAGGTCTTGAGATATATAGACGATAGTTATGACATGCAAGCCATGCGCTGCATTGTGCAGGAACACACACGCGGGTTTGATTAGGATCTAACCTGATATAGCCTAGTCTGCAGTTCTCTTCAATACGCGTATCTACTTCTCAGTCATCAGTCACGCCTGAGTATTCTTTCTGTGTGATAATGCACTGCGTCTGCCTAATTTTGTGTGTCGATAGTTCAGGGTAGAGGCTACCCTTCCTTGCCTCTGGCTGAGCGGAGCTGGTATGCTTCATTGTGGAGTTTGGCTATTCATCCGTGAATAAAAATGTTCTAGCACAAATGTTCTAGCATAACTAGTCAGTTATTTACAGAAATGACCTATACACTAGAATCAAATATATACTCCTAGTCTCTGTACCACCAACTGTTACATGACTTTTCGCCTGCAAGATCAAGAGGTCTTATCGCACAATCAATCCAACATTACATGTATACAACAGAAGTGTATGAGCATACAGAAACTCAATGTTTTATTTGGCGTTTTTTACGTCTACACAGTACACAGTAGACTTCCAAGGTCATTTGCCACCGTGAAGTTCCACAACACTAAGCTTTAGGCTATCCGACCAAGCCGGCCCGAGCCATTCCTTTGCCGATACCCACAGTACTTTGTTTTCAACCTTTCAAGGGATCTTTATCACATATTAATAGATCAGGTCTATTGAAGTTTAAATCCCCAGTTTGACAAAACTCAACCCTTACCAGCTTTATGGCAAAAAGCTGGACTTTTTTAATTGTGAGGAAATCCCTTTTATTAGCCTTGGAAGCACGTGAGCTCCTACCTAGGTCTGAGCTCGTAACCGATCCAAGTCTCCAACCTTGGAAGGTTGCTGGGATGAATTCCATGGTTTGATACTAATGGCATATATGATACAGTATAAAACATTCTGAAGAGTTGAATCTATCTAATCTGCACACTGGACAAGCTAGAGGGATGTCGGAATATGAGACAAGTGAGCTAACAAAACAACTTATCTCCTATCATGGATATAATAAGATGATGGTTCCATGTTCAGCTTTCTACTCCGTACTTTCTCTCTGATGTATTTGCTACCCAGGTAATTAGCCCTCGTATAGGTGGGACTTTTGCGGCTTACAGCGGCACATGGCATACGACCATTGGCCAAGTCATGCACGCCACGCATGAAGTCTGACTTACCCATGAAAACCCTGGATGTATAGTTATATGATTGGCTCCATCGCTATATTCGTGCATTTGGCCCGGCCCCTGCAGATAAGCCGGTTAGTCATCGGTCCGACATGAGCGGCCCCATTTTATCCCCCAGATGGCTCCGGCGGAGTCCGTTCTATGGTTGAATTTTATCCATTTGGAGCCTGATGGATCCCTTGAGCCTAGCAGCCAGCATAGCTGGTGTTGCTACTGCTGCTTTTCAGATTATTACATATCTAGAAACAGTTGGCGCTGGTGGGAAAGAAAGATTCCAGCTGCTACAGGAGCTGACGAGCCTATGGATCACCATTAAGGCTTTACATGCGCAAATAGTTGATACTCTTGACGAAGACCATTTCCCGCCACAACTCAAGACCTTGTTCACGAATGGGAACCTTCTACAAGAGTTGGAGAGCCTTGTCAACGATGTGGACAAGAAGCTCAAGCCCCGCTCATCGCGAATCAGTATTCGACAGACTCTAGGGTGGCCGCTAGCGAAGCAAGATGTTATCCAGCTAGTTGAGCGGATGGGACGCATGCAGCAGACTCTGCATGCAGCGTTAGGTCAATCGAATTATTCCCTCACTCGGGGCATTCATCGCGACGTCCAGGCTGTCAAAGCAGTTCTTGACGAAGGAAAGCTGAAGCCGATAATCGACTGGATATCTTCACTGAACTTTATCGCAACGCAAAACTTGTTGTTCAAGGGCCATCACCAAGGGACGTGCAAATGGTTTTTGGAAAGTGATGAGTTTCGCCGTTGGAAAAGTGACGAGGATGTCATTCTTCTCTGCCCAGGAATCCCGGGAGTCGGCAAGACATTCTTATCATCAATTGTTATCAATGAGCTTGACAGACTGCGGCTGAGCGAGAAGGAGGGTCTCAAAGATTCAGCAGTCCTGATGCTTTACTGCAAGTGGGATGATTCTTCGTCGCAGTCTGTTGAAAACCTCCTGGCAAGCTTGGTCAAACAGATTGCCCAGCGTTATGGTCTTGTGTCAGAAGAGTTGCCCAAATTGTTCACAACACACAGTAAGGCCGGAACAAGTCCAGATCGAGACGAGTACTTTTCGGTACTCAGAGCCGAGCTGAGTGCCTTTTCGAAAACTTTCATTGTGATTGATGGCCTCGATGAACTGAGAGAGGAGAGAAATAGACTTCTGCTGATCGAGACACTGACATCGCTGACGTCAGTGAAAGTGAAAGTCAATCTTCTGGTGACGTCCCGACCAATTGATAGTATTACAAGGCACTTTATCAACGTTCCTATCACATGCGACAAATGCAGGAAAAGTATCCGTCAGAGATATCACTTTCATTGCAGTGAATGTGATGAAGACGTCGTTGGCGGCTTCGACCTTTGTGAGCCGTGCTATGGGAAAGGAGAGCGATGTAGTCGCAGAGGTCACGTCTTTGTAAAACAGTTCAACAGCAGCCGAATTGACATTACTGCGATGGAAGAAGATTTGCTCACTTATGTGAAGTGGCGAATCGATTCATCAGAGTTTCTTCGATTTTTTGTTGAAGGCAATCCCGCGCTGATGGATGATATCGTTCTTGCTGTTGTTGGAGAAAACGAGGGGGTTTTCCTGCTTGCAAAACACAATATGGATTTCCTTGCATCGTTGATGCGACCCTCTCAAGTCAAAAAGGCGCTGGAAGGTCTTCCTAAAGAGCTAGAAGGTACTTATACAAATTCAATGATGCGCATCAAGGACTTGCCAGACAGCCATAGGGAAATTGCCATGGAGTTTCTACGATGGGTTGTCTTTGCGGAACGTCCTTTGGAGCTTCACGAGATTGAGCATGCTATTGCCGCCGGGGATGAAGCCCAGGACATTGGTCCCGATGATATTATTCGTGCGCAAGTAATTGCGTCGATGTGTGCTGGAATTGTGGTCATTGACGAGTCTGACAGCGTTCGTCTGGTGCATTTTTCAGCGAAGAATTTCTTCTCCAAACACCATGAGACTTGGTTTCCCGATGGAAGTATAAAGTTGACCTCGACATGTCTTTCATATCTTCAATTTGAATCCTTTTCCCAGCCATGCACAGGGTCCAGTGAATCTGCTGATTTCGATGCACGCTTGAAGAAATATCCTTTTCTCAGGTATGCGGCGGAATTCTGGGGCAATCATCTTCTCAAAACTCCACAAGACGATTTATTTGGGTTTGCTCGGAGGTTACTCAAAGAATCTGGGTATTTTGCATCCTTATCACAGGCCTTATGGTACGTGGACAATGCAGACTCGTCAAGCTGGGCTGGAAAAGATGGTAGCACTGCCTTGCACTTGGCCGCACACTTCGGATTAAACAAGCTAGTGGTTGAGCTTCTAGAGGATGGAGTCGACCCGAATATTCGTGATGTGAATGGTGTTACACCGCTGATACTTGCCTCCATACGTGGAATCGTGGATGTTGCCGCCACTCTGATCCAAGCAGGGGCTGATGTCAATTCGGCGGACAATGTCGGCGCAACTCCGATATTTGGCGCCACCCTTCATGACCAGGAAGAGGTGGTCAAGCTTCTACTCACGCAAGAGACAACTGATGTGAATTTGAGAATCAATGGATATACACCATTGATGGTAGCTGCACAAAACAAATTTCTCGGCATTCTTAATGCGCTCCTACAAAACCCGAGCTTGGAGATTGACAAAGGATCAACGGAGTCTGGGCTTACTGCATTAATGATCGCGGCTATGGGCGATAAACCAGAAAGTGTAGAAGCGCTTCTCACCCATCCTGGAATTGACATCAATTTTCAATCCACAGATGGCTCAACAGCTCTTCTCTGGGCGGCAACTGAAGGATACGGTCTGGTGGTGGATATTCTCCTTGATAATGGTGCAGACACTGAGGTGATGCAAGTCGGCACTCTCGGCACTGCGCTGAATCGAGCTATTGATGAGGACCAAGTCCATGTTGTCGAGTTGTTACTTGCGAGAGGAGCTAATGTACATCACACGGATGTTTTCAAACGCGGCATGCTTCATTCAGCTGCAGTCAACGACCGATATGAGATACTGAAAGTCCTTCTCGAATTTGACACTACATTAGACGTCAACATGCAGGACGTTAATGGGAAGACAACGTTACATGATGCAGCCAGAAGTGGATGCAAAGAGACTATTGAAATTTTGTTGCAGTATGGAGGTGACCCAAGTATCAAGGACAACTTTGGTCGAACACCGACCTACATCGCTCGCGAAACAAATAATTACATTGCTCTTGAGATGCTTCGAGAGGCAAGAAGAGCCAAAACAGAAAACAGAGAGGCAGAAGACGTCCCTGGTCCTCTTCCCCTACGCACCGACACTGGATCGATCATCCAGCCAGTCAAACGATCAGACACCGACAACATACCATTGTCTATCTGGGCCCTTTCCAACTCCCAGTCCATCAGTGAGCTAAGTACTCGACTTGAGACCGCGACTTTGGAAGAAGTCAATGCGCAAGATCCGGACAATGGCCAGTCGGCACTGCATTACGGTGCCTCGCGCAATAATCCCGACACAACACGTCTTTTGATCTCTCATGGTGCGGATATAAATCTTCCAAACCATTATGGCCGTACTCCGTTGCATCTGACTACTCTTTACAATAGCGTCAGAGTGGCAGAAGTCCTTCTAGATGCTGGAGCTGATTTTGAGACCCAAGATCAATGGGGCCAATCCCCACTAGCTACAGCTATGTATGATAGGAATATGGTAGGTATTTTATTGGTGGAATACGGAGCTGAATTGCCCAAGGAGCGCCAAGCGTTGGGCGATTTACTCGAGCTGGCTGTTATCTATGGAAAGGAAGATGCAGTCCGGCGTTTGGTCGCTGCCGGGGCTGAAATTTGGAGAAAGAATACCTATGGCTATACCCCGTTTGCGATTGCCAGACTGTATAGTCATGAGAAGATTGCAAATCTGCTTCTGGAATTAAGGAAACCGTCAGACCCGACTCAACTTGAGGAATCAGAAACGCCACCTGAACACCTTACAATCGACAAAGAGAAGAAAAAAGCTCTATCAGACTCTCTTCAAATGACTAAAGATGTTAATCGCGAACCTGCTGTAGGATATCCCGAAGAAAAGGTCCAAAAAGATTATGAAAACCCACCAACTCAGTTGCCGCCTGTTGAGACCACCAAAAAGCCAGGCCAGGTAGCCACCTCCAGCGAAGGTGGCTTGCTATTGGATTCACCAATGATCCGCCAGATATTCCTCACTCTTCTGTTATCGTTGATCGTGATAACAGCAATCACAGCGATGCCGAACGGGGTGATGACGAGAATTTTACCTTCACGTGTATAGTATAGTGACGAACTCAGCCATGTCCACTTGGACATGTGATTTCAGTCCTCATAATATGGAAATTTTGATGTAATTCATGGTCTCATTTCTGTCTCCATTAAAAACCTGGTAAAAATTGGGGAAAACGGTGGTGAAATCTAATAATGCAGGCCAGTGTACCCATTCAGCTGATACGACTCTTCAATCCAATACGCCAAACAAAAACCCTCGAGACCAGTAAATCATTTGCGCCAGACTCCTCGTGTGCTTCTTATTTCTAGCAGCAAGCGTCATAAAAAGGGGATTTCGTGTAACATTATGAAGTATGTGCTCGCCAGCTTAGAAAAGCCCCATGCGATGACCCCAAGCATCAGTCCTTGGGTTGACAACTATCCGGTAGGGGAATGGGTTGGATTCACTGGTCGTAATAGGCGGGATATGGTCCTTGTCCTTATTAACCACAGTGAGGATTTTCATAGCTGCCTTCTGAAGCATATTGGTCATAGCCTTGCGGACTTTGGCTCTTTCTATATGATCAAATTTGTCAGCTTGGAACCTATCCCCAGAATCCGCATGACACATACCAGAATCTGTGCGAGGAGTGGCGATAGTCACATCCAACGTCCAAATTTCCCAGCACACCTCTTCTTCGCCCTTGCCTGCGAGTCCGCCAAACCACAGACCAGACCGACGTCGTTTCTTTTCGTAGAATTCAACTGCGATCCGGCCACGTACTCCTCCGCCCCCGCCTCCGCCGACCTGCCCGTCTTGCGCACCGGCGGCCGAGGAGAGATGTTGGCGGACCAGCGCGCTAACGCGCGAGTCAATCAAAGTTTCTAGATCTGCATCGTTAATTGCCGGGAGTGTAAAGTCTAACACTTCGAAAGTGACTGGGCGTATGGAGGGGAAGTAACGATGGAAAAAGATCAAGTTCAGAACACCTGAAAGGGAATAAAATGTAAGTCGAGGATCAGAAGATGAAAGATGGACGATCTAAGAGCTATCCAGCTCTTTTCAGTCCTACCTTTTAGCACATCACGCACTGTAGTTGTATCAGCGAAGATCTCCAGGAAGTACTCTGGAGGGGTTTTGCGGGGCTCCATCCCCGGCCGCAGCAGATCGACTCAGAGCACAAGATCGGAGGGTTTAATTGGAGGATGTGTTGTCAAGGAATATGACTTGCAAATGATATGGGGAATATGGGAAGAGGTCATGGAGGAAGAGAGTTGGAGAGAAGCCGTGACTGGATCGGCCATGGACTGGACAGTAATGCTTAGTTATCACCTTGTCATTGGCCGCGTGAACAAGTTTATGCGCGTGATAGCAAATGCTGACTAGTTTTAATAAGAAGTATTTTTGACATTTACTGAGGCTCCTAAACTGTTTACCAATCTATTTGATTCATTCACAAAGCAAAGAAAAATATTATCGGTACAGTTGAGTATTTACTATAGACGATGTGGTGATGGTTGTGCCGCATCCGGGTTTAAGCTGATAGAGCTGGGTTACTGGACAATGCAGATTCCATTGTTGAGATAAATATCTAGATATAAAAAGAGTCTACTTAGGTACTATTTATGAGATGTAATCCGAACAATCAATTCTGTAGGTATTTTGAAACATGTAGTTGAATAATCTGGGGTACTCATACTCTCCCCGAGGTAGTCAGATCTCGGGCAACGATCAGCGGTCCGAGAGCGTTCGACCGACTTCCATCCACAACAATCTAGGAATGATCCTAGGGTTGTCATCTAATCCCAACTATACCAGAGAGCTTATCCTAATATCAACTTGATCATGATCGGTGCCGCAAGGCGCTGGCTCCGGCGCAATAGCAAGGGTCTCGCGATCGGGGCCAGTGTATTGGGAGCTGGCTATCTGGCTGGGCAATATTTGCTGTCCAAGTGGTCCGATGCTCGTGAACGTATGAGTAGCGACAACATTTCACGAGAAAAGTCAGTGCTTCCATCATTCCTACTGCATTCTCGGCCGGCTGTCATGAGCCTAGAAAATACGCCCATTGCCCCCCACTCAAGGCTGTTCAAGTAGCTAACATATGACGTTCATAGTTTGCGACGACGTTTTGAACAAGAACAGATCGATTGCACTTACAATACCCTCGGTCTTTTACCGGCCGCAGTTAATAACATTGTCGATGCGCTCCCAGTTGAGGAGTTGACAAATGAATTACAGAAGAAGAGGGCGGAGAAGTTGGCACGGATTCGGTCGGGAGAAGGTACAAGCTCTGAACTGAGTTCAGTATCTCCTAGCCTGCTTGAAGATGATCAGAAAAGTCTTTCGAGCTTCCAAAGTGAAAGCTTTATGCACACCAGCCAGCTTGGGGATTCTGTGAACTTCGAGAGCCAGCCCCGAGTGAAACGGACCAAGACCCAGCTGTGGAACGAGGTCAAGATCACATGTACGTCTTTCTATGATCTGAGAGTTGAATGTAATACTGACTGTTTTGACAGCTATTACACGGTCCTTTACTTTGATCTACACACTCTCTTTGCTTACTATCTTCACTCGCGTTCAGCTGAACCTCCTCGGACGTCGGCGATACCTATCCAGCGTTATTTCTCTTGCTACTCCCCAGGCCGACGCGGCCATCAACTTGGAAGATCTCGATGGTGATCTGTCACATACCCTGGGCGATGACCCTGAGACCAACCTACGATATGTTACTTTCAGTTGGTGGTTGCTTCACCGTGGATGGAAGAAAGTGATGCAGCAGGTTCGGTCCGCTGTGGAAGAAGCCACTAGTTCGCTCAATGTACGTGGAGATATCAGCCGGTCACAGCTGTCGGACTTGATTCTTCGCATCAGAGAGAAGGTGGAGGGGGGCTCTGAAGAAGAGCGACGGTAAGTACCTCTGTATCATGGATATCTTCATCATGATTGCTAATAACGAACCAGGTCTAAGAATTGGCTTTCCTGCTTGCTTCCACCTCCAGAGGAGGAGGAGTATGTTCTGCGTGAGTCTGGAGTGAATGGACTGGCCGATAAGCCATCCCCGCAGACAGCTTCAAAGCTTCGTCGCCTCTTGGATGAAACAGCAGACTTAGTTGAATCACCTTCTTTCACCTTTATTTTGACCAAGCTCAATGGCGAAGGCTTCTCGACCTTACTTGACCAGGCTTTCCCTTCTTCTTGCCCCAACGAGGGACGAGGACCGGCTCCTCAGTCTTTCGACTCTGTGGCAACAGTTATTCCCCCTCCCCCTCGGGAACCAAAGACAAAACTCGCCAATCTCCTTGCAGTACTAGCACGTCAGGCACATGTGATTGGTAACGGATTGCCAAGTCACGTCTCACCACACGTTTCATACACGGTAAAAGATTTACATCAACTAAATGGGTATCTGGCCGCTATGGTTCAGAATGTGGGGGAACTAGAGGCCTTTTCGGCTGTGATTTACAGCTCGAACTTTGACCCCGAAATCCTCGGTGCCGGGAGAAAGGCCGCTGAAGCCGTAGCAGGAGAATCGGTGAACCATGATTCTTCTGCTTCCTCACCTATAGGGCCTATTGAGAATCAATCAGAAGATGTTCCTAGTGATGACATGACGCAGAGTCTTCCTGTTCTCATGAGCAATGACGAGGAATTCCCTAAGCTGCCACCCCAGGAGAATCTGGCTAACCCAGCTTTTGAAGAAGCCTGGGGAAAAGCAGTTGAGGACAAGGAGCAGGGAGCTCCATGATATTTGAAATTATAATGATATTTAAATTATGTATACCTTGCATTGCATCTCATTTTCTTCAATTTTAGACCTGGTTCTGTTTCTAGGCGTAACTTGGATGCTAGGTCGTAGTTTAAGTATTTTGTTTCTTTCTTAGCAATCTACTCATAGAACTGAGTGACACTCGGGTCTTCTAATATTTGTGAATGCCCTGACAGGAATACCAATCATGTCAAAGTCAATGCATACGTACTACAGATAAATAGGCGACCCCATTGGTCATTTATGTCCTCGGCACATGCACAACATTAGTCGTACTATAACTCTTGGAAGCTACAAACAATTGTCATTCAAATGGTGAGGGGACAAAGACGTAATGAGCAACCATTTCCACCCCTCAACCTGGGGCTCGACTTTAACTCTCCCCAAAATATCACTTCAAAGTCACTTTCACTCTCTATGTAATATTGCCAGACTACATTTCATGGCAAGTGGAGTTTCAACATCTCCATGTGTTTTACAGACCCTATCCAAGCAGGCGGCAGAGAATCGATGGATCTGGGCTATATCAAATATAGCCATGGACAAAGAAAATCATTTAAACGATTCTGTGCAGATAACGGGCATGGGAACGTCACTCAAGTGGAGTGAGCCTTGGCAGCAGCCTCTGCCTGAGCGCGGAGGTTGGTGGAGGTGCCAGGGGCAGTGGAGAAGAAGCGGCCAACGAGGGGCTTAAGGAAAGAGTGGAAGACGATTTGGGCACCGCTATTACAATGTTAGTCACTAAGGCCTGCCTTGGATACACAATGTCGAGAACTTACCCGGTCTGGGGGAGGGCCATCCACAGAACAAGGACAAACTTGAAGATGTAGTAGAAGGCTAGTCGCAAGTCAGTGAATATTCTCGTCAAATGTTTCAGCAATTGCCAGGTTAACGTACGGAACCAATAAGCGGCGCTAATGGCGCTCTCAAGAACGGTCAGGAAGGAGAACACGACCCAGTACTGCAAACATTTTAGTTAGATCATGGGTCTTGCGTCATTTGGAAACATGTCACGTGGCGCCTGATAAGCGCCGTCTTCAGCTGAACAGCTGACTGCGACAAGATGAAATCAGAGGTAGGGGGACTTACGGTGAGCCACTATAAATTTGAATGTTAGTTATGGGTACTTTCGATAGGGGTGAGGCATTCTAGTCTTTTAAAAATCTTACCTGGGTGTCATCGGCAGTACCGGAGGTGAAGAGGGCCTGGAGAGAGTAGTAACCAGGGAGAACGAAGCCAGCAAGGTTGACGAGGAAGCCACCAGCAATGTTGAAGAAGACAAGGAAGAAGTAGACTCCAACCAGGCCAAGGATGACATAGACCTTAGGAACGGAAGACTGGCGCTCCAGGTTGTTCAGAAGAGGGTACTTGGAGAGCTATCAAATACATGTCAGATAACAGCAGACAGATGAAATAAGTGTGATGAGATAATAGGTGAAAAGGCCAAGGGATCGCTGCAGCTCCTGAAGATCGTGCGAGCTTTGAGGACAATCAATCAATCCATCCCAAAAAAAATTGGACAGATTGCGCTAGCGAGACCTAGTGTGGACATAGATTAGAAACATACCTCTTTGTCGAGCTGGGCAACAGCGTGCTGGGCACGATCTTGGAAGGAGGCCATTTTTGATGAGCTTGAATGAAAATTGAGAATAGGTTGCAGGAGTAGGGAGAGAGAGTGGAGCGAGGGATGTAGTGAGAATGCATCCGGTAGAGCTGGCGGCTTCCGTGGCCAAGCCCGTGCGCGGTCACGTGAGCGAATGACGTAAATCTGCAATCAGCTGCAAGAGCGTAGGAATTTAATTTTAAGTTAACAGATAACGGAAGGCGGCCTGAATGGAACTCCAAACCTTGGACATAAGCCTACGGATAATACTGTCATCTTAATTTTGAAACTTTTATGACACTGGAGTAGTGTACGTGTACTAGACTGTTAGTGGGTACATAGAATGTCTCCTTTTTTGTCTACTTAACTACCATATTACCCAGGTACAAACTTTTTAAATGCGACTGCCTTAATGCTGGTAATTCACAATAAGCTACGGTTCCAAGATTACTCGTTCGTCCTGGTAGGCTGTGACATGACGTAGGCTCTTTTGTTCTTGAAGCTGATTTGACTTTTGAAACCCTGAAATTTGAGGCATCCAAGTAGCTGGAACATCAAGTCTATAAATTACAACCGTATTCTTAGTGGCATTCAAAGAATATTACAGGCTGAAAATACTAGGCTTGTAATTACTATCATAACTGCAGAATAGCTAGTGAGGAGCCCTCTGCAGCAGTACGCAGTGAATCAAGAAGGCGGTCTGCAGCGGCAGAACCGAGTTATGCCATTTATCTAGAAGTTGTGATAATTAAATACAGAATGGACACCTTTATACACTTCTTCACTTTTTGACTCCCTACTTTCATTGGGCTTTCTTTTGGGGTTGTGGTTGGTCTTTCTTGTAGTGGTCGGCAACAGATAATATCTGTATCTCTGTGCCGACCACTATTTTCTTGGCTGAATCAACCTGCATGTTCCGACCATGCTGCCTAGAACGTTCCCCGTTTCAATAGGTACTTGTAGAACTAGGGTGATGCACTGTCAGGTATCTCAATATGCATTGTCAACTTCCAATATGCAAAATGCCAATATATTCCCTCTCTAACCTGACACATATTAGCCTATTAGGGTAGGACTGTTGTGGTCTTTTACAATACTTCGCTGCTACCGGATGACAACGGAACATTGATAGTTTAATGGGCGGGAATTCCATTTTTAGAAAATTTGAGAAAAAGACCTGTACCTGAGAGCATTTTTTATCTCAGTATATTGCGATAAAGACTTTTACCCCATTTTCAACAATGATACAAGATTTTGGATGACTATTCTGTCTTCCATGACCTCGAATCAAGCTCAAATTTTTCCAATAGTGAATCTTTCAAAGCGGTTAAGAATGAAGATGATGAGTCCATCATATCTGACTCGCAAACAATGCATAAGATGAAGTTCAGGAAATTCCTTTTCATAGGCCTATTTCTTGTATATACGGCCATCGTAATCGTTATAGGGCGTACCTTGGTGTGTTCAAGTAAAATAGCTGCCCAAAGCATACCTCTCTTACCATATCTTCAAAGTATTGACCACAGGTTTTGAATATAATAGCCTAGAATTAGAAAGCTGATAAGAAGTAAAGGCAAACAGTTCATAGACTTTCTATCAGAGTACAGAGACACGTCTTCCCTCGACACTGACCGAGCATGGAATCGGTCTATTGAGAGTATGTGCAACTGAAAACAGATGGAATTACCGAGAGTATTACTGATAACTTAACAGTCGGATCAGTCAATGTCTCTCGCTCCGATGACGATATTTGACAGCTTGGTATGGATCCAAATACAGTAGTCAAGCGTCCCATTGAATACAGTGGTGTCTATCGTCTTTATTTCGAATTCACTCTTCAATTGAATTGTGTGGTAACAACTTATTAATATGAAAAATAGAGCTGATCTGTTCTTTTTCTTGATTTAGAATCTCCTTCGAATGTGGACATATCGAGATTATTATGACGGCAGAAGAGTTGATTTTACGAATAGATTATATACAGCGCACTCATATCGGTAAGCTTCTAGCATTATATGATTATTCTACTTTCTCGTTACCTACTGTTAACTGTTGGAAATAAGATAATTATATTGAGATATTGAGGCAGATTTTAATGTGTCATGTGGATGTCAACCTTAGATCTCTAAACTGGGTAGCTGAAAGGAATCTGCCATATCCAAACTTCAATAACAAGCATACATGTCGTAATTTTGACGCCATTGCTGGTTGGGCTTCGGATCATCAGATCATGATCCCAGAGATCTATAAGCCGCCAGGGGTACAAGAGCTGCTGCTTCCACCATAGCTTAGTCACCTAAGCAGAACTATGTCATTATTTCAGGAAGAGGACTAAACGAAATGGCAAGAGCAGTTCAGCTTTTACGATTAACTTATAGCCGTAATGATAAATTTTTTCATATAGAAAAATCATTCATGGTGTTATGACTTACTCTTTCAGGACCCGGGACAACAATTTGAAGGAAAATCCCTTGGCATAATTAGAGAGTTGGTAGAACATAGGCAATAGCTTAAAGCATAAGGTATTACAATCAAAAAGAAAAACCCCGAACAGCCAAGGAGATAGGAACTATAGATCATGATGAATGACTTAATTGCTATAGAGCAGGGATAATTTCTCATAGTGTGCATGGTTCGTAAAAGGCCAACAAAATATTCGAAGGCTTTCTAGCCCAGACTTATGGTTGGTAGGTGAAATAAGCATAAATGTCAAAGGTCTTCCACAGGAACACGTATAACTAATCACTAATTAGCTTAGATAGACAGCTTCACTGAGGATACACCGAAGACCGTTAGTGCATATAACACTGCAGCAAATAAAAATGGCATTCCCACCCAAAGGTCACCTAATGCCATACCCATGTGGAAAGTGAAAGCCAAAAGCGGTCCTGCTACAAGCATTCCCAGCGAGCTGATAGTTGAGATTGTTGCATAGACCGTACTTATATGCTCTGCATCGACAAGAGAGGTCACTAGAGTCCTTGCTGTGACCGTAAAGGATGACCCTAGCCCAAATATAACAATCCCAATGATGAGAAAAAGTAGATTTGGTGCGATGAAGATGATGAAACATCTAAGAGACATCATCAGAGCGCTTATTTGCGCAATGCGCTTATCTCTAACAGCAATTACCCATCTTAGTTTTTTATCGAAAAGATATATCACCGCAGGAAGTAAAATGAACAGTGATATTAAATTGGCTGCTGCATTCAGGGTATTCACATATGATGCCTATTCCAATAATTAAATCAATTTTCAAGGTGTTCAGTAGAGAAAAGGTTTGGGGAAACTCACCTTGCCGTAGGACACATGAAATCTTTTTGTTGTATACTAGAGAAGAACTGCGAATGAGCTTTTCCCAAGGCAACGATGAAACAGAGAAGAATAGTAGCGACATCTCTGGAAAGCCATTTCATCGATAATTGAACTCTTTCCAAAACTGGTCGCTCATCTATAGCTGATAAAGAGTTTGAAGTCTCTATAGCTGGATGGTTGTATATTTGTGGGAAAAATAATAGTGTCTAAAGCACGGCGAGGGCAGCAATTATTAAGCCTATATAAAATGGAATCCAGATATTGATAGACATTAGCATAGCGCCAATTGGTGGCCCTATGAAATTTGTAGCCATACTTAGTGCTGTCATTTGTGCAAATGTAGCCATTCTATCATCACTTTTAGCTATGAGTATATTTGTAGCTAATGGGAGGAATAGGTCACCTCTTTTCTAAAGGAACAATACTTGCCACTATAGAAAACGCCAAAGATGTTACTACCATTAGCCCACCACCTAATATCTGCCAAAAGGTAGAGAACCATATGGCCCGCACAGGAAGTACCGGATATAATGAAACTTTGACGTAGATTCCTCTTTTCAGTCATGGATTGAACACAAAATTAGGATAGGATGGGACTTACAAACCACTCGATTCCAGTTTTGGGTTATAACAGAACCAAAAGAAGCTAGTAGGATAACAGGCTTGTATCCCACTCGATCCGCAAGCATACTAAAGGGAATAGCGAGCAGTATGCCTTTGAAAAAATTTCGTCAATTTATCAATCTTCCACGAGGATTTCAAAGAGATGTCTGGGATTTACCATGAATTGTCTCGAATGTTACTCTCCAACCGTTTAAATAAGCCATCTCTGTCTGAATAGGCTCTATTTTGCATTTTTCCGATCCAATGTCGCCAATAATGGTCGTACAATAGTATTTGCGACAAATAATGCCCTCTAGTATGGCTGTTTCGGCAGCGGAGCCAATACTATCGGCAATGTCGAATAGCATGGCTCCACCCGCGATCAATGCAAAAGTAATAAACCAACGACGTCCGATAGATGTCGCTGTAGGTGAGTCTTGTGGAAGCAGGTGAGATGTCTCATCTATATCATTAAGAGAACATTCGTTCGCTCGATCCATAACCATAGTGATGGGTTGGAATATGATCTTTTGTTGAAGATAAAAAAAAATAACCTGTCAAAATAAGGCGGATAAAAGCAATGAAATCCCGGTATTCAGTGTTCACGAGTCATGACGGTAACTATAGAAGAAACACCGAGACTATTCCTTGTATAGGGGCGCTAATAATGCTCTGAAACCCCTTAGAAGTTGCTTATGTGAAGTAGACAGCTCATGACTGTTTGAGGAAACGGAACTGATCGCCCAACTTCCTATATAACCGAAGAATATGAAAAACCCCTCAACACGGATGATTACAGGATTGGTCCGTGATAAGTTTATCTCTATATTTTTCATGTATTGGTACTCACTAAAAAGAGCGTCCACTTAATCAGACGCCTCCCGACGGTCATCCGCATCTTTGATATTCACTTTAGTCCAAACATGTACTGCTATAGGGCGGTTGATTACTAGGGGCTGCAGGATGTTTGTCAAAGTTGACATGGTCTAGGCATTAGCGTAAATTTGGTATAGTAACATCGGTTCAAAAGTCGTGCATCTTCCGTGGGTCAAAACCAGTTCTGACCTTAATAACCTACTGAAATCTCCTAATCGATATTCAACTAAGATTGTATAATGGAAACATCGAGATGCGATCAATCCGACGATAGTTTATTTGGGCCTGAAAATCGTGGATGTCGAGATGGAACAGATTTTACCTTGCTTTTTGAGCAATCCATCTTTTCAATTCTCCCATATGCTATTTTTGTGATTTGCTCGATTTGTCGATTTTTTTATCTTTCTAGAAGAAAAAGAGTTCTTCAAAGATCTTTAGACTTTCTATGGTTGGCAAAGATTATATGAATTAGAAAAAAATACCTAACACCTCAAAATGATGAACGTTTACTAACTTGAACACACCCTATAGATATCGATTTTATGCCTTGGAGGTCTCCAAGTTTCTTTAATCATTCTTTACGCTTTACCTGATGGTGATTTGACTGATTTTTCCTTGCCCGCGGCTTGTGTTAGCATTATTGCTAGCCTATGTTTGATTATTGTTTCTTACTAAGAGCATCAACGCTTACCTCGTCCATTATTCTTGCTAGGTATTTACCTTGCACTCACATGTCTCTTAGATAGTAGTTAGGTAAGAACCCTATGGCTACGTGGCGATCATCAGCTAATAGCGATTGTGTTTCTATCAACTGTCCTGCTTAAGTTTACTATTCTTGTGATTGAGTCTATATAGAAACGATATCTTTTAAAACAGCCATACGCTCACTATGCACCCGAAGTTCTTGCAAGTTTTTTTAACATGAGTGTATTTTGGTGGCTGAATTCGCTTTTGATGAAGGGCTCTTCTTATACTATCTAGCAAGAAAGTCTTCCGCCCCTAGATCCAAAATTGGTATCAGAAGTCCTCAGTGCTTAAATCGAATCCGCCTGGCTTAACAGTGATAAAAGCCAAAAACACTGCCTCGCTCTTGTCTTAGTCAAAGTCGCTTATAAGTCTATTCTTCTCATGGTGTTTCCCCGAATGTGTTTAATCGGATTTAATATAGCACAGCCTCTTCTGATCTATAGAGTGACATCTTTTCTATCGCAATCTCAGGACCATCAATCCCGATTCGTTAGCTAAACGCTAACCGGAGCCACATTACTTGTTTATTTGGGAATTACATTCAGCACAGCGTTTTACAAATATTAGATAAATCGCTGTATCACCATAACTCGGGGAGGGCTTATTAGCCTGATCTATAGTCGAACACTCCAGCTTTCGAGTTTAACACTTTCTGAAAGTCCCGCAACCACTCTTATGAGTGCTGATATTGACCGGATTTAAGCTGGGGTTGAACATTCAGATGTTCTTTGGGCTTCGCTAATTGAGATGGCACTGGCAATCTTTATATTGTATAAAGAAATCGGCCTTGCCTGTCTCGCACCCGTTGGAATTTCAATTGGTAAGTTTACGAGAAACCTTTTTACCATTCTTAGACATCCCGTTTGATTTTTCCTGATTAATAACTATTTCTATGGCAAAGGATGTACGATAGCTGCATTCATAATGTCAAGAACGGCCAACACTACCTAAAGACAATGGATGGAAGCCATTCAAGACAGAATTAGCTTGACGTCTTCTTTTCTCAAGAATACTAAGGGAATTCGCATGGCTGGTTTATCACGATACTCATCATCTAGTGTTGATGATTTGCGTGTGGAAGAGCTTGCCAAGTCTAGGCCATATAGAATCAATGCGACCGTCAGGAATAGTATTAGCGTTCTGCCTGAGATAATATCCCCTACGGCCGCATTGATCATATATGTTGCTACTAAGTCAGGTGAAAGCTCACTTGATGCAGTAACCGCATTCTCGACCCTGTCACTTATCACGCTTCTTAGCAAGCCAATCATGAATTTCATGTATGCGTATCCAACTTTTGTCGCATCACTCGGCTGCTATAGCCGAATATAAGAATATCTTCTCGGAAATCAGGATCTACCATCATCTATAATTAGTCGGGAAGCATCAATTTGGTAATCAAAAACCTCTAGTGGAGGAAATCAATCTTGCTCTAGGATATCACTGAAGGAAAATGTCCCGAGAAATGAGAAAAGTAAATCATCTTACAAAAGCCTAATAGAGGTCAAGAATGCCTCTTTTTACTTCCAAGAAAACGGACGTTCTATACTACAGCGCATATCCATTTCAATCGATAGAGGGAACTTCTTTATGCTCATAGGGCCAATCGGCAGCGGCAAAAGTGTATTCTTATTAGCTCTCCTTAGTGAAATGATCAGAAAAGGAGGGTCAGTAGGAAAAGCTCCTGATCTTGGGATTGTATATTGCTCCCAAGAGCCGTGGCTACCAAATTTGCCCGTCTATGAGATTATCTTGGGTATTTCAAGCTTTGACCACGTGTGGTATAACCAGGTGACGAATGCGTGCGATCTCAACTCAGATTTTGCTTCTCTACCACAAAAAGACATGACAGTTCTAGGTAGTCGAGGTGCTAGTCTTAGTGGAGGTCAAAAACAACGTATTAGCTTAGCGAGAGCCATTTATTCTCGCAAAGAGCTACTTCTCCTAGATGATGTTACCAGTAGTCTTGATGCAGCTACAGAGCGTACTGTTATTTAAAGACTACTTAGGCGAAATGGTATTTATCATCGAGAAAACCTAACTATTGTGATAACGACATATAAATATGAGTGTGAAACCAATAAATCATTAAGACTTAATGGTACTAACAGCTATAGCTTATTTAAAGCATTTTATGGATAAAACTATCGAGCTTAATAAGGACGGTTTATGTTGCGACAGCCGAGAAACAAGGCCATCAACAGACGGAAAGTATTTCGGCCGAAAAAGTTTCTGCCGAGACAGCGACTCCGGAACTGGATTAGTATATCACGGCATCCTTGAACGATATGCATTCATCGCAAACGACACCCTTGAGCGATGCGCATTCGCGACAGTAATGTCCCGTCTTCACCGTCTCTTCTGTCTCGGACGAATGTTGACATTCGTCCAGAGCAGAGGGGCGCCCATGTACTATAAGTAGCTAGTTCTTTCATCAATGAAAAAGCAGACTTCACAACAACCACAATATTCAGTACTGTAGAGACCACTACACTTGGTGGTTTGTCTACGGTGTTGAGTAGTGGTTCGTTGGAGCTCACTGTTCTCAGTAACGAGCGACTAGCTAGCTACGCTCGCTAAGCGAGCGACAGTTTAGTTTACATTGTTCAAGTCTTGAATCAGATTCCGGACAAATCTTAGGATGAAATACTCGTCCATCTATACCAGGAAAAAGAGGCTTTGCAGCCGGACTCTCCTAAGACTGAATCAGTGCCTAGTAAAATCCCTATAGCTATAATAGGAGGTCATGGGCTCTCCGACGCATCTAGGAAAACTGGTGATCTTACTCTCTATAACCTATACTTCCAAGAAATGGGCCTTCCTTATATCATTTCAATACTCGCCACATCCATTGGGTTCTGCTTTTGTAGCAGATTTCCAAGCATCTGGTTAAAGTGGTGGTCTAATTCCGAAGCTGAGCATATCAGAGATGAGGATTCCCGGTACATGAGTGGCTATGCTGGATTCGGATTACTAGCAGCGATATTCTTCTTTATGAATTATTGGGTTTTCATGGTGAAGCCTGTGCCTCTTATAGTAGTACGATTACATAGGAGATTGCTGAGTGCTGTCGTTATGGCCCCTTTATTATACCTCACTTCAATCGATAACGGGGTGATATTAAACCGATTCAGCCAGGATATGTCGTTGATAGATATGAGGCTTCCTGGCTTAATGGTAATGACTTTAGACGGTGCTCTTGATATAATCGCCGAAGGAATTCTTATCGCACAATCATCTCTATGGTCTGCCCTTATGTATCCCCTACTTGTATTCATTTTGTGGGCTTTATAGAGATTTTATCTGCACACCTCACGCCAGATTCGACATCTGGATCTTGAAGCAAAGTCACCACTATTCTCTAGCTTCCTAGAGACCTCTAAGGGTATTACCACGATTCGAGCATTTGGTTGGCAAGAGCGCTCTCGATAGCTCAACCTTCACCTCATCGATGAATCATAGAAGCCAGTTTACCTTATGTACTCTATTCAGTGCTGGCTGACCATTATACTGAACTTGTTGGTAATAGTAATTGTTATGGTTGTCATGGTCTTGGCAATTGAGCTGAGCACCTCTAGTGGGTCTATTAGAGTTGCTCTTAGTAATATTGCTGTTGCTAGTGCAACTCTTTCGTATGTAATAACATCTTGGACATCACTTGAGACTTCAATAGGGGCTTTGGCTCGACTTCGACAATTCGAATCCGATGCCCCATCCGAGCATCTAGCCCAAGAAACAGATGATCCAACAGACTGGCCGTCGGGAGAATCAATTGAGATAAATGATTTGACCATAAGCTACCGGTGAGCTTGATTTCTGAAGGACAACATTACTAAATTGATCTGACTCTATTTTTCAGACTGGGCTTAGACCCTGTAGTGCGTGGACTCAACTTGACCATACCACCTAGAGCTAATATAGGCATATGTGGACGCCTAGGAAGGTAAGTATATCCTTCTAAATCATAGATAGCCTTCTAGCATATTATTTCAAATCATGCCTGAAGTTTAAAAGTGACTATAACTAACCTAATTCGATTATAGCGGGAAGAGCTCTCTGATACTCAGCTTCCTGCGCCTCACTGAAATCGTAAGCGGGACTATATCAATCGACAATATTGATATCAGTCATATTTCTCGAGAGATTATTCGCCGTCGACTATCCATTTTACCACAAGAGCCCATGATTTTTTCGGGCTCCATTCGCTCCAATATCGACCCGTTCCAAGTACACACAGATGAAGCTATCACTTCTGCGCTTTCCAAAATAGGAATGCAGGAGTGGTTTATCTCGCTTAGAGCCAGTCTGGACACCTTAATCCAGAAAGATAAACTCTCATCTGGCCAGCAGCAGCTTCTCTCCTTTGCGCGGATACTACTCAACCCTTCTAAGGTCTTGCTACTTGATGAGGCTACCTCTATGATGGATGTTAAGACGGAAGCGAAAATCACCAAGTTGGTGCATGAGGAATTCCGGGATAGTATAGTAATTTCAGTGGCCCATCGACTTCAGACAATTGTTGATTTTGATCTGGTATTGGTTATGGATCAAGGGGTCGTCATTGAGTCTGGAAACCCTTCTGATCTTCTCAAGAAAAATCACAGTGCTTTCAAGGACTTATGGATGAAGCAATCGACAGATGATATTCGAACTGCAGAGTCAATTTCAGACCATATGTCATGATTATAGCCAATTATATAGTGAGCTTAATGACCTATTTAGACTGCATAGCCGCACATAGCCGCCACATTTCTATCCCATAATTCAACGTTGTCTTGGCTTCGTTTGCTAAAAGATCGCCCCTAGTGCTGGATAGATCAGTTTTTAAAATAAGGCCGCACTAGTGACCATGACTGACCTCTCCATATAAACTAGAACCTTGGGGTGGATTCCACATTCAATCAACTCCGCACCCAAGGCTCCAGATCTAGTCTGTAACTGTTGGTATATATAACTTCCATCGTAGGCAGTCATTGCTTCCTTTCGGGCCAGAGCTTGGCGGTGTCGAGAACAAGCTGGTGGAGATACTTATCTGCTAAGGGCAGTGGTTGCCCATTCCAAGCCTTCAAGGTCTGCAGTTCGGCCTGGCTGACAAGGTCGATATTCTGCACCCGGGATCTTGGTCTAGCACTTGCAATCTGGCCCATCATATAGTGAACTTGATCCACCATCCGGACTACCTGGCTGTGCTTCTGACTTGCCCCAGTAGGATAGATAATTCCATTAGAGTCAACGAAAAGCATCAAACGTGGCCCATCAAATAGAATGTGGCTCTCTAAGACTTTGTTCACGATAACCACCGGGGTATAGGCGGTGCGAGACTGTCGGTCAGCGTACCAAAGCGAATGAAGAGCCAAATTTCGAAGAGTACCTTTATAGTATTTTTTGACATCCCAAAAAAGGTCAAGTAGCAAATGGGATCCTTGATAGAAGATAGTTACCTATTTACCGTCAAATTCATCGCTTGCGAATTCCAAGTTCAGTTCTATCTCAGTATATCTGGAGGGTACAAGGAGCATGGCTATCCAAGTTTGGAGAAAGTGATCCATGGTGAGTTTAGTGTTAAATCCATATAGGAGGGGAAAAGCACAAAGGATAAAGACTGAGAAAAGATGTCCTATTGATCCAACTAATCCAACTATGAATACTTTAGGTTGGCCAAGTTCAATTCAAAATCCCATTTCTGGCATCCTGCTCTTGTAGGTCAAACACAGCGTAATATTGCGCTTTATGCCGAGGTTAGCGTCATTATCCTCGATCAGGACTCATAATGAGTCTTCCATGAGTTTCGTGAGCGACAGTGGCGCAATAATGGCGCTATCAGGACTGGACTACCATTGCACTAGGCTTTTGAACACTAATTTTATGGCGATTTAAATTTGTCAGCTATCATAGATAGAAACGGTATGCTATCTCTATCGCAGCCAGTATATAGGGTATATAAGAGACTAAGGTGACGGATGCTAGAACATCATCGATGAGCGTCGCTAAGTATCTGGGCGTCTATGTCCCTAAATGTGGTTATATCCTTTCATTATTCTCCTCCCAGCCGATCATGCCTCACAATCTCTCGCAGCAGATTATTTTCTGCTTATAGTCCCTGGACTTGAGTTTGAAGGTCGCGCACCCCCATACGACTAGCTTTTAGACTAGCTTCAAGTTCCTTTTCCAGTTCGCGGTGTAGTTGTCGAAAGCGCGCCGAAGCTACTGAGTTTCGCTGTCGCTATATGGCTAATTCTCTATTTTGGGTAGCTTCATTTCTGTGTGACTGTCCTCCTATGGACCAAGAGGAAAGAGATCTAGCAATCTCGACAGTTTGGAAATGGTTGACTCCTGAATATCATGGAAGAGTGACTGAGGTAGAATCTATAATCCAGATTCACAAATGGTGTAGTCACCATGCGGGGTCTCCAGGCACCAAGATGAATGGCATTGTGGAGGTGGAGTTACCGAACGAGGCTCACCGCCAAATGAGGTGACTTTGAACAGGGGGAGAAAACAAACCGATTGGACTTAACTATCAGAAGGTGCATCCAAAAACCCTCTCTGGGTTTTTTTCGCTCTACTCCCTTAAACCAATTCCACTCTAGTCTTTCTTTTTCTTTCTTTCTCAACGTTCTAAAGTTCCTTGACCCGCCTTCCGTTTCCATCCCGTTCCCCTCTCCATTGAAAACCTACGACCATCATACCACCACACTGACCTCTTGCGGATCGGGAAATCGATATCGCATCGAAACTCATCGGGAAGTCCGTGCGTCAAAAGGGAGCACAAACATTCCTTGGAAGACCGATGTAACCGACTTTGCTTCTCCTTGCTCTTCCATCTATCTCCCCTCCCCCACCTAACCAGGGGTGCCTGGACGACCACAGCAACAATCCGACTATAGGCAGTATACGGTGCCAGAACAAACATACAGTACAACAACACGCTATTCTCCCGCACTAGATAACCAACTCCGGATTTCGGTCCAATCCCGCGTGGCACAAGGAACCAACTCCACGCGATCTCGGTACTTCTCTTCGACTTCGATCACGACCGTTTCACCTTGGTTTCATCTTACGCCATTCAATTCGCTATATTTTTACGTTATAATTCATTCTAGAACTTTTCTTCAAACCCTCTAAATGCGGCCCCAGTAAGTGATGGTTCCTCGAGCTTGCTCTTAGTCAATCAAAGCCGGCTGAAAACTGACATGTCGCTTGGTTCATAGACGGGAATATCATATTGTGGTTTTGGGTGCTGGAGGAGTTGGAAAGAGTTGTTTAACGGGTATGTATATGCTGGTCGAACCCCCTGTTTTGCTCTCTTGCATGAGTTTGTGCACCCATGTGTTCGGTAATAAGCTTATGGATCCACAGCCCAATTTGTCCAAAATGTCTGGATCGAAAGTTACGATCCAACAATTGAGGACTCATACCGCAAGCAGATTGAGGTTGATGTAAGTTAGCTTCGTTCATTGAAGACTCCCCGATGCTGACACATTGTTTATAGGGGAGGCAATGTATACTGGAGATGTAGGTGCCCCTGATATAGACATGGTTGTAATGAGGGTATCAAGAGAAACTAACTTAGACGTCTGTCTATAGTTTGGATACTGCAGGAACAGAACAGTTCAGTAAGTTGGATCCAGAATGAATCTTGTTTGCTTCCCTTGCTAACAGACCCACAGCGGCTATGAGGTAAATATCAACTCCCCTGTTGGCGCAATCGCAATTTGAAATTAAACCCGTGCTAATCTAACTTTTTCACACAGAGAGTTATATATGAAGCAAGGCCAAGGCTTCCTACTTGTCTTCTCCATTACTAGCATGTCATCATTGAACGAGCTTTCCGAACTCCGAGAACAAATTATCCGAATCAAGGATGACGAGAAGGTGCCCATTGTGATCGTCGGCAACAAATCAGATCTCGAGGATGACCGAGCTGTGCCTCGAGCTCGGGCCTTTGGACTATCACAGAACTGGGGTAACGCTCCTTACTATGAAACCTCTGCTCGCCGCCGCGCCAATGTCAACGAAGTTTTTGTTGATCTCTGCCGCCAAATCATTCGCAAGGACCAGCAGGAGCCAGGTTCTAGTGTCGATACCGCCCGCAACAAACGAGAAGGTCCCTCACGCGACAGAAAGAGAGAGAATAGGTCAACACGTCGCCGGGGCCCATGTGTCCTTCTGTAGATTGACTGTCACATTTTTTTATGATCTCGCCTTGGACTTGCCAGTACGAGTGCTATGCAAGTCACACATGGCTCTCTTACCCACATCTCGACGCGCCACATGATGTTTTTTACACCGCTTATATAAATCTGCGCTTTTTTTTTTTCTAGAACGAGGCGTCGCCGCCACTCTTCTCAAATATACCATCCATTCTTCAATAATGATGTGATACAATGTTGTTTCATACCTCGGTACTGAATACTAGGGGGTGTTTTCTTTGGACCTTGTTTAGGCTATTCCGAAAAGTTCGGTCTCCGAATACAAAAGTTATCGTGTTTTTAAATGCAAGGTGACTTCCGTCATGAACTGTTGATGTTTCGGTTCTCTAGGCGGAGAGTACATTTAAAACGTTTTTTTCTCTTCAAAAGTCATTTTTAAAGAGCTTTCATTACCTAGAGCTGGACGTACGTTATGGGTCATAAGTCTGTACACACGGGAATTAGCCCCATTCACCCCAAATATATATAATTACTTCAACCACCCATATCTACACCAATATTATAGCTATAGATCTATAGTATATATATATTTATATAGGCAAATGACAGGAGAACAAAATTTTATTCAATATTTAGTATAATATCCCCTAGAATTTCGTACAGTGGCTAATCTACGTGCATAGACCTAATTAGGCTATCAATTGTCGCCTGTGGAATGGCATCCCAAGCTTCGCAAATACAGGCCTTAAAGTAGGCCCAATCAGCTGTAGTTTGGCCCATTTCGACTAATTCGGGATGTAGCTTTCTTAATTTATACTTTAGAAGATACCAACATGGTTCGATCGGGCTCATATCAGGCGACCATGCAGGCCATTTTTCAAGACGAATCCTCCAACATCGAAACCACCTTCCTGCTTCCTTTGATGTATGAATTTTAGCATTATCCTGCTGAAATATATCATCATCCTCGTAGTGTGGTATAAGGCCCTTTTCTAGGGCTTTTATATAGGATTTACTAGTAAATCATTTACCTTTAGACCTAGAATCGCGCTCCATAACCACCAACTTTTAACGACCACCAATCCATATACACGCCCATACCATCTGCGAAATATCCTTCACATGGGCTTTAGAATTGACAAATTGACTCAAATGAGTCTCTGATTTCAACATCCAAGCCCACTGGATATCAGAATTTGATGTTCTTTGAGCCGAACATTCATCCGAGAAAATCCATTTCTTCTAATCCACATCCTGACGCCATCTTTGAGCGAATTCAAGTCGATTTTTCGCAAGACGAGGGCTAAGAGGGAGCTTATTCTTTCGACGTCGTTTAGGTAGGTGATAAGCCTTGAAAATTCTTGTAATGTTGATCGGGAGGGGTGAAAATCGGTATTTGCAGCAAGTCGTCTATAACTCCAGAATGGATATCGACGCGCCTTTAAATAAATCCAACGTCTAGCGGCTCCATTATAGATAGGGGACGTCCAATTCGAGGGCGAGATTCAAGCGTTTTGCTGGCTTCGTAGCGATCGCGAGTATTGTAGATTGTCTTGCGGGAGCAGCCATAAATAGCAGCAAGTTTAGAGGGCGATACACCATTCTCAAGGCTAGAGATAATTCCAGAACGCTGTTCAGTAGAAAGCTCTTGATTTCAACCACGGTTTCCACTAATTTATGTGCCAAACGGAGCCATAGTTAGTGAAATAAACGAATATGAAAAAGGCGGGTATATACTACGCGAAACAAAAAAACGCGCTAAAACGCGGGAGTGTGAACAGACTTTTGACCCATTATGTAGTTGGCATCAGGAATATAGATTGCTGCGTCTACCCGAGATAACTTGTTGAATATAAGCTACGAAAACAAGAGACGACGGAAATTCACAAGGAATGGATCAAACCTAATGTGTGCGTACCACTTCCAGTCAAAATTCAAAATCGCCTCAGCCATTAGACCGATTTTAACCGGTAACCTAGGTAAGGGAGAATGAAGGAAGGGTTTTGCTACCCGCGGCTTCCCCGCACCCGCACAATGCATAACCTTTAAATCGTCAATGTTTCAACCTCTTTTTATTGAGGCTGTTCCGCTACCTTTATAGTTACCTAGTTACCTATCCCCCCCTAAAACATCCATAATGACCTCCATCTCCCTTCAATTCATTCGCATATCCTCCCGCTCAATGCGGCGAAGTGCATTCCCCACATTCTCCCCAGCTTTCGCACGTCGGGTATCCACCAAGCACCCGGCAGGCTTTACGCCCCCGACAGAAGACGAGCTACTAGATCTTCGAGAGCGGGTGCAAGATTTTACAAGTAACCAAAATTTATCTCCGGTTGGCTTCGGTCTATGCTGATTAGTTCAGGACGAGAGATATCGGTCGAGGTTGCGGCGCAGACTGATGCGCAGAATGAGTTCCCGTCGAATATGTGGAAGAAACTTGGTGATGCTGGGTAAGAGTCCTCTATTTAGTATCAAGTCATAGTTACTTACTCATTCGATGACAATGATAGATTCCTTGGAGTTACGGCTGACGAAGAATATGGTGGGTTGGGAATGGGCTATCAGGCGCATTGCGTTGTTATGGAGGAGATCAGTCGGGCATCAGGTACTTATTGCTCGATAATGGTAATTAAGAGTCATTCTAACCGCTTGTATCCAGGAAGTATCGGTCTTTCCTACGCCGCTCATTCTCAGCTATGCGTCAATCAGCTCTCTTTGAATGGCTCAACGGAACAGAAAGAGAAATTTCTACCAGAACTCCTATCAGGAGACAAGATAGGTGCCCTGGCCATGTCAGAGCATTCTGCTGGCTCTGATGTAGTCAGTATGAAGACGACAGCAAAGGAAGTAGATGGTGGCTGGGTGTTGAACGGAACTAAGATGTGGATCACGAATGTAGGAGCCCGATCATCCAACTGACAGTCAGACACGACAAGCACATACTAAAATTGATCTTTTTTCTAGGGCCCGGACGCACATTATGTTATCGTTTATGCGAAGACAGAGCCTGAGAAGGGCTCCAAGGGTATCACGGCTTTCATAGTTGACACTTCATCTGAAGGCTTCTCCTGTGCCCAGAAACTGGACAAGCTTGGAATGCGCGGCTCAAATACAGGCGAGCTTGTCTTTGAGGATGTATTCGTGCCACGAGCCAATGTTCTTGGAGAGATCAATCGTGGAGTCAAAGTTCTGATGGAAGGGCTTGATCTGGAAAGGCTCGTGCTAAGTGCTGGACCCTTGGGGTAGGTCATAAATTTTTTAAATTCTAGGCTGCATTGACTGACATCTCTCAGACTTATGCAGTCTGCCCTTGATCTGGTTCTACCCTATACGCATACCCGGAAGCAGTTCGGTATGCCCATTGCACATAACCAGCTGATTCAGGGCAAGCTTGCGGACATGTATACCAAGCTCGCTGCTTCTCAGGCATACACCTATGCCACAGCGCGGAAGGTTGATAATGGTGCTGCATCCTCGGATCCACTGGTCATTCGAACTCAGGACTGTGCTGGAGCGATCCTCTATGCTGCCGAACGCGCAACGGAGTGTGCACTAGATGCTATCCAGTTGATGGGCGGTAATGGATACATTAACGAGATAACTGCTGGGCGCCTCCTTCGAGATGCGAAACTATATGAGATTGGAGCTGGGACAAGTGAGATTCGGCGGATGGTAATTGGTCGGGCTTTCAATAAGGAGTTTGCGCAGTAAGAGCAGATTTTATTAGAGATCTTTTTGTTTATGTCAAATGATAGAGCCATTTTTAACAAATTTTATCTTCATACGGTTCATTATGGATCATTGAGTATTGGATTCCCAGCATCGCTACCAGCCTTGAGTATCAAGTAAAATAATGGAAGCAGGTATTGTGAGCACTGTAGTCACAAATCATCGCTTAATAAGTGGTGCCAAGCTCTTGCTGCTCAGCGCACAAACTTGTATGGACTCCTTAGGCATTTTCGTGTAATGAGTGCTATGCTGAGTCGTAGTCCTACTTTTTCTGTCTGGTGGACCTGCGCACTGGGCCAGTAGAAGCACTTGAGGTACCGCCACTCTTATTTTCCTGAGCAACTCGTTTAGGCCGCGCTCGCGCTGTGCCGCCCGAATTCTCCTTATCCAACTCCGTCACAGGGATGTCGGCCTTGCGCTTTCGGCCCCGTTTCACCGGCGTAGTCACGATCGAATTCAGCGTTAGCTTCGGCTCCGGCTCCGGCGACTGTGCCGCCTCCGGTGTTGTGTTGGATATATCTCCACTGGCAGTTGTGTGGTCCACAGATACAACATCAGACATCTCATCTGAGCTGTCAAGTGACTGCTCATCGTCACAGAGGATTTCGTCTTCGACAGAGGGAACCGACTCGCGCGTAGGTTTCTTCCGCAGACGAGACTTGTCCAGTGAGGGTTGGACCGACTTGAATATCTCACGCCAGTTTTCCAGCAATGCTACTTTGGCTCCGTTTCCTGGCTCGTAGATCTGCACAGAGACGTCCTGGTCTCTCTCGTGGCTGGGTGTCTTCCAAATCACGCCTTGGAAGGATGTAACATCTGGCTCGCATGTTGACTGCGGTAGCACGCCGCGGTTCTTCTCTGGGTTTCCCCGGGTCTTCGTGCCCTTTGCTCTTGCGCGAACGGTTCTCGGCTTCACACTAGGGTCGTCGTCGTAGTAGTCGTCCGAATAGTAGTCCCAGTCACTGTAGTAATCCTCTACTTCAATGGCTGGGTCTTCGTAAAGTCCAGCTTCGTAGTATCCATTCGCGGCGAGTTCATCCTGCACAAATTTCAGTTTGTCAGTTTTTGTTCAGATCCCTGTCACCCTGGGAAATTCTTTGCATGGTAACTAACAACAAGGTCGGGAACAAGATCTTCGAAGAGGTATTCTTCCTCCCATTCGTAATAGTCCTCATCGTCGGACATGACTGACGAGTGACAATTGGCAGGGCTTGGCGTGGAACGGTGGCAGGAATATGACAGAGAGGTTACGGAAATTAGAGGTGAAAGATAAAGGTTTGAATGGCAATCAAAAGAGTACACGGAAACACGCTTGTATAATGAGGATTGAAACAAAAGAGGTATATGAGGTCGAGGGGTGCAGAGGAAGATGAACGCAAAGGTCCGGATGATCTTTTGCTGGATAACATAAGCCTTGGCATTTTTGATCTCCACATTTCATTTTCTTGACCCTAACCCCCAAATCATAATGTTTCAGCCCTCTGAATAGTAAAGCTGTCCTACCCCATAATCAGATGATAATTGAAACAAATGGGGTGACAGCAGTCAAAATATCTCGGCTATGTCAACATTGCTCTGGGATCTTGAAACTCCAATCCTGCTCATCTATGGACTCCGCATAGCTTTCTCTCCTAGTATCCCGAGATCTTTTGTCTGACCATATTGTCGGTGGTGACATGGTCTGTTCCAGTAGTAAACTATATACCAATCCAAAAATAGAAGCCTATCTCTAATAATGGGCCAAATAAAAGCGATTCTTCGTAAAGGGAAGCCATTGCAAACCCTCATACAGTGGGTGCCCGACGACTAGCTCGTCGGTATGGGACCTAGAAATTGCATAATCTCAGATCCTGGGCCATTCCAAGGGAGGCTAGAACAACTGATTGTCTCGTTATATGCAAGTATGTCAATCTGTCCAATCGAAGCGAGCCCGTGGGATGATAATGCAGCAACACATATTGCATAAAATCAATGCAGCTCAATCACGGCGGAGGGCTACAGCCTACCCCCGCCTTAAATAGCCCCGTACTCCCCGAGTTTTTTAGAATTATACGTAGGCCCCAAACCCCTTTATCAACCTTCTAATAGTTCTATGCCCCTAGACCTCTTCTATATGACGACTCTCATCTCAAACGCACGTATTTCCGATGGTGTCTCCGTCGTATCCGAACGTGGCCATGTACTGTTAGAATCTGGCCGGATCTCGCAGATCCCACCTAGACACTTGAAAATCCCCTGCGCTCATCTTCAGACTGCACTGTAGTCGATGCAGTGATACCCGGCTTGATTGATGCCCATATGCATGTTTTCCGGGATGTTTCGCTCCTCGAAACATTCATCGAATATGATATGATTACTTTATTCTTAATGAACTGGAGCGGTTCATAGATATCAAAACCATGATACAGCAAGGAAACGATATTGCTGATGTCAAATCTGCCTGTCATGCTGCAACTATTTCGAGTGCTTGGCCTGCGGCTATTGTCAGGCCAATGTCTCAAAATCCGACTATATGTATACCCTAACATCGATCAATCTTCTGGCATGGAAGCTCTAAGGTTAATGTTGATATTTACTAGATCGAAGTCAGAATTTCAGAGTTACCTAATGCCGTTGATAAAGATTCGGTAGTAGAATTGGCCAGAATCGTGCTGCAAGGGCGAGATAGGAGAAAGGGGCATTAGAAACTCAGCAAAATAACAAACTCTACCTATTTGATTTACATGCTAACTCAGTAAGAGTTGCATCAATTTAATGCAGGGAAATATGGCTATGCTCTTAATCTTCCTTTCCAATCCCTACACTTGAGATGCAGAAGCCGGTCGTGGAATTAGCACACACAGCCATAACATGCTTGCTGTGGCGCATCAACTCACAAATCACTCAACTTTTCAAGTGCTCAAAGCGGGAGTAAACAGGCTGGAAGATGTATCAATCAACCTGACTAGAGCTCGGCACGAATATGCGAATATTCGCGAATAAAACAAGCGCGAATAATTTGATTATTCGCACCTTTATACACTATTCCTAATTAGGATTAGAAGTTGTCAGCTGATTATTCTCAGATATATATTTCTTAATATAGTTATATATTCAGATACTAAGGTTCACAACTAAGAAATATTCAATTTCTAGCATTCAAGTAGTTTCTCACTATTCTTAAATATATAAGACTTAGACTGATCATCAGATTCATGATACTTGACTTGATAGACATTGCGAAGGAGCACAATCTTTCGCATAGTCTCTCCTGCCATAGAGTGTCGGCGAACACCAAGTAGGTCTCTGATACTACTAAATAGTCTCTCTACTGATACTTCTGCTGCCATTCTTGGGTATTCACCTTTATGGGCATTCCACCATAAAAATAGCCAATCCTTTTGACTAGTCATGGTAGGATCAATCTGGATAGGTGCTTCATCAAAATACCGATCAATGTCTGAAAATTTAGGTTAAGGAACTTGTAGTTTTTTTAAAACACGAGCCTCAAGACCTAGTAGGTGTGAAGGGCTAAAGCTAATCTTAGATTCAGAACTAGCTAGGCACATGCTGTTTACAAAATCCTTGAAGAACGTAAACAATTCGGGATGGTATCGTGAGGTATGCGGTTGGTGGGTCACGTGGTACAACCACGTGATAGTTCACCAGGATTCAACCTGTTATCTGTGTCATGTGCACACCCGACTCGTTTTTTACGAGTCGGGTGTGCTTCACCGGTTCTGCCAATTTTTTTTTTTTTCACCGGTTCTTCCAATTCCACATTCCATTCTATTTTACCCAATATCTCCCACCCACCATGCCTAAAACCTTTGAATCGACTAAGGCCCATCTCTCTAAGGCCTTTGATGCGCCAAACGCGAAAAAAACCCAAATATCTCTAAGATTGCGCGCGAATTTGGTGTCAATCGACGTACTCTCCATAACCGCGTTAAAACCAATGCGACCGCGAAAACTCAACAAAAACCAGTCAATAAGGTTTTTACCGATATCCAGGAGGAGATTTTAGTACGCTAAATTACCCAGCTAACTGATTGGCGTATGCCACCAACACCAAAACAGGTTGAGATGTGGGCAAATCGCCTACTTCAAGATTCTAGTTCTGAAGATACTAAGGATACTAGAACTGTTGGGCCAAATTGGGTATATCGCTTTACTAAGCGTCTTCCTAAAGGTCTAAAACTAGGTCCTTAGAAGCAGAAAGTCAAGGATTCTAAGCGAATGATGGCTAAAAATCCAGCTAAGATAGGTCATTGGTATGATCTGCTTCGTGGTATGCCTTCGCGGTTAATCTATAACTTTGATGAGTGTGGTTTTCAACCTAGTGAGGTGTCATAGGTTAAGAACACCTGACAAATGATGTTTAGTGTAGGATCAAGAGTGGCACTATACAAGTAGAGCCTAAGTATGATTTCGTGAGAGCGAAATCATTATAGTCTTTTAGCTCAGTAGAATGGACGTGAACATAGGCACGATCCCATAACAATATGGTTTATAGGTCCTCTTCGTCAACACAATGATGAACGCACACCATCTCTACCACTCTCTTCCTCTAGTATTGAATATACTCCGCCAAAAACCTTAGTACGACTTCAGATGAACCAAGAGAAGATTATCAAGCATATTGATATAGACCTCCTCAAACTAAGGGTTTAAAGGGGTCTTAAATATCTTACTCGCCATTCCCAATTGATCCAAGAAGAGTATCGAAATCTTAAGATTACGGTTGAGAATATTAGGGTTGCGCAAGAACCAATTCGGCGCTCTAAAACCAAACGACAGCTTAACCAACCACCCCTCCAGCAGACTGGTGTATTAAACCTACACCATATAAAACGCTTTGTGAAAATCAGGAAAACCAAGGAGGAGTTACAACTAGAAAAAAAATTACAAAACAGGCCCAAGAAGCTCTCTAAAAGCTCAAAAACAGGCCGAGGAGCAGGTTCAAGAGCAGGTTCAGGAGCAGGTTCAGGAGCAGATTCAGGAGACAATTCAGGGGGAAATGGCCAAATATTGGAGGCGATGGAAAGGGATATACTATATTTTAAACAGATGCAGCAGAATTGTATTTAAAGCAGAATTGATAGAGAGAGAGTAAAATAATATTTTAAATTGGCAGAACCGGTGAAATTGGCAGAACCGGTGAAGCACACCCGACTCGTAAAAAACGAGTCGGGTGTGCACATGACACAGATACAGTAAGAGAAAAAGTACTATCATAGGATAAAAATAAATATACTCAACTAACTAGTACAAATGTATACTAGTATAACTGGGCGGTGGCAGAAAACTGCGAATATTCGCGAATATTCGCATCAACTGTAAGTGCGAATACGAATAATGGCTAGTGGTCGCGACTGCGAATACGAATAACCTGAAATGAGTGCGAATATTATTCGTGCCGAGCTCTAAACCTGACTAATCCAGAAATCATCGCAGCGTTCAAAACAACGCCTTCCTCATCCTGGAATTAGCCGTACATGCGTCATGCAAAGGCAAAGAACAAGAGTCCCACCAATGTCTCACTGGTGGCTTGAGTGATGCCGAGAAATTTGAAGAACATCCCGAAGTCTGTTCTATATAACTAAAATATCTTCTTTGCCATGAGATACTCCGCTCATTGATCTAATACTCATTATTTTTGTATCTCCAGAGTGGTGTAGAATCAAAACCCAAGGCGGTAAACATTCTGCCAACTTCCCCGCATCTCGGCTTAGATCGGCTCAACTTATCCGAGGTATCGTATCTTCCCCAGCTTTTTAACATTTTTCGTAAACCTCCTGAACTTGACTTGACGAAATATTCAATTTATTAGAAGGTAGGAGACTGGAACAATCCCCCAAGGCTTTGACCAGAGTCCAGCTAGCAGCAAAATTAATAGCTCATAGATCAAAGCTACTGGACGTCATGACTCTCTCCTCTCTTCTCCGCATTACACCCCGCTTGGCCCCAGCGGCCGCCCGCAGGTCAACTAGGGCGCTATCAGTATCGAGTGGTGCGCCACCAACTCGAACTTCGTTGGATTCAATTCTTATTGCGAATAGAGGAGAAATTGCTTTGTAAGAATCAAGTCCAAAGAACGATTTCCTACGGCCCACATGGAGATTGAACTAATTTGCTGCTAGGCGAGTCGGCCAAACTGCTGCAGAACATGGCATCCGCGTAACCACTCTTTATACAGATCCAGATAGTCGGTCACAGCATGCTCTGAGCTCTCCTTTTGCCTTCAATCTGGGCTCCGTGTCTGCGTATCTAGATGGTGATCGTATTATTGAAATTGCGAAGAAGGAGGGGTGTCAAGGAATACACCCTGGCTATGGATTTGTGAGTCATTCTTATGAATATTTCTGCAGAGTACTCAGAAAGAATGTCTATATACCTTACTAACCTATCTGCCCCAGTTGAGTGAGAACTCTGCTTTCGCCCGGAAATGTACTGAGGCTGGCTTGGTTTTCATTGGACCGCCATGGAAGGCAATAGAAGACATGGGTGACAAGAGGTATCTATGAACTTACATGGGGAAGCCTCAAGAACCGCGCTAATTTGCTCGCGCAGCCGGTCTAAGGAGATCATGATTGCTGCAGGTGTACCCTGTGTCCCTGGCTATCATGGGCAAAATCAAGACCCACATTTCCTCGAAGATGAAGCCGACAAGATTACATATCCAGTTCTCATCAAGGCTATCAAAGGCGGAGGTGGTAAGGGTATGCGTATCGCTACAACCAAAGCAGAATTCCAAGCACAATTGGAATCAGCGAAATCTGAAGCCTTGAACTCCTTTGGAGACGACCATGTGCTGGTGGAGAAATACATCACAACACCTCGACATATCGAAGTACAGGTGTTCGCTGACAAGTATGGTAACAGTGTAGCACTCGGTGAGCGAGACTGCAGCATTCAACGAAGACATCAGAAGATCCTTGAAGAGTCACCGGCGCCGCATCTCCCAGATGCGACTAGAAAGGACATTTGGGCCAAGGCCAGATCTGCTGCTTTAGCAGTAGGATATGAGGGCGCGGGTACAGTTGAGTTCATTTTCGACAACGACACTGGAAAGTTTTACTTTATGGAGATGAACACTCGGCTTCAGGTCGAGCATCCAGTCACTGAAATGGTCACCGGCCAGGACCTTGTTCACTGGCAGATCATGGTCTCAGAGGGGGCCCCGCTACCTCTGACACAGGAGGAGGTAGAGGAAAAAATAGCCCGAAATGGCCACGCAATCGAGGCTCGCATCTACGCGGAGAACCCCGATCAGGGATTCATTCCTGACTCAGGGCGTTTGCTCCATGTGCGTACACCAAAAACTTCAGATGACATCCGAATCGATGCTGGGTTTGTAGAGGGAGATGATGTCTCTGCGCATTATGACCCAATGATCTCCAAGCTGATTGTTCGCGGTGAAACCCGCGAAGAGGCGATTCTTAAACTCGGTGCTGCGTTGGAACAGTATGAGGTGGCCGGTCCGGTTACCAACATTGAGTTTATCAAGAAACTTTGCCGAAGTCCTGATTTCATTGCAGGGGCTGTTGAGACGGGATACATTGAAAAGCATCGCGAGGAGCTATTTAGCTCAAAAGCTATTGACGATGAACTGTTTGCTCAAGTTGCGCTAGCTTGTCTTCATCGCGATATGCACGCCGCCTCTGGGGCATCTCATACCCTTATCGGATCAGAGATCGGGTTTGCCCCGAGTTACCAGCAGCGACAGTTTTCATTTACTGAGTCTACTGGTCCTGCTGACGATGGGCCCATATTCACAGTCCGAGTTCAGCAGATAGCTGATAAATTTTACAGGATTGAAGTGGGAGAGAGGGTATTTGAGTCGGTTGAGAGTCAGATAGACTCGGACACAAACGTTGTGACCTCCTTTTTCCCTCATACCCGTCTTGATACCACAGTTGTGCAGGATGAGGATACTATCATCGCATTCCAGCAGGGCATACAGTATCGACTAAAGGTTCCACGAGCGAAGTGGATGGAGAAGGCACTTGGAATGAAAGATATTGCCAATAGCGTCTTGGCGCCAATGCCCTGCAAGGTGTTACGGGTGGAAGTACAGGCTGGCGACGAGGTGGAAAAAGACCAGCCGCTGGTGGTGATTGAAAGCATGAAGATGGAAACGGTGATTCGAAGCCCACACCGAGGAATAATTGCACGTGTCGTGCATCAGAAAGGAGTAAGTGAAACACCACTCATGAGGCCTATCTCTAAATTCACTGGGAACCTTCGAGCACTAACTGCTTGTGACTGGCAGGATCAATGTAAAAGCGGCACTCCTTTGGTCGAATTCGCCGAAGAAGAGTAGATCCCTCGGTCCCTCATAACGTATGCGGACTTCACTTCGGATGGCAGCGGGTATCAAACGGACCACTTGAATTTTTCTGAATAACAGCATTTGTACTTTCAATCAAATATTTACCTAGGCACATTATCACTAGTTCTCATATTGAAAGATATCGTAGGTACTGAAGCGGCCCCATGGACAGTCTGGAATAGGGATAATAGCCTTGACAGTATCCTTCATGGCTTTAACTAAACGCCGATATTTGCAATTGATTCAAATTTCTAGCTCTGGAGATCGCTTAATTAATAATACACTTAAAGCAAATTAGTTTTGTCCATAGGCTCGGCAGGAGTCATTTGAAGGAAGCATCCTCGGCCGAGGTCTCGGTTGAAGCCTCTATATAGAGCACATCACTCCCCAGCATGGTTTTTCCACGCAACAGCAAAGATTTCGACAATTGTACTCATTTTCAACATAGAGCAGCAGTTTCTTATTTATCATATTATCCTTTAGTCTGTTCCATCATTCGAAAAAAATGGTCAAGATTGCAGTTGCTGGGGGCTCCGGCAGTGAGTTCAGGTCTCCCTTTTGACCTTTGCAGGCTTTACTGATCCAAATAGATATTGGACAGGGGATTGTCGATGCGCTTATTGCTTCTCAAAATCATGAAGTCGTCATTCTATCTAGAAAGGTTCCTACAGTCCACTTTCATTATCGTTTCGATCAATCTTAATTTACTAACGAACTATAGGATGCGCCGACTGAAACCGTCCAGGGGTTGAATTAGGCAAAGGTCGACTATGGGGATACAAAGTCTTTGGTGAAAGCTCTTCAGGGAGTGCATACTGTGCTCAGTTTTCTCTCCGCACAGGGAGAAACCGCCCAGACGAACCTCATTGATGCCGCAGTTGAAGCTGGCGTAAATCGTTTTGCACCGAGCGAATGGGCAGGGTGTGCTTTTAATAAAGATTCCATTCATGGATATTCAGTTATTAATTAAGCTCTCACAGATCCGGAATTCCCGAATCCATGCCCTGGTATGCTTACAAGGGAAGAACCCGTCAATATCTGGAAGAGCTGAACAAGGAAAAAACGGTTTGTTGCAGTCAATTCAATATCTAGAATTCTGGCCTAGCTGACATGAGCAGGTCCTTGAGTACACGCTCTTCCAGCCAGGCTTCCTCATGAACTACTTAACCCGACCATACAAGTCGTCCAAACACGTTCACCAGCTCGATATTCACTGGGATCTAGAGAAGCGCCGAGTTCTCATGATGGAGGAAGGCGATAATGACCGTATAACTCTAACCACCGTGCAAGATATCGCGAATGTTGTCACCAGAGCTATTGATTACGAGGGTAAGTGGCCAACTGTGGGTGGTATGAAGGGCACCGACATGACTATGAGAGAGCTCCTCGCCCTCGCCGAGGAAGTTCGCGGTATGTTCTGGTTCTCAGATGAATTCATTCTCATTATACTAATGATTTGTGAAGGTGCGCCCTTTGCTGTAGAGAGGCTGAAAGCAAAAGAGCTTGAAACAGGGGACTGGAAGAGCTCATGGGTACCGAAAATGGATCACCCGTCAGTTCCGGTAGAGCAACAGGAGATTTTTGCACGATTTGGAGTGGCCGGTGTCCTTCGGGGATTTAGGGAAAACAGTTTTCATTCTTCTGATGAGTGGAATCGTTTACTTCCAGCCTATCATTTCACGGATGCCAAGCAGTTTTTGACTGAAGCCTGGAGTGGAAAGCCTTGAAAATTAGTTGACATACCACTTTGTGAGATTTTGTCGGATAAATTGAGTCGATTCGAAATATACATGTCTTAACATGCTTAGACTAGCCTTTCTGGTTATGGGATTCTCAACGGCGGTCTTACAAATAGCTCTTTAATACAATACTTTGTCTCATAAGTTAACTTGAAAAAAACTACAGTTGCTGATGAGTAACTAATCTCAGGGGATTAGTAATTGGAGGGACCCATTTCTCCGCCGAAACCCCGAAGTGTTAAAAGTCGCCTCAACGCCTTTTAAAATTGGATTTCCTTTATCGTACATGATTAATATCTGGTCATGGCTGACAGCAGAACTGTTACAGAAAATGAATCGATAGCTAAGCGAAGGAAGCTGCGCAAGGGTACGCAGAGTTGCTGGGAGTGCAAGCGGCGAAAGGTCCGCTGCGTCTTCACTTTGCCATCCAACATTATCTGCGACAACTGTCAGCGACGCAATACAACATGCATTGGACAGGAGCATCCAGATCAACCGCGTGTAAGTTCAATTCACGATCCAATCGAGGATCGACTTGGCCGAGTGGAGGACTTTATCCAGCAGCTGGCCAAGAATCTTGGCATGGTGCATGATGCCCACTCTAGGGCAGCAGAAGTGTCGAAAGTCGCCTTGCCTTCGTTTCAAGGGCAAGAAGCTCAAATTGCCCCGTCAATAGAACCACCAGAGCCAGCGAAACCTAATGTGAGCTTATACCCCGCATTAAGTACATATCCTCCTTTGTCCTAACATCATACTAGTCACCGTTCGATACAGTGACATCTAGTGACTCTTGGTTGAAGCCTTTCTCATCAATTTCAACCAGCTCTGAACACTATCACATACCAGCATCTGGCAAATATGTGGAACTGGTTCGCGAGCTCGTCACCGCCTGGCCCAGTCAGGCTGATATTGACATCATTTGTACTCTCCCAGTAGGCCTATCGGCGTATTTGAGCAGCGGAATTTTCCCGCACCATTCTGAGGCCAATAAGTTTTTCCCGTCATCCGCGAAAGATATACTCAATCTGCCCCCGCCAAATTCCCATCCAGTGCTGTTTGCACGCAAGCTCCTGATACTTGGCGCATTCTTACAAGGTGTACCTCCGAATTGTACCCAGAAATTGGGCACATTAGGTGCAAAATATCGAAATATCATGCTTAATGTAGTTGAAAAAGCAACGAGACTCGTCACAACGAACGAAGAGCTTGTGGGCTCCGTTGAGGGCATTGAGTGCATTTTAATCGAGGCTCTCTACCACAATTATGCAGGAAACTTAAATAAAGCTTGGATGGCAATTCACCGGGCAATTAATGTTGCTCAAATGATGGCATTACATCGCGACTACAATCTGCCATCACTGGAAAGCTTCGGCCACGAAACGCGGATATCCTTTGACGAATTATGTTTTTATTTGGCTAGGATGGATTGGTACCTTTCTCTTATGCTGGATCTGCCTCAGAGTTCTCTTGAAACTCAATTTACCACGCCAGAGGCATTAGCAAGGTGCCAACCCATAGATCGCGTACAGCGCATTCATTGCATTGTTGCAAGGCGTATACTGCAACGTACTGAGGCGGACCTCAAGGACTTGGCCAATGTCTCTGAAATCGACAAGCTATTGCAGAGAGTCGCCGAAGAAGTGCCACCTCAGTGGTGGATTGTTCCAAATTTTGTTTCTCACAATGGCGACATCACCGAGCTCATCAGTGACATGCTTCGCGTGATGGACCAATTCGCACACCATCAATTAGTGATACGGCTGCACCTCCCATACCTACTGAATCCTTCGTCTGACTCTAGATACAATCAGAGCAAAATTGTAGCGGTTCAGGCCAGCCGTGAGATACTGTCCATTTATGTGGCCTTCCGCAACTCAAACCCCCTACTGACCGTATAGCCATCAAGCTGAGCCGGTTGATTCGTCATCTGCTCACTATTGAGTCCAATGCTACCAAAGGCATCGAATACAACACTCACCTATCCAAAGATGAAAAGGACTGTTTGGTCCAACTGAAGATGAGAATGCGTTCCAGGTTTCTATTCCATACTTGGGCATTATCAATTTTGAGCGTGGGTCTATAACAAAGCCTGCTTTAGCTTCATCTTTACATTCTGAATCAAGGGTCCCAATTGCACTGGGCCCGGAGGATAGCCATCAGCTACATAGCTCAGAATTCTCACGGTCTGAAGTCTCTGATTTCCCGTTGATGGAGTTATCAGCTTTGGGTAACAATGTAGCTATGGAAGACGACTATGGCTGGGATTTACAGGGAGTGGATCTAGCTCTCTTTAACGGCATCTTTCACGGAATTGAAATTCCAGGCGCCGAGGATGGGGAGAATTGGGGAGCCTGGAAAAATTAACAAAGGACATTGATCTATCGACACCTGTGCTTGAATTTTCACCAGAAAGGACGGAAGAGCTTTGGGGAAACATACCTCGACAACTCACCTCATCTCCGGCATTTGTGTGGGCATATTTCCCATCAATCCAACCAGTCCAGTCCCAGTCAATCCAATTATACTCTTCCTCGAGTGATTTGAACATCTTATATCTTTTTTCCGCCTGCGGAGCGGCGGAATATATTAACCGAGTAGCCAATTCAATCGAGTCCGAAGGGAGGCAGGCAGAATATCGTCTCTGTAAAGACCAAATATAGTATCCCCAAGATCCACGATAACAATGTTCTTACCACCTCTGATAATAATGCTCCTTAGGGAAAAACTCCAAGAACAATATATTCTCTGACCCAAAAACATCACTAAATCTTAATTATTGACTCCATAAATTGCTGTCGAGTCTGTTGGGAAAAGTCTGCTGAATTGGCTTGCTCCATTGGGTCAAGGATCTGTCTTCTTTTACTAGTCCTAGGGATACTACCGACTATTTCTCTTTCTGTTAAAGACAGCGACGAGATATCCTGCTCTATCGAGTCATCGAATGTACCTGATAATACCGATACTACTACTGCAACGATCACTGAACCGTCTGAAGAGGAGGGGCTATCAATTGGGCTTTCCTGAGACTCTGGAGATCCCCAAAGGCGATGATTAACCTATGATGAGTCGTTTATTCGAGTACATAGTTCGAGCTCTTTGTGCCAAATATGCATATTTACGCCAATTAGGCTGTCAGGCTCTATTTCCAATTTTAAATTCGTAGCAAATGGCACACTATCCATGGATGCCTTTAGATGGTAAATTATTCCCAACATAAGGGCACAACTCTCACACGGACGAAGCGTTTGGAAATTGTCATTTATCAATATGCTTCTATACGTAGGTACATTATGTATTTAAAATAAGTACAAGATTATTGGAAAAAGCAGCGTGAAGATCGAAAGTTCTCAACTTCCAAGTTCAAGTCTTGAAATCTCCATGACTCACAGAAGAACTAGAGTCATAAGAAGGGTGGCCAAAGCTGCAGTCGTAGAAGACATCGCAAGCCTGATAGCGGATGCTGAACCAGTATATAGAGGTCCCACGGAGCTGGTAGTGGATGTCTTCCTAGTAGAACTTGAGCTGGCAAGCACTGAACTGGCAAGAGTCGAGCTTTTCAGGCCGTAAGAACTATGGATAGGCTGGACTGTAGCAGTATAGATCATATTGACAGAGTTCACAAGGTTGGACTGAGATGCGAAATCCGCGTCAACCCCAGCTTGAGCTGCTGAAGACGATGCACTACTAGGCAAAGTGGCCGTGATAGTAATTCCTGATGTCGAATTAACTCCACCAATAGCTTTGGTCTCACTTGCAGATGCCTTCAGTCCTGGAATCGTTTGAATGGCTTCAGAGCCTGCTGTGGCAGTAGCTAGTGCTGCAGTCACAGGGCAAACTGTAGTCGAGAGGACTATAGTCTCAGTGGTGACATAGGTAGTTTTGGCTGAAGCTGGGCAATTGGTTATAGTCGAAGGGCAAGCAGTTATAGTAGAAGTGCGAGTAGTGAAAACCGTGGAAATTGTGTATTCTTCAGAGCCAGGGGTTGCTCCTGAAAGAGAGGAGGAGGCGGATCCAGTCACGATAGTCTCGGTACCCTTCCCCACACTGGGGCTAGCCGTTATCGTAGGAATTCCTACAGCAGTGATAGTAGAGACTAAGACAATCTCTGTGGTGGTGTAGGTTGTCTTTGCTGATGCTGGGCAATTTGTGACGGTAGTAGGACAGGCTGTTATAGTTGAAGTGCGTGTGCTAAAAACTGTGGAGCTTGGAAATTCTTCGCCGACGGAGCTGCCACTGAGAAGTGATGCTGAGGTAGTGGTGGCAGCTGACTCCGTTATAGGGCAGACGGTAGTCGAGAGTACAATGGTCTCAGTGGTGATAAATGTTGTCTTCTGAGAGGCAGGACAGTCCTTAAAAGATGATGGACAGGCTTTCACAGTGGCAGTACGAGTGGTGAGAACGGTTGATGTGGTAAACTGAAGAGCTGATGATCCGGATCCAGGCGTTTGAGTGATAGTAGGGATAGCCGTCAAGCTACCAGAGCCAGAGCCAGAGCCAGAGCCAGAGCCAGAGTTAGAGCCGGGCTGAACTGAAGCCGAGGGGCTGATCGAAGCAGAGCCGGAAGGGATATGAACAATTGTGCTTGCGCTCTGCGAGGAAATGATAGGAGAAGTAACAGGAATGAATGAGATAGTCAAAGAATTTGACTTAGAGCCGGAGGCATCAGAACCTCCAGAAGGAATCGATGATTGGGTTAATATCGAAGTGGCAGACATAGAATCCAAAGCCGAGCTTGGTGAAATCAGAGGTACTGAAGGACTAGTAGAGGTGAGTACCGAAGAAGAAATTGGCCTTCCGGATATAACCGAAGATTTGACTGGCAGCGAGTCAGTGACAGATGGTGAAACATCAGTCGAGCTTGATATCACAGCTGAAGAACCGATACCAGTGACTATTGCCGAGGAGGCCAATGTCGCGCTTGACGAGATCACATTTGCTGAAGAAATAATAGAACTGAGTGGCACCGAAGAAGAGATTGGTCTTCTAGATATGATCGAGGATCTCACTGGCGGTGTAGCAGGAGCTGAGCTTGAAATCATAGGTACTGAAGAGGAAATTGGCCGTCTGGATATAATTGAAGATCTCACTGTAGGCGAAAGAGTGGCAGATGAGGAATCCAGAGGTGAACTTAACGAACGATCAGGTACTGATATGGTTGCTGAAGAAGGACCGGCAGATTTTATCGGAGATGAAGACACGGCACTGGAGGCTGCAGCTGAAGAAGCAACAGTAATAGAGGATGAGATCGACGGTCTGATGAACGTGACAGACGGAGTGACAGGGCTCGATGGAGGCGATGAGGATGCAGACCTGATCGGAGACAAGGAGGAAGAGCTGGAAACTGGGACCGAAGAAACTATAGAGGCTGGGGTTGAAGGCAGCACAGATGGCGTGACAGAGGGAGTGGTAGACGGCGTGACTGACGGTATGATTGACGGTGTGGCAGACGGGGTTAGAGTCACTGTACTAGTAGTGCAGGAAGTAGTTGGAATCCCGTTATCAAGGTGGAAATTGCCTATGTCGACAACGTAGTTGAACGAGGGACCTGTACATATCATAGAGATTGTGACAAGATGCCCTGCAGAATTTTGAGGCGGTGTAAAAGAGGCCGAAATGGTAGTCCATGTACTGAGTGATGCAGAAAATTGCTGGGAATAAAAGGGTGAGGAGGTCCCCGGGGCCAAGTTATCCAGATACAACTTTACAGAGCAGCTCTGTGCAGTATCACTTTCCGCACGCCAGTCCATTGAGAAAGTATAGGTGTCTCCGCCGACATACTCTCTGCTGCCTTGAAACATCGCAATCCCGCCTTGGTAAGATTGTGGTGTTACTTTCCTAATCGTAAAGTTAGCTCCGAGGCCCTGAAGATAGCCTTCTATGGTTTCTTCAGGAATATCTACCCATACAAAGGAATCTTGAGCAGGATGATATGCGGAATGAAACCACCTATCCAAAATAGTAACTTACATATAAGTGGTACCGTCGGCATTATTGACAATAGATCCAAATCCCTGTAACATTTGGAAGATATCGATTAGGGCTCCATCGGCCAGGTTGGTCGGGGCTGCGGTTGTACAGGACACGATAGTCGAGACAGCCGAGGTAGTCGTAGCAGATGATAAAGAACTGGTGGCTAAAGCAGCTACAGGTAGTGTCGCTGCCAGAATCCGTGCAAAATCCTGCGAGAAACGCATGACGAAAAGAATGGAAGGGTTTCCCAGCTAAACGAGCGACTGCGGAGAAACTCAAGAGTAAAACGAAAGGCTGCTCGATAGAAGAATGAAGTTGAGGGTCATCAAGCGATAAAATTGACTAGACTATAATGTCAATCGATCGTCGGGTATTTGGACTTCCATTGTAGTTTGTTTATACTTCGACCCGTGGACGGAGATCTCCGGTTCAGGTACAGAATACCGATCCAATTAAGATCTAGATTCCGCCATCAATATTCTTGAAACCCTGGTTCAATTTCTTTCGCTTAAGCACTTAGCTTCCTTGAAGCAACACATAGTCCGCAAACAGTTTGCACCAGGCCCGAACCTTGGAGATTGATTGGCTGGGCCTATAATTTAGTCCATAAAAAGTTTAGTAACCCCTATTACTCCTACTCAGTATCTACTATATTTATTTACAGGGTCGGTCGTTCAAATTCAATTATGGAGTACTTCTTAAAGTCCTTAAAAGGACAAACTTACAAGGACAAAGACAAAACGAGGGGAATCAGAGTAGTAAGGATTGGAAAATGGCTAGTATAGAAAGTTCCAGCATACGGAGTATTATTTAGATCTCGGAAGTTCTAGCCGACCAAAGCTTAAAATGAGACTACATTCCACAAACTACATAATAGTAGGTAAAGGTGAAAAACACTCCCAAGGTTGGTACTTAGGTAGCCTTGGAGCTCTAGAGGCCTCAATATTCATGAATGTTTCCAAGATTGGAGATCGAAAATGACATGCAACATAATATAGGTCTTACCGTCTTTCACCTAGGCAAGTCTATACTCATATACCTCAATTGAAACCTTCAGGGCTTGGTACTTAGGACTTTAGCACTGTCAGTTGACCTAGTTACTCCAAGGTTAACACTGAAGCAAATAGTAATCGGATCTGTGGTAGGTAGAGCAGTAGTGATAGTCATTTTGGTAAAGGCGTAAGAGGTGTGACTCCTAAATGCTAACACCAGCGTTCATGGAAGTTGTAGCAGCTGGTCGTGCCAAGATTGACTTTAGCCTGTCATAGCAGACCTCAGAACCTTTACATAAGCCCATAAGAGCTAAAGCACCCAAAATACAAGCCATACATATATCATTAAGACTTGGCACAATGCGCTTATTTGAATGTCCGTGATTATGATTCATCGGCACAGAAGCTACCGTATGGAAGAGAAAGAGCCCTGGAAATCATATACTCTGTATTTTAGCACGGGCGCTCTTTATGATAATAGTGAAAGGAGAAGTGATAGACCATAATAAAAAGTGGATGCCGCCTCAACCGCCAATTCTCCACTTTCAGGTGGAGAATGCGGGGAATAAGACTTTAGCGTGAAATACTTACACTCTTCTGCTAGAAGATGTAGTAAAGAAAGGTCGTACATGAGCATCATATTTCATCATTTGTTTGTCTCTTCTAAACTAATCAGCATATTTTAAAATCAGCTTCTAGAAGTAAAACCCCTGCAGGAATGAGGAATGGTGGCTTAAGTTATTTGTCAAGGATCTGCAAACATACAAACATAACTTACATAAGACACAACATTCGAGATCAACACCTTGACGTATTGTACTCACCATTTCGTCATTTTCTTCACTTGTTTATCCTTCTTCAACTACCGCACACCTTCTTTCTTCTACCTATCTTTCCCACCCGTGTTGATCTTTGACCAGAATCCTCCTGATTTTACCGATTATTGACGTGTTTTGTTTCAACCTTCCGTGTTTTGACACTGATTTCTCCCAAACATGATGGATCAGAACACCTCCCGTGGGCTGGTGGTCATTGCTCCCATATCACCTCTCAACCGCTTCTTAGGCTCCGAGAAGCTGAATGGAGCTGCGATCAGTAATCTTTGGAAAGGTATAAATAACTTGTCTCATGACGATGAATTTGCTAACCAGAGCAGCCTTTTTCACTTCCAACAAAGTGAGCAAGACAAAGACAGACGGCCGACTAGAGTATTTGTTCTGGCGCATTTGGAGTAGTGAGGCACTACTCAACAATCTGGATGTCAGCTTGATTGATCGACTAGTCACAAACATTATGCATTCTGACTTCAGAACTGAGGCTATCAAACCAGTGAGATTACCAGATCATTTTCTAATGCAGTCTATTAAATCAATCAAGGAGATTCCCCAGCAAGAATTCATTTTCTCAGCCCCGACCCATGAAATACCTACCCAGGTTATCTGCGATGCTGCCAAGTCGGGACCTTGTGAGACTCGGGTTCCTCTTCATCCTATTCTGAAGAAGACAAAGACAGTTCAAGGGGATACGCCCAAAACTGCACGTCTACTTTTATCAAACCCCGATGGTGAATCCATCACACTCAACCCCTCGATCCAACCCAATCCTACTCTCCTGACAGAGGAGATGCCTGACAACTCTGGCAAGTTGGCTACAAAGAGAAACCTTGTTGCTGTCAGTCGACCTACTCGGGGTGGAAGACGTCGGCCTGTTTTCTCCCGTCGAAAATCATCACAGTCGTCTATTCCCAAGGCACAGCCATCCCCTGCGAGACCAAGATTCAAGCTAGATGACGATTTTGATCTGCCCGAAGTGACACATGATGAGGACTTCACTTATGAGACGGAAACTGATAATCAAGCTAAGCGCGACCTCGAAGATACGTGGACAGAGCTGGACCGTCCCGTTCAGGCTCCCATCCTTTCGAGAGACGCAGACCTCATCTCTGAGAAACTATTTCCATCCCCGGAAACCGAACTTATCAATCCCATCTTGCACCAAGTAAGAAGAACGGTCAGTATTGATCCCAAAGACGAAGACATCCAGTGCACTGAAGAAAGCGTGAACGACAGTACAATTAAGTCGAGTGAAAGTAGCGACAGCCCAGACTCAGACTTCGACGAGAATGTCCCAGGATTCCTGGGAATGAAACGCGTCCGCATGCCCAAAGCTATGTTCGATGGATTTGCCAGCATCCTCACCAATCATGAACCAATCGACGACTACATTCCACTCCCTCAACGACCATGGTACGCCGCTGAGCATGCCTGGGGCCCCCTTCCCCGGGATCAATACCTCTTGGACTCAATTCTCCTTGACGAAAATGCAGCCCCGAACCCACAGCCCTCGCATGCCCCATTGGTGGCTCCAGGGTTCCGACAGCGGTTTCATGATTTTATCGAAGAAACTAGGGAAGAACCAAAAATGGATGCGAGGACTTGCGCGAACACCTATTCGAAGACTTATGCTAACTCTGAAGATTTAACATCCGCTGGTTTCCCACCTCCCGGGTACTTTATGAAATCCCCGGTGGAAACAATTGCGAATTTCAATCAATCTATGGATGAATTGTTTTCTGATCAAAATTCTGGCGGAGACAAATCGGATGATACCATTTCACCGTTGGTGGTTTAGTCCGAGTTGGATTCGTCTGGAAGGTCTTCAGTGTGTACGATATCTGGGCGTCATAGCTATCATGGTAGCCTTATTTTTTTCATATGATTATTCTATAGCGTTACGTTTGTCATGTATGAGTCTACGAGAACTCATGAATACCAACAGTGCATTTCATTTGAAGGTCAGTACTTTTCAAAGGTAGCTATTATAGTATAAAACTCTGCCCAGTAAGGTAGCAGAAACACCAAAGCTCAAAAAGGAGAATGAATCATACAAGTGCTGTATATCACCAATGTATTGGATACAAGATCAATTGATCGCATGTTGCTCAAGATTGAAGACCCTCACACTTCCTCGCCCTTCTCGCCAGAAGAAGCAACCTTCCGACCCTTAAGCCACTGCAACAAAACCCAAGAAGCAGTGACAAGCCAGAAAAGTAAATTAACAAGATCAATCCAAACAGCATGCCGCATTCTATTAATCTTCGCTGCATCATCCGAAGTCGTAGTCGATCGACGACTAGAAGAGCTACTAGTCTCAACCGAGACATCAACAGCATAGACGCCCAGATAAATCTTACCAAAGAGCCCAAAAAGAGTCAACCACAGCACACAAAGAACAAACTCCCACGCAAACTGCGGCAGACGCAGCGCCGGATTCGACGCCCCAGTCCGACTCATACAAAACGGCAGCACCATATGCGCCAGCGCGGTGCTAGTAGCCAGGAAGCCTGTCACGAGGGCATAGACCCATTTAGAATTCCAGGTATCCTCGTACTTGTGGTCGTGGTGAACATCTCGGCCGTAGAGGCCTATGACTGTTAGGCCGAAGACTAGCTGTAGGAAGCGGAGGAAGGATATGCAGCCGGCCATGAACTTGGAGGCTTTGCTTTCTGGGACTGAAGGTGGTGCTGAGTTTGGGTATTCATAGTTTCCTCCTGGGGCTACGCCGGCTGGATATTGGGCCATTGGGTATTGGTCGTTTGGGTAGGGTGGTTGAGGCTGTTGGAATTGTTGTTTTCTGGTTCTCTGTTTTTTGACTTGTTTCACGGCAAATGAGAGGACGGTGAACATTTTGATTATCGATGATGATAAGGAATGGAAAGAGGGAGAGCTTTTGATGTGTATCTCTGTAGTGTTGCGGTTGGATATTCAAGAATATGCAGATATCGCCAGTACAGGATCTGAAGACAAAAGATCAAAGATCGTAACACCCTGGCTGAGGGAAATCGCTTTGAAGGAGAGAGCTGGAATAAACAGCTAAGTTCAAAGAAGGAAATTAAAAGAGAATCGGTTTACTTCAAAGAGAGTAGAAGAAATTATAGAAGAACGAAACAGGCTGTTTTCGAAGGGAAGGAGATTCTTGCTGGCTTGTTCGATGATGAACCGTGATTTATGATTGCTTTATAGATGACTCGAGTTCATAGGCCACAAAGACTGATACTATTTCCAACTCTTGAACCTGGTCCAAGATGAAACTCATCTTCTTTGATTGCCGAGCGGCTTCATCAAGATCCACATTGTATGCGGCTTGATTGTTCTCCAAAGAATAGTAGCAGAGTGTTGACATATGAAACGAGTAATTATAGATATAAACTCATGCATAGATGAAACTAGTAGAAGGAGCTAGATATGCAGGGCGCTTCAACCTCGCGCGCGTCTATTCTTGTTTCATCCATATAGCGAGGCATGCTGAGAACCAATCAACAAAGTGGTTCTAATTTTATAAAAGATGTAGGATGTTTTGAAAATGCATCTAGCCGCCTAAGAATAGAAAAGAAAAGTTGTTGGTATAGAACTCTTTCAAAGAAACTTGTTCATCATGCTTTCAAATTCCTATGCATATTGCATGTCCTAATAGTCAATTAACATACACAGATAAACCTTCAAATGGAGCCATGCTCATTCCCATTGTTCTCCATTCCATAAAATGCTTCGAATAAAATGCTTGTGAGAGGAGAGTGTAAGAGATGCAAAATTGTTAACGCCTATCCCGATGAAAAATAGAAAAACCGAAAACCGAAAACCAACGCCAAGTCTCATTAAGCCGGACAGCTTGCTCCCGCATCAGCAGATCCCTTGGAGGTATTGCCTGTGGCTACCTTGGAATGATTGCAAGACGCCAGAGGAGGGGGTGGCAGTGGTTCAGTTGGTGGCTGTGAAATTGGTTCGTCATCTTCGTAGTCGTGTCCGAGGTCTTCTTCATCTTGAAGAGAACCAGATCCAGCGGCAGAGGAATGATCGACAGAAGCGCGATCATCGCCGTGTGGAGTAGGGCCATTCTTGGATGCGCCCTTAGTAGCCTTCTTGGTCTTCCGGCCCTTCATCTTCGCCTTTTCCAAGAGGCGCTTCTTCTCAGCGAGTCGCTTCCGTTCCTTTCGGTCTTTCATCTCATACTGTCTGATGAGTGCCGTGGGAGGGTGACCAAAGATGCTCTCGTATTCGCAAAACTCGCATATCCAGATATCTTCCATTCGGGGAGGATGGTGGATATTGGTGTATTGCTGTTGCATTTTACGTTGACGTGCAGCCAACGCGTAAGCACTGGCTGGCGAACGTTTCTTTTTCCGGCCAACAGAGGTCTGGTCGCCTGCAACAGGTGCCTGCGCGCCTAGTGGGACTTGTTGGCTCATATTGGGACTCGTTTGGGTACCCTGTGTCGCGAACCCTCGGGGATTATGGCTGGTAGGACCGAGAGGAGAGGTAGGGGAGCGGTTGGGTGCGGGGTATGATGAGGAAGAATTGAGTTGGGCCATGCCTTTAGAAGAATCTGACTCGCATGTGAAGGTAAACTGAGTTTTAGTCGGAGTGGTATTTTCTTGGTCCATCATGCTGACATGACTGAGGACAGGAGTTGGGGAGGAGATAGTTGCGGCGTTGGCAATAGCGGTTGAGATGATACCTTGGTCAGATGGTGATTCGGCTGAAAAGAAGAAGTGAAATGGTCAGCAGGTTCTGAAAATCAAAGTGAAGGAAAGTTAAGGTCAGCTTACCAGGTCCAGGGGTTGACACATCTCGCCGAGTCGGAGTCTTGCTATTCATCCATGCATTTTGAGCAGCATTCGCAGATAAGGGATTGCGTCCACTGTTGCTGCGGGGGACAGCCCGTCCCAGTCGGCCTCTGCCTGAACCAGATATTCCACTTCCTGGAGACGTAGGGTTCCCATTTCCGTAGTATGTACCAGTTGCGGATCCGTCACCAGCAGATGGGGTGGGGGTAGAGCTAGAGAGACCCATGCTAGCGAATTCTGGGGATAAGGTCGAATGATGACCACCGATATTCCCCGGAGTCGGAATTTTCCGTTTCTTTTTGTTGTTTGTATTTTCAAATGCGTCGTAACCGTCGGGACCAGCTGACGATTTTGGAGCTCCGTCTTTCGAACCAGTAGGGTGCGTACTAGAACTCGGTGACAACGAAGCGCGAAACCCAGAACTTCTACGTACCGCTACTGGTCCATCCTCGTCACCACTTTCTGCCTCACCCGCTGTTTCGAAACCGATATGAGAGTCAGCTTCTGGTGTCAATTCTTGTCTGTCCGACTCAATCGTCTGTTGTACGTAGACTTTGTGATCATTAGCGGCCTCTTCAGAATCGCCAGTAACACCGTAGAAAATTTGAGATGCAGGGGGGTTGGGGGGAAGAAGATTGTATCAGCGGCGTCGGTTGATAAGCGAGAACGGATGGTGCGTCTGGGAAGAGGTCGAATCAAACGATCGGGGTAGATGGGAGAAGGTGTATCAGGGGCCGCATTAAACGTCCCGTCTGGACAATTGCGTACGGAATCAATAACCGAGTGACGAGCAGACGAGTTCACAACAGCCTTAGGAGACATACTCAACGTAGCTGTCATCATGCAGGTTCTCCACACACGGTCTCAAACCACTGATTCTCATGGAAAGAGGTATCACAATTCTTGTATCTTATCTTTATGTCCTCCTCCGCCAGTATTGTCGAGTAAAAGGTAATATTGGATATGTGAATTTGGAGAACACTGCAGTGTCAGGATGTTAGTTATTTTCCCGGTAATATTAAACAGGAGGATGAACTGAAAGCATGGAAATAGATAGAGACCTGAAATCAAATAGAGATCCGGAATCAAATAGAAGCCTCCGGTTTGTCCTTTCTCCCCTAGCGTTCCAGAATCAACAAGAGAGGGTTATGAGCTTACCCACAATAAGTGCTACTATTCAGCATACCCAGGTCACGGATTGACAATCAAATTGTTATGTGAAGATCAACAAACTTGATCTGTTAAGGCCCGAGCACAGCGAAGAGCCGCTTCAGAGCCAAGTAACAAGATCTGGTTAATAACCAGAATGTACGGAGGGGTTAAGGTGTGAAGCGAAAGACCAGCGAGTCACGGGAATTCGGAAGTATCCACGCTAACCCTATTTAGGTAATATGGGCACCCAACCCTTCCTGGGGTAATATCACTTTCTCTGTTCTTCATTTTCTGCTCATAAAGTACACTGATACCGGTTCTTTGATGGATGATTAAGTTATTAACCTCCATTAGAAACTATTTGTTGGCCAAATTTCTAGTCGTCACGGTCGCAGTGCCGTGCAGCACGTAACGGTTAGTTAAGAGTATTGAGACTGTGAGTACCAGAAAACCATGCACCATTCACTTCTTACAGGCTACATTGTAAATAATTGGTACTCCGTATCCATATTTTTTGGCTGTCGGTTGTGCCTGCATGGCTAACAACGAAGTCAACCCGTCAATCCCCTGGGTAAACCGGCGCCTATCCCCCGCTTGAAGCTCAAAACAACTGGCTGACTATACCATGACATCAAATCATTATCTTACTGACCTGGGAGGGAGTGGGACTATATGAAGAATTGATGTTCCTCAGCACAGTGATCAGATGTATGGCATTGGCGAACTCGTGAAACACGCTGAGCCATGGCGCTAGCACATCGGGATCATAGCTAGGCTCGACCTGCGAAATTCATGAAATGGTAAAATCCAATGGACTTTGCATCTTGGGGATTCCGAGCTTCCCTTGGTTCGTGAGCCGTTCAGGCATTGAGCCAATTCCACTCACTGGGCCCTCCCTCGTTACCCTCCAGGTCCACGTCCAGATATTCTATGGTGAGAGTATTGGCCACACGTTGGCATGGGCTTTCTTCTGAGTAAGCATGAATAATTGTCTTGCTGGGAGCTTGTAAGGGGGGAAGTAGGAGTAAGTCCTGAGAGGGGGAGGTTGGATTTCGGCCGAGCGAGTCTTCGGCAATTCTGTAGTAGGAAACATCAGATTCCAATAATATATCAAAGAAAAATATCTAGCGAATTATTAAAGAAGTGTATTGTAAGATGGAAAAGAAGACGGGTGGAGCGGATTAAAAGTGGAAGGAGAGAAAAAAAAAAGGAAAAAAAAACCTCGCGCGTCGAGAGGCGTTCAGAAGCGGGGAATGACGGGCGATTGGAGAGTCCCGTTCCGTCGCTTTTCTCCTTCTTCTTCTTCTGCAACCCCACCAATCTTGCCTTCACTCAGACTATGTAGTCATCGGGCTCTCTTCTGAGCCTAGTGACGCCCTGCCTCAGATTCAACTTGGATTTCCAATTGTCTTGTTCTCCTCTTTTCTCTGAAGGAGCTCTCAATCGCGCGGAGCTCCCTCGCAACCCGGTTTTGCTCGAGGGTGAAAAACATTCACCAGAGAAACACTTCCAATCCTTTTGATTTTATTGAAAGAAACCTCCCTCTACAGCTTTCATCTTCCTTTGTTCAGAACTCATCGGCATCATGTCGCCTCGTCGCTCCTCGCGAGCTCGCACCACACAGCCCTCTCCTGCCCTCGTCCAACAAGCCAATTCCTCCAGCTCCTCCACCTCCCTCACTCGTGAAAGAAGCACCCGTTCAAATCATAAAAATCCCTCCTCACAGGGCTCCTCTGGCCAACGATCTCAGTCGATAGATGAAACTGAAAACAGCTCGAGGGCCGACCTCCCACAGACGCGCCAGCGCCAGCGCGCTCGCGACGACGATGACGAACCTCCCAGAGAAGATGACGATGAAGACCTGGACGAAGATGAAGAAGAGGAAGTCACTCGTTGTCTCTGTGGACAGCAGGAATACCCAGGCTTACCTCCGTCTCGCCGGGAGGCTCTCGGTCGCCCCGTTGTCAAGGCAGAGCCAAATCATCCCCCTGCTGATTCATCTGATCTGCTCTCCGATGACACTGGGAGCATGTTCATTCAATGTGACTTGTGTAAAGTCTGGCAGCATGGTGGCTGTGTGGGTATAATGGACGAAGAAACAAGCCCCGACGAATATTTCTGCGAAGGGTGTCGAAAGGATTTGCACAGAATTCGGGGTGAATCAAATGGGTAGGTCCTAGAGATTTCTTTCTACATTTGTTTTTCTATATCATGCACCTTTGTCCTTCCCCGTGGTTGAGATTTGAATACTGTCTTTACCTCGCCCCATTCCGTGGCAATGCGGCCCTGGCACCATAGGAAGGCAGCTGAAGCTTGAAACAATTCCCTACCGACCATGGACTTTCTATACCAATTTTCAGTCCTTCGCTCAAACTTTTCCTAAAAAATTGTCGAGTAAGACCTTACTGATGGCGCTGCAGACAACGTTCCTCCACATACCTCCCCGTCGTTCCGTTGTCGACGCCCGCTCCATCCTCCAGAGCCTCCTCCAAAGACATTTCCGGGCGCTCCAGGGATCATAAGTCACGTCATAGCGATGCCGACTCGATTCCCAAGCGGCGATCGACAATGAATAGCCGCGATGCCGCCTATGACGAGGAAGAGCTCATTCGCCGGGCCATTGAAGAAAGCAAAGACGACACCAAAAGCATACAAGATGATGTATCTTCTCGACAAGCCAAACGCAGCCGAAGCGCCAGCGAAGTGTGCGTATTCTCAGTTTCCATTGCACCTCGAGTATAGGAATTGAAGCTGACAAGTGTTTCCCCATAAATAGACAGGGCTCCAAACGACCGCGGACCACATCACCATCCCCCACAAATGTCGTAAAATCGAGTATCCCCGCATCCCATCCCCCGTCCGACGATGACTCCAACACCAAAGCCACCAACGGTACTCGCAAACAAAGAGGTATTTCTCGAGGCCAGCGAGAGATTGAGCCCACCAAGGAGCCAGCGGAGGCAGAGTCCGAAGCCCCCGAGACCGGGGCTCGTCGAAAAGAAAGATTCAATCGACGTACAGGCGATGGTAAGTGCTATACATGACCCAGCTATAGTTATGGTATTACTCACGCTACAATTAGAATCCGAGCATGAAATCCCATCACCAACGAAGACGATACCGAATGAGCCTGAGCTAGTGCAGCCGAGTCCAAACACTCCTACTCCGCAAGAACCGGCTCCTGTTCGACCACCCACTCGTAAATCAGGACGGCCACCTGCTCGCCGAGGTCGGGTTGGGCGCAATCAATATACCAAAGACAGGGACACGAACGGCAATGGCACAGAGTCACCCCGTCGTGGACAATCGCACGACATCGGTGGTGAATCTCCAAGAGTTAACTATAGTGGTATGAACGGCGTTTATGTAAACGGAGATCATGGGAGAGTCAGCAAGCCACGGTATATGCATCCACAACGCACAACGATGAACGAGATGAAGCGGCGTGTAGCCGGCATCTTGGAATTCATTTCTCGGATGCAAGTGGACATGGCCGTGGCGAGTGAGAGCAGTGCCACCCCCACCAACGATGACCGCAGCCAAGGTCTTCTATTGAAGACTATGGTGGACCACATTGATAGCCTCATGCCCTCGGCTAGCGATGGCGATGAATCAGTTCGAGCAACAACCGACGGCGATGGAGATACATTGATGCACGAGAAAGACTTCAAGGAGCTCAGTAGCATGGAGATGATGGACGTGCTCACTCGTCACCTTCTCAAATGGCAGCAGGAATATGGCAAGATCGGCGAACGGTAACCATTTCTTCACCCACATGGATAGCCATACGTATTCCTTGTCAGACTCTTGTCCCTTGCTGCTTCTCATCATGATACCCCTGTTTCATCATCTATTCATTGCTCGTTGTATATTAGAACCAAGTCTGCAGGCGTCCTGGATATCATGTCTCTTTTCACTCTTTCTTTTCTCTCTTTCTATTCTATCGGACCGGCGCGTCATCATCATACAGGAGAATAAGCATCTTAATGGTTAATCATTTTGCTCTCACCTCGCACCTTTTATCTGTTGTTTCCATTCAAAATCTATCCATCCTTTGCTCATGACGAAGACAAGAGATCAGTTGCTCTTTGCTTAGGGGCTTTTCTCCTCTTATACTTGACTTCACCCATCTGAACAGTGTTCTGGAAACATAGTTGCATATGGACATGTACTAACTCCTTTGTCAATCACTACTGTGGTAGCTTTAAATGAATCATCTTTTGCTACCTAATCTCGCCTGCCAGTTGAAGTCTAACAATGATCCATTAAGTTGATATGTAGAGAAGTCATGTCCTGAATCCCTCGTACTGACCTCAGTATTAGATGAGAGATGTCTCAAAAAGACGAGGCTCCATGAGACACTTACCTCGGTAGATTTTAATCCCACCTGGGCATCACTCCAACCTAAGCAAGGTTGAGGGTTTGAGTTTGAGCTATACAGGCCAATATCTCTAGCCCTGATGTCCACTGCAGTATTCCTACCTTGTTAATTGATTTTTTTTTATTTTCATTTTTTTTTAATCATCAATTTTATCCCTATTAGCACTCAGGTCGAGAAAGTTTCTATGGAGCGACTGCATATGAGACATCATACCGTCCACTCAACTTCTAGGTATTCTTCATCATGGGTAGCTGGAAGCTGGATACGGATACATTGCAGAATCTGTTTTTACATGTTGTCTCCTGGCATACCATATAGGGTGATGAGAACCTAGCATGGGCCAGGATGTATGTCCTCGGGAGTGCTTCCAAGGTTGGAATGCTTAATGGTTTCAAGGTTTGCTGCGGCCCGCTCCAGCATTCCACGGTTTCTTAAATGTTACTTCCAACGTTAAACCGACACATGATTGCCGGGAACATACAACTGATTTAGAGCAATCAAAAGGGCATCTAGATAGGAGGTGGTTTAATCGATTTTAATTATCATCATTTACAGGGATACAAGGAACAGCCAGTCCAGTCCACTGAGGATAAATTTTAACTAATATCATTTTCACCGAGGCATAATCGCAATCGTCAGGGGAAGAGATCGTTAAACAAAGGGAATGTAACATGAAATAAAAAGACAAAGAACTGGAGCACAATCATCACGACACCGCAAAACCGAACCAGACATTTAAAGGCGGGAGCCGTGGATCACCTTGAAGTCAACCACGAGCTCGCGGCCACCGTCGTTGATGACGAGGGCACGGACAGAGCCACGGCCGTCAGCGAAAGCGTCACCGATACGCTTGAACAAGCTTCCCTGGGTGATGACAGGAAGGCTCTGCTTGACATCACCGGTCTCGGTCATGGCAACCAGGCGGCCGTCATCGCGGAGGTCGAGGATGCGGTAGGTCTTGAAGACGGGACCGAGCATGGTTTGGACAACGACGGAGGGAGAGGGGTTGGAGACAAATGAGGACTCCTCCTGCAGTTGGCGGGTGAAGAGATCAACACCAAGGTAGCGGTGCTGACCAGTCTGGGGGGAGACAGAGATACGAATGACCTGGCAAGGGCGACCCTGCAGGATCAGGATGTCACCAATTCGAATGAAGTGGCAGGGGATGGGGACAGTCTCGCCGGCGACACCGCGGTTGCGGGGCTCGACAATGCGGACATCCTCACGGGCAGGACCACGCTCGTCGCTGACGACAACCTCCTCACGCTCATGGTGGTGGAAGGGGTGCAGGACGCGGTCGGCAGCACGCTCCACGCCGCGGCGGAAGGAGTGGTACTGGCCGTCGTCGTCGTAGTAACCCATCTTGCGAGGCTTAACGGTTTCACGGACAGTGGTCTGAGTGATTTGAGTGGGAGCGGGGTGACGAGACTGATGGATATCAACCGAGCGACGAGTAAAGTCTTCGCCTCGGTAAGTGCTGGTGGGATGAGACTGATAAGCACGCTCGTAAGAGTAGTCTGCGGGCTGGGCAGGCTGGTACTCGGATGAGTCTACGGGAGAGTAACGACGATCGTAAGTGACGTCGAGGTCGTAGGTAGGAGTAGTGCGACGACGATACTCTCTCTCAGTGATGTCTAGTTGAGTCTCGACGGCTTGGTCGTAGACGGGACGATGTTCTTCGAAACGAGCAGTAGACTCGCGGTAATTGGGGTAGCTGGGGAAAAGGTAAAAAAAGGGTCAGCGGAACTGTGTCTCCACGGGGTTCCCGAAGTAAACATATAAACAAAAAAAGAACAAAAAAGAACAAAAAAGCACGGGGTGGGTCACCGCTTATTGGGGGAAAGGGAAAACCAGAGTGGAGCCGTATTGTAACACGTAATTTAGTCCGGGGCTAGCCCCGTAATCTCGCCACTATGATATGCAAGTGGATTCACGCCCAAAAATAACAAAACAAAACAAAACAAGAGCTGTAAAATTCGGAATTGAGACGTACCGTTCACGGGTCAGATCAACCTCGGCTGAGTAATTGCGCTGCTCGAAGTGTTGACGAGGGAAGCTCGAACGATCTTCTTTGATAACGCGGAATTCGCCTTCTTCCTTTCCGTGGACTCGAGGGTCGGGGAGAGTGGCAGCAACCCGAGTATCTTCCCGTTCGACGTGCGAAGTACGATCGAGTTGAACTTCTCCCTCTACTCTCGTCTGAGTAGTTTCAGAGACAGCGTCACTCCGGTACGACGACGGGAAGACACTGAAGGGGATAGGGACGCGGGCGTCAAAGTCCAGATTGACGGACTTGAGAGCGTCTTTGCTTGAATCCCTTTCGAACTGTTATGAAACAACTCGAAAGGCGAGACAAGAAAAGACTTGACTTGGGGAGAAGTCTTTCTCGGAAGTTTAATAGGGGTGGGGAGAGAGAATTAGATCGATAGATCTAAATCTTCAAAAATGGGTGGAATGGGGAATTGAGAAATGGAGAAATGGTAGATTGTAAGAATAGAAGATGGACAGGGAATGGAAAAGGGAAAGGGGGTAAAATGGCTGAGCTTTGGTTTATTTATGGAGCACAGTTTGTTTACCGCGCTAGCCGATTACGGTTGTTGATCGATTCACCCGGTTCCAGGATCTGAAGTATTGTCTCTAACTAAGATGATATAGATCTAGAAGGAATGCCAAGTTGATCAGGAATGTGTCACTTCAACCACATGGTGAATCTTCAAAATCTTTGACTATTTAAACAGACAATAACAGTCTCCTTCAATGCTACAAAAATACTATACAATACAGCAATGTATGAAGGTGGTCTCGTATAATAAAGTGGCTGGCCAGCCTCCCTTACCTGTTTCCATAGCAACTCAGTGGATCATCTAATACTGGGGAACCGTGGGACCGAGATCGAGATTTGTCCTTCATTTCTTCACGTCTGATTTTGCGGGTTTTCTTTTCTTTCTACCTTTCTATTCTTCATCCTTCAAACATGAGAAATAATCTCAAGACTGCCTTGGTATTTTTCAGCTTAATTTATATGTGCATGTTTCACTGGTGGAGCCTTCATGCAGTGTATATTGTACCTATGCTGTATTATTCAGCTCCACTTGTACTTTGGTAAAATTGATGCATCCAAGATCTCCTCTCCACTCGGACAAAAATGGGGCTGGGGAAGTACAATCTCCACTTCCAGCACTAGGCACGTAAGGGTCGTACTCAAATACCGTCAGGTAATTTTGATGGGGAAGATCCACCAATTCACGTCGGTTAGTATGCGCTTACCATTGCATTATCGGTGTAGCTGGTGGATAGCATCCCGACTATGAAGTAGCTTGAAACCAATGGCATTGACCATCATTAATCAAACGGTGTGAATTCTGTTAAAAACAAGCTTGAAAAATGTGGAATTGCTTCCAATGAGAATTAGGCTGGCCGAGACACGACAACTCATCAGTTCGTTCATGCGTCTGTCCGATCGCCTCATCCAAGACATCGATCCTATTTGTACAGCCGGGGTAAAAAAAATATAAAAAAATAGGGTATCAATATGATTATAAGAATCCTTCACTAGACTCAGATCGCCGCAGGCACCATCGACAAAGGAGGGGGCTGGAGAATCCCCTCTAATTAGGGACAATAAAGAGCGTAGTAAACCAGGAGAAATATCGGTCATTAGAGATTAGATTAATCCAACTTTGAAATTTGTAAACTTGACTCGAACGGAAAAACCGGTTAAAGGAATATTCACAGGTAAGTAAAAGGTGAAATGAAAGGCACTAAAGCATTAAACATGTAAGGTTGAAGTTAATACTCCCGTATCATAGCGAGACCGGACAACCGAAATCAAGCAGGTATCAGTTATTATCAAGCTCGAAGGCCAAAGGCTTTACGAAGGTTCGGAAAACGTTTCTTTCGCCCAGAACCTCCTATTACGACGTCGCGTGCCGATGGGCCATTGCAGTCGTTGCTAGTGACGGAGGTTACGTCGTCTAGACCTTGCTGGATAGCAGTCCCCCGTACCGTACCACCCTGATCAACCGACGCGCGTCCAGAATTATCTACCGGTGGTTCGGGCTTTCGAGTCTGGATGGTTGGTGATGGAGGGCTCTGGGGCTGCTCAGCAATGGGCTCGGGCAAGTCTGTCTTGTCATCTTGACGCAGTGGCCAAGATTCAGCACCAACTGTGGGCCAGTTCCTAAGTTTCTTCAGCCGCTTCGGAGACTCTAGTCCTGAAGTAACAGTAGTCGTCGTTTTGGGATACCCATCGTCAACGAAGGTCCCACCGTGGAGTTGTTCGTGTTCCAGCCGCGATCGCTCCGGTGGTTTATCTCGTCGGGAAGGACTCTCAACGTCCGCTTTGTGCACACGATGGTCCTTATTTGCCGGCTTTTTGAGACCGAGCCGCGAGAGAAGACCCGGTTTACGCCCTCCAGAAGGTTGCATGATGAATTCTTCAAGCTCCCGTTGCGTCATGCCGCGCTGGCGAGCCACGGCTGCCATGCCGGACATGTTCGATGCACTGTTTGAGTCCCGAGAGCCTGGTGGTTTGCGGACGAGTTTGGTCAAGTTCACCGACCCTGGCTTACCTGGATGGTGGCCATCCTCCTCTTCCGAACTGTCCTCTAGCTCGGTGGAGTCCCCGTCATGAGTACCTTTCCGACGTGGAATTCCACGGACGGGACGCATAGGCGTGTTGGCAGGTTCATCTTCGTCGCTAGAATCTGCAAAGCGACTAGAGTAGATCCGGGGCTGGGGCTCGTCCTCTTCCCCGTCCGAGTCTGCAAATCGAGACTTTTGAATTGGCCTCAGAAGCGAAGTAGGTCCCGCCCGAGGCGCTTTTTTGTTGGTGGAGAAAAACGAGTACCGCTCACCACCAGAGCCTGGGCTTCGCAGTGTCTTACGCATGGTGCCTGCTGAAGATCCAGCTGATATCAGTCGAAAGTCAGGTGGATCTGACAGATCTGATATAGAGTGTACACGGGACTGCGTAGGACTAGTAGGACTACCTCTCATTGTTCGGAGCATACCATGCGCCCCACGAGGGGAAGCTCTGGCACGTTTGAAGCTGCTGGAAGAATCACTACCATTAGACATGGTACGACTCAATGAAGGACTGCCTGTCCTCTGGAAAGCAGGTCCGAGTGGTGTTGATCGTTTTTTGCCTTGGCCAGCATTTGGTGAGGTATTTATAGACAGCGGCCTTGCCTTTTTCCTAGAATCCAGATGCGTATGATCATTATGTACCGGTGACATTTGGGATTTTGACTTGGAAAGTACTGTCGAGTGTGAAGATACAGTACTTTCGGTGGGGCCTGCAGAGTCGGAAGGGGCAGGTGATTGTTCTCCCTGGCGGTTGACAGTGCTTGGTGTAGGAGTGAATGACCGAACATTCTCTATAGCCTGATCTGTAACAGCTTTTGGTTCATCGTCAACAGCTGCAGTTCGATCAACCGGTCTAGGTGTAGTATCACGGCTCTCACTTGTAGGACCCAATGGTGCTGATGAGTTTAGAATAGACCGGCTGTCAACGATGGCATTGATTGACCCAAACCCATCGCCTTCGAAATCTTCAGCAGCATCACTGTAAACACTAGCATCGGACTCATCTCCCGTATCATCGTCCAAGTTTGGATCATCAACTACAACTGCGTTTGCATTGCCGCCTGAGTTCAAAGGTGGAAACCCGCCTGGGACTTTGTAAACTTCTAGACTCGACCGTTGGTCGCGTGGTTGATCCGTTTCAACTGGAGGAGTAGCGGGCTCCACAGCAATAGACGGCACATGCATGTATGAATTATTATCGGATAAGGGTGGTTGCCCCGAGGCTATATCTGACGGGGGCGTCTTCGGGGGAAATGACAATTGTCCATTGATGGAGGTAGGTTCCACAGATTTGACATTATGGATTTGAGATGTTTCCTTCTCTTGGGCAATAGGAAATATCCCGCCAATGGCATGGTCATTCGAAAAAGAAGTTCCTGGAGCAACCGCATCATAGTCTGAGGAACTGGTAGTTGACTCATTGTCACTAAATTGCGGCATTGCGGAGGGCTGAAGAACACTGTCTCGATTGCCTCGAACGCTGCCAAAGGATGGCAACACTGGACGGGGTTTCAAGACTTTGTCAAATTCGTCGTCGCCTGTAGAAAAGTTCAATGCTGCCGACCTTTTCTTGCTAGCCCCAAGCCAGCTCTTACGAGATTTGGATTTGTTCGCAGGGTGTTCCAGCACATATTCTTCTGGAGATGTTGGAGGGCTGGCTGCAACACCAACAATCTCAGCCTCTTCGTCGAAGCTCACCTTTGCGGCCCGCTTTTTGGCGCTTATTCTGGAACCATCATCTGAAGCCACCGAAGTACCATCGGACAATTCACTTGATAGCTGAACACTGCGGCCTCCCACTTCAAGTTTTCTTTCTGGTGATATAGAGGTTCCACGAGCATGTTTCAAAGCTGATTTAGCGGGTGATACAGATCTAGGTGGAGGCTGGTGAATCTGGTCACCGTCTCCCGAGACTGAGAGCCACTTCGAAAATCGGGCTGACCTGCCTGGACTACTTGATTGACGTATGTGCCCCTCTTCTTGTCGTTTGGAAGGAGAAGATTGAGGAGTTGACACCTCTAGATGATCAACTGTTGGGGAGGAACTGGCCAATCGATCTTCATGGGTCTGGGTACAGCTTGTATCAACATCCCCGTTTTTCTCTGGATCATTCTCTTTGAATACGGTGGATGGCCGCGGAGTTATAGAATCTCTTTCTGCTGATATGCTGCTTGTTATCGGCGATGAGGGATCAGAGTGGTGTCCATGTGAGCTATTTGGAGACAATTTGTGGTCCAGGCGTTCAGTCCTAGCGCGGGTTGAGTCTGCCGGAGAACTAGTTCGCTGGACGTTAACAGCGGTAGCGGCAGGCCCCACGGAACTGTCCACATGGCTCTCTTCTCTACCCTCACGTTTCCTAGATTTGGGGCTCGCTGGTTTTTCAGAAAGTAGCTGGTTTCCTCTGGTCGCTTTCGAGTGATCCCCGCGAACGACAGCAGTGCCCACTTTCGCTGGGCGATTTTCCGCTAAGGTTGGCGAGATAGGCCGTGATCCCCTAGGGTATGAGAAATTAACAGAGTTACGACTGCCCGGTCGATCTTGCTCAGACACGGTGCTCAAAGTATTAAACCGGTTATGAGTAGGTGACGAAGCCGCTGATTTCCCCTCTCGGCCTCGATCGACACTCGTACCTCGTCCGAGAGGCCTCGGTGGGGATGCTGGGGATACTGGAGGCGATCGCATTGTCGGTTGAAGACTGGAAGTTCGACGACCAGGGAGCTTTTGGTTTGATATTGTGAAGGCAAATCTGGTAACGGCGGAACATCGACAGGTGTCTGCGCATGGACGGCACCTGAGCTTGTCAAGGGACGGTGAGGCGACGGTGATGATTCACGGAAAGTTCTTGAGCTCATCGAGCCCGAGCTGCTTGCCCTGCGGAGAGAGCCGCCAGCGAGAGGACCTCCAGCGCTAGCTGCACGACGAGAGGCATTGGGGCTATTTGAGTGCACAGAGGATGCCCGCTGGGCCATCCGCTTGGTCTGAACATTTTCCACTTGTGTCGGGGTAGGTGTAAGATTACGAAGAGCGGCGGCAGCAGCAGCAGATGAAAGGCTGCTCGACGACTGTTGGGATTTCAAGAAGGCATAATTGGCCGCAGAATGCGCCGATTGAGACGCAGGAGTGGAGAGCGGCTTGAAGAACACGCATCAGTTAGCGCAAGTGTGGAGGGCAACCCAATTTTAACGTCGGCAAAGTTCGGGTTTAGTGAGAGCGAAGATTCAATCTAAATCATGGGATTTTCTTCCAAATCGGGGGGTTTTTACGTACCTGATGATGAGAATAGCTTCTCTTGCGGCGGCCGAACATTATTGCTTGGAGGCTCCTGGAGCTCTCACACAGGGGTCAATACGCCGGATGGCCAGCCGAACACTGCGAACAGCGCCGGGGTTGATCCGGGAGATTTCAGGGACTCGGAGATGATGTGGAAGAGAAGGTTCAGATAGGAAAATTAGAGATAGCGGATGTGATGTAATGCGATGCGATGCAGCTATGGAAGGATCGGAGACGTTGAAAGAGAGGAGATGACGCAATGTCCAATAGAGAGAGAGAGAGAAAGAAAGAAAAAGCAAACAGCAAGAGTGAAAAGATATGAAAATTAAGAGTAAGAGACTGAAGGTTACATGCGAGAAATTGAGAGAAGTTCGGGAAAAGAGCTTGCGTCATTGACTGGAACTTCAGGCACAAACCTTATAAAACAGGCCGATTTCTGTCCCGATTTGGGTACAAATAGTTGAGATGTTATTAGACTGTGTTCCAAGGATCAAACATTGAAGTGGGCTTAGTGGAGTCTAAATGACCCTGACTACTCCCTTCTCCCTTGTCCGTCTGACTATTCAGTGATGATCAGAGGAAAACAGAAAAAAAGAAAAAAGATAATGGATCGTCCAGGAATAAATCCCGCCAAAAATGACAAATATCGACTGTGGCTTCCGCCTGAACTAGATATATGCTTTCTACAGAGCTATCTAGTATCTCATGCAATTCAAGTCAAAAATAGTCTTGTACCAAGAACTGCCTCACGTGATGAAGATCTTTTGAATCTTATTCATCGTTCACGTGACTAACTACATGACCAATCGTCAAGTGTTGACGAAACTGTATTTTCTACCCGCTGAACCAGAGAAATTAATGCAAACAGTGCAATTTGTGCAAATATGCCCATATTTCTTTCCACATATTACTATCGACTCGCATTTTCGAAGCAGAGCCTTGATTCTACTATGTCTTCCCTGGAACCGCAAACCTAGGTAGATCTGTATGGAGGCGTGCTTTGCCCCTACTTTTTCCGTACTGGATCAGTAGATAGTGTACTAAATAACAGGGCGTCCTATCTCACTGCTCTGACGAACTCAGATATGCCCTTGTCTCCTGCAAAGGAGCTGTATCATTTGATGTAACGATATTTTGAATTTTCATCTGATAAACGGATCTTGACCAGATAATCAGCCACATCGATTGATTGGATTTCACCCAGATGCCATGCTGGGATATGATTATATGCCGCTGGATGCAACAATACCCCCAAGCTATGGAGAGATACATGGAGGATGAGCCATGCAATGGAATTTCATCGTGCGCGTGGCTCCCAGATGATGAACTGGCTGTCTGTACCTCCGATACCGCCGAAGATAACCGCGCTGACTTCCAGATCTCAGGCGGTACTATACGCGCACATCTGTAGGTGGTCGATATACGCGCGACTAGTGTCTTTCCAATGAGAAGAAAATCGAGCCGATATATGCTTTCATCTCTGATGATGAGTGGGACTCGATAATAGTCTGAAGTTTAGGATCATATGATTAATGGGGTTGTATACTCTGACTTCTGAGTCCTTCACCTTCTTGATTGTATCAAACATTGGTTTCTTCAAGAACGCCCCTAATTATGGGGTGGCTTATACTACCATTGAGACCCACGTGATATTCCATTCTATCGATATTTGAAGTGATGGTGATGTCATCTTAACTTTTTAGATCTTAGTCATACCTGAAGTGAAAGGTCAAGAGCCTACCTATGCATAGGATATCAATTGCTCTTCATCTTATATGAACAGAGTACGCATGTTAACAGTCTATAGTTTCTCAAATTAGTTTCATTCATAAGAACCTTGGAGCTGTGTATGGATCATTGAATATTTATGAATAAGTAATATTCAAATCTCAGTTCATTTTATTGCCATTTTACCTTAGTGGTTTCACTTTGAACTTTTGTTCGCTTTGCATTACTTTGAAGGTTCCAAGGCTGTCTGCCTAGGTTCCTTTTTGAGCATTTTTATCTCCCGTCGGAGTCGCTCTTCCCATGCCAGTCATTGGGACTAGATATTGAAGACAGTGTATCTGGGTGGTCAAGGCCAAAGGATTTCGATGCATAGCTGGGTACACTCTGTCATTAATTGCGAAGGAGCGTCGTATTCACCTAGTAACGCCAAGGTATACGCAAGGTTGTTCATACTGTTCAGACTAGAGGGATATTTTGGTCCAAGCACCTGGCCATTAGTTAAATCGACTTAGTGGTCGCTTCGATGGTGGGTCTCATGTCAAATCAGAAATTAAAGCGTCAGGAATGATTCTGATCGGCAATGATTAAGGATGTTTCTATTTCCACTTCATCGTAATTCATCCGAGTCAAATTAGCGATACGTTAATATTGGGGGTATTCAGTGTTAAGCCGCCAAAATCCAACACCAACACAAGCTTGTAATAGACTGCAATAGGCTGGATTATCCCGTTTAAAATCATGGTATCCTCTCACCAACAGTGCTGGTATACCAGAAGAATGTTGCTTTCCACAAGCTTCTCAAAAAGGTCCTCACCTGTCGACCAATTCAATCGTTACCAGACCGACCAGGCCCTATTAGCACATCGCATCTGTAATAGAAGAATATGACCAAGTGATGGAAAGTAGATATATGGCAATCTTTATTGATAAGTCTCATCAAAAGATATAAAATTGGGTATCTGTGATTATCATGATATCCCAGATGATAAAGAGCACCGTTAAACGCCAATGGGTAAGGGAATCAACGCCGGTATCCGCTCAAAACAATAAGAAAGACATGAGACATGAACCCATTGGACTCGACAATTTTAAACATAGATCCAATCAATCGAAGGGAGGGGTATGATTTCAAAAGCAAAAAAGACGCACGCGAATGCAATGAATGCCAAAGCATCCCCATTAAACTAAGATTCGAATAGCAAGCGCCAGTAGCAATGGTGCAAAGACTAACAGAGTCTGTTGCGGAGGATTCAACATTCCCGCACCATTACTTGCCGTGATTCCAGATGTGGTGTACATGTACTGGAAGGAGATATCACTAGAGTTGAAACAGTTATTGCGATCAACTGTTTGAACCTTCGAGTCACCATCATCGGCAAATTCAATATCAACGCACTGTAGATCGAGTTAGTATTTGAAAATTGAGGCTTTTGGGGCAGATAACTACGTACGTTGTATAGCGCCGCTCCGTGCTTAGCCGTCTCCACAACTTGAATAGTAGCGTAGTCACCAGCCTTGACGCTGATATTGGCGGGTAAGGGCACCTGGGGCAGGCAGACGGTACCCGGGTAAGGGTTGTTACTCGGGCCGGTGATCTGGAATGGAGACACAACTGGGTGGCTCATGTTCTCGGGGGTTTCGCCAAAGCCCAGGTTGACATATATCAATGCTGTGCTGTGGCCCGGAAACCAGCCGGGTTGGAAAGCTACGGCACCACCGCTGACGGGCCAGTAGGTGCGGTTGGTAGATCGAGGCATACCGCCGCCTAGTAGAGGTCTTGGTTAATCTAAATCCGGAATCGTATGGAGAGTGATTTCTTTACATGGATAGATCCATTCCATTCCGTAGGGGAAGATATATGATCCATTCTCGTATGCAACACCTAATCCATTGGCTTCGGTGACTGTGCCGTTGGTGTGGAGGTTGTTTCCTCTATAGCCGGGGTAGGTGATGACAGTGTGGGCATTTGTCAAGCTCACACAGAGCAGGACAAGCAGAGAAGCCCAGTGTGATGTTAAAGAGAGCATAGTGAGATTTAATTATGAGTTGTCGTTTGGGGAAGGTATAAAAAAGGCAGACAGAGGTGGCAGGGAAAAAAGCAAAGATTAATGGACCCAGTCCGTTTCGCTTTTGAGACGGTTCAAGCCTCAAACATCCAAACGCAGAGCAGGCCGAGAGAATAAACAGAATACAATTCACGTCTATTCAAAGCAGAAAGTCTCGATCAAAAGCCAAGCCAGAGAAGACTTCTGAGGGCTTGACCTCTTTTTGAGGGGTACTTGCTGACAGTTCTGCTGCCGCGAGTGAAAAGGCAAGATGTTGGTGTGACTGTGACTGCAGCTTGAGCAACTCATGACTGGCTCCGGGTTGGCTCTGTTGGGGAAGGGTGCTGGGGATCGTCACAGCCTTCTGCAAGTACAATCACCTTGAAGGCGAAGGCTGCTTTCTGATTGGTGGTGGCCATAGCTGGAAGCGCCGAGAAATACGCTAATGTTGTCCACTTTGGGCTCAGCGCTTAGGTAGAAAACATGGTGTGACGAGGTTTAGTAAAACTTGATAGAAAAGTACTTTATGAAGTGCTGCGCTCAAGAGGCAAGTTCATGGTCTACTGAATATGGGCCCACGTTGTGATTGAGTACTTCAGTCGCGACCTAAAGCCGCTACGCTTCCGATCATCACTTTTCGCCTTTAGTGAACGATAACAGTAATAGATTGTATCAGTAATTATCAAGTAGCAGCTTGGTAATTAGTGAGGAATTCGAATTTGGAGACGAAAGTCATGATTGGCAGCCTATTTCTACGTAGGCATAGTTATCCGGTCGTGAGCACTATGATCGTTGTCTTCAAGGTCTAACCCTCTAGTTTAGAAGCGTTGTAAAGTTCCAACGTTGTAAGATAAACCCTGAACCTTGAAAAGAAGCAGCCTAACAAAAAAAGTATAAGCATGTCAGAAAGTTCGTATTATTGCTCTTTCATCTCCGTAAGTCATCACGAGGTCACGTGTAGATACTGATGAACTAACCCCGCAAGGCGGTGTGCCGATAGGCAGTATTTATCCGATAGATATTTTAATTGAAGTTACAGATACGATCGTAGATATTGAGTTCCCTCCATAAGCTTACAATGCCACCCTCCAATCGCAAGAAGCGCTCGATCCCAGCAACTAAACGCCTCCAAGTAACAGATGACGACGGCTGGACTCACGTCACCAGCGGCAGCAATGTAAGGCGTGTATTGCGTAAAGCGCAAACACAGCCCGGCACGCATCTAGATTTAAATCTGGAGCCTGTTCTAGGTCCCTCCGAGGCACCAGGCCATCTTACACTTTCTGAACTGCAGAAGCAATACGAGATACATCGGGCGCGGTGGGTGGAATCGGAGACTTGGGGCACTTTGGCGGCAAGTCTTGATGAGCGGATGCGGGACTTGAAAGAGCTCGGGGCTGGACTTGATGCTATTGTTTGCATTGGACTTGGAAGCCCTAGTGGGTTCCTTCGAGATGGATGGGTTGATCGACGGAGTATTGTTATGTATCAGCTTGCGGCGTTGGAGTCTATCACGCAAAGACTTTCCCGTACGTCTTATTCTTCGAAAATATCATATCATATACTATTGAAATATCAGCTGACTTGGCTCCCTCCAGGTCTCGAGACAAATATCCCTTCTTTCCCAATCTATGCCCAAGACCCAGTCTTCAATACTCTTGACAGAGCACTTCTCGATTCCATCGGAGTGACAGTTCTCGATTCTCCAGCTGGATTCGAGCGCATTACTTCAAACTCACTACTCTTCTGTCCCGGCGCAGAGAGGAAGCACCTTGAGCTTGTTCTCCCGTCAAATCCACGATTTGTTTTCGGTGGGCCCTTGGAAAATACTGCGTCGGAGGTAATCCAGGGATTTGTGGAGAAGATGGGGTCGCGCTTAGTAGTGCCTTTTATGGCGAATGAGCATGCGTTTTGGAAAACAAGGCTTTATTTTCGGGTTCTTGAAGAGCTGGAATCGTGAGATTTTTATCTCAAGGTTAGAAACGGCTGCATTGTTGGAGTTGGGGGTTTTATTTAGTACTTTATATAACTGCATCACGATCTGCATTTAGAGAGCTTAGTGTACGCGAGAGGATTTCAATGACAGTTCATATTGATGATTATTCTTTCTTAACACCTTCAAGGTTGTTCTTTACGAACTGTACTGTTGATATAGGAAGCACAATGCAATATATACGTTGCGCTTATCACCGAAGGAGTAGACGAAAAGCCCGGAAGCAAGACAAGCAACAAAAAGAACCAAGGACGATATGTGAAAGCCCCGATGAAGACAAATGGGGATGGTCATCACAAATACAAAGATGCCACCAAAAACAGTGCAAGATGCTCCGTCTTCAAGATCCGGTAATAACAAGGCGGATGGAGGGATATACTGATGAACTGAGAGTTTCGAGTCGGGGACGTGAAATGGAGAAGAGCCGGTCAGGTTGGCCGGTATAAAAGCGTTGATACAGATAGAGGTAATGCGTTTCCATGTAAATATGTGTTTGATGTTCATGATCATGATCCTGTTGAGAAGTTGCGACTCAACAGATCGAGGTTTTGTTTAGGTGGCAGTCTTGCCGCCACAGTCAGGGATTGTGAGACCCTTCTTTAGAACGCGACCAGGGTCCATTAGACCCCATTTGTCTTCCCAGGCTTCGTCTTCTGTGTTGAATTCAACTTTCCATGGCTCGTCAAAGGCCTCAAACCTGTAGAGAAAGAAGAGATTAGTCGAAGAACTTGATGAACTATAACCAGCGCAACATACCAGAAGTAATCGGTGCCGTTCTCCAAGGCCTGGCAGATCCAATCGGCCATGAACTTATTCTGGTTTTCGATGCTCGCAACGGAGCCTGGAGTACTCGAGTCACAGACGGAGCTGCCACCGCAATCTTTACCACCATCACTAGGCCATCCAACCTCAGAGATTACCTGCTTCTTGTTCGTACCCTCGGTTAAATTCACATCATGCGACTGCCAAAAGTCCCAGGTCCAACCGGCGGCAACGTCAACACTGACACCAGCGAAGAAGGGATGCACATTAGACATGACAACGTCGACGGCATCAGTTAGTTTGGCATTCCAATTATCACCCAGATCGGAAGTAGCAACGAGCAAATCACTGAGATTGCGCTTCTTAAGCTGAGTCCGTACACCATTGATATAATTGATCAAGTTGGTCTCGGCGCTCGACTTGGTGGAACCGGCTCGGTATAGCGCCTCGTTACCGACAATCACACCCTTGTAGATCGAAGTATCATTTGTCTTGTCGATGATGTCGTACAGCTGCTTCAATTGGCGATCCGTGGTGGTGGTGTTAGTGTCTATCCACACTCCAAGCCAGAGTTTCATATCGGTCAATCCGAGTCGGTCAATCGCATGCAGTGTCATCTCGGTTTGGTTGCAATCCGTTCCGTACAAACGGACGGTGTTGGTCAATTGTGAGAGCACGGCAATGTCACGGGTAACGTTATTCTGCGACGGCGGATACTTCAGGCACAGCGGGTACTGGACGCCCCAAGGTGTATAGTCGATACCGGGGAAGACCTTGTGAAGAGCGTCGTTGTTCATCAGGGCCTTGATCTCGGAAGAATCTTTGCCTAGATCTGTGTCATCGTCGTCGCTGCTCGAGCCACTAGAAGATGATGATGTATCACCATCCTTGTTATTATGCTTGTTGCCAATTGTGCCGCCCACAGCGCCACCAACAATAGCACCAAGAATGATAAAACCCAAGACACCACCGACGATCAAGGCGCGCTTTTTCCGTCCGGCCATTCCTGTTTTCGCCTTCTCACTCATACCACCGCGTTCTAAACCGGCACCAGGCACTAGTCCATAGGATGGATTGGCCTGATTGCTTTTGCCGAAGAGTTTACTGAAGAACCCACCCGCTGCAGCGCCGCCCGCTACAGCAGCACCAGCCTGAACTGATTTACCTCCAGGAGTAAACTCATCCTCGCCGTCATCAACAATCTCATCTGGGTTAATAATATCCATCGTTTCAGAATTATAATGCGATTGTCTTTGATATGGGCCGTCGGAGACACCATTATAAGGACTGTGATTCTGGGAAGTATCACTTAGATGCGATGAAGACAGGCCTGGCGTTAGCCTACCCGGCGCGGCAGCTGCAGCGTCGAGAGCCATATTTGAGCCGTACTGCGAGCTCTCGTAGACTGGCGGTGGCACGTAAGGATTCTCGGCACCTGTGGTGTTGTATGCTCGTTCAGCAGGGCCTGTGTATCCGTCGTGCTCCATGGCGTCAATTCCGCTTTGTCGGTTGTTACTATTGGCGACGCCGAGTGCGAGACCACTTATACCTCCACCTATTGATGACGAGCTGAAATTGTCTAGGTTCGGGGTCACCGTTGAATTATTGCGCTCGGACTGCAGATAGATGTGAGGCGGAGCCTGATCGTTTGTCATTGGAAGAAGACCTTGTTATAAAGGTATTTAATGATATAGGAATAGTTGGGATGGAGAGTTATAATAAATCTCCCAGAAAAGGGTGGGTAGAGGAGGAAGGCAAAAAACAAGGAAAAGAAAAGAGCTGGGATTCAGCTGAAGACAGCAAGCGCGGGGGCGGCAGGTTTCGGATGTTCCAGATATATCCTGTAAGCGGAAAGAGTATATGTCTTTCTCTTTTTTTTTATTAAAGGTTCAGGATTTGAAGAAAATCACGGCAGAGAAAAAGAGAAAAAGAGAAAGGTTGAAAAAGATGAAACGAAAACGGAATAGACTTGGTGTAGTAGTTCCTTGTAAACATGGTGGTGGGCCCGACAACGGATTACTTGATCTACGTAGTAGTAGTTATCATTTTACACCTTGTTAAATTGCTAAATTACTTACTATACTAGTTACTAAAGATGAATACTACTATGTGAGGATAGATTTATCACCGTCTTCATATAGACCCTTATAGACCCTTATAGACCCTGCATTCCGATTGTGTGGGGAATATTGGTGGGTCTCATGATAGACTGTCCTATTTTCGGTACATGAATATGAGCCTTGGAAATAGGGGAAAGTTCTATGTCTGAAAGCGAATCTCGACATGTTTATAAGAAAGACATTGACTCGTTAAATGTTAGGTAAGTTCATAAAGTAATCATCCCATACATATCCATATCCCACTGTTTTGTTTGTTTTGCCACGCTTAGAAGAACCACCAGAAACCAAGTCCAAAGATAGAAAAATTAAAAAATAATCCGATCAAATCATCGATAAGAGAATAAAAGAGCAACTTAACCCTCCACTTCTTCCGCACTGCGTTGTGAAGCTGACTGTTCCAGTCGACTTCCGCTACGCTCCAAGAAACGTCTCTTTCCACGACGAGTATCAAAATGATCAGGAATCTCAGAGCTCTCTTGGCCTGCTGAGAGCATACTCGTACGCATTTTATTTCGATAAGCATCCACTATTCACGTGGTTAGTTGGAAAACCCCCGAAATGATAGTAGACGAGACCTGTTTCAGCCTTGGGCACGTGGAAGGGGCTGAAAACGGAATGTCGAACAGAAAATAGTAACAGATATCTTGGCAGAGGACTGAGCACTTACATGATCGTTGTAAAAATAGTGTTCGCCCCGCAAAAACTCGGCTTTGACTCCAACTTAATCGGTACGCAAGGTCATTGAGTAAGACCTCTTTATGGTGCCGGCGCCGAGAGAGTCTAGGCACGTGGATGTCTCGATCGCCGTCCATTGACGGTGCAGGGACCATCGTTCGTCCTACTGTGGAGTCTTCGGGATCATGAGTCTGCTCAGGATCTTCGCGGATATATCGCTTGTTGGGGAGAACATGACCGGGTGCCTCTTTCATTTGAATCGGGAAGTATGTCCGTGGATAGACGGCATTGGTCATGCGGTAGGAGTCTGGAATCTCGTCCATGTTCACCTTATCAAGCATTACCTTCACTCTCACGCGAGCGCCACGCTGCGGGTCTTCGACAAGAATGAACGTCCGCCGTTTCCCTTCTGGTAAGTGACCGAAGAGATCCTGGTTGTTAGGACTCTGGTCTTCCATGTCGCCGGCTTGGGCCATGCGGCTAGAGGTCGCGATCGTTGCTTGTCGGCCGAGAGAGCTGAGACCACTGTCTCGTAAGTGTGGTGGCATAGATGGCCCACCTGGTCCGACACTCACGGGAGTTGGAGCAGAGCCCGACTCGTGAAAGATTTGAGCAGGACGGATATCGGTGGCCAATGTTGTTGGCAAACGCCCTGTATCAAGGGAACGATGTGTATTGGGGTATTCCGTGGTTCCTATAGAAAAAGGAAAAAAAGACAAAGAAGAGATTAGCCTACGCTGTTCTTTCATGTTGGGGAATTCCTCAAGTTCACAAAACAAGGCATGTAAAAGCGCGGCGGCGTCGAATAGTAAAGCAAACAAGAAAATGGGGGGAAGCCAAAAGAAATGGTAGGGTATGTGAAGGACGAGTAAAAGAGAAACCAAATCAAACCAAAACCATCCGAGCAGCAAATCAAAACCAAAATCCAAAACAGGCCAAATAGACATACACTCATGCTTGTCCTACATCCATGGACAGGCACATGCACACTCTCCTGAGCAAACAATCCATCCACATATTATAGAAATACAAAATTGCAAACAATTAAAATATTCCATCGGTCAACCCCGAGAAGAGAATAAAAGGGGAGCAAACACAACAGGGAAAAAAAAGGATAAGAATATTCGAGAGATTCCGCCGCGCATGCCGCATAAAGAAACATCGACAGGAACACATCACATATGATGAAACATACCGCTGACTTCTTCAAGGCTCTTCGGACTACCATCGGGGGCGTGATGATGATGCAGTTGCGGGGGTCCCATAGACAAGGGTCCGATATTAGGGCGTGAAGCTTGCATAGGGACCGGAGGGAGTGCAGACTGACTAGGCGCACTCATGTGGGGGGTCACAGCAGGAACTGATTGTCGACGATTCATTTTGGCCTGTCGACGCACCCGCCGGCTGCGAAGACGAGGGTCCTGGTTGCTGTTTCGCCAGCTATCAACAGCTCGCTGGATGAGTCCTCGCTTTCCTCTCAATGTTGGGTTCAACTCCGCGAGTGCCCACCCCACAGCATTGCACTCGGTCTCATACACGAGTCGGTTTCCCTTGTACTGGTCCTTGGTGCAGCATGCCCGGGGATAAACACAGTTCTCTGTCTTGAAATCTGGACTAAGGCCATCCACGTTGACCGACTCGACGTCGCAGCGAATCGTGTACTCCATCTTCACGCGGTCCCGGGAATACTCAAATGCTATCCACTGCACTCCATTGCTATCCTGTCGTACGACTAGAGGAGTCGTTGCGGGGATAGGGCCTGGTGCAGCGCTCGAGCTCGTTCCCAGAGGTGAGCTTTGGTGGAGACCAGGGTTAGATGGCGACGGAAGGGTGTTGAGCATCGGTCGCTGCGACGATCCGGCCTGTGGTGTAGGATCCATCTTCATTGAGGGACTGCTCGACAAAGCTGTGTTCGGGGTATGTGTTTGGTGCGGTGACATCTGTGCCGTCGTAGTATGAGGGGGCATCATCATAGACTGCGTGGTGAGAGAGTGAGGTTGAGGAGACTGATGCGCCGCATATGGTGACGACTGAACTGGGTTCATGGAAGAATACGGTTGGTAGCTATACATCTGGGGCGGCATCTGCGGTGACTGTGTGTAGATGTTGCGACCATGCTGATCATGCGGCTGTGAAGCTACAGAAGCAGGGGAGTTGGATTGAGGGGTGTGATAAATGGGAGGATAAGAAGGCCTCTGCATTTGAGCTGTAGTTGCCATGAGGTCAGATGGTCCTATCTCTTATTGGATCAGTGTTGGCGCTTATGAAAATTCATTCGGGTTGTCGGTGAGATTTGAAAGACAGCCTCGTAACTCTACGGAGGGAAAGAATAGCAATACTTACCGCTAGAGGAGTATTGTGCCGGTGCAGTAACGGTTGTGTAAGAAGTTGGATGGGTGGTATAATAAGGAATATCTTGAACGGGTGGTCCGTAGATGCCGTTGGGATGCAGTATACTATTGCCTACTGAGTGTGATTGGGAATAGGTAGTCGGAGTGATGGGGATGGGCTGATGATGATGAGGCGAGATGGGATCTGGTTTAGGTAGACCTATACCTAAACCTGACCTAGGTAGGTGAAGCTGTTGGGGCTGTTGAGAGCTATCATGCCCTGAATTGTTGATATGTAGCTGGAAAGGGTGAATGTTAGTGAATGAAAGCTTTTGATGATCCCAGATTCAGAGATGGAGTCAAGAGGTGGCTTGATCGTGCAGGGTAGTACATCAATAAAACGAAATGGACAAAAATGGAGGGAATGAAAATGGTCTCCGTCAGTGACGACATAAGCGCGGGGATTTGTATGCTTCGAAAAGTGTCAAGATATTCTTCAGCTGTGGCAGGGGGAGGTTGTCACAGATGAACGATGCCTCGAACAGGGATTAGCTCAGGTGCGTAACAAATAGCCAGGGTAAGACCAGGATAAGCCGTCCAGGGCCAAAGAAGTCCACGGATTTGTACAACACCAGAGTAGCCTTGTAACAGCAAGTGGCTCTAGCAAGTGGCTCTTTTCTTCCGAGGGACAAAGCACTCCAGCCTTTTCGTCGACTGTTCATGTCTTGAAAATCACTGAATTTTGGCGTGGCTTTCATTGTACTAGTCTCCGGTGGACATTTTCCCTGTGCCAGCAACTTCTAGATGCCCAGTAGGCACAAAACAAGAAGTAATGTAATCAGGGATCGAGGCATGGCTGAAGCTGTAGCAACTTCCAATTGTTGGCAAACAATAGGTGAAGAACGAGCGAGAACCGGAATCTTGCCGGCAATTTGTATAGCGTGACTTTACATCAAGTGAGATGTCAAGCAATGCCATGGAAATTGAGAGGGCAAGATCCAGTAGTTGATCCACGGCTCTGCAGTCTCAAGGACAAAGAAGGCAGAGTGAGTAGGGGGAGTGATATTTCCCCATCATATCAGAAAATGCGGAGAGACTAAAAATGAAAAGAAAACAAGAGATGATACTAAAAGAGACAAGAGAAGACCCTGGTCTTTTGCAACTCGATGTATCGAGTTTCCTAGAACAAGTGAAAAAACCAAGTACTCACGGGATCATCAACCGACTCGACCTTGTATTTTGAAGAAAAACCACGGTCAGTTTGTACCATACCGGTCACGGAAGAGACCCTCTCTCACGGTCTGGGACAGAATCCGACTATTCAATTGCAAAATGGCAGGAGGGAAAAGAATAGAGTCTGACAAGAAGTACCAGGAGTGAGTGGTATGGCGCGTGAGGATAGAAGCGCGTGGAGGTCAAAATGGGAAAGAAGATCCCGAATGGCTATGCGCGACACAACACGGGTTCTAACACTCTTTGACTAGGGCAATGAAGCAGAGAAGAGTCCAGGGTCGTTTATTTAGATGCATTCCATGAGTCCCATCCTGGTTTCTTTCGAGGGTGAGGACCAGGCTGCATCTAAAATTAAAGGGAAATGATAAAAAAGAAATAGAAAAAATAGAAAAGATGATAAAACAGAGGAAAACTCCAAATAGGGGATGGTGTATGATCAAAAAACAAAATAAAATAAAAAGATCTGGGGTGATTTACCTGTGTTTGAATGGGGTTTAGAGTAGAAGAGTAGCTAGGAGGTAGATCCGTAGGTATCAGGATAGGCTTGTTACTAGCGGGAAGTGGTGTAATATCGACCAGGATGGATGCAGGAGGGGGAGATTAGAAGACTCGAAAAAGAGAAGCTGGTAAACATCCGAGCCTCAGAAGTTTTGAAATTAAGTCGACCTAGGACTTTTCACAGTGCCGAGATCAACGCAGATTTAAACGCCTGTGGGAAGGAGGGGGACTGATGATGTGCAGCATGCATAATATAGTGCGTGTACAGAGTCGGCAGTAGACAGTATGGAGTCAACAATCTAGAAAAAGATTTAAATAAAAATAAAAGATATATATATATATATATATATATATATATCTCTCTCTCTTTTATTTTGTGTACAGAAGCTAAGGCTGCAGTGGGGAAATGGAGGGGGTATAGTACAGCGTAGATGTGGATACAAAGAAAATAGTAATAGAAAAAAAGAATTCAATTAATCAACTAAAATACTAAGTACTAAATAGGCTATGATCTTTGGATCGGTTTTCAACGATGATATCGTTCTTCCATAGGTGCCTCTAGTCCCCTCATCCATTCCCGGTTTTTCAGTTTTTTTCAGTTTTTTTTTCAGTTTTTCCCTTTTTTTATATCCCACTTCTTCATCTGTACAGACATCATCTTCGGAGTAAGTGGAGAGATCATGATACGTCCAGGAGAATGACATTTTTGTTCCAAGGTTTTCTTCCATGATTGGTCCCCTCATGATATGCGCAGTTAGAAACAAAGGTCGTTATTATGAAGATGCTACGCCCTATACTGTACCGATAAGAGACAGACTGAATCTATGGAACGACTAGGGCTAGATCGAGTAGAACGCCTCGAATATAAAAAAAAGTCTTATGAAAGGGGGTAGACGGAAAAGGTAAAAGATATCAACCGAAAAGAGTTAAAGGCTGGCTAAATGATGATAATATAATAAAATAAAAAATAACAGATCGTGCAGACTAGACAGCTCCGGACTGAGCGGTTTTTCCTCGGAGCATATCGAGGGGAAGATCGGCGGGGGAAGACGATTTGGTGGATAAAATGTAGTTGTACAAAGTACACACGATCGAAGAACAGCTTTCCTTCCACGGCCTTAGTTTCCACAGGCTCTCTAGTCCCAATGAGATCCTCGATCCAGACTCCATCCCTCGCCCCGTTTAAATAAACTCGAAACAGCCTAAACGGCGCCCATCACATCAATTTACAATTTACCACCATTTACGATTTCCACGTCTCTCACAGTTCGTGAAGGTGTCACCCCCTTAGTCCTGACTGTACTGACTAAACTCTGTATACTCTCTGTACTCTTGTGACTCCATTATTGTGATTTCTACGAACCCATACGGGCTGTTGCTTCCCGGGTTTGCCCAACATACATTATAAAATTAAATCAAATATCACTAAAATAAAACGAAAACCGGTCTTCTGTCTTCAGATTGCTTGACTGAGGATACAACGAGTCAGAACTAGTAGGGCATAAAGGTTCACTCCAGAATCTCCCCGATGCGGGCCTCCACTTGGGTTGTCTACTATTCCTGAATAGTATTAGTTGGACTGGGCATTTATATCATACTGTTTGGAGACTGGTACCGGCCGCCACCCGGAAGTGTCTGAATTGATCCAATGATTACTCTGACCCTTAGTATCACGGCTACTCTTCCACGCTCTCCATTTCGGCCCATGCCGCCTATACCCATACACTATAGAAAATAGACCCGAGATGAAGATTGTTTTGTTCTCAACATCGAAAAATAAGTGGACCATCACGGCTCAGTCTTCATCTTACTTGTTCTTTGTGGCTTTTTTTTCCTGATGTGATGTGTTTTGTATTTTGTATTTTTGTGTTTTGTTTTTTTCTTTTTTTTTGTTTTGTTATTTTTTGTCTTGTCACATTAGGTATCCTTAATTTCGCTGCCCGGCTCTGTACTTGTTGATTTTGATTTACAGTCCCAGGCTTGATGGTTATAGCCGCTCAGGAACGGATCATTGGTTCTAAGGTTCTCTGAGGCTCAATCTGGATTGAAGAGGGTTGGGAGGAGTACCTTAAAGGATAATATTTTTTAGTTGCGCAGCATCGTGCAGGGTTACGGCGCTATGTCTCGTTCCCTCGTTTGTTCGAGTACGAAGGTACCAGTCGTCGTAATCCCAGTGACCATTCATAGCCGAGCGTAAGACGGTTGGTTTGAATGACCAATGATGAGTGTTAGACGATAGTCCAGTTATGCACGCGCGGAGACTCGACTTCATGCTGTGTCAGGAACTCAAGGGCTGAAGGTTGGGGCTAAACTCAACGGTGTATGCTATGCCCCCTTTTTTCGTTTTTTTTTTCCGTCTTTGATTTTGAATATTTCTTTTTCCTTTTTCTCTCCTCTTTGTATCTCTCGGACTGTGGATCCCACAAGGCGGTGGAAGTCAGATGCAATCTATAGTCCGTGACTGCCCGTTGAGCCGTGACCGGACCGGTCCCGTTCTGGACGCATCTTGGCCCCAATCCCTCGAGGACGATCTGGTTTGGATCATCCAGACCTTCTTAGTGGGAAATGGTGATATCAATGCCCCACTATCCACTCCCACACTCCAAAAAAATAAAAGCGGGATACTCGATTGAGTATACGGTAGATGTGAGTGGACACGAAGTCAGGGCCAATAGAATTGAAGATAAATAAAAGAAAAGAATCAAGTCGACATGAGTTTTCAGTATGTCGTACCGTTTTCAGAATACTTACCCGTTGACGCATCCAACATCTCGTCCTAACATTGAAACTAATATTCAAGCGAACCATGGATTGGAAAGGAGTATACATCCATGTGACTGACCCCTGGGCGGATCAAACGAGATCCTGCTCGATTTGCTCTACCAAGAAGCCACTACCGCTCCAGATCGACTGGTAAGAAAGACAAACTAAACAAAAGTCCTACTGGTTCAAACCCCTTTTCCATGTGCCAAAAGGAAAGTGATAACAAAAAAAGCAAAGAGAGACTCAAACTTCAGATTAACAAAGTCCTATAGTACCTACCCATAGTTACAAATTTTCAACCTCAAATCAAATCCAATTCTCTTTGTTACTTCCATTAACTGACTAACTTAACTAGGTAACTACTAACCCCAAACTAACACCTAAATTGTCGATCCAGAATACATCATGCGCCATAAAAAAATGGCCTGTGCACCCCGAGTAAGGCCGTTTAAATATGGGCCTTTCAATCGGAGCCATTTAGTGCAGCTCTAGCTCGGTCGAGTTCCCTCCAGAGGGCTCCAGACGGCCATAGATTTAGTGATCTCCCTAGTCTAGACAGTAACACCGGGCAAAGAGGCCTTCAAACTTTATATAGATTTAGTCTTTAACTACCTAGGTACCTAGGTATCTAAATAGAGAGTGTTCATTTACCTAATTTCTATGTTGAGGTACAAGAAACACGGGCCAAGTTGGAAATAAGACCCGCCTCGTGCAGATCGCAGTTGGAGATTCGGAGCTGTCCATTCCTTAGCCGGACTTTGTGCGGCTCATGGGATCTTCTTAGATCTTGACTCTTCTTCTGTAAGGGGTATACCCCGTATTCCAAAAGGGGCTATAAAATACGAAGTACAGGTATACCCACAAGCCACCTGGGAAACGTGTTAACGGCATTTGAGCACGACAAGACAAAACAAGCCTTCAGATAAGCAACTCGAGAAAACAAATTAAAGAAGAAAAAAACAGTTGGTCATCCAAGATGACCGTGGAAAATGAATTCGGCACTCGGCAAGTGTGTGTTTACTTTCTTTACTTCACTTTGCTAAACATCAGACGATGTTGTCCGGCCCCCGCCGGTTGCCTGCCATCTCATTGGCATACTCAAGTCTGCCTTTTCCCATCTTGGCGCCAATGAAGAATAAGCCACAACGTCGTACTCCGTGATAGCCCCTAAGATCGAGCGGAGCAGTAGTGGAGTGATTAAGACCTCACTAACATTGAACTAACCTGTGGACCTCGGAACACTCGGTCTTAGAGGACTACGTGAGATAATAGAACCGTGGGTGCATTTCTGGCTTCAAAGTATGTGTGCCGTGTTGAAAAATAATACTACCTAAATAATGGAAATGAATGACTCGTAGTCAAATTCAACATTGACTTCCATAGCCCCGTATTTAATTTGAACTAGCTTACTTTGAAACCCGCCTTCAAGTCCTATATCAGTGCCAAATATCGTGGATTTAAAGTTGTCGTACCCTGGTCCGCTCGAACGCACGGAAACATCGTCCTCCCTGTCTAGTCCGGGACGATCTACTTTGGAGGCGCCAACGGCTTTCAATTTTAGATTTACGCTACACACTGTACACTGTACCATGGTATTTTTGGTTTTAAAAAGACAAGGGGGGACAAAAACAGGAGGAAAGTGGAGAACATCAAAACAGGGGCATTTATTCCTTCTCCGCAATAAGGAACGAATCTTTTCGGACAAACTCGGTGATTGTCCTTTGTTCAAAGCATCCGATCGAACACGCAATACGAAATACAAATCCAGAATCCATAATCCGCCTCGTTTTCGTCGAGAATTTAAAGGCGCGGAGACTAGTACCACGGACCAATCAGAGGTCCGAATCGGGCATTATTTCGGCCCCACTATCGCCCGGAACCGAAACTATACTTACGATGTACAGATGTATACAGATAAATGATGCCTAGATCGTCATAGGTAAAGGGAATCTTGGAATCTTGGAATGAAACAAGCTGACAGAAGGATAGCTGACCGCACTTTACACCGATACTTCCTGATCGAAAAATAGAAGTTTGTGCAGAATTTGTGAGCCATCACAACTGCGGAACGTTCGAAACTTGCATACTTAGCTTATCGCGTGGCCGGAGCTTACAACTCGTTTCAGAGTCCCCCTCAATGCGATATTTATTTCAGCCTTACTCAGGACATGGAGCCCAAGCTGATGATTGACTGTATACTCCTTCTACCATCCATATATCCGTAGAGAAAACTGAGATTCTCAATTTAGATATTCAAATTCCAAAGTTCTCTCTATCACATCAAGTCTCAAAACTCAAATAGATTAGATATTCCTCCAGCCTTCCCTTTGCTTGCCATTCAACCAATGTACTATGACATACTATTAGATATCTAAGGGTCGACGTCAATGGACGCAGGGGGCGGCGAACCCAACCATGTGCTTTGTCGATCATCTTCCGTTTCAGAACGTACAGGGATGGACCAGTAAATCTAAATCGTGAATCAGGAACTCCGGAAGCGGAAGGCACATCTGGCTTTGAAACACGGCTACCTCCGGTAAAACAGGGGACATTTAGTCTTCCGGATCGACTCCCGCGATCATCCCCCACGAATTCCGACTCGGATACGATCACTTCCAGGATTTCTGCTTTAATAAAGACTCGAACTAAGTTGTTTGGAACGCATCTTGTTTTATTAAGTGAGGTTGAGAGAGAGATTCAAGGAAGATACATTACCAAGTTTCGGTCTTAAAAAAAACATGGAACCGGATATAACCATTTCTAAGCTCCGGACCTATGAAAATCAAAAGGCAAGCTTCGCCTCGATTATAAAAATACAGTATGGCGTGTCCACGGCCCTTCGCGAGATCCAAACTGCCACAGTCAAATCAGTCATTTACAACGTGGGGTCCTTTGGAGAGGCGGGGACCCACGATGCGGGACATGACTCGCAAAAATGCCTGATTTGACAATTTATGCCAACTGCAATTCCCAACCCTAACTTAGGCAATCTTGACTCCGGAACCTCGTCACCGGTAGTAAGTTGTGCCTGAAGCAGATTAGTGACATGTCTGTTATTGTCCAATCATCTAATTAAAGAGATGTGCTTCAGTCTTGCGCCCCTTTTATCTGCTCCGTAAGTGCCCCCCGCCTCCCTTCAGGTTTTTTTTTCCCATGGCTTTAAGTTTATGCATGGGAATTGGCGACAATACAGCTTGTATAAAATACCGCAGTTGTTCGGCTTCATGAATGTAAGCTTCAGCTTTAGATTAGTAATCCCTAATTACTAATTCACTAACTAGTAAGCCTTCAATGGATGTTTAATAACCTATCATATCCCGTGATTTACCTTTGGCGGCCCGAAAGCTTGAGTTTAATTGGTCCGAGCCCATTTACTCTGTATATTACTATTTCATGAAATCTTCAAACTTACCTGATACTTGTGCCATTACGTTGATCGTGCTGGTCTGTATCGAATGTTTCGTACTTACCCCCGTATAGTCACCGGCTATACGTAGTTATACGCCAGATAAAGTTGGGATATCTACATTGGAGGGCTGGGACTGAAAGCATCCAGCCATGCCCAGGCGGATAAGCATCAGATCCAGCACTAAAACATCACTTCCTATGGGCCATCACTGCATCTACCTGTCTATGTACATATGCGCCTCGTTAGATTCTTCTACATATGCGTAATCACCACCTGGGCACTCATACTCCAACACGAGACCTGCACTCTGTAGATCTCATATTGATGGAGTAAGTGACCTACGGGAGATCACCGAGCAGGGGTGGGCATATGGACGAGGGGTGTGCGTGTAAGAGAGTAAAATCATCCCCGAATAAAGATTCCAACTCGAGATCGGAGACGTAAATCCTTTCCAAGCATCGAGTAGGTCTGACGATTCAAGATTTGGCCCGATTAGTGAAGTGTTTGGTTGGTGTCGGTGGTTAGGATCGTGATTCACGTCCCCACTCACGACTCGCCATGCACAAGCTAGATCAAGTTCGTAACATGAGCAGCTTGCTAAACTTAAGGCTTTTTTAATCTTGGGCATGAATTCTCGGTCGGTACTCTGTAGTCCGTACTCTGTTCTCTCTCCATTTTTTCAGCTCGGTATCCAGCTTTGTATCTCCCTCCAAAGCTAGATACTATCAATATCACTATCCTACCTATGGAGAGCGAGCCACCGTACAACGTACCATCTCTACGCCCGGATTAAAGGCTTACTACCCCTCTCATTTAATTCATTAAGCACCGATATACATGAAGCATAGTAATCTAAAGCCCAAGATTGAGGCAATCTACAAACGTCATGGCCAGCACCAATTGATAATCGGACGACGGTATCAGCTCGAATATCACTGGTCCTAGACATATTGTTTGCTTCCAATTCACTTCCATAGACATCAGCGGCGTCTGCAAATCGCTCTGCAAACTATCATCGAGGAGAAGATGTACAGACTATACCCCATACCCTCGTGCTTCCCCCTTTTACTGTCTTTTTTTCTTTGCTTTTGATATGTACCGGATGAAAGGGTGAATATCTTTGACTTTGGTCCCTGTGAATTAAGTCCTTTGCCACCCCTTTTTCCTTCTAGGGCTTGGTGGGTTTCTTTCCCTCAGACCGAAGATCAGTGATGTGAGACTTGAAGTGATACAGGGGGTCGGAATGACAGGGTAAGACGCCTAGAAGAAGCCTGAATAATTTCCGATTTACGGATTAAAAAGGAACGTATTGGACGGATGGTAGATGGTGGATGGTGGATGCCTCGGCATTTACTACTAATACGTAGGTCATCGGCCATTCATTCTAACCTGGCTCAGGTTCGCGGGAAGGGAGACGTGGATATTTCCCGAGTTCGATGTTCCAATCGGCTATATTGTAAACTGAAGAAAAACATTTGGGATGGGCATTTCTTTTTTTGGTGTCTTCATCCTGGTCTAAATCCGCATGGAGTCATTCGTATGCAGTTCCAAGGTTACTACGCAGCTGAGTCGGCGATGTGCTGATGGTCGTACAAGGGCTGGATAGTTTAAGTGGCGGGTGCTCGACTCAGTAGTGGTCACGGTGATCAGATTGAGGGACGACAGTCTTGTTTGAAATATGACGCCGGCGTCTGAATGTATTTTTCTTTTTTTCGTCTATTGTCTAATGTGTCATTGAGGCATATAAAATGCAAGGTCAGATGTTCTATGGTATGATACAGGAACCAAGTATGCAGGAAGAAGAAGAAAAGAAATGAAAAAAAGGTTAAAAGAAGGTATTGATGCGAAATGTTTACAGTCTTCGTTGTTTGTCATTGCAAGGATGGGGTAGCGATAGTTACCAGAGTTTGTTGTCTTGGTAAGGAGCCTTTTTTATATTTATATATTTGAATTTTGGCCTTGAGGTTCCTCTACGCCAGCGTAGCGGACGGCATTCTCGAAGGCATCCTCGGCATGGCATTGACAGTAGAACGAGGACGCATTGGCAGCGTGTGATTATTTGGCTCTTTCGAAGGCGGTTCAAGCTTTAGTTGTTCATTGTCACCCTCGTCCTCGTCGTCACTGGAAGACTCTTCACCGCGACGACCATCGCGCTTACTCTTGTCCATTTGTCGACGCTTGTCCTGGATATGCTCCTTATGACGTGTGTCTTAGGTTGGGTGGTGAGTTTCAATATTTGAACTGTCATCAGCAGGCAGATGCTTACCTCGGATCTCCTGCGTCTTCACAGCATATGCTTGAATCTCTTCCTTTGTCAAGACTCGAAGCACGATGACATAGTCCGATCGCTCCTCGAATCGCTCATTCCCTGCCTCCAATGCAGCAGGGTTGACAAGTCGTCGATCGATCTTTGTCCACCGAGCACCCGGCGGGATGCCCTTTTTGGTGGCATCTTTGAGCGGTGCTACGCCTTCTCGCACGGGATTGGGCTCCTCCGGGAAACTGGGGCGGGGCGGTTTCAAAATACCCTTTGGAGCATGCTCAGGCTCTTTGGACGACGGTGGGTCGACAGCAGTGAGAGGTCTCCTAGACTCGTTACTGTCGAAGGATGATGCAGAGTGTCGAGAATCGTTCGAATGAATCACATCCTGCAGCCGCCGGGGCGATCGTACCTGCGAACGCTCTCGTGGTGGGCGGCGGGCTGGATGATTATCTTCACTGGTGTCGCTGCTGCTGTGTCGAGGGCCTGGTTTTGTAGATGGCTCACGGCGGTATTTCTGAAGATCCTCATCGTCGGTGAATCGATCCTCATGACGAGAATGTCTGCGTGTTCGGCTACGCTGGCGATCGCCCGGCTCATGGTAAGACCTGAGCTGGGTAGTAGACTGGGTAGCGTCGAAATCACGTTCGGGATCGCGAGGTCGTCTGTGATGACGTCTCGTTGATCGCTCGTGGTCGGACGCGTCAGAGAACCCACTTCCCAGAGCCGCTGTCCCGAGTCCTACAAGAGCCTGTTCATTGCCCAGCCTTGAAGAAGGTCGCTCTTCCGGGTGGTGCCGGTCGCCGTCTTGGTGATGACGGCGATGTCTACGGCGGCGGCGATGGTGGTGAGTGTCACTGAAAGAATCATATCCATCGTCGGATTCGTGGGGCAATGCCACCAAGGCACGCTCATGGCCTGCCCTAGGCCTCGATGACTCTCGGTGCTCTTCAATAGCACGCCTGGAGCGAGGCCTTCCCTCATGGTCAATTTTGTCGAAATCCCAGGATGTCGGTGGGGGTCCGTGTTGGCGGTTGTCTTTGCGCACTCGAAGAGACTGAAGCGACTTTTCGTCCATCAGATTCACGCTGATAGGGCGGTCTACTGTGGATCTTGACGGAGTACGCGGCCTGATGGGATAATCACGATCAAATTGCTCTCGCGGGGTGGTGTATGAATAAGCATCGTAGTTGTCAATGTCGTCGCCTGTCTTCAGTCCGTCGTACGTCGAAGACCGATGTCGCCCGCTGGGTTCATGTGCATGACGCATACCGTGGCGAGGGGAAGTCCGGTTCTTCACCACATCTCGTGGCGTCAGATAACCAGTATCACTCGCATAGTCGGTGCTATATATGCGGCGATGGCGGGGAGAGTGTGACGATCCTGGAGTGATATAGTGATCCGAAGATTTGGAGGGTGGACTCGACGAGGGACCAAAACTTGAAGTGATGATCGGACGGGAATGTGATTGCACTGAGAGTCTAGCCGGATTTTCAAAGGTACGGGTAGAGTCATAAAGCGATGCATCTGAGGTTGTACTGCTCCTTTGTCTGGACTTGGGTCGAATAGCATACTCCGTCAACTTCTTGAAGGACGAGTTGGGGTCACGTATTTTCTGGGAGCTGACAGGACGCGCTTCAACTGGTGATATCAGACCAGTGTGGTATCGGTTATAATCGTGGCGACCTCTGGGGATTTCACTCGGGTCGTAGGACGAACTGAACTCGACCATGCCGGTTGATGCCCGTGGTCCAGCCACGTAGTGGCGTCCTGAGCTCGGGGTTGAGCTGCGATAGAAACTAGAAAAACCCATGATGCTAGCAGTAGGGGGAAGGCCTAGGGCCTCTTATTATTCAAAAATCAAAATTGACGAAGTTATATGGATGGAGAGAGGTGAGAAGATGATGAGAGAAAGATGAGGTAAGTACTCCTTTGTTGGCTGGCCAAGAAAAAATCAATTCGGCTCGCACAGAACAAAGCTTGAACTAAGCTCAATAAAAAGCGATGACGAGGAAGAAAATAAAATAAAAAATTATGGAAAGAAGAATGATAGAATAAGCTAAGCGTCAAAAGTTAGGTAAATTGGAAGGGACTTGTGGAGATTTCAACCCGATGTAAAATGGATGCCCGATGTTTAAAATTGAAACAGAGGAAGAGAGAAAAAAGAGGGAAAAAGTAGCAGACAAAGTGAGAATGACGCAGTGAGTGGGTAGTGGGGGCGAGTAGACCCCACCTTACCTAAAAGTACTTTCTTACTATTACTCTCTCTCCCTCTCCACCCGAAACTAGACTCAAAAGGATTACTACCTCTTCAACAAGCTCCCGAGACCTCCATGAAACAATCAGCGCGTTGATTTAGAATCTTGTTTGTTCCATGGATCAATTCCTGTGGATATTCTGGGGCCGTCAATGCTACCATGGTATCTGGCCACGTCAAGTCGACAACTCTTCTCTCTATACTCCGTATTTTACATTCGATCCTGCGGCTCTGCCGAGTATCCACTTGGACAAATTCCGAGAAGTCTGACCCAGGTTCTCTCTTAATGATGCATGGCGCAGTGAAGATATTATTCTTATTCACCCGGGCTGAGTGTTGCCCCGTATATGCCAGGATATCAACACAAGAGAGATCATAATCATCTATTCTCGACTCGAGACCGGTTCCAAGCTTTCATCTTCAAACATAGATACAAATAACGGGTCTATATGACCAACCCTGACCGGAGATAGGCCTATATTCTAAATTACTCCATCTACTTGACTCGGCACAGGTCATATACCCCCTCAATATCCGTTTAAGCTAGCCTATAACCATACGATTAGCCTATAAACATACGATTGTCCCCATTTTCTATTCTATTTCCCCTCCTCGTTGTTCAGATCTTGATCCTTGTCTCACCAATGGCAAAGGCAAAGCTCGTAGTACAAATCACGGAGATGCTTTACGGAGATCCTTCAATATCACAAGATTGGCATATTCCCCCACTTTCCCATCTCGGCTTCTGTATCTGCAGCCTTCCATCTCCACAACTCCCGTCCCCCACTAGGTTCTCTAATACATGGCCTCTAATAGCCCATGTCAGGTGAAACTAAGGTGGGCTGATCCACCCCGGCCAAGACAAAAAATGCTCACTAAGACCACCTAGGTATCAAAACTGAGATATTTGCAGGTTTAACCGACTATATGCTACTTGGAATTGCCCTTTTGCTGACCGGGCTTTGAGGAGGAATCAAAAGCCAGAGCTTTAAGCTTCAAGAGTTCGTGTAGTTACCTAGATAGGTGGTTATGCTGGCTTACCTAACAGCTTACCCGATGCTCTGGTACTGCGAACTACCGACATGCAGTATCCATGGGGTATGAACTATACACATCGTGATACGTTATTTCGAATAGAAGGTATCTTTGCACTGCCTACTGCTCTCGGGAATTCGAAAACGTGAAGCTTGCGAATATTGATCATCATCCATTCACGTGCGCTTTATCTAGTCTACCTTTCAAGGCTCGGTCATCGTACGCTTCGGGACGTCGGAAACCTTCCAAGGCTGGAAGGGTTTAATATCTCGCTCTAGGTAGTCAGCCCCAGACCTTGAGTAGCGCTATAGTTCCGATGTTGTAAGATTGGCACTCAACCTTGGAATGGCTGGGAGCCCCCGACAAATCACCTCGTTGTCATTACCACTAAAAATTTACGAATGGGCTATAGATCGAGCCAATAGAAAATATGTTACTGTCAAATTCCAAGCCAAGGTTTCTTTCGACTTTTACGGGGCCCTGGGGCTGAGACAACTGCTGCCCGGGCAAATGGATTTCAATGCCAAGGTCTTTGCATCAATCCCATTCTTTCCAAGGTTGACCCTTAACATGGCACGCGCTGGCAAGAACAAACTTCAACTATTAACATTACTGGGAAAATGGCTTTCAAAGAAACTAATGATGAATTCAGATTTGAAAAAGGTCTTCATGATTTTGGCTGTTCATATGTGGGGGGTTATTCTTCCGCTCATACAACCCATCCCACCGCGCAACCCGGGATGGACGAATAAAGAAAAGGATTGCATCGAGGATACGGTGCAGCTTTCTAAGAGTTGGGTAATTAAAGAACCAGATCACAATGATCTTGAGGCTCAAATTGAAAGACGCAAAGAGACAACATCATGATCTCGCTCTTTGAAGACAAACCTACGGGGTTCGAAACGTTCAACAGGAAGTAAGAGTAAGATTTATCTGCTCTTTTTAGGAAAGAAAATGATTTCATTAACCTTGCAGCTTACTAGTCAAATGATGATTAGCGAGCCTGGACTCAATCTCAGGGCTGTCCAATGCGTACAAACCCCACAATATCCACAAGGTTTCAAAAGCATCTAAAGGAAGAGGATGAATTCAATCTGAATCCTAAATTCTGCGCCATACTTAGCGCTTACCTGCGTGGAGAATTGGAATGGAACAAGAGTTTGGTTATATTCTGGTGCAATGGAAAACACCTAAGCCAGCCTCGCCTTCTTGATTACTATAACCATATTACTTGGTGCACCAGAAAAGCTGGTCACATTCTGTCTGGATTGAAGAGATAAATTTTCCATTTAATAATCTTAGTGAACCAAGTGACTGATCAATAAAATCTCTTAGTTACATTTGAGAACGTAGAGTGAGGCTTTAGAAGCTTTTACGGTGTCTAGAAACGAGAACGGGTTTGGCAAAGTATGATTTATCTAATGGGCCAAAATAAGATTCAAGGCTATTTGATAGCTAACTTGCATTTATTGATTTAGTTAAATTTCCACCGCTGGTATTTCCCCATGAGATCAACAGGCGGCCCCGGTATCAAACTTATATCTAAGTTCCCAACAATCGAGAATTATAGAAATGATGGATGATGCCGGCGCTTCTACGCCTAGCCTATATATGGGAGATATAAGACGAATGCTACTTCTAGCTCCCCCCCTAGAATGCCAGCTCGTGTATGCAGCAGCCTGGAGGGCATTGCCATACTCTCCACCCTGGGCATTGACATCAGCGTGAGCGTCGATCAGCATCTGCACTGTAATCATCAGTGTTTTATCATTCCATATGGCGAATGGTAGGACGATCAATAAATGCATAGCCCGGAGGCTCGTTAAGTGTTTAATAATACTAGGCAGGCTAGTCTCCTTTGCAAGAAATATGCGGCACGCTTTGATACAAAAGTTAATGCGCTAACTTAAGAAGGTCGATCGAATTATAATTCCCCATATTTTACATTTAATAAGGGAATATGTCATGTGCCAACCTCAGCCCTTGGAGTAGGAATAAACATGAGACTGATACCTAGAGACCTACCACGTAAGTAGTCTTCTAAGGCTGACTGAGACTGTCACCAAATACCCAAGGTCTTTGAAAGTTACCCCTTGAGGGGCTGCTTGGGACTTTCCAAGATTATAATATTACCTAGACATGGTCATCCTTGAGACTGCTTGGATGTCAGGAATCGCCCTGATTTTCTCGCACTAAATTTGACAATTTTTTTATTCCGACATACCTAAGTTCACTTTCAAAGCTGGCTTTGACTATGACTAAAGATTTAATCTATTTGAGTTTGCTTGAGTGTTTGAAGTACAAGTCATATTAAACTACCAAATTAGGAAGGTCCATTCTACATTTCTATGGCTCATCTCGGTCCGCTCCGTTATTGCAGGAGCTATCCACTTATATGGGGTCCACTCTAGCCCTACGGAATCTATAGTCCTACCTACAGGAGTAAATACAATATATCCTCGTGAAAATGCTCAAAATGTCCTAAGTGAACACTAGTTGAAATCTTACTTATTGCAGTCATTACATCTAGCTTCAGGATTACCAAGGGTGAAAGCAGTATTCGCTGGGGCCGAATCTTCACACCAGAGAGTGAAACAGTCTGGAGCAACTAGTTAAATGTACAATATCCATCTGACACGACACTCGCGGGGCCAGCAGAAAGTTGAAAGATTAATTTGTATTACCGCATCCGCCAGTCTTTTTTTCGTTTTGTCATGTTTGGGGCCGGGAGGGAATGCTTTCTGGGGGCGGGACTAAGCCTGCTTCTTCCTTCAGTCGAGCAACTGCCGGCCCGAGAGCGAATGTACTGTCTGGGCTACTGTGATCGGCGCAGGGGCTGTGTTTCAGTGGGAGTAGCCAGTCTACCACACTATATCCCATCACTTGTTTCAAGTTTTCGTAAGGGCTACCCAGGTCAAACGGGTTTTCGCCCGGCTGGGTATTGAGAATGGCAAATACATGACCCTGGATCTGATGTTCGGCCTGTAGCCGACTGGGACATGTCAGTGATTCCGTGGGGTAGGAGACCGTGCGAAATGTAGGTGCCCAAGGAGAGTCGGCTACCCAGAGTCGTTCCAGGAGATGTTCTGGTACTCGAATGGCTAGTGTCCAAACAGCAGTATGACGGTTGAGGTTTTCTATCGTGGTGATATTGAGCGAGGCCATCTGAACGGAGGTCAGGCTCATACCGCCGGAGAAAAAGCCAAAAAGCCCGGCTAGTCCTATGCATACACATAGATGTGGATTGACACCTCCGGTCTTTTGGTGGGTCAGTCAGGAATATCTCATCGCTGAGTTGATTGTACTCACATTGCGTCGCAGTTCCGCTGTGTAATATGCACAGATAATGAGAGTAAAGCCACAGAAAATCGCTGTATACGACACGAACTGGATAAAAAACTTGAATGACGTTTCTGACACAACACCGCCAACCCTATGGTTCGTCAGCAAGTTAATCTAGGAGTGAAGAAATATCGGATGTACCAAGGACAGAAATGGTCCATTTTGCGGACACAACGATCTACTTCACGACAGTGATGCGATCTATCAGGCTTGAACTGACAGCATGTCGAACAGTACGCTGGCCGTCCGTCTTCCTCGCAGACAAATACATTCTTCGTATAGAAGCTATCCAGACCAGCTGGGTTTGAGGATTCTATTCCTTTTAGACTCTTCACCCCTCGCTCCAGGTCCGTATCGGAGGCGGCTGGTTTTTCAGTATCCCGTGTCTTACTGCGACGGCTCTTTTTGCGATGGTGATTATGCTGTTCAGACGAGTCTTTCGAGTCGGGGTTTATATGCTGGGTACTGAGGGGGACGAAGGCAGAATTCCATAAAACATTATATAGAAGGCGGATATATGTAGCCACCATAGGTATTAGGAGAAGATAATAGATGGTGATAATTGCGGCGCCGGCGCCGACTCGACGATTTCCATTGTGGGAGGGTAAAGGGTGAAAGAGAATATCGACTGTCGCAGGGATTTACAAGTCAGCTTTCAGGCTCAAGACTCTAAGAGTATTCCTAATCCTTCAGCATCTGCCAAGGGTAGAACTCACTGCATAATTGTTTTGTGACTGCGTAGCTGGCGTAGGCTACGACTCCAAGAAGCACAGGCGGCACGACTTTGGAGACGGCGAGATTCGCGCGTTTCTGTGAGGGGGTCGCCATGAGATGAAATATGCCGCGGTCACAGTATTAAATGCATTTAGATCAGAGGAAAGAGGGAAACCTCGAGAACCTGGGAGGTCTTGAAACCAGGTAGACTGGTTCAAAAGCAAGGAAGATCGAGATCGACCACGAACAAACAGCTGACTAATTGAGGCAAATTTCGAAATTCGAGATTCATTGACGACTCGACAACCACATAACACTCATGGCACCCGGGCATTAATTCATTATCATCAATGACTGAATATTGGTGGCATGAAATTTAGACCAGTTTTAACGGTAAGATTACTCCCAAAACTACTATCTCTAATCTCAAACACGGAATAAGAATAAATGCGCATATTGCGGCTGGCAATGGATGAATCATGGTTGAGTGCAGGACGAGAAATAGAGAAAGGAGAAAGGAGAATGGAGAAAGGAGAAAGGAGAAAGGAGAAAGGAGAAAGTATTATTGGGTATTTCATTTCCCGAACCGGGGAACATGAAATTGCCTGGGTGATTGCAAACATGCAGGCAGCAATCAGGCCAGCTTTACCACCTGATCTATGACTCCATTCTTCAGAGCTGAGGCTTTAACCCTGGTTTTGAGGCGCAAGACATCAATAACCGTCAAATATTGACATCACAGAAAGGTCACCGTTAGTTCGGGACTTCCGAGTCATCGATAACCTGCACTCCCAGGGTTAACTGGGCATGTAATGCGGTGAGGTGAGTTCGGCTGTGTGGAGTAATCGACTGAGTCAACTTTCCAAATTTCATCATACTTTATTTTCAGGCCCCGTCTAGATTGTAGAATACTGTGCGTTCCAGCTGGACATTAGCCGCACTAAACCTATTTTTCATGCCCGCCAAAGCAAAGCCACACGGGCGGTATGTGAGGCGGAAGCAGTAAGGCCAACGGCTTCGGGGGTCAACTTCTCGACTCTTTCCTAATTTGGAAATTCGAGAAGCCCGAGAAGCCCTGGAGCGTGGGTACCTAGTTACAAGAGATCCTGGGTTCTAGTGCTTCTTCTCTTAATTCCTTTCTTTTTGTTTCTTTTCATTATTTACTCGATTTCTAATTTTCTGATTTGTTCTTGGGAATTTCATCTAATACGTCGCTCGTCCTTAAAAGAGTCTCATAATCCCCTTCTGCATTTCCAATTCAATTCACCTATTTACAACTCAATCCAAAGTCCATACATTCCTGTCGACTTATATCAGTCTTTGAAATTCCTCTTAAAGACAACACCTTTGCTCTTATAGAGTGTTCCTATTCATCACCATTGAAGCAGTCGATCCACTTCAACATTCCCTCATCTACTTCAACAGCTACTTCAATCTCAATAGTAGCCATGGCCGATGTCTGGTATTGCTGTGACTGCAGCTTTGGACCTCACAGTCAGTCCATCCACGATGCCTGTACTGGCTGTGGACGTAAGCGGTGCTCTAAGTGCGAGGCTGGAAACCACTCGATCAACACATCTCACTCGCACTTGCACTCCCACCCCCAATACTATCCAAATTCCGACTCGGACTCAGACTCTGAGCCTGATTGTGATCACGACACGATACCTTATCCATCTGCTGTCGTACCCATTATGCCTCATACGTCCACCACGTCAAATCTTCACGTCCACTCATTATCACGGCCAAGCATGCCCAGTTCACCAAGTGGAGGATTCCGTACCCACGGTGGATCGTATATGTACATCTGCTGCCATTGCAAGGACGGACCGAAGGTCTACGACGTCCAACCGCAGTGCATATCCTGCTCCCATAAAGCTTGCTCTTCGTGCACTTACATCAAATGAAGCATGGTCTATCTCATGTATCCTTCTGCCAATTCTGTCAAGGAGGTGGTTATCATGATTCAGTGATGTCACCCCTTCTCTTGCTGTATCTTCGATATTCCCCGGCATTTACTGGTGACTTTCTCGAGCTCATGGCTGCGCATGAATCTGTTTTTACTCCTTGTTTTCTTTCGAGTTTTTTCTCTTTTTTTTTTTTTTTTTGAGCTTGCTTTGAATTTTGGTTAGGGTTGGTTGCATGGTTCGGACGGAAAGAGTTGATTCTCTTATACACATTTGGCATATCTCGGTATTTCGGTTTCCTTTTCCTTTTCCTTTTCCTTTGTTGTGATAGAGTCTTCTATACTTTGATTGCCTGATTCGGTTAGAGCGATAATGATGTAACCTGACAGGGCTGGATCCCTGTCAGCCTCGCAGTGAATTTATTGTTTCCAGTTTAGTTAGAGAAATCCCACATTCCACTTCAACTCAGTCCGATTCTCTAGTGCGCCCTCGTAATATAAAATTAAAACAGAGTCATACATGTCCATGTACAGGGTACACTTAGCATGAATCTCACATCGAAATACATGAACTAGATACCGCAGACTCATGATAGTTCGATTCTGCTTTCGTGGCGTTCAAAATGTATATTAGATCCAATCATCTTACAATATATTATTGAAGTGCAGGGCCTAGTTCCGTCCCTGTTCCCCTAGCCTCGGGCGCATTGCAGAACCCTTTCACACAAGTAACCCAACACCGCCAGATGGTCCTGCACTCTTGCTGATCCAGCCCTACAAGCCTAGTTAATGAGCGGTCTTGTCGTGCAGCACTGTTTGTACTCCACGCTATTTTGATCTCCACGACTGCGCCCAGTTGACCTATCCACACCGACTCCATCAAATATCCACACGGTGAACCACACCGACCCCAAGTAATGTTTCGTCCATCGAGGCCTCGAAAGAGGCTGTGTTAAAGACCCGCTAAAATGGATTGTGAATTATATGCACACGGTAGTTTCCGTAGTCTACCGTAATACTCCTTTTAGCACCTACTTGGAACTCCAATGACGAAGTTGAGTATCCTCTGGAACAAAGTGGAGCGGCCATTGAAAATACTGTGCAGCTAATGGATAGTACATATCCGATTCCCGATCGTGATCGCTCGCTTCTGTGGGTTTCCGTCAATCCGATTCTGCCTTGTGGGATTTTGACTCACAAAACTACCCCGTACTCTTCATGCCTTGGAGTCATCTGCAACGGGATGAAAGTACGGAGTAGAATCCTTAATGGGATATTATCATTTATTGTCATATTATGATGATATTCTAAATTTCTCCGTACTTAAGTTTCAATCTTAGAAGGCCTTCTCTACGCCCCGTCGGACTACAGTCTATAGAGTCTATACTTAGCTCCTGTCAACCTAGAGAACCTAGAGAGCTCTACGCCCAGGTACTCCATACCCAGGTGTTTGATTCACATTCCTCGTAAAGTGATGAAGATTACACCCGGGTAAGATTTCTAGTTTTTTTTTTTTTTTTTTTTTTTTTTGGGAACTTTTCATAGACATGCTTCTCGGGGATGGCTTCTTTTGTCATGCCCAGGTCAGGCCGCCATTCATATCCTGAGTCTACGTTGACACCCTGGTGAACACCTGGGTTTTATCGTGTAATTTGTGTTATGTGTTTCGAATTCTGAGTTCTAATCCTCGAGTTCGTGATACGATGCATATAGGTATTGCTGCTTTTATTGAGAGGGGCCTAAGGCGGAAAATGGTGGCAGAACAAAGCTTGAAGCTCAGACGTCACATGACTTTGGGTATAAGAGGGTAATTGCTCTTGAAACAAGTATAAGACAGATGCTGGTTGTCGAATACCAACTACCTACCTACCCGTGGACCTCTCTTGAATCGACTGCCCGGGTACCCAGTGGGTTTACATAGATCTAAGGACCCTTTTGACCTCCAGGTCTGAATGTTTCATCATGGATCCCTTCCCAGGTTCACTGCCTAGCAGTATTTCTGAATCCATGGGTATGGAGATGAAAATCAGACCTGGTTTCACAATGGGCTTATGTAATGCTCACTGAGGCGTTCAGCTTCCTGGCCTAAGATTAGCACTGCCCACCTCAGACCTCACAACAAGCGGCAAGCACTGAGCACTAAAAAGTAGAGGAAAAGCCAAGAGATGGATGTACCCAGGACCCAGGTTACAGGTATTCCAAAGTTGTTAATCGAAAGAATATGATTTAATGCTGGACGTAGTATTATAGAGCATTACATTACACTGATATGAGTCAATATGTATGTCAGACATGCAGATCTCGGGAATGCCTAGGCGCATATGCAGTCTTGGTCGGGGAATTTGGATCATGTACAGTTCCAAAGTTCCAATGTTCTCTAGGTAGAGGCTCTTTGGATCTTGCATGCCCAGTGCATATGGTCATGTTTCGGCCCGAAGGTATGTACCTACAGCGGCTATTTCCATTCATACCCTAGCAGGCCAAGTACCTAGTATCTAATAAAGTCCTAATTGAGGTGTATAGAATATGACTGCATTTAAACTATAGAGGACGTTTCCTCCAGGGCTATGCTTGGACCAGTGAACTGGCAACGAGAAAAAGACAAAAAGCGTGTGATGGGAGCCCAATTTCCCAAGAATCCCTGAAAGTGGGATTGTAAAGTTACGAGCGGGGCGTCGATGCAGATCCCTTCAACTTGGACTGGAACTAGTCATAGCACGAAGATTGATCATATCAAGATTCAGTCTCACTGAGGCTTGTCAAAGAGAACTCCTAAGAGAACCCAAATGAAAGAATGGCGGCAAACAAAAAAATATTCAGCAGGGGAAAAACTACCTCGGCGCCCAGCTAAATGACGGCGTGGTTGGGTATCGTAAAGAAAGATTGTTCATGCGGCAAATTGTTGTCGTGCAAGTTGGCCAAAAACAAAGTATTTAGTCGAGTGATATGCCAACTCACCTTCCAAGGTTGTCTGCCCGATGATTTACGGGAAAAAGACGCGCCTACGGTATGCGGCTATCTGATGGGCCATGTCGTTGAAATCATGCACTTTGCGTTGTCGCATAGAGTTGATAAGCGACTTTAGACCAGCGAGGTAAGCCCGTTTCACTTCTTCGCTCTGATGGCTATCCTCAGTATCACTAAAAGCGCCCAACTGGATCAAAATATCATGATCTACAAAGGTTAGAGGCACTGGAGTTAGCATTGGGACCGGATAGAGAGGAACATAGGAAAGAGCAACTGGATTATGCAAGGAAATGAGACAGAAAGGAGAGGGAAAGCTAGATTTCTGAGAAAACTAGATAAATGAAAGAAAGGGCAGGTGAAGGATAATAGATATCGGATGTATTATTACCTTCAACTGGTGGACTCACCACTCAAAGTCAAGTCTCGAAAATGCTGGTATTGGCAAGACTGATCATTGCACACCCCGCCGGCCAGCTCAAAATCACAGAGAAATTTGTTAACATCGATGTTATTGCTGTATTTCGTCGAACGGTAGTCGCCCGAATTTGTCTTCTCAAAGTCCCAATGGCGTCTATAAGACTTGAAGCGCTCCAATGGGCTTACATATGGGGTAAAGATGGAGGATGATTCATTCTGAAGAACATTGAGTTAGTACTTGAAAATGAAAATAGATAGACATGGAAATGTAATAATTACACCGAGCTGAAGATCAGATTTTGGTGACTTATTTGACACCAGGGAAGCGTCCATTGATAGTTGATCGGGCAAGGATCCGGCCGGCGAGGGTACACGATTCCCTGTCTTAGCATCTGAAGAAATATGGCTGTTTTGAAATTTGTAAGCATTTGAACCAGTGGCAGGTTCCGGGGGTTCATAAGCATCCGAATCTGCGGATGAATCACGAGAACTATCAAATACCCTTTCAGACTCGATGTACTGTTCGGGCTCATAATAGTCTGAATCCGAGTCGCCACTTGATCCAATCGCGGTTGGATCTTCAACCATGCTGTCAGTGTTTCCGGGGTCGTAAGAATCTGAATCTGAGTCCGAATCCATATCCATATCCATATCCATATCCATATCCATATCAGTATCCAAATCTGCGGACGGCTCCTGAGTCATGGTGGCAACTTGAATTTCAGTGTCACGACACTCTGACGGCATATCCATAAGCGATTCTGTAGACTTTTCTTCAACCATGATGGCCTGATTTCCGGTGTTATGAGACTCGAGATTCATAGCCACATCCAGATCCACAGATGATTGAGAACCATGTTCTTCGGCATTAATATCCTCATGACCAGATTTCTCCGACAAGGTCTTTTGATAAATGGGTAACTCTGGTCGCTCAGGGAGAGGATGCTCAGGGAGAAGGCGGGGCGGGATTGTTGGGGTTATCTGCGTCTCGGTTTGTGCGGGTGTTGATTCGAGTGGGTGAGTCGAGGTTGATTGCTTCTCAGAGACTGTGGGAGCTTGTTCGATTGCAACATTTGGCACGGAAGCAGGTTTGAAACCGACACCATCCTGCACCGATTGAAGAGTTACCTCCACGGCGGGCTGCTCAGGATCGTTGGTCGCATTGTCACTCAGCGAACCTAAATTGACATTTGATGGAGTAACAGGTGCTTTGGCCGATGGATGCGGTGCATAGGTGGCAGGTATTCTAGCTCGCAGGAAAGCCAGTTTCTCCTCTTGCTTCTTCTCTTCTTGCCTCTTCTCTTCTTGCCTCTTCTCTTCTTGCCTCTTCTCTTCTTGCCTCTTCTCTTCTTGCCTTTTCTCTTCTTGCCTCTTCTCTTCTTGCCTCTTCTCTTCCTGTCTCTTCTCTTCCTGCCTCTTCTCAGCCTCCGCAAGCCTGCGGCGCAAGTTCGCAAGCTCCACTTCATGTGGAGTCAAAGCAGGAGATCCTTTCACTGGAGGCGATATTGAGTTGTTTGATTTCATGCCTTCATCAGGGCCCTCGGGAGGTGGACTCAAATCCATGGGATACCCCTCCTCGTCATCCTCAAAGTACTCGTCATCACTGATGTCAATGACAAGACGAGACGCTGAACTCGAACGACCGACTTCGCGAGTAAATGCCAGTTGCCTCTTCGAAGCGGGAGCTGGCTGATCGAAATCTGCTGCTATCGGCCGTTTACGCTGAGACGTTCGGGACACGGGCGTAGTGTTAATGGGTAGTTGTTGAATACCAACAGTTGGTTCCTTCAAATGCAGTTCCTGCATCGATTCCGTCAAGAAGAGCCCTGGGATCGATGTGGAGTCAGCAGAATGGAGACTTTGGGGGCGAACAGGGAGTGGAAATTGCATCTTCGGAGGTGTCGGGGGTACAGAAGGAAGTGAGACTTGGTTTTCGTCAGCAGTTCTCATTTCAGGTTGGCTAGATTGTTGAGCTTTCCGCTGGAGTTTCAGCTGGAGCTCTTGCATTCGCTGTCTAGCCAACTCAGTCTGGGCTTGGTTCTTTTCTCTAATAGGCGCCTGCACAGGTGCTTCAGCCGCCTTTACCTGAGCGCCAACAGAAGAAGTTGCAGAGGTAGAAGGGGCGACTGATGTGATGACGGAGTTGGTGTCCTTTGGCAATTGTTTCGACGCTAAAGCCTTGGCAGCATTGGCGGCTAGCATTTTGGCAATGAAGTCCTTTCGCTCCATGGGCTTTCCTGAATCAGTTTGAGGCGCTGCGACAGATTCAACAGGATGAGGTGCAACAGGGGTTGGCTTGTTCGGGGCTTTGGTGGATGTGGCAGGGGAATGTGTTTGAGCTTGCTGATTTGAAAATTGATTCTGGTGAGGGATAACAACAGACGACTGGTTATCGGATGGCTTGCCGGTTTCTGTGGTTGTGTATATTTTCTTGGCCTGTGGCGGGGTTATTTTCAGACCAACATCCGCATAAAGACGAGCCAAGATGGTAGCATCGACGCCTTCGCCAACCATTTCATCATAGCGAATTCCGTGAGGGTATAAACTAAGCAAAGCGCCCTTCGCCTGAACTCTAACATGAAAAGCATGATCATATTCTGGAGTACCAAACGGGACGACATCCGTCGCTTCTGGGGGACTGGTGTTTGCAGAAACGGACGAGGGTGGATTATATGCTGCACACTGTAAGTTGGAGACAAGTGAGTTGAGAAGATGAAATGATACGCACGCGATTCACTCATCTTGCCGTTAGAAGGTGAGCTTTGCGAAAAACACTCACCCTCTTCCTGGTCAGAATGACGAGAAGACAGATTGTGATCTTTGGCACCCTTATCAACCACCTGTCGGTCCAGTGGACGGGCAGGGAGCGAGTGATGATTAGGAGACGATTCAATGAAATCCTTCGTCTTAGCCTCACTTTTTGATGCAGTACCTTTCTCTTCAATCACTTCGCCTTCTTCGATATTAGGGTCCGAGGGGTTGGGGCTCGGCGCATTAAGTTTTTGATGATGACGCTTCCGTTGCGCTTTGGATTTACCCTTGTCTTGCACAGTTTCAGCTGGTCGAAATGCTGTTGCAGATGGGTTAAAATTCTGGGTGGGTGGGAAGGGAAGAGGAGGCAAGAAAGGGTTGAATTGTGCAGAGTTCAAGTGATTCTGGATATGAAAGGGGGGAGGGTAGAATAAAGTGTGTTCACCAACAGCGCCTGGTGCCATCATAGGTAACCATGCGTTGAAATTTGACATATCGTTAGGATTTTGGGCTGGTTGTTGAGGGGTTTGTGTAGGATAATTGGGATTTGGAGGATATCCTGGCGGGATCAACCAAGGCGGCAAGCCAGGCGGGACTGGAAACCCAGATGGTGGTGGTTGATTAGCCATGGTGAAGGTCCCAGCTCAGTAGATTGAAAAACTACGGGGTGTGATAAGCGTTTCTTGAGAATGGATGCGCATCTCAAAGCATGACGATGTGTGATCCACCGAGGGTAATTTTCATCTACCCAAAAAACAAGTCAGCATAATCATACGATTAGCATCAGTAAATTAACATACGAGAACAAGAAATTTTATTATGCGTAGAATACCGCCCAGCTGGGAGAGATATTTGAAACACTCAGGTGAGAGTGAAGGAAGCGAGAGTGATAAAAATGTACGGAACGCGTAAGGTCAAGCGCCGAGGAAAATCAGGTGAAGTCACGTGCTACTTTGAGCACGGGCCCGAAGATCGGCGCCCTAGGAACGGAAAGTAAATAAACAACGTCACTCCCCTCCACCTTCACTTCACATGCTTTTTTGTCATCTGCACAACAGACATATTCTAAATCCTTTTTTTTCCGTGCAGCATTGTTTAGTATTCTCAAGCAAACTTCCCCTCATCTAGATCCTTCATCAATTGCTGATCATCTCGGCTATGGGAAACGGTTGGCTTGAATGATGAACTACTAAAGAACACATCAATATGCTTCCCTCACAGCTCAACAGCACACCGAAGCGTGGGAGTGCATTTATGACGTCTAGCTCCCCATCTTCACCCCGTGCAAATACAAATACACGACCCAAATCAGCTATCGTCTCATCAACAAGTGGACTAGAGTCGATGAAGGGACATCTCCGTAATTCATCAGTGTCCCAAATATGTCCTCCTCTTTCCCCAGTATCTACGATTCGTACAGGATCTAATTCGGTCCGAAATAACCCCGCGTCAGGGACGTTTGCTCCAAAGTTTATCAAGTCCGAGGAAATGCGACGTGGGGCAGACCAAATCCGAGGACAAGAAGGCGACAATGACTTTTCCGGGAACAAGTATGTGTGGCTGCGAGATCCTCAAAAGGCCTTCGTGAGAGGACTGGTTCTGGAAGAATTGGAAGGAGGACGTTTGCTGGTCCAAAGTGATGATGGTGAGGTACGACCTTGGTCTTAATAATTTCTAAGTAGAGAGAGAGAGAGAGCTGACATTTTCAGCAGCAGCGGGAAGTGGACGTTGATCAAGTCGACAAGGTCAACCCGGCCAAATTTGACAAAGCTGACGACATGGCCGAGCTTACCCACCTCAACGAGGCCTCCGTTGTCCACAACCTACAAACGAGATATCAATCGGACTTGATCTACGTGGGTCACACGCATATTCTAACAAATATTCTAATCTGTACTGACTTCAATGACTGGCAGACATATTCCGGGCTATTTTTGGTAACAATCAATCCTTATTGCCCGTTGCCTATCTACACCAATGAGTATGTGAAGATGTACAAAGGCCTTGGAAGGGAGGAGACTCGTCCACATATTTTCGCCATGGCGGACGAGGCATTCAGGAACTTAGTGGAAGAGGGCTCGAACCAAAGTATTCTTGTGACGTAAGTTCTCAATTCCATAAATGACCATCTCAGAGACTGAACTGAGCATCTTTCACAGCGGCGAATCCGGAGCAGGCAAAACAGAGAACACGAAGAAGGTCATTCAATACCTCGCAGCCGTAGCAACTACCGAGACACCATATGGCAGATCAGGAACGAAGCAGTTTTCAACGCTGTCTCAGCAGATTCTCCGGGCCAATCCTATTCTCGAGGCATTCGGCAATGCACAAACAGTGCGTAACAACAATTCTTCTCGCTTTGGCAAGTTCATTAGAATCGAGTTCTCACGATCGGGTCAAATTTCCGGAGCCTGGATTGATTGGTATCTGCTTGAGAAGTCTCGAGTGGTGAAGCCGGGTAGCAATGAGCGGAATTACCATGTGTTCTATCAGCTGTTGCAGGGGGCAGATCAAAAGATGCGCGATGAGCTCTTGCTTGATAATCTTTCAATCGGTGATTTTGCCTACACAAAAGACGGCAACGACTCTATCTCAGGTATCTCTGATACCGATGAGTGGAACTCTTTGATCGAAGCCTTTCACATCATGAACTTTTCCGAGCAAGATCAGATGTGTATCTTGCGCACAATTGCGGCTGTTCTGCACCTTGGAAACATCCCAATTGCCAAGGAGAGCCTTCGTGCCGATCAGGCCGCCCTGGGCCCCGATGGTTACGCCAGCGTGGAAAAGGCTTGTAAACTTTTAGGTATTCCCCCGGAGCCATTTGTGAAAGGCCTGTTGCATCCTAGAGTCAAGGCTGGCCGCGAGTGGGTGGAGAAAGTGCAGACTCCTGAACAAGTTCGACTGGCATTGGATGCCTTGTCTAAGGGAGTCTATGAGCGCGGATTCGGGGACTTGGTGACCCGAATAAACAATCAACTGGGACGCTCTATGGCCGATGACAATTACTTTATTGGTGTTCTTGATATTGCCGGTTTTGAGATCTTTGACGAGAATAGTTTCGAGCAGCTTTGCATTAACTATACCAACGAGAAACTGCAGCAATTTTTCAACCACCACATGTTCGTTCTCGAACAAGAAGAATATGCTCGAGAACAGATCGAATGGCAATTTATTGATTTCGGCAAAGATCTCCAGCCGACCATCGACTTGATTGAGTTAAGCAACCCTATCGGAATCTTCTCGTGCCTTGACGAAGATAGTGTGATGCCCAAGGCGACCGACAAGTCTTTCACTGAAAAGCTGCACTCACTTTGGGACCGGAAAACTCCCAAGTACCGATCCTCTCGCCTCAACCAGGGCTTCGTTCTCACGCATTATGCTGCTGAAGTTGAGTATACTACTCACGATTGGCTGGAAAAGAATAAAGACCCAATGAACGATAACATCACGCGTCTTCTTGCTGCATCCAATGAGCCGCATGTTGCGAACCTGTTTTCCGACTGCGCAGAATCTGAAGACGGCCATGAACACCCTCGCAACCGAGTGAAGAAGGGGCTGTTTCGAACGGTGGCCCAGAGACATAAGGAACAACTTTCCAGCCTGATGACTCAACTACACTCCACTCATCCCCATTTCGTCCGGTGTATTCTTCCTAACCACAAGAAGCGTCCAAAGATGCTTGAGGCTCCTTTAGTTTTGGATCAACTCCGATGTAATGGTGTCCTTGAAGGCATTCGGATTGCTCGCACTGGATTCCCCAACCGCTTGCTTTTCTCCGAATTCCGCCAGCGCTATGAGGTCCTCTGTCAAAGTATGCCAAAGGGCTACATTGAGGGACAGGCTGCGGCTCAGATCATGATGGAGAAACTCAACATGGACCGGGCTTGGTACCGTGTTGGAAGAACCAAGATTTTCTTCAGAGCCGGAGTTCTGGCAGATCTGGAAGAAAAGCGTGATTTGCTCATCAGGAGCATTATGACTCGTTTCCAGTCTTTGGCTCGAGGCTTCACTCAGCGACACATTTCCAACAAGCGGCTGTATCGGGCCGAGGCCACAAAAATCATTCAACAAAACTTCCATTCCTACTTGGAGCTCAAGGGGAATCCTTGGTGGCGCCTATTCGCTGGCATGAAGCCTCTTCTGGGTGACACTCGCACTGCCAAGGAAGTGAAGAAGAGAGACGACAAGATCAAAGAACTTGAGACAAAGATGAAAAATGACCTCTCCGATCGGCAAAAGCTGGATGAAGAAAGGCGACGCACTGAGCTTGAGATCCATAAAATCCAGCAAACTTTGGAAAGCGAACGAGCTCTCGCGCTTGACAAAGAAGCCATATTCAAGCGCCTGCAAGACCGAGAATCAGAGCTTTCTGAGAAGCTTTCCGGAGCTATCACAGATCAGGAGAAGCTTGAAGAGCAACTAGACGAACTGATAGATGCCAAGAAAAAGACCGAGGAGGAACTTAACCTCCGGATTAGCCAACTAGAGCAGGCTGGTCACATCATTGAACAATTAGAGTCAGAAAAGAATGAGCTGCATTCCAGGCTGAAAGACCTCGAACGGAAACTTTCTGAAGCTGAATCTCACTTCTCCGGTAAGGAAGATCAGATTCAAGAGTTAACGCAGGGCGTCAAAATGCTCGAAAGTCATGTCAGTCTGAAAGATCGCAAACTTCAGGAGCTAGAGGCGAAGCTGTTGAAGACGGACCAAGATCTTGACGTCAAGCTTTCCAACACTTCAAAGGAACTGGAAAAGTCAAAGAAACAGGTTCGCGAGCTTGTGGATGAGAACCGGTCCATTCGCCAGCAGATTTCGGAGTTATCTGCCACTTCCACTAGCTATGAAGATCTCCTTCGACGTAAAGAGAGCGAGATAGCTGTCTTGCGGAACGATGCGAAGAAATTCGATGAACACAAGACATCCATCGAAGCTGAGAAAAAGACCATCTCAGTGCGCCATGACAATATGCAGAATCGTCTTCGGGAGATTCAAGCTGAGAGGGATGCTATGCGAGCAGAGAAGACCCAGCTCGAACGCGAAGCAACCGATATCAAGCGATTGCTTGAAGAGAAGCGGTCCGAGGATGCCGAGGCAGGAGAAAGCAGAAAGCTGCTGGAACACCAGGTTCGTGATTTGAAAGATCAGCTTTTCAAGGCTGAGGCAGACCTGAGTCGCGAGCGCCAGTCAAGAGATGATGTTCAAATGCTAGCCGAACACAACCTCGCCGACTTGACAAATAAATACGATGCCCTCAATGAATCCAAGATTACAATTGAGAAGGAAATGTACATCCAGCAGGATAGCCTCCGCCGGGCTACAGAGGCCCGAGTTGCCGCGGAGACTTCACGGAAAGATTTACAATCAGAGTTGATCAAGCTTCGTGACAGGTTCACTGATGCTGAGAATGCCCGCCTGAATGGCGAGGCTGAACTTGAACGCAGCATCAAGAAACAAGCTGATGAGCGCATAACGAGCCTTCGTAAAGACCTTGATGCGAAAGCAGATCAACTCGAAGCTGTGGAGTCAGAGCGATCCCAGCTTGCAGTGAAAATTCAAGAACTCAATCACGCAATCTCAGAATCTGATAATTTCCGTATTCGCCATGATCAGCACAAGCAACGCCTGGAAAGAGAGCTTGTTACCCTCAAGGGCCGCTTGACAGCTTCCGAGAATGACAATAGATCTCTCCTAACTAAAATTCAACAAAAGAACCTTGATATTGCTCGATCCACATCCAAAGCCAGCGACAGCAGCCGACTTCGATTGCAGAACGCTCAGAAGGAGAAAAGCAAAATTGAAGAGGAGAACAAGAAGCTTAGCCGCCAGCTTGGCGATTCGCAACTTGCTATAACATCTCTTGAGAAACAGAAGGAGAAGCTCTCACTGAGCTTGGAAGATCTCAACCATGAAGTCAGTCGTGAACACAAGACGAGTCGCAACGCTGAAAAGGCTGCTTCCACTGCCAACCTTCAGCTCGCAGAACTCAACCGTACTCTGGAAAATGAACGTCAGATGCGCAGCCAGGCCCAAACAAATACTCGACAAACTCAGAGCGCTATTGACAGTGCAAACCGCGAAATTGAAGACCTCCATCGCCAATTAATTCTATTGCACCGAGTCTTTGAACCAGAAGCATCAGAGCCTGCTAAGTCATGGGAGGCGGTTCAACCGCACTTGTCGAAGCAGGTTGACTTGGCGCAGGTTCTGGATACTGTCCAGCACAAACTTCAGGTTACAGAGGAAAAATACGCAAGGGCTGAGGGTCAGCTCGCTGAGATGCGTCGTCGCCATGCGGATGAAATGATGGAGCTAGATTCGAAATTCTCTTCCTCTAAGCGCGCTCTTCTGGAGGAAATTGACCAGAATGAGGTGTCCAACAATCGCACACCCGGACACTTTAGAAAGAACTCCGAAAATGCCATGAAGATGTACTCGAACCCTACTACTCCTAGCCGACGACACAACATTTATGAAGCGCCAGGAGACTCAGCCCGCTCTGATAGAACTGTCGATACAGTGGGATACCAGAAGCGCATGGACGCAGCTGCTGAGCTTGAAGAGCTCCAGAACAAGCTTCAGATGACCGAGATGCAGAACAAGCATCTACAGAGCCAACTCCAGGCATTTAATCCTAACCAAGATATTTGGCAGGATGACAACCCTTCTGTCCGTCGCATGAATCTTCTCGAGCGTGAAAATGGTCGTCTTCACGACCAGCTGGACGACTCGGCTAAGATGGTTTCGGCCCTCGAACGCAGCATCCGTACAGGAGACCTCTCACTTCGCGATGTCCAGGCTAAGTCACACGAGGAATTGTACGATCTTATCAATTCACAGGAGCAATCCCGTCGCTCTCTGCTCAAGTTGCACAATGATACGATGGCCGACTTCGGTGAGGCGAAGACACACTTTGAGAAGCTGAAGCGTAGCAGGGCAGTTCTAGAAGTCGAGCTTCGGGATGCCCTATCTGAGACCCAAGAGCTACAAGCTGCTAGGGATCAAGACTTCGTGAGCCGAAACCAGCTCCTCCAAGAATTCTCTGACTTGCAAATACGCCTTGACTCTGAGACATCCCGAACTGCTGATCTTGAGTCAAGCCTCAGCTTGTACAGAAGTCGCGCGAACGAGTACTTCAGCAAACTCGAACAGGCCGAGATCACCGTTCTCAAGGCTTCTCGTGCGGAACAGTTTGCCAAATCTCGAAGCCAAGAGGCCGAGGAGACTTGCAGTCAGATTATGTCCGAGCGAAAGGAGTTGGATGCGCTTGTTGAGGATCTGCAACGGCAGACACAGTCTTTGGAAGCTCGCATGGAGGATCAAGGTGCAGAGCTTCAAGGTGCTTTGCAGGCCAAGCAGCGCCTTCAGAACGAACTTGAAGACTATCGCAACCAGCGGGCCATTGATCTTGAAGACAAGGAGACTTCTATGGAGCAGACCAGACAAAAGTACCAGCGTGAGTTCTCAACCATCAATGGAGAGCTTGAGATGGAGCGAGAGCGTTTGCTTAATGTTCGCGGAGAGAACTCTCGTTTGCGCCAAGAGCTCGAAGATCTGCGAAGTAAATGGGACAATGAAGTACTCAACAGCTCAACCTGGGCGAAGGAGAAGTCCCGCATGGATATGGTTCTGCAAGATGTCACCAACTCCCGCGATGAAGCCACCCAGGCTCACAATGAGGCACAGAGCAAGGTTGTCTCTCTCCTCTCTCAGGTGCGTAATCTCCGCACTTCAGTCGATGATGTCGTCGCGGAGAGGGATCTACTTCTGAAGGATAAGAAGATGCTGGAAGGTCGACTGGCCGAAGCTGGCGAGCGGCTGGAGGATCTTGCCAAGGGCGAGAGCCCCTCCATGCGCAACGCTGCTAGCATGGACCGTGAGCTTCTCGAACTCAAATCCAAACTTGCGCAGCAAGAAGATGTTTCCGCCGCTGCCGTTGGCAAAATGCGTCGTGCCGATGCTCTTACTACTGAGATGCAGAAGGAGCTTACTGCTGAGCGTGAAACCAACGCTCAGCTTTTCAAGGACAAAGCCGGGCTGGAAAAACAACTAAAGGAAGTACAGCTCCGATGTGTTGACCTGGAGACTAAGAGCTACTCGTCTGGTAGCCAAGACATCCGGTTCTTACACAAGCGTATCAAAGAGGTAAGCTAAGCTTCAACAATGTATCACGAAAACATACTAACGCTCAATGCTCTCCATAGCTTGAAAACCATCTCGAAGACCAGGAGAGCAAGCACAGCACTGAGCAGCGCTCTCTTCGTAACGTCGATCGCACCGTCAAAGACCTTCAGTCTCAAATTGATCGTCGTGATAAAATCAATACCCAGCTTACCGATGAGGTCAACAAAGCACGGGATAGAATTGATCGGCTCCTCCAAAACATTGATGAGCTTCAGCAAGGCGATACTGAGACTCGCCTGCAGGCTCGCCGTTTTGAGCGAGAACTTCGTGAGGAGCGAGAGAAGGCCTTGCGGTTGGAGCGCGAACTCGAAGGGCTAAAACCACTGCGCGTCGAACGAGGCAGTATCATGGGTCGATCACCCATGACTGCACTCAGCGATGCGGGTAGTCGACGAGGAAGCGTCGCGTATGGATCAAATGATAGTCCTCAACGCAAGCCCAGCAACACGAAGGGATTCTTGTGAATGAAGAATGACTTAATGAGTGTCTAACGTCTGACGTTAATGCTGGAGTTACAGTCATGGTGCTATTTTTTTCTCCCTCTTTTTTTTTTTTTTTCTTATTCTAATGACCTCTGGCTGGCGTATTTGTGCATTGAAACAGGAACACTCATGTTCATATGTCCTTCGTTCAATGTATCTGGGTTTGTATTCTGGATGTATCTTACTCTCTATTTTATCTAATGCTACACTAATTGGAGTAACTGTTGGTTTGAAAGGAAGGATGGAGGTTGAAGTTTAGGAACAGAGTTATCCAAACCCTTGGAATCTGAATACAATAATACCTTCAATTGAACAGATACAAATGTAAACCCCTCCAAATTCAAACCCTGCTGATGTTTTAACCTCAGCATCAGTTGACAGCAGTATAAAATAGAACAATCAATTGGTCAAGTAAAATACAAAGGTAAACTCGTAGCCGTAACATAGCTATTGCCAAATCCATGGATGGGTTAATAGTCAGACCTAGGTCATTAATCAAGTTAAAATTCCCGGATTACTATGAATCTAGGAGCAGCAGGAGTACTGTAAGCAAGACAAGGAGTTGAAATAGTTGAAATAGTTTTTATTGAAAGTTGGTTTTCAAACGTGCTGGTCACATTCAATACTGAGAACAACTCTTGAAGGGGCCTCAAGAATCAAGATTGTTCTCAGCCAGCACCGTGAAACATGTCAGAAACTAGATCACTTTAAAAGTGACCAGCGATAGTCTTAGGCACATATGGCTCCTCTAAGTATTTAATATCCTCTTCAGCCAGGACCTTTCCGCGCAAATGACACACGTCTTCGAGCTTATCGACCGAATTACAACCGACGATGGGCGATGTACCCTTGCTACTAAGCCAAGCCAAGGCGACGTGGCTCATCGTCCAGCCCTTCTTCTTTGCAATCTCCTCGACACGGTTGATAATTTCTTCATCCGCAGCGGTCACATTGGGGTGATGTGGAGATGGGCGCTTTGATCTGATCGACTTATCAAAGCCCAATGGGCGTGCCAGTCTTCCAGCGAAGAGAGGTGACCATGGAAGAATGCCTACTCCAGTTTCCTTACAGAAACGAATCATCTCGCGCTCTTCCTCACGGTAGCACAGATTATAATAGTTCTGCATAGAGACAAACTTAGTCCAGCCCTTCTTCTCGGCAAGGAATTGTAGCTGGGCAAATTGAGACAACCACATTGAGCTAGCGCCAATGTAGCGCACCTTGCCGGACTCGACAAGATCGTGGAAAGCTTTCATCATCTCCTCTGCAACGGGTTTCTCATCAAGGCGCTGTAATTGCAACAAATCAATGTAGTCGGTTCCTAGGCGCTTCAGAGAAGCGTCCACGGCGTTGATAATTCCGCTTCGGGTCAGGCCTGGTAAGTTGTCAGCATTTTGAAGAATCAATGTAGGCTCTCGATTTCATCCTACCTCCTTGATTGACGTAGTCCTTGCACTGGCCCATCTCATCGGGGAATGCAGCGCCTAGAACATCGATCTCCTCTCCAACATGGAAACCGATCTTAGTCATGATCACAACCTTTTGGCGTGGGATGTTAAACTTTTTGATGGCCTTTCCAATGATTTCCTCACTGAGACCGTTAGAGTAAGTGTTCGCGGTATCCCAGGTGTTAACGCCACGGTCGTAGGCTACTTTCAAGATCTCGAGCGAGGTCTCTTCATCAAGAATCCAAGGTGCAAAAGGTTGGGGCTTTCCGAAGGCCAAGCAGCCTAGAATTGGTCGTGAAACACGAAGGCCCGAAGATCCAACTTGCACATACTCGACTTTGGTCTCATCGAGAGACTGTTGAAGGGAAGCTGGTATGGGTAGTCCGTAGGGCATTGTTGTAGTACGATTAGGTGTAAACCGGCTAAATGAACTTAGAGGTAATATGCTGGAGAATGATTTGAGAATTGTTTGCTTTTTATTGATGGTTTACGAGCCTTTTATATGTTGTTCTGAACATACTTCTTACGTCCGGCGATAGTAATACAAAAGCTGCGGTATTGAATCGGGTTTTGCAAAATCCGAGTCTCGGAAGACATTTGGCCCGGACATTGCATAGATGATAATTTTTAATTCTTTAGCTCGTACGAAGCTGAAGTTTTGGCAAGTTCTCATATAGAATTTCAGCTTCAGCTTCTAAAAATCAGCTCTGTAGATGTGTTTAAAGTTTCGGAGTGAAAGTGACAATACGTGACTATGGTAATCCTCGTACGAGCTTTTTATCCGCAGAATATCAGGCCTATTCCAGGGCAAATCGGCACATAGTATTTTAGAGAGGCGGTCTTTGAAAGCAAAACTATGTGAAGTATTTACATAGAAGTTGCGATAGTTACAGAATTTACACGCTCACACCTCAGTGACACCTGTCCCTAATCTTCGACTACCTTCACTGTGCTTTCCCTTGAGGTTATGACCCTTCTTAGCTGAATCGACATGCACGTTCTGACTGTGCTAGCCTACGAGCGCTCCCGGCTCCACTAGATAGGCAACTTAATTGTAATTTTATATATTTAACTCCATTCCAATGTTGGCTGCAGTGAGTCGTCCATGGTCTCAATGCGGAACAAGTCGCTATATCATTTAGTGTCATACTCTAGTATTTATTTAGTCTTAAATAGTTAGATTACTTACTCTTAAGTAGCAAAGTTCCCATCAATGAAGCAGGCAAGGAGATCATCAGTGCCAATAAGACCCCAAGTCCCCACGATAAACAGCTGAATTTGCAGTTAGAAAAGCACTTTTTCCCGTTTACTACTTAGCAGAAAAACCTACGACAAGAGCAATGGCAAATACTGAAAAAGCTTTCCCGGTCAACAAAGTGCTTTTCTTCGGCCCAGTGAAGGAGTTTTTGTGGGACCCAACAGACTACAGTTCCATAGATGATGCTCAAAATTATTGCAAAAGCCTAAGTCTCATAGAACCACAATCCCATGGCCTTGCGGCACCGCCACTAAATCCCTGACCATTCATATACTGTAGCAAGTAAATGCCAAAGAAAAGGAATTTATACCCAAGACCATCATTTGCACCTGATTTAGCCACGATGATCCCTTGCAAGGCCACTGGTACATGCTTATCAGCAAATTTGCCCTTCATTATGGAATTAGACAGGACTGGATCAATGGCGTGACGCCTTTTTGAATGTTAGAATCGGAAAAAACAAGTGTTATTCAGTCATCGGAAATTTGATTCGGGTATAATATGAATTTATCACTCGCAAGTTTCATGAAAGCGTCAACGGAACAAAGCCAGGTCAGACCGGCCTAGATGGTATGTGATTTTATGTGGCCAACGAGGACTTATGAGCTGAGATCAGACTACGATGATCTGACTGGAGTTCAAGTCGTTAGTTACATGGTTACTGATGATGTTAAAGCAATAAATTACGGTAGAATGTAAAACCGGGTATATAATTCCTAAATAGGGTTCAATGTACGTTCTTATGGGACATTTGTCAGATGAGCAAGCTGCAATACAGAGAATATTAGCATGACTAAGGATGACACGCTCAATCAAAGAGAAGCTACCAATTTTTGCCTTCATCTAAGTTTTAGTAAACACATATCACATGATCTATGAATGGAACGGACCCATATGTCATGATCACGTGATATATATCTGACGTCCCGACTTTCACAGTTCACCCGCAGCTCTAACTCGCTTTTCTCTTCTGTGCCGTTATTATTCCACGAGCTCCAAACGCTACACGATAATTGCCCTTGCTATTCTACAAAATGGTAAATCTTATTCCTTTCAAACCTGAAGCTTTTATAAAAATTGAAAGCTTTCTAGCCCCGACTGACTTTGCTAATTCTACTCATCGGAACAGGCTCGTAATAGCGAAAAGGCGCAGTCTATGCTGTACCGCTTTCGGGCGCAGCAGGCAGCGGACATGGGAATCATCGATATCGGACGCGACCGCCGACCCAAGGCCATCACGAGCGTCGACTCGTTCCCGACGTGCGAGCGCTGGCGAGGCCAAGTTCTTCGAGAACTTTCACGCAAGGTCACTCGAATCCAAGAACCAAGTTTGACCGACTACCAAATCCGAGATCTGAACGATGAAATCAACAAGCTCATGCGCGAGAAATTTGCATGGGAGATGCAGATTCGCAACTTGGGAGGTCCCAACTACACACGTGGATCCGGTCGAGTTTACGATGACGAAGGGCAAGAAATTCCTGGCAGCGGCAGAGGTTATCGGTACTTCGGTCGGGCGAAAGAATTACCCGGTGTCAAAGAGTTGTTCGAAGCCGCGGTGCGACGCTCGAAAGGGCAGGACGAAGAGAAAGCTGTTTCTGGTCGCGGTGGTGACATTGCGACGCGAAAGGTCGATGCCAATTACTACGGATACGGCCTTGACGAAGAAGATGGCACTCTCCTCGCATACGAGCGACAACGAGAGAAAGAGGCCGCTGAGTACGTTCGTAGCAAGAACCAGGAGGATGCCGAAGATGGTTGGGAACCGTTGCCGGGTGATGCTGGTGACGGCGTGGAATGGCGACTTCCTTCACTGGATGAAGTGCAAGAGGAACTGGTTGATCGACGACGCAGACGTCTGTTGGATAAGATTGCCTAAGCCGTCATCTTCCTTATGAAATCCTTTACGCCTGCTTTCACCTTTCAGATTCCCATTTCTATCTCAACTTGTATTAGTTCCGGTGCTTTCTGGCGTTCATTTCATTTCAATTCAAATTTCCTCACCTTTATCTCACTTTCAAAGTTACTATTTTGACTTTTGTTTTCCACTTACTTCCCCTACCTTCCTTCTATCACTTCAAATAGCTTGAACTGCCTTCCTCTTCCTCTTCTCAGATACCTAGGTATGCACCTTCTGGTCTACCGCTGACCGGCCTAAGGTACCCGACCATTGGCATCAGTGGTTTCCTTGGGACATGAGACTCTGAATGCAATCAAATTGACCACATTCAGGCTCAACGTGCTTAATTTTATTATCACGGCGAGCCTTGGCGCGCTCATGATGTTCGAGTTTGATCGCCTCTTGATTCACAATACCTCAGGCATGCGACCTCAGGGATCTTCGAACTAGTACTTTGATGCTACTTGATGTTAAGATTTGAGCTCCAGGACAGCATATGAACAGTCAAAGCTACCACTCAGCCTTAACAACAGCGACCCATGTTGCATGAAATTGACCATTGACCAACTCACTCTGAGAGGTAGAGAGTATGCGCGCTTTGTCGATTTGTGCACTCAGACCCGGTTTAGTGAAGCCTGGGCACATCTTCCCTAGTTCTTGCTTACTTGCGATTGAATAGCCAGAGTATCACAAGCAACTCACTCCCACAATGACTCTATTGCATGGGATTTACGAAGACAGTCCAAGAGCTAGACCTGAAACCAGTTACTAAGGCTTTCAATCAAGCTTTTTAACACCTACCCACCATGGCTTCGATCTCAAATTCTCGATCGACGATGGAGACACCTTCTAATTTGGACAAAATCGATTTTTCTGGACACCCTGAGTCAGCCAGCACCCAAGGATGAGGATTTTTACGGCCGTCCCCTCAGATTACAGAAATTCTAGACCCTAGACCTTAGCGACGGTTGGCGAGCCGAAAAAGACTTCCAGTAACACAGACCCGACCTTTTACAAGGGCACGGTGCGAACATCAACGAAGCGACCGATCCTAGGTACATCCTCCAGAGCTCGTAATAAATTTCTCTGCGTTCATCCTGTTTTGATTGAAGCGTAACGGATGCTTCTAAGTTATGGTACACATCAAATGTTCTATGTTCAATGCAGTATTTTATTACAACCTTTTTTTCAAGACAACTATTCAATATTGGGGCTATTGACGTCGTATTTCTTTTTGCGAGATATCCTCTCAACCTTCAGTGCCTGGGTCATGCTTAAACGTGATACCTGCAAAGGATCATCCCGCCGCCGTTGTTCCTCTTCAAGATCATCAAGTAAGAATCGACCCACGTCTCCTTGTCGCCATTTCTGTATAAAGCTCAGAGCAGCACCATCAATGTTGGGTATCCCGCCCTTCCCAAGCAGCCCAGTCTTTTGCGCAAATTTTTCAAGTAAGGGCATCACCTCATTAGTAGGTTCAGACCAGCGTTGATACGCTTGCGTATCATGCAAGTTGATCTTATATAATAGGTAGTCGACCAGTGTGATGGGCGAAATTACAGCATCCTTGACACAGCCACAAAGCGCGAGCTTGAGCATATTTTCTGCATCTGACACAAAAGGCATGAATACCCCTGGAGTGTCCAAAACATATACATGCGAGTTACCCTCGCGTTCAATGATCTTCACCGGGCTACCGATCTTCCGTGTGATACCCGGCTGGCCTCCAGTCCTCAAGGCCTTTGCTTTTCCCACACCATGATTGCGAAGATGATTGATGAGAGTAGATTTGCCCACATTGGGCATTCCAACCACCATTATACGGCATCCAACAAGCTTATCAAGAGACTGAGCGTCATTGCGGAGCTGCTTGAGGATTTTATTGAAGTCTGCGCGAGAGGAAGTGTTGGTGAAGAAGACAGTGCTATCTGGATCAAAGCTTCGAACTTTGTTTTCTGTCTAGAGCAACGCTATGTCAGATTGCACTCTTTGTGAGGAGTGAGGAATCGATGCGACTCACTAGACTCTGTGCGCGTGATTGGGGAATGCTCCCAAGATCTCTCTTGGTATAAACAACCAGCCGTCTGATCTTACCCAATGCTTCTTCAAACAAGGGATTAATTGACGTAACTGGAGCCCGATAGTCGCGGCATTCAATAACATAATCGATCGAGGTGAGCATGTTCTTCATCTTGCTTAATCCTGCCGCGTGGTGTCCAAGAAAGTAAGACCTTGGAATAGCTCCATAGTGGGGAAATACTTGTCGCGGCACAAAGCTTGCCATTTCTGTAATTCCAAAAAATGATATCCTTATGTGAGAAGCCAATTATTTTTGACTTTAAAAAGTCAAACTGGTCGGAATAGACGTGAAGCCATGGATATATTGCCGACATTACCGTTTTTATAGAGGCGGTCAGGAACGCGGTATGGCTGCTAATATATAGTTAAACTTCGAGCTTGGTTCAAGCTCTCGAACTATTCTCCGTTAAAAGAGGTTTATCGACTCTAATTCATTCAACTTCTTAGTTTTTGATATTTTTAAAAGTACATAAAATTTCACCAATTGACAATCTTTAACCATAAAGCCCCAAAAAGCCTCCATCTACGAACATGTCGTCATTACGGCAAAGATCGCGCCCACGTCGTAGAAAGACAAGAAAACGTGATAATGACACTACAGATCTTGATTTTGAGGGGAACACCCAAGATCCAGATGCCCATTCGATCATCACACCCTCAAAACACACCCCGAGACCCTTCAGAGTATTGCGGGGCTCAGTGTCGGCTGGGGGTCCACTACGTCCATTTCGCCTCATAAAGCAAGATCTTGTCAATCTTCGGCGGAGATATGTGACAGACTGGACTGTGTTTAATCAACTTATCTTCGCCAGCGCAGTCTATGTCTTTTTCACGAATCTTCTGCCCGGCATCACGTTCGCTAGTGATTTGTACGTGCTGACGGGTAAGAGCTGGGGCACGATTGAGGTTGTGTTCAGCACTGGGCTCTGTGGCATAATTTTCTCCCTGTGAGTCTGCTACTTATGATTTGCTCCTCCTGATGCAAACGGTGTGGTGTTAAACGGCTTGTGTAGGTTCTCGATTCAACCCCTCACTATCCTCGGGGTGACAGGACCATTCTCCGTCTTGGCAGAGAATATATATTCATTATGCATTGAAGTGTTTGAGGTATGTTATTTTGAAGCCTTGATACTACGACTTATCTCATATTGTTCTTTCTAGGTCCCTTTCCTGCCATTTATGGCTTGGTCGTTGATCCATTCTGCATGGCTACACTACCTTCTGGCTATCGTCAATGCACACGACTGGACCATGCGCTATGTGACGACGTTTGCAACAGAGATATTTTCTCTGCTCAATAGTGTCATTTATTTTCACAAGGCTATTCAGGAACTTGAAAGAGCGCATTCAACTCTGTCCTTCGCGGCATTTCTCTATGCCGTTATAGGGGCAGTTGGTACTATGCTCCTTGCCATATTTCTTTCCACAGCTGAAAGCTGGCGTCCGCTCTTCCATCGGTATATTCGCCTTGGATTGGCAGAATATGCAGCAGCAATTTCGATTATCATCTTCATCGGTCTCCCCCATGTTGGTGATCTAGCCAACCTAGACAAGATGACTCTGGCCGTCAGCAAATCATTTCGGCCAACGTCTCCTGACCGAGAGATATTCTTCGTGGAATTTTGGAAGTTACCAATTGGATGGATCTTTGCGGCTGTGATCCCAGGTCTAATAATCACTATCCTCTTCTTCTTCGACCATGAAGTTAGTTCCATCATTTGCACCATTGACCGGTATGGAACACGCAAACCCGGGGGATTTGCCTGGGACATTGTTCTGCTCGGAACTACCACGGCTCTTTGCGGTATTCTAGGTATACCACCCTCCAACGGTCTCCTACCACAGGCGCCTTTGCACTCGGAGTCCCTCATGCACACAGAGAAAGAAGATATCAGTGTTATTGTCGACGGCGAAGAAAAGATCGAGAAGCGTGACGTGCGTCGTGTATACGAGCAACGCTGGTCAGCTTTTCTCCATTCCGGTGCAATAATGCTATTTGTCAGTCCGCCGTTTATGACGGTGCTTGGCTTGACGCCGACCAGCGTCCTTGCGGGACTGTTTCTCTTTATGGGCGAGCAAAGCCTATCTGTCAAGTGAGTTTGAGAACGTTAAACTCCCCATTCACAGTTATTAATTTTTAGTACAGCCCTATTCTGTATCGCACATTATATCTTCTTACTCCACCATCTGAGCTACCAGTTTTACCCAACTCCATGCGCAAAACTACCGAACTTCCAGGTATCACTGAAGAAACCCCGCCACAAAACCCCTCCTATATTCCAGTCCACCTCTACACGTCATTGCAGATCGTTATTACTGTAGTCATCTTTATTCTCACACTAACGCGCGGCGCCCCGGCATTTCCTGTGCTAATTATCGCCCTCGTGCCATTCCGGCTTATGGTAATGAAGCGATGGTGGCCACGCGAGGTTCTACGATTCGTTGACGCATGGGCTTGTCGAGAAGGGACCCCAGAAGATGACGAAGATGCCAAGATGTCAACAGCCCCATGGAGTTCTAGTACTGATGCTGTTGCAAGTGGAGGGATTTTCCAACAAGATTTAGATTTGAATTCAGGGGCGAGGGATCTTTCTTCGGCTGTAGAGTGCAGTGCTACCCTTAATGAGATTCGTGGTTCTGGAATGGACGTCAAAGATCGGGGTCATTGGGGGATAACTGATGATACAAATCATGAATGGATGGAGCTAGAGCCTCGAGATCTTCCTGATGAGGAACAGGGCCATGAAAAATAGATAGTGTTATTTGGAATGTAAGTTGATGAGTAGGTATGTATGAAGATGAACCGGGAGCAACATGTTATTTATTATCATCGATATTGATCAAGTCTTTCAAGGGCTGGTAAAACTGATAGAATAAATTAAAAGGAAAACAGGCGTTCAAATCATGGTTATCTTGATAAACTAGCTATAAAGTTGTGTTTTTATGCCCATGTGAAGAATATTGAAAAAAAAGTGCAAAAAATGAACAATGCCCCCACCCGGATTTGAGCCGGGAACCTCGAAGGAATAAACATGTAAGTTCCTTTTCAGGATGGATACATAAGCTTCGCGCGCTAACCAGTTGCGCCATAGGGGCTGTTGAGTTAAGTAAGCCGCTCTTAACGACTTTATAGCTTACCCATTCACAATTACGGAAAATAGCTAGATATCTTGGAGGGCTTTATTCTTACCCAACAATCGCTTTCCACGATTCAAAATAATTCGAAGAAATCAATTGTAGATCTGCTTCAAATCGGGTTGAAAAATGTGAAATCCGGGGATAAGCAATCAATCACACACCAGCTGGTTAGTTAGTTAATGAGAAGAAGTTTTTCTAGAAAAAATTTCTAGATTTTGGTGTGGAGTCTGAGCCGCTGAGTAATCTGGACTGTCTGCATTCATCATGCTATCATAACTACCCAGTTATAGGTATGGGTCATTCGGGTTTGAGGTCGAATGAAGTCGTTAAATAGCATTGCTGGGTATCTGTATCCTAGTACAACATATCAATGCGCCTGTTTAAAATCCAAAAAAATAACACCTGCTATCTCAAGAAATCCTTGCTTTTTCATGCTCTCCATCCTTGTACAAATTCATGCAGACGATCTATTACCACACCAAAGATCGCATTCACGCTGTCCCCAATGAGCTGTTCAAAGTGTCGAATGGCCTCCTCCTCTGTCATCTCGAGGTGGAAGCGTTCCTTGACTTTCAACACGGCCTTATCAGGCTCAACCCGGATATCTGGGATGTTGGCATCGACCATAAGACTGAACAAGTTCAAGATCAAGTTGGCAGATTTGCGCAAGGTTGTGTATGCAGTAAAACAGTATTGTTTAAATTGAAGATAGTGGGGTGAGGTTGTGCCGCCCATTCCCTCAACCATTTCTTTGCAAAGCTTCATCATAGGGGCAAAGGGTTTCGGATCCCGTCCAAGAATGAATCCAAAGTCGGCGTGGAAGAAATGGCCATCTGGTGCCAGGAGCAGGTTCTCCAAGTGTCGGTCGCCGACTCCGAGAAGGTAGGTTATTACGCAATAGCCTGCACAGGACTTTATGTACGTGTCCATGGTCTCTTTGCGAACGCCGAGGGGCTCGTTCTCATCGGGATTGTGCTCCTTGAGGTAGGCGAGGATGGACTTGTACTTGGCAGAAGCCGCCGAGAGAGACGTCGATGGAATGAACTGCACTGCACCTGCAGTGGAACTGGTGGCAAGAATTCGATACGGGGTAAGCTTCAGATCCAAATTTTCTTTCTGTAGAAGGCGATCCATCAGGATGATGATCTGGATGACCAGTTGATCCTGGCGAAGATCGTCGCCCACCTTGAACAGCAGCGGGTACGGTCGACCATCGGTTGTCTCGAAGGTGATAAGTAATGGAGATAGTGTCGACTTAAAGACATTAGATTCCTCAGGGTAGCACCCAACCACAGAAATGTCAGGATCTAGAGGTAAAGGCAACGGAGGATCGATTTGTATAAGGTCATTTTTCGGATCACGTAGCAACTTCTTTAGCTTCTCAATCTTAGCAGGGCGATTCTCTCTCGAGAAGCGAATGTCTTTAGCAATTTTTGATAGCACAGCAACCATTTCACCTTGCCGAAGAAGTGTTTTCCGATGTTCTGATCGAACCTTTTCAAGTTCGGCCATAAAGTAGTACTCCACTCTTGCAAAGAGCCGTCGCTGATTGGGACCGGCATCATCACATTCAACCATAAGATACCAGTGTAGGTAATTTCCAAGTTTAAAGTTCTTCGCCGCACGCGTGATGAGGAAATTGGCCAGGGAGGAGTCATGAGCAGCATCGTCTTCATTTTTGTCGGAATGCTCTTCGTATTTCAAGGCCTGAACCAATTGCAAAAGATATAGAAGAAGCTCATCGTCATCTGCCTTGCGCAGTCTTGCCACGGCATATGAACGCACCGCAGTATTATCGAAGGTGGGGCCGAGAAGCTCTAACGCATCATCCACGTCAATCTCAGTCCAATTTGGCAATATTTCCACTGCCTGTCGAGACTCTCCTTCATCGCGCCAATTGACCGATTTAACAAACTTTGTCAAGGCTCGTTTCTCCCGAGTAAGGTAGTATCTGAATTTCCAGATAAAGTCCTTTTCCTCGGCCGTCAGGTCTTGTGTAGGTTCGTACGACAGGATGATGTTCAATTCATCGCGGTTCTTGGGGTTCGGTTTGAGATCCCGATCCATAAACCCAGTCCGGTGGCTACGGATCAATCGCCGATGTTTGTCTTCGCATAAATTTCCTGCCTGGCCCACTTCCGGGTCATAAATTCGGACTACGCCCGCCCCACCTCCTCCCTCGATCCCGGGGCCAAACCGAACCTCTGGGACAGGTTTCAATGTGGAGTTAGAATGAGCAGGCGCATTTGAGGAGGAATGATGAGAGATGGGCGGTGGGGGGTATTGGTGATCAGCCCAGACTATCGAATGGTCATAACGCGGGAAATCGACATAAAGAACAAAGTTCTCCTCACTCAATTCTTCCTCGTCAGAACTATCATCATTAGAATCATGGGCCCTTGGTTTCAAGCTCTTCAGATGAATGGCTCGTTTCCTTGCAGCCTCCTCCGCTTGCATCTTAAGTTTTTCAAGCTGACGAAAGACCATCTGGTCCATCCAGTCAATTCGGGTGATTTCACCCATCTCATGTTTCTTTATCAACACCTCAATCCGCTCTAATTCCGTCTCTTCCATTGAAGGTGCCAGAACATCACGAATATTGGACTTCCGTCTTTTAGGGGGCGGGATTGATGGCGTAGATGTTCTGGAGAAGCCATCCGCAGTTCTATGTCGATAGATCTTGCATTTATGTCGCCCCATCCTTAGCTTTCCATCGTCATCGAACAAGGATATAGTTGTTCCACCAAAGGGAACATCGTGGCCCTGAGGACCATCGCCCGCCAATGGGGACAAATCCCAAACGGTTATCGCCAGCTGGGAGTTAAGTGGGACATCCTTGATGGACATGGGCATTTGCAGCCATTCATTCCATACTCTACTAGTCTTGAATGCTTTATAGGCAGTCTGTAAGGGTACACCGAGAGACTTCGAATTCGACCATAATTGGACAGTGACAAAAAGATCGGAGGACTGGTTTTGGGTGGATCCAAGATATCGTAATTCGGGGTTCTTGAGAAGACGCGTGAATGGAATCTGCTTCTGCTTGCCTTCTAGAGATCCGCTAAAGGTCTGTTAGTTAGGTCAACAATTATATTTAAAACAAGCACATACATCTTAATGCAGATGGGTAGATCCACCTGCGTGGAGAGCGCAAAAGTGAAGGCCTCCATGCTAATGACCCCATAGCCGATCTCGAGAGCTGGTTAAGCTCCACGGCTGCAGGGAGTCTGAGTCAGCATCCACTATCATCACGTGAACTTTCAGACCGCTTGTTCTCCCAATTGTTAGGTGGGAGACGACACAACTTGCCCAAATTGTAGATCATGCACTATGTCCCATTCCATACCATTATCTTATATGGATACTTCCAGCAACAATTACGCACTGGAGCTATGGAATAAGACCATCTTCATATAATAATAAGCTATCCCTTCAAAGGTAGGCCGTCTACTGAATTTTATCACGAATTGATGCGTTATTCCTAGTACTACCTTCAATATCCCTAATTACATTAAACTGCACCTGCTCAAGTGGTGATATGAAATATCGATAATTTGGTTCAAGATCTAGCCTAAGATTTTAGATCGTTTCTAGAGTACATTCTTCTTTTGGATCTCTTTGTCCATGACCCGAGTTTGAAGCGCTTGCCCAGGTACTAGACTGACCTCTGCTACTTGGTTAAAAGGTTGAGTATCCTTCGTTTGACCTACTCCAAGACTACTAGTATCATTCGTAGATATTCGACAAGTAAACAAGTCCCGCGACGCGGTCAAGGGTCACGTGTCGAGACGCGATGGCACGCGCGCCCGAAATCATTGAATTTGACGTATCATTCATTTCTGGTTTCGTTTATTTCAGGGTTCATTTTAGAGCTGAGGGGCTTTGAACTGTTCAGCTGTCTGTATTTATTTATTTATTTCTCTTTCTTCCTTTGTTTGTTTTGTCTTTTACCCTTTCACCTTTCACGTGTTCAAAACCTTGCGAGTATGGCACCCATCTCTCTGCATAATCTGGACGAGCCAAACGCCTACAACTCAACTCCTCCGTCATCTCCTGACACTTCCCCCAACAAGGAAAATCGCCGACACCATTGCGACAAGAGACATAGTGTTGCTGAAATGTCTCAGTCAAGTAAGCGACGCCGCTTTACTGATCGCACCTCGAATATTCACTCGCAAAGCTCCTCCTCGCAACAGCAGCGCCGGCAGAGCAACAGATACTATGACCCTGATCAGGATGAAGGTGAACGGAGAGAGATTCGTAAAGGGCTTAGAGATCTGACTCGTGATCTTAACGGTAAATACAACCGGCGCAAATGTTATATTTGCAGGAGTGGGATAAGATTTATGCTAATTCTTACTTCAACAGACTCTCGCTCCGAGTTTATGCGATCAGGAAATAAGGGAATATACGAAACTGTTGAAAAGGCCAACAAGCTCTTTGCCCATGTTAAGCAGACTGCCGACGCAACCATCGACTCGCGCCTCTTGGTCAACGCCGCCGATCTTTCGCACAAGAAAACGGCGCAGCTCACTCTCGGAAGTTCAGCTGCTGGTATCGATGTAGACGAGTTTGTGTCTAAATGTATCTCCTTTATGCGCCACGGTCCCGGTGGCTCGATGCCTAGCGGTGGGTCCCGCCGCAATCGAATGGGTCGCCTTACCCAAAGAGATAATGATAGTGGCGATGAAGACGATGGTGACGCTATGAACTGGGAATGGCTAGGTCGGACAGCCTGTTTCCCCCACAATGCCCGACCTCCGGTGTCAGGATGGCTACTCGGTCCACTTTCAGTGCAAAAGCGAGTGCGGCAGGTGGTCCAACGCAGACAAAATGAGAACTTTAGCAATGTCGAAAGAAACCAGCCAAAAGATTTGGCGCAAGAGGATCTCGGACAGGAAACTGCCAATCTTACGACCATGTGCTCCAATGTCAATCAGTTGCTTGCCAATCACATGGCTGACGCGCAAGATAAAGTGGACACGATCCTCAGTGCGGAGAATCCGACAGAAGATAGAGTACAGGAAGTTATGGCCGATTGCAAGATTGCCGATGACGGCGGTACTCCCCTTTTCCAATTTTGCATCAACCCCAAGTCATTTGGGCAGACTATCGAGAATCTCTTTTATGTCAGTTTCCTGGTTCGAGATGGAATTGTCGGTGTGGCTACGGACAGTCGCAACCTGCCAACCCTTCGTAAGTGACTGCCAATTAGTTGACCATTTTTATACCTGTACTAACGTCCCAGACTCATCGGATCCGTATGCGCCGAGTGAGGCTCAGAAGAGAGGCGTTGAAAAGCACCAAGCCGTCTTCAGCCTAGATTTTGACACATGGGAAAAGTTGATTGAAGAGTTCAAAATTACTGAATCGATTATTCCTCATCGCGAGGAAGAAGACGCGCAGACTGGTCTGAAGTGGTACGGATAAGCCGGCGACTTAAGAGAATGCGACCATGTGAAATTGACGTTTCTGCTTCATGTCCATGATACCCTTGTTTTGTTGTCTTGAATGGTATTTAATGTTTCTGTATTTTTGGCATATGATAAATTAGCTTGAACGAGAACGAGTTGTGCCTAAATTATGATCTGTGGCTGGACCGAGGTTGATGTATAAGCTTATGTACCAGACCCACGTCATCGATAAGTAATCTTCCATGTTCTATAGAGCCTCGATCGCAACTGCCCCTTTGACAGCTTCACCCACCTACAGTTGATTTCTTTTTTCTTCTTTCTGATCTGCTCTCTGCATCTGCAGAGCCAATCCTACATACTCCCTCCATACGCGGCCGCAAGCTCTCAACTGAGACACTCACGCAACATCTACTTACACAAGAGCTTTCAGAATGCCTCAACTTTTCCCTGCTAATCCATCGGCGCTGATGGTCATTCGCTCCGTGACACCTAATATCATCACGCACAGTTTGCCCTTTGCACGCTTTGGAATCATTCGATTCGGCGGCCGTGGAACTCTGGGTGAGTTCTCGCTGCATGGAAACTTATCTCTTACGCGTTTGACCAAGACAAACTAACTCCTTGCGTCCTGCACAGTCCGACTTATTACCGGAACCCTCGCTGTATTCTCTCCTGTTAGCCTTACCCAGGAGGTGCGCCAATCAGTTGAGTCGCTTGGTGGAAACCTGAAGTACATCATCGCACCGGATCTTGAACACCACCTGAACATCACTGCCTGGAAGAACGAATACCCCGATGCGGTCATCCTGGCTCCTGAAGGTCTTTGGGAGAAGCGTCAAAAGATTCCCGAGTTCAAGGATACCCCATTCGAGTATGTCTTCAAGAAGGACGGAACTCCGCGCACAATCTCCCAAGAGTTTGATGCCGAGTTTTCGACCGAGTACGTGTATGGCCATGGGTCACATGAACTTGTTTTCCTGCACAAGCCCTCACGTACTGTTATTGAAGCCGACCTGGTTTTCAATTTGCCCGCCACTGAGCAGTACTCCAAGACTGAGGATGGTAGCACAGCCAACTTCCTCACTCGAGTGGTCGTCCCTCTGCTATCAATTGGAATTCCTGCTACTTGGCAGCGTCGCTTTGCATGGTACATCCTCTCTTCAAAAGACCGCAACGCTTTCACCGAGTCCATGAAGCGTATTATTCGGTGGGACTTTGATCGAATTATTCCATGCCACGGTGATGTGATTGAGACTGGTGCCAAGGATTCGTTTCAGAATGTGATGGCATTCTTCCTGCGAGAAGACAAGCGACATGTGTGAGTGGGAGCATTGCACATAGAAGGGTTGAAGGATGCTCTTGCCTATCTTGTATTATTCCTCTTGTTTGACTTGACCTCTGCGTCCGATATTACATTAGTGGCTTGGGGTGTGTATAATAATTACTATTGAATCGGAAAACAGAGCTGTCTTTTTATCTCTTGTTTAACTGGGATCAGCAGTGCAGTGCATTTTCATCTGTATGAAACAAGTGATAACACAATAATTTGATCCCATTGGTCTAACCTAATTAAGGTATAGATAATATGGGTCCAAAATAAGGACGTCATAGGGCTGGAAGTATGGAAACAACCTAAACTACTTCTAGTATAGATCGTCAACTATAAGCCACATCAAGTGCAAAATCTTCCGCATCACGAGGTCACCTCGACATCAGTGACCCATAGCGTAAACAAAATTTCAATATACAGGGATTAAGCCGGTTTATCATTTCAATGACAACGCAACTGCCAACAGTTTCGAACTTTATGCTTGACTTAGCCACTGCTTGCAATGAAGACAAATTAGCAGTCCCGAGGTTACTATGATGTTTAGGCACCAGCTATTCTGATAGTACTCATCACAGCCCGATATACATTACGTATGTGATTTAGGCGTCTTGAAAGTTGGGTTTTAGTCTCTTTCCCAACCAATAATACTATAACGTTGATAAAAGGTTCTAGATAAACTAGTCCTTTTCAGGGGAATCTGACGACATGAGCGGCTCGGATGAATCGGCTGTGGGTCTCAAATCTTTATTTTGAAGTATCCCATACTAAGGAAGTAAATAGCAAGGTACCGCTACTCTAAGCTGGCCCTTTGTGGCTTGTATCTAATTTGTAATAGGTGGAGCACCCTTGCTTCATCGTTTTTTTTTCCCTGACTTGGATCTGCAGAGCCGGACAACTTTTAAAGCCTTGCTCAACCCCTTGGCCAGGCTTTGCTCTTGTCTCATACAAATAACTTCGAATTTTATCAAGTACCTGACACTTTTCTCTTTTTCGATACTACCTACTTAACCTATCTGTATTTACTTGAGAAGAGCATCGTCATGCCTGTCATCTCTCGCCTATTGTCCATTCCCCTTCGCGTCGCGGAGATCGCATTCGCTGCTGTATGTGACTTGATGGATTCATTCATATAATAACTAAGGTCTGACATTCTTCATACAGGTCGTTGCAGGAATTATTGGATACTACTTGGCCCAATTCCGCCACACTGATGTCTTCCCCCATGGTCGCTGGATCTATACCGAGGTCATAGCTGGTCTCTCTATACTCCTTGGTCTCATATGGCTGATTCCTTTCTCCTTTGGCTTCTTCACTTGGGGCTGTACGTCTTTCCCTATACACCATTCTCAATATTATCAAACTTTAAATCGTACTAATGCACTAATACAGTGGACATCATCATCTCGCTCGCCTGGTTCGCCGCCTTTGGTATTCTCGTCAACGCCCTGAACAATTTGTCATGCGGCAGCATTTGGTCGTGGAACTTTAGAGGTGACAGCGAGTGCGCGCGCTGGAAGGCTGCCGAGGCTTTCAGCTTCTTGTCTGCTATCGTTTGGCTTGTTTCAGGTTTCCTGGGTATCTGGTTCACCTTCCGTGCTCGTCGGGATGGTGTTGGTGCTCCTCCCACTGGCCGTCGCTGGGGTCGTCGTAATCATGCCGTGGTCTAAGGGACTCGATGCATAAACACGCACAGCAAAATAACACTTGCTTTCCCAGTATACTTCGAGGACTTGTTTCATCTACTTCAATTTAGATGTCAAGTCTCTTAGCTGTGGAGCCTTCCTCTCTTCGCTATTTGCCAAGTGAATCTCGCTCGCTTTATGATACATGTTAAGTTTAATTCTTGTCGGTTTGTCCTCATTATCATGGGGTACGACTTAACGATTTATGTTGATGCTGATATACCCTTGGTGCACTTGAAATGGTGCTTTGATATTTGACTCCTTATTGTCATAGCCATTCGCTTTAGATACAAAAATGTACAAATAACATGTTCCCTGTAGGTCCTCTTGGAAGTGCTAGATGGATAAGCTAAAGTAGAGACGAATATTTATTGATCTGAAACGGATAAGCCGGAGAAATTACCTCTATCCCCAATTAGGACTAATAGATTCGTTTTGAGACTACTTCCATCAACTCTTGCAACAGCTCCCTCGCTCTCTTCTGATCCCTATGGTTTTCATCAGTCTCCTTCCCTCCTTATATCCATTCCCTCTTTCTAAGCGAATAATATCTTGAATATGACGAGAAATCCTCTCAATCCAATACCGTATCTTCTCTCGTGGCATCTCATCCCATACCGTCACATTAGAATAAAGAGTCTCTACCCTTGTTTTTAGGACACCCTTCTTAGTAGTTTTTTCATAAGATATAGCAAGAAGCTTTGATAGTGTTAAGTTCAGGAGAGATTGGGCACCGAAGTAGTCGTTTTACCTGGTTTATATCATAAACCACTTGTGGCGATGGTTATGCGTAGGTGCCTTACCTTCCTGAACTAAGGTTCTAGGGCGTGTTTAAATGCATCCTTTGCCAAAATCATAAGCTTTGGTAGTGAACCCACTTCTAATAGCGATACCGGTCGATTCCACGAGCCTAGAATAAATACTTACTAGAATATTATAAAGAACATACGTCAAATATTGTCGAGTATTGCATGAAATCTACGTCTAATCGTGTATGAAATAACATATCTGTCAACACCTTAATTTTCCTACCTTTATACCTAGATAGTATACCTATACGTAGGTTTCTTCCATACACTGTGGACGACGATGACCTTTGGATGTACTTTCTCTCTTATTTGTATTTTACAATTCCCAAGAAACTCCGATACTATAATCTTTTTGGAAGCTGTGTACATGAAAGGTGAACTGTGAAGTTCTTCATTTAGATGAAATTATGCAAAGATATACATAACCAGAGAGGAGCTTCTGGCATCACTTCCTGGAAAACCAGAGGTGGACCGACTGGTGTCGTTCTATTTCATCTCCAGGTAAATGCGCTAAACTCTTGATTTTGATTCCAAATCGGCTAAAAGTCACCATATAGCCGTTCTTCATAGTGTCGAGTTCTTAAATAAAGTAAGCTTTTCTTCTCGGCTTGTTTCTTCAACATTCTGATTTTGATTGCTCCCAGTATGAAATTTTTTTGGAAGCGTCCTCTTGATGCTCCAATAATCTGGATAGGGCTCCTATACGCTATCATGTGCTTGGCTGCGCAGTTCCAGAAATTTCGATCTGAATATAGTCTCCATCCTATAATATCCGCAGAGCATGAAGTTTTTCGCGCAAATATTTTTCAGTGCCTGGTCCTCGGAAAATACCACTTGGGTGGACCTTATGTACTCGAAATTTGAACTGCTTGTTAGTCCCTGGGCCTCTGCAACTCATGGCGGGTTCCATAGTCCAGGACTATCGAGTTCTTCCCACGGTTGTTTGAATGAGATCTCGCATCCCGAGTTCCGTTCCATAGAAACCTCGATACCTGTTCCATTGTACGCTGTTACAATTTCAGCGGAAGGGAATTCAGTAGAAGCCTTTGGGCTCACAACCTAAGCGCTAATAGCTTATAGTAGTAACCAAGGTTCAGAGAAAGTCAGAGGGCAAACGAGATGTATAACGCAGGCCATATTTACTAGCGTGGGAAGTGGGCCATGTGAGGTCCTACTCCTTACTAGATTTTCTTTTGCTTACACGGATTCTAATCTTTCAGATTCAAACACTGGGAACCTATTGGACTAGATCAGTAATACTGATAAAAATCTGGCTTGTCTTCATCAAATTCCTCGACAGTCTTATTACAGTCGTCATTCCACTTTAGAAACATGTTGATCCCACACAGCCAGATGACTAAGACCCCATCCCCATCCACCCGACATGTGTACAGTACATCGTAGACATTCAATTGGTCATTAATCTAAACTCACTGGCAATTATGTCAGGGACTAGGGATGAGAATGTCTCATTTCTGCCAACAACAGAGAAAGCCTCAGATGCAGAGTACCCGCTCGAAGATTTAAGCTCGTGCTATATGGATGAAGACCCCGAAGGCGCGGGGGTTCGATCCAGCGACGAATTCGAGTTGGACGACGATCTAGAATTGGGCGATGTGCCCCTTCTCCCTGCAGAATTTGATCGACTTCACCACCTTGGGGATTCTGAATCCGATACTGTACTAAATCCAGGATTCGCGTGGCGTGACTTAAAACGTAGCCCGCTGCGTACTTTCCGAGCCTTGCTGCAGGGACCCACGGAGCCTCACGTCTACCATATCAATCCCTGGTTTCCTAAATTGCAGGCTGCGCCTGCGCGCATATTTGAGCAGCTGACACCGCAGAAGTGGATGAAAGTTACACTACTTTTGGCTGGACTGATCGTCTGGATTGCTGTGTTTTTCTCCACTTTGAAAGCCTCTGTGGGCAAGACGGTGTTGGGATATGGAGCGCCACTTAGGCTGTCGTGTCACCACCGCTTGTGGTATGTTTGAAACTCGTCGCTTTTCTTATTGAATATTCTATTCTTCGAGTAGGAAGACTAATATCATATAGGTCTAATGCCACAGATTGTGGGTTGAATGGGGAGTTATGCCAGCCTTTCGATGGGGACTCGTTCGCCTTTCGCTGTCCGGCTGGTTGTGCAAATGCAATGATCCTGGAGCCATATTATATCGGTGAACAGGAGGTCAATTATCGGCCTCTGGTAATCGGTGGCAAGCCATTCAGAGTCGATCGCCTAAATAGTGGTATTTACCGCGGCGACTCATCCATCTGCGCATCCGCATTCCATGCAGGCCTTATTGATAACTCAAAGGGCGGTTGTGCCATTTTGCGCCGTAAAGGCGAGCGAGATAAATTCCAATATTTTGCTCAGAATGGCATCGATAGCATCGAGTCCCTCTCTCATTTTCCTATGTCATTCTCTCTTACCCGTCAGGCTTCATCCTCGGGGTCTACCCAGGCGAAGCCGGTTGAATGCTCTGACATACGGTGGTCCCTACTTAGCTTCACTGCAGTGGTGACTGCTCTTTATTCCATGACCATGACATCAGCGCCAGTATTTTACAGCGTTGTTTACTTCCTCGTCTGGTTCCAGGTCGCCATGGCTTCCGATCCACCCGCCTCGGACTTCTATGATCTCATTTCAATTGCTATGGGTCGATTTTTACCAGGAGCATTTGTGGGCTTTGCCATTTACTACTTCGTCGTGCGGCGGACTCTCGACAATCTCGAGGCACATCTGGACAAAACTATCCTCTGGCTAGGGGGCTGTTGGTTCGGCGCCCTAAACACCGACACATTTGATCGCCTCCCAATCTCTCGGCTTACGCCGCATGATATCCAACAACAACCAGGCGCCGTGACGGCCCTTCTCAGCATCATCGCATTTCTCATATTCGTCTTCTTCCTTCAAGCATACTGTTTCCGTCAAGAAGGTCGCCTTCCAACTATGCTCCGCCTGTATGGTATTTTCGCCATCATCATCATCATTTTAGTCGCTGTGCCCGGTCTGAATCTTCGCATCCATCACTATATCATCGCGCTCCTTCTACTCCCAGGCACATCGCTTCAAACACGGCCCAGTCTCTTATTCCAGGGCATTCTAGTCGGCCTCTTCATCAACGGTATCGCACGTTGGGGTTTCGACTCCGTTCTCCAAACACCTGCCGCACTCCTTGAAGGAGGCCGCCTCGGCACACCCCCGCCGGCGATCACCCCGCCTGAATTGATAGATCAGCATAACCTTCGCTTCACATTCCCCGATCTGCCTTCACATGTCGATGGCATCAGCGTTATCGTCAACGATGTACAACGTTACCAGGGGCTCAAATCGACGCAGAACGGCAATGTGCCAGACTTCTTCTGGACGCGTAAGTTTGCCAATGAGGTTGAGTACATGCGTTTTGCATACTTGCATGTCAATACCCTTGGTGGTGTTTGGTATGAAGATTTATCGAGTGCTTCGACGTGGGCTACTGATGGAAACTTCTACTATCCTATATAGATAGACCAAGACTGTTTAGCGAGCGCATGCCTAGAATATTCGAGAAAGAATTGATTTAGAATGTATGAATGTCAAGAGCTATTTTGTTCAATCGATAATTCTCCAACTAAATATGGTATATATCCCAGGAAGCTGGAAGAGGCTAATTTTGAACAAAGAAGGATAGAGAGATGATGCGGCCCTATAGAACCGATATGTCGGAAAAACGCCAGTCCGCCAAATGCAATATTCAAGAGCAAATTGAAATAAGAGCCCAAGGCCAAAAGTAGCTTGCTATGCCTTGGTTTCCTTCAGATAATTTTGGCATTTCACTTGAACGATAGTCTGCTGGCCTCCTGCCTCGATTATTAGGGCAGTCAGCTTACCACCCTTCACACACCCTGAGTCAAGACCCTTGGTGTATGTGCGAATTTTCAAAGACGTCTTAGCGTCGTGGCCGTAGATGACGGTCATGACATGAGATAGTGGATCCATCTTGGCCGATTTCACACTGGAATACAGGATTGACTGGTACTTGTTGAACATCTGGGCAATGTTAATATATAACTTCTACAACTTTGAATAGACGTTTCTTACCTTGGCCCAATTCATACCAGTGTCCGACGAACTGGGAACATGGGTATCCAAATCAATGGTCCGCATGTTCATCACACTCGACGGATCCTGGTGTTCGAGCTTCACTCCCGGTACAATTCCACCGTGCACGACAACTGCTTGTCCCATTCCTTGAATCGATCCAAGATCCAATATCACGGGACACTGGTCTAGCCATTGGATATGCTCCTCACTCAGTGAGAGAGCTAATTCTCGCTCTTGGATATCTTTCGATGAAAAGAAGTTGTGTTGGGGGTCGTCGGCCTCGACTAGTGTCTTGGCCTTTGACATCTCATGGCGGACGAGAAGAACGCGATCTTCGTGGTTACCACGCACACACGAAGCTTTGTATTCCCGCGCCAGGTCCACAACGCCGGCGCTATCTGGCCCCTTATTTATCAGATCACCGGTGAAGACAAGATGATCCCCGCCTTTGGGGGCGAACGCGACTTTCTTAAGGAGATTGACCACTAAATGATTCAAAAGAGGAGTGGTGAGTGACAAGAAAGATAAATTCGCCGGGATAAAATGAACATACATTCCTCTTTACATCCATGCACATCTCCAATCACGATTAACCGCTTCTCTTTTCGCGATCCCGGGTCTTCGCCTTCTAGTCGCGCTGTAGGCAACAGTCCTGAGTCCAAGGTACGGAGCCGAACCAGGTCGTCGAACTCTGGAAGTGAATTTGTCCCGAACCATCCACCTTTTTCTGTCATGGTGGCCGGATCCAACGAATGGAGTAACGAAGAGTGTTCTTGGATGCGCGGGTATAGAACATATGCCCAGCTTGCCCAGCCGACCAGGAACAGAGTCAAGTATACAACGACGTAGCGGCGGAATCGTGGCGCCGCTATAATGGAAAGGGCTATCTGGAGCCACTGTGGGTGTTTGGAGGTGTCATTAGTGAGCGACTGGTAAACATAACTTGAGCTTGACTGCCAGCCATTTCGGGCGGCATCGACCAGGGGACCGGGGAATTGCGAAAAGCGGCTAGGGGAGGGCTGGGCGTGGGAGGCATGGTAGAAATTATTGGTATCATCCAGTTCGTGGTCTGAGTCACGGGAGGCCATTATAGTTGATAACTAAGAATGAATTATGAAATGAAAATCGATATACTCCAATTCAGTACATCACCTAGCACCTCACCTGGAAAGAAAGATAAAGCAAAAGTTGGGGGCTGACGACGCCTATGTTAAGGTCCCGCCAAGCATGGCCAAGCGGCTGAGCCCTTGTTTTATCTTGGCTTGGAGTCCCCTACTACTACCACTAGACAACCCCATATTAATCGATACGATTCAGTGCTTTGGCCCAATGAGCTTACTGTAATTGATTCCGATCATATTTTATTTTATCCACATCAACTTTTCTGTACACATCAGCGGTACTTTTCGTATTCGTCCAGCTCTTTTAACCGGAGATCCACCCGTTTAAGAACCGTCTCGTCGTATACCTCCTCCACCTTCTTTCCTCCACGAAGCACTTCTCGTTCATGGTTTGCAGCCTCCTCTTTGGTCATACATACTAACTCCTTGAGCTCGAGCGGTACAAACTTTTGTCCATCCTCTTCCCATGTCCTGTTCATGCCGAACCCTCGTTCTGGGACTTGCCAAAGAGTAAGAACCAGACGACTCGACAAGCCCGTAATGACACTCTTCCCTCTCCAAACCTCTTCCATTAGGAATGCAATATCATCCTTGGTAATGGGAATACGCAGTCCGACGGTGTTTTCACCCGCGACTTCTCGGGCAAGTTTCTCACTAAATGTCTTTAGATAGGACATAATACCCTCGTATAGCTTGTTGTGGCCTTTTGCGCCCATGTTATAGTCGATCGGGTATCCTGCCACGTTGCAAATGACGTGGTTGGCGACAGTATAACCGAACACGGCGGGCATTGTTCCTAGAACGGGAAGAATCCGAACACGGAAGTCAGGGAGAACGCCGAGCTCTCCCACCTGGCCCTTGGCATATTCCTCTTCAGGGAGAGGGAGTAGACTGGCCTTTCCAGAGCCAGGCCTCTCAGTTGAGAACACTGCTGCGACACCTGAGCTGACCCCCAGGGCTTTCAACCGATGCCGGGTGCTGCGGGAGAGGGGATCGTCGGTAGTGAGCGAGATATCTCCCACCGTCACACGAGTCGGATCAGACTTGCAGGCAGCACCCATAGATGATATCACAGGGAGTGAGTTGGAGTGACAGTAGTATAGCAAGTCCACCTTCGATATAATATTATCAATGCAATCCAGGACGTAGTCTGGTCGGCGGCTCTCCCCATCATGCGTCAAGGTCCAGGGCCCGAGAAGGGTCTCTGCTGCTTCCTTCCCAAAGAGCTCATTACGGCAGTCGAAAGTCACCCACGGAGCGATCTGTTCCAACCTTCTCCGGATGCAGTGCACTTTGGGAGTTCCGACATCAGCGAGTGTAGCCACCGCATGTCGATTGAGCGATGACAATGAGACTTGGTCGAAATCAATAAGTCGGATTTTGCCGACGCCTGATCGAGCAAGGGCCGCGGCGGCATGCGATCCAACGCCGCCACATCCAACAACGATAATGAAGGATGATCGAAGCTTCGCAAGACCTTCGTTTTTCAGAAAGACTCGATTCCGAGCAAGCTGTTCCAAAATCAAATCTATGTAATTGAATGCGATTGATCAGACAGCTTTTCAGATAAAAGAAAAGTTGTATGCGACATATACATACCATCATCATAGTCTCCCTGTTGCGCTCGACGAGCTAGAGCAGCACTACGCTCATCCTCCTTACTCAAGGGAATGCCTTTGTCTGCAATACCGAGAGATGTGAGCTGCAACATAGCAAGTTAGCATGTATCTGTAAAACTAAGTATGATCCGCATGTTCTCGGACGAAACTCACCTTCTCTGCAACATGTTTTTCGCCAATCTCAGGAATAGAGGCTTTCAGGTCGTGAACAGCCTCCTTCCGTTTATATGCCTGATATCCAAAAATTGCACCTGCGACAGCGGCACCCGACAAAACTGCAGTGGTCGCAAACTGGTTATTCTGCGACCCAGCCTGACGATGAAGCCAGGACGACATGTTTCCAAATACTCCTCCTTCGCTTGTCTCCTGAAAATCCTCTCGCTCTCGTAAATCTGGTGTTGGGGTTGGATGACTGCGGTTGCGCTGGGATTCGGCGAATCTAGCATCCATTTCATCAGAATCGAATCCATAATCAAGGTCTTCTTCGGCGGGCGCTTGCCACCACTTCGAACCCGAGGGTGACATTATAAATTTATAATTTCAACGGAAGCACAACGAATAACTAACCTCAATAGACAGACCACTGGCCTCTTATAATTTTGATAGGTGCTACCTGCAAGGCTGGTCACCAGTGGAACCACGATTGGTTATCACGTGATTTACCGAGGCCCTGAACGTCAAATCCGACGACATGTTGTTTTGTTTCTTCGGGTGATATATCATTTCCATATCCCGATGATGATTACCTCACAAGAGCTTTCATGATATGTCTGGGCAACTGGACCAAGAAGTGGATGTCATCCCTCGACGGCTTGCCCGTTTTGAAGTGGAAGAAGCCGCTGTCTTGTTATATGATTGAAAAAAAGAACAGAAATCTGAGAGATCCCCCTTGCTGCTGAATTCACCGTCTTTAATTCACTGTCTTATTTGCTCTAAAGCCGGTGTAAACTTGATATCTGGGCCACGCCCAGATTCAAGGTTCCTCGCTTTATCATCCTCTATGATATTTTTTATTATCAGTTATAGCTCTGGCCTCTAGCTACCCTAGTAAAATCGGTGACAGCTACCTGAGAGAGGGGAAATTCTATATATACATATAAATACCCAAGTAGTTTGTTCATTAATTCCCGTAAATGCAATGCCCATGGGCAAAAGTAGAGCCTAGGGGATATCCAAGGTAAAAAAGAAAGTGCAGATAAAACATGAATCCTAGACGCCATTCTAATGCAAAAAAAAATCAAGCACAGGTAGTAAACAGCTTTTGATAGGGTTCATCGAGCTCAAAAGAGTGTGGTAGAGTTGGTGGCAGAATTTGATCCAGGAATATCAACTGGAAGGGAGGCACAATAGTGTTCCTGGATCGAATGTTGATTGCAGGGGAGTACATGTACCGTCTGGCCTCACAATTTGCATGGAAGACGATCTTATTTCCCTCCCGAGAAACCGTGGCCTCACCAGGTGATTGCTGTCCAGAGCCATCAGTCTGTAACAAAGGACGGTCAGCTCTTGTGTAAGGACCTTGATCGACTGTATATGTAAATATTTCACATTATATCCGAGTGAACTGAAGCAATGAAATGAGAAGAAGTTGTAGTAGATGCCATTATATGTGCGGATGATACTAGGAGCTTCAATCAAGGCACCGTCGGTGCCGTGGATCTTGAGAATGGTCACTGGTTCGCCGACTTTCATGATGCTGTCGCTCTTTGATTCCTGGAGAATAAGGGGAACGAGAACTAAGGGCTTTCGAGAGTTCCAGCAGTAATCACCATATCCGACACTGTTTCTATCGCACTTGTAGACCAGCTAAAGTTCGCCATCAGCATCTTTGTCAATGGCGCCACCATACCGCCGCCGAAATGATTCTACCGTAGTGACATCAGCACTCACATGAACGCTCACAGAAAACCTTTCGTCCAAGGATCGCCGAAGATCCTCTCATGCTTCTTCAAGGACTTTGTACGCAGTTTGTGCCAAGCTAGTTCTGAAACCAATATTGGCTCTAGCCCTTCATAGTTGCCTGGAAAGTCCAAGCTGGGGAGCTGCCCAGGTAGGAAATATTGATCATTTTAAGTATAGCATCGAAGATCTTCAAAGCCAGCCATGGATCAATATTGCCTTCTCAAGTGATGTTGAAGGGGCATAAATAACACAATGTTAGCCTCAGGACTTGGGCATCAGGTACGAGTGGTATACTTCATGATCGCTATTTCGATCTGTAAAATGTCTCTTTGCTGCATATTTAGGTATTCAGTGTAATAGCTTGATTACCTTCGTTATTGTTACTGTTTTCTGCGTCCAGGGCTTGATGAAGCGAGAGGAGGACCTTGGAAGAAGTAGAAAGGTCAATTGCCTTATATGGCTTTTGGGAGTCACTTAATCACTCAGGGCTCTTTCTCAGGGGTATCAAATTCTTGATTTTTCAGTATCGTCCTTTTTCAAAATTAGTTAATGTAACTACCTGGGTACTTTCTTTATCAGAATAATAATCTTCCAAGACTCAACAACTGTAGGTGGCAGAAAATGTCGCGAACACGTGAGCCGTGGCAGATTATGGGGCAGAACTAGTGAGCATACGCAATGCTCTAACGGCATCGTTCCACTAGGCCAAACTGCGACCTTTGAGCGCGAGCCAACGTGGCGGGGCTTAATTTTCTCCCTAGGTATTTATTATTTAGGGGGCTCTTAAGCTTAAAACACGAACCCCCGAGAGCTTCTGTTTGCGGCACTGTGACCACCCCGAGTACGAAATACATGGAAACACCAGGAAATCCCGACATGCTATTTCTCCAATCCATCTGATAAATATTCTCCGCGAGTTTTGTTTCGCTTGCCCTTGCCGATCGAAGCTTCCGCGACTCCCAGATTCGCCCAGAGGGGTTGAATAAGCTAACCAGTGCGCGTCGCCCTCGCAATCCTGAGAGGGGTTTCGACCGGCTTTCTGATCCTAATTCACCATGCAAAAGTTTCGCAGGGCCATCATCGCTGCTATCTTCATCCTTGCTTGCATATTTTTGCTTCGTGCGAGTCGATCGAGTCGATCCCCCACAGTTCCTGGCGCTCCCGGCTATCGCCCCGTGCAAGAGATTTTCGACGAAGAAAACGAGAAACTTTCACACCCAGAACTGAAGCCAAAACCAAAGATTCGAGGTCAACAACCATGGGGAACATCGCCAACCGCGCCGCTGCGCGAGCGCCTCCGATACCAATTCCCATACGACCTTCCGGTCAACTTCCCCGCATTTATCTGGCAAACATGGAAATACTCTCCTTCATCAATGCGGTTCTCAGACGAACTCCGCGATTCTGAGTCATCATGGACTGAGCTGAATCCGGGATTCGTGCACGAGATCATCACAGATGAGACGCAAAAGGACTTGATTCAGTACCTGTACGGGTCGGTTCCTGACGTGTTTGAGGCCTACGAGGCATTGCCCTTGCCTATTCTGAAAGCTGACTTCTTCCGATATCTTATACTTCTGGCACGCGGTGGAATTTATAGCGATATCGATACTTTAGCTCTCAAGTCGGCTGGTCTCTGGCTTCCGGATGAGCTCGACCGATCAACTATCGGGTTTATTGTTGGCATTGAAGCTGATCCTGATCGCCCAGACTGGCATGAATGGTACTCGCGTCGCGTTCAATTCTGCCAGTGGACGATCGTTTCGAAACCTGGCCACCCAATCCTGCGTGATATGGTGGCATACGTCACTCAAGAAACACTGCGGATGAAGAGGGCTGGCATCCTTGAAGTCGGCAAGATGGACAAGACTATCATGGAATTTACCGGGCCTGGGGCCTGGACAGACGCGATCTTCCGCTATTTCAACAACCCAGACTACTTTAATATCCAACCCGGTGACAAAAACATCACGTATGAGGATTTTACTGGCCAGACTACACACCGAAAGGTCGGAGATGCCGTTGTCTTGCCCATCACTAGTTTCAGCCCTGGTGTTGGGCAAATGGGAGCCGAAGATACCGACCATCACATGGCCTTCGTAAAACACAACTTTGATGGTATGTTCTTCATTCACTTTGGGTGTGTTTTCTCAATTGAAATCTGACATTTGAAAACAGGCACGTGGAAGACAGATCCCTCATTATGATTCAAGCTTCTTTTCTTATCTTCCACCTACGACAACATATTTAGGTCCTTAAGTTCCTCAACAAACTCATCTTTGCTATGATCGCTTTTCACCTCGCATCAGACATACCTCTTTGGCCATGAAGGTCCCACCTTCCTCTACCACAGTTCGATGACTATCTCCCAAGCTTTGAGAATTCAAACGCTTAGTTCTTTTTTCCCTTGTCATGAAAGTCTTGCTAGACCATACTTGACCTGAGCTTTGGGCTTTTTAAAAATCTATTCATACTCAGTGCACAATACAGGCTTTTTACTTCTCTGCGACGTCACATCCATGCTTTAATGATTCCCGATTGTACATATGATTCCTATATTCGTCTTCGTGTACCATACAATATCTCTTAGAGGTCTTTTTTTCTTTGAGATGGCTTGAAAAGGGCTAAAGATCCAATGCTCGGCTTCTTTGTTACGACTTAATTGATAAATCCTATACCCAAGTGCGTCCAAATGACCGCTACAGGACGCATATATGTAATGGGGTTGCGTCTGAATACCTGGGTATGTGTCCACGGGCAACTCACATTAAGTAGATCAAGACTACTTAGTGCTACCTAGGCAAGGACAGGAAATTATGAAAAAGGAAATGCCTATACTCCTAGGAATCATGTAAGGCCGATACCTCCAGGGCTGGATTCAAAATAGTCCCTTTCAAGTCTAGGGATTGGTAAGTCTCCTTTGTAGTTTAACCTTGGAACAAGAAGCAACAAAAGAAAATTCTATGGTCTCCCAGTGTTCAAATGAAGTTTTCGAGATCTTGTCCCCAAGGTCCACTTTCCGAGGCCTTCTGAGGCGAGTACAAAAACAACGTATATGTTTTTGTCTTTTCTCTTAGATCCTAGGACGATCGTATCTAAGACTTGTCATTGTGCTACTTATGTAGCGATGTCGTTTAAAATTCATGCCAGATGTCAGGATAAAATTGTAGAACGATCGAGACCCGTATGCAGGGCCCTGTTCAAGGCCTATATCTAAGCCCCGATCGGATACAGCGTTTTGCTGGCGTCTCGCACCTGCATTATAATTTCCAATGTTAGAAGGTTGATATTGAACCGGCTCCAGGGCTTGAGAACGACATCGCTGGCGTTTGTAAAATTGATACCTGCCTAGGCTGGCCCACAGATGAATAACCTTACCACTCAGACATTAGGGGTCGTTGGAGCTGGGTAGTCATGAACCACCTAGATAGGTTCGAGGTTTGGACCTTGGAAGTACCTAAGTATTGGAATATAATCCGTTTCTATTATCAATCTTTATTCATCTAAGATACATGGTACCCGTGAACGCTTCAAGCAAAGGTATAAACTCGCTGGCTGGCGCTGTAATAGCGATTGACAGTACCTCAAAACCTCACGGCTTCTCAAATAACCTTGGGAGTGTCACATATTTGCCCTGACGGAATTCGCTACAGCATTAAAAGATTCAAAGGGCAAAGGAAGAGACAAGAGACAGGGTATTTTCGTCAAAACTGAAGTGGCTGAACAAATCGCAAGCCTCTATCAATGGGATACGAAGAAGATGGCTGACGAAACAAGAATAGAAAAGATATCTTTGGTCTGATAATGCATTTTCTGAGAGAGATCTGAATACCCTTGGGTAGGAAGAGGGCTGGGCGGATAAGTGGCGTTAGTATGGGGAAGGAGGAGGTGAAGAGAAAGGCTTCCCGAAAGCCTAGCTCAACACTGGTGAATTGTTACCTCTGGATGTCGAGAGACAATGTGATTTCCGGAAGATTAATATGTTAAAGTGCTTCAATTTTTGATTTAAGCACGATGAGCTTGATCCTGTCATAGGAAAAGTGGCTGTCAAAGCCTATAATGGCACAATGGTCTGGTCGTCTGAAACCCTCGGAGGTTGGAACAGAGGAAGTTATATGGACTTGAAGGATGAATTGCTCAGAAGTCGTTGAAATGTGCTTCGTATTTCCGCTTCAAGTCTTCCGTGTAAAGATTCTGGTGTCTTGTATCGGTGTCGGGATACTCTTCAAAATTTTTCGTGTCAGCGGGGTGGGATAGATGTGGAATAATTGGGCCTTTGACGCGACGATAAAACAAGTCATCCCAGACGATATCTTGAAAAAATGGATGCGATCTGACTCTGCCTGATCCACCAGATATGTAGCCAAGTCGTTCTGTAGGATTTGTTTTGCATAGTAAAGACACAATATTCTGGGCTGCAGGGGGCATACTCGGCGGAAAATGTATGCGACCATCAACGATCTGTTCGTATATGCGCATGGGATTCTGGTCCCAGAACGGAGGCTGTCCCACCAGGAACTCGTATATAAGAATTCCCAAAGCCCACCAGTCGACCGCAAGGCCATGGCCGCTGTTGTGAATCACTTCCGGAGCTAGATATTCCGGTGTGCCACATAGAGTGTAGGTCTCACGATTATCGACCTTTTTCGCAAAGCCAAAGTCCACCAATTTGATGTGGCCGTCCGCATCGAGGAGAATATTCTCTGGTTTCAGATCGCGGTACGCGACGCCGTGGATGTCGTGCAGGAATTCGATCGTCATAGTGATTTCGGCGGCATAGATTCTCGATGTTTCTTCATCAAAGCGTCGCATTCTTCGGAGATAAGTAAAGATTTCGCCGCCAGGACAATAGTCCAGCTGATATTGGTTAGCGCCCTGCAGGGAGAATCTGAAACATGAGATCGATCGGAGGCGCAGGATCTACCTACCACCATGTACAAGCTTTGTTCATTCGAGAAGGATGCGACAAGTGTTGTTATAAAAGGGTGTCCGGCTACCGCGGCGAGTGTCTGACGTTCATTGCGCACATGTTCAACCTGCTTTAGCTTGATTACTGTTCAGTGGTATTAGTCCTAGCTGTAGATGACCATGCGATGAAGAGTATACTAACCATCTGCCTTGCGCAGTACCTTCAGCGCATAAACTTTGGTTATGTCGTCTTCGCTTTTCAGTCTTGTAAGCCAAACCCTAGCGAAAGTACCTATAAGCAAAAGAAAAACAGAGAGTTAGATGAGGACGTCGTATCTGCTCCATATACGAGGACCGCTCACCAGTGCCGAGAGTTTTTAACAATAAGAAGTCTTTCAGCTGCAAGGTCCGTGAAGAAATGCATAGTTGTCTCTCTTGCGGATGTTCGGTGACAAGGAATGGGTTCGAGGTTCGTTGTGGAGTACGGAGAGCTTGAACGAAATGCCTCTCCTTCTCGTGCACCTTCTCTGGGATATCCTGCAGTCGCATCTTGATGTTTCTGCAACGGCGAGTCTTAGTTGCTAGGAGAGTGATAGGGGTACATGTCTCTTGCTGCGCAGGGGCCAAAAAGTATTCTCAAAAAAGGCGCGCCACAAGCCGCGTCAATGACACAGCTTCAATCTGAAAGAAGGTTCAAATCAAGTTCCAAAAATGAAGTAGAAACGATGCGAAAGCGTGGGGCAGAAAAGTAGGGGAAATTCTGCCAACTCTGACGTATCCGACTAGCCCCGCGCTTAATGGGGAATTACGATGATAAGTCGGGATCTTTCTTGCCCGTAAGCAGTTTTTGTCATTTGACCATCTATATGCGAACAAGGCTTCTTATAATACAACCCGAAATAATCAGTCCACGCGATCCAGGAGATGGTCCGGATCTCGATCCCTGTTCCGCGCGTGCTATCTGCGCCGGTGAGCCGGAGAAGCTAAAGCCGTCTGATGTGCATCTCCAGGCACAACAAAAAAAAAGATGAGAAAAGATGAAGGAGCGCTATACAGCAAATAGTATGGATTGCATAGAATTATGAGATGGCTCTCAAGACTTCGAGTTGAGGATCAGACCGACAATCAATCTAGACCCTAGATTAGTAAACTATTTCCAGGAGGATCCCTCTCTCCTTCTCTCAACACTTACCCGTATAGTCCGAGAACTTCACCAAAGATCAGAATCAAGATCATGCCGACATAGACGCGAGACTGTTGCATGTATGCTCGAACACCCTGACATTTGACGGTAGTTAGAAACCACATGCTCTTTCAAAGGGAATAGGAGAGGTCTTACCGCATCACCCACGACACCAATTGTATATCCAGCTGCCACACCTGACAGACCAACTGACGTACCAGCGGCCAGATGCATAAATCCACTATATCAAATCATCAGTCTCTTGAACTCAACCCTCTATCTCTCTGGATTTAGCTTTCGCTTTCTCCTTCCAGCGTTTTGACGTACGTGTACAAGCTCATTGATCGTTGCGGGTTAAGTGATCCAGCAATAAGGACTGCAATGACAAGTCCGTAAACCGCGATAATACCGGACATGACGACTGGGATGAGGGACTAGAATCGATCATGTTAGTCAATGCCATATCCTACATAGCCACGGTCTGCTTACCTTCATGATCAAATCAGACCGGTATGCTCCCACACCTGCAATTCCAATGCCGGACTTGGCTGTGCCATATGCTGCTCCAACGGCTGTGGTGTTTGGTTAGCTCTCTTCTTTTTCGGTTATCAAAACACAAGGTCACTAGTCAGTCCTATTGAGCCACTCACATCCAAAGACCATCTTCAGAGGAGTTATAGGTTAGTTGTAATTCATATCTGCGGTTTTCGATTCACTCACTGCTGCTGCAATGCCGGCCTAGCTCAGGATGATGATTAGTATGCCATTCGCAACTTTGAAGTTCTCCCGGGGCACTCACAAAGGAGAAGAAAGTAGCGAAAGCAGGTGCAAGCTCACTTTCCGCCATGATGAAAATATTCCTTGCCGGAAAAGCGAGATATGGTAAAAGTAAAGGTGATACTGGTGTAATCTAGTGGATCTCCTTGGAGATCGGATGTGGCAGGTCATGGCTTAGTAATTTCCCATACCGCCAACGGCAATAACTACACCATTTTCAGGTTCTAAGCATTTGATAGAGCCCCCCCTCAGGAGGAAGAATCGTTTCATTTCCCCACCTCATCTCTTTCTCAACTCCCGTTCCTTTTCTTGGGTTTCGAAGGATGCTGAGGGTATGATCGCCCAAGGAGCCCTGATTTTGCTGCGCTTAGGCTAGGGTATTGCTACTTAAACCCACCCCCCTCCCCCTCCCCCCCTCCCCAAAGCAAGCGATCAAGAGGGGAAAGCTATGGCCTATTGAACAAATTAGTTTTGCACACACAACTCTTGTCCTTTTCCTGGTCATTGTTCCCCTTGGAATTGTTCCTTCTTTTCCCTTGTCTTTTCGTTGCCTTCAATCCTGAACAGACCACTCGCGACGCTTTCAACGCTCTCTACGACCGACTCGGATTACCGACTCGGATTTACTCCCCTCCTACCTCCACTTCATTTTTCTTTCGTCCATTCGGAATCATAACCACAGTTCGAATATCGACGAACCCCTCATCGTTTACCTAGTTGCTGCGCTTGTCAAGATGGCAGACTTGGGGGGACAGCGTAACCGGAATCACCGGCCTTATGGCGCCGCAGCCTCTAATATGCAGCAGCGAGATGCTGCATTTTCTGACATTTTTGGAAGCACACCACCTCCCGGGCGCTCACAAACTATGGGATCTCAAACTCCTCAGTTCTCACAGGGTCGCGCTCACACTATGTCGTCGCACGTAGCGCCTCCGCAGTTCCAGAGACAGCCCCCTCCTCCCACTCGCCAAACATCCAACGGCTATGGACCACCGCCAATTGCGCCACAGGGAGGATATAATGTAGGGCCACCGGGTGCACAGTACCAAGCATACAATCCGGGTGCTGCAACGATGTCCTCGCATGCACCCCCGCGACCGTACCAGGGTCGTCCCGTCTACCCCCGACCACAACGCTTAGATTCTAGACCTGGCGCACCACCCCAATACCCGGACCCCGGGACCTTGGGCGGCCAATGCCTCCTCCTGCTTTGAATTCTGATACGACAAGATCACGATCGCTGGCAAAACTGAGCGGGCCATCATCCTACCACCCCCCGCTGCCGCCACCCAGTTCTGCGAGTGCCTCTCGCCGTGAGCCGTACCACCCAGGAGCTCCATCAATGACCCAATTAGGACGACCAGTTCCAGAGAGACATGTTAATGAGCGAGCTATGTCGATGACTGCATATGGACCCGGGGAACATCCCCATATCATGGGCAGCGGACGATCTATTCCCCATCGGCGACCGCCCTCTGGCCATGAGCAATCAGCTCCTCCAAGATTCGATTCAATGCCGACAAATGTAGGGGAGAACTACGTCAGAAATCGACCCCCAAGCGATGCCTCGAGCAGATCCCGTACGATGTCAATTGCATCGACTATTGCCCCGGACCGCACGATGAGTGTTCAGAGTGGAACAACACAGGTGTCCCTCGGCCAGACTACCCTCCACTCTAGCGACTCCCATCGACGTGTGCCTGTTGTCTACCCTGCTCTGCTTTCTCGGGTCGCGGATGTCTTTCGGGAGAAGGTATCACTTGGCGAGCGACAGAAGAACGGTCTCTCGTATCAGAACGCTTTTTCTGGCACTGATGCAGTAGACTTGATCTCTTCAATTGTCCGGACAAGCGACCGAAACCTTGCTCTTCTGTTAGGTCGTGCACTGGATGCCCAGAAGTTTTTCCACGATGTCACCTATGACCACCGTCTCCGAGACGCTCCAGGTGAAGTGTATCAATTCAAGGAGACTATGGGTGAAGAAACTCAGGGATCAGAGATCAATGGCGTTTTTACTCTCTTGACTGAGTGTTATTCACCAACCTGTACTCACGACAGTCTCTGCTACTCCATTGCCTGCCCACGAAGATTGGAACAGCAAGCAAGGCTTAATCTGAAACCTCAGCCGGTACTGAGAACTTCGGGATCGCATGGTAGCTTGCACATGGATGATGATGATGACAATGACAACCAGAAGCTCTGGATCAACATGGTCCCCAAAGAAGTTTCTGACGCCATCGATGACCGTGAGAAGAAACGGCAAGAAGTCATCTTTGAGATCATGTACACTGAACGTGATTTTGTTAAGGATTTGGAGTATTTGCGAGATTTCTGGATGCGTCCACTGCGTGCAGCGGGTACCACAACTACCTCCCCCATCCCGGAGCATCGCCGCGAGAAGTTCATCCGAACTGTGTTTGGAAACTGTCTAGAAGTTTTGAAGGTTAATAGTGGTCTCTGTGAGTCTTTGAACGCTCGACAAAAAGAAAGTCACGTTGTTCAGACTGTTGGCGATCTTTTCCTTCAGCATGTACCCCGTTTCGACCCCTTCATCAAGTATGGAGCCAATCAGCTTTACGGAAAGTACGAGTTTGAAAAGGAGAAAGCTTCAAATCCGAACTTTTCCAAGTTTGTCGACGATACTGAACGTCTCAAAGAGTCTCGAAAGCTAGAGTTGAACGGCTATCTTACAAAGCCCACAACCCGTCTTGCTCGATACCCGCTTCTTCTTGAGTCTGTTCTGAAACATACAGCCGAAGACAACCCGGACAGTGAAGATATTCCCAAAGCAGTGAAGCTCATTAAGAGTTTCCTATCCCGTGTCAATACCGAGAGTGGAAAGGCTGAGAACCACTTCAATTTGGTCCAGTTGAATGCGGCTTTGAAGTTTGCCCCGGGTGATTATGTGGACCTAAAGCTTACTGAGGAGAACCGCCAAATGCTCACCAAGATGGCCTTCAAGAAATCCACGGCAGAAAGCTCTGAAGTTACGGCATATCTTTTCGATCACGCTGTTCTTCTGGTGCGCATAAAGATGGTAAACAAGCGCGAGGAATACCGTGTCTACAAGAAGCCTATCCCTCTCGAGCTTCTGGTAATTGCCCAGATGGAAGAGGTCCTTCCACGGCTGGGAATTGCTAAAAGACCTTCATCTAGCCTTTTAGTAAACAAAGCAGCAGTGAATCCACCACCTGCCAAAGATGGTGGGCTGCCGATTACATTCCGACACCTGGGCAAGGGAGGCTACGAGCAAACCCTATACGCCACATCTCCAACTCAGAGACGGAAATTTATCGAGATGGTCGAAGAACAACAGAGAAAGCTTTGGGAACGCAACAGCAATTTCTACAACAAGACCATCCTTTGCGAGAAGTTCTTCAACGCCGTCAACCGGGTGAATTGCCTGGTTCCAATTGGTTAGTATCAATCATGTGGCAGTTCTCGTATATGACTTAATTTTCTAACAATGCACTAGATGGAGGGCGAAAGTTGGTCTATGGTACAGATAGTGGTATCTATGTGTCCGAGCGATGGCCCAAGGAGAAGTCGGCTAAACCACGGCGTGTCCTCGAGGCTAGTCAGGTCACCCAAATCGATACTTTGGAAGAGTACCAGTTACTGCTTGTCTTAGCCAACAAGAGTCTTTCCTCGTATCCTATGGATGCTCTCGAGTTGGCTGAAGGCCAGAATTCTATTGCTAAGCGTCCAAAGAAGATTCAGGGTCACGCAAATTTCTTCAAGGTTGGCATTGGTCTTGGTCGGCACCTCGTGTGTTCAGTGAAGACCTCAGCTATGTCAAGTACAATCAAGGTCTACGAGCCCATGGACAATCTGGCCAAGGGTAAAAAGAAGTCTGCTGTCAGCAAGATGTTCCAGAGCGGCCAGGATACACTGAAGCCATTCAAGGAGTACTACATTCCTGCTGAATCTTCGTCAATCCACTTCCTTCGATCAACACTGTGTGTTGGCTGTGCCAAGGGCTTTGAAGTTGTCAGTCTAGAGACCACTGAAACACAGTCTCTGCTTGACCAGGCCGATACCTCCCTTGATTTTGTTGCACGCAAGGAGAACGTCAAGCCTATTCATATCGAGCGTATGAATGGCGAATTCCTTCTGAACTACAGTGATTTCTCTTTCTTTGTCAACCGCAACGGATGGCGCGCTCGTCCAGACTGGAGGATCTCCTGGGAGGGCAATCCGAATGCATTTGCCCTCTCCCCTCCGTACATCCTGGCATTCGAGCCCAACTTTGTAGAAATCCGTCATGTTGAGACAAGTGAATTGATACACATCATGACTGGGAAGAACATTCGCATGTTGCATTCTTCCACTCGCGAGGTATGTATTAGTCATAGGCAAATACCCTAATCATGTACTGACCAACTATTGCTAGATAATATATGCCTATGAAGATGAAGCAGGTGAGGATGTGGTTGCCAGCTTGGACTTCTGGAGCAAGCCACAACAGGTTTGATCTCTGAAGTCTACATGAAATTTTCAAATATCTCCCTGCGTGTCCACGAAGTTGTGTTCTGGAGAATGGATTCTAGCCCAATTTACCGGGGCCATCAATCCTCTTACCTAACAAAGTATGGTATGTTAGCATGCTACGGTGTCTTATGTTTACACCTGGCTGTGTATTGCTCATAACCCAACCCTCAGCCTGCCCTCTTCTTTCTTCAAAAGGGCCCTCAAGACCTTTCTACCTTTTCAATTCTCTACGTGTACAATGGAGCGCAAATACCCTTGCGTGTCTGCTTTTTCTTCTCTTACCATTTCCTGTTGCTCTGTTTCGTCTTTTTGCATATTTCAACTCGTCTTTTCCTTAAAATTTTAGTTCTATTCAGCCCCCACCCCCTTCTTCCCTTCCTGTTCTATTTTCTGCTTCCTTCGCATGGCTTGCAAAGTGATGCCCATGTTTTTTTCAACTATTTTTCTTTTTTATCTTTGTGCTATTGAACTTGAGGTATCTACTTCTATCTCTAATGCCATTGATGTGGAATATTACATATCAGTTGCATTTTCATAAATATGAATGTCTTTACTTGCTACGTATTCTTCCAAGGCTGGGCCAGCATCTGCATTCCCTTGACTTTGCCACCTGCAACTTTGGCAGGCTCAGAAATCTTTACGCCAGAGTCTTCATGTCACTGTGATCACCGGGGCCAAACGAGAGTCGTTGAAGCCGCTTAAATACCACCTAAACACCAACCTGGTAGTGCAATATACAGGGGAGGTGGGTCCATAGAGCATTGATGGGGGTTCTGAACTCGTAAACAACGCCGTTACATGCATAGACCTCAGGACTAACTATATCATGCGCTCCTTCCAAGGTTCTATCGTGGATATTATATGTTCTTTATGCAACCATGTCAAGAAGAGTGATATATGTCCTACCTAGCCCTAGTTTTGTTTCAACAAAGCTTGGAACACGATAGGGTATATATACTCCATAGACAGTGCCAGATCACGGCAGGAAATCCTACCCAGGTGGTGAATAGATACGCTACCTAGGTATATACCTCCAGGGCTGGGTGATCTCTAAAATCAACACATGGACTGGAAGTAAAAAAGAGGCGAAGATGCTTTTTCTTCCTCATTTACTAAAAGGGCTAGGAAGACATTGAAAAAGAAGCTAGGGACGAGATATTGGGTAAAACAAAAGAGGAGAGGGAATCTTGCTGCGCTGTGGACTTTGGACTCGCCAAGAATGAAAATAGGAGAGGTTACCCAGCTGGGAAGGTAATGAGATAGGGAGCGGACGGGGATAAAGGCAGATGTGTATGATCCCATGGCCGACGAAGTTTGATGAAAATGAAAAGAATAATGAAACGGAAAAGGTGGTCGTAGTCGGGGTCTACCCGAGCCAAGGAAATCAGTGGGCTCGAGGGAATGGTAAGATGTTGAGGCAACACAAAGAACAATGATCGTAGCCACAGTCAAGGCTTGAAGAGAAGAAAAGAACCCCCAACCTGTCGATGTGCTCCGAACTCGCAGAGGCTGAAGGATCATTGTCGAAAGCTGAAGCGTTGCATTCTATTTCGGAATCTTGTCCATATTTTTGGCAGACACCATGAAGAAAAATTGAAAGAAGTAAAAAAAAAAGCTATTAACGTGAATAAACAGTCAATATTATCCCCATAAACAGAAACAAACTTCGTGCCACAAAGTCCATGATATTGGCACGAACGGTATCACATTTCGAACCGGCGCCCCGCTGAATGAGCCGTATCCGTATCTTTGCCAGTATATTTCTAAGCCTCTCCGTTGAATTCGTTGGAGTTGACATTCTGGCTTGCCTCGCGGGCCATGCGGGCCTCAATCTCTTTGAGTTGGCTCTCACGGGCCAACAACTCCTGTCGCTTTTCGGCAATCTCACGCTGCACTTTGATTTCGATCTCACGCAACTTCTCCTCCTCGCGACGGAGTTGCTCCTCCTTGAGACGGACGGACTGGGAGGCAAGGTCCTCAGGGTTCAAGGTGGAATCGTGGTTTCTGTAGTTTTGGTGAGTAAATTTATCAAGCTCAAATTCATAAAACCAGTAGGGATTAACATACCCAGAACCATCCACACTCTTGCTGAGCTTCTCGGTACGGTAGTTTTCGTAAAGGAAGTCGTGGGTGATCTCCTTCAAGTCGGCCAAATGGCTGTGGAGGAGAGCGCTGCGAATAGCGAGGAAGTCGGAGTGTCGGGGGTTCTCAACCTCGACCACACCCCAGGGGTACTGTCGTGCGCGCACTTTGCGGCTGTCAATCTCAACGAAATCCTCGGAACCAACAATAGCGAATGGCATCAGTCCACGGAGCTCAGCGTTCTCCTCAACAGTATCCTCATCATCCTCCTCGATATCGTAAGGGAAGTTGTAAACGGGAATGCGGTAGTGCTCAATATCCTCCATGATCAACTTCTTCGACTCAGCCAATTCTGAGGGGGTGAGGGAGTCCGCCTTTCCAATGACGGGAATGACATTAACGCGAGGGGACAAACGCTTCATCAATTCGATATCGAGTTCGCGAAGGCCGTGGCCGGTGGGGGTGATGAAGTACAGCAGAACGTGGACACGGTTGTCTCTGAAGCGTGGGTTACGCTTGATCCGGGACTCCTCTGCAAGAATATCATCATATTGGCGCTCAAGATAACCAACAATTTCGCCAAAGCTGTAGTAATAATAATCGGTTAGCGGGAGAAGGTTGGGGTATTTCGTTGGTCGGTAGAGACATGCCTGGCCTCGTTATCAATCTGGTCACCGAAGCCGGGGGTATCAACGATAGTCAAAGAGATACGGGTTCCCTCCTCATCAAGTTCAAGCTCTGTTTGTTGATTTTTGATTAGCGCTTGATTGGATTTTGTGGATTGAATATTCGAGTCACCTACCGACAGTGGCCGGCTTGATACGAACGCCCTCTTCGATGTGAGCATTAGCGGCGTCGTCGGCATCCTTGCCTTCCAGTACTGTCTTGCCACAGAGGGTGTTCACGAAGGTTGTGCGACCTAGAATCAGGAACGGTCAGGAGTCAATTGGGCAGGATACGATATGAGGGGATGTGCGGGCGTACCAGTTCCGCTGGCACCGCAGACCATCAGACAGAACTGAATTCCCTTCTTGACATTCTTCTTGCGGCGAATCTTAATCTGCCCACGATGGGGACTCATGTTAGCTCTGTGGACTCTTTTGGAGAAGTATGGGGCAGCAGCGGATTCAAGGTGGGAAAAGGGGAACATACCGCATTGAGGGCCGACGACATGGTGGGCTGATGGAAAAAGGAAAAAACAGGAACCAAGGGCGATAGAAGAAAGAGATTCCAAATGAAGGAATCAGTAAAAAGAAAGAATGGAAAGTGATAAAACTCTCCTGAAGGTCTGGACGGAGTAGTAATGTTGTAGGGGGAAGGAAAGGGGGGAAACAATGATGAACCCTAGACGGGCCAATCACGGGGCGCTATGTTTCTACTTCTCAAGTCTGGGGTTTTTGGAGCTTTGATTTTGTAGCGTTATGCATTGATTTCTTACAATTCTCTGGGTACAGCTATGAATATGTAATCCTATTAAATAATTAAAGATTTCCACCAAGTTGAATAACTAGAAATGAGGAGAATTACTGTCACTCACTCTCATTTCTTAGCTCTTAGATGCTCAGGGGTTGCGGGTCCTGGCCGGTTGGGTTATGTAACATGTAAGCCTGAGGCATGAATATGGATCGTGACTGCACACTGTGACTCCGCTACGTCCCGCATTTTCTTATCGCAGATCTTAAATGCGCAACTCCAGGTGAGGCGCGACAGACTTCGTCTGGCAATATTCGTCCGTTTTTAGAATAACTACCTTCCAAGTGTCTACCACTAGCCACTCCATCAACTACTCCTGCGTTGAACCCCGTCATGCTTTACAACAATGAATACCCGCCAAAATATCGATGAGACCGTGGGGCCCTATTCGCTATCGGCTACCTTCAACAGCGATAGCAGCTGCTTCTCGGTTGGCTTGGAATCTGGATTCTGTGGTAGGTGGCTGTCTGGGCGGCTCGTATGAGCTTGTCAGGCGCTTGAATTGAGATTATTACCGAGGCTAATATTAGTATCATTTTCAGTGTTCAATGCCAGCCCGTGTGAGCTCAAGGTCTCAAGAGGTGAGCCCCTTAAGTACTTTGGTTTGTTTGCACATGATCACCTCTAACATATATGTTATTTTACTATTTAGACTTCAATGCTGGCATCAGTGTAGTAGAAATGCTCGGTCAGTCGAACTACCTTGCCATCGTCGGTGGAGGTCGGAACCCGAAGTTCCCCCAGAACAAGGTATATTCAATTCTCTTAATTGAACTCTAAGATAGTTGCTGATCATCTCTAAATCACAGCTAGTTATATGGGACGATGCCAAACAAAAAGCCGCCATTACACTCGAATTCCGTACATCCGTTCTCGGGGTGCGCCTCTCTAGATCCAGAATCGTCGTCGCATTATTGAACAGCATCCATGTGTTTGCCTTTTCGACTCCCCCAAAGAAACTTTCTGTCTATGAGACTTCGGATAACCCGCTGGGATTGGCATGTTTGGGTCCCAAACTGATCGCTTTCCCGGGTCGGTCGCCAGGACAGGTGCAGCTAGTAGAGATAGAGACCGGGAACATCACTATCATCCCAGCCCATAGTTCACCTTTACGATCCATGGCTTTAAGCCCCGACGGAGAAGTCTTGGCAACTGCAAGCGAGGCTGTAGGTATTCGCAGATATTGTAGTCCTACTATTCACTGACACTTTCAGGGCACGCTAATTCGGGTATTCTCTACTTCAAACTGCACAAAATTGGCGGAGCTGCGCCGGGGTGTAGACCATGCTGCGATATTTTCTCTCTCATTCTCTCCGTCTAATACTCTACTTGCGGTAACATCCGATAAATCAACATTACATGTTTTCGATGTACCTCACCCGCGTGTCGCTCGCCGCAGTCAGTCTCCAGCAGTTGTGGCAGATGAAGGATCAAATCTGAAGTGGGGTATCTTGGGCAAACTACCATTGCTTCCACGAGTATTTTCGGATGTGTACTCGTTCGCCAGCGCCCATTTTGAGATAGGCGATGAAAAGATACCAGGATCCCCCACTCCGCAGCCTCTGGGATCACTTGGCCGGCCAGCCAAGGGTGTTATCGGATGGATCGATGATCAGACCATATTGGTGATTGGGTCTGGCAGAGAAGGGCGCTGGGAGAAGTTCATCCTTCGTGATGGCGACGATGGAAAGAGGTATTGCATGCGAAATGGTTGGAAACGATACCTCGGCAGTTGAATTTTGAAGTCATTTTCCGGTGACACAGTGCGGCTGGAGGATCAATTTGCTTTACAGCTGGCTTGAAACTCATCAGAGACTTGTGTGTTGCGCAAAATATCAGTCAAATCATTAATAACGAATAATTAAGCTTAGATACCATAGACAATCAAAATCTCCATGTGTGCTTTTTCAGAGGCGATCATTTCTGTCTCAGTCTCTTCGATCTCTGGTATGCTTCCAAGGTCCAGGCGAATGAGATTTTGATGTTCTATCTCTTCTCGATCTCTCAGATCTTTCCGGAGTATGGTCTCTTTGTGGTCTCTCAGATCTGTCCGGGGAATAGTCTCTTCGAGATCTTTCGGACCTTTCTGGAGTACGGTCTCTTCGAGATCTCTCGCTTCGATCTATTGACCGACGCCTAGATTTTCTATCCCGATCCGAAGAACGATGCCGGCGATGGTGTCGGCTAGATCTTTCTCTGCTGTGATTTCGTCGCCTAGTTGATTTGGTTTCTCTTTGGTATTTCTCAATCGCACGGGCAACCTCTTCCTTCTTTTCCTCAACAAGGAACTCTTTCATAGGATCCTCTTCGTCGTGATTCTGGATGAGCTCCTGGAGTTCTCTCTCTTCTTTAAGAATAGGCCGCAGCTCTTGTCTGTCGGCATCGCCTGTCCGTCGATCACCGCCTCTCTCTTCTTTGCGCTCGTCAATAACCGCGTCGCCCATCAGCTTTGCAACATTGTTGTCCTCCTCCTCGTCATCGCGTTTTTTGTATCGCGTATGATCGACTCGTAGCATACGACCAAGTATTGTTGCACCGCCAAGGTTATCCACTGCGAGATCGGTGCTGCGCTGGTCCTCATATTTAAGAAACGCGAAGCCTCGACTCTTTCCTGTTTCCTTGTCGCGAGCCAGATTGATATGCACTGGCTCTCCATACTGTGAGAATATTGTCACAATATCACCCTCGGTAAGATCAAATGGAAGTCCTCCGATGTAAATGTATGCTGTATCGCGGTAGTCTGCATGCCATGATGCTTCAGGTGGTCTACGAACAGGTCAGAGAGTTAGAAAACATAGACATTGAAGTCAGTGACAACTTACATGGCATGTTCTAGCTCTTTTTTATTGAGAGCCTGGACTTGGCGAATGGCATTCATGGTGTTGGTTGAAGGAAGAAAGACGGAGAAATCCAAGCTTAAGAAGCTTATTGAGTGGCAGAATAATTGGTAGCCTCAGGCCGTCGATATCCAAGATTATAATTCGGACTTCAGTACGGAGTACATATACCTGGGTAGTAGGTAGTATTGAAGTTATAGGCAGAAGATCTAGTATCTATCTTCACCTACCCAGGTAGCCTCTACTTTATATTGAATACTAGTAGTCATACTATCCATATGTGCTGAATAATATAACTTTTTTCCTTCTAATTTTTGATATCACCACCTTGAAAATCTTGAAAAGGAAGAGGATGGCTTATTAGAAGATATATAGAGAGCCTTAGAAGAGAAGAGAGTGAACAATACCTAGTTACCTAGCTCACTTTACGTACCGTTTTTTCAATGCCAGGTGGAGATTTCCTATTTCACGTGCCGCTTTTATGAGGGCGCTCAGGGTCAGGGTCACTGGAGCTGCGCTGCGCATTATCATCACGTGATAGATAAGTGATGACCAATCAACACTCAGTGAGCACTTAGTAATTGTGATTGGCTGCTCACTGATCGCTCACTGATTACTAAGGGCATATAGCACTCGGCCCCACAATGCTGTTCCTTGATTGTTGTGGTTTCTTCCATGCTGAATCGACCTCTAGGGCTGTATTATTCCAAGGTTTGCAGTCCTGCCTCAAGTGTTCCCGGCTTCAATATTTAGGTAGGTAATTGTTGGAAAATGGAACAAAGCAGTCATGTGATCAAATTGTTACTTTATAATAGATAGCAAATTAAGAATGAAACTCAGACTTTACAACCACTTCAAAGGACACATAGATATCATAGGGGCGTAAAGCGTTTCCTGTGATAGGTGTCAGAAGTGGGCGTTAGCCTCTTATCAACTTTATCGAGTTGCTATACCCACCGGTGTACCGACAGTAATACATAGACCCGGGATTCCACCTGGGAAAAACGAGAGGACTTCACCCTTGCAAACTTCCAAGGTTAGAACATATAGAATGTAACTATATATCATGACAGGATATTGAGAATCAAACACTCCCGCTCATAGGCTCAGACTGAAAATCTAACAGCAATTGTGAGAGATACACACACCCTTCTTCAGGTAATGAGGGTCTAAAATTAAGTATGATTTATGTAACGTATGTAAGGCCTGGTTAGTCCTATCTTGATCTGTTCCACGTATGATTTTATTGACACCTTGTGTACGTAGAAGACAGGCATCTAACATGGAAGTAGCTTTAAGATCCTTTTTTCCTCTCTAAATCTTTCCTGAGCTTAGACATCATGATCGCACCCAAACGACCAAGTGAGACTTTACATGAGTCGACTCACGAGCAACTTGAACAGAAAGATCATGATATCAATTTGGAGGTCGCTCGGTCTCGTAAACGCCTTAAGCCCCAGTCATCATTTGACAATCAATTCTGGGCACAAGCTGTCACCGTCGATGAGTTATTGCAGGATCGAGCAGATGTCAAGCGTGCCATTTCGCTGGGGAATTTTGAGGCAAGCGAGATGGATTGGGAAAAGACAAACGAAGCGAAGAAGCTGTTTGAGGAGATGCGCGCCAATGAAATGAATCTGAAGATCTCTAAGGCCCATCGGAGCGCTGCAACTTCTCATAGTGAAGGGAACACCATGTGCCTACCCCTCATGAAGTTCTTTACGACAAGTAAGCTTGGGCACGGAATAAGTTTTACAGGCGCTGGAGCTCGAAATACATCTGATCAATCCAATTTTCGAAATCAAATGATCGATGTGGCTCAAAGGGATTTGGCCTATATGTAGACTTGCTCTGGTGTCCAGTATTAAGATGCTACACCGAGTGCCAGGCAGCCCACTTATTCCCACAGAAAACTGGACAGCCGACAATGGCTCGATCTTCGGAAAAACTGCAAAGGAAGATCTCTTCTCAGTAAAGAATGGTCTCTTAGTGGTTTCAGCAATCGAGAAGTATATGGATAGTGGAAAATTCGTGATTATTCCGGATCTTGAGAATAATTCGATAAAGACCGCTCCAGTCTCTTGGCTGAACCATAGCCAAATGGCATATAAGTTGAAGATCCTTGATCATAACTGGGAGAAGCTCGACGTAGTTATTCATTCTTGCAACCCCTTGCTCCTTTCTGATGTATTAAATCCTAGAGCAAGACGGAATTTCAGATATATTTTTTGTCGAGGGATGAAGATTTTAATCATGATTCATATCCTGCTCTGAACTTGGATACTTATTTACTCTCTAGTAGTACTCTTGCCACAAACGCAATAATTTTCTTGCGAGAGTCCCAAGAAAATCTTGAAAGGGTGATTGGACTTGGGTAAACTCTCCGGAAACCAGTCTATACTTCAAGTGGCATTTGGATGGTCGCATGGAGTGAAGGCTCTATTAAATTTAGGTGCAGAGGCCAAAACTTGGTCCAGGTTTTTCACTAGACAGATTTCCTTGTATGGGTCTTAATGCAACTTCGTGTAGTTGCAGCACACGTTTATTATATGCCTAGGTAGTAGGTGGCATGACACATCTACTTTAAGTCAAGCTCCGTGCGAGGCACTATCTCTGAGTACTTCTAGGGGCTCTTGGATGAACATTGTACTTTTCGGAAGACGGGAATTCTGACGGGGCCAACTTATCCGGCCTGATCAAGCTCACTTGTATCTGAAATAAGCAGTACTAAAAGATGAATCTAGCTTCTAGTATTTAATAATGAAACATGGCATTTTCAATATAAATCTGGGCATAGCACTCAATACTCGAGTTGACTGGTAAACCCTTTTTGAGTCAAAGGATATATGAGATTCATTGAAATAGTTACGTTTATTTAGTGCGCTTGAGCTCATACATAGTCAACATAGGTACTTATCTAAAATCTATCGAGACCATGCAAATCGACCCCTTGATCATGCTGCCACAGAGCTCGGGTAGCTGCCCATACTATAATATTGTGACGCTGTGACGAGTTCACAGTAAATCCCACCCTACGTGTATGCCCTCTTCGGATATCAAATCTGCCAATTTTTCTCATAAGCATTCGCGCTCCCGTACCATACCTCGGCAAAGCTAACAATTCTGCTAGTAAAGAAAGCTCAAAGCTTTATTGACGTTTTCCGTACTTGGATTTACTTGGATTTACGTTAGTCAACACAACCATGCTATCGTGGTCACATTACCAGAACTAGGAAAGTACTGGAAACATATTATTGTGATCCTTGCCGATAAGACTCGGACTCCGGGCGGAGAATAAAACAATATCCGAGCCCATCCAGCCTTGAGTTGATATATCCTACCTTACCCATTGCATCCAAAGGAGTATATAAGTATATCCCATCTACACTTTTGACTTGGATTTTCTGAAAAAGGGTTAACTTGGCATTTTGTGCAGCCATTGCTTCAATCAAGCTCGTGAATTCATTAACAAAATTTGAAGGCACGAAAAATGATCTCGGCATCAGTCTCCAGTCATCGTCTCGCTGAAGAGAGATTTTGCTCCCCCTCACTCCGAAGTTCGAATCTTGTAAGGCATCTTGACGGATCTAATCTGGTTTTCTGTTTTATCTACACGTTGGGCCCGGTACTTTTGTTCAATATCTATCTGCCTTGGAAATACTGGAAACTACGAAATGAGCAAGTGAAAGTGAACAGAAATTATGCAGGTGGCCTGAAGATGGTTTGTTTACTCCAAGTTCTTCCCAATCCTCAGTTTTTGCTCTGACATTGAACTTCATTTCAAGATATTTTCATTCAGCCTGGTATTCATAGAACTTGTCCTTGCGATACTTGAGATTCAGGCAGCATCAAATGCGCTGTATGTGTACCTGGCTGCCGGTGCTTTTATTGGTTTATTAAGTATTCCACTCTTCTCCTTTTTGAACCATGGCCGGTCGATTCGTCCATTTGACGCTCTGAACTCTCTATTAATTGTCTCAATCTGTGTCGACCTTGCCCAGGGGTTTTTTCTATACTCGAAAGAAAAGGGATGTCAGGTGTCGCCTCTGAACTTGGCTTTGATCATCATAAAAATTGGGCTTTTAGGTCTAGAACTAAGAAGCAAAAGGTCGATTCTACATGAACCATGGCAACGGAATCGTTTGAAGAAACTGAAAGCTTTCTGAATCAGGCTTTCTATTGGTGGATAAAATCTTTGATACGAGATGGATATTCAAAAATATTAAAAGCGACGGATCTACCTCCAGTCCCTGATGCATTATCCTCCAGACACTTAAAAGAGAGAATGATTCATCACTAGGAGGACCGAGGTGGGTAGGACTCGACTTTTGAAGTCAACTCGTTAAAAGAAAACTAATCTATTCACTTACAGTAAACCCTGAGAAGCGACATGCGCTATTACTAGCAACGTTAAGAAGCACATTAAGCAAAAATCTATGGGCTGTTCCATTTATACTGATTTCGATTGGTCTGAGATACGCGTAGCCAATTTTGATTTCTAGATTGATTCGCTATATCAGTGACCCTCCAAGCAAAGACTTGCGTCAACAAGAAGCCGTCAAGTTAATCCTTGTTACCGTTTTAATCTACGTTGGGCTAGCTGTCAGTGACTGCTCTCTCCCAAGGTTCTTTAGATTCACTTACATGAAAATAGGTTTTCAAAGGTCGACGAGAAACTGCAGAGCGCCGAGTAGCAATCGCGACGAAAGGCTCACTGATGGGTATTCTGCACAAGAAAACCTTGAAGTCTGATAACAATGGTCATTCTGTGATCACACTCGTCAGTAGTAACGTTGAGGACCTTTAAAGGGCCATGAAATGGGTTCATGTCATATGGTCTTCGTTCCTCTCGATGTGTCTAGGCCTATATCTGCTTACATCTAAGCTTGGGTGGGTCGGCATAGTGCCTTATTTATGCTGATCGGTAAAAGATTTATAATATCTGAGGCATAAAATGCAATTTCTAATATAAATATCTTAGCTGCATCACAAGCTGGAAATTGGGTCTCTAAGCACTTCACAGGCAAACAGAAAGCATGGAGTGAGGCAACGCAGACTCGAGTGGACCTAGTCAAAATCCTGCTAGAGCATCTACAAAAAATTAAGATGATGGGCTACTCCAGCGTGATGGAGCTCAAGGTGTAGACAGCGCGCGAGAGTGAAATAAAAGCAGGTGTTGCTACTTACTGGCTTAATATTATCCTAATCTTTTGTGGTAAGAGGAATCTTTCTTGGTCTGAATTTCGCTCTTCGCACTAAGAAAGTATCTGTTAGCAACATTTTTGAACGCCCTTAGGCCTGCGATTATACTTGGAATATACACGGTTTATGCCAAACTAACTAACCACCCTCCGCTTGATACTGATCGTGCTTTCACTTCTTTTGCTCTAATCCAGATGGTCACGTAGCCCGTAAATTCGATTATGTTTATCCTGCCTGGATTGCTCACAGCCATAACCACATTTGACAGGGTGCAAAAGTTTCTCACTAGGCCTATTCACCAAAACAGTCGCGAATTAGGTCGAGATGCTATTAAACCTTATAGCCATGATAACCAGCTATACCGAGATTTGCTAATAGACAATGCTGGTAACACCGATAACACCGAAGACTACGCGATATTAATCCAAAATACAACGGTTCAGTGCAAAGAGGCAGAAATCCCTATACTGAAAGACATCAGCAAGAACATTAAGCCTAGATGGCTTATGCTTCTTACTAGACCAACGGGATCTAGGAAAACATCCCTTGCTCGGTTAATTATCGGAGAAGGTCGACTTCAGAGTGGAAAGATATTAATACTAAGTGACAAAGTTGCTTACTATGCTTAGTCCCCTTGGCTGAGAAATGGTACGATTCGCGACATCATAGCAGGCCCACCGGGGTCCAAGGTGACCGATGAGAAGTGGTATAAACAAGTTATTTTTGCTTATGACTTGGTTTCTGATTTTCAGAATCTTCCCTATGGCGATAATACTTAAGTGGGAGACCGGGGTATCTCTATATCTAGAGGTCAAAGATAAAGACTGGTGAGTGATCCCGTCTATTATAGATATGCGTCAACACGCTAATCCTAAAGGCTCTTGCTTATATAATATACTCGAAACTTGATATTCTGGTTCTCGATGATGTGTTTAGTGTATTAGATACTAGGACTATAAGCCGTATCATGCACAGACTCTTTAGTCCAGATGGTCTTCTACGATAATTCAATAAAACTATAATCTTGGTCACTCATTCTAGTGAGTCTCTCGCCAATTTCTTGATACAAATTTTCTGGGGCGCTAATTTTTGATCAAGCTCACATACTACAAGATTCTGATTGGATCGTCATTCTTAACTCCGATGGATCAATGCGTGAACAAGGGACCTAGCATCAGCCCTAAATTCAGGCTCTCTATCAAAGTTCGGAAATTCACTAAGGTGCTAGAACAATAAAGAATTGGGACGAAATAGAGCCAGAAGACAAGTTTCTCCCTGTCTGCTAAACCAAAACAGCTCCGTCCTATCAAGAATCTTTAGACCCTCTTCGAAAGAATGGGGATAGTGCTGTATATAGCTACTACATCAGTATAATTGGCGGATACCGCCTTTTATCTGCAATACTGATATTCCTCTCATCTGCGATTTTCGCCATCCTGATCCAGAGCTGGCTTCGGATCTGGACTGAAAGTAGCACTATAAGCCAACACATTTGGTTTTATCTTAGATTTTACGTTGCTTTGGCTATCGGACATTGGATTTCATTGATAGGGATAGGCATAATGCCACTTCTAGTCGTGCCTATATCTAGCAGGGCTCTATATAGTCAAATACTAAACATAGTCATCAAGGCGCCTTTATCATTCATCACGTTAACCGACATTGGTACGACACTTTCGAGGTTTACTTAGGATATAAAACAGATCGATCGTCAGCTTCCGGGTCAAATTGCGGCACTAGGAAGCCAAGTCTTTAAACTCTTAGCCCAGCTCATTCTGCTTTATATGGCCTAGTCATATAACCTGATCACATTTCCCCTTCTTGTTCTGGCAGTTTATCTGATTCAAAAGGTATACCTTTGCACCAGTCGACAACTTCGATTTCTGAGCATAGAGGCAAATTCCTTACCCAATAATAGCTTTGTAGAAACTGTTCAAGGAATAGCTACTATCCATGCTTTTGGCTGGGAACGGGAGTATGCTTTAGATAACGATCGGGCATTTGATGAATCGCAAGTCCCGTCCTACACATTACTTACTATTAAGCAGTGGCTTTCGCTGGTGCTAGATTTGATTATCGCCGCCGTAGCACTATTCAATGTTACTTTTATCGTCACACTAAAGGGTGGTGAGATAGCCGGCGATATCGGCATTAGTATGAATGTACTCCTCACAATCAACATCGTACTAATAATCACTATCCAGATATAGGCAAGTTTTGATACATCCCTCGGTGTCATTTCACATATCAGAACATTTGCTATAACCATTACACCGGAGTCCGAGCCCAAAGAGGAGGCTCCCCTCCCAGATATATGGCTAACTAGAGGTGAAGTTGAGTTTAATAACATTACCGCCGACTATGCCAGTGCTGGTGAACTCACTCACGCAATTAATCATGTCTCCTTTCATATGGCACCGGGCGATAAAATCGGTTTAGGCGGTAGAACTGGTAGTGGCAAGTCCTCTACCCTGCTTAGCCTCTTGCGAATGATTGAGCTATCTGATGGAACGATCACGATTGATGGGTTAGACATAGTCTCCGTCCCCCGAGAAAAAAGTTCGATCGCAGATAATTACAATTCTATAGGATGCATTCATTGTCCCAAGTGATTCCATTCGTCAAAATCTGGATCTTCTAGGCGTTAATTCGGATGATGACATCGTTGAAGCTCTGAGAAAGGTCCATCTATGGCCTATCTTGGAGGCAAGAGCTTCAAACATTGAATTATCACCGGGTATTTACCTGGACGTACCGATGCAGGAGTGGTCGCTTTCGTATGGCCAGTCACAGCTTTTCGCTATGGCACGCGCTCTTTTGCTTCGACATTCTCGCGGAAAACTAGTTCTTTTCGACGAAGCTACAAGTAACATTGACAAGGAGACGGACTTATTGATTCAGCAAGTGATACACGAGGAGTTTTGGCAATACACAATGATCGTAGTAGCCCATCGACCAGAGACTATTTCACAAAGTGATTCGATCATCGTAATGAAAAATGGAAGGATTGTCGAACAGGGATCGCCTGATTTATTGCTACAGAAAGGAGAATCGCTTAGGTCCATATTCGGTAATGAAGATTGATACGGCACGCGCTAGATTGATGGAAGTGAAAAAGACTTGATGCATTTCATAACAGGCTACTTAGTGTAGTGGGAAGCCCTAGAAGGCGGTCTGCGATGGCGGAATCGAGTTAGACCATTTACCAAGAAGTTGTGATAGTTACAGAATGGACACCTTTACACACATCTTCACTTTTTGACTTCCTACTTTCATTGAGCTTTCTTTCGTGGTTGTGGCTGGTTTTTCTTGGCTAAATCAATCTACACGTCCTAACAGTGCTACCTAGAGCGTTTCCCATTTCACTAGGTAGATGAGAAAGATACCTTGGCCCTTGGCTCTCGAATGAACGTTCGAAACAAAAAGGTCAAAAGATAGGCCGGAATTATTTTCTTCAAACTTCAAAGGCAACCATTTAGGTGATACAAGAGGATAGATTTTTTGTCATGGGCTAAGATCCGCATCGAATCCCATCGCGTGCATAACATGATCTACTTCCTGGAAGCTCTTCCAGTGTATATTCTAGACGGTGAAAACTGCGGTTGGTGCCTGTAGATGCAGGGGCTTACTACGCTGTAAGATTTATTTATTACAATATATAAATACTCTTCACTTACTCCTTTTAAACCGTACGTCTTTGTTCTTCGCTGAAGGACTGAATGGGATATAGGTCTATCAGCTTTAGTTACTCCTCAGTTCCCGTTGAATAACCCAGGGTTACTCCATAATCGATGGTATGTAAATCCTAGTGTAATATGACTTGTGTGAAGGACTAAAGCTAATCTTATTCAGAACTAGCTAGGTACAAACTGTGTACAAAATCCTTAAGAGACGTGACAGAGTATGGAATCGAGGATGAAAGGTTCTCTAGTCACGTGATATCTGCTATAAGCAATAATGAAGTAAAATAGCTGAGAGCGGTAGAAGAAGGCTAACCTAAAAAGGACAGTCGCGGAACCATGAAATCGCCAATTGTTTACTTCGCACTTCATACGCAAGCCCCATAATCTGGGACTTTGATAAGATTTGCTCCAGATTTCTTCATTCTAATTCAGGCTTCATTTCGACACTTTTCGTCCCCGTGCTGCCCAATCCAAATCTCCTTCCCCACTTGCTCGTTTCTAGATTCCCCTGACTACGCGCGTGCTCCAACCTCCGCCCCCGGACCCCCGACTTTCCATATCTACATTCTACTCCATTTGGAATGGTTTGTGATTTTTGAGGCATGGTGGGACTAGACCAGACAATGTCATCCAGCCCGAATCGCGGAAAAGACGCCGGTTCCAACAGCCGTCCCGCTAGCAAGGATGGCTCCAAAAAGAACATTTGGTCCTCACTGCTAGATGGTGCCGCTAATGGAAAGCGCTTGCCAGAGAAGAATCTGTTAATTCTCGGTACGTGGTCTAGAATCCATCCGATAAGCTGTTTCACGACTAGCTTTGATCGCGCTCCATGGGGAACACAGTGTTAATTCGGATTTAGGTGGAACTCCGGAGAGTCAAAGGGACTTCTTAGAAAGCTTCTCTGCAGACACGTCTGCAAATCCTAGCTTGGTGAATGATAAGCGCAAGGGAAAGACACCGCCAATCGCTAACCAGCATGCCCTGGGATACACATATCGGGATGTTCTTGACGCCGACCATGAAGGTATCCTGATCTAACCATATCTCTTTCTGGAAAGTAAATTCTAACACTCTCACGAAGATACATTGGCGCGCGTCTCCGCCTACCTTCTATCCGAACCTGCTCCGTCCTTTGCACCTCTCCTCAAACCTCTTCTAACCCCTCAATCCGTTCCGGAAACGTTGGTAGTAATTCTTATGGATTGGTCAGATCCATGGACATGGCCTCGGCGACTAAGAGAATGGGTCCGATTGCTTCGTTCTGTGCTCGTATCGCTGGATGACGACACAAAGATGGTGATGGAGGAGATCATGACCGAATGGCGCGACCGTAGAAGAGGAATGGATACCAACGCTACATCAACGAGCGCAGTCACAATACCACTAGGACCAGGTGAGTGGGATGAGGGACTGGGAATCCCAATGTGTGTTGTTTGTCAGGGAGTAAGTCGATTCGATCTATTATTCTACCAAAGCTTTAGTTGCTGACCATATGCAGGCGGATAAGATCGAAAAACTGGAGAAGGACCACGGCTGGCACGAGGAACAGTTTGATTTCATTCTTCAGTTCATGCGAACAATCCTGTTGAAGCGTGAGTTTCAGGTTCAATATTGTGAACAATTGTATGGCTCTAACAATTATACAGATGGCGCGTCACTCATTTATACCACACCTTTTCTTGCCAACTCTCTCCAGAGCCTGATCCACTCATCATTGGGCATACACTCTCTTTTGAAACGACAATCATTAAAACACAATGTGATCGACCGTGACAAGATCCTCGTACCCTCCAACTGGGACTCATGGGGTAAAATTCGAATTATTCGTGAAGGATTCGACATGGAGGGGGTATCGACTGCGTGGTCAATTGAGATTCAAGACCCCCCGAGCCATCGGACTTGCTCGCAAATACCAGCCAGGAAAATGAAGATGGGGCAGATGACGGAACAAGTGCCGTCGTTGTGTTTGAACAGACCATCAAAGATCCCAAGCGCGACTTGACAATCGCTCACCCCAGCACCATGAATGGAAATAAGATTGAGGTCGAGACATCCGACGCGCAAGGCTTCTTGAATCAACAGCTTGAGAAGCTTGACCAGCTCAAGGCCGAAGACGAGAAGGATCGTGCCAGTCAGCCAATTCCGCAGCTGGAAATGTCGCCTATGGACGACCAAGGCCGTGTCAACGAACACATAGGCCCTGTCCAGTTTAACATGGGCGGAATTCAAGTGGATGCAGACGATATGCTGAAGAAACTTCGGGTAAATTTTACCATCCTTGTGCATTGTCTTTCTTTCTTGCTAACATACTTCTCTACAGGACCGTGAAGCTAGTCGAATTCAAAGAAAAGATACTCTTCCCTCAACCCCCGGCGATGAGAAAGCGCACAACCAGGCACTAGCGAACTTCTTTGCTGGCCTCGTTAAGAAACCGGGTGCTAGTCCCCGTGGAAGTCCTTCCTCTTGAATCTCGTTCGTTTTCTTTTCCCAGGTTGTATTTTAGCTGTCCCATCGCACATATGGAAGTCAATTTTGCCGGGCTTAGAGCGAGACAGCCTCGGAGAGAACTGAGCTTCTATTTTTACTCTCTCTTTTTTTTTTTAGTAAATCCCGTTGGCTTCTGTGGAGTGATAGACAATGATACCAATATGAGTTTCTTCTGATATTCAATTACTCTAGTTGGTAGTAGATATTGTTATGGATTACAACTAATAATTGGAGATTAATACAAAATTTAAGTTCATCTGCCCCAGATCTTTGTTTATATGTCGAAAATTTCACCAGTTTTCCCACACGGCATCAGGGATTACATTTCGCATAATCTCCCAGTGCTCGATAGCACCACGATCCTGGAACTTGTGCAATCTTCCGACCTGCTTCTGAACGAGAACCTGTCTGCCATTTCTGGGAATATGCTCAAAAATGGAGGCATCGATCTCGTGCGAGGGAGGGGAAGCAGGTAGCTTTCGCGAGACTTGCTGCGTAGGTAATCGGATTGCACAGGGTTACGGAACTTAAGGGGAGTGCCGGCGGTCTTTTTGCAGAACAGAACCAAGTTGGTGAAGTTGGGGGTTTCCTCGTTCTGGCCATCAGTATGTTCGCGGAAGATACGGCAAGATGAGAAGACGGCCTTAATGGTGCGGACGATGAGAGCAGTGGGATAAAGGGTCAGATCTCCGGCATAGTTCTGGGTTTATCAAGTTAGATATCCGATTTGGTTACATATGTGATTTGAAGTTGAAACTTACGATAGCAATAACACCGTCATCCTTGAGCAGATCGCGTAGATCTGTCAAGAATTCCCAGGTGAAAAGCTCGGCAGGCTCAGCGCCACCGGTGAAAACATCATGGACGATGTAGTCGTACTGAGATGATGGGTTTTTCTGGGCCTTTTTGACGAACTTGGTTGCATCCTCGATGGCAGAAATATGGTTGGATGGAAGGTTGAAATACTCGGTAGCAAACTTGTACACAACAGGATCAATTTCAACAATCGTTGTCTCAATTCCGTGAGCCATCAAAGCGGCTGGGGTGGTGCCAATTCCAAGTCCACTGTTAATAATTAGTTGTCAAAAGTCAAATGAATATCATCAAAGTGGCTTACATGACCAGCGCCTTGCTAGATGCATCCTCACGGTGAACTCCATGGTCAGGCTCTACTAATCGAACTGCTTCGAGCATGACAAATACTGAGTAGATCGGATCTTCCACCTGGGGAAAGTAGCCAGGGGTCTTCTTGATCCATTGACCACCGAGGAGACTGTGGTCGCATCGCATCACTCGGTATCCGTCATTCTGGTTCTCCAAAACCGAGAGATATCCAGTAGTGGACTCCTTTCGGGCCAAAAGAGAAAAGCCCTCTGCGCTGATAGCGGAGTTCACGCCACCGATACCACCCAGGTGTACATCAGATGTAATCGAGAAGAGCAGAGAGGGGATTGCCAGAAGTAGCAACTTTGTCGGAGGAACAATGAACGAATACAAAACAGCAATGATGAATTGCATACCAGCTCGGGAAAAGACGATAGTGACACCAATTGCGCGGGCCAAGATGTATCGAGCAATATGCTCACTCGTGGTATAGATTACATAACAGCCAAGAAGGGGCACATGCTCCGCAGCAACCTCGCCACTAGATTCAAGATGAAGAGAAGATTGTATTTGCTTACCGGCAATAGCAACGGTCAACGTGATCAGAGGGTAGTAACCGAACAGTTCAGTGATAACTGGACCAGCCGGGTTTCCGAGCTTAGAGCTCTGCTGCATCACAAAGTATTGGAGGGTAGGGGTCCAAAATGCAAGAACAGGAAGCATGTATGCAGCAAGGCGACCAAGGCGCCTTTGGATTTGATCCTTGAGGAACCATCCAGCGGCCGCAAAAATGGCCACTCCATAGCCGTGGAAGATATGCGACGGAACAGAGCCATACACAGGAGACAGGACCATCAGCATGACGGGCGAGTAGAAGGCTGCAAGAAAAAGCAGTGCAACACCGGTTCCGAATCGATAGCCATCGGCCTGGCGGATGAACTGCGTGATAGACATTATTTTTTCAAACTATCTGAATGTCGGTGATGTAGATATAACGGAGCTAGCCCCGGGTGTATCTGCGGGGAATCAAATTGTCAACATGTGTATCCAAAGCAATGGCACAGACCTGCCGGATAAGGGAATTGTATACTTACAAGCTCAGTTATCCAGCATACCAATTTCTAGGTAGCTTGAATTTACAAAGGGGAAGAATAGGGTGGCAGAAACAAACTCTCCGCCCAGTTCCGCAGTAGTAAATCGGATCCGTCCTCAACCCCACTTGGAACTGAACAACAGTCAACATGCCACGTTTCCCCAAGGATACAGGATTCCAGACTAGCGAACATAAACCTGAAGATGTGAAGAACCCATCTGTTCAGTCCAAGAACCGCCGAAGGCGATATCTGGACCTGCATCCAGAGTATTTCTCGGCAGAGCTCGAACTAGCCGGTTTGCTTGCTCCTTCTGCCAAACACGGAATCCAGTGTTTCGAGAACTCAGTAGCGCTGGAAAATATATCCAGCTAACTAATATTAATCCACTTCTAGACCCATTGCTTTACGATCGTCTTATTCGCCGATTTCTGACACCACAGGAGAGAGAAGCACAGGGCCGAGAGAGGGGCTTCTCGGGCGTGCTGCAGGCAGATTTAATGCGGTCTGAAGCCAAGATGGAAGCGCTTGCACAACCTGATCCCCGCTCTATGTTCAGTTATACGCGCGGTCCCAATGGAGAAATTCTTGCCGAAGACCGAGATGATATCCCCTCCAGCAAGGAGGAGGGCCAAAAGCGCTGGCAGTGGGAGATGAGTCTACGTTTCATCAGAGGCGATGATTCTGATTTTGAGTACAAAACCGTCGATCAGAACGATGAATACGATGATTGGTCCATGCATCAAGACAAATACTTCGATGAGGAGGAGCCTGAGGTCGATGAAGATTCGCAGCTTGAGGGCGAAACGGGTATTCAAGATTTTTGAAGTGCATAAAGCTCCTTGAAGATGTTTTTGAATTCATATCCCAAGTTTTGAGCAGTCTGCCGCCTTTATTGGAGATATCGTCTACTCACATCTGCTATAAACATTGATGCTCTCACTAGAGATCATGCTGGCTCGCGTTGGATGGGCTATACTGCTACAGCCACCGAGGAGAAATGGCACAAGACCTAAGCCCGAGTCGTACGATTTCACGACTGAACCTTATCTAATGAAATATCGAGTATACACTTCCTATCTGGCTGGACTCAGACGCCTGTCAAGAGTCCTCGTCGGCTCAATGAAATAATGGGATGTGCTCGGAATAACATAAATTGCATTTCAATAACTTACATATCAATCAATATAAACAAATAAACTTCGTCACATGGAAGCTGATAATCGATCTTTAATCCAAACTGTATGAATTCATGTCATAAATGCAGGCCTTCTTATCAAAGTCACCCCACGGGACTACTTCAAAACAATCAGACATCGGATGGTTTTGCTTCCTCTTTCTCTAGAAGTTCGATAGCTTTCGCCCTAAGCTGGAACTTTTGTATCTTTCCGCTTGCCGTCTTTGGGAAAGTCTCTAACGGTCCAAGGAAGAAAACATGTTTGGGGACTATGGAAAGATGAATCAAAGTCAGCTTATATAGATCTTCGAAGGTTCGAAATTTCTTTTAGACTCGAACGTTTGGAGAGCATTGGAACTTACCCAGATGATTACTTAGCTTCTCCCGCACCCATTGCTGAATTTCCTGAACAGTAATAGATGCCTCTTTCCGAAGGTTCACAAAGGCAGCAACAACTTCACCATATCGCTCATCTGGTATGCCGACAACAGACACGTCTACGATCTCGGGATTTGCTAGCAAGCAGTTCTCAATCTCCAAAGGGTGAATATTTTCGCCACCTCTAATAATCAAGTCTTTGATGCGGCCGGTAATAGAGATATAACCATCCGGAGACATTGATGCTTCGTCGCCAGTCTAGCAATATTGTTAGATCCATAATCTTCAGCTTTGACAGCTCAGACCCAACTTACATGCATCCAAAGTTTCCCATTCTCGTCTGCGACCATCACCTCGGCCGTTCTCTCTGGATCATTCCAATACTCCTTCATCAGCAGATAGCCGCTGACGGCCAACTCTCCGCGTGTTTCAATTGGGAGAGTTTCTGTGATATCTTCAGGGTTTACAATCTTAGTTTCAACATGTGGCAATGGCCTTCCCACAGTATAGATTCTTTTTTCGATTGGGTCGTCTGTAGTAGTCATGGCAGAGACGGGGCTGGTCTCTGTCATGCCATAGCAGATTGTCAGCTCCGTCAGGTTTAATATGCTATGAAGTTTTTTCATTAGCTCTGCGGGAACGCTGCTCCCTGCTGCGATACCGGTCCGTAAATGTTGAAAACCATCCATAGATATCTTGCCTGATTCAATCAGGCTGATTTCCTCTAGAAACATGGTTGGAACACCATATAATGCAGTGCATTTCTCTTCTTGAACTGATTTAAGTGCGGCATACGCATCAAATGACTCGGATGGGAAGACAATGGCTGAACCATGCGTGACTGTTGCCATATACCCAAGAATGGAACCGAAGCAATGGAAGAGCGGCGGTGAACAGCAGACGATATCATTTGGGGTGAGAAGCATGCGGTCTCCAATATGCGAACCATTATTCAGGATAGATCGATGGCTAAGACATGCTGCTTTTGGCATCGCCGTTGTGCCAGAAGTGAACTAGTTCAATTGTGTTAGATTAAAGATATCGTACCTGGTGAATTGTAAGGTTCAAATTACCTGAATATTCACAATGTCATGCGGAGAAAGATCTCGCTCCATCAAGGGCTTTCTATCTGCAGATAATTGGGAATCGATTGAGGAAAATGATGTTAGACTCTTGAAAGACGATGCATCCATACGGCCGTCGGAGTTGTCAACAAGGATTATTTCCTTTAGTGAAGGTACCAAGGTAGAAGTCAGTTTAGACGCCGAGAGATCCTCGACCAGATGTTCAAGAAAAGGTATATTGCTGCGGGGACTTCTGCGAGGAAGATTGGACTCTGCATTTATGATGAGATGGCTCGACTCAAGGTGTTTCAATGCGCAGACCGCTTGATCGATGTTGAACGATGGATTGAGTGGTACCTTATTTTGGTGTTAGATGCATGTATGTATTATAAAAAATCAAGTAGGATTGTTTATTGAGGAATTTACCAGGATGCCTCCGAGTTTGAACAGTGCGTATGTAGCCTGCGTACCTGTAAGCTATGGTTCCGGATGACAACTTTCGATTTAACATACCACAGCATATTCCATGCTGTTCCCAAGCATAACACCGACTCTGTCACCTTTCCTGACTCCGACGGACTCTAGCCCTCTGGCTAGGGCATTGCTTCTGGCATCTAGTGATGCATAGGATATGCGATCATTTTGATGTCTCGATATGACACTACAAAGAAGATGGATTAGATTGGTGGTTGTGTGATTTTTAGCAGTGAAGTATTGCTGACGCTGTTCTGTCACCGTGATCTGCCACTATTTTGGCGAAGTGTTGACCGACGGTTGATTCAATTAAAGGTGGCTTCAAGAAGTGTTAGCCAACGACCTGATTCTTGATAGTCACTAACTTACATTCGAAGGCCCTCGATTATAGCTCTTTGTCAGCAATCCTCGCTTGGACATAAGCAAGGGGTATTGTTTCCGGCGAAAAGCTTGGATTATCCTTTGCCCTGCATGCATGGTGATTCAAATATCGAGGACTTTGAAAAAAAGAAAAAAGAAAAAAAAATTATTCTCCAAACACATCAACTGAGGAGCAGATGGGCATGCGTAGTACAAGATTTGTTACACAAGGTGGTGTACAATTTCCTACGACTAAAATGAATGATGCAATAGAACTATGGAAGCTTTCCCCGCATTCCGCATTTATACCTAGGTAAATTTGCGGGTATTGGTTGACCCGAGGCTATATCTACGGATATTATATAGACGAGGTTCCTCGGTAAATAAATTTGCACTAAAGCAGAGATATTGATGTCGTCATCATAATCAGTATATCCTGCATTCTGAGGCAGTTTCTGGAGTCTCTTGAACTGATGGGTGCCTGAATCGGCGATGTAGTCCACGTAATTCAATCTCTGTCAGGGCCCCAAAGTATAAATACCCAAATCGGCGAATGATGGGAGTCTTGGATCTTAGTAATGATCTCAGAGATGTAAGAACTAATATCTAGGCTCTTTTGGTGTAACGATGACGTTTTTCAAGTTGCTACACTCAAGCCTATCCACATCAGTGAGACAGTAGAAATGGCGTATCTACATGCATTATGTGGAATTGAATAGCTACGGTTAGCATTTCGAGCCGGATCTAACAGACTGAGGCTGTAAGGCCGATGCCAGGTTGCACATTGCTAATCGATTTGATATATCCTGAAAATTGGCATGAACTTTCTGATTGTATCTTCTAGCGATATCGCGTTTTAAAGTGTCAGTTTTTTGCGATAGTATTTTTCTACTATAGAGAATGCCTTCATGTCATTCAAGGCCTCCTCGAAAGGCTTTGTCCAAAGACTGCTATTATAGTAATTGTCGGTACACCTGTATCAAGAGTAGAATAGCTATTCGATAGGCTAATGCCCACTTCTAACACCTATTACAGGTTGCGCTTTACGCCCCTATAATATCTTGTGTCTCTGAAGTGGTTGTAAAGTCTTCTTTTCATTCATGGTGAGAACTAGCTATTTATCTTACAGGTTGCTCTTCTGTCTGAGACGAATGTGTTCCATCGTCTAAGATAAGAGAGCCGGTGAAGACGGGACATCGTATTTGTATGGACGTTGATCAAGGTTGTTGCTTGATGCACTACGAACAGGGGTTCGTGATGTGGTCTAAACCGGGGTGTCGTTGTTCGATATCCTAACAGTAATGCTATAAAGCAAGACCTATAGCATCATTAGAAATATGTCTTTATCTTTAGAAATCAAAGAAAGCACTAAGAGTGAAGTTGACGCTTCCATCAGCCATACTGCTATATTTAAGCTCTTTAATGTAGGGTTCGATCGGAGTCGCCATTTTTTTTACCCAGGCCCTGACCCGACCATTTCTAGCATCATTTCTAGCATCATTTTTATCGTTTCTGCACTCTTTATGGTCGTTTTTTGGGGGTATACTTAGGATCATATAGATTATTATTTTGAATTTTCTTCACAATTTCTCGAATTCTTGTCCCTTGAGTGCTGTGCAAGTAGAGCTTAGGTGCTTTAGAAGGGAGCCAGTTCTCGTTAGCCCTGCTAGCTCATCAAGCACATCTTTGAGTCCTTTATCGGCCCACTGATGCATCATCTTGAGTAGAGTATCATGAATGGTATGATAAAGCGGGGTCTTAGTAGATTATCTAGCGACAATGGATTAGAGTGTGGCGTAGCTTCCTTCTAATATGCTATTTAAGCGACTTAATGTTATCATCAGTCCAGAGCTCAAAGTGTTTTCGAAATATTTCCCAAATATCTCGATAGAAGACGTAAATTTCAGTATAAACATGAATCGTCGTGAGAACAAAGTCCAGGAGTGTATCGGCATCAACTGCTATTGGATTGATTCCTTACCATATCTCTTGACTCTCTCTTACCAGTCGGGACCTTGGGGCCCATATTTGGATGCCATCTCGGTCCTAGGGATTGGGAAATAGAAGGCACTAACCCTTAATAGAGAGGAAGTGCTTGGGCTCCAAAGTTGTGCTCGCCCTTGTGGCGATCCTGAAGATGAAGATTAGGCTTCAAAAACTGAATAAAGCGATGTAAAACGAGAAGCTTTGATGGAGATGATGGCAAAATGGTGTTAAAATGGCAAGATAGTGGAAGGAATAAGAATTAATTTGATGATGGGTTAGGCCAAATATCAAAGGAACTGAATACAATATTAAAGAATATCAAAGAAAACTCATGAGTGTCCCTACTACGTAGTAGTTATTCTTGTAAAGTAAATCCCAAACGAGCCACCACAGGCGAGCCGCCACCCCAGAACACCATAGTAAACTCGAGAAAATTGAACATCATATTTCAACAACCACCAGTTGAAATGATTTCAAATCTTGAATTTGGATTATTTGTAGTTAATTAAATAAATATATAGAAAGAAGGAATAGGAAATGATCGAGTAGAGTGTACTTAAAGCTAAAATAGATAAATTACACTGTAATCTATAATACCACCATCATATATTTATTTAATTTAGTTCAAATGAACTGATTCTTTGTGAATACTCTTATCGTTATTCCTCACTGAATATATAAATTATATCAGGGTTATGGTTGTTGAGATGTGATATTCAATTTTTTCGAGTTTACTATGGTGTTCTGGGGTGGCGGCTCGCCTGTGGTGGCGGCTCGTTTGGGATTTACTTTAGCAGCCCTCTTTGAATATTCATTTTATTCATAGTACCAATAAGATCATCTTTCTTTTAAGCCTTACACCATTACATCAAATTTTAGCCTATTCCATCGATCACCCTTGATCCTATGACTTCTTTCCGGTAGCAGCAATATTTCTTATATCAGCCTTAGTGTGTCCACATACAATAGAAGTCTAGACTCAAATGAATAAAGAAGAGCTGCATATGTATTAGGTAATATTGAGAGTTTTTGAAGCCATTCAAATCTCCGAATTATGAACACTATTTTTCTATAGTTACATTTCTTAAAGTACCACCATCTTTGCAGTCCACAAATGTGCGAAACTTCAGACATTAGCAAGAATGTAAGTCATACTTAGGTAAATTCCCAAGGTTATACCGCCCACAGCTTCACCCAGCCGGTAGGCACCTCGTCATCGGATTCCTCTTCTGCTCTTCCTGATTATACCATTAAATATCAAGCACAACGAGACGGAATACAGAGTACAGAAGAGAGCGTGAGATGGTGGAATAGTGGGGCTGAATTATTGTGTCCATTTATTACCAGAAATCACTTAACTAGTGGTGGTTGAGCCAGCCTCCAGGGCACTTATACTCATCCACCTCAACGATAGTTGCCGAAGTGTGCATGTCTGAACTGACGTAATAAATTGATGTTTGGCAGTATTAGGCGGTGTATTAGACGCGGTGCTCTGTAGTGGGGAAAGCCCTATCGTATCGCAACTGAATGTTCTTATCCTTTCTTTCCGTTCCTCTGACATGCTTCATATCTGTTGACTTCTTCATTGGCTTGCAAGCCTAAAACTTTGACATCATGCCTTCCGAACCTGACGAGGAGGCTATCGCAAGCTTCGTCAACATGCTCTCCACGACCCGCGATAAGGCAATCAGCTTCCTAAAGGTGAGCTACACATCTCACTCCTGCGTCGCATATGTACACTTGTGAGGATGTGTCTAACAAATTTATCCTACAGGCCAATGACTCTGATCTTCAAAAAGCTGTTAATGCGTATTTTGAAGATCCGATGGGTCCTCAAACTGAGGTGAATTCCTTCCCCCGCAATATTTCCAGACCATAAGCTGACCAGTTATCTCGGACTAGTCTTCTCTTTTCGATAATAACTCAGCCCTGAAACGTGCGCTTGAATATTCAAATTGATGTTAGTATCGCTGACTAACTTTTTTTTTCACCTAGCCCCTGCCTTGTTCTATGACCGTGATGCATCCCGAGTTCCAGCAACCGCTCCACCATCTCGACCTCCATCCCGAGCTAGCCTTTCTGGTGAGCTTGAGTCCAATGGAAATTCGCGATTTGCTCTACCCACACTGAATAACCCTGGTGAGCAGCTTCTCTAATTCCATTATTTTGGGTCTTATACTGACTTGCTTGCTCTATTGAAGATACATGGTCTCCCAGCGGCTGGAACTCTAACGAGACTTCTTGGTCGAACACTGAGCGCGAGAATCAAGAGCTACAACAGGCAATGGAGATGTCACTCAACGAAGGCATGGGGTATCAGGAAACTGGAGTCGTTACGGCGGCTACAGCAGGCGCCAGTAGCGAACCCCACTTTGGCAAAGCGACGCGCGAAAATTATGATGATTCAGACTGGGCCATGACTCTATTTAATGAGACAGCTCAAGAGATTGTTGTCAATCTTGAGCCCGAAGACCGTAAGAAAATCGGCGATGAGCCGGTCTTTCTTCGTCCCACGACAGGCGGCCTTCACCTTGGCGGATTAATTACGATTCTACATGGAATTCCTCTTGCCCGAGAAGCTCTTCTCCTGCGGAACAAACTGCTCTACGACTATGGGGGAGACTCACAGTGGTGGAACGGCCATGAGATAAACCTGCCCAAGATCGTGTCCTTGCACGAAGGCAATGACAATACCGACTGGGAAGATGTGATTCATGAAGCACAACGACTGATGGCGTTTCTGGATTCTACTCAGCGTGCATTTGGAAGCAGTGATGCGCTGGTACACATCAAGCAGGAGACCGACTCCTTTTATTCCTCTGACTCAGAAGAGGCTGTCTCCCGGTTCTTGGAAGCCTGGCACTCCGCAGCGGAGCGAGCAGATCCGAAAGGTTCATTTTCGACGGTTTTCAAGTCCCTAGCTTTCAAGAAATCTCCCTTTGATGACGAAAACTATGAACCTGAAGCTAAGGAGGTCTTCATTCTTGAGCCTCCTGTTGAGCAGGAGCATGGCCAGACATTGTACGATGTTTTGGATAAATCGATCTGGTCTGATCTCCCCAATTGCCCAGACTTGGATGATGTTTGGTTGGAACACGTGAGCGATGTGCTCGTAATGAAACTCGATGCACCCCAAAACGCCAAATCCGTGGATGTGAAAATTCCGGCTGTATTCTATCCAGATCGCTACTTGAGTAGCCATCGAGAGCTTTCTCGCGACTTGCGTACTAAGAGACTTCAGGCCCAAGAGCATTTGATGAGAATCCAGAGCGAAATCGAACGCTGGACCAAACTTCCCAAGCCGTATGATGAAAGCAGACCAGATCAGACGCGAGCTGAGCTCCTCGAGGGATGGGCAAACTTAGTACCTGTCGTGCTCAACGAAGCCATATCACGACACACTGACCTATTGCGACATATGCCTGACATGATGAGTATTGAAGCTGCCCAGGAAAAGGCAGAACGGATTCCGCGGCTACTCCGAGCGAAGCGGGCCAAACTAGAGCTCAAATTGAAAGGTATAGTTGCTTATGCACCTACAATCATGGCCATGGTTACTAACTGATTGATTAGAGCTAGAAAATAAGAAGCAAGAGGCCATAGAAGCCTTGCGAAGCTACTCCAAGTTTCTTACTGAGCCATCCGACTCATCCGACTCACCAGTTTTCAAATACATGCTGCGAGGAGTTTGCACCGAGCCACATGTCACCTACGTTTCGAAGCCTTCTGATACCAGTGACTCTGACGGTGTGATGGAGACCGATGACGATCAGACTCCATCGCATCAATGGTGGCGAATCAGTTTTTCTACCGATGATGGTAAGACCCAGCAGGCAGAGAAGCGACAGGCAAACAACAATGCATCCCAACAGAATGGGGATGTCATGGGCTATACTGCTCGAAAAGTGCGAGAAATCGAAGTTCTCCGGGCCGCTCGCGAGGAAGGCCGGTCAGTCTTGCTGGTATATGCCAGTGAGGCGGCTATCAAGGCTCCAGTGAAACCACTACCCCCGCAGTTGTTGGTAAGTGTCTAAACTTCCGTTGAGAACGAATGAGCATCAGTTGACCCCAAAATAGGGATTTGTGACCAGAGACAACGAGGCATTCGCCGCTGAATGCGAGGATAGCAGGATGGAGATTGAGCAGATCCAGGACAATGACACCCACGAGCAGCCCTCCAACGATCAGGTTAGTTTCTTTGACACTGAATGGTGCAAGAGTGAACAGACTCAAAACAACGATACCCACGAACAGCCCTCAAAAGATCAGGTCAATGTCTTTGACTATGAAATTTACAAGAGCGACAACGAGGACGAATCGAATCAAGAGATGACAGAGAAAGATGGACCGAGCCTCCTAGCAGGCACTGTCATGCAAGCAGATCCGATGCGCAAAGCATTAAGCGACAATGTGGAAAACGGCCAAGACCGTAAGGGATTTTGAACCAAGGATCAAAATAAGTGATGAAGTAGGAAGGTGTACTGGCCGAGCCGCCATTGAATGTGGAAAACGACCTGGGGCGTCCAGGGGACTTGAGCTTAGGATCGAAACGACTGATGAGTGAATGAACTATTTAGCTCAGCGAATCAGTGATTCTCCTGAAATTCTGAGCTATGAAATCCATGATATTGATATCAAACAAACCCATAGATCCAAAGATCCACCTACGACGTAGATGTAGTGTGATAATTGTCTCCATGTTTGCCGTGTTTGCACTCTCTAAATCGGGGCAGTCAGACATGAATGTTCATGAGACTTTCCAACCTTATTACCACTTAATTAACATTTCCAAAAATGTCCATAGAAAGCGATATGCTCGCTGGAGCTACCATCGAGCTCCTTGAGGCACGTTTGCGACGCCTGACCTACCTCCTGGGCGGCGCTACAGACTGGACAGGGGTGCCAACCACATCCAAGAAACCTTCCTCACTCGATGAAACAGTATCGCGGCGACTGGCCAGTCTAGAAAGGAATCTGGACAAGCTAAGCCGGAGTGTCCCGGCCGTTAGAGATGTGGTCCAACTCCGTAAGTTCGACCCGGCGCATTGTTTACATTACAGGCAGTCTGGCGCGTACGATCGCACCCACCCAAGCATATACTCAAGTATTCTATCTCGGGCTTTTGGAAGGCTTTGAGTCCTTTCTTTTGTCTGAATACGCTTTTTCAGTTTACTAACCAGGCCAATGAATTTCCAGACGACCGCTATCCAGACCTTTTCCAAGCACCACCCCCTCAAGATATCCCCGAAGGCCTCTCAACTCAAACCCTCGCCTCTATCGTCCTCTCATACGCAACCGCTTTCCCAGAGACATCATCTCGCCTCACATCTTTGAATGACTTGCCTCTCCCCGATGCTGAGAGCTCGGCTGCACTGATCGAGCTACAGCCCCAGATGGACCGACTAGCACAAGTTCAAGCTAACCAGGCGGAAATCATCTCTGAGCTGCGTGTACGGACAGCACGAGTACTTCAGCGATGGTATGAGGTTGGGCTTTTGGGTAGTGGGGAGTGCTGGGCAGAATGGGAGGGTCGACTTGAGGATGTTGAGCGGGAAGTGCGACGGCATGAGGTGTTGAAGGAGAAGAGGGAGAATGAGATCTGATCTATTGGCATGAAGGAGTTGATTCTGTAAACTGCGTTTTTGTCTTATCTTTATTTTATGATATCCTCTATTTTGTCAGCGCTTTTTGATCCCTAAACATCTAGATTGTATTGAGCTGACGATTGCAACCGAATGTTCTTGAATCCGAATCCGCATCCGAATGCCGAGTCCAGCACTCGAATGATACTATGTTCCTTAGAAGTACTCGTCAGGCTCCCTTGTCTTGGGTCCATTGAATGAATCGGCAATTATGACCCATCTTCCCCCCATACCTCATGGTTGTTGATACATATCGGGTCTTCATGACCCAAGTAGTTAGGTATTGTGGCTGGATGAGAAATGTTCTTACTCCAATTGTACTAGAGTAGTCTCGAAATGAAAAGATGGTATCTTAGGTACATTCCATACAATTAACAAGAATGTTGGCACAACATATGATTTTACCCCGGATTCCTCATTCGTATATATGAACATCTGGGCCGAGTGACCTATACGGTTTAGCGTACATCATACACGTCTCATTCCATCTGGCACCATGATTGAGGATTTCTGGAGGAGAGTTGGAATGAATTACCATATAGTCGTACGGAGAGAATGGAGAGAAATTGGCCAGATTGTTCACGGACCACTGGAGTAAGATACAAAGATATTCATAGACAGATCAGTAAAGTAGTGCACATACTATTTGACTGCAGGGCTGATAGACAGTGATAGGTAATTGAGGCCTCAAAGTGGATGGATTTCGACAGGGCAGATTAAAAATTGAGATAGAAGCCAAAGCACGGTCATAAGAGATAAAAACAAAATAAAAGTGGAAACTGGATACAAATGAATAAGGGCATTCCATGCATTCCAGGGGTGTAGAAAGAAGAGAGTGTGTTTTGAAGCGGGATCCACTGCCACTCTTCTCTTCTTCTCTCCTTCTCTCCTCTCTTTCCTAAATCCTCCTTTTTCCGCCCTTCACAACCGACATCTTCATTCTCTTCTTCGGCCTGGTGCTGTTCCTTCCCTCGGCACTAACCTGTTACTTCGTTTTCCTGTCTTTAAATATTTCCCAACTACGCCTCTCGTTTTCGGCCTTCGGTCTTTGTTTAATCTAAAGAGGTAGATCAGCCTCACCCGCTTTGACTCGCTGTACCCTCTGTTTTCTCTTCTATTTTATGTGCTATCAAATACAAAACCACATGGAAATGGAGATATGGACATGAGGGATGATGCAGGAGCACACCTTTGGTGGACCATCTGTTCGTAATCCAGGCTGACCAGGCGCAGTTTAGTCTCTTTCCCATATCCCTGCGACCGTCAGCTCTGCGACTCTCCCTCTTCTTCATTCCAACTGGAAAACCAAACATCAATCTCAGCAGGATTTTTTCAATTCAATCTTTTCATCCTGTCTTTTTTCAAAATCGAATCATTTCTGAAATTACCCCCCAGTCTAAACTCCAATATTCTGCGCATTTTCTCGACCTTGTGTTTCTGGCAACGAACAACGTTAATCGACATTCAAAATGGGAAAATTCCGCGCTAGTAACATCCTGGGTGACCCCTTCGCACTTGCGACTCTGTCTATCTCCATTCTAGCATGGCTGATTGCATTCGTCTCCTCTGTTATCGCCGATATTCAATCAGACTATCCAAACTACTCTTGGTGGGCCAATTCATATATGTTTTGTGTCATCGTGGGGTTAATTGTGGTCTTTGGCACCGATACGTGCAATGTCTATGGAGTTGCGGTGAGATCTTCGCGCCTTTCATCCAATACCTCCAAATAATAGCTGATAAGTTTCTAGATTGTGGGATATCTCGGATGTGGTCTTGTCCTATCTTCCTTGAGTGCAAACAACTTGGTTTACGATAGCCAAGGGTCTCAACAAGCTGCTGGAGCAGGCTTCATTCTGCTCTCGATGGTCATTGTAAGTATGGTTAGACCGGTTAGTTCTACAGATTCGTTAATTCTTTTCATAGATCATCTGGATCTTCTACTTCGGCTCTTCACCCCAGGCTACCCACCGCGGTTTTATCGATTCATTCGCCCTGAACAAGGAGCTGCCTGGAACCAGCGATTACCGCGACAGCCAATTCAACAGCAGTGCATACAGCACCAACCGCCCAGAAGTTCGGGCCACAAGTAACACTCCACAAATGTACACATCTGCCCAGCTGAACGGCTTTGAAAGTACATCTACCCCCGTGTCTGGATATCCCGGTGGAAACCCCGGAGATCGCAACTCAACACAACCTCGATTTGGAGCCACCCCAAGCCCAGGCCCAGCCGCCAATAACGGCCAAGAGGGCGAAGTACCTCAACCGACCGATTACCCGTATCGGGCGAAGGCAATTTATTCGTACGACGCAAACCCTGAAGATGCCAATGAGATTAGCTTTGCCAAGCACGAGGTTCTTGAAGTGTCCGATGTCAGTGGCCGATGGTGGCAGGCTCGGAAATCAAATGGAGAGACTGGCATTGCGCCGTCCAATTATCTCATCTTGTTGTGATCACCACATGATGTCTAATATTCTCCATATCTTGAATTTCTACCCTTTCTGTCGCAAAATCTGTTCCCAATTGATACCCTTCGGATCTTCCCTCGACGTGTCTGTTTTTCTGGTTTCTAACGTGATGTCTTGATGGTCTCTTTTTTCTGTCTCTGTTTTTCCATTTTGGCCACTGCAATCTTTTATTGTTTTTCTCTATTCGGAATACTTTATCCGACTTTGAGCATTCTTTTTTTTTCATTTTATATTCTCTGCCCTTCAATAGTCCCATCTCCTTATGACCGGCACTATAGGGCTTACAGACAGGGTCGGTTTAAATCTGGTAATCTTTTCACCGAGCCAGGATATGCATCTTTTCCATTTCTACCCTGATGTTATTTACCAAATAGCGCTAGGATACCATCTTTGAATGCACTCTGATTCTTCTACTGGTTATAAATCGATTTGAAGGACTGATGAAGTGACTTGTCTGCGCCCCCTCTTGTCTCAGTTAGATGAATCTGACACTCCAACCCGCATTGAATCAAGCCCCACAGGCTGCTGATCGAAGTTCCAAAATCTTGTACAATCATCTAGTTGATTGTGGATTGCCCCGTCTCCACATAATGCCGGTCTAGACCATTCACCTACTGATAGCCCCGGAGCCATTGAATCTGTCTGCCTGTGATTTATTTCTACCCAGTTTGGGTATTAGGCTGTCAAGTATAATAATCTGATAGTTGAATGCTTTTATTATTTTCCTTGAACTTGATGAAATCGAGCTATTTAACGATGTTTGTATGGAGTACCTGGAATTATATGGGGAAGGAAGGAAATGAGGTTCTTGATTCACAGATATGATTGGCCCAATAGAATTAAGTGGGAAATAAAAATAAATAAGTGGTCCATAATTAGTTAGTATTAGAAAGAACTTGAGTCGGGGAAGAAGATGGGAGGACATTAATAAACTATCAGAATCAATGCAGACTGTAAATAAGAGACAGTTTGTAATAATATGTAAAGCTCGTATTCCTGCCAACTATAGATCGGTACATTAGATAAATTAGTCACTAGAATTTGATCATTAAAGGCAAGTACCCTCGATCTATGCCAAAAAAGAAGATAAAAGTATTTTTACCAAAATGGAACAATCTCGCACCGCCATAATCAAGGCCGTTTATTAAAAATAAAATTGGTAGCTTCTCTGTGATTGAGCACGTTATACTTGGTGCAAGGGCCAAGTTAATCTTGGTGACTATTTTCCCGAAAGGGACATGAGGTGAGTCGAACTTGTGGATTATATACTTCGGTTGAAACCAGTTTATTACAAACTAAATGAGAAGGCGGTTCGTAGTAACAAAAATATCATGTGAACACTCTATGATCTAGTCTCAATATCTAAATATATTTTTTTAAAAACAGACTCAATTTTCCTGTCTATACTAAGAATCAAAATACATAAGTAGTATTTTTACATCTTTCGGCTTCTGTCCCCCAAGCTTCCACCCATGTAGGTAGTAGCCTCCGATGTCTATACAGATAACCTATAAACTGGTTCCAAGGTTGTTTCCCTAATCCTGAAACGGGGACTAGAGCTGATTCAACTAGAATCTCCTCCTTCTCTGGTTAAGACCTTCCAAGGATAGGATCGTCAATATTATTAAGATCATCTGAAATGATCTCATATGTTAGGGTAAGATTGGAACTCCTCTAATTAACCTGATCTGGAATCCAAATCTGTAAAGTTTTTAAGATCAGATACAACTTCATCAACTAAAGGCTGTATATCATCAGGCGGCTGTAGCTTAGAAAACCGAGACTTTGTAGACTCAGTAACCTTATCTTCATGATCAGCTTGGAAGGGCTTTATGACTACAGTTCTTGATAGTAGTTGAGACGTCTAGCTCCTAGGCTTCAATACCCCAACCTCCACTGAATAACGTTCAACACATCCATAGAGACTACTGGATCATGGCCTTGATCAATCTGGGTCTTGAAAAGCCGTATCCACTAGTCAAGGACAGCTTCAAGATCAAGCCACTTAGATGTACGAAGATGCTTTGATCTTGCCTGTAACGATGTTATTAGTGATAAACCATATTTAAGTATACCTTTGTACATTCTGCCATGAACTGTAAGGTTATGATATCCCTCCGTTTACCTGACGCCTCACTTGCCACATAGGACTAACATTGAAGGTACCTAGGTATCGAGCGACAGAGGTTAAAAAGAGGAAACGAATTACTCGAACCGAGTCAATACTACAGAGGGGACCATCTTTATCAAGTCCACATTTCCCTTTACTGGAATCGGTACCTTGCTTTTAGCTCTGAAATGCCAAGGGAATCAGACTGTCTAATACACCAGCAGATAATTTAACACCATAATTCACTGGTTCTTCCATGTCCGCACGCATACATATCTCTTATTTCAACTCATGGACTGAGTCTCAAGTGCAAGTTACCATGCTATATGGAAATTTAGTCGAGGTCAACGTCTCTTTGCTCGCATGAGGCTTCTATGACAGGGGTATTGCTAGGGTATCTGCAATGAAGTTCCCTTTGCCTGGTCACAAGCTCTCTAGACATTGATTTTGAGGTTGCGATAATTCGAAACATAAATCACACGACATGGTTTGATGGCAGCCCTTGAGTTTTTTATAATAGGGATCGAGGTTCTCCAGAGAATTGATTTGGAGGGTCTTCTAAATTTGGTGTGCTTGCATGCGATGTTCATACACTTCACAGCATCCTTGAGACGACTGTAGCTAAGGTACCGTATGCAGCATCGGTTGCAAAATCAACCAGCTTCCTTTAAATGAGTTGGTACTTAGCCAATGGAATACCCTTGAACTGCTTCTCCAGGAGACTGTATTCTCGAGCACAAGATAGACAGTCCTCCGTACACGTTCTCGGCAAGAAAACCGATTCCGAAAGAAAGCTACCTTCGGCGTGACTTTATTTGAGATTTTTCCACCTGTATGAGCGTATCCGAATCGGATCTGTTCTCTCTCTCGAAGCTCCTTCAAGAAGATCCTCATACTCATGTCTGAGTTCCTGAACGAAAGCCAAAAGCATACTTTTCGGCAAATACGATCCTGCTGTTCCCCAATATCACTTACCAGTCTCATCGCGAAGGACTTGGGATGCAATGGTAGATCGTCCATCCATTGTGTGCTGCCACGCATGCCGTAATATCTGGACACAGTAATGATAATAAAGATATCGAGCTGCAGGTCGGTGATCTGTCTTGAACATAAAGGTTCTTCCATCTAACTCCCTCCATGTTAAAGGGTCGCAAGGATGAATCATTAAGTCGAGCTTCTCCCAGTTATGATCGAGGATCTTCAACTTATATGCCCTTGGGCTATGGTTCAGCCAAGAGACTCATCACAAATTTTCCATTATCCATATATTTCTCGATTGCTGAACACAACGAGAGACCGTTCTTTACTGAGAAGAGATCTTCGTTTGCAGTTTTTCCGAAGATCGCAGTCATGGTCGGCTGTCCAGTTTCCATGGAAATAAGTAGGCTGCCTGGCACTCGGTGTAGCATCTTAATACTGGATACCAGAGCAAGTCTGTATATAGGCCAAATCCCTCTGAGCCATACACATCGATCATTCAAGTCGGAAGCATTTCGATGCACACATGTTCGTCACCATCGGGAGCGTCATATTCCATCCAAATATCAAGATTATAGAATCTCATCTAAAGATCCAAGATCTAATATCTCCAAAGTTCGGTTCTTCAATTCCAATCTTACTTTCATTAAACTGAACGGAATATGCGGCGTGAGCGGTATAATATGAAAGTGACACTGAGATTGAGACCAAAGATGAGACTGGTCTTTTCATGTCACTTGGGTCTCTTATGTTGACGTCTTACCGAGATATTGTCTGCAAGGGAATCTTAGAGTATATCGTATTTGAACAAATTCGACCATTTTTGGATCATAGGACTGTGCCCTCCGCGAGGGGGCAAGTCAGTTAAATTGAGCAGTCAATTCTGTCTCTGCGCTCTGCATCTTCCGAGGGCAGTCGCTTTGCCGTCGCCATGTAATTCAGAGCTGGAAAATCTTGGTGTTTGTTGAAAGTAGGATTATTTTTGAACATGAAAACGCATAAAAACCTCGGTGTATTTTCATGGTTAAAAAAACAAAGTATGGGCCGGGTCAATCACCATACGCGTGTTGGGAACGAGTCGATGGATCTGGGTCGTTGGATGACTTGAAGTCCGATACAACGTATCGCACGGTCTCATTTAAAGACTTGTGAATGACTTTGTTGGCTATACACCTTGCTGTCATGGAAAATCTCATTTTGACCTAGGCATATGCAATAGCACCAGTCGAGTCATGGTACTCGTGGTAGCTGGTAGCTGCGACCAGAGTATAAGAGACACAACAACACTGACATGGAGAGTATTCTTGTATGCCGAGTTAACATGTGTCGATCAGGCGTCGTCGCCACGCTTTCCAATTTAATTGTTGGCGAACGGTATATCAGTAGCAAGATTGGCAACCACACTCGAAGAGAGCAAGTGACGAGAAGGATGTAGTAGTCAACCTTGGGGAGGGAATGAAAAGAAACCTCAGCCTTCCAAGCTTAGCATAGACTAATCACTTGGAAACCTGGAAGGTAATGAGTGCGTATGCCCGTGGACAAGCCTCGACAAGCCTTGACAAGCCTCTATATCTCAAACTTGGAAGATTTTCTTTCACTTTCACTTTCACTTTCACTCTCACTCTCATTCTGTGAATACCCATATAGATACTGAGATCCATATGTCAGTAGATTTAGCTCAAGACAACAAATAGGGGTGGGTGGATACTTGTACCAAATCTACTCCAGAAGGTTGAAGTAGGACACTGTATACGGGTTCTGTTGGACCTGAACAATGCAGTCGGTCAGAGCATTTCAAACGCAGAGAGCCTATAACCTCAAAAAGAAGAGTCAAGATGCAAAAGACGAGAGGAGAGAAGAAGAATGGACAACAGTACAGACCGCCAATTCGATGGTCAATGCAGGACGTGTTTCGGAACTTAAGCGTGAGGACCCGATTTATTATTCCATTTTAATATTTTAATATTTAATGCTTAATTCTTAAATGTCCCTTCTAGAAGAATTTGAGATCCACGTGTTGTTACCCTTCTCCAATTTCCCCCTCCTTGACCTCTTCTCTTCTCACCATCACCCGCGAAAGCACTGGACAGCTCTCTTCCAACTTTCTAATATCTATATCTAATATCTAATACATTGTCTACTGTACAAGGTGGAGGAACATGCATTGAAGACCACTGCTTGGCAAATTCACTATGCTGGAGGGACGCCTGTCGCGTCTGCTCAAAGCAAAGCTGCTTCGACGATCATCTACACCTGCGGTTCCAAAAGCAGCCGAAGGAGCGGACCCGGTCCACCCAATCTCAACTTCTACATCTCGCGCTCATCAGCTTTTCGACTCTGCGAGTGAAAACATCCCGTACAGCGTCGTCTCTTCTGCTGTCAATTCCTCCATTGATATCAGATCTGGTCCCGATCCCCCCGATCACCCCGAGGGTCCGGGTCAAGCGAATACGGGGGAATCAACCCGAACATCTCCACCAACAAAGCTTCAACATCGCCTCTCAATCGATCTTCCATCCTGCACTCCGCCATCCACCGAGCCCAACTCCTCCCCGCTTCACACACCTCTTTCAGAGCTTCCTTTCTCCCTCCAGACCCCGCTTCCCACCCCTCGGCCCTGCGACGATACCTCACTTGTAAGCGCCCCAGAGCCAACTCTATCCGAAATCCAATCGATCCCAAACCTGGACCCTGTCACGGAACGCGTCTCTGAAGGTCGACGAAAATCGTCATTATTGTTTCCTCCCCAACCTACCAAGCGCCCTACTATTGCAATACGTCGCCAGTCTCTTCTCCCCGCATCACATCAGCATTTGATCAGCCGTCTGTCGGAGCAGAACCTGTTCGTTTCACAGGGTGATCCGCGTAGCGGTCACCCACCGGCTATAGCCACTGCGATGGTGCAACGTCGAGTTTGGGTCAAGCGGGTAGGGGGCTCAGCCACACTTGTGCCTTGCTTAGAGGATGCAGTAGTGGACGAGCTGCGAGACCAAGTGATCAGAAAGTATGCGAACTCTCTGGGGAGATCCTTCGATTCTCCTGATATCGCGATCAGAATAATACGTCGAGAAGGATCGACTCGCTCGGGAACTCCAGAACGCCTCTTAAGCCCAGAGGAAACACTGTCGTCCGTACTCGACTCATATTATCCTGGAGGCCAAACAATCGAGGAGGCGTTGTTAATCGATGCGCCAACCTCCCGAACCCCGAAACCATCACCCCGTCACCTAGTATATCATCACAACCACTCTGAACCCGGCGAGCATGGTGAATACTTCCCTCTCATGCCTGCCAACCCCAAGGTTCCGACGCCACCTACTCACGTTGCGGCTTCAACACCAAATGCGCCCTCGATATCTATCCTTAACACTGGCGTGGCTCCGCTGTTGCCATCACCAGGGAGTCGCGCGTCACGTCATCACCGCCGACCACCGCTCAACAGACATACAACCAACTCTCCGACGTTGCTTGGCCAATTGCCCACCATTGCCGGTAAGCTTTCACCTTGTAGATTGATTTTATCATGAAAGAAAACGGGAAGAGAATTAATGATTTGCAAAGATACCAGCATCTCTCCTCATTCGCAACCCCCTCCCACTGCTCCAGTACAAGCTGTTCCGACACCACCTGTAACGGTTGTAGAGTCTCCTCAAGCCAAGTCACACACACCTCCTGTACCGGTTGCATCCCCAAGGAACATACGCAAATCAAAGGTTGCTGCTTCTCCAGGGGCAATGTTTGGAGGCTTGATTGATGGCACCGTGCCACCAATCAATGTTCTGATTGTGGAGGATAACATTATCAATCAAAAGCTTCTTGAAGCTTTCATGAAGCGCTTAAGTGTCCGGTGGAAGTGTGCAGCGAACGGCGAGGAGGCAGTGCGGAAATGGAGACAGGGAGGATTTCATTTGGTGTTGATGGATATTCAACTACCTGTTATGAACGGCCTAGATGCCACAAAAGAGATCCGTCGACTGGAACGAATCAATGGCATTGGTGTCTTTCCAAAAACGGCATCCGGTCGATCCAGTGCTTCAAGTGCCACCGCCTCTCCACCGGAGAAAAGACCGGGTCTCCATCGGTCAGTCAGTGAGGAAGATACACTGACCGATCTTTCATTGTTCCGAAGCCCTGTGATCATTGTCGCATTGACAGCAAGTAGTTTGCAAAGTGATCGTCACGAGGCCTTGGCTGCTGGATGTAACGATTTCCTGACCAAGCCCGTGGGATTCCCGTGGCTTGAGCAGAAGGTCTCTGAATGGGGCTGCATGCAAGCATTGATTGACTTCGAGGGATGGCGCAAATGGCGTGGATTTTTGGATTCCCCTCAATCTGCTTCTTACAACTCGGACAGTGCAGCTAGTCCGATGCAATCAGGTACCCGGAATGAGTCTGCCTCTCAGCCAGATGTGGGATCACCTTCCGTAAATCGTACGGCCAAGTACAAACCAGGAAAACTTAAACGGCCTCATCTACCAGATGCGGAGGTCCTGCGCGAAGACTCATGGGGCAGTGGTAGCGGTAGTGGTGACACTGCAGATTCATTCACCAGCCCTGCTTTACCTTCAGCCGGGATAGACAATACGTCGGCCCAAGCTACTTCCAATCCGTCAGCTGGACAGTAAGTATGATGTGCCGAGAGTCGTCTCGGTAAGATCATATGAATGATCTCTGATCTCCAGCTATATACGTCTTTTCGTGTCTCGACTACTGTCTTTCCATTGGATACCCTAGCAACTACCTCATACATAACTTCTCTATCGTTTCCCATGATCATATGTGTTTTAAGCTACGTATCAAATATTAATGCAAGCTTATTCTAAGGACTTCACTTCTACATCACTTTTGTATTATTTCCATTTTAGTTCCAAGGCCTCCAAGAATTCTAGGCTGAGATCAAGATTCAATTTTGCATTGTGAATGTTCGAGGCAAATACTGACCTACATCAGTAGTTTTCACTTTTCACTTCTCTAACCCCTAGGAATTTGACAAAATAATCAATTATGGGAGTCACATTACCTTAACCGTAGATCCAGATCCTTTGACTCTATCGAGGAAAACCTGCCACCAAACCACTTTCTCAAAACGAATTTTCGCAACCTGAAAAACCCATGTCAAGGAAGCTTATTACGTGATGAACGACCCTGATAATATTTTCAAGAACCAGTGAATCTTTATGTTCAATCTAAATGCTGATCAGTTGAAAAAGCTCCGAACCGAAACTCGACTGGGAGGGCAAACTCCACCGAGACAAGGAATGATGATTTAGAAACAGCCTAGGCATGGTCAGGATCGTTATTTTGACCATCGTCAGGCCACAAAAAGTGGTTTTTTTTTCGAAATGGTAGCTATTGCTAGTGGAGGTGCACCACGGCCTCCAAGCATCCTACTTTGTCTGGAACCCAGCCCCAAAACATATGCCGCCCCCTTAACAGCAGTTGGCGAGTGACCATCACTCATAGCTCTACCAGCATGTTAAAGTCACCCCAATGGCTGTGTGGGAGGGTTCGCTCATCATCCCATTCTACGTCCTCACGGACCGGTCTCCGCGAACTAAACTGGAGAAACTGGCAAGCAAAGATTACCGAATGGGTTTTCATGGAGGACCTGAATGCATTTTTCGGATAGAATAAGTGCCCCCTCAACAAATGCCATTTCAACATTTATCCAGATGCACATCCAAATTCCATCATTGCTCGGTTTCTATCTCTGCCCGTTCTATGTTCCTGGTTTCCCAGATTGGTTGCTTGGCACGGTAATATTTATTCTCATCAGTCTACTTTGATTTACCTCAACTCTTGCTTCACATCTATCTTACTAAGCACCAGATTAGTATACAAATTTTATCGTTGAAATGGCATTTCAAGGTTGAGATACTCCCATCAGATGTTGATGTATAAGATAATTACCTAATTAGTTAGTTAGGTAGGTAATCACCGTGAAGTCTGTCTCCATTGAAGTAAGCAGTAGTAGATCGGCGGGTTTTATAGATCTTATGATTGTACCTACATGTGACGAGCCAATCATGTCTTCTTCTATGTAGATCACTACATAGTAGAATGCGGGGAATGCGGAGATCATATAATTCTGTTTTGAATGAGTAATCTATATTGTGTGTACTCATTTGATGGTAGATCTTTATGTGGAGTGGAACCTTGAACACAGAAGTCATACTCTACCTAGTACACCTGCCCGTGGACCTAAGGCGTTATTTTCAGACTCTGTGCTCGGGTGGATACCTTGACTTGTGTGGAGTTTTGAGAAAAGGCTAGACAACACATCCGAACCAGACCACATCATATTTTCAGTACACCTAGGTCTTTTTCAAGTGCCAGAGTTACATTCATCAAAGAGTTCGGGAGTTTGGTCTATTTCAACCTCAAACTTTCGGTTCGCTCCGGGCCAGAATATCCACTTTGAGGCGTGGCCAGATCAGTCTGGAGTGACGCCTCATCCAATCACACCAACTTGCGGTGTAAGTTTTCCCCCTTTCTCGGATACTTCAATTGATTTATCGGGATTTCCCCTGACTGCTGGTTATTATTGTGATTATGATTCCTGCTCAGAAACTTGAGTCAGGAGATAGATCATAAGATCACAAGTCTTCTAATCTTATTTGCCTGATCTGATCTGATCTGGATCTGATAATGGCTGAGAGCATCTATGATATTCGGGAGCTTCCGCCGGACCAGAGAATCCTGGCAGGTCAAACATATCGGAATCGTCTCTATTACATAGCACAGGCTGCAGTATGGACGACCTACCTTTATTTCACCATACGGTTGCTCTTACTTCTTACTGCTCAATCGCAGACATGGCAAACTTGGGCAATGCTTTTTGTGGAAGCTATCTTCGCTCGTAAGTTGTGGTGAATTTTATTCACAAGGAATCGGAATAATCTAACGTACCCTAGACTTTTCTTGGAAGGAACAAAGCCTGTCTGTTGCTGCAAGCAAGGTCTCGCAAGGTGGACCGCGCAAGCGGCTTCGTTTGCACGGGACCAAGAATTTACCCCGTGTTGACGTGCTTATACCATGCTGTGGCGAGTCAGAGGATGTGATTCTAGACACTGTGCGAGCAGCATGTACTCTGGACTATCCAGTCACCGACTTCCGAGTTCTAGTACTCGATGATGGAAGCTCAGCCCTTTTGAAAAAAGCCGTATCAGAACTGCGATCTCAATGGCCCCATCTCTCATACAATTCCCGTGGCCAACAGTCTGGCCAAGTGTTCGCCAAATCTGGAAACCTCAACTACGCCCTTGCCACACTGCAGCAGGACGTAGTGCCCGAGTTCTGCACCATACTAGATGCTGATTCCATCGCATCGCCCGAATTTCTCCGTGCCACTCTCCCACACCTAATTCTTAATCCAAAATCTGCATTGGTTTCCACACGGCAGAACTTCTCCAATCTTCCCCCTGGTGACCCGCTCTCTCAGGCCCGCTGTCATTTCTACACCTGCCAGAATGCCGAGCTGGATATTCTCGGGCGCGCTATAGATGCGGGGTCTGGTGCTGTTTTCCGCCGCAAGTGTATCGTGGATGTGGGCTTGTATCCGACTTTCTCCTTCTCAGAGGACTGGCAACTTTCTCTGGTCTTGCAAGGCATGGGTCATCACACCATGCAGGTACAAGAACCTTTGCAATACGGTCTTGTTCCAACATCTCTCACTGGGCATATTGCCCAGAGAAACCGGTGGAACATTGGACACACGCAACAGATCATTGCCATGCTCTTTGGAAAGCATAGTTTCCCAGCAAGCTTACGACGGGGAATTGCGTGGAATGGTGTGGGAATCATTGCTGGTGAATTGCTCTGCTTGATAGGCTTCGCTGCAGTGCCACTGCTCTTGCTTTCGGGACCAGTAATTCCGTCCGCTTGTTCAGGAATGATCATGTTCCAGCTTGCTCTCGCTGTTTTACACGTGTCTTTGACTTGGGCATATGAGTATCTACAAGCTGCACATGGTGGATTCCAAAGCGCTCCATTTGCCCACTTAGAAAATAAGTGGCTAGCCGGTGGTAAGTTTAAGATTTTCCCTGTGAATATCGGAACTAGTTTAGATACTCACATCTTCCCAGGAAATATTTTCAGCATCCTACGATTCTACTTGTTCTCCAGCAAACCGAGGGGATCCTTTGTCACGGGAAGCACCGCCAACTCCTGGAACCGCATCGCTGCTGTATCTTCTTATATGAGAATTTATCGAGATTTATGGCAGAATGGCATTTTTTACAACTTGCTGCTCCTTCTTGTCACGCTTGGTGCCTTTTTGTACTCCACCGCTGTTGGAATCTTCACGAACGACGAGATCTTCACTACGAGGCTACTAACAACTCTTGTTTGGCCACCATTGTTGCACATTTGCTACTTGGCCCTTGCAAACAATTGGGTCCCAGTTGCTTACCTGCTAGATCCACCGCACTACCCAGAGCGTAAGACTGAATCCATCATCTCTCAGCCTGATGAATTACCTTGATATCTGCCCAAGCCACTTCCCGGTACAATGTACATGGAAGATGGACTGCAGAGTATAGAGGACCTTCAGTCCTAACTACGATTCTAATTCGCAGATGAACGAATATTTCCATTATCTAGAGAACGATAAATAGGTTAGAACAGGGTTTGTTTAATAATATTCTTAGAGTTTATAAACTTCATCTCCAAACTAGATGTAATGATACAGTTCTTGACCCGCATCTGAGGAGATAGCCGGCCTCGCAAGACCATAAACACAAAGTAGCTCCGACCGAAAGTTCTCATTTGCAAAGCCACATTTAGTCAAGACAGCCCGGCTCCCCGGATTGATCTTCTCAAAGATAGCATAGACCTTCTCAGCTTGGTTATCGTCATCATCACCCCAATTTCGCCGTGGAAGGTCCCACCACATCTTCAGCATCATTCTCAATGCTTCTGTTGCAAATCCCTTCCCCCACGACTCGGGAAGAAGTGAGTACCCAATCTCCGGACAAGGCTCTACTTCATTGATGCTCACGTAGCCAATGACCTGCTCGTCTGTGTCTGGGATTGACTTGTCTAGAATGACAAAACTGAATGAGCGGCCAAATGCCGCGGCTGGTTCGGTGAATACCTTTGATGCCCACCATTCTCGTGTTTCCTTAAAAGTCTTGAATGGCTCTTTAGGGTAGCTGATGGTTATCAGTTCAGTCCAAAACGAAAACTAGATTGAATAGGCCGCACTGACTTTGTTGCAGCGACTTCTGGCCGGGATCGTACGGCGAAGAGGGCAGGTATGTCGGAATCGGTGGCTGGCCGAAGAATGAGTCGACTGCTCTCAATCGACGGCGCGACTGGTGGGATGACCGCACGGAGAGACTGGGATGGGAGCTCAAAATCCATCCCGGTTGGTATTAGGTATGGTTCTTGCTGATTCGATACAGCAGAGAACACCAGAAACCTTGCGGCTTTGAACAGCTTTATACTTCAAGAGCCTCGTCGAATTGTGGGGTACATAAAAAATATAAAATCCAACGTTGCTGGACCAGATTGAGAGCCCGATATCGCAGTTAGGTAAGCCTAACCATGGGATTATAAGCGGGACCCTGGGGAATCTTATTAGATTGAATAGACGATTCCAGTCAATTTCAGTGATCATGGCACCACTAAATCAACTTGGTTGAAACCGTCTGTCAATGCGTTATGTAAGCTTATTTCTTATCGTGACGTTCATCCTCTTACGCTGCAAGCTAATGTATTTTGATTGGTCAATTGCTTATCGGCTTATGCCCCACTATACTATCATCTTAAAGCCGTATTTGTTGATGCTCTTTCTTCCATTAGCACCATGGATAATCGAAAACGAGCTACTAGAGCGTAAGTTTATACACAGAAGTATAGTTACTAAGCTCACCTTACCTAGTTGTGATGAGTGTCGACGTTTGAAGGAGAAGTGTGAGGGCGGAGTCCCCTGCAAGAGATGCTCTCACTTCCATCGACAATGTGAATTCAAGGGTGTCATGTCCAGAGCTCGAGAATTCCGTGCTTATGTTCCAAGGTGATAAATGCCAAGTCTTTGTTATGGGATTTTGTCTAACCAGAACTAGGGAGAGAGTGGATAAGCCCGATATTCAAGAACTGATTGCACGATCCAAGTATATGGAGCGAATATTAAAGCGCACTGTCGATGGTATCAGGCTTGACACTAAGAGTCTTGCTCAATTGGCAGACAAATTAGAAGCTGACCAGGGTAATGGAGACTTGCTTGAGGCCGACCTCGAAGATGTGGAAGGCTTGACAATAGACGACGAGGCTTATACTATAGATCCTGTCAACGATACGACCACACGTATGTCATCTGAAGCTTAGAAACTCAAAAGCTTGGAAGCCTTATTAAATTTTTGAATACGGGCTGATGATTGAAAGATTTCTCTGGAGAGTTTTCCTATTGGAATTTTTCCATGCGGGTCAAGCAGCACATTGAGGAGCAAGTCGGAGGATTGGAGAATGTAAGAATCGCATATTGCTATGAAATTCAATCTCACTGATACAATTGCAAGCATAATAATGATACAAATCATACTACAGATTTCCCACGCGCTCACCAGCTGCGTCCAGGGCTGCGTCATCTGTCAGCAGCAATATACTGCTGCCCTCCTCAGGCCATAGCTGAATTCTTGGCAAGGACGTTCTTCAAATACGCCGACATGTACTATTTCTTTGTCGAAGAAACTTGGTTATTTGAAAAATTGAAATTACTCTACAGCGATCCTTCAAGGTTCATAGAGAACAAGGGCGAAGTGACCATCAGTATTGTTCTTACAATACTTGCAATAGGGTCTCAGTACGCGCATCTTGAGTCTTCAGGGCAGGATCATAAAACAGCTTCTGGATCAAAAACGTCCGAGGAGGATATTGGTGCAACATTTTATGAGCAGGCTGTCCGTTTACTGCCAGAGATTATTGAGCTATCGTCTCTTGAAAGTGTTCAGGCTTGTTTGCTCTTTGGATACTACGCACTACCTGTTGATGCTTCTGGATTGGGGTATATCTACATCAATCTTACAATACGACTTGGAATGCAAAACGGGATGCACCGAAGGTGTAAACCTGATGCTTTTTCACCGGCCATGATCGAGAGTCGCAATCGAGTATGGTGGACAGCATATCTGCTCGAGAGGTTTGTCCCACATCTCAGAAACCATCCCTAGGGTATATGCTAAATTTCGAAGGAAAATATCCATTTTCCATGGTAGACCTCTTTCAATGCTGCGATCTGACATGGATGCGAATCTCCCGACCTATCGAGCCGATCTAGGACTTAGTGAAACGCGAGAGAATATTGAACGAACTAACGTCTCTATCCGACTGGCTCATTTTCTGGAAGACCTTTTTGAAAAAGTGTGAGTACTTGAAATCAAATAAACTGGGATCTTGGCTAATGAAATTTGCAGAACCTTGCTCCGCAGCTGCGAAAAGACTCAGGTCCCAAAAATAGTCTCAAAACTGCTAACCAGCAAAGCGGACTTGACAAAATGGTGGAATTCTCTCCCGGAAGAAATAACAGGTGGTGGATCTCAGCATCTACTCCACGCGCGTGCAGCGATGCATTTGCAGCTGGAATATTGCCTAGTCCGAATGTTCATCGGCCGGCCCTTCCTACTGAAGAAGAGCACTTCTGATTCAGAAAATCCATCCCCTCGCTCCGAAAGTGACCATAACGAAGGAGCAAGTCAAAGATCTGTCTCGGGTCGTAAAGACCTGACCGATGACTGTGTTCAAGCGGCAACGTGGGCTTTGGAGATATGTCAGAAGCTCCGGGACAAAGAGCCCGGTCTAGCGCGGGCTTCTTACATAGAGTATAGCGCATGTCGGGCATCGCTGTTAGTATTAATCGCTTACTCAATTCAGAGGTTTTCGGAGCAGTTCCGTAGGTCATTGTACAATGGCCTGGATATGATTCGGGAGATGTCGGCTGCTGGAGAGTCTGCTCGATCTGAAGTCTCTTTGATTGAAACTCTGGAGCGTGCACTGGCTTGTCTGCATTCAGGGGCTCAGTACTCTCAAGACGCACCAAATGTCGCATCAATGTCAGACTATGAAGCCTTTAAGCACTGGGGTGCAAGGCTGAAGGAAAGTCTGCCATTGGAAGAATCTGCTTCTGGAGCAGGTCCGCTTGCCAGCCAAGCTTTGCTGTCACAAGCTACGGAGTTTTGTTCCAACCAAATGATTGGAATTGATTATGGAAATGCAGCGTTGGCAGCTGTTGATGATCACAACATCTTTGATTCTTTTGTTCCTTCCTTTGAGACGCCTATATTGAGTGCAGAAAATCTCTCGTCATCAGCTTGGCCGACATGGACTGAAGCACAGGTCTTGGAGCATTTCCTCACAGAGGATAATTAGCAGATTAAAGAACCATCTTAACATTGAAACCTCCAAATTGACTTCTTCTCTTTCTCTGCGAATCTTGGAATGTCTATTAATGTCTTTTTTATTCTATTACCAGTAAAATCATGAAACATCAAATACATCAAAGGGAAGCAGACACAATACTATCCGCCATGAGAGGTAACGAATCCTCAACAACATCCAACTGCGCATCGAAAATCTCCGCACAAGACTCCTTCTCATAAATGGTACAATAAGCACCCCGAAACCCAATACTAACAGCAGCAGTAACATCCCACATATGAGCAGCAGCAAACCACTTCGCATCCTCAGGCGCAAACTGTGCAAAAGCAGGTCTATACGCTGCAAGCGCAGGCTTAGCAACACCCTGAGAGTCACAACTAATGAAGTTCTCAAGCGGCATATCGACTCCACCACGCTCAAAGTACCCACGAACACGCTTAGTGTCGCCAGTTGTCAGACACCAGACTGTGAAACCTGCATCACGCAGTTTGGCAAAACATTCCTTGGTCCCTGGCCTGATTTCCAGTTCTGAGTAGCCCTGGACACATTGGTCGCGCTCGGCGTCTGTTACTAGCTCGCGGGGGTTCTCAACTCCCATCATGTACAGTGATCGATAAAATAGTGCTGTAATTATCTCTTTATAAGGCTTGTAGCGCTCACTGATTGAGAGGAAGGTGAATTCTAGCTCGGCGGCTGTCATCCATGAGAAGCCGAACGACCGAGCTGTGATATTTTGAGCCAGGAGCTTTTCGCCAATCACTCGGTTGATGCAGTTGTAGAAGGCATCGAAGGAGACGCATGTGCCGACTACGTCGAAGACAACATGCTTTTGAGTCATGATGTGGATGTAGCTTCTGATTAGATTGAAACAGAGTAATTGATGACGCTGTTGGCTTTGTAAACGTTATAGGAAGGATGAGTAGACTTGCCAAACATCAGAAGATCAATGATTCCCCAATTATTATCCCCGCACAGAAAGATCTGTCTTCTTTCTAGCTCTAGCCGGTGATGAGATGGTCCTAGACTCGAAATAGTATGTGGGTCCAACTTCCTAATTTGGAAGTACCGGCCCGGCATCCTTTGAGTACCTTGATGTCCATCTGAAGTCGTATGAGAAGCCGGATTATGTGACTCAGAGAAGTTCCAGCGGATCTGCAGAGTAGATAAGAGAAGCCATGCCCTGTTAAATGTTTGAATCCAGTTCTAATCATGAATTGAGGAAGTCACTACCTACCTACTATGTGGTATCGAGGTTTTGAGAAGTAGACCATCAGAACGACATGAGATAAGACTCTGCCAAGAGAGGTTCATGCTTTGGCTTCAAGATGTGCATGGTATCTACATTCCTAGGTATACTCTTGGACGATTGGAGTATTCATGGATGTCTCCAGGGCTAGGTCACCTCCAGGGCTGCCCAGGCGGGCAGCATACTTTGTCTTCCAAGGGTTGATTGTGAAACTGACCACTAATGAGAGTCCTGGATGCAACAATATGATTATTTATCACTACAACTTTATAGGTATGCAATAAGATACTAGACACGGAATTGTTTCATTTCTTCATCAATTGATGAGCTAACACTGCTAGGTAAGAAATAAATTTTGATCGCCTGGCAAGCCTGGCAAGACTATGACCAAAGAATATTTAGCTTCTGCCAGCCCTTCTTGGGTTCCGGCTCGGGCTCGGGGTTGTTTTGGAAGTCTTCAATGAAGGGACGGATGGGGATATCCTCCAGGGGGATAATCTTTGTCTTCTTCCAGAATTTGTAACCGAAATAAACGAGGAGGATGAAGGGTAGGTTGAAGTAAGAGGAGACAAAGGTCTCAGTATCCCAATGGCCGTGCATGAAGGTAGAGTAACCACCAGTAAAGAAGATAATGATGAACAAAATCAAAGAGGCCCATGTACCCCAGGGCTGGAAGGGAGCTGCCCATGGGAGCTCTTTGTGTCGGTCAATACCCTGCTTCCGGCATCCGTAGAAGAATCGTAGGTAGGTCACGCAAATAATAGTCCAGTTGACCAAGGTGGCAATGGACACGAGATCCTGGAGCCAGCTGAACACGGTGCTGGCCGAACTTTGCAGTGTCATGTAACCAAGGGCCATGAAGACACCGTAGAGAGAGACAGCGACCCAGGGAATGGAGAAGCGGTTGAGCTTGGTAAAGATCTTGGGAGCGAAGCCTTGAACGGCCATACCGTACAAGATACGAGATCCGGCGAGCAGTGTAGAGTTTCCAGATGACCAGGCCGAGGTGATGACAACGGCGTTGATGATCGATGGCACGACCTTGATTCCAGCAGCGCGGGCGGCAATGACGAAGGGAGACCGTGCGGCAGTACCAGTGGATCGCAGAAGATGTTCATCGGCGGATGAGACACAGAGGGTAGCCATGAAGATGGTCAACACGTAGAAGAGCAAGATACGGATGAAGATACGTCGAGCAGCCATGGGAATAGCACGTCGGGGGTTCTGAGTCTCGGCGGCAGCAACTGTAATGTTCTCGATGCCGGAGTAAGCATAGAGAGCGTTATTGAAAGTCTGCCAGAATCCGAGGAATTGACCAAGGGAACCGGCAACGCCAAGATGCTGAACGAAAGGACCGGTAGGACTGTGCCAGTACCTGAAGCCAATGGACTGATGATCGGGTCCACCACCACAGGTGATGACCAAAGCCATAATGTTGATTCCAATGATAAGCATGATCTTCAAGATGGAGAAACTGAACTCGAGCTCTCCGTAGACACGAACAAACATGAGTGCAGTTGAAAGCATCAGAACACTGAAGACAGAAATCCAAATGGCATTGTTGACGGTAATCCAGAACTCGACGATGACAGAGGCGGCGACAATTTCAGCGGGAATAGAGACGATATCTGCGTAAACCTGGTTCCAACCATCGGCGAAGGCGAGGGCGGGGTCGCAGAAGAGGCCTGCGTAACGAATGATACCACCGTTGAGCGGAGCGAGAGATCCCATCTCACCAACACCAAAGACAACACTGGAAACAGCACAACCGATAATACCATAACCGAGGAAAGCTCCCAAAGGACCGGCAGTTGCGATGGCCTTTCCAGAACTCAAGAAAAGACCAGTACCGACAGTACCAGCCAGGGCAATCATTTGAATGTGACGCTGCTTGAGGCCTTGTTCGAAGTTCTGGATTTCACCCAGCTGTTCGACGGCATTTTCCAAATCGCTATTCTTGATTTCCGTGCTGTAGACGGGAACCTTTTCATCGATCTTAGAAATTCCATTGCCCTCAGACAGAGGGGTCCCAATGGAATGAGACATGGTTGTTCAATATCGGTGAACACCAGAGAGAGAGAGAGATGGACGGATGAGAAGTGAGAGATGAGAAGTTCTAAAGATGGGTTTCTAGAAGTTTTGTATCTCGCCTCCTGACTATCTCATCTGTTATCGTTACACAGCATTGTCTAACAAGGCATAAATCCTCGATAGCTTATCATTAGTGCATCTAGCAATATGCATGTATTTGGTTAGAATATTCTAGGCGCAGGAGATAAGGACAAATGAGAGGCCTGATCCTTGCAAAGGTGTTCGTAACAGTTGAAGAGATAAGCATTGATATTGTTGGTTTAGAGGCTGAGTTGTCAATTTTGCCCCATGCAATACCCCAAAGTGGAACTACCCCAATTGCCTCATATCTAACTATACAGTGCCCCGTTTCTAAGTAAGGAATATCCAAGGTTACATTCTGGGTGGGCCAATATATGGAACGGGCCGTTCATTCTAAATGGAGTAAGTCAATTCCGGTATTACTATTATCTACACTATTCCTTATCAAGCTGTGCCAATAAATTAGCAGCTTTTGAACCTATAATATTCCTACATTTCTACTTTTTTTCGAAACTAAGCTTCGCTAAACTTTTCCCTTGATTCTTGGTATCTTCTTATCTTTCCATCATGTCTTCGGGGCGCACTGAAACGCCCTGCTTCCCTTCCACCCTCCTTGGCGAATGCTTCTGGACAACCCACCACAGAGATGATCTACAAGACCATCGATCAACGGAGCAATTACCCGAGCACAGTGATATCGTTATCATTGGCGCAGGCTATGCAGGTGTGGCAATTGGCTATCATCTAGTCAAGGACCATGGCAAAAGTTCCATTACCATTTTAGAGGCTCGTGGCGCCTGTTCTGGTGCCACTGGGAGAAATGGCGGTCACGCGAGACCTGATCTTTATGGCCACATTCCCACTTACATCGATCGTGCCGGCGCAGATGCTGGTGCGGAGATTGCTGAATTCGAAATCACCAATCTGCGTGCCTTGAAGAAGACTATTGAAGATGAAAACATTGATTGTGATTTTACCTACGCTCGATCAGTCGATGTTTGGTGTAATGAAGATGCTGCCAAAAAGGCGAAAGAGGTTTATGACTCCATGGTAGCTCATAACTTTGAGTATATGAACGACGTTATATTTCACACCGACCGTGACAATGTGGAGGGGGTAAGTGATCCATTAACAGTCTCCCATGAGGTATACCACTCACAGTCAGTAGATCTCCGGAGTCAAAGGTGCGAAAGCCTGTGCCAGCTTTACAGCTGGAACAATGTACCCTTTCAAGTTCATCATGCACTTGATTAGGACCCTCCTGACGGCCGGCGTCAACCTGCAGACGCATACTCCTGTCACCACCATCACAGCCGACCCGCAAGGAGGTTTCATCATTGAGACTCCTCGTGGCAAGATGCACGCAGGAAAAGTAGTTTACGCCAATAATGCCTATGTTGCGGGCCTTCTTCCACAATACAAGGCAAACATCATCCCCTGTAAGGGAATATGTTGTCGAATCACCATTCCAGAGGGCGCGACAGCCCCGCTACTCAACAACTCCTACATTCACCGGACCGAAGACAATGTACTTTCGTACATGATCCCTCGCGCCGATGGCAGCATTATTGTGGGAGGGGCTTCTTCCCTGTTCCGCCCCCACCGGGATCAGTGGTACAACAATGTGGATGATAGCGTGCTTATCGATTCCGCAAAGGATTACTACATTGATTACATGCAGAAAAACTACCGAGGCTGGGAGAACTCTGACGCCAAGGTGGACCAGATCTGGACGGGTGTCATGGGTTATTCTTACGATTCTAACCCACATATCGGCAAGGTCCCTGGCTGTGACGATCAGTTTATTCTTGCAGGTCTTAACGGTCACGGCATGCCTGTCATCTGGCTGTCCTCGAAGGAGTTAGCCAAGATGATTGTCCAGGGTATTCCATTTGAGCAAACGAGCATGCCGCGACTTTTCCAGACTTCGCAATTTCGCATCGACCGCGCACAAAAGAGTGATCCTGAAAATGGAGATATCCTTGGTACTGGCAATTTCCCAGCTACAAAGCCATGATCGATACTTAATACCTATATAGTACATAATATCTTGCAACCTTGAATTATTTATGAACTTATACGATTTAACACAATTTTCCCTCTTGTCTAATAGATGTACCTGGTACATTTCTAAGGTTCAAGCGGTAAATATTAAGGTTAGTATTGATTGTCAATTGCGTACGGAGTAAATATTTATCAATTACGATGTAAAGCTAGGAATAGTTACCAAGATAGACTTTTTACGTAAAAGAAAATAGTTTAAATCAATGACATCCTACTGTTGCTAGGCAGCGAAGGATTTGCTGACTGATTCGGATTTCGGATTTTGGATTTGGGGACAAGGCTCAGATCACCCCTCAGTCGGATTTCATCTCCCCAATCAACATTTTAATTTCTGTATCTAGCCTTGGAACCCTATACATATCATTCCGCATTATTAGTAAACAGGGATCAGACAATGGATTCAGCCCCAGCTTCAGCTTTCACAAAAGAGAAGACATTCAGCTCATACAATGAACAACAAGGCAAGGCTTACGCCCAAGCCCGCCCAGACTACCACCCTAGTCTCTATGAAACCGTCATAAACCATCACACCTCAACCGGCGGCCAGCTGGAAACTTTACTAGATCTAGGCTGTGGCCCCGGCAATGTCGCCCGTGCTATCGGCACCCAATTCACCCATGCGATAGGACTTGATCCTTCAGTGGGCATGATAGCGACAGCCCGATCCCTAGGCGGCAAAACCTCAACATCAGAACCAATCCGGTTCGAGGTAGCCACGGCCGAAGACCAAGGCGCGAACCTCTCGCCCCCAATTCAAGATGCCAGCGTTGATCTCATCACGGCCGCAAATGCTGCACACTGGTTCGATATGTCGCTCTTCTGGCTAAATGCTGCTCGTGTACTTAAGCCCGGTGGTAGTGTTGCATTGTGGGTCAGTGGGAGATTGCGCCTTGATACATCCGTACCTAACGCTGCTGCTATCCAAGCTGCTTTGGATGTGGTTGAAGAAGAAGATCTGTCGCCATTCTTTACGGATGGGAACTTAATGACTCGTAATCGATATGCCGATCTCCTTCTCCCGTGGACATTGGAACAGCCAGTTCCACAATTTGACGAGGGTTCGTTTTTCAGGAAGAATTGGGATACTGCTGACGACTTCTTCGCGTATAACACCGAGGTGAATCTGGATACTTTTGAGCTGTTAGCTGCGACGACGAGTCCGGTTACTCGGTGGCGCGAGGCACATCCTGATCTTTGCAGTACTGAGAATGATGTGATTAAAAAGTCACGCATTATGATTGAAAGGCTTCAGCAGGAAGCCGGAGTTGAGAAAGGGAAGGAATCGATTAAAGTCGCTATGCAGGGAGCAGTTTTGATCATCAAAAAACGTGATTAAGTGGTAGTCTCCTGGATTATAAGAAAATCAAAACTAAGAACGGACAGACTGGAGATATTATAAATTTATTATAATAGGAGTTGTTTTAGTTCCAGTTAGTATTCATCACAGCTGTATAGACAAAAATGGAACTGGCTAGGGTCAAAAATTTACCGGTCATTTTTCTACATGTATTCTTAGATCGGTACCAAAATTAACTCATCAGATTTTAACCTTGAAAGCCCACTAAATTATCCCAAGATCAGCCCCGGTAATAACTAATAATGAATGGTATTTAGTGTGAACTTTTCAATTATCTTCTCACGATAAATGCTGGGATTGTGCTTTTTTTCCTTTTCATTTCTCAAATTTTTAAGCTGAAATCTGGAAAGTGGTTATTCCCTCCGCTGTCGTATTGTGCCGTTTTAGCGTATACCAAAGTGGACTATAAATTATAGCTATCATTGGCTATTAGCTCAGACCGCTTTTATAAAATAGTAATGCTTACCCACTAGTATCTTAGCCAATGATATTGACCATTGGTAGTAGTAGGGCTGTTGGAAAAGCTATCATGGATTCTAATTGGCTATGATAGGTATCAATTTATTCCTTTTTCGGATGTAATTATGGAGACTGTATTGGCAGAAAAAGGGCGCTAAAACGGCACAATACGACAACGGGATAGATTTCGGTCGATGTCGAATCGGCGCTAATCCATTCAGGGTTAGATCTTCCCATGTGGATTAACAGCTTGAGAAACTTCTGAACTTCGATTGACCAGTTGACCAAAATTGATTAGTGGAATTGGATATGCCAATCCTAAAGGCTCTCCAGAAATTAATCCTTCTGTTCACATTTCTCAACCTTATTTATGCGACATGCACTGATCAAGAGAACCCAGCGCCGATCGCCATTAATATTGGCATCGATGCAATGTACAGCCATATATTCCCTACTCCTAGATTCATGCTAATCGTACCGACAGAACAGCTGTCTGTGCTGAATCCCAGACAAAAACCAGTAAAATTGCCACAGTACTGGTTTGGGGGAATGATCACGACACTGCGATGTATGGCAAAACCATGATGAGAATGAGATGGGAGTATTTTCGTCAAAGTGCTCCCCATTTGAACCAGCCTGCAGGCTTTCTTTCAAAGCTCAAGAAGTTCATGACTAGTATCTCTACAGTTGTTTCGGATGTAACCCTCTACTCAGTGGAGATGGTGCTAGTGTTGCTCGGGGATTTTGAAATAGATCTACTCAATAGGTATATTTTGATGCCTGTATTCCTCATGGTAGATCAACTGGTGAGGCCATTCAGCAGTCCACACCTGCGTGGAGAAACAGAGCTAAGGATCAATACATCCGAGGAACTCAAAGCAGCTTTCCTACAGGCGTTTCAAGTTCTGAAGAAAGTGTCAATGGAAGAGCGTGGAGTGGATATCACATCATCCTATGTTCTTTTCCCGACTTTCCTCGAGCATGTAGCCCACCATGCTATTAGTGAGGCGGCTCATGAGGCTGGTTTATTCCCATACCAAATGTGGACTCCCCACCAGATGATCAGTATGTATAACCACATTCTAGACGAAAGCCCCTCTGGTGATCCCTTGGAAAAGTCATGGGGAACTCAACCAACGTTGATCATTGACTATGGCTTATCTTATTTTGATGTTCAAATGAGGGGTGTACCATATGAGAAGAATAAATTCACCATGGATACGATGGGAGGCCAATATATTGTCCAGCATATCATGCGAAAGATCATATCCAGTGGTCAAGATATACCCGAGGAGCTTGCAGAGAATGGAGCAGCACAGGAAAAGATGTTTTGGGCAGTGGCCAACTCAAGACTGCGCATAAAAGAGCAAATAGGACATGAAACATGGGAGTCACTGGAAGATGGAGCTCAAATAAAGGAATGGCCTGTCACCATCAAGGGTCGGGGAGATGTGGAGGATGTAGCTGTAATTTCTTGGGATTATGTCAAAGATGCGGAGGCTGCGTATGTGGAATGGCTGAGAGAGTTTCTAACACTCCTCATTGAGCGCTTAAAAGGTTGGTGACATTCTCTGAATATCGCTTCAATCAAACTAACCTGGTCAGCTTCGTACTCTGAAAGCATTAAAAAGGTAATTATCCTTGGAAATGTACAGGACCGGTCATTGGTCAGTCGCGCTGTTCGAGAGAGCTTCGGTGCTGAAGTCGGGATTATTGGGGGTAACGATGAGCGAGATATTACTCTTGAAGCACAAGGGGGTGCACGTATTGCCTGGTCAGTCTACGAGAGAACACAAAGGGCAAACGAAGATGTTTGCGAGGATTTTGTGCATGAAGATTTGTAGGAGCCAAAGCACCTTTTTTCTAGTCTTTGATGAACGAGACCTGGATCTACGAGTCATATTGCAAGGCTTCATTCATGGTGGCACCTTCTGGCCTCTTCTCATGCATATTCCCAAGATAATTAAATATGACGTACAAACCTGAGCAATTTTCTGTATCATGAAAGTCGTCAGCATTTAGTGCTGTATGTACACAAAAATATTTATCTATTATACATGTTCTCTACCAGATAAGGGATAAGAACCCCCTTCCACAACATCCCGATCTGCAGCAGACTGCGTGACCTCGAAAGTCTGATGCACGCCCACTTCAATCCTATTCCTGTGGGTTTTCACAGAGGTTAGCGCCTCTTCGCTACTATTTGAGCTGGAAGTAGATGTCCAATTGACATCTGCCGTCTTTCGTCGACCTTCCACATTTGTCGTGAGAACTGCCAGCATATCAGGTCTCAGTCCGGGATTTCCAGTCTTGGTCCCGTCCATCGAACTCAGTGGCATTCCACGATTTTGGTTGCTACCTCCGAATGGGTATGAGTGGCCTGTTCGAGGGAATCCGGATTCATGATCTGAGTCGTTGTTCGTTCCGAGCCAGTGGCGTAGGAGGGGACGGAGGGTTGCAAGACTTCCAGCAGTGATACCGAGAGCAGCTTCGGCATTGGACCAGATTGCGATTTGGTAGGTGGAGACTGGAATGGAAGTTAGTCAGCTATATGTCGTATCAAATGGAAGACCGTCGCAAACGTACATAGGAAGTTACTACTTCGGAATGTTTTGACAAAGGGAATACGAATAATAACAGCACAGGAAGCACTAAAAGTTTGTCAGTCAAATAGCTCATTCAGCATCTCGTGGTTTTTGAAGCCAAAACGTACATGCAGGCCATACTCAGAATTCCAATAATAGCCAATTTGGCTTGTTTTTTCATGTGTAGGCTTTTGACAAGGAAGATCGGTAGAATCCCAACAGTAAAATCGCACATAGCCGAGAAAGCACTATAAACGTAGGTCATAGTGATAATCACATCGATACTGATGCAGTATCCTGGAATTGTAGGATCTTGAAACACTCGATTCCAAAAATAAGAGATTGGATGACACTGCAAGAGCATCAAAAACATGAATATCAGACCGGCGATGCAGGTGAAAACCATCGCAAGGTAAAGGATCCAGATATGAATTCGTTTGATAGTGATTCGCATAAGGAAAACGCAGACGGAGATCTTGCAAAAGACAGAGGCAAAGCAGTAAGCTATCTCGCAGAGCCACCAATACTTCAGAGTGTTAGATGTTGTAGTTATAGATGAAAAGAATGCGCATCGGTACCTTCATAGCTACTACACCGTCCGCCGGTTCGATATTTTCAAACTTATAGCCAGTTCCATATCGGGTGCCTCCAATCTCACATGCACAGAACATGACATAGCACAACTATGATCAAATTAGTAGGCTTCATAGGTTGAACTCAGTTGGTATATAATTACCATTGCAAGCACCATCGTTCCATCATCCCATCCGAAAGCTTTCACTATAACAAGACGAACATAGCATCGTAGGAGTACCGAAATGACTGCAATTGGCATTAAAACGGCCGCAACGATCTGGACAGCCAGACACCGTTGCTCTTCTTCACCCATTTTGAGTGTAATCAAGTAGTATACCGAGGTAGGTGAAACACTCCTCTGGCGGAGGATGCATGGACAACCAGTAAATAAGATGTTGGCATGCAGCACTAAAGATATCGATACTTTAAACGACCCGCGTCCATGTTTTCCAGGGGCACACTTTTAGCTTTTTTAGCGTCCCTTATTCGAAGAGGCGAAGAAGTATGCCAAGCGAGTGAGTAGCGAATGATAGGGATCGTCAGTGTGATAAAGTGTCTAGACTCAGGAGTCAAGACGCAGAAAAACTAGCTGGAAGGACGCTTGGGCATGGTGGATGCGTTCGAAATGCCGAGAAAATGTCCGGGTGTAAGGTTCAGGATTCAGATCTCGTTTGGATATCAAATTGGAAACCTTGAAAAAGAGGGGCTTGACAGTAGGCTTAAACGTAGGAACATTAAACTAAATTTACCTATTCAGGGCTGACCACAATCGTGTCCCGATCCTCCCTGTCGGTACTGGACGGCTGATACATAGCCAACCAGAGCAGTGCCTATTCAAGCCGGATGGGGCATTGGAGTCTCCGGGTGGATTTAGTTCATTGTCACCGGAGACATTTTTTACCTGAGGACGGAGGACGGAGTACGGAGTATAGCTCCATATTCACTATTAATTGGGAGGGGATTCTAGTATGGAGAAAAGACTTTTATAAGTCTCTAACGTGGGTAAACAACGCAATTCCTGAGAAATGGGTTGATATTGGAGGAAATTTGAGTTTAAGATTAATTGAAAAAAGCGTTTGATAATATTCTGAAGTTCACAGATCTTGGTTTTGTATGCAGGATCAATAAGAACCTGAAGACCTCGGCAACATCATCCTTCTTCAAATAAACATTTTACAGAGTAAGGTTAGGCCGAGTTACTAGCTGCAAACAAAACTTGATGAAGCAGTGGGTACATGGCACTAGTAAGCCAATGATCTCACTATGTCACTTGTGAGCCCTAGCCCGGAACTGCCGGGGCCCTAAAAATCTCGATTTAGTAGGCATCTTTGTATGTTTTGACCTGACACGATATCAAACCATCACTGTCACTTTGATTGGTTTGTTTCAAGTGATAGTTCCGCTATCAGTCTCACTAGACCAAGAGTTCGTTGTGTCGGGAGAATAAGGGTCGGTTTTACCTCGGTAGATATATCAGTACACACGTACATCAAAATATAAACTTCTGTTATATATACACTTTCGAGGCGGTCCCGCACCAAGAGCTAGCCTGCCACTAGAATCTACCGATTTCCAAGTACCCACGTTTGAAGTTTTAGGAGCCCAACTTTGAGATTTGATATCATATGGTTAAATGCCGTCAGATCCAAGTGAAAGATGATACATTCCCCCTTACAGATCAAGGTTCCTTCGCAGGAAGACAAATTCTACATTTTAAATGAATAAACTTGTTTAAGCGCTTAATTAGATACCTAGCATGAACCTGGTGAGAGCACGAGCCAGTAATTCCATAGGGCGAAACAGAACCATGGCTCTCATGTAGAAAGATCATCCGTAACACTCCGTATCCGAAGTGACCTAAAACGTGACATGACTGAAATCAACCAAGATCCACTCAGGCCCCGCCTCCGTTCATGTACGACTTATGGATCCTGATCGACTTAACTTCAAGATGAACTAGTTAATTAGCACCGACTAGTCGATAGGCACCTCTCTAGGTAAAACACAAGTCCAGGAAATGACTCGTGTCTTTGACGGATCTGCTGAACTAATTAGGTCTCAAACGTCCGCGCTGTGCCGCGTTGCAGCTACGGAGTACTCCGTACAGAGTAAGTACTTATTCTAGGGTCCACGATCTCATCTGCAGCAGCAATGCTACTCCATACTGTACGTTGTGGGTGAATGATGCAGTTTAAGGCTTCTTACATCCATGGATGCTGTGCTATCCCTTCTTTTCGACATACCTTATCTATGCCGTCGCGACATTGTCACATCCAGAAATGATATATGTACAAGTGACACATGTGCAGACAAGATTTCCCAAGTTTCCCAGAAATCAGGTCATGGAATTTGCAGGGTTACAAGGCTCTGATCTATTGCTTGGTATTAGTAGCTTAATCTACGGACGGCTGCATTATGTCTCAAATAGAGGATATCATAAAATAAAGATAAGACAAAAACGCAGTCTACAGAATCAACTCCTTGAAAAGTTTGAAGATAAGGTTATATGGCAGAACATGATAAGTTGGAGAACATGATCTACGTGACATCCCAGCAATGATCAACCTCCCCAGCGGTGAGAAAGGCCAAAGCATACGTCGTAAGCAAAGAAAAAAGCAAGCATACCCAAATATTCAGACATGCATACATAGCTACTCTTTTACTGGCCAAAGATCTACACAAACATCACATCTTCTCCTCTCCAATGCGCATCCTTACCATTCCTAGTCACAGATATGTAGCTGTCGGTTGGGGGTTTGGGACTTTCGGAATTGATTGGATAATGTAGTACAGAAAGCGGGCTATCATGTCCACCTTCAGCTCTTCATGTGAAAGGATCGTTTGAGACTTGTCTGCATTTCTAAATGCCGCCAGGATAAATGGTGAAAATTCTGCATGCATGATGCATCAGATCAGACGAGCATTTATATTTGAGCTATCGGCCAAGTCCACTGGATTCTATTATCCAGCTCTGACTATTAATTAACCTTGAAAAGTTGAGAGGGTTGATTTAATACAAAAACAACTATAGCCCAAGAACAACCCCGCCATTGTCTATCAGTACTTGAACTTTGGAAAGTCACCTGGCAACTCCTTTGTTCAGTCTCAAGTCTCAATCTTGAGCCTTGGAAAGTCTTTCATGACATATACCACGACCACCTACCTATAAAGCCACTTGGGAAGACCTTCAGGGCTTGCGACAAAAAAAAAACAACCAAAATATCCTTCCATGTCCTTCTCGTCCCAGGAAACTATACCATATATTACATCTGCAGCCATGAAATCTCTCACCATGTTTCCCATGTCTCCTGATTCAACTACGTTGGGCCTGCATACTACAAAAGGCTGGGTTCAGGGTATTTTTTCCTCCATCATAGGTCTCTTTGACCACATTACCGAAACACAATCTGAGTCCGATGCCGTCGAAGCGTGGGTTGGCATGCGAAATGGAAGGGGAAGATGTCGGTCTATCGGGGAGATTCAATGATGAACCGATACTACGATAAGGATATAAATTGGAGTCCTCGGTTATGAGAGCGCATTTCCGGTGGAATTTTGGGCTCGGGCTTTGCTACGCAACTATGAATGCAGTACTACGACCTGTTTTGTTTTGTCAAATACGAATCGCTCCATTTAGGTGATACCTGGATATATAGGTATGAAGTATGAAGCAATCACCTGGATATAGAAATCAATGATTTGGTATAGATACATGGGTTAATCGAAACACGTAATGTTGTATAGTACAAGTGAATCCATCTCGTCAAGGACAAGATGACACTGGGAGACGTAGCACACCTTAATTGAATAGGTGGTATTTAATCCTATGAATGCGTTTAGGCTTCCACGCGAGTTGGGATCTTAACCACGCCGCGTTTGCAGTCATTCACTGGTACACCGTACCGCTGACCGGGGGCCCAAGGTGCCCGACCATCGACACCGGTGGTCTCCTTGGTATACACAACACTCTGAATGCGGTAGTCAAATCGACCACCTTCAGGCTCGACATGCTTAATCTTATCCTCACGACGAGCCTTAGCGCGCTCACGGTGCTCAAGTTCAGTCGCCTCTTGCTTCGCAATACGCTCAGCATGACGCTCAATTACAATGCGACGCTCATTAGGATACTTAACGCGGTCGATTTCCATCTTGACCATGAGCGGGTGGGGGATACGCACATCAGCAGGTTGAAGGACCTGACGAGCGTTATCACCTTTACCAACCCACTCAATCGAGTTAGGCTTCTGAATAATATCATCGATGAGGTCGGAGGGGTGGGAAATCTTTGCGGCCACTTCATTCTCCAAGGTCGGAGCACCGGAGAACACACGACCCGCATCTACACGAGTGAATGGTCGAGACTCAGGGACAGGGTAGAAAATCTGAGCGCCAGTGGTAGGATGGGCGGGTAGGTCGTTGATGGGCTCGTGGAATGTTTGGCGCTCACCTTGGTCGGCAAGTTGAGTCACAGGAATCATTTCATGAATTGCCTGGGCATATGGCAATGCTAATGGTTTACCCTGTTTAAAGGAACTGTCAGTCGTGTCATAATGACTAAACGTGAGTGCAAAGGGGGATAGTATCGAGTGTATCAGAGATATAAAAGTTTCTAACCAGCCAAGCCTGAGGCCTGTGTCTTCAAGACTAATCGAATTTTTTTGTTGTCTCATCATTTGAAAGGAAGGGGAAATGGAAAAGGAAAAGAGAAGCGAGAAGGAAAATCTTACCTGTGCCCGTTGTCTGTTTTCCAACTCTACCAACCTAACCACAGCAGCAATGCGCCTCATATCGATACCCATTTGGGCACTAACAGCACGGATACTGTTTTTCTTCTTCGCAACCCGCACGTAGATCTCATTTCGGAGATCTTCGCTCAGAACAGGCTCGCTAATAAAATTTCGGTTGTTGGGGAACGGCCGTGCGATATCAGATGTATCATTATCACGAGGTCCTCTCAAATAATTTGTCTCGCCAGGAATGTGATGTTTTAGGGCAGCTCCTTCGGTGTTGAGCCATTCGAACATTTGCCGGCGAAGCTTTGTTTGAGGAGCAGCCGTAGCGGAGAATTGCCGAGAAGTGGAGTGTATGGAAGGACATAGTGATTGAATGGAGATGGGAATTGTGGATGGAGATGTGATGTAGGGAAGGAGAGTGTTTGACAAGCGGCTTTGTACCCGGGGTGCCATAGTTACAAATTCCGGTAACCCGGAATTAAAAACCAGTGCTAAGAGGAGAAATAGATAAGAAGAGAGTAAAATTGCAGCAATAGCAGCGGCTACAGACAGCCCGTGCTGCAATTGAAGAGGGTTGAATAGCGCGGGTGGGAATAGGAACAGGAATAACAGGTGTCTTGGGGGGAAGAAACTTTTCTCGGGAAGGTCGGTCGGTGCATCACGTGACAAAGTCCAACAATTCTCGGTTCCCCTTCACTATCATGTCAACCTTAACTACCTCCCCTCTTGTTGTCATCATTTTCTACCACCTGTCAGTCTACTTTCCTTCTAATTTCCTTCCTAATTCCTTCGCCCTTCTCTTTATCTCGCTGTCAACCTGGTTTTTACCTTTCTTTCGCCACCCTTCTCTCTACCTTTTCGATGGCTTTAACCGACTAGCTTTTGCACCATCGGCCTGAAGCCATCGACCAAGGATGCTTTAGGGCAATACCCTCCTCCCCGAACTACTTCGGAACGTCAATAATAAACCGGAATAGAACTCACACCCTTGATCATCTTTGGACCTACTTCTGCCAGCTTGTGCCTGGAGAAACAGAGCGGGGATCTTGGGCAAGGCGCCTTAACTGGCTGTCCTGGGTTGAGCCTACCTCGACAGTTTATTAATGGTTTTCTGGAGTAGCGACGAGAGGAGGTGCCACTTCGGAACACAAATAATAAACCGGAATAGGACTCACACCCTTGATCATCTTTGGACCTACTTCTGCCAGCATTGTGCCTGGGGAAACAGAACGGGGATCTTGGGCAAGGCGCCTTAACCGGCTGTCCTGTGCTGAGCCTACCTCGACAGTTTACTATTAATTCCGGAGCAGCGATTGAGAGAAGGAGCACCTCGGAACGCCAATGATAAACCGGAATAGGACTCACACCCTTGATCATCTATAGACCTACTTCTGCCAGCATTGTGCCTGGAGAAACAGAACGGGGATCTTGGGCAAGGCGCCTTAACCGGCTGTCCTGCGCTGAGCCTACCTCGACAGTTTATCATTGGTTTTCCAGAGGAGCGACGAAGGAGGAGCCAGTTCCGAATGCAAATAATAAACCGGAATAGAACTCACACCCTTGATCATCTATCCTACTTCTGTCAGCAGATGTACGCGTGCATAACTGTGCGCATGCTAATAAGCAAATACCTTTGTTGACATTACTGGGATCTTGGGCAAGCGGTCTCAACTAGCCTTACTGGGCTGAGCCTACCTCGACAGTTTATTATTTGTTTTACGGAGCAGCGAACAAGAGGAGGAGCCAACTCGGAACGCTAATAGTCAACCAGAATAGAACTCACGCCTTCGATCATCTTTGGATCTTGATTCTTTCAGCACTGTGTGCAAACATATGCGTTGAGAGTACTGGGATCTTGGGCAAGGAGCCTCAACCGGCTGTCTGCGCTGAGCCTAATTCGACATTGATTTATTATTGGTATTTCAGAGGAGCGAATGAGAAGAGGAGCCACCTCGAAACGCCTATCAACTCACCTAATTGACCGCCCAACTGACTGACTATTAGCTAGGAGGTACGTACTCTCACTGCCCATTTCCCATGTCAAGAAACCAGTACAACGCCACTAGACCAAAAAAGCCCCAACATGGCTCCCCCAAAAGTGGATGCCACTCGAGTCCTTGCATCACAAAGGCCATTCAATGTGACTGTTTCAAGTGTCTTCGTATTGTTCCAGTCGGCTGGAGATGGCAACGAACAGGTTTTGGAAATGGACGTTATGATATGCTACGATAAACCTGTGATTTTCTTGCGGTTCGGCCTACCTGTCTTTGACCATAGCAACGGAAGAAAGGAGGAGAAATCACTTTATCTCTATATCCGTCGACCAGACATCCTGTCACTCGACTCCTCCAAAGTTGATGATAAGGCCATCGCACAACTTAAGCCAAAAATTCCATCAAAACTTGGTCATGATATAAAGCTCGTCCGATTTCACCTCAAACACCCGGGAAAGGTGATCGAACCTATCCAAGAGTGTTCATTCAAGTCTGGGTCAAGCCGCAAAAGTGAGCTAATGTCCTCGTTGGCCGAGTTGCGCGAATTCAACGTCTTCATGCGATACAAGTCGTTGTCTGAAAAACGAATAAAGTACCTCCGTCAAGCCCTTGCTTCACCAATAACACCCTCTGAGGAGGCAAAACAGCGTAAAAAGGATGATTGGTGTCTAAGCGTTGCGTATGGTGGTTTGGGTGGTAAAGTTCGTACCACCAACACTGCCACTGCCGGTCCCAATGCAATAGACAACTACGACTCTGAATCAGGGGACTCTACCATTGCTACAGCTACCCCGCCGCCATACCCAGAATCCAGGGTGCGTAGTGTCAAAGGCTCTGTGACGGAATCTGAACCCGATGACGGTGTTCCCCATGAAAGTCCACCTCGGTATGAGGCAGTTAATTCAGACTCGCCTGACCATGAAGGTGAGACGTTGGGTATGTTTCCAACCAACGCTCTTCCCTCTTATCAAGCATTCCACTGACAACTTGTTGCGGCTCTAGGCAAACGACGTCGAGATAGTGCAGACATACCGACCACCACATTTTCCCGTAGGCCTTTTGGTATGACATTTGACCACATTTTGCGGAGAATGCAAAACTTGGAAGAGGAGAACGGCAAGCTTAAGGCCGCCATGGCTGAAATGCAGAAAACGCAACAAATGATGCAAGAGATGTTTAATCTACACTCCCAACTGCAGGAGAGCCAGTTCCCAGGTAAAATCAGGGTCGTCAATCGCAACCCTAATGTGGAGAAACGTCTCGACAAAGTCGAGGAGCAAGTCGCTGAAGTCGAAGAGCAAATCGCCGAGCTCCAAGACGGCCAACAAGAACTCCAGGAGCAGCAGGACATCTTCGAGATGGACGCGGATGACAAAATCGACGATAAAATTGACGCGAAGCTCCATGATAAGCTTGACGCCAGAATTGAAGATATTAAAAGCGATTTCAAAGATGTTATGCGCCATGCGGCAGATGACTTTTGTAATGCATTAGACCAATTGTGAATATCATTTATCCAATATTATTTATCTATGCTGGCTGTCTCGGATGAAATGTGACCATGATTATTCCTATCATAACAAACCCAACCTTGGAACCTCTTCCGTAGATGCTTCTCGTACGAAACTGGGCCAGCAATTTCGAACACCTGAAGACTATTACCCTATCAGCATGTCCTTGGATAAATAATCTGTCTGCATCAAGCTGAGCTGTAAGCATAGACGCTGCTGATCTCACCTAGACGTATTGAAATGTTATGGGATGAAATACCATTTAAGGATTTCCAAGATACTGATGCTTGTCAACAGAGGTAGACTTCCAAGGTGTACCCGTCTCATATCAGCCTGTGTAACGTCAGTAGAAAGTAAGACCTTGCTACCTACATATACCGTACCCGTGGAACTGACCTACAAAGATATCTAATACATGTAGGAATGGAAATATAGTTTAAGAGCCATCAAGTTGCAAGTTGAAAATTGCAATTAATCCATTGTATCAAGAACATGTTGGAGCAGATTTGTCAAGATGGAGCACCAAGCAAGCAAGGAATCATGTAGGTGAGATGGGAACCACCCAAAAGACTTGAAAATCGATTGGGGGCTACACATCATCTTCACACTGTAATCCCGGTAAGAAGAAGAGGACATAAGATAAAAAATAAAAACATGAGCGAAGCCAACAGATCATAAACCATTTGCACCAAACGCCTTCCATTGGAAATGTAAGCAAAATGCACCAGGCGCGAGAATGAACACGCCTTGAGATGAATGAGGCAGACACCTTTTTCCTCATTGATGGAAGTGTACGTTGTGGAGGACCAGTCAATCGAATGCGTATCCATAGCGCTGAGTTTCCGTAGATGATCATGTTGCAGAGGCAAAGTCGTAGCCAGCGCGTTGTGCAAAGTAAAGGGGGGGGGGGGGGGGGGGGGGGGAAAGGCCTTCTTCATTCATAATCTCGACGGACGAGAACGTGTTGTAGCTAACAAGAGCAAAATCCAATCCGGTCGACACATAACGATGCATTAATAAGGTGAAAAGAAAAAAGACACACGAATGAGATATGGATGAAGACGGGAATCACGACCAAACAACAGAAACGCCGGGAAGATCTTGAAAAAGGCAGAGAAGGCAATACGAAGCAATAAATGTAGAGCTGAAGGCCTAAGACTACCCGGGCGAAGTAAGATAAACAGATCCAGAAAGGGGGGGGGGGGGGGAAGAAAAGCAAAGCAACGCAAGGGTATGAGAGAGGTGATGAAGAACGCACATGATCAAAGGAACAAGCTGTGAGCGCCGCATACCAGAATAAGAATACAAGCTGGGCAATGACCTGAAATGCAATCCTTCCAAGGGGGAAATAGAGAATGTGAAATAAGAGCGCCCGAATCCCGATGCAGTAAAAGAAGACGTAAAAACAGATATTAAATCGGGAAGTGATAAAAAGGGGGAAGAGAAAGAGTACCAAAAACAATACTCCCGAGAGGTATGCAGCCGCCGAATGCTGGTCTAGCTCACGAAAAAGAAAACGAAACCCCCAATGCGCCAGATTCGTTCGTTTATTAAACACGGACATGATCACATCAGCTAGCGACCCATCATGTAGTCAGGGTAGAATGGAGAATATCCATGGGCAGCTGAGTTGGAGCCCGCGGCAGGAGTGTTTCCAGCTTGGTTTCCGGGTGGGGGAGGAGACATCATCATTGAGTTACTTCCGTTGGATCGAATGCCCAAACCAGAGTTGTGACTGAAAGAGCCATTGGGAACCATGCCGTGATGGCCACCCTGTGAATGCAAGATGCTGCCATTTCCGTTGGCGTTGCCACCGCCATTTCGCATGGGCATAGGCATGACAAGACCCGGGGGAGCAGAGAGACCGGGGGAGGGGCCATTTACTGCCGAAAACATAAGGTGGTTTGACCCAGACATATTGTTTCCACCAGAAGGAGTACCAGGTCCACTAAGCGGGTTGGCTGGGTTCATGCTGCCTGGCTGACCAGATCGAACACCAAGAGGATTCTTTGAGAAGCTCAGACGAATACCTGTCTTAACACTGTTGGACAGTTTGTACCCGTACAGTTCGTTCAACGCCTTGCTCGCCATGGCCACCTCGTCAAACTCCACAAAGCACATGGGACCGTTCTGTTTGTTGCGGAAGCAAAGTCGCTTGTACCCACGCTGCTTCGAAAAGAGCGCCTTCAACTCCTCCTCTGAAGTGTCGGGTGGCAGATTGCCAACGTAGAGTGTGTTGCAAGGGGGGTTCAGATCATTAGGGTTTGCGGCGGGCAAGCTATGGCGCGGAGTATGTTGGCTACCATAAGGATAACCATGGCCATGGTTCACATTACTGCTGTAAGCGGACGAGGAACCACTGATACTCATACGCGGTCCAGGGCCACCGGAGCCGTAAGGAGGAAGTGGGGGAGAAGACATTGAGAGGTTTGCAAAGCGACCGGTCGGAATCTGAGGGTTGGTTGAGCGACGTGCGTTGGCCGAGTGGCCATTTTCTGCATAGCCCACGGGATCCTTCAGTAGCTCTCCGGTCTCTTCATCAATATCCTCGTCAATCATGGATTTGCCAGAGATGCGTTTATAATCACCAACACCATTTCCGATGGGAGATTGTGGGGAGAATAGGTTGTGTAGGCCGCGTGAGCCAGGCTCAGATGTTGAAGGGAGGCCCTCGCCCATCATATGAGATGGGTTGCTGGCAGAAATTCGCTCCAGGCTCTGGAAGGTACCGTTGAAACGCGAAGATTGGCGCGATCCACCGAGGATTCCACGAGTTGCGGTGTGATCGATGGTGTTGCGACGCGTGTTAGAGAAACTGGAGCCCACGGCACCCGGGTACATTTCCACAACCATGTTCGCGTCGTTCTTCGAGTTCGGCTTACCGTTGAGTAGCGAACGAGCTTCCTCGGCCGCAGGCAAAGTGTTGAAGCGTGCGATCGCGCTCAGAAACCCATCATCTTCTGGTAGGTCGGAAGTAACAAAGTCGACATCCAAAAAGTCTTTAGCGAAGAGTAGCATACTGCGAAGTGCTTCCCGACTCGTATTGCGCGGAAGCTTGCGCATCAAGATCGCGCCGCCGCTGTTTGCGCGCCCCAAAGCCGGAAGACCGTGGGGGTGACGATCAGAATCGTTGAGTCGCATACCGCCGTCGAAAGAGCTCGAAGAGCCGAGAGGCGAAAAAGGATAAGTAAATGTTGGGCCTAGAGATGTTGGTGCTTGAGAGACGGTCGGGTGATACACGTCGGTCGACATCGCATGCTGAGTCGATAGAGGTTGGGAAGAAAGTAATTGCTGCTTGGGTGATGCACCTGATGAAACGGATGAAGTGCGCTGGGTTGTTCCGATAGAGCCTGGGCTCGTTCGACTTGACTGATTTGAGCTGCCGCTCATGCCTCACCAGATGATGGGAAATTGACTTCGCAACACCAGAATGTAAGAAGCGAATGGGGGGAAAAAGATGATTAGAGCGTAGCAGCAGGTTCAGTGTGCGAGGATCTGCTGCCGCAACCTAGAAGGATGGCGCAATGTTTCGAGATGACTGATTCAATCGACTGAGGGCTCGATATGCGACAGCGCGTGGGAGAGAGTAGTTGAAGGGCGTCGCGAGAAAAGAAAAACAATCGCGCAAGGGTCTTGAATTTGGGGAGTGAAGATGGATATGGATTGGAAGAAAGGATGGAAGTGGAGGGGAGAGAGAGTGTGGGTTTAGAGGATGGGGGGGGGGCAAAGAGGAAGGGGGAGAAGGGGGGAAAAGAAAAGAGTCCGGAACGGTCGTAGGGACCATGGTCGAGGGTGCCAGAGACCACCAGAGTTTGGATCTTGTTACAACGCGCTGTACTGTAATTTACAACTTAGTACTTGGATTGGTGGGGTATTCCACATATGAAACACATGTCACTCTAATTATATTACACCATTCTGTAATGTAATTACCAACTTCAGAACTTCTTGCAATACCCTGGTCGTGCCGCTTGCAGACGTGGGTAGAAGTGCGTGCCCCGACATGCTTTGGTAGCTTTTCTTTCTCAACAATATACTCGCTACTTTCCCCGTTTTCCGTCTCTTTTAATTTAATTTTAATTTTATTTTCTTTAATTCCCTTTACTTATCACAGCCCATGTGTTCTATATGATGTCTGCAGCTTCCCGTTCAATCTCCGATCAAATATTCGGGATAGTGAATACTATATTCAAGCATAATAATTAATATAGGTTAATTAATTAGGCAGTATACAATCTACAATACGAGGTGCATATATAGTGCATAGTCAGATCCAAAGACAATACACCTACAAAAAAAAACAAAGTTTCTCGACTCTACGAAGTAAACTAGTCAAGTAAACTCTTAACGGAGGTGCAGGACGCCCCAGGCCAGAATGAAATCGATGTGACTGATACAGATCTTGAGATTACTAAGTATATATATCTCCCAGATTAGGTCAAATCTTCACATGTCCAAGCCTTTTTAAATATCTCCACTATGGATATCTGTACTCCGTAACGGAAGTCGGTACTGTATTGTATTTGTATTTATATTTATTTTCTGGGGGAAGTCAGTGCTTCAGGCACCCACTGCCTTAGGTTAGGTCCAAGCTTGAATCCTCGAACATTGAAACTTGACTCTGTAACTCGTATTCATGGAAATACACGAGATTTAAATCCATGGATTCACAAACTTCAAAAACCTGGCGATCCCTTCCAGCTGACCAATTCGGGGTCCACGTTAGTTCCTAGGATTGGCCAGACCGAGGAAATGGTCTGGGCTTATCAACTGCCGAGTAATGAATGTGGTTGGGCCGTGGAGAGAAGCGTGCAAAAATACACAAAGGACTCCCGGCCTAATATAGTCTAGTTCTATTGGTGCCTGGTGAGGTTCGTGAGCAACGATCATAGTCGCGTCAGCTGCTCTAACCCATTTTGTATTATGGAAGCTTATGTATATATGATGCTTTTTTGCCAAGGGGTATGAACTCATAGCACATACCGCTATTACTGCTTGATCTTGTATAGTACAGGTACTTGATATTGACTTAATATACAAGTTCGGAATTCCGAACATCATCTAGACTTTCCCAAAGCCCCAATGAACGCCTCAAATGCCGGGAAATCAAAACAAAAGAATAGAAAAGTTGAACGGCTTAGTCAGTCCTGGAGTATACACTTGGGATCAACATGCTAGTCAAGCTTGAAAGCGATCCGAATATTGTCCAGTTGAAGGACAACGAGGCTCTAGTGAATGCCGACGCGGCCTCAATCAAAGCTAAAAGCGAAAAGCTAATATCAATTACACCTTGGAGTGAGTAGTGGGCTTCGGTTCCACCAGGCCAGCCTGTACAAAAGGAGTAACAAGTAAGCTCATGTTGACGTTTCATTTTGGTTTGATCCTCCTGAGAGAAACAATGGCTAGGATGAAACACTCCTAAGAGAGAGAAAAGGCCAAACTTACCATTGTCATAAGCTTCCAGACCGGATCACTAGGCTGCGCACCGACACCCAGCCAGTACTTTGCGCGTGATCGATCAAGCGCAATATCTTTATATGGGCGCGCATTGGGGTTGTCATCGTACAGATTTGTAGGAAGCTTCGGCACAGGGTTGTATGTACCAATGACCTCGAGAGGCTTAGAACCGCGAGCAGAGCTACACAATCAAAGTCAGTTTTCAGATTCATTTTATAATAGTCCTTGACTTTCATCCCTCAATTGCCGGAAGGGAAATGAGGGTATGAAGGAAGGAAGGTTTTGAGGGTGGGTTGAACGGGGATATAAATAGTCACGCACCGTGCCTGCGCAACGACAATGTTGTATAAGGGGTTGTGTGCGTTGCCGAAGCGTGCCAGCCGAATTCGGAGAACCATGTTGTTGGATGTGTGGAGGATCTGGAATTGAAATAGACAACGTAGACGTCTATTTGCGAGGCTGAAATCCAACTCCGCAAAAGTTGCAGGAAGTTACGGAAGAATAGATTACCCGGATTGCCTTGTGTGGATTAGCGTGGGTGGATGATGTAACTATACAATTCAGCTTCAACTTCTACCAACTCTTAAATCAATCCAAGGTTTCGATTCTTTCTATGTTCTGGAAATAACACTTTGAGTTTCTTCAAATCCTGGGGCAGTTGAACTCTCACTGTATTTTCATACTCGTATGCTTCACTCCTTAACCATACGCCCCGCTGTTCGTTGTTACGCAACAACAATAATGTCGCTTAGGGTTGGTCAAAGCTATGATTATTGAACTGGAATATGATTAATGAACACTCGCCAACAGGCAATATCAGCAAATGATGCCGCTTCCCTCGATAGGGATTTGATGGATATGGGCGGCTGGTCGCTTGATCAGCTAATGGAACTCGCCGGGCTTTCGGTCTCCCAAGCAGGTCAGCAACTGACACTTAAGAATCCACTAAGAAAGAATACTTTATTGAAACAGCCTGATAGTGTGGAGAGTCCATCCTATCACTGCAGGCAAGAATGTCCTTGTTGTATGCGGACCTGGTAACAATGGTATATCAACAAAACATAAGTCTTAATCTAGCCAACATATCTGATCTAACAACTCAAATTCCAGGAGGAGACGGCCTTGTGGCAGCACGACATCTATCACACTATGGATATAAACCATCCGTCTACTATCCAAAGGAAGGAAAAAATGAGCTCTATCAAGTATGTGATTCAAACCAACACCAACAACCAAAGCTGACACGACTCCAGCGCCTTAAAACCCAACTACAAAATCTCTCAGTCCCATTCATAACTGACTTTCCAGCCGCTCTCAAGACCACTGACTTCCTCGTTGATTCTATATTCGGCTTCTCCTTTGGTGGGCCCCTACGTGATCCATTTGGCCCAATTATTTCGCATATTGAATCGTCATCTGTACCTGTATTGAGCGTTGATGCCCCTAGCTCATGGGATATTCAGAGTGGCCCGCCAAAGGAGGGTCCTGGGGCTAATTTTATGCCCAAGGCATTAATTAGCTTGACGGCACCAAAGCCGTGCGTCAAGTTCTACCGTGGACGGCATTTTATTGGAGGGCGATTCTTGACAACGTCGATTACGGAGAAATATGGGATTGATTCACCTAAGTATCCGGGGATTGACCAGGTTATGGAGGTTGAGGTTGATGCGGAGGGAAAGGTTTGATTTTTCCCAACTAGGTAATTCTATCTAGTAAAGTGCCGAACAGAATGGGATATTGGTGTCATGGAGAGTTGAGGCATTGCATTGTCATCACGGGATTAAGAACCTCAGAATCTAAACTAGATATCCGGGTGAAACATTCATACATCACTATTAAAGAGTTTTCCGAAGCTCGCCGATGACGCCCTTGATACGGGGCTCTTTTCCTGGGGCAGACCCGGAGACTCGTGTGAGAATACTGCCGACCTCGTAGATATCCTTCGCCGCACTCTTCACCTCGTGTCCGAGAGTCTTGACCAATGTTCCCAAAGCAACAAGCGCCCGATAGACTGCTTCAGAGTCTTTTTCTCCGGCGAGAATCTTAGTAAGGTTTTCAAGAAGAACCAAGCCACGCTCGGCAGAGTCAGGAGATGAGCTATCCGAAGAAAGGTGGACGGCAAAGTTGATATACAGAGTTGTCACGGCAATGACGAGATTACGGTTCGGCGAATCTCCAGCATTTTCCAGGGCTGACTTTACTCCCGCCAGGATTTGGTCAAAGTGGGCCATGGCCAGATCTCGGCCGGGGTCCGTTTCAAAGAGGTTGGCGAAAGTCCGAATGGCAAGCATTGCGTTATTAACGTTGAAAGGTAACTCGAAAACCTCACTTTCCAGAATAGCTGTCACAAGATTTTCACCATCGTAATTCAAGGTCGCACTAAGCGGTGAGGCTGCAGCCAGGAGGCGAAGGAGATCCAGGCCTGGAAGCCTATTGATATCAGGCCATGTAGTTGCGATTTTAACAATCAATGGCACTCCTGATTCAACGATGGGCCGCGAGGATTCTGCAAGTTTTGGGGTCGATTCCAACTGGTCGCACAAGGCCATTACATCTTCCACTTCAGAAGGACTCAACGCTTTATTTTTTAAGCCCTCGTCGATGAGCTTCTTATTCAATTCCAAGAGCTTTTTAGAGACAAGCTTGAGGTTTGCAGATCGGATAGAGAGATAGGTCTTCTGGGGAAGGACCTCTGGGCGAGATTCTGGAATTGGTGGTTGAGCGTTTTGGTCAGCAGTAGCGTCACCAGGACGATAACGTCGATCCGAGCCCCATGGATCTGCGCCCTGAGATGCTGGTTCTTGAGGCTGGCCAAGGGTGGCACCCTGAGTGTTTTGTGTTATAAAAGCTGCAACTTGGTCCAGATAATTCATGGATAGTTCGTTGTCTCCAATGAATTTAGTGGCTGCCTCGTATGGATTCTGGGAAGCGTTGTAAGGAAGCTTGAGCGGGGGCTTTCCGTCTTCGATATCGACATCAAAGACGTAATCATAATCTTGTCCAAGATATTCAGTTTTGCGTCCACTGCTTCCTGCAGATTCAACAACTGTACCCACGGCAATCCACTCCTGTGATTGGGAGGACCATGTGTGTGCGGTCACACTTCCATCACTCTCGTGAATCATCTGGACTTGACCCTCCTTCGTCCCCAACTTCTGCTTAAGGAACTCTGGGCCAGGCAGTTGTTCCTTATTAACTGATCCAACTTGCTGAGCCGGAATGGCCGAGTCTTTGACAGCTTGATCGAACAGCTGAATCACTTCTGGGGTGGCGTGACGGTCTGGGCTTCTGCTGAAAACACGAGTAACACGATCACTGGCACCTGTAACGATATCTCCATTCTCCTGGCAAGCTGCAACGCTCCATACAGAGATGGCAGGGTGGGTGATAGTCTGCACACATTCTGTACCATTCCAGACTCGGACGGTTCGGTCCTCGCCGGCACTCACAAGCTCACCAGATGGAAGCGCGGCGAGAGAGTAAACGAAGCTCTGATGACCCTTAAGAGAGGCGACCAGATCCCCCTTCAAGGTATACAATCGAATTATTCCATCGTTGCTAGCGGTTGCGAACTGGGCGCCTGTGGGATTCGATGTTGGGACCTTACATAGGGCACGAACGACGTCATCGGAGTTCTTGAAGCTTCCAAGAAGGGTGCCTGTGGTATTGAATATGCGAATCATTTGGTCGGCGCATCCTGATATGAAATTAGCACTATTATTCCACAACAAACTTTAATCGAATATATAGTTGGCGTACCAGTGATGATAGTGTCCTTATCATAAGCCAGGACCGCCCAAACACTGCCCTCGTGACCCTTAAAAATCACCTCGGGCTCCCATTTACCGATCTTCCAGAGGCAGGCTGATGAATCCCAGCTACCACTGATAATCCAGCCACCATCAGGAGATACATCCAAGGAACAGACGTTATGAGCATGTCCGAGCAGCATGGCATCAGCATTGTCACTCGCAACCTTGTTGGGGTGTCGGGCCTCAATGATGGTATCCTGACCACCCGATAGCACGAGGCCCTCGGGGTACTCAAGTGTAGGCGGGAGGCAAGCTAAGCTATTGATGAAAGCCTGTCCATGTGCCGTGATTGTATCGTCGTAAGTGGGTGGTGGGGAGGAAAGGAGCTTCCAACGTCGAACGGTCGCATCACGAGAAGCAGAGAATATCAGATTGGGAGAAGGAAAGACCACAGCGCGGACCTGGAGCAAAAAAAAGAGATGTTAATGAGCTGCCCTTAGTGAATCATGAAGGTTTGAGGTAGTGAACTATTAGAGGTCTGGAGATCATACATCATCGCTGTGGCCCTCAAGGGACGCCGAGATCTTGAAGTCAGGCATCCAAACAGCAGATAAAAGAATTGGAATTGGGATAAGGAAAGAAAAACAACGACGATATTAGCAATGCAGGTCTAGTATTGTGAGTGTTGTTCTGGGGTCCCCGCTGCGCATCATATCACGTGGGCGGTGGAGCTATGACGAACCTGCTAGAAGTGATTACGATAACAAATCTTGATATGTTTTGGATAGTTATTAGTTCCAATGGATATTCGAGGGCAACAATGGAAATAAAATTTGAATATTTCTATCCAGTGTATTCCTGGGTGACTTGAAATTGAACTGTATACAATATCTTCTACAGTATGCTACTAGAGCATACTAACTAAATCAAGGGTAATTGGTGGCCCCGCGAGTCATTGATGAGATATGGAGAGTCGAAAGTCCAGCATTCCCCAAGAATATGACAGACTGAAGAGACTAAATAAAGACAGATTCCAGAATCTTGAATCTTGAATTTTGAATCTAGATACTCCGTACTTGTAGAAGTCAAGATCAAATTCAGTCAATCACACGTGTTGATGCAAGAGTAGTGGGGCGATTACCTCATCAGGGCTGCAGTGACCGGGGCCGTTAATCAATTCGACTTTAATCGTTTTTAGAATATTAACCACAACTGCACCTTCTCCGCCAAACTGCGTGGGCAGTGCAATTCCCACTTTCAGTCCTTCTATATTCTACTTGATGACTTGACGAACCCTGACGAATTTCTTTGACTCTCCTACTCTCCTTAAGAAGGATCGGTGGCTCAAGTCTCACACTTTTCAAGTCCAATCTCAGTCTCGAGATTATAACGTGGAGCAACCAAGTTGCTTCTCTGATCTCTTTTCCCCCTCATCGCCCCTCGTCACTCCCCTATTATCCTTAGAACTCATTATCAACCCACAGAATGACTGTTGGTAAGTGAGGCTTGTGTCTATGTACTCGAAGCTCGCTAAACAAATCTCCAGATATCCCGAAGGTGGTTCCTCTAACCTGCCATGGACATTCTCGTCCCGTGACACATCTGACCTTTTCCTCGACTGTCGAAGAGGAACAATACTACATTATCTCTGCTTGCAAAGGTAGATCAGCAGTGTGCGTTTATTAAGATGAAAGCTCATGCTTTACAGATAACAACCCTATGCTTCGAGATGGTATCACCGGTGATTGGTATGTCAATATCCATTCATTTGGCACCGACAAGGATCCAGGCTCTGACATATCTACAGGATTGGTACATTTCTAGGCCACAAAGGCGCAGTATGGCAAGCTCGTCTATCAGCCGATGCAGCAATTTCAGCCACTGCGGCAGCCGATTTTTCAGCGTATGATTTAAAAGCAAACCTGAGTCAAATATGAAGCTGAGGCTAATTACCTGGATAAACAGAAAGGTTTGGGATACATACACAGGCGAATGTTTGCACACTCTACAACACGCCCACATCGTGCGAGCCATCGCATTCCCCATGCAAGCAAACCCACAAGTTCTTGCTACCGGTGGCGCAGAGAAGAAGCTCCGAATCTTCGACTTGACCCGGGGAGCTGGTGGCGGGGGCAGCAATGACTCGACACCACCGCTCCCCGCGCCAATCAGCGGTGGAGAGGGCGGCTCGGAGGTCACAAGCTATGAGATCGGACCGGGTGTGCACGGTGGTACCATCAAGTCTATTGTTTGGAATCAGGACTACAACATTGTCACGACAGCTGCGGAGGACCGGAAAATTCGCTGGTGGGATCTGCGCTCGCGCCACCCCATATTCGAATTCGGTGTTGATGGCACTATTGGCTCTTGCGAACTCAATAGTCTCGCCTCCCGGCCTAACGATGGTGGTATCTTGACCGTCGCGGCTGGTAAGAGTGTATACCTCTTTGATGGGGTGACACCGGGTCGCTTGTTGAAAAAGACCGATTACAACTACGACGTTGCCAGTGCGGCTGTTAACAGCGAATCTGGCCGTCTAGTTACTGGTAGCGCAAATGATACATGGGCGCGCGTCTATGATCTTCACACAGACGAGGAGTTGGGTATGTTTCCATTCTATTGAACTGTAAACATGGGATGGAACCTTGGAACTAACTATGAATATAGAAGTGCAAAAGGGCCACCATGGTCCCATCTGGTCCGTCAGCTTCTCTCCTGATGGTAAGCTCTACGCTACTGGCAGCGAAGATGGCACCATTAAGTTGTGGAAGGCATGCCGAGAGCCGTACGGTCTTTGGCGGTAAAAGTAGAGTGTTCACACTCTGTAGTGATAGCATATAAATGTTTCCAATGGCCACGAATCCTTGCTCCTTGCTCCTTCTGGGTCGTGACTTCTTGCTAGTGCAAATGCTTATGTAGTAAGGAGTCATCCCCTGAAGAATCTAGCTCGACAAGAGATATTTGTTGATATGTTGGCTCAAGCGAGTCCATAAATTGCAGGTAAGAAGATCCAGGTAAAGTAAGGAGAGAACCGGCATCCTAGAGAGATAAAAAAAAAAGAGAGAAAATCACGACGGGTAAGATCACAGATCTTCACTGGATTTCGCGAGCAATATCTTGAGCAAGCTTAGGCGAAAGACGAATGAACCCCAATTCCTCGGCAGGCATCAACCATCAATTTTATGTTGCTTCCACCCTTACTCGATCATGTCGATATCATCATCCGTAGCGGTGACGGTAACGACTGGAGCGACGACGGGGTCTTGCTGCTGTTGATCAGGTTGTTTATCGCCGTTGTTGCCTCCCCAGTAATCATCCATTTCCTGATCAAGTTCCTCCTGTGTTTTGTGTGGGCGAGCTCCCGAACGACGTCCTCCATTCTCTGTGTTGCGCTGGCGATCGCGTCCACGGCCACCACGGCCGCCACCATTGCGGCGGGGAGAGCGTGAACCAGGAACATAACGGTCGATGTTCTCCGGAGCAGGCTTTGACACATCGCTGCGACGCATACGGCTACCGGCACCACGGCGTCGGTGGGCACCATCTTCGTTGGCACGGTCGCTTGTAGGACTCAGACTGCGATCATCGCGGGGGCGCTCCACGCGGTCGAAAAGAGAAGAGCGACCACTGCGGCCGCTACGGTCATTGCGATCGTTGCGGTCGGCACGCTCACGGCGGCCTTGGACTAGAGAGAGACGGATGGGTTGGCCTTTGGCGTTGGCACCGTCGAATTCTCGAAGAGATGTGTGGGCGTCTTTGAGAAAGGTGTAGGTGATGAAGGCAACACCCTCAGAGCGGCCAGCGCGGTCAAAAGCCAGGTGGACGTCTGAGACGGGACCGATGCCTCCGAAGAGGTCCTGTCAATAAGTGTCAAAATCGCGACAGAGGGCTTCAGCACGATGTTAGAGGGGGTCATACCTCCAGATCGGACGCAGTGACATCGTAATGAAGGTTATCGACGCGAACCTTCGTCAAAGTTGAACCACTAGTATGCGCATTAGTATTGTAACCAATAAATGTGTTTTCCTGACATACCGGCCAGGTGATCCTCCACGGCCTCCTCGGCGACCACCACCACGAGATGGGCGAGCTGCGAATTGTAAGAAGCAATATAAAGAAATATACACAGAGTGAACATACAATCCCGGCCTTCATCATTGCGGTCGTCAAATTTATCATGTACCCAGTCACTAGTAACCCAATTAGCTCGTGAAGAAGACGAGACAAAGCAAGGAAGGAGATATTCACAGGCTCAGGTCGACACGGTTGGAATCGTATTGCTGTTGCTCAAAAGCTAAGATGTTAGCTCGAAGTCTCGCATTGTGTGCGCTGTTCGGTGAATTTCTTCGCGGTATTCCCATTGCAGCGCCACAGGAGTAGTTGAGGCAGGAATAGGAGGGCGGACCTGTAAGAACAGAAACAGTAAGCCAGTGAAATCTGACATGCGCATGTCGGTGTTGACATTACCTTTCTTGGGGCATCGCGATCGCGACGGCGACCCTGATTACCACGGCCACGGGATGACCGGTCCTGCTTCTGTGATCCCTGTCAGTATTCTGCATACATCAAAGATTGGAGTTCCATCAAGTCCTTAGTGCTTACTTGGTCTGCACCAATTATCTCATCCAAGCTGCGGTCCATGGTGGCGGAGAGACGAATTCAGGAGATGCGAGTGAGCAGGGTTGTTGCGAAAGGAAACGGATGCTGAAGAATAAGCCACTTGTAAGGCTCGTGTTCGCCTAGGTGAAAAAAGTGAGCGGTCAAGCAGTTGTTGCAGGACGGCTAAGGCAGTTTAACAGCTCCGCGGCGATTTGACGCTGAGTCACATGATGTGAATGTGAGGCAGAATATTATGTAATATAGATTTGACTCGATTCACCTTCGATTCTACTTCCTGCTTGGAAGAAGAGAAATGAGGAACTTTAATACTCGACAACACCAAAACGCATATTACTTGAGATTTTAAGTTGAAAAGTTGAAATTCTTTCACCTTCAATTGCGTTACTCCATAAACTAGGAGTGATGGGAATTCAAGATAGGGAGTACCCTTGCATAGAGTCTGAGGTTTACAAGGAGATAGCCCTAGATGATAACGCAACTAGGTAAAAACTTGAAATTGAGCAATAGGGCAGAGCTCAGTGAGAAGAAGGCGGTATGTAAATCATTTGTTTATAAAAACTACCCTTAAAGTAGAATTTACAATAAAACAAATATTCAAGCTGTTGAACTTTGGTCACGTGGATGTGAAATGATACCTTTGAGTCCCAGAAAGGCTCCTAATTGTTAAATCCAATGGTATCCTGAATTATTCCAGTGAAAAACATGAAAAGACAGGCAGCCACCAAACCCCAGGAATGCATGATAAGACTACAAAAGAAAGATACAGGAATAAGACACCAGAAATTCATGAGCATGGAAACAGTTGAACACCCTATCAAAGCAGACCCTAACAGCTGTGACCGGCTGACGCTGTGCAAAGAATTGTGACCATTTCCTCATTCTTTCCCATTCCTTTTATTCGCCTCGATCATTTTCTCCATGAAACTGATGTAGTCAAACTTGGCCAGTTCCCGGTCTTCAAGGAGATCAGGTCCCTCGTGTGGGGGCATAGTTTTGACTAGGTGCTCAATCACTTCATCTGGGATAAGGGAGTGTCGGAGATCAAGCTCCGTGACATAAGGCTGGGAGTAGATGTCAGTGGATGTATTTAGAGAAAAGAGAAAGATCTAGAATTTACCTTGCCATCAGCAACCTCCTTAAAGCTTTGGAAAACCTGTTCAGCAGTGTTCTGATCTTCAGTCACGCTGACCATGAAGCGAATGAACTGCTCGAAACTGACTCCAGCGTTCTGTGCTAGTCGATCCTGACCACAGACCTCGACGTAAACCTGGTGCATCTCGTCTTCGTCATAAACCAGGCCAAGACTGGCGAGGGCAGCAGAGAATTCCAATTCATGAAGGGTGTTAGACGAGTCTCGATCGAAGTGGCGAAAAACTGACTCGAACTCTTCCAACTGTATGGGAGTCAAATTAGTCATACTGCGAGCAACCATCTGATTCTCGAGGAAGGCCAGCTTTTTTGAGATACTGGATTTCACTAGACTGAGCTCATACGAGAGTTCATCAAGTGTATATGTGGTGAAATCGTTTTCTTCGATGTTAGCCTCAGCACACTGTTCGTCCAGCTCTGCGATAGCATCGAGGAATTCGTCAAGGGGTGGCAGTTTGACGTTGACTGCATTGACATGGTCCAACTGGTCCTCGACATCGCCATCGAGTCCTGAGATGGCTAGCGATATCGTCTTGAGTGTCAACGCAAAATCATTTGCTTTGTCTGCAAAGGATCGACGGAGGGCGTTTTTGATATCCCTAATAGTCTCGTTGATGAGTTGACTGCGCTGGTGCTCATCTCGGGTCAAATTCTCCCACTCCTCGTCACAGATCTCCACACTCAGTTCATGTGGTGGCTCGTAAGAGCGCAGTCGATAGGTGCCCAGCTTTGTCTTGATGTTGCCCAACAAGGCGGCCAAGTCCGACTTTTCTGCAACCCATTGCCGTTTTTCATTTCGCTTATAGAGCGAGAACTGATGCGCCTGCTCCTTGACATCCTTATATGTCCCCTCGAAAGAAGCATTCTGCCACCCCTCGCGCTGGTTCCGAATCAATCGGAGAAGTTCTTTCATTCGACGCTCGTAGCCGCTTTGCATATCCCATGCTCCATGCATATTATTGACGAACTTCTCTACACGGCGTCCGGCGTTTTCCACCCGTTCGAGTTGGGAGAAGGCATGGAACCAGTAGGCAATGTAGGTCATGAGAGATCGTTCGTCAGGTCGCGGCACATCACACACATCGTCCACATCAAGGAGGTCGGGGATACCGATTTCGTTCGAAGCGATGTCGAAAGCGAGTTTCATGTTCCCCCGGTGGTCATTCTTATCCAAGGAATCGAAGTCGATCAAATCGGGACGGTGTATATCGAGCAGTGCACAAAACGCCAGACCGTCATTCCAGCTGGTTGAGAAGTCTCGGACCTCGACCCCCTCATAGCATGCTGTCTTTCGTTGACACCACAGGAGCAAACCTTCCTTTGCTGTCATACCCTCTTCGTTGATGTCGCTAATAGTGAATCGGAGAATCAGCGTCCATATTAAGCCTAGAATGATCTTTCTATTCCCGTCGACGATATCCTCTGCACCAATGTTGGTCATCTGAATTCTCCTTCCTTTGATAAAGTCTAGACTCTTGTTGACATTTTCGAATCGCTGCACTCGCAGCTTTGGCTTCGACGCATATCGACCGAGGGACTCTCCACCCAAGATCTCAAGGAGATGGATAAGGATGACCTATTTGTAAGAGAAGAGTCAGCCCTAGTGTTTACGAGGATCGTGCGACGCGATCTTCGGGATGTGGGTAAGGGGGGGAAGACTTACACCATCGGAGAGATCTGTGACCAGATCCTCGATCGCCAGACCCTTACGGGCCTTCAACTTATTGTTAAGCCTTTTTAACTTGGGATTAGTGGGACCGCACTTGACTACAAAAATGGAGGGGCAACGCACCATTTTGTGAATGTCTTTTGCTGAACATTAATCCACTGCTTCTCGACCGTCAACATCTTCAAGACGAAGACATGCCACGGCCGAAGGGCTGAGGTAAGGTACCAGGTGGGAAATCAAGGGTGATTGCTGTGAGAGTAGAGATTTTTTTTTTTTGGCTGTCACTCTCCGATTTGGACTAGTGGTGTAGATGAGGAAGATGCGTTTAAGATGTTCGATTAGGGGTGGGGGTGTGTCTCCTTCTCGGGCCGACAAAATCCCCCCAGCAACCAATATTGACCTTCTTTTTATACTTCTAAGTGCTAAAGGTTAAGTCTCTTAATGTTTTCATTGTTCTGAAATCTGGAACCAATTATATTAAATACTTAGTATACTGACAGGGGTAGTGGAATGCCAATGCAACCATGGGTTCATGATCGGCTCCCCACAGAACTATATAGATCGTAGTCAAGAGGTCCAGTGATAAGAGCCCTGGCGGAATTGAAGCTGGGTATGCTGAAGGTTTCTATGATTTTATAGTAGATGATAGTAGGAAGCTACTGAAATTAGTTGATTATTACTTGGCTTATTAAACTGCATAGTTCAAGCCAGGAACGAGAATCCATTTTACAGTCTGAATAATCAATTAATGCTGGCTAATAAAAATAGAACAAAAGTAGTTAATTTGAAATGGTGTACTCGAGTAATGGTGAAATGATATCATTCGATCCGGTTCCAAGAGCGGGGCTCAAGCTCTCTTAACCCTTCCAAGGTTACATACATTACATAAATTACACCAAATGACTGCTTTTAAATTCTGACAACTTCCTCTGATCTACCAAGACTAAGTAAATATTAGGTACTAAACTACAGACATAGCTAAAAAAAAAAAGATATCAATTTCCACGACTTTTTTTAGACTTCCCATGCATGTCCTCTCTTGATCAGCTTTCTCAGCGATTTCATAAACTTTTAACTTCATGTTTTGACTTGGTCAGAATTGAGAATTCCTGTGGTTTTGATATATCGACGAGAATGATTATATTGGGCGTGACGTGATGCCTAAATCGCTTTTGTTTAATCAAACTTCCGCTGACCTCTTTAACTAAAGTAGCCTGGACATTGGCTCCTTTCTTTAGCTTATCTAGTGCTTGTTGAATGTGAGAGCTAGGGTTCTACTGATTTATCCAATTACCAATACTTCTGGTTTTTTCAGCCGTCTTTGGAGCACTGAAAATAGTATTTTGCGAGGACGCTGGTTAGATTGCCGTTGTTGATTATTAGGGTTTTTAGAGTATGGGTTATATGATATCAAAATCCTCTGCAATAGATTCTCAATTCATAAGCCAACGATCTTTGAGTTAAAGACCAAGCTTGATTATATGAAGACGAAAGCTTTTTGCGGATTTGCGCGATTGAATGGAGAAGTTCGTCGTTTGTAATCTTTTGACAGTCCTTGTTGCAGCTTTAACAGCCTCACCATGCCAATGTTTATAAACACTAAAAACATCAACATCAAGAGGCTGTAGTATATGACTCGTGTGTGTAAAATCAAACGAGATTCATTTTATGGTCATCACAGAATTCGATAAATTTTCTGTCTGACACCGATTTAGAAAAAAGCTTCGTCGAAATTATAGATATCTCGAGGACAGATCCTACATTCTGTTACAACATGTTTAATCCTCAAAACACCTCTCTACCACAGATTTATCAAGAGCAAGACTTTGTTCAATATCCATTGCTATCCGGGATGACGTTTAAGGAAACGGTTTGACCAGTAGTCGTCGATTTGTGGTGGTTATATGATCAAGTCTAAACGGGCTTCTTCAAGAATTGAATTGGCTGTAATTCCTATCTGTCCTCGATGGATCGATTCTCCTTTATCAAAGTAGTTGATATATTCGCAAAGAGCTAATTCTCGTACAGAGTCAAGTTTGCCACCGTTAGGTAACTTAGGTTCAATAGGTTGTCGTTCAAATAACGATTTTTCGCTATACCAGCGCCAACTAAGTCGTGAAGATGTTCAAGGGCTTCAATGACCCGATCTTCGATTTCTCTGTTGTTTTAGGGCATTTTTGGTGGAGTTATTGATGGTGACGTCCGTTTGGGTGGCGGTGAAGCGACCTGAAATGAAAGGTTGTAATTTATGTAACGTATGTAAGGCCCCATCAGGTCTTAGATTCTCTCTTTTCTCAACTCCCCTTTCTCTCACACATCCCATAATCTATTCTCCCATAATGTCACTCAAAATAAACGACACTATCGAGCTCCCCAATAACAGCGCGCGCATTCCGCGTCTGGGTTTTGGTGTCTACCGCTCCCCGCCAAACCAATGCGTTCAGTCTGTCCTGAAAGCATTAGAGGTCGGCTACCGACACATCGATACTGCGCAGTTCTACGCCAATGAATCCGAGGTCGGTGAGGCCCTCCGCAGCAGCAGTGTACCCCGCGAGGAGGTATTTGTAACCTCTAAGATTTTGAGTCCCGCGGGCTCGCTCGAGGCAACCTACGATAAACTCCTAGCTAGCGTGGAGCAGATTGGCGGACCCGGCGGATATGTTGATTTGTTCCTAATTCACAGCTCCAAATCCGGTTTTTCGGGACGAAAGCACCTGTGGCAGGCGTTGGAGAAACTCTACGAAGAGGGTCGGACGAAGAGCATTGGAGTAAGCAATTTTGGTGTGCAGCATATCGAGGAAATGCGCTCGTACGCCAAAGTCTGGCCACCACATGTGAATCAACTTGAGGTAATTTTCTTCTCTCGTTCTATCTATATAGCTTGAAGTGACTAACTTGCTCTCAACCCATAGCTCCACCCTTGGTGCCAGCAGCGGACAATCGCCGAGTACAACAAATCGCATAAAATCGTGAGCGAAGCCTACTCCCCAATTGTGCGCAATTATAAAGCCAGTGATCCCATCCTTGTGGAGATCGCGACGAAGTACAACAAGTCAACACAGCAGGTGTTGATCCGCTATGCGTTGCAGAAGGGTTGGGTACCACTTCCCAAGACCGACAACCCAGATCGCATTGCCGCGAATGCCGATGTCTTTGACTTCGAGATTAATGAAGAGGACTTCGGTGTTTTGGACGCGCTTGACCAAGGAAGCGCAGGAGCTATTGTGGAGGCTGTGGTCAATGAGTAAGCATCATGCTTAGGTACTCGACCAGCTTAACCTGGCTTCCTGGCCAAGGAGTCTACTGAATCAAGACATCAAGAAGGCATTCACAGATTGGAGCGTCGAACGGGACGGATTCACGTCGTGTTTGGACGAAACGATCCAGGCAAGACGCTGGCGAATAAATTGTTTGCCAATTATTCGCCCTGATTGAGACAGATCAAAATTTCCTGTGAATATATTAGTTCTGGTTTCCTTTTGGAAATTTCATATAGTTTGCAATTAATCAAAGGCTTAGAAGACCTACCATCATCATCGCAAAAGAGGCAAATGATCGCCAGCAACGCACCAGCCGAAAGATCCTTCCCCGTATCGCATGTCACAAGCAGTGACTGAGCGGGATTGGACTCGAGTTGCGCCTTCACAAAATCTCGCACTTTATCTAACAACTTTCGTAGATCACGACTGCCCAGCTTTGCCGACGCACACCCCAAGTTGAGACGCTTAGGATTCCCTTCCACGGCAGAAGGGGTGCCGTTACAATCAATGATAAGATCACACTCGCCGACATTCAAACTCGGGTCAGTAGAGTTTATATAGAGATAGCGAGTGGGCGAAATGAGAGTGGCTTTTTGGCCACTGCGTTGCTGTTGATGCTTAGCCACAAGCTGGGCAATCAGATCTGGGAGTTCTTCCTCTGGAGTCTGCTTCAAAGCAGCCTGATTCGCCCAAAACACCGGAGGAGTCAGTCCATGAGCCCAGCCCTCGCTGTCGTCACCGGCCCCTTGGATGTATCCCCCCTCGGACATCTCTGCCCCGTGTACACGTCTTGAGGCGGAGCATAGGACTAGGAGGCAGTAGCTATCACCTTTGTGCAGATCGGTCGGATGGAAGTACGATCTATTCGCCCAGGCAACCTTGATAGGCTTCCCGAGCTGTTCACGAATGTGACCAAGATCGAGCTTCAGATCCTGTTTGCGAATGTCAATTACTGACGCAATTGGCTACTTAAATAGGAGCAAAGTAGTCTGTTTTGATTGACAATCCAGGGCTTGCATACCTTTAAAGAATTTACAAAACCGTCGATGCGTAATTCGATTTGTGATTCTTCGGAATCACCAAGGAAGTTTGGAGGGAGCTGTACGGCATGATATGCGGTTTCCGCCGGAAACAGAGCGCGGTTCAAGACGGCACACCAAATTGGGACAGTCTTGGATAAGGCATCAGGCATTACTGTAGATAGTCAGCGGAGGGATCTTACGTCGACCCATTACAAGTCAAGGGCTGGTACTGGGATGACATATTGGACACACATTTGCCTCGGCGAGTTGAGTCCACAATTACACATCTGACCGAATAAAATAGTAGATTATTAGTTCGGATATCTTACAAATGATTTAATCGAGTATCAGCTAAAAGAAGTAAAGAGAAAGCCAGAGCTCTACTCCCAACCCCATTGACACAAAGATTCACATCAAAAGCAGCAGTAAGGACAAGATCACTTACCCGCCATGTTCTTTAGCGAGCGGAAGAAGCTGCAAATTCAACCTGCGAAAGCTAAAGTCCCATTGTCCAGAATGGCCATCTGTACTTTTGAAATAGGCACTACCAGACTTGTCATCAGGGGAAATGTACCAGCTGCCACAGCGCTCATTAGCAACAAGAGGGAGATCGTAATGATCCGCTACCTCTTGCACGAAAGCAGCATCTGTCTGAATTGACTGGAGTCGATTTGAGATGGACAGGGCTGAGCGACGGAGAGAGGCGAGAGTCTGTGAGATGGACTGCTGTGCTGATGGGAAATGAAGAGACTCTAATGTTGGAAAGGATATGTCCATTTTGGCCAGACTGCCAGACTCAGTACTCTGATCTGTACTTCGAACGCACTTGAAAAATGGCGGACGTTGTTGGTCCAGGTAGACCAATCAGCATGGCTGTTTCAGGTAAGTGGGTACGCTCGGCTTATTGTCGGTATATACTGACTTGTACTCAGTATTCGATTGAAATAATAGATCTAGATCAAGGTTTTTAAGAAAAGTCTGGATAAATTGACAAATGAGATGAAAGGGCTCTCTTCGCTTGATTATATGGGAGGGAAATAAGATATAATTCGAAGTTAATTATCGTAGTCTCGCTCTGATATCAACTGAACATTGAACTACATGTGCTTGTTTTTTTTCACTTTTGCCAAACAGTCGAGCTGTCATATGACTTATCATCTAGCTCTAAAATGCCATGCTAGAGCCCGAAGTATATGCCTTACCTAGGGTTCACAAATGAACGTTATTGATCGGAATGGGTTGAAAGCAACTGACCGTGAAGCTCCAAGGCTTGGATCAAACCTATGAAACAATAAATGCTGCATCCAATGTGTACTTAAGGTAAAAGGGAGGTGAGTTTAACATGTAGCTGGCCGTATGATCTCTCATGTCCTGAGTGTCTGAGATGGCTTTGACGTCGCTGACAACCCTTCGAGCCGTTAAGCTCACAGTGGAATGCATAGCATTCTGGCTTTGTATGTGTTATCGCGTAACCTTATTAGGATCACTTGCTTGTTTCTTGGGGCGTCTGTGGCCCGAGTTTGGTAATGTTCAAGACCATCATCTACCACGATATCTGCCCATGTAAACTTAAGAACTCTTCAGTATTCCAAATATGGATAGAGGTTCATACAATAGTAAAAGTCCAAGCATCCTGATATCCAGTAGAATGTCTGGTTACGCTCCCCAGTGGTTACTTTCAGGGGACAATGAACTTAGAATAGTAGTCGTTAAAACTTCCAAGTTCTTCGATTTTCAAGGGTGGTGTCAACCTTCATCTGACCATTGGCGTTTTTTCTCTAGCTCGTCTGAATTGATATGTATTTACCGACACTCTGACTTGCGCCCAAATTAGGCTGAGCTCATGCAGCTTTTTGGATTACCAGCTTTCGATGAGGGCCAAAAAATGCAACTGTGCTCCTATAAAACCATTGTTGCTATCAAAGCACATTCACTTCTCTTTTACTTCAATTTGATTCCACTCCAGGGCTTTTTGCTTGGATCCTGGATATTGTAACTCAATAAAATCCTAGGATGTGCATCAACCCACCTGTGATCCGTACGACCGAACGGCATCATTTCAAACCACTTAGCCTCCGAGAAAAACATCCAATAGAAAGTTGTATATAGTGTCCGTGGCCCTTTTCATGTCACCCTATTATCCAGCTATCCTCGGGTGAGATAATGGCAAGGGATGGATGGATGAGACATAGAGGACTACCAAGACGTCAAGCCTCCAATCTAGGTAAAGTATGAATGGAATGCATCCATGATCATGCTACCATACTCCTCAGACCAGAATAGACCCGGTGAATGAGACTGAAACCAAGTCTTCTTCTTTATTCCGACTTTCAGCGATGACAAGGCCATTCACTAACCCCGGAATATACTAGTTGTTGATAATAAGTAGCCTGATTGGTGGATGAAGGGACTCCGCTGTGCCTGCCCTAAATAATACAAGTATATGATACTTGTTTTTACTAGTCAATAACACCAAGATACAGGTACCCAGTACGCCCCACTTTATGACCTCAGCCCCCCGCCCTAATTATCCGTTCCCTGGCGATTCTTATTACGGCGTCATGGATTCCCCATAAATTCTCTAGAGTCAAGTCGTTGTTTCCTTTAAAAGATTCTGGGACGCGTCCCTGATTTCCCCTCTTTAGTAAAACACCTACAATTGCCCTCTTTCCTCCCTCCTTCCTTTCCCGCCTTGTATTTTACTCCGCCTTACCAGGTATCGGAGCATTTTCACTTCTTCTCATCCCACACACTGAATCCTGAAATTCTGAGGATTGTAGATCTCTGATCTTCCAACTTTCATCATGCCTCAGGTCAGACTGCCATTGAGAGTCATTCTGTCAACCGACGCTAACTGCCTGACTGCAGATCACGGAAATCTTCTTTGACTGTGATAACACGCTCGTTCTCTCCGAGGAACTGGCTTTCGAAGCCTGTGCAGATCTCGCCAATGAAATCCTCGAGACCCGCGGCATCTCGGATCGCTACACTGGCGACCAGCTGATCAAGGACTTTGTTGGACAGAACTTCCGCGGAATGATGCTTTCCCTGCAAGTCAAGTACAATTTCGAGCTGACCAAGGAAGAGCTCGAATATTTCGTCACCAAGGAGGAGGACAAGGTCATTGCTAAGCTGGAAGCCAAGGCCCAGCCTTGCGTCGGTGCTAATGAGGAACTCGACAAGCTTTACGCGTCGAAGAAGTACGGCCTTGCCGTTGTTTCATCCTCTGCCCTGCGTCGAGTGCGCGCCTCAATCAAGAAGGTTGACCAGGACAAGTACTTTGATGAGGATAAAGTCTTCAGCGCGGCCACTTCCCTTGAGAAGCCCACTTCCAAGCCCGATCCAGCCATCTACCTGCACGCCCTGAAGAAGGTCAACAAGACCGCTGAGGAGACCGTAGCTGTGGAGGACAGTAAGTCTGGGGCTCTCTCGGCTATACGTGCCAAAATCCCCGTCATTGGATACGTCGGTGCTTATCCTCCTGATAAGTATGATGAGATGAGCAAGGTCCTTACTGACCTTGGCGCAAAAGTCATCATGAAAGAGTGGACTGAGTTCGAGAAGTGCATGGAGTTGATCGAGAACCTTCCGGCCGCTCAATCCACTCTGTGATTCTGTTTTTCTTGACTGACTCCTGAAACGCCCACATAATTTCATGACCATTGAAAGCAAACACATGGCCGTTTGAGGGCTGATTTTTCTCTTTTTCGGTTCGAACTGAACTGAACCTGTCTGCGTTTATACCATCTCGAGTTTTCGTGATGGTTTTTATCATGAGTATATGAATTTACGCTGGATCAATAATTGAATAAGCGCTTTTTGACCTTCATCTCATCCTATCTATAGCGTAATGAAACTGGGGTTATAAACAACTGCCACATCAATTATTCCGCATGACAAGGCTCTAAAGATGTTTGTTTCTTTCCTCGGTTGTCAACATGTCGGTAACGAGCAGTGATTTCGATCTGCGCTAGAATAGAATAATTCACGCTCATTTGTTACTCCCTTACATCGGGGAAGATGCGAATGCAGACACCCTTGTAAATCGAAGCAAGTGATATATCTGCGATAAGATAAGGACCAGCCCCACATTTTACACCGACATCTTCAAGCCCAGCCTTCAAGTCAACCTTCAAGTCAACCTTCAAGTCCTTAATCTTCTGGAAATAGCTATTAGATTCAAGCTTTTATTCCAATCAGACAAACCTGTCAACTATCATCCTCATCACATTTCAATTGTCTATTATCAGCTATGTTCCCACCTAGTACCCTGACAAAATCTAAACAAATTTCCACGGGGCCTTTGGTATGTTCTTTGCTTATGTTCATTCAATCATTGGTCCCATAATTCACTCTATGATAAGCATCAGACGGGCCATGAGCTAATTACTTCACCTTGGCGTATAGGATCCCGCGGAGGCGCAATGGACTCGATTGGTCAAGACTACGTACTCTGATCCGTTGGGAACTGAAAGAACATGGGAATTTGCGGAGCGTCAGGTAAGCCTACACTGCCTCTTTACTCACAAGACCCTATTTTCCACGGGCCTCCAACCATGCTTTCGCAACCGGTTCTATCATCTTATCGGTTATTTATATAAACGGCCTCATTGGACATCTCAAATTGGCCCGTCACTATTCGTCTCACGATCAGATGTATATAGCTGCTGCTTCTGAGCTGGACTAACTAGAATCAACAGACACGCCCAGCTGGTTGCGAAATCGATGGTGTGGGTGTTATTGCCATTCTCAAAAAGCTAACCGGACCCGAACTACTCCTCCAAAGGCAATATCGACCCCCAATTGACAAAATCGTCATCGAGGTTCCTGCAGGTCTGATTGATCCGAACGAGACTCCGGAGCAGTGTGCCGTACGCGAGCTTAAAGAAGAGACTGGCTTCGTCGGAGTAGCGGAAAAGACCAGTTCTATCATGTATAATGGTTCGTTTCTTAATATTGTCCTCTTTGGGTCCCAAGACATCAGCTTATTATCGTATCTTTAGATCCCGGGTTTTGCAACACCAATCTGAAGATGGTCCATGTACGAGTTGATATGAGCCTACCAGAGAACCAGAATCCACAGCCAGAGCTTGAAGAGAACGAGTTCATTGAGTGCTTTACAGTTCCCTTGTCTTCCTTGTTTGAGGAAATAAGGAAACTTGAGAAAGAGGGTTACGCTATTGATTCTCATGTCGCAACTCTAGCTGAGGGAATTGAACTGGCGAAGAAATGGAATCTGTGAGGTTGGTGGACGCACATACGGGACTGCACACTGCATGCTAGACATCAAACTCTTCATTTATCTCCGTACATAAGTTGAATGGGCATCTGGGAAAAGCCCTAAAATATATGCTATTAGACTTCAATTTCACTTCATTCTTTTTCCATGAGTGAGGTACTGGCACTACAGTTTCCCTTCCTGTTGTAACCCCCTATAGAGCGCCCATGCCGCCAGAGTCTTCCCATCCCGTAGTCCTTCCTTCCATAGATTCTCTAGAGGAACCAATTTCAATGTGATCATCTCACCATCCTTCCTCAATCCTGTCAATTTACCCTGCAACTGCTCAATCTCCTTGAGTGGCATGCGTTTCTGGCAAAGAAACAGGGGGATAAACTCATCACTGCCACCCGCAGAAGGATAGAAAGCTTTCTGTAATTTCTCTCCATTAGCAGTCTCGTTGACCGATTGCAGAGCCAGCGCAGTCATATCTGTTAATTCACTTTGCTGAACAGATAAACCAGTCTCTTCCTGAATCTCCTTTGCCGCAGCCCCGGAAAATGTCCCACTGTCATCAAGCATACCAGCTGGTATTTCAGAGAATGCCAGGGATCCCGCAGGGATACGGGGCTGAACTGTAAGAATGGCCCTCTTCCCATGATCGTGCTCAGCAGGCAGATGGTCAGGTTGCAGAATGAGCTGAAGTATGCGCATTAGCAACAAAGTCTAGAGCGAACGATAATCCGAATCTGATAAATCCGAAAGCCAAATAGAAAAAAACTAAAATTAAAATTAAATAAAAGAGACATTGACTTACCAGCATGCCGACACTGCCGCCTCGTAAGAACACAATCCCGGGTAACTTCTCCCCGAGACTATTTGATACGTCGGCTTTCAATTTCACGAAACCAAGCCGTCCTCCTCCAAATCGGTCAGTGGATTGAATGTCAATTTGGCGGAGAATGTATGGGTTTTGGTGGAACTCATGGGATACGGTTTTCTGTCGCGCTAGGGAATGCTGGAGTGTTGACATCCATATTTTGAAGGCTGGGAATAATAATAGCTCATCCTGGGTGAGGTCCGATGTGCTATTGACGCGTATCTCGGAGCCTGGGATCGTGAATGTTGACATGGTGGCTTTTGCAATTTGAAGGATTTGTGTCGGATATCGCGCTACGGTACAGTGCAGGCGAGATAGCATGGATCTTGCTTGGTCGTAGGACTTTGAAGGTCAGGCGGTGTGTTACAAGGGTGCTTTGAGAATACGTTCTGTTGCCTTTTTGATGTCCGGGTGTCGTTAAGATGCTGGTGGTTCGTGAAGTTGGTGTTTTGATATGACGTATCTCGGAAGCTGAACTTCTTTATCCGGGTATCTACTATCTATTTACATCCATGTACTTGGATATTATCAGCATTATCTATATGATTTTCACATATCTTATCGTTGGATGACGTCCATATTAGTTATCTATTGTTTAATGCAGGTTATTAATTGATACCCCTGTAACTCCGAGGTTTCACAAGGTTGGAGCTCTTCTTACATCCGCCTCAACTGTTGCTCATCAAACTGATATGAGCCATTGATAGATGTGATAACCTTGGAAATAGGTCAAAAGTGTGGTATGAAGATGAATCCATCAACTATTAATGTATTTCTTGTTCTTCACGAAATATCACAACTCATTCAACAGTTTGACTGCTACCAATCTGTACCTCTACGAACATTCTAGGATATTCTAGAGAAATTTCAGAGGTCGCTGACAAGACTCACAGCCACAGCTCAAACAAGTGGTGCCACGTCATTGGGCAGTATTCGACCCACTTCGTCCTTGTTAATTAATAGATCTTGAACGATTCGCACCAGCAATCAAACATTGACATGCATGCAAGCAGTTGAAGCAAAGCCTTGAGCTATGCCAGCGAACCTTTTCAGTCTTCTCGCCAAGGTCAGCCATGAGATATGCACCTATTCCCTCGTGCGAGAGAAGCCTAGCAATCTCTGGGACAGAGATTGGGAGTTAACACCCGATCTCCTCGCCAAAAAAAGACGATCCTCCACGAGGCCAGGTCACTACTTTCCGGCCAACATTAGGTATCTTTGACCTCTTTGTCTGTAGCATAGACAAGAAGCCCGAGGTTATACCTCAATTTCTTTATACAATTGGCATAATCAACGTATCTCATATTCATTATCGACATTCCCACCTGGTATCATAACGATCCTGAAGATGATAGAGTCAGCATGGGGGAAGACAGCCTTTGTATCCTGAAATAGATCCGGTCATACTGCACTAGTGTAAAGACGCTTGTCACAGCTTTATCAAGTACAGATTCCATGGAATTATCACTTGTTTCATATTCTTCTGATACATACAATCCGTAAATTTGTGCCTCGAAGGCATTTGCACTAGTTAATGCGCACTTCAAAGCATTTACATCTGTGTAGAAAATCCTCGTAGAGTGCTACTTTCCTAATAGGAATCTCATATCGGATATCAGAAGTAGCATGTAGGGTTATGCGTGAAGGATAGGTAAAGCCGATCGAAGTGGAGTGGTTAGATCCCAATTCGGATGATGGTGGTAACGATGATGATATCACCTGGGTATTTCTTGAATCTTCAGATTAATATATACCTACGTAATATGACCATGAATCCGTCATTTTTCTACTATCGTGGAAAAATTCATCCAGTGGAAGCAGCTTTGCCTAATCATTCTTCAGTGCTGCCCATGTATCCATGGCACATGAGTGAAAGCGACTTAGACCTACCTAGAAATTAATTCGATACGTCCATGGATGTGATTTAATTTCCTGTTCATGTTATTCTTCGTGAAAAAAAATTCATTCGTGTGCCATCAATGATGTATCGATAATCGTATTGCGTATCTAGGACTACCTTGGCAGGTGAAATGACCTGTCCTTTCGGATATGACGATATAAATGGATTTTCAAGGTTGTTCACGGTTATCAAAATTGGGCCAGTAGGGAAAAAGCCAATGTGCAGCATTGTTGCACGGATTTAAATGAGAAGCACTACGTGAGCCTAGAACGATCCAATGTTGTAGAGGAAAACATCACCCAGGTTAGCCATAAAACCCCGGGTGCACCTGCATCAAATTATCACTTTATCTGGCACTATCTGATCTCCAATTTCACCCGGGTTAAATTATGCTGCCGAACATCACCTGCCGAGTCCGCGACGATCCTGCCGCCCGGAATTGACCCCCGTCCTTGCGCAAACGTACATGGTAGTTTATACGAAGCTGAGTCAGTGACATGGCTTCTGTGCCGTTGATAGAACTGGATAGAATGAGGTTGCCTTGCAGGCAAGGTTGCGACCTAGCATGATCTACTACACTTTGTTTGTACTACTTACCTTTTGACCCCTTTACTTGAACGGGTCAGTACCTGAATATTCAATAATTAGGTACTGAATTCTCATATAATCGAAGTTGAAATATTAGACTGGATGGCTAGGTAGAGCGGGAATAATTCTGGTTCGCATTTTTGGTATGTACTATCTACACAGTTTGGCACAAAGCGGCTCAGAACTACAAAGTAAGAGTCATTTTGCAGATGTGACAGAGCGGATAGGTGGAACTTGCTAACGGCATCCTTTAGAGCTACCTTCCTATATAGGTAAGATATCATCGCCACTAAAGGTCTGTGCTAACCTTGGAGACTTGCGCACTTCGTGTGGCAGTGCTTCTCTACCCTTGCAATACCGATGTGCTACGAGGCAATATAATGACGATCTATAAAATTCAATAACATAAATCCAGGTATCAGACTTTGTTGCCAGCTCATGTGTTCAAAGTTCATGATCTGTACGACCAGACACCAGACAATCAAGGATAGGACCTCGCGATGAGGAAAAGTATTGTGTTCCAAGGTTTAGCTACGAATTATAATCTAATCAATGGTGGCTCTCAAGGCGCTAAAGCATCGGGAATAGTTTCTGATGACCAATGAAATGAGTTTGAGCATCTCTAATGCCATGTGTTTGATGAAAATTGGGATTTTTCATGGTTCCAACCAATCATGCATATATGATCAGATCCCGAGACCTTCGAATGTCCAACACATGGGCATACCGCATTCGATGCCCACTGAGGGGTCATGCAGACTGTGACAAAACGAGCTACTGATATTAGGGCTGAGCTCACCAGCATGTGTGATATGCGGCTTTGATAAGCCAGGAGCTCTTAGGTAGTGGCGTTGATGTTGGACGCCTATTCGTCTTGATCTCCGATTGCATGATTCCGAAGCAACGCCGATTAAGTATTGATAGACATAGTCCTAAGTCATGCTCTGTCCGGTACCGGCTTGTTATACCTCAGTACCCAGGTTGTACATCTCATATTGTGTGCATCGCTCCAAGACCAACTATCGGTGTAGACTTCAAGGAGGTAGGTAGCCTTGGAAGCGGAGTCAATTGGGTATGCAAGGGTGAATTAAAAAGAGCCAAAGAGGAAAAACAGGTCAAAGAAGGAGCAGGATTTGTTTTAGGGCCGTTCCAATGTGTAGAGGGCTAGTTTATTGTGTGATTTGGAGCCATCAAGGGGTAAACATTTGGTGAACCCATGTATGTGGTAACGGGGTGAAGTGCGGAGTATGCTAGTCCCAATTTTCCGGGCAGTCAAGCCCATAGCTAAGCGCTTTAGTTTACAAGCTAGGGCCAAGGCAATTCTCAAGCTGAAATTTGGTCTCAGTTGAAATGAAAAGGCTGGAGGCTGAAGTTGTTAGTGCAGGAATTGATTTGTATGGTTTAACTAGCAAATACTAATTCCAAAGTGAACCAATAACTCCGAAATAGTGTAATTAATGTAAGTAGGGATAATAGTACCTACCCTTGAGTGGTGAGAAGGCAACCGCTAGAGGTCAGCGGGGTACATTCACTGTATACACTTATAGGGGAAGCTGCCTGGAAAAATTGCAACATCGTAGGTTTATAGAAAATAGCATTGATTCCTCCCGTTTCAATTTCAAATTTCCAGTCCACATTAATAAAAACTCGAGATGGTTGAAAACCAGAGTTCAATGTTAGTGCCCTGTTAGTACCCATTTTCTAAGGTTCTCCAGTGCCCAACTTACACATCTCCCATCCCACCGCTACTTGCTAATCTTGATTCATTTAATCCCCCGACAGAATTTGCATTTGGAACTTGAAAAAGATTCATTTTGCTGATAACCCATCCTGTCAGAGGAGCAAGGAGCAGCGCAACTGCCATCACAACGCCACAGTTAACCAAAATAGGTGCCAAAATTGCTGATCAAAGGATGTTTACTAGGTCAGCTCATACCCCTGGACACCCCCGATGTCCCTTCTTTAAAGTTAGTTTGGTCTCTGATCACCTCATCGGTAGACAACCCATAGAAAGAAATCAAAGGATGTCTTCTCGAAGGAATGGTTCAACCCCAACTTCACCCGTCAGCTTACCTTGTTTAAGTGGGACTCGGAGGTATGCCAACACCAATAGCCATGTACGAAGAGTGAGGGTTCCCCTTCGGACTGAATTAGAGAGGCATCGTCGCAGAGGGATCCCTCAAGTTCGAACTGCAAGGAGTCGACGACATACAGATGCCTCTCGTCGGATGATGCAAAGGGCTTCCTTCGTGCCAAGTCATTATAATGCAAATAATGTACATCCAAGCCCCACTGTCTCTGAAGGTCTACCAGTTAATACGAGGAGCATTGTCGGCATGGCAATGGAGGATTTGTCTATTTCTCACACAAGGTCATCAGATGATGAACACATGGGAAATACAGCCCGTGGCTCGTTTGAAGGACAGCCACTTAGTCCAATATCGATGACATATCAAAACATGCTGCTCGAGGCCCCAACAAATAGGGTGACAGAGGAGAATTTGATCGATAGCGTGAGAGCAACATATGCCACGCTTGTGATGCTTGAACGACAGTGTATTGACACGGACAAGATAATGTCAGAAGGAACTCAAAAGATAACGTCAGAAGAATGGGAATGTGCGCTGAATATGCACCAATCGCTATTAGCAGAGTTTCATGATTTCTTCATTGTAACCCAACATGAGTGTGCCAGCAAGGTGGTGAGATGTCTTCCAAATACATACGCCATGCCAGCTCGCCTTTGGAGGTATAGCATCCATACGTTCTTGGAGCTGCTACGACAGAATCTGCCAGGGTCTTTTGATTTTATGCTCGAATTCGTTTATATCGCATATAGAGGGATAGCTTTGCTGCTAGATCAGCTCTCGGCATTCAAGGAGGTCTGGATTGAGTGTTTGGGGGATCTAGCGAGGTATCGCATGGCGATTGAGGACCAGGATATGGGAGACCGCAAGGTGTGGGCTCAAGTCTCGCGCCGCTGGTATAATGAAGATGCAAACCTTAGGCCAGGCGTCGGTCGAATTCAGCATCATCTGGCGGTACTATCTCGGCCAGATTATCTACAGCAACTCTTTTACTACACAAAGGCACTTGTCAGTCCTCAACGGTTCGACAATGCCCAGGAAGGAGTCAACATAGTTTTCAGTCTACATGAGAAATACTCTTTTAACCAGCATACACTGGTGACTGCTTTTATCACCACACACAGAATTTTGTTCAAAGAAGACCTCAATGAAAAAGGCCATATGGAACACTTTATTGCTATGGCAAATCACTTCTTGTCACTTTTACGGGATGGATTTTGTCAGCTAGAGCAGCGGAGACAATATGGGGTCTATATCATGTCCTCCAACTTTGCCTCGATGCTTGAATATGGCAAGCCAGAGTCAATAATCGCATCTAAAATCGCCGAAATCACACACGCAAGCACTGACGAAGCATATACACATGCGCTTACATGCTCTTATAACGATCCGGTACAGATTCCACCAGTACCCACTGCCTTCCATGGAAGTTGTCTTTCTTTCCACACTCTTTCTGTCCTACTTGATCGGCCAGGCGACCCCGATATTTACCCGGGTTTCCATACCTCATTAGCGATGATCTGGTGTCTTTCCCTCCAGCCACCACTCATGCAACACCTCCAGCACATGATTCCCTGGTTAGCAATTGTCCGTTGTCTCAACACCATCTTTTCTAATTGTAGCGATACTTTACCCCCGATCATTGAAGACCGCGCTTTCCCAACATTCAGCTATGGAACACTCCGTGAAGATTTCCTTATTCGCGCTCAAACATGGAGTCGGCTATACTACCCAAAGAAGTTTTTCGAAAATGCTATTTCAGAAGACGACAGACCATTTACTGAAGAGGCAGAAGCGACAGACGTCAGACAGTACAGGTGCTTATGGTTAGGAATTCGGATTGCATCGGTTTGTTTCTCCCGAGGTCTCGTTAATACATTCTCATTGATCTCGCTTCTCACTCATATTATAGATTGGTCGATGGATAACTTACACTTCTAAACAAAAATTTGAAGCCACTAGGCTAGCTTATGAGTCTGCTTCAATGGCAGAGTCTTGTGGAGGTCTCGTTAGCAAAGCGCCCATCGTAATTTCTTGAGATGAGGACCTTTTGTCTATTCGGTGTATGTAAGCGCGAATCACGGTTAGCTTTGCTAGCTGAACGTTGATTCTAGGCCCTCGATGCACATAGTGGCCTACTGTAGGCCTCATCTGTTTGTTTTTCTCCCTCTCTTGCTGGCTTCATTGTCTGGCTTCTTGTTATATCCGAATACTTTGAAAATAAAAATCGTCGAACCGAGGATCACGACAGTCTCGATCGATATAAGTAGCTTTTTCTTCCAAATTCTTCCAAGTTGGAACGATTGCGCTCATAACAACGGTCAATTTTCCTTTATGAGCTGTGCTATCCCCTGGTTGTTATGGATTAATCAACGAACAGATTTTTCAATATTCGCCCGAGTTGACGAATCGTCGAGATGAGAAAGATAGCATTGATATTAACGTAATCCACAGTATTTACAAGTTAAAAAAGCAGATAACCAATTAAAAGTCACTAAAGTATTTCACCACTGAACGGGTCACACTACTGAACGGGTCACCCCACCAATTTTACGCGTCAGTCTGGTGTTTCCATTTTCAACTACCCACCATGCCCCCCCTAAATGCTCTATATGTCCAAGACAAACAGGATCAGGAGAATAGGGTCTTATTAGCTTACCAAGCTTACAAGAATGGCGATATATCATCAATGCGTAAAGCTGCAGCTATGTTTAATATACCATTTTCAACCCTCCAACGCCGCCATTCTGGTGTCCAATTTCGTCTTGAAACACACCCACCGCAGTCTAAACTGACTGAATCTGAAGAGGATTCATTACTTCAATGGGTCGTCTCTCTAGATGATCGCGGCTGTGCTCCTAGAACTAAAGATGTTGGTAGAATGGCTAATATCCTACTCGCCGACCGCGGAACCAACCCTCCTCTTACGATCGGTAAAAACTGGGTTACTAGGTTTGCGACGCGTTTACCTGAACTTAAGACGACCTATTCAACACCGCGCGATTTTACACGTGCGCGTCAAGAGGACTATAATGTGATCAATAATTGGTTCAAACTGGTTGAAAACACGATCGCAAAATATGGTATCACCACCGACGATATCTATAATTTTGACGAGACTGGGTTTGCGATGGGACGATGTGCGACCGCGAGAGTGGTTACTAGAGCTGGTTATTATGGTAAACGCGCAAAAAAACAGCCTGGTAACCGGGAATGGGTTACTGTGATAGAGTGTTTAGGCGCGTCTGGTTACGCACCTCCACCCTGTATTATCTTTAAGGGTAAGGTGATGATGCAGAGCTGGTTTGCTCCTGATCTAGGTTTACCACCTAATTGGCGTCTTGAGATTAGTCCTAATGGCTGGACATCAAATCAAATAGGGCTCCGTTGGCTTGAAAAGCTCTTTATACCTGCTACTGCTCGTACTAAAGGACGGTATCGCCTTCTGATCTTAGATGGCCATGGTAGCCATTTAACACCTGATTTCGACAAAATCTGCCAGGAGCATGATATTATACCATTATGTATGCCTGCGCATGCGTCTCATCTTCTTCAACCTCTTGATGTTGGGTGTTTTGCGGTGTTAAAACGCTCTTATTCTCGGCTGGTTGAGTCTAGAGTAGAGCTTGGTTTTTCCCACATTAGTAAAGGAGATTTCCTAGAGATATATCCTACTGCGCGTATTGAAGCATTTGCATCTGCTTCTAATGCGTTTGCTGCAACTGGAATCGTGCCACTTGACCCTACTAGGGTGTTAAAAAAGCTTACTATGCGCGTCGATACACCACCACCACCACCCTCTATAGGAAGCGATTCAAGTCGAAATTGGACACCTAAGACGCCTAGGACGCAGAAAGATTTACGACGTCAACACCAAGCTATATTACGCACTGTATCTCGAACGCCACCAACACCATCTAAGAGAGCATTAGACCAGATAGTAAAGGGTGCAAATTACCTATATCAAGAGAATGCTCTCTTACGCCTGGAAAACAGAGATTTACGCGCCGCCCATGAGAAAAAGAAAAAACAAAAAGAACGTCCGAATCGTCAATTAACAGTAGTAGGGGGTCTTACAATTCAGGAGGGATTAGACCTGGTTGACGCGTCGAATGGTGGCCCTAAACTTAATGATGCCAATTTACAAGAGGGCCAGGCGCCTGTAAGGGCGCCTGTAACCCAACGCCGGTGTGGGATATGTAAGACACCTGGACATAGGAGGGAAACCTGTCCTAGTAGGCCCATTCAGTAGTTTTTTTTTACTATATTACATAGTAAATAATGGAGTTATTGGGATTCATAAAAATAAGTGGGTCAAACTGACCCGTTCAGTAGTGTGACCCGTTCAGTGGTGAAATACTTTAACTAGTCGTTCCAAGGTTATGTCAGCTAGCACGTGGGGACACTCCACTCCATAGTTGCCGTTGCGCGTCGCGGAAAGGCCAAGCTGGCGATTACTCCTCTTTTCGCTCTCTCCTTCCCCTCCACGCCAATGGGTCTTTGTTCTCTATCATTTTGATGCGCCTAAACTGATCTCGCGCATGGCTGGGTTATCGCCTTCTGCATTCCCTGGGCATCTTCTCTACCCTTCCTCGAATCCATCTCATTCTGCCCATTTAAATTACCGACATCATGGCTCACTGGATTGATATTTGCCGCCAGTGCGTCGCCATTGTGGCTAATGTCCCTATTACGATTCTACTTGCCAGTTTGAGCTCTACCTTGCTTGGACTGTTTGTCCTGGTGAGTCTCTTTTCTGCGCTGCTCGAATTCAAGCTTCCGACCCACAGCTTTTGGATAAGCTCAGAAGCAGGGATAGACTAACACTCGATGATCTTATAGTTCTATATCTGTTTGTTCTACGTCGCACCAGTACCACGGGAATCTCTGCCAGAAGAAAAGAAGTTTAGGGCCCTTGCGAACGATGGTACAATCACAGACCCCCAGCCACTCCCGAGCTGGTTCGACAACCTTGATAAACAAAAAAGAGCTGATTCAGCTACCAATAACGCTGCCATCGAACCGGCAGAACTGTTCATGTCGGTAGTTGTGCCAGCCTATAACGAAGAAGACCGATTAGTCGGTATGCTGGAGGAAGCAGTCAACTATTTGGAAAATACGTATGGGACATTGAGAGAGAGTAGCGCCAACACAATCGAGACCCGGTCTATGCGAAGTCGAAAAAATGAACAAACACCAAAAGCAATCCCGGCGCTGGATCGAGGGTGGGAAATCATTCTCGTCTCAGACGGATCTACGGATAATACAGAAGATGTGGCGTTTCGCTTTGCGAAAGAACACCAGTTGTCTTTGCACCCCAAGGGTCATGCGGGACCTTGGACCCCGAAGGCTCAAGAAGGTGTTCATATACCGCCAGGCACGATTCGGGTCGTCAATTTAACTCATAATCGCGGCAAGGGTGGTGCTGTGACGCATGGCATGCGACATGTTCGGGGCCGCTATGTTGTTTTTGCCGACGCTGATGGAGCAAGCAAGTTTGAGGATCTCGGGAAGCTGGTCACTGCGTGTTCGAAGGTCGAAGATGACCGTGGTCGTGGTGTGGCTGTCGGCTCACGAGCACACATGGTAGGCAGCGAGGCTGTTGTTAAGGTGAGAACAACCGGACACTCCGAATGAATTTCGGATTGAATACATGGGCTAACTGGATTAAATGAACAGCGATCTAAACTACGCAATTTCCTTATGCATTCGTTCCATAGACTTTTATGGCTGATGACACCACCCAAAACAGCTACTGTCAAGGATACACAGTGCGGGTTTAAACTGTTCTCGCGTGCGGCACTGCCGTATATTGTGCCAAACATGCACTCAGAGGGCTGGATATTCGACGTTGAAATGCTCATGTTGGCTGAATTTGCTTATATCCCTGTAGCCGAGGTGCCTGTGGGATGGAAAGAGGTTAAGGGAAGCAAGTTGAATGTTCTTCGTGATAGTATTGGCATGGCGTGGGGTCTTGCTATCCTGCGGGCAGCTTGGTCTTTAGGTGTCTACAGACGGAGATAAAATCGATTCATCTATACTGCTTAACTATCTAGTAAAATATCTCAGTAAATAATCTGATGACATCTGTTCATAGGATTACACGTAGGTACCTGGGCAAGTACCCACACGAGCAGCTCATAGGGCACGGTCATAGCCGAAAATACGCTCCGTAACTAGGGACCTAAAGCCTAAGCGCTTGAAAAATGGGTTGACGAAGATATTAAGGATTCATCACCTGATCAAGGTGGAACCACCACGATGATTTCCCGGCCTTGCGACCCTTAACTCCCTATGTGACTTCCAAGGTTGATTAGGTTATTTTCAATTCAAACTCAATACCTGGCACCTGCAACATTGAACATTCAGGTTTCCATTCTTTCCCAGGCCACATAAATCTCTAGATAAATCCCGAAGGAGTAGTACCTAGAGTCTATAGAATGCGCTCTATATAACTTTGAGCTAAGCCCTGGAAATATTAACTTTGAGCTAAGGTCTTAAAATTTTGGAATCTAGAATCTGGAAGGATAAAAGTGGATTTTCCAGGGCTGTTATTAGCCTTCAATGTTCAACATCCCAAGTTCTGGAGTAGCCATTGGATAACACTCAACTATCTAGGTTACTAGGTACTCAACCTTCCAAGGAAATACTTGGAGAACACATCTCCCCGTTGGAATCTTTACACGGTGCAAGCAGTTACCTAGATGGGTGTTCTTGGTCCTAGGGCGACAGTGGGGCGGTGGAGCCAAATTAGCTTAATCAAATAATGCGAAAACGCATGGAACGTATCGTTCCCTCCGTAAATCGGAAGTTGTCATGGTGTGATGGAATAGGAACCTGGAAGGGTCCAAGGTCTGCGTGAAATGAGTCAATCCGGTGTTCTCCGTTACTTGGGTATAGTGATGGCATGACGAGGACGCCACTCTTCCGATCTTAGGAAGATCGATAAAATTTATAAGCTTTTATAGCAATTTTTCTGTACCTAGTGGGTCAATTTTTTCTTTTTTATATTGAGAAAAACAGCAAGACAAATTTATAACTTGCCGTCCATAATACTCATTGTGTTATATACAACGAAAACTTCACGACTTCACTATAATAACATCAAGGGCTCCATATAAGTCATTTGAAGTGAAACATCTCTCAAGAAATGGAGTCGAATAAATCTACCCCATATTCAATCAGTGCTTCACAGTTCCTGCGATTGCCAACAGAATTACGACTCAAAATATACGAATATGCACTCTCAGTCCCAAATGAATATCTAGACAGGCCATTGATCGTAGTGCACGATCGCGGCAATGTCTTCACAGCACGAGGTCGATACAGAGCTCTATCAATGTGTCCAAGCTGGGTTGGTGAAGATGGCACCGCACGAAAACTATTCGCTGTCAACCATCAAGTACACGACGAAGCAGAAGACTACCTCTATTCCCAACACACACTATTTTTCCGAAACTCCTTCGATCTAGATCGACTAGGTGATTTTCTCGATACACTAAGTCCTACAGCACGACGGCGTATTCGTAGTGTTGGGTTTGAGGTATTCTTCTTCGTTCACAATCAGTCTGGCGTGCCGAAACGCACTCTGAAGCAGTATGAACATGCTCGCGAATTACTTGCCCTCAAACTCCCGCAGTTGAAAAACGTGCTCTTCTACATCGACCCTCGCTTTTACTTCTCTGCCACTTCAGTTGGAAGTCGGGAACTTGCCGCGAGGGGCGTTCTCGATCTTGCGAAGCGGTTTGGGTCATTGTGCAATGTAACTTTCTATCCGTTGCCGGACCGCCATCATTATCTAGTTGAGAAGGCTCAGCAGATTCTTTGGCAAAGTCCTTTGTCAAAGAGATACGCTCATGTCTATGGTGGAATATCGATGGACTCGAAGCTGGATCTGGAGCAGGGTTATGCAGTGGAGAAAGCGCAGATATCGAGCTTACGACCGATCGAATCTTTGAATTGGTTGTGTACCTAGGTACAAAGGATTTGAGATATGAAATATGGATATACCCATTGCTTAGATACGGAGTTGACTGTGATTTGGGGAATTTTTATAGGTGTTGGGTAGTTACGGAGTACAAAGGGATAGTGAATAATCGAAAATAATAAAATGAACGTTTAAATAAATGTTTGACTTTCTAATAGGAACAAGTCTAGTCCTTGACATCTGTATTTAGTCCTGCCGTAAACGTAGCTCTTCAAGCTCTTCGAGCCCGCACCCTGACACAACCAGTTTTCATGAACTTTACAGCTTAGAAGTTTACTCTCAAAATAGCTTAATCCGTTATTGTCACTGAGTCAATTACATTACTATGCTCTATTCTACAAAAAAAGTTTCAAATTATTGTGAATGTCGTCAGTGATATATAAAGAGCTGTGCGGTCAGCCTAATCCCAACCCCCCAAGAACCATTGGGCCTAAATCTAGACCGTAGTTGAACAATTTTGGGGGGAATAGACAACGTTGCAAATGTCACAATTGTAGTCTTGCAATAAATAGTAATAAGAGAAGGTCAGAAATGGCATAGTATTTCAACTAAGTTTCAAACATTGAATCATTAGTGATACGCGCTCTTTAGGGCTTTCAACTCTCCCGATTTATTTCATCCTCACTTTCACTCTCGCTTTCACCTATAGCTATCTGTTATCCATGAACCAAAAGCGAGTCGAAAAATATAATTGAACTATGGAAGTAGACAGTCAACATTGGAAGGGTACTAGGTAATGACTCGAACGACATATATGCTTGACTAATGTAATCAAGATAAAAGGAAATCTCATACTAATAATCTTATATACCTTTGAAATCTAGAGAACTCAAGAGATATTTCCAACATCAACATTGATTAGAAATAAAAGGTAAACACATTTAAGAAAATAAAAAAGAAGACCCCCAGCCTCCTGCTTCAATCCGCATAACCAACTCCATTGAGGTCAATTGAGTGTTGAGCAGGAGGTGAATCGACTTGAAACTCCCACGTGTAATTGAAACTGCGCCTTTTCCTTGCCAGGTAAAATTTAAATATTCATAACACGCCACCAAGACCATTTATTCAACTCTGCTTTGGGAAAATCTACAGATCGAGAGTCTTGAAGTCGGCACCAGCCTGAGCGCTCAGAGGCTGAGGACCCGCCCGAATATCACTGCCGACGGACTGGAAACTGTAGTGATTGCCAATTCCAGCTGTGGCGGCATTCACAAGCATAGTGCTGGTGTGCTCGTTAGGACCTTGAATGCTGACTGCCTGCAAAGCATCCTGCGCCTCCTTAACGCGCTTCTTGAATGCCATCCGATCCAGGAAAAGCTGCTGACGTGCCTGCTCTAGTTCACGGCGCTCGGCGTCGATGATTTCCTCCATCTCGTTGAACTGCTGCAGCTTGATTTCAAACTTCTGCAGAGTAACGTTGACCGCGGCACCGACCAAACGGGTCATCTCACGCTCTTCGTGTGATGCAAGAGCTCCAGCGCGCGCAGCGGAAGCAGCCAGGGCAACAGTGGAAAGAGCCTCCTTGGGCTTCTCAATTTGTAGCTCAGTCTCACGGACATCCACCTCCATGGAATCTTCCGCTTTGACTCCCTCCTTGCCTTTGCCCTTCTCAAGCTGAGACCGCAATTCCTTGCGAATCGCTTCAACGGATCGGCCAGCAGCGGCGGCAGCCACAGCAGGTTCAGCCATCTGGGCGAGGAAAGCGACCACAGAGAGAACAGGGTTTTCGGTGGAATTGATAGGGTCACGGCCAGGAGCTGCACGCAGCTCTGGCATATCTTCCACGTATTGGTCCTCAATCTCCAACTGCAAAAACTTCATCACACATTCTTCACGAGTCCGAGTTCCCACGTGGGATGCAATTTGTTCCCAGTTCTCATCAAAGCTCTCCAGTCCCTCCAGAAGCAGAAGAACTTCAGCGTCTGCCCATGGAGTATTCTTGTCAGGTATGTGGCTGTAGCCCTTGTCTTCGAGCTTGACAAAGTCTGAAGCGCTGTGACTGGATGGCATGCGGCCTTCGAGGAAACAGTTCGGGCATAAATCATACTTGGCATCTGGAGTGGCGGGATTGGCTGACGTCGGTGTCGGCTTGGCGAAATGGAAACGAAGTCGTGAGCAGTCAATACCGCAGGAGAAGCAGTGTGATAGTTTCTTGGGTTCTCGAATATCAACTCCGTTTGTCGCTTCGCCGTTGGTCTGCTTCTCGGTGTCATCAGCAGGGGTGAGGTCTTTGCCATTTTCGTCATAAATATTACGGCGGAGGTCGATACTAAGTTCGCTCTTGGCAGCAGGAGTAGCGGAGGCAGCGCGGTCGGTTGCAGCATGAGGCTTGCCGGCGGTGATAGAGGATTGAGGACCGGGCTGGAAAGGCTGCAATCCCCGAGGGGTATCTGCAACGACTCGGAAGTGACCAGTGAATGGCGGGCCAATGTTTGAAGGGCGAGTTTGGGGGTCAACCTATTCAAGTCAATTAACGCCTAAAAATGGGACGAACTATTGTGTTGCTCACCTGGTAGTTGATAAGACCCCACTGCTCCAGGAACGAGTGAATGCGCATGATCGCGCAGACGTCACCCGCAAGGTTACGACGACAAGCAGTAACAGTGAGGTATTCAATCGGGTTCAGTCGGTAAGTATTAATCATAAAATCTCGGTAGTCCTTATAAGTAGCCGCCGTCTTGCTGCGGTTGCGAGCATTAAAATACTCCGCAAGAGCTTTCTTTTCAATGGGGTTGATAGTATTCATGTCAAACCAGGTGGCATAGCTGGGAAGAATGATGGCGTGGGTCTGCTGAACGAGGTGCTCGCGGGCGGAGGCCTCCAAAGAGGACTTTGTAGGCGCAGGCTGATCTTCGCCAACGGCATCTTCCAGACCTTCGGTAGCGTCTGCGGGTGGTTGCGACTCTCCGGCAGCATCTTCTAGGCCATCAGTATCACGTTTGGCATCGGGCTCAGTACCACCCATCTCCTCATCCTCTTGCTCTACATCGCCGTCACGGGGGTTGGGAGATGCTGGCGCATCAAGGGGATTATCAGACCCCTCGACCTTTTTTAGGGGTGAGTCTTGACGCGATTGCGCTGTTCCGGTTAGTATTCTTGCCTTCTTCTGTGATTAACAGACATACCGGTGTTTGGTGCGTCCATGGCACTATCAGACCCAGTTAACGCTTGAGAATTCTCGTGTACCGCAGCTGAGTTGATGGATGTGTCATCCATGATGAATCAACCTAAAGTGGCGGCTGTCGCGGGCGACAGAAGATAGGACTCCTTGCTTGAGTTTGTCGGGTCTTGCACAGTGCAATCCGACGACGCGCAATAGAATCAATGACCCGGTAGAATTAGAGCAGAAATTTGAACTGGATTCCGCTCTGATGAGGGGAATCTGGATAGTGGATTAATCTGGGATAATACCAAAAGACGGATGGTGTCTTGTCGCGAACACGAAAACTCATCTTTTCAGGACTAGCGCCAATGGAGCGGTCAATATTCTGCCCACTAGCTACTGTTTTGAAGTCTTTAACTTTTCTTTGGCAAATGAATCTTTAAGGACATTATACATGAAGTACTTAGTTTTTGGCTCTTGAAGCCAGAAGATTTCGATTATGTGTCAAATATTATATTTGGTGTTAAGATAATGTTTCGCGGCCTCTTTCGTCAGGCACATCAAAATGATATTACTAGTTGTCTGCCGCCTTGGCCGCTGCCTCGGCCTGAGCTGCAAGCACCTTCTGCAGCAACTCATCTTTCTCCTTTATAGAGTCTCCAACATAAGGACGGGCCAGCTGACGATTCAGCCAGGCATCAACGTTTGGAAACTCCTTGGCCGAGTCAATTTGGAACATAGGGAGAATACCGAACCACGGGACAAAAGCCAGGTCAACATAGCTAAATTTGCCGCCCACAAGGTACTCTTTATCAGCTAGTACCTTGTTGAGCACGCCAGAGACGCGGCGGATCTCGTTGACATATCGATCCACTGCGCTCTGAACCTTCTCGGGGTGTCCGCGTGTAAACCACACGGCCTGGCCAAAGTAAGGGCCCTGTCCAGATGTCTGGAAGTGCAGCCACTGCTTAGCGAGGAAGTACTCTTGAGAGCCAGCGGCGAAGCTGAACTTGTGCTCCTTGTCGTAAGTCTCGACCAGGTACTCGAGAATGGCACCAGATTCCCACAGGACGACTCCAGTGTTGGGGTCTTCAATGGCAGGGGCACGGCCGTTCGGGTTGATAGACACGTATGGCTCTTTCTTCAAATCTGGGAATTCAATGTTTTTCGTTTCAAAGGGGATGTTGAGTTCTTTAAGTAGAATGATCACCTTCCAAGGGTTGGGGCCGGGGCCAGCAGCATAGACGGTAATTGGTTTAAGAGACATTATGGCGTTGAGGTTTGTGCTTCTCGATAAATCTTGGAAGATGGTGATAGGAATTTGTTGAAATTGTGAATTCCAAACTTGGGCATAGGGCAGCTTATATAAATATTGAAGTACAATGTTTATGATTGAGATACATAAGCTAACCCTGAAACTTCATAGATAACTTCATTCGTTCGGTCAAAGAACTTGGTGGAGTACGGACGAAAAAGGACGAATGAACTTCGTTTATAGAGTTGATTTCATAATTCTATCGACAAATGAATCCTTCACACTTGAAATTCGGCATCCTTCAAACTTGAATTTGTAATCGCGCTGAAAATAACGCCGATGCCGAGATACGACGCACTATGTATAACTAGTTCCCGTTGTGGAGCTCTGACCCCAAAATGCAAATACCGAGTTACCGAGCCCCTCCCTACTGTGCAAGTTCACTTATTTACTTGCCTAGATAACCTTAGCATACGACTCGACAATCTCAATCCTTCTAAGCTTCCACCTTCCACCTTCCATCTTCCACCTGGACAAGCTCATAATACATTGGTATTGGATCTTCTGAGTTGTAAGTATTGATTAAGAGTTGTAGTCAAACATAAGTATGATACTTTAAGCGAACTACTCTGATCTGGATTCACGTGAGTTGATATACCGATTAGCCAGACATGTGACCCGATTGGTCATCTACTAACCATGTGACCCGATTACGATATCGAATCTCAAGTGAAAAGATCATCGAAACTTTAAGTCAACATCTTTGGCAGCTTTCAATTGATGAAAACACAAACTTCATTTCATTTCTGACTAATATTAACTCAAGTACTAGTCAACTCATCGCTGTTCACATACCTAGACGCTATCATCCTGCCCCGTATAAGTTTGAGATTGAATTGTGAGCACTCCACTTTTATGGAACGAAACCCTTGATGGTATGGTGGGTCGAGACCTTCGCTACCTATGGCGATAAGTTCCCGTCGCTTATTATCACCGTTATCCGGTGTTAGAACCTTGAAACAATTGACAGCCAACTTTTCATGCTTAATCCTAATTCCTTATTCTTTCCCCCGCTTTCCTGAAGAAACTTCATTTCCTTTTCAGTACAGTAGTCTTTTTTCTGGAATGAAAGTATGTCTCTTTCGGCCGCCCGCGGGCCAGATCATCCTCCACCTTCAAAGGCTGAGAAAGACCGCATCCGTGAACTTTCTAGGTGATTATTACCCCCTGTTCAGCTTGTGTTACCAGCTTCATTTGATGCTAAGCTCTCTGTACATAGATATTATTGTACCTTCAATCACTCCGAAAAAGATTTCAGTTCATCTGCCCCACAGGGAGATGAACAGCCTGGAGTCGCAAATCTCTCTCCTGACATCGCCCTAAATGCTATAGCACAACTAGGCGTCCTTCGGTTTGGGGCTAACAGGTCTTTCGTTTCCATCATCGATGGCCAGAATCAACTCATCATTGCTGAGGCGACTGGATCTATATCTTTGCGAAATAAAGACCAACATCTACCCGACGATGGCATATATTTGGGTTTCATCTCTCTGGATCTCGCCTGGGGTGTATGCCCCCATACAATCAAACTGTTCACATCCGTGGATAACGCAATGGAGATCGATACTCCCAACATAACTGCCAATCGAACCCGCTATATCATTCGCAATTTCACAGCGGAGGAGTGCTTCCGAGATCGACCCTATGTAGTCGGATGGCCTCACATGCGCTTTTATGCAGAAGTACCTCTGTTCAGCCCCTCTGGACATGTACTAGGCTCGTATTGCATCGTGGATGATAGCCCGCGTTCCGTCTTTGGGGATACTGAGGTCGCCTCGCTACAGGAAGTTGCGGACGCCATAGCTCAACATTTAGAGAACACTCGAATTGTACACTATCATCGTCGTGCAGAAAAATTAGTTAAGGGAGTAACAGAATTTGTTACCGGTCATTCAGAACTGATTGAAACTGAGCAGCCGGCTGCCCCGTTATTCGATCTACCCGTTCATTCCAAGCCATCGGCTGACGATGGAGGCACCCCTGAGGACTTCGATCCATCAGACAGTAACGAAGAAACATCACTATCATCCTCTTATGACAATTCCGAAAATACGGGATCGACATCTCCCATGGTGGGGTTCACGCCAGTGCGGGAGAAGATGTTGGATGACCTCTGGAATCCCGATACTCAACCTGCATCTGACGATACTAGTGCCAAGCTTGAATCTTCAAAGACCAAATCCGACTTAGTCATTTCAAAATGCATCGCTTCAATCTTCTCCCGTGCCAGTACTATTCTTCTAAGCTCAATGGAACTCGATGGAGTATTGTTTGTGGATGCATATCGAAGTAACTCTGGAACGTGGGTTATCCGTCATCCCTGCCTATTCTTACAAAAAATCTAACAATCACAGCGTATCATCTGAAACCCTCGGTGCTTGGGAGCCCCTACCCAAAGTTCTACACACAACCTTCCCAAATAACATTCCACCAGATCCATCAAAACTGAAAGAAGGGAAAAAGCTATGTGATAGCTTCGGACATGCCCTTAGGAGTTCATCGGAAAGTAGTGCCGATGATAAAGACCGTAGAGTCGCCGTAACAGAGGAGCTACTGCAGAAGATGATTACGGTTTTTCCTCACGGCCAGATTTTCAATATGAGCGATCGGGATGATGGTGCAGACTATCTTTCCTATGGTAATGCAGGTGGCGAAGCTGGCACTGAGTTGCAAACTCTCCATGAACTCACATTTCAATTATCACAGCAACTGCCAGAAGTTGATTCTGTTCTCTTTTTGCCTCTGTGGGATTGGAACAAATCCCGCTGGCTGGCCGGGACCTTAGTTTGGTCGAGCAACAAAGAGCGTGCCTTAGGGTTGGAAGAGCTTGGCTTCTTCAAGGCTTTCAGCAATTCAATCATCTCTGAAGTTGCCAGGGCTGAATGGGAGATCGCAGAGAAATCAAAATCCGATTTTATCTCCTCTGTTAGCCACGAGCTCCGTTCTCCACTCCACGGGATTCTCGGCAACGCTGAACTACTGCAGCAAACGGATCTTTCGCCTGCTCAAGGAGATATGCTCAAAATGATTGAATCATGCGGCTCGGCGTTGTTAGACGTTGTGAATCATCTGTTTGTCTTGCCTTTACTGTCTGTACATGCTCATACTAACTATCTCATAGGTTGGACTTTACAAAGATTAACAATCTGACAAGATCCAATACACTCGACAGCGACTATCCCTCAAGGTTCATCACTGTTTTCGATTTAGGGGCATTGGTAGAAGAAGCGACCGAAATGATATATACCTCGCAGATGATGGGCAAAAAGAGCATCTTCCAGTCCAAGGACATATATTCATCGGCCTCTCATGATACAACCAGTATTGAACCTCTTACTGTCATCGTTCGGATCGAGGAACTGAATAGTTTCAAGGTGCGCTCAGTGGCTGGTGCTTGGACAAGAATCGTCATGAGTCTGGTCAGCAACTCCATGAAATGGACGCAAGACGGATTTATCGAAGTCTCTCTGTCCAATGTCATCACAGAGCCCAACACTGAACCTAAAATGGTCCTTCTATCTGTGAAAGATACGGGCTGTGGAATATCTCCTGACTTTTTAAAACACTCAGTCTTCTCTCCGTTCGCTCAGGAGGATTCTCTTCAAGAAGGCGTGGGGCTTGGACTCAGTATAGTGCACTCGCTCGTGAGCTTCCTTGGAGGTGATATTAAGGTAAAAAGCGAATTGGGAGTCGGAACGCAAGTGGACATCACCGTACCTATCCACATCTTCGACTCGGGCATTGCAGAAACCACAAGTTCTAACTATGACTTGCCCAAATCCATCCCAGCCACTCGTGCATGCCTCATCGGCTTCGATGATTACCCAGGCATGTGCGAACCTCTTGGCAACTTAAGTAAAGAATCAAAGCGCAAAGTGTCGATTCAAAGCTTCCTAAGCAATGTTTTTTTGGCGCAACCGAATTGGAGCGTCTCGTTCGTCGAGGCCATTGATGAGGCCCATGGGAAGGTTGCGATCATTGAGGAAACGAAACTGCATCAGTTGATGCAAGAGGACCCTTTCTCTTTGGACCAAACGATGTTCAAATCTTTCATTGTGCTTGGAGACAAATCTCAAAAATTGAAAGACAAGACACCTTTCAATTGGATATCTCAGCCGTGTGTATCCTGAATCTCTGTTCTCGTTTTTTCTCACTAACCTATCATAGATATGGTCCTCGAAAACTAAGAAATGCCATCAAATCCCTCTTTAACGAAGCCGACTTTGATCCCAACCTATCAGAAAAGCATTCTCAAACAACGTTTGCTCCAGAGCTCATTCCTCCTCTTGATATACTTGAAATAATTGAGACTCAAAAATCTCCCGAAGAAGACTCCCCAACTTCAACTCAAACAATACTGGGTCCCTTACCACCTAATCCTGTCATACCCGAACTACCCAATAAAAACGATTTTCACGTGCTTATTGTTGACGATAACAATATCAATTTGAAGGTAGCCTTTATTTCCCCTCATCAACCTCAGTTTATATGCTAACGATTTCAATCTCAGATCATAGCTACATTCATGAACAAAATTGGCTGCACCTACGAATCTGCTACCAATGGGCTAATTGCGCTGGAGAAATACAAGGAGTCAACCAAACGATTCAAATACGTTCTAATGGGTTCGTCCATGGCTCATATTTCTGAAGAGCCAGTTTCTAACAATCATCTTCTAGATCTCTCCATGCCGGTCATGGATGGCCTCGTTTCTACGAGCAAAATCCGTGAATTTGAAAAGGAGAGCAGACTAGAACCAGCTCGCATTATGGCCGTTACTGGGGTCGCTTCTGCTGAAATGCAAAAGAAAGCCCAGTTAGCCGGTATTGACGACTACCTCATCAAACCCGTCTCCCTTCAGTCTTTGAAAACGATGATGACATGATCTTGATGAAGCGATTGGCGCTTGTGACATGTATTCTCTATACTCGGATTTAATTTTGTAATTCATTTCTTACTTCTATTCTATGAACATATCATGACCTCTGGAAGAACACATCACCCGAGGTCATTGTCCTTCAAAATTTGAGCCGAGAACATACCTACCTGGGGCTAATAACGAATTAGAATGATTCAAAGTACATGTGAGTTCTCCCCGGGTCCAAAGTAAGAGTTTTCTTCGTCGGGTGGTATGAGTGACTCCATTCCGATACCCGTCGGACTACCCGTCGGACTAAAACTTTGCATATCGGAATGAACAACTCCGATATTCAACACAACTAACCTTCTACAGAGAAAACATGAATCTGAGAAACTTTTGTGACTTTGAGACTATTCATTGTTAGAGAATATTGAAGATCAAATGATCAAAGTCAACCGATGTATTCTTCATGGCTAGAACAACCTAGGCAATATCGAACAGTCCATTACTCCTTACCTAGGTAGAAGGTACCTGAGAAGTGGTTAATCTGGCATAACCTGAATCCTATTATTAAAAACAGCCAGCTAATCCTACTTCATTCCGTTCGTTAACTTACACTCCGTGCCTAGGTATACCATTCTAGAATCCATTCAACTACATTACCTGGTGTCATATAATTGTCATTACGCCCGCTGGTAGCCGCGAAGGAGTCTCGCCCTCTATTTTAGGTCTTCCATACAGCAGACCTTGGTTCACGTGTTGGAAATTTTCTTCTTTAGATTCAGTATGTGGGGCTAAAGTACGGAGTACTAGTTATGGACCTCATCGGGTAAATAGCGGATGCCAAGGTCTAGAGCTGAGGAGGCGCAACTGTAGGCCTACCGAATCCGGAGCCCGCTCCTTCAACTACAGTAGTGAGTCAGAAATTGACATCGGAAGGGCGTTCGTATTATGTCGACATTTCTAGGCAGTGAGTCAATAACTGGCTAGATGGATCAACTATCCCTTTTAAATCATTGGTAGTGAGTGGTATGATAGCTGGTGTGATAAGCCCCGGCCGAGAGGGCTTGGTCTTGGGTCCTTCGGGCATACTTAGTAGATGGAGGACGGACTTAACTACCTAGTTAGGCTAAGGCTTGACGGACAAAATTGTATTGACCGAGTAATCAACTATTACGTGCATGGCAGGATTGGTCTTTCATGAGAAGTCCGTTTAGTCCGAGTCTTACTCCGAATGGGTTCTGTGACGTCGTGTTTAGCTAGCCTCGACTCATATTGAAGGAGTGGATACGAGGGTTTATAGAGTTTTTTAAGTTCGGACTTCCACTCCGAACTATACAGATGTACTTCCTATATAAAGACCTCGCTTTGTCGTTTACTCAAAACATCCAGCTCAGATCTTTCACATCTTGATATTCATACTTCCTCATTCGATCACCTCAATCTTCCACTATCAAGCTTCTACAGAACAATCCATTACTCTACCTCATCTCCAACTTCATCAAACTATCAAAATGGCCGGCTTAAATACCAGACCCGCTACACTGGGCATGTTCTCCTCAAAATCCACAACCTCCACAACAAAGCCCATTTCCACAACCAAGTCCGTCGCAAGCTCAGTCAAGTCCTTCGACACTTCTACCACTGCTCGCTCATCCCTCAGCAAGAAATGGTCCTCGCTAAGCTCTAAGCTATCATTTGAGCCGAAGCCTTCCAAACATTCGGGCGAATACAACGCTAAGAAGGCGTTACACAACGAGGCTGTCGCAACATACTTCAGTGTTGTGCGCTAGACTGGAAGCTCAGAAACTACCTTTTAATTCCTGAGCTTAGATTCAATCCCTCCGTTGCCAATTCTTACGCTTGTTCCTGCTGCTGCGACTTTCATTGATACCACGCTTTCGACTCGATAGTGGCCTACCGATTTGAGGTCGATGGAATGACTTTCACGATACCTATTCTATAATAATCTACCGATTTATGCGTTGCTTTCAACCTTTGAAGGCTGACAATAATTCACCTGACCTTCATATACATCCATTTGCATGTTATTGCCTCTTCCACTTGAATATTATCTAAGTCTAAGAAGTGAATTTCAGTTTGATCAATTCATGATCTATATACTAGAAACTTTTCTAGGCTTGACTCGTATCTGAATTATACCTATTTACACATGAACATTGACCAGTTCTCATCCTTCTACCTGGATCCTGCGTAAATCATAAAAAAAAGCACTAAATATGCTCACCTGGGCAGCTTAAAGCCCAACCAATAATTCATTCATCGATATAGGTTTACGCACCGCGTTGGAAAATCCTTCGTGGTATGTAACCCACACTTTCCTTCCGGCCTTTGAGGTGTCATCTATTTGACGATCCTCTGAGCCGTTGACGGGCGTGGGCTCATCAATCACCCGCCCAAAGAAATCACGCTTGACAACGCCTTCTCCCAGCGCCTTTTGAACGACGTCACGCCCATCAGCTACCTTTCCATGAGGTATCCCACTGGCCGTAGACATGTGGTCAGATTGCTTGCGCTTTATTTCTTTGCGATACTCTTGGTCTAATACCTGACGAACGGCGTAACGAACAGGCGCAGAGCTGCTAGTGGAAGCCAAAGTACTTCCAGCTTGGGAGAAAGCCACAAGCTCGTCAATGGGTCTGATTGTCTTGTTAGTCTTCATCTTTCCATAGTTTGGGTCTTCACTTACGGCTCCATTCTGTAGGCCCATCCTCCGTGACTTCCACCTTCATGCTCCACTCGGACTTTCTCAAATGTCACCCCCATTCCTGCCATCACTCGCACAGCAGACTGGACAAGAACACGCTCTGATTCTTTGCGAACGCTAGCTGTGCTCCTTTGATCGCCTTGACCGCGGACGATCACTGGCTTGACATCAGGCGAAAGCATCCTGACCAGATGCGGAATTAACTCGGTGGTTACATTGTCGCCTGACCGGAACAATCTAGTCATGGGAGCTGAGAAGGACGTATGGAATCCGTTCAGGATTGCGCGGTTCTGCTTTTGTGCTTCGAACGCGGCAAAGTCTGCTCTCGGGCCGGAAAATGGATGTTCTTCGGTATCATCATCTTCCGCCCTTTCAGGGGCCTCGATCTTACCCCTGGCCGAGGCAAAGAGGTGATGGAAGGCAAGAACAGATTGGCTCAGATATGGTCCTAATTCCCACTCTTGAGAAGCATGCACCTTGTGGGAAACTGTATCGTGGAAGTGGAGCCAGTCGTAAGCAGCACCTGGTTTCGAGAGATAGTTATCATCTTGGAATTGCTGAATGGGATATGCGGCGAAGCAGTCATTAATGCACTTGTCATGTTCGCCGCTAGCATCCACCATCTCTCGTAGTCGATTGATAGCATGTCGCTTTCGTAGATCTGCCACGCCGACGGGTAGTCGGTCGTTGGCACCACCAAATTGATCCTTAAAGCTCATACCCGTAGGAGTATCAAAGCCACCTCCGTCCGTAAAAACGCGGTTCACAATTTCACGCACTCCGCCTCGGCTCATCTCCTTGAAGAAAGAGCTACCTTCAGTTGACGCACTGAGGACTCGTTGCTCCAGCCAATTTCGAGTCAATCTCGCCGACGAAGAAAACTCGTTCCGAAGCTTGTGCGCCACCCACTCTCCAGCAACAAGGACACTGCGAATATCACCCTCCGCAGAGCCCGAATTCTTCGAGCTACGTTGCCGTTTGCTTACTAGTCCCCAGGAAGCTTCACAAAGCCTTCGGGCGCCATCACCGTCACATGGAATCCCTTCTCGAACAAAGATATCCTTCACACGCTGAACCATATTTTCCATTGGGGCTTGTCGAACGTTAATCATCTCAGCAATAGACGCAGCTCTCAGTGGCCGAAGGCTGGGATGGTATAGATCGTTGCAAACCATGATCAAAGGCCGAAGAAAACGAAAATTATCTCCTTTTCGTTTCTTGCCACCTTTCCCGCCATTCTCAGCGCTTCGATTAGAATTTCGCTGGTCGAGCAACACAAGGTCGACCAGGGCTTTCATGAAACCGCCCTCGCCGCCACTTCCCGAGCCTCCAACGACACCATCAACTTCATCCACAATCACACAGACAGGCCTTGCGGCACGGCGCACCTTCTTTTCGCCAATTTCCACGTTGGAGCCCTTGATGTTCTCCGTTCCTAGAGCATCTCGTATACGTCCCTTGACCACATCCTTACTGCGGTCATCACTAGCATTGATTTCAAGCACTTCGTAACCAGCTTGTTTGGCACAGACATGCGCCAAAGTGGTCTTTCCGAGACCAGGAGGTCCACTCAGAAGAAGGACCTTTCGGTGCATTCGTTCCTCGCTGTCATCCTCCTGGTCATTGCCAAGGCCATGATTCTTTGTCTTCGACCGAGCGAGACCTGGAAACACGATCGGTTCCCACCCTTTCATCCAGCGGAGAACCGCGCGGTGAGTGCGCTCATCTCCAATCAAGTCTGTAAATTTACGAGCTCGATACTTCTCCGTCCACATCATGCCATCCGACTTCTTTTGTCTGACATCTCTTTCGGGATTCTCGACGGATGGCTGGACAGGAGGTCGAGGTGTTGATGTAGTGGCCTTCGCCTCTCTTGATACATCATCCAGCATTTTATGGATTTCAATGCCATAGTAGCTCTTTGTCGCTCTTCCCTGAGTTACCTCAGAGCGACTGGCAATCAAACGCTCGTAGGAAACAGGAGCCTGTGCTTTCTTAATGGGGATCTGATGTGTTCTGCCTGAGCAGGTTTTGATCTGGACTTTCCTCGGCGCGGGCCGAGATGCTGCTTCCCACTGAAATGTCGGGACTATCTGAGATGTAGAATCGGCCGTCTGGGAGATGTCCGTAGTTATTTTTGGCCGCTCTAGATCGTGAATGTCTGCTGGCTCGGGCCCGATGTACTCCTGCAGCTCGAATTGATTCTTCAATTGCTCGTCTCTAAGGGCTGCAATATCATCGTCTTCGTCATCATCGTCATCAACGAATCCACCTAGCATTCTTTGCCTCTTAGGTTCAACCTGCCATGAGTTTTCGTCGGCCTCCACGGCCTTTCTTTTCTGTGGATCGTCGTTAGAAGTGGCGTGTGCCATAGCGCCTGGTGATGCTATAAACGGCATTCTTGTAATTGGAGGAGACGATGGAAGAAACACCAAACTCTGAGTTGGTGTTCGAGTAGTCGTTCGCGGAGTCTGAACAGCGGCCTTTGTCGGGGTAACTACAATCGCATTAGAACAAGGCTTTAGGATTTCAGTGATGTCTGGAAATCTCACTAGGTCCTATTTCGTCGTCACTACGAAACACATCCGACAAATTCCAGGCGCGGTGTTGTATCACGACTTTATTGCGTGTCTGCTGTTGACGCTCTGTATGGATCGCCTCAAGATCGTCGTCGAAGCAAGATTCGGAGGGAGGATTAGCGGTGTTTACAATGTCGGAATGGAGTTCGAGGGCAGGATCAAAAGAGGTTAAGAACTGAGGCGATGAGAAATTCATTCAAACGTCAAGGGTATATTGCACTTGGTCTTAGTAACTGATAGTACGGAGTACGCGTCGATAACGCGCCCGGATTTGCGCGAACAGGCCAATTTACTGCCTGAGGCTTAGAAACTAGTCCCATTTTAGCGATTAATTTCCACCATTTATAGATGATGGCTATTACAGAAGAATGTCTTCAATGAAGTATACATATTTGAAAATCATTCACGTTTCCTTGTATCAGACATAAAATTCTTTGTTATTATATTGCAGAGTGACTGGGCCCGACGACTCCAGCCTTCTCACCTGTGGTATAATATTGAACATACAAAGGGAAAAAAACCTCCAAATTGCTCAATCAATTATGGCAAATAAATCAAAATATAGCCTACCTAGAGGCTGACCCGCGGTATCTAAGCGCTTTTCAATTTTTCGGTCAACTCAGGCACCTTTTCAAAAAGATCACCGACAAGGCCAACATCAGCAATTTGGAAGATAGGCGCATCGGCATCCTTGTTGATAGCAGCAATGACCTTGCTGTCCTTCATACCAGCCAAGTGCTGGATAGCACCGGAGATACCAGTGCAGAGGTAAAGCTGAGGAGCCACGTTCTTGCCAGTCTGTCCAACCTGCAAGCTGTTGTCGGCGAACCCACTGTCGACAGCAGCACGGGAAGCACCGATAGCGGCACCAAGAGAGTCAGCCAGCGGAATCATAATACGATCAAACTCTTCCTTGGACTTGAGACCACGGCCGCCAGACACAACGCGGGTTGCAGTGGAGAGGTCAGGACGTTCGGACTTGGTCAGCTCCTCGGACACCCACTCGGTCTGGGAGGGGGCATTTGAGTCCACGCCATCCACAATCTCGGCAGAGCCACCTTCTGTCTCGACCCCTTGGAAGGCAGTACCACGAACAGTGATCACTTTGATGCTGTCGGTCGACTGAACGGTCAATATGGCGTTACCGGCGTAGATGGGACGAACAAAGGCTATATTCTTAGTTAAGAGGCCGATCACATGTCAAACTCACATGTCTCGAGAGAAGTACTTACTGTCCTCACTCTCAATTCCGGTTATATCCGAAACCTGTTGAACATCCAAGAGAGCAGCAACACGTGGTAGAAGGCTCTTACCGAAAGCTGAGTGACCAGCCACGATGTGAGTGTATTCGCCCTTCTTGATATTCTCGACGAGGAGCGGGGCATAGTTCTCCGGAAGACCCTGAATACGTAGAGTTTCACGTATTAGCCACTGCTTCCAGGTACAACAAAAAGCGCAAGAGGTGATACCTTCTCATATGCGTCGCTCTCCACAGCAATAACTTTCTCAATGCCTTGGATCTTGGCCGCCTCGGCAGCAGCGGTGCCCTTGACACCACTTCCAGCTAGGAAGGCTGTTACCGGACCACCAAGCTTCTGTGCTGCCACAATAGCGGATAGTGATGAGTTCTGCAGCTTGCCATCACGCTGCTCAAGGACGGCGAGGGTCGAAAGAAGGCGGGCAAGCGCCGACTGTCCCAGAGTACGAGTTGGTTGAATTTGGGACCGGGCAGCCCGTAGCACTGAATATCTAGCGATTGGAATCATGGTGACAACTAAGTGAAGAGAACTGGTGTTCCCTTCCAATGACGCTCAGAGTGGGACAGAAGAAATCTTGGCGATTGTCGGTGATTTGAAGTGGTTATCGTCGGACCGCCAAGACCGGCCTCCCGAGGTCGGACTCGGTTAAAGAATACCTAGGTAGTATATCAAGAAGAAAAAAAGAATTTAATTTAGGCGTTTAAAAAATATGGTAGATTCAAATGAACGAAATAGTATTCTTTGTAGACATGAAGATATATTGAAGAGAAGAAAGAAAAGACACACGTGATATTTTGTACGCCGAATATACCTTTACATGCAGAACATTATCTAGGCAAAAATTGAAGTAGGACTCGCAATCATGAGGTGGTAGACTTTGTCTTCTTCTTGGTGGTCTTAGACACAGCCACTGGCTCACCGTCCTGAAGAGCCTTGGCCTTGAGCTTCTGAAGCTTCTCTTTCCGCGCCGTGGCAAGCAAAGCCTCTTCCTCGTCCTCAGCAGACTTGGTCTTCTTGGTCTTCTTCTCCTCAAGCAACTTCTCCTCTCCAGCGTTTTTGCGCTTCTTGCTAGGCTTGGCTTCGACCTCGGGGAGTGTCTCGACAACATCTTCATCTTCAACCCACAGCTCACTGGCCAGCCAAATGGGCATAGCCATGGTGTTTGCGCCCTTCACATGAAGCGCCTTGATGTTCCTCCAGCCCTTGGAGACAAATTTCTCCACCATACCGTCAACGACAGCGGCAATATTCTCAGACAGCTGATCGGCGGTCATCTTAGAGGATCCGACACGGATAGCGGCAGTAGTAGAGGGTGCAAGCTGCACGGGAGCGCAGTTCAACGTCCGCTCGATCTCCTTTGCAACGATTAAAGGGCTAGCAAATGAAGCGCTACGGTCTTCCTTGGCAGGCTTCTTCGCCTTAGGGTCTTTCTTGACCCTCTTTCCATCAACCTTCTCGATCTCGGAGATGCGAATGGGGATTGGGCGCTTGCTGGACTTGTAGAATGTCTTTCCAAGAGTCTTCACCAGGCGGGTCACGATACGGTCATCAGCAAGGAAAACATCATACTCAGAGAGCAATTGGCGTCTGCTCTCGAAACTCTTGTAGCGTGCGGCCAGCTTGGAAAAGCCGATGACCTTCTCGATACGCGAGGAGAGTTCTTGGGGGAATATGGGATCGGCGATGATATCCTTAACGCCACGTTGGGGGTCGGCGGTAATCACGCAGATACTGAGAGAGGGCGAGGAGTTCAAGGAGTGCGGGATGGGAATTTTGCCAGGCTTGAGGCGGTTCTTATCCACGACGTGCTTCTTGGTGGTGAGGACCAGCCACACAGCCTCGTTGTGAGCGGGAGAATCTTCGTCATCGGAGTCATTATCGCCAATCAGAGTCTTCTTTGTCGCCAAATTTTCCTTCGCGTCCTGGTTTGACTTGATGTGCTTAAGCAGTGCGGAGGAAGCTTTCAGGACCTGCCGTATGTTAGTGAGTGTTGTATTTAATTTTTCTTCGTTGTCGTGATCACATACCTGGGGTTGGTCCAGTTGGTATGGTGAACCTGAAGCCACCTTCGATGTGAGAGTAGTAGTAGAGACCATTTTTGCGGGTTGAAGACTCTACTCCAATTTTTCTGTAACGCTATCGAGACTCAAAAAAAAAATCTCGGAAGGCGGTGGCAGTTTGTCCGGGCTTGGCAGTCCAGACCGACGATCTGCCGCCTGAGGCAGCTGTCTTCAGCACGTGATTATTTTAGAAATCGAAGGTGCGACATATTGACTTGTGAAAGTACAGCGCGTACATATCAACCAATCTACCAAGCATCAAAGAACCTCTTCACTTATCATTTATCCTGATATGCAAGCTCGTAAGAGACAGATACCAGCTAATCAATGTTTAGCGCCCTATTCGTACTATGCTTAAAGACTTGCTCGCAGTGATGGATGTTTTGGATAGCACTTTCGTACCGGTGAAGCTGATTGGGAGACTTATGCTGTGAAACCTGATCGGAACACTAGGGTGTACTACGCTATGAACGGACGCCCGATCCAGTTACATTGATCAGATGCTATGATTTCAAGACTGATGGACGGGCCCAGCGTATTCCTCATTCTGCTTTTATCAATCCAGCGACTGAAAATGGGTCTGATAGACAATCGAAGTCTGCCAAACTGGGGTTTGGATACTCATTCAGACAATTATAAGTGTACTATAATGGCCTCTTGCTCGACTAATGACTTCGCGACGAATGCGGATGAGAGCAGCTTGCGCATGCGTCTATGCTTTTAGGGTCACGCTCGCTCCCGATGGAGAGAGAAGTGAAGCCAGCTCCGTAGAGCTCGTAGAACTCGCTTTTAATGGGAACTGATTTCCTTGAGGCTTAGCGACCATATATGGCCTTCTAAGACTTAACTGACGCAAATGAGAGCTAGTTGAGTGAAACCCGGACGACGTTCCATATGGTGTTGGTTTTTAATACTGCTCTGGCTCTGTGTAAATTGATGGAACAGATCGTATTTCTTGTGTTGTCGGTCTATGGCTCTGTGAAATCTACCGCCTATAGAATGATAGATTTTCCATATCTCTAACTATTCACTATTATTGGGCTTCATAACTCATTTGACAGCTGAAGGGTTAACGAGGAAATGGTGCGATTAGAGTTAGCTCCTGTACATGGGATTCCGGATTTCCATCTATGAATTTGACATTGCTTCAATTATAACGAGAATGAGATAGTGAACAATGGAAGATGCCAAGGTTGAGTGGATTTAGTAGAAATAACATTGGAAATTGAGACATATTCTCTAACGTGACCCGTGGACTAGCCAGAAGTTACCTACCTAAGTAGGTAGAGGATCATCATCATACCGTCAGAGCCAGCTAAATAATACGACTTCGGGAAGACAAATGCCACATCTACAAGAAAGATCTTGGAGGTTGGCTGGCTACATGGCTATTAGCAATGCATCATAAATTCATCTAATGCCAATTTTCATTAAATTGCTCATACTGTTCGCACCGTTGATGTAGTCGGTGAAAGTCACATGATTTCAGTGCCATCGGATTCAGCGTTATTGTATCCTTCAACCAACTTGATGGCGATATCATAATAAACCTTGGAAGAGAAGTTGAAGAATGTGGAACAATATGTGTCTACTGAATCTACAAAGAGGACCTGTAGACATAAGCTGTGTAATAAGAGAAACCTATGGGCTTGCAGAAAACCTTTGAACCTCATTGTGCTCAAACGTTGGAAGGAACTCTTTTGCCACTGCATTATTACCGAGGTCTCAGATGGATCCTGCTAGGTACTACCTACGTATGAATTGAGATGACCCGGAGACGTTTCATCTACATGACCAATTGACTTGATTGACAGTGCAATGCCATTCGCATATTATATAATGTCTTGAACCCAGGTCTAGACCGAAGTTTCTAAAACTGTTCAAAGCTCGAAATACTCACGGGTAGCTACAGTGTATATTGTTTAACTGAAGCACTACCGAGATCTATTTATAGTGCCGAGCCATGTGAGTGAGCCGTAATCTGCTTCCACCTACTGTACACAATAGAGCAATTGAACCAGAGTACACTGTAAGAAAGAGAACATAATATGGATAAAATGTCAAGTGCATAGGATTCGGAAAGCTAGGGGACTGGCTTATACGTATAGATGGATCGGCGCACGAGGTAGATGACTGTGCTTTATAGGATTAGTGGCAGGATTAGTTGGCAGGATTGGTTACAGAATCAGTTTGATGAAAGCTCTGCAGGGAGCATGCAAGGTACAGAAGTCAACGCGTCCCCAATCTCAGAGTGAAATGAACCTCCGTAGGTTGGCCAGTGCTGGAGGGAGTGTCGCCATAGTTCCAAGGTTAACGGGGTTAACGAAGGCACTAACATAGTGCCAATGGGCGTGGGGCTAACTGGGCTGAATGGGCTAAAGCTTCTAGATCGTTGAGGATTCCAAAATTTTCATCCCCTATGAGCGGTGGAATCAGACTGTTGTCAGTAAAGAGATTGTTCCGGCACCCCACAGAGTAGACCAGATAGACTCGTCGTACACACTAATCTTACATTAAACTAACAGAACCGCTAGTATAGCGCGCCACGCAAGCAGCGCGTCTCTGATCAAATCAGAAATAAGAGCTCCGATGGATAGCACTAGAGGGATAGGAGTGTGTAGTGAGAAGAAGTATGACGCGGATTGCGGACCAAGAGCCGGGGTTTTCAGACGCCATAAAAGACTATCAAAGACTATTGAAAGGAAATTAACATACTAAGTAGAACTCACCGACTTCTTAGAATAGGCTGGTTACGGGGTGTGTTCTATGTTCTTTTGGATATCTATTAGAAATTGGGTAATTGTAGCGAGTAAAAGCCCAGAATTTGCATAGGGCTGTATACTAAATAGATTTTCGATGATATTCGTTGAGTGTTGAGTATTGAGTATTGTATCGAGTATTGAGTATCGGTATTATTACCCCCCTGGCGTGCGATCAGCACGAGTGCATGATTAACCTTGCATAGCATTGATTGGATTTGAACTGTTGGTCTCCCTCTAAAGATCAATCCGAAACTACTTTCTTAATTTTAATCCAGTACTTAAGAGTAGAGGTTGCAGTCGATAGTTATTATTATTGCTGATAGAAACTTGGAAGTGCTACTCATATACCCATGGATACATCAGGACATTCCGAAGTGGTAGAAATCTGATTGGTGTACCTGAACGATATTGTATGGTTCTTATATACATTGATTGGACAGTACCTGGGTCATTTTAATTATACCCCACTCTATCTCTCAAGGTAAACAATCAAAACTGAACGTAGGATGGGCTCGGGCAATTGGTAAAGTACTATACCAGAATGAGTTTAGACCAAGATTCACCATTAAAAGGAGATTAAATGCTGTAATTTAAACAGGATCTAGACAGTACAAAAATACCTAGAAAAACACTGAGTTATACGGGGACTCCACTGTTGCGTGGTGAGACAAGATTAAGCCCCTTTTTTGCTCCTTTTGTTAAGGAAGTCAATGTGGATACTATATACTTGTATGTTTCGGTATCCAATAGCCTGTAATATGGTCGTATTGGCCCGCAAATCTTGGACTCCCCCTGTGGTTTTACATTTTACTCTGTACTTCTTACTCCGACTTCCACTTCTTCTCTCCCTTCTTTTCCCTAGCCTTAGACTCTGTATTTTCCCTTCCCATCCGACCTGAGGGATTCGTTCTCTCTACCTACACTCATTTACTTCGAAAATACCACATCGTTCTCTCGAACTTCCCTTTCTATCGAATCCCGCGCGACTGGCTTGCCGTCATTTGAATGTACGTTCTATCCTCGTTTTGGGAGTTATGAGAGAGATGGGGTCTTTCAAGAAAGATATGTTCTTGGATCGAAAAAGTGTTATTCTGCATCATCCTCCACTTCTTCAGCGCAATGACTTGCGTTCGTCAGATCTTAATGCGACTGATGGTGGGGGTGGATTCGGATGTTGGATGTATCGAGGGACCAAATCGATCATGATCACGAACTGACTATTGTTGTTCCACAGTTCCACAACTTCAACACGCAATTCGGATTTAGCTCGACGCAATGAAGTACTCTCTTGCGCTGACTCTGGCTTCGGCGGGCTCCCTGGCGGCCGCCCACGGTCACGGTGGTCACGCCCAGTTCCACAAGCGCGTCGTCGATACCGAGACTAACACCATTGAGGTTGCTGGCCCGACTGTCTACGATTTCGTTGTCCTGGAATCCGGTGTCGCCCAGCCTATCAGCGATGAGGCTGCTTGCGAGGGCCTTGCTGACCACGAGTTGGAGTTCCTCGGTCCTTCCATTGCTGCTGCATGTGCTGCCCTAAGCACCAGCGCCAGCGTGACTTCCACCTCCATCTCTACTACCTCCACCTCCACTACTTCCGTCCCCACTACTACTCCCGCCCCTGCAACTTCCACTATCGCCCCCCTGGTACTCCTTCAGACTTCTGCTGCTATCTCCTCCATTTCCAGCAGCTCTACTGTTGAGTCCTCCAGCACCGCCGAGGCCGCTGCTAGCACTGCCGCTGCCACCAGCTCTGGCACTGGTGTTGACCGGACCTTCGTTTCCGGAGAGCTCTCTTGTGATACTTTCCCCAGTGATTATGGCGCCCTTTCTCTCGACTACCTCGGAATTGGCGGCTGGTCCGGTATCCAGTACCTCACCATCGTTGATGAAATTATCAGCAGCATTTCCACTGCTGTCGCCGGTGGTGATAACTGCACTGAGGGTGCTATGTGCTCATACGCATGCCCTCCCGGTTACCTGAAGACCCAGTGGCCCTCCCTTCAGGGATCCTCTGGTGAGTCTATCGGTGGATTGACTTGCAAGAATAACAAGCTCCACTTGACCAACTCCGATTACAGCGACAAACTTTGCATTGCTGGTACCGGCGGTGTGAACGTTGTCAACAAATTGAGCACCCATGTCGCTGTTTGCCGTACTGACTACCCCGGTACTGAATCCGAGACTATTCCCCTGTCTGCCACCGCCGGTGATACCCACGCCCTGGCCTGCCCCAACAGTGCCGAATACTACAAATGGGAGAACAAGGACACTTCCGCCCAGTACTACGTCAACAACAAGGGAGTCTCCACTGAGGTAGGTTGCCAGTGGGGTGATGGCTCCGCCCCCGTCGGTAACTGGGCCCCCATGAACATTGGCGTCGGATACACTGATGGTACCACCTGGTTGTCCATGTTCAAGAACGAGCCCACCACTGACGCCGACCTTGACTTCAAGGTCAAGATTGTTGGTACTGGCATCAAGGGTGAATGCTTCTACGATGGTAAAGGTACTTTCTACGATGCCAGCGGCGCGATCAGTGGTACCAACGGCTGCACTGTAAGTTAATCAACCCGCGTCTCCTAGCACAATCCACTGATCATCTTCTTCAATCTTTCAGGTCAGCTTTACCACCGGTGAAGCCTACTTCCATTTCTACGAGTAATTGCCTAATTCCTGAACTACTTGGTTTCAGAAGTCCGCAAACTCAAAACCGTACGGCCGTGGACGAGCTTTCATTTTCCCCTTCAATCGAACCTCACTTGAGCATGGACACAAAGGATCTCCTCTGTGTCCGGTGCACGGGTGCTATTGTGCATATCCAGGTTTGTTTGAAGGGTTGTCTTCTTCTTGTGTATCTTACTTTATCTTGTTTGACGCGGGCTTTTTGACGGTGGAAATTCAATCCTTGTTACATTTTTTTTTCTATTATCAGATGCCTTTCTCCCCTAGTAGGTCGGACCTTTAGGGGAACTCGGCTAAATTGATTACCTCGGTGCCTCAAGTGCAAACCATTTTGATTGTCTTCTTCTTTTGCCTTGAGATTCAATTCTATGTTGTCTCCTCATTTTGTGTTTTCCCTTTTTTTTATTCCCATTATGCTGATCTCATTAATTCCCTTTTTGCTTGATGCAATTACCTCTTTCTCTCCGAAACCGTGGATCTGCGTATTCGGGACATGAGCCATGTTTTAACGCTTATATCAGATACCCAGGTAAATCAACTAGCAATGATATGAAGGACGCTTCTTCTTTACACAGTTCATAGTGAAGATTCTCGTAGTTGGAGCCGCAGTGATAGATGTCACATGACTTCATAGCCCTAGATTCCTACCCATACTCAGATCCTGCTACTAGCAGGAGCACAGGTGAGCCAGACAACGAAGACAGAAGACATAGTCAACAACGCTATCATCAAGAAGTCCTGACTCAAGGCGTTGTGCTGAGAGGCGAAGAAGCAAGCTCGTGGTAAATTGCTAAGATCAGGATCTCCCTGCGTCAATTTGCGGATTAGGCGTCGACGTGTGGGTGCTTTAAGCTTGGAGAAGATTTAAAAATCATCAGTTTGCTCATCCTATGCAGGTGCAGAAAATTCCAGCTGGGCAGTATCCACACCAGAAGGCCAACTAGGAAAATAATAGAGAAAGAGGTCTTGAAGTGCCTTGAGTCGAAGGCCTTCTGATAAGCATGAGTGGCTACGAAGGCCCTCATACCTATATATATACAATCAATGGCCAAATCAACATATAGTCCATTTCGCGAAGATAGTTGTAGCTTTGACCCATGGTCCAAAGGGTCCACGAGTGAAGCAAAGGGTAGCTTCGAGGGGGAAGTAGTGGCATAATGCCCATTGAACCCACTCCGGTACTTGTGGTTCGCCAATGTTCGTTTCACAAATATGTGTGTGAAAGGATTCTGGTTTTCGTACGGGCCCGCATAATTGGCACTTGTTCAACAATGAACTAGCTCGTTTCCTCGCAAATTTTCAGCAATTTCCAACAGACGTGGTGGTATATAGATCCTCCAACGTCTATGCAACTAGGCCCCAGATTGATAATTGGAGTCGGACCAATAGTCCTGGAGGAAATCGGGAGCTAATGCGATATGGGGACCCAAATGGATGCTCCTGAGCCTTGGTTGTAGTAATGACATGTTGTTGGGAAAGGATATTTGTCTGGAGAAATATCCACCCCGGAAACCCCTGCTACCCTCTAGGTTTGGTAAATTCCAATTTGAGGAGCGTAGATACAAGAAAGAGTAGGGACATATACTTTGGAAATTTAACTTGTATAGTGATAGACATCTAGGTGCCTAGACAGAAGGAATGTGAACGTGAAGGTGAGTAATGTAGCATGGATCCTTGTAAGAATAGATGGAAGAGAATGTGGCAGACTATGTGCTTCCAAATGATATCGGTTTTGCTGAGCATCTGTAAGTAACACCCCAAATACGGTACTGAGAACTGAAAAATCAAGTAATTCATCCAGCACTCGAAGAGACTCAATGGTGGTCGCGAGGACTGGAAGATTTGTAAAAGTTCGAGAGAATGGGCGCTCTTCCCTGGTCAGGCGTTTGAATTGCTGTTCAGTCTTGAGTAATATGTCTTATACAGTTTTCGTACATGGAGTTGGTCGTTTTCAAGCATCTCCAGACATTTGGAAAGAGGAATTGGAGTCTAATACATCGTTGAGATTTCAGAATTGAGATAAGATAGCGCTCAGTCTTCCCCCTTTGATTTTGCTGCTGATTTATAGCTTGTTAATGTTCTTAGATTGTTCTTGTCGTTGAGCTCGTTATGTGTTCGCATGATAGCTCAAGAGATTCTCGGCGACAGCCAAAGCTTTAGGGTACCCAACTTGCATTTGTGAAAACCAGCAGGATTATAAGGTACTGAGGTGACTGAAGCTTCATGCAGCATTTGATTTGTGCGTTCATTGTTGAATTTCTAGCCAAGCAATTTCGGATGATTCTTCTTACCGAATCGAATGTAAGGAGTTTGGTATACGCCGAATAATACGGCCGAAACCCCTTTAGTTGACCTCTCCATTCGATATTCATTATCACAACGGACCCGGAAGTATGAGAGACCGATGATTTTTTTCAACGAATCAATGAAGAAGAAAGAAGATGGAAATAATTAGTAATTCTTAGATTCTCCAAGTCGGGTCGCGTCGGTCACGTGATTAGGTCTATGCAGGACGCGTTTATATACTGTAGCTGTATAGAATCAAAACGACCAATTCCTATATTTAGCCCATACTCTGTAATTTTAAACCCTTATTAAATATCATCAAATGAAAGTTTGAATGAATAGTTTGAATAATTGGGTTACTAGGTAAAAAGAACCTTGTGGATGGAAAATTCATTTTCTCTCTGAACGCGTCTACGGAGTCGCGGGCCAAGATCGAACCTTTCTTCTACCTCTCCTCTTCCCTCACAAATTTCCCCCTCCAACCCATTCCAATCCCCCACACATGTTGGGTACCTTCTCTTTTGGAGAAGTCCTCTTTTGTTAAGTCCTTGTTTAGAAACATTTGTCTGATTCTTGAATACGCCACGACGTGAACTTGAGCTCGAGAGCTTGACTCGTTTCTCGTCTCATAAAAGGGTGTCAGACTTGGGTTGTTACAACAGAAATCATGGAATCTTCTCCACGTCGGCTCTCTTTGGGCATTGTGGCTGGCGTTAAACGTCCTGCCGCTTTGCTTCCTGCGTTTGAGCCCATGAGTTCATCCCCCTCTCTTCCTCGGGCTCAGAAGCGTGTAGCTCGCGAACCCTCCATCTCGACCTACCCAACCCCCGTCCCTACCTCGTCGACTAATATTATGTCATCGTCCCCACCTGGAAACGTCGTTGGCCGCTCTACGACGCGTCGTATTTTCTCTGCTGCCTCGGAACGAACCCCATTGTCGACCGTGCCTACGCTGATGTTGCCGGAGAATGGCGAACCCCTTCTGATGGGCCGATCTAGCGTTTCGTGTCACCATCAGCTTGCTGCTAGCCGAATGATCTCTCGTGTTCATGTCAAGGCAACCTTCAAGCCGGCTCCGAACCCTTTTGATCGTGAGAGAGTGGAGATAATGTGCATGGGTTGGAATGGAGTTAAGATTCACTGCCAGGGGAAAAAGTATGATCTGGCTAAGGGCAAGACTTTTACCTCGGATATTAAGGATGCAGATATCATGATTGACGTGCACGAGGCCCGGGTGCTAGTTCAATGGCCTCGCCAAGATAGTGATCGAAAGGACTGCCCGTCGACTGACTCGGAGCAGACCTGGGACGAAAGCACTCCTACCCAGAAAAAGCACTCGCGAAGAACATTGCAGGACAGCCCTTTCATGGACAAGCCTTTGTCCTTTCCTGCTTCTCCATCTTCTACTGCATTGCGGGCTATACCTCCTTCGTCGCCTATCTTTGCACTCTCTCGAGCCCGTGATGCTGTGGTGGTTTACGAAGACGCCCCATCATCCCCATTGAAACGACACAACACTGTCATTGGACTTACTTCCCAAGGTGTTTGTCATAACCGTCGAGGTAGTTCAATTCTCGACAGCGACCTGGGTAGACACGACGAAGAATCTGACAACGATGAGGAGAATGATCCCATTATCCACTCATTCGGGCCTTTCGGTGAAAACCTGCTTCCTCGCATGGCCTCGTTCCGTGCAAATGACTCGCCCATTCGCTCTTCCTTGTCCTCTCAACGCATTATGTCGGGCCCATCTCTGGAGCCCACCCAGTCCGTGAAGGAATCATCCGAGGTCCCTGAATTCAAGGAGACTAGTCCTATTGAAGAGCTGTCTCAACAAAAGGACGAAAACTATGAGCGTGTCCGAAACCATGCCGCGAATCAGCTTGCGTTCTCTCGTCTGTCCTCGACTCCTTTTTCTACCATCCTGAATAACCTGCCTCCTGCCTACTGGAGGTCTAGTGTTAGTAAGCAATCTGGCCTGTCGCGTTCGGAAATTCGCTTCATTCTTGAGAACACCAAGTGCATCGGCAAGGTTGCTCGTGAGGGCAAAGATGCTGCGGGAAAGCCTCTCGAGAGCGAGTACTATTACATACCAGACGATGATGATGACGAGATGCGTCGTGGAGCAGTTGTCAATGATCTCCGAAAGCCTGGACTCCGTAACTGCCGTAAGCAGCACAAGGTATGTAAACCCTGTTATTGCTATCTAAAAGTCGGCTCTAACTTTTCGCAGCAATACTTTTGGCGTAAGCCCAAATAGATCTGACGAAGCATATCCGCCGTCCCAAAGGTCGGTGCGGGTTCTTCAGTAAATATTTGCAAGTGTTCTTGGTCACCCATTGATACCTATATATCAGGGTGAATTGCATAGCGTGGCGTGAGGCATACCCTGTTTTTTTTTAAAATTTTTTAGCCTAGTTTCCCTACCCCTACCCCCTTTTCTGGCCTTTTTGCGTTTTCAGCATGATTACGAAGGTATGCGATATCGCAGCATCAGTGGACCGTTGCTGGTCCATTTTCCTTTGACTTTGTGTTTTCCCCATGCGAATGGATTCTTTGAAATCACCGTCCTGTTTGCTCGTTCCAATTTCTGAGTCCTTCCCAAATCTCTCTCTTTGACCGAAAGCGTGCAAGTCGATCCAGATGGGCTTGTGCCATCTTGACTCTATTGCGTGCTGGCCTATCAATTGATGTACCTTATGTCTTTACTCAACCCCTCCTGTCACCATTAGTTCCAGATCTGTTAGAAGATCGGATGTACCTAGATAGTATACGACTTGTAGTTTTAGCTTGTGAATTATTAAAAAAAATTTTATTAGTTACTTTTATTGAACGAATCACGTGACCTAGTATAAATGTATTCTCTCATGACGTAATAAAATGTCAAAAAATGAGTTAGGAAAGATCATTCCTCCCAACCTGTCATAGTTCATTTCGGGAGTTGTTGGGGAAAAGAGCATATGCTATTACCTAGGGAGCATTATGACTCGGCTCTGATATAATATTTGCAAGTCAATCGTTATGTTGTTACCACAAATGAGGTAGAGCCGGGCACTCAGTCCTATCCTGTCATGTAACGTGTCTACTTCACAAGGTAGTGGAGGGAAGAGGGGCCAATCACAGGTGTTATGATCCCAAATACAGCCCTCCTTGAGCCTCATCCGACTTGGATATGCGCGTAGTTCCTTGTACTTGGGCAACCTGGTTTTCCATTCGGCATGAAAGCAGCTATTGAGTCGGCAGGGACAATCGAGTATTTGCTATCGTTCTGTGCATACCAGTCTATTGGACGTTGGTCGCTGCCTCGTCTCTTGAATCTTTGTGCTCATGGCCTCGAGATCGAATCTAGCCACCAATTTTCAAGAGCATGGCGGGGTTCTGCTTTGGTGTAAGATGAACAGCGCACACGGTTGAAATATGGAAAGTCGATTGAAGTCCAACTCTAGTACAAGTTGAATGAAAAATCTGAATAAAAAAGTCAATGTTCAACTGAGGCGTAGTTGACTGGAATAGTTCCCTCCGCACCGCCTTACAAACTGCCCGCTTTTCCCGCACAGCTTCAACAAAAAGATACAACTCCCATCGCTTTCCTTCGCTTTCCTCTGTGTCCCAGATGTAGTGTTCTCACTGCGACCCTTTCGGAACTTCTGAAAGGACTCACTTGAGAACTCCCTACACGGTCATGGAGCGCCATAAGAAAAGTATGTTCGATCTTGACCTTCGCTTGTGACTGACACTGACCTCTCACTTCTAGGAGAGATTCGCGATCTGAATGAGAGAGCTTGGGCGGGTGAGACTGGTATGGTTCTCAGAATAAGATTCCAATTTGACCGCTCATTTTCACTGATTCTGACCAACCCCTCTAGACTTATTCCCCGTCAACAAATCTCTCGACTCAGCTCTCAAAAAGAACACCGCATTTATCAAACGACTTCGCACTGGTATCATCGCCTCCGCGCAGGCAACCTTCTTATCCGATATCCGTACCCTTTCCCTCCACAAGTATCTATCCGAAATCATCTCCGCCTGCTATGAGGGCATCTGCAAGCTAAAGTCCCCCGCGGAAATCGCCGTGGGCGTGGAGATTGTATGCGCTTTGCATCAGCGATTTGGTCCGGTTGAGTTCACTTGCCAGATTGGCTGGCTCCTCGGCCGCGGACTGAGCTCACCAGATAAGGCGTCGCTAAAGTCGCTGAACCAGGAACTCCGTGAGCGGGAGGAGAAAGACCGTCTGTCGCGCCACCGCGTCTTGCTTCGCGTTGTCACTGAGCTATGGCTAGTTGGTGTCCTGCGTACTTTGGACGACGTTGAACGGCCGGAAGATTTGGGCGCAAAGGGAAAGGAGCAATCCCTCAAGCAATCGGAACTCCCATTCAAATTGAAGACACAGTTTTCGAAGGACCAAGACAAGCAAGGAGAGCCATTCCCTCTAGAGGTGCTGAAGGAGCTACTCGGTCACGACCGCGACCATACGAATTTGCCTCTCGCAGTCCTGTTCGTCAAGAGTTTCAGCTGGGATATCTTGGGTACCAAACTTGCGGAGGACGGTCGCAAGACTGTGGAGGCTGATGGGGCTACAATAGCTACGGAACAGGAAAACACGGCGACTAGCGCAGAAGCCATCGTGGAGGCTGACCCGCCGCTCGTTTCGGAAAAAATTCGCCAGCGCTTCAAGAATGTCCTGAACCGGTACTTGGAAGATGTCAAAGCGCATGTGATTCGCGATCAGAAGGCATTGGCTTCTCAAAACCGCCGAAACACTGAGGCATACGTGAAGAGCGGTGAGATCTTTGAAGATCGTCAGTCCAGCTATGAGAAACAGTTGAAAACCCTCGAAAGACTTGTGGCAAATACTCAGGTGCTGTGTGAGGCCCTGGGGGCCGATATGCCCGATCTGGCACAGAAAGAGACCAATGAAGCGTCCTCTAACGGCGGGATTGGCCTTGTCAAGACCACCGACTACTTACGTGGCCAGGGTGATGGTGCCGGTATTTGGGAAGACGAAGAGGAGAGACGATTTTACGAGAATCTAGCCGATCTCAAAGGGAAAGTGCCTGCAGTTCTTCTAGATGATGGAAAGAAAAAGAAGAGTGAGGTGGAAGAAGGTGGCAGAGACGATGGTGAGATACTAACAGACTCTTCTCTAGAGAAGGAAAAGTCGACCGCAGATTTAGAAGACCAGTCCACAATTATTGTTAACAAGACCGTCGGAGCTCAGGTGGAGGCTCTTCTTAGCAAGCTTCCGGAATTGCAGAACAAAGACCAAGTCGATGAGTTTGCCCTTGACTTTTGCTTCGTCAACTCGAAGGCATCCCGCAACCGACTTGTGAAGGCCGTTTCGGATGTTCCCAGAGGCCGCCTTGATCTTTTGCCCATCTATGCCCGTCTGGTGGCTACTCTTGGCCAATATTTGCCAGATATCCCCCAAGGATTGACTGCTTACCTCGACGAGGAGTTCCGGAGTCTCCAGCGACGTAAATCAAAGGAGTTCCTGGGTCAAGTGCGTATGAGCAATGTGCGATACCTTGCAGAGCTGACCAAATTTGGTGTGGTACCGGAGCACATTATCTTTCACTGCTTCAAAGTCTCGCTTGACGAATTCTCACGAATGAACATTGAGATCATCGCGAATCTTTTGGAGAATTGTGGTCGTTACCTGCTGCGGAACCCTGAGACCTCGCCACGAATGGCCTCCTTTTTAGAGACTCTCAACCGGAAGAAGAATGGTCAACACTTGGGTCAGCAGGAAAGGATGGTAATTGAAAACGCTATCTACTACGTTGATCCGCCGCCACGACCGGCCATCCAGCAAAAGGAGCGCACGCCAATGGAGCAGTTCATTCGCCGTATGATGTATCTGGAATTGAATAAGCGCAACTACACCAAGATTCTCAAGTCTATCCGCAAGCTTCACTGGGAAGAACAAGAGGTTGTTGACATCCTCGAACGCGTTTTTAGTAAGCCGGTCAAGGTCAAGTACGGCAATATTCATCTCATGGCAATTCTTGCTGGTGCACTTTATCGCTACCATCAGGAATTCGTCATCGGTGTGGTGGATAACACCTTGGAGCAGATCACATTGGGTCTGGAAATGAATGATTTCAAGTTCAACCAGAAGCGCATTGCTGAAGCTAAGTATTTGGGTGAGCTTTACAACTACAAAATGATTGACTCTCCTGTCATTTTTGATACGTTGTACCGCATCATCACTTTCGGCCATGAAGGTGGCACCCCAGTTCCAGGAAGGATTACGCCATTGGATCAGCCAGACGACTTTTTCCGAATTCGCCTCGCGTGTACCATCCTCGATACCTGCGGTCACTGCTTTGATCGCGGATCTGCAAAGAAGAAGCTTGATTTCTTCCTTGCCTTCTTTCAGTACTATCTGTTCACGAAAGACCCACTGCCTATGGATGTCGACTTTCTGGTTCAGGATACGTACTCCCTCGTCCGTCCGGAGTGGAAGCTAGCTACTAGCTATATGGAGGCTACTCGTATCTTCAGCGAGGCTGTCGCTCAGAATTATAAACAGGATGCCGAAAGACCTATTGAACTTGATGAGGAGGATGCAGAGAGCAGTTCATCGGATGAGGATCTTGAGGACTACGTGATTCCGGAGATTGAGGATGAGCAGGAAGTCAGTGATGACGGAGAGGTAAGCGTTTAACGAAATATTCCATAACACCAATTTTTACCTTGGAACAAATATTAACATGCAACAGGAATCTGGTTTGAACTCCGATTTAGATGATGAATCTGACTTTGAGGGTGAACAGATCGTAGTCACTCGACAAGAGGAGGAAAGAGACCCGGAAATCGAGGCTGATTTCGATCGTGAATACGAAAAGATGATGGCAGAGAGCATGGACTCTCGACGATTTGAGCGCAAGGCCGGATTTGATATTCCCCTGCCCATGAGACAGCGCCCGGTCCGTGAGATGGCAAACGTCGAATCCTCGTCCGATTCTGCCCCCGTAGAACCAGTGGCACCGATGCCAGCCAGCACTGTGGCTTTCTCTTTGATGACGAAGAAGGGAAACAAGCAACAGGTTTGTGCTTCATCTGACGTTGAGTCTCTATGGTTCTAATGATTATATAGACTCGCACTATCGATCTCCCATCTGACTCGAGCTTTGCTGTCGCCATGCGGAGCCAGCAGCAAGCTGATCGCGAAGAACAGCAGCGCATCAAGAATTTGGTTCTGAACTATGAGGCATCGGCCGAGCCCGAGGCTGAAGAATGTAAGACAATTTCCTGTCCACCAGCGATGAACTTTTGCTAACATGTGAACAATAGCCCCGGAAAAACGTGGACCTGTTAACCAGCGACTGGATAAATCAGCTGCGAGCCGATCTGCCTTCCGATCCCGCAAGCTTCAGCTCAGCGACGTTAATTGGTAATGAATGAATTGGCACTGAGTGCTGCGAATCAGAGATTATCATCCCTGGTTCCTCCTCACTCCAACGTGCAATTTGTAAAGAGAAGCTCGATCTAATCTTTTTCCGAGTGCAGCTCTAGAAAGCTGAAAACACGTCAACAAGGCCACAGTCACTTGGGAACCCCTTCCCCGACATGAAGAAGTTACTAAACTCCTGGATATGGCACACCGTGTATCTATTCCCTTTCTGCACAGGGCCAGATCCCATCCTTCGCAGATGTCCACTGGATAAACTCGAAGCGGGCTGTTTGCCCCTTGGTTTACAACAGTACGCTGCTTGAAGAGCGTAGGGACGAAGGTACAGATGAATCACAATGCAGATTTTACCATTACAAGGTTTCCTCAAGTAAATCCTATAATTTGTAGAAAGTAACACTTAGAATTGTCCTATAGTTATTGAATGTCGAGGCAAATGCTTAGCAAATCTAACCTCAGCTGTCAAATTCTGTTTCCAAGGGACTACGTCTGTGCGGTCTGCTGTAGAAAACATCCACGGGTCAGGCGGCTCTATTGATAAGAAAATAAGCCACTGAAATGGTGTGATTGTGGTTAGCTTCTTTTAGCCCTAGCGCCAGGTAGGTTACATAGTGGGTGGTTCGGTATCATGAGCTTACGAAGCTCCCTTTTTTCTATTGAGAACTCGTATCTTCCCCTGCTTTTTCTATTGATAAGATCTGAGTCCTGACATAGGTACCTGGGAAGCTAATCATGGCAGGGATTACGGAGGAGACGAAGGGAGACTACGTCGTACATGATGTTGAAGGTCAATCACATCCACCACACCCAGAACAAATCGTTTCCCAGTACGAACAAAAAAATTTGATCCGCGGTTTATCACAACGCCATGTGCAGATGATCGCTATTGCCGGTGCAATTGTATGCTCTTTTAAATCCTATATTTTCACTTGCTACGTGGATTAGAGAATAACTAACATCGACTTAGGGCACGGGTCTGTTTCTTGGTCTTGGTAGTTCGATTGCAACGGGTGGCCCGTTAGGCGCCTTGTTGGGCTTTCTATTCGTCGGTCTCATTGTCTGCGCAATTCAATTTGCGCTGGGTGAAGTCTCTGCATTGCTCCCCGTCACCGGTTCATTTGTTCGCCATGCAGAGGTTCTCGTGGACCCAGCAATGTCATTTGCAGTCGGTTGGAATCTCGTATATGGCTGTTTCCTCAGTGTGCCGAGTGAGATATCTGCTGCTGTAGTACTGATACAGTACTGGACTGACATCAATGCTGCGGTATGGGTGACGATTCTGATTTTGGTATCTGTTGCCGTTGCCGTCTGCTTCATCCGCGTGTACGGAGAAGTGGAATTTATATTCGCCATTCTCAAGATCCTCCTGGTTGTTTTCGTCGTCATTCTCGGTCTAGTCATTGATCTTGGTGGTGTGCCTGGTAAGCCTCGATTAGGCTTCCACTACTGGAAAGACCCCGGTCCTTTTGTCGAGTACATCGGCACAGGATCCTGGGCCCGGTTTCTCGGTTTCTGGGCTGTCATGACCAATGCAGTCTACTCCTTCGCCGGAGTTGAGTCTCTCGCCATGGCCGCTGCTGAAACCAGGAACCCAAGACACAATATCCCTAAGGCTTGCAAGCGGGTCTTTGCTCGCGTGACCATATTCTATGTCGTCACGATTATCATTGTGGGCATGCTGGTATCTAGCGCCGATCCCCGTCTCAGCGATGAGTCTGGAACTGCGACACAGAGTCCCTTCGTGATTGCTGCCAGCGATGCAGGCATCAGGGCCATCCCCTCAGTCGTGAACGCCATCTGTTTAACATCAGCATGGTCCTCGTCCAACCAGGCCATTCTTTCCGGAACAAGAACGCTCTACGGTCTCGCGATCAAGGGCCATGCCCCCAAGGTCTTCCTGTGGACTAACAAGTGGGGTGTGCCGTACATGTGTGTTACTGCGCAAGCACTCTTCTCCCTCCTAGCATACATGTGTGTGTCGAACGGAGCGTTGACTGTTTTCTACTGGTTTGTCGATCTGACCTCAGCCGGTACTCTGGTCTCGTGGATCGCTATTGCATACAACCATATTCGTCTCTTGCAAGCTCTAGACAAGCAAGGGATTTCGCCTAAGGAATTGCCGTGGCACAATCGCTTAACTAGTAAGTTTTACACTACTCCCCAACTTTGGTGTTAGTGTTGGTGCTGATGCTGATATCAAAAATAGGATATACCAGCTGGTTCGCCTTTATCTCCTGCATTGTCATTCTATTTACTGGAGGCTTTACTGTGTTTACAGCGGGTAACTGGGACCCTTCCAGCTTTATTTCTTCGTACTTGTTAGTATTTCCCATGACTCTCATATTCAAGAATTGGAAACGCTAACGCTAGAGACAGAGATATTCCGCTGGTGATTTTCGCTTACCTGGGCTACAAATTTATCCGTCGGACAAAGATTGTCCCTCTGGATGAGGTGCCACTTCGACAGGCGTTAGAAGAGGCTGATGAGGATCCTGAAAACGTGCCGCTTGCGAAAGATGGCATTTGGGCTAAGATAAATATCTTTTGGGGTTAATTGTGATACCCCCAAGTCTTATGACTACATGTGTGCTTTACTTTCAAGCATTATGCATAAACACTAGCTAATTATGAGCATTTAATACATGTTAATTTGACTACCTAAGTATGCGAAGGAAGCTTAGAAGGTTAAGCAAGTAGGTCTCCCTACGAGTATGAGATAGATGAAAAGTTAAAAGGAATTCATGATGCAACAGCTTTATTCTAAGAACCCTCTTTTGATTTCCAATTAAGCAGGAATGAAGGCCATACCAATACACTAAGTTACACGGAAATAAAATAAGGAAATAGGAGGAGCGTGGGAGATGGAGATGTGGATGAGATGATGGAGAGGTGCATGGCGATCGGACCAAAATCGAGGAGAGAAATGGCGGAGAGGGCTTTTATATAATACACACCCCGATCATGGTCCCCGGCATGCATTGCGGATATGTAGGAGTCAATGTATCAACACCCTGCCTCTAAGTTGTGAATGGAGATTATAGGTGGTCAGAGAAGCTTATTTCTCAGCCTTCTCGGTCTTCTCTTCTGTGCCATGAGCGGCCTTGGTGATCAGAGTCTCGCCGGTGGACTCTTCCTTAGGGGCATCATCCTCGGGGGTGGTGGGTTGTTGCTCAGAGGGAGCGGGAGCTCCACCTTCGTATTCGTCGTCATCTTCCAACTCGGCGCCGTACACATCGGGATGTAGCCGGAAGCAATCTTGCATACCCCTGCAGAAATTGTTATTATGTGTAAGCGATATTTAAACAAAGAGAAGCATACTTGAACTTGTCAATGCATTCAATGCCCTTGGGCTCTTCTTCAGAGTACACGAAGCAGCTGAACGCTGCCTTAAATTCCTCTCCACATGGGCCGCTGGCCATACCGCCTAGACAAGGGCAATCCCAATTGATCTCACCAGTCTCGGGGTTGAATGCAGCTTGTTGGCCAGCCTCTTCCTCAAGCTGGTTCAAGCCACCTTGAAGAGCGACCTTTTCGGCCTTCCGCTCTTCACGGATCTTGGGGACGACGGAGTCAAGGGTCGGGAGGGATTCATCGCCATTGTCGGTTTGCAATGAAGAGAGGATGGAGACTAAGAGCAGATAATAGAGTCAGCGGTACTCCGGTATATCCAAAAGCTAATAGCACATGATGCGACAGCTCCGAGTTCGCCATCTTGGTTACGTAGGAGCGAGAGAGAAGGGAAAAAAAACATTGCGAAGCTGAATCACATACAGGAAGGCTCCTTAGCGAAAACATCACTAGTGTTGTAGTAGTACACAACACCACCAGCCAATCCCCACCGAACAGCAGCACTTTTCCAGCTTCTGGACTTCTTCGGAGCAGTGCTTATCAATCGGCTAGTCGCTGGCGTGCGGGCTGTGACAGGCGCGCGAGCGAGCGCTCTGACAGCAGGACGAAACATGATTCAAGGGAAAGGAAAGGGATCAAATTGATGCCACGAGGGACCTCCAAGGAGCGAGATGAAGAGAGGAGGAGAGATTGGCGCGGAGGAGAAGATGATGGAAAGAGAAGTGTTGCGGCCTGAGGTTAGTCACGCTGCGGGCCCTTCACCATCGGTCTTCCTACCTTGGGCCTAACCTGCGTTAGCTGCCGCATCGGATTCGCACAAAATTATATATCGCATTTTAGTAGTGATAATAATTTACCAGTGCTTATAATGGAGTGGGATCCGAGTCGCTTCTTCCGTGCCTCTGGCAGTCCTTTTCCCTATGCTTTACTGGTGCTCAATCAGCCAATCAATGAAAAAGCAGTTGGAGTACTAAGTGAATATGGTAAGTCTGAGGAACTGATTCAATATCCTAATTTAGAATCTGATAACAATCTTGGAGTTTCATAGGGAACGATGTACTCACCTTTTATAGCTTCTTATATCATTTGCGCCGATGGTGGTGCTAATCGATTGCATGATATGCTGAAGAAGGAGGGGAAAGAGTCTAGCGAAGTAAGATCAGTCCTACCTATATTCCAGTTCTCAACCGGGAACAAGCCCACGATGCTTCAAATACCAGCTAATGGATCTTTACGCGAAAAGAAAATGTTGTTGAAACTATACTGACCCGATATCTAGCTTCCCGACATCATCATTGGAGATTTAGATTCTATTCGCCCAGACGTGTATCGACACTATGAAAATCTTGGAGTAACCTTATTGAGAGATCCAGATCAATACTCAACAGACTTCACCAAATGCTTAAAGTACCTCAATACACACGCTACAGAGATCGTTGCATCTCCCCGCCAAAGCAGAAAATTTGCAGAAAAGCTGCAAGATGCACCCCTTGAAGTTGTCATTCTAGGTGGTCTAGGTGGCCGTGTTGACCAGGCCTTCTCGCAAGTCCATCATCTATACATGATGAGCCAAACCCAGCGAGAACTTCGCGAAGCTTCAGAGAGTGACGAAGATTTAGGTGACAACAACCAAAACGCGGGTGGAAATCTATATCTTGTCTCTGAAGAGAGTGTTACCTTTGTGCTGCAACGAGGGAAGAATACTATTTGCACACCAGCTACAAGGCGGGCAGATGTCGAGGAGCAGGGACAAGAGGTGGAATACTTCTTCGAAGAGAACATTGGTATTATTCCTCTCTCTGCACCTGCGTCAATCACCACTCATGGCTTTGAATGGGATGTTGAAGACTGGCATACAGAAATTGGAGGCCAAATATCAACAAGCAATCATATTCGGGCTGACAGGGTGGAGGTGGAAACATCGGTGCCAGTTCTATTTACTGTGGAATTAGCGGAAAGATTAAAGCGCAGATAGAATCTGCTGGTTTAATTGAATGAGAGTGACCTGATGAATAATGCTTGAAATGATCCAATCCATTGATGCTCCATGGTCGAACTAACAAAATCCTCCCAAAACAAGGGGGAAAGGATACACCCCCAAACACGGTCGCCTCTTCTAGCTCAAGTGATAGAAAGAGAAATAAAAGGCAAAAATAAAATGATAAAATGAAAAGACAAACACAAACACAAACAGTATCAAATATCGCATCGTCGCATATCCCAGAAACTGAAATCCAACCATAACCCGCGGGTCTTGAAGCAACCAACGCCAGAGGCAGCGATCCAAAGCCTTCCAAAAACCACCAAAAAAAAAAAAAAAAAAAAAAAAAAAAACCAACGATATCACCCTACAGTCAAGTCTACACCACTCCAGACTATGCGCCAAAGCTCCAACAGGGGAAGGAAAAGGAATGAGACGGGTTAAGAGAAAAAAAAAATAAAATAAACCAGATCAACGAATCCCAAAAAGTCGACCTGGAATCAAACGACAATTTCTCGTTTGCAGCACAACAACACTTTCATCTGTATAGTCTAAAATTAGACGTAAGAAAAGTAGCCAGCCATTTACGAGCGGCGCAAGATGGCCTCGTAAAGAGTGCCAATAACACCGATGGCGGTCCCGGTAAGCATACCCTGCCACTGGCCAGGCACGGAAAATCTGACTTTGCGAATGCTGTAGCTGCTGAATAGATCGAAGTAGCTAAAATGATCAGCGTAGACTTTGTACACCAATAGCGCCTTGGCAATGTTGAAACTGAGTGGATCAAAGCTGGCGCGCGATGAGGTAGGACGGAGTCCACCAGTAGCCTGCAAGCTAATGTTGATGAAATAAGCCGCAAGAAGAGGGAGGATCAGGCTGGTGAGCGCCCACACGAGGAGAGGTGCCCAGAAGACACTAGTCAGGAGCACAAAAACGTCTGGAACCTTGATGGGAATGGCGGGCAGGTGGATAGCGGAAACCTCGGGGGTGGTGAGGAGATAGCGGAATGGGACGAGTTCCTTGAGAAGGCTACCGAGTTCCACAAGAGTAATGATGGTCTCGACAACTTTGACACTACTAAGGGTTGAGCGCAGTGAGTGCGAGCACTCTAGAACACCAGATGCCAACCACGCATCTGCAAGGCCTTCGCGCATCTTGGTGGTCTGTCGGTCAATGGCGTCGGTCACTACCGCGGGAGAGGGTGGCAACTGCGCCGATGCTGACTCGATGATGGAGCGCGCACTTGTGCGCAGTGACGAGATGGGGGTCTTAATAGTAGTTACATTATCAGGCTCGTCGGATTCACTGTCGCATTGGAGTTAGTACGTTGATCAAGTTCGATTTAGCGCAATGCGACTAATGAGTCTCGAGTGCACGTCGTCTAGCTAATCAAATGACTAAAAGGATAACTGCATCTCAAAAAATGCAGCTAATGATTGAAGTGGCTTCTGATGGTATTTTCTCGAGACTTCTCTCCAGGCGCATCGCTTGCATTGAGGGAAGAAGGAAGTGCTTACCTAGATTCAGACTTCTCTTTCTCTTGAATCTCTTCTTCCTTTTGCTTAATCGATCGCCGACCGGGTGTCTTCTTCTCAGTAAATGGAGAGGCTGTGGAACGAGGTTCGCGCTTCACTGGTGATCCACCCCGCCCTGGAGTCGTCAAGCGACGGTAGAATTCGCTGAGCGCCTCGTCATTAGAGAATATTTCTTGACACTGAATGAGGTGGTCATCCAGAGCGTTGATAAGTTCAGGCTTAGTGTATTCCCCGTAACTAAATCGAGATATTGTTAGCTCCGGATGTCAAATGTGACGGTGCGCACAACATTGCGCGCCGTGCGCAACACGCTTGTAGAGCATACTCCTGCAGGTCGGTTTTCTCGGCGATATCAACAAGCGCGGGTTTCCGGAGTCTATTCAGATAAGCTATACCAAGAGAAGGCATGTTGGATATGATGATGCTGATTAAAAATCAGAGCTAATTCGAAGTAAGGTATGGGATCAAATAAGGTGTACTCCGTAGGGCTAGAGTGGGAGATGAGGGGGTGGGGAAGATTGTTTTGGTTACGTAATAATCAAAATAAACATCCTAGTTTTAGAATTCTATGGCTTCTTTGACCTATTATTAGGGGGAAGATTGAGTTTCTATAGTTCTTAGCTAATAAATATGGTACAGTTTGGCCATTGAGGCTATTCTAATCTATTACAAATGGAAAATAGGTACACAGTATACACAAATGATCTCTCAACCCGACCAAAAAAGTAGAATAATGAAGACCGGAACGCCACGCCAATACAAGGGACCATCCCCCAAATGCAAGCTGTTAGAGAGGAGAATAGATCAATCATTAAAAAGGTGAGCCGTCCAGTGCGTGGAAGGCTTCAAGTTTTTTGAGTAGGTACTGGTACATGACAAGCATCGTGCCGGACTGGATGCTGGTCCATACACCACGAGGACCCACACCCCGGAACCAACCCGCAAATCCTTCTGCCTGGTAGATCCTCATTAATCCTGTGCAGACTGAAGATGTGTCCAACCGAGGTGCGCCTGGTGGTGAAATCGAAGTAGAGGGGGATGAGGTACATATTGGCCGTGAGTGGGTTCGTGATGACTTAGGATTGGATGAATGAGTATGTGGCCGAGGGCTTTCTTTAGGGATATGATCGGCAGAGTGATTCGCTCCGGACGATCCCGTAGGGTTTTCAGGTACGTTCTGTTGGGTTTGAATGCGAGTCTTGACAACGTCCAATGGACATGTTATCACACCGGCCATACCACCAGCAGTGGAAGCGGTGATAATCTCGAGACCCAATCCGATATCTCGCTGGCCAACCCAATCCTTGGCAAGGGCTTGTTCTTTTTCATAGAAAGCGAACTGCAACGCCGAGAACGGTAGATCGCGGAAGATAGTGGCCTTATATCCATGGAAGAGAGCAGAAGGACCTTCCTGTCGCACAATAGTCCGGAATGCATCAGATGTGCCTCGATAGTTATATCCAGAATTAAAATAAGGGTTGTTATGGCGACCCTGCAATTGAAGTCGAGTTTTGAGCACCTCCGACGGCACATAAACAATGGAGGCAGCCAAATCTGCGAAGAAACCTCCAGACAGATATGCAAGATTGGGATTGACCCCAGAATCCAGCATCAGCCGCTTGGTGAACTCGTATACTCCAAAGAAGAGCACTGTGCCTGGGAATGAGCCCAGGAAGGCCGGTGTGACTCCTCCATACAGACCCCGAAATAATCCTTCTTGGCGATAAATAGTCGCATATGACGAGGTCATCGACGTGTATTTAGACGGGAAATGTGGATCGCCTTGTTGACGGGTCTTCACTGTATCTAACGAATGCATCAACATGTCGCCGCATGTACCTCCAATTCCACCGGCTATCATCGCCTGTGAGTAATCATGTTAGTCTCCTAAAGTCGAAAAAAGTACGCTCGTAGCGATAGGGGAAATCGTACGTGTAGATAAGGCGGGCGAGGCTCCTGTTCTTCTAACATAGTGCTATCTTGTGCATCACGGGTGGTGACACTGATGCCAACCCCGTCATTGAAACCGCCTACCGGTATAGAGAGCTGCGCCACCGTTGATGAATTTGACCCATTTCCAGATGTAGTTGTAGGGTCAGAGGTCTCTGAGGTCGAGAACAAGCCAAGCACTCGTGAAGGCAGGCTCATGGCAATATTGGGCCGTGACACTTAAGACAGCGGTAGGGGCCGGAGGAGGGATAGAGGGGGGCGATTGGAGAAAGAAAGATCACCCCCGGCGAATCAAGTCCAAAGAGTGACGAGCAGAGGAACAACAAGAAATATCGTCAAGAGCGATCTCGGGAACCAAATTCTGATGATGTTTTTCGCCGCATTGGCGCCTCAGGCAGTAATTGCTAGTCCTTGACCGCCTTTGGATCCTTCTAATGCGCAATTTAACTATTCGATTGTAAGGTTCGATAGAGGAAATAGGAAGTTGATATGGTCGAAATTGAATATCCTCCTACAAAACGGGCCCGACGAAGTACAAAAAGGTGTCATGAATGTGTTAGACGCAAGGTAAAATGTCAACTAGCCACCGAGGATGTTGCTATTTGCTCTGAGTGTATTAAGACTGGAGCTCAATGCACCTTGCAGTCTCCAGCAACCGAGAGCCTGGAAAACGCTTTTTTCACGAACCAGTCGGATCAAGAAGAGCGGCTGAAACGCATAGAACAAATGCTGCACAATCTGGTAGAAGCGCAGAGAGCCCAAAATACGCAAACACTGCTAGAGACAGAATTCAATCTACAACCGGCGGTCAACTGGACTGAACTAATTAATGAGAACATATTTCCGGATATTGGAGTTCAGCCCACACAATTTGACTCTTTTAACCCATCAGAACATCTTGAACAGACGGATTCAAATGTGGATATTCCACGGAAGGGCAAAACAGCCAAAGAAAGCCTATTAAAACTTCTTCCATCGCAAGGCGACATAATCAATATTTTGAGCCATACAGGAGCTTGGGCTCTAGAGCTTCCAGCTCCTCCAGGATCAATACGAAGCCTCAAAGTCTCAACACAAGTTGAAGCTCGCAACATCGACACTGCCCCTCGACTTAGTATTATCAATATTGCCAAAACTCTACTGTTTCTTGCGCTATGTCTTCAGCAATTGCCTCCGAACTTTGATATCTCCCAATTTAATATGGATGACACGGAAGATCTTGTCAAACAATACACCCATTCTGTGGCTTCCCTTTGCTCTTGCCAACGAAGATAATATATGCACTACTGAAGGGCTAGAGTGTCTGCTGCTTTTAGCCACGATTCATATGAACGAGGGTGCCTTAAAAAAGGCATGGATGACTTTCAGACGGGCCCTCGACGCCGGAAGATTGTTGGGAATTAATAATTGCTTTGCCTCTTCAACACATAATTCCGAATCTCTCGACATGTCTCTCCGTCGTCGTTTGTGGCTCTCTACAATCATGGGGCACTGTTTTTGCAGCCTGCTTCTTGGCTTAGAGCTTGAGGCAAATAATGACTCATTAAGTTCAGACTATGCGTGGGACGATCAGCCTTTCGATAATGAGCTCGACTTCCAACGCCGTTTATGTATCGTTTCTGTCCAACTCAGTCAGCGTAATACCCGCGGGCTCCAGCATAACCCTGAAGAAACCCGAAAGATCAACATGGTTCTCGAAAATTTGGAGCATTCTATGCCTGAAAATTGGTGGCAAAAACCGGAAATGTCCCAAGAGCGGAGTGTTTACTGCGCCAATGAGTATGATAGACTTCTCTGTCATTTATGGTTCTTCCAGGTTCAAATCCTTGTCAATGTTCCCTTCCTCTTTGAATCTAGCGATGAAGCACATAGCTCTCGGGATCGCTGCCTAGAAGCAGCGAGAACAACCATATACCGATATCTGGGTCTTCGGCTGTCTGGAAATATTCAGCCTCACTGCCGAGTTACAGAAATCGCCATCTTCCTAGCATCGTTAGTCCTTGTCCTTAGGTCGGGTCGCCGCACCAGCTCAGATATCGCACTTGTGGAACAGGTTATCGACTCGACCTCAAGCCTGGGGAAAAGTTCTATTCGGGAACACGTGGCCAAAAAGAGTGCAGAAGTCTTGACTTTGTTACTAAAGAGACGCACGGAGACAGACTCTCTGGAGGATTGTTTAAGGGAAGATATCTTTACGCCGGCAGCACTTCACCCAGCCTCAGATACATTGACCACAAGCTGGCATGAAGATTTGATGGCTTCACTTCGGCGAACCCTGGAGCAGTATCCAGAATCGCGGGTTCTGGATCCTATATTGTAATCGTGGTTTAATCGACGTAATGTCGCTTGAATTGTTATTAATTGCCCTCCAGTGCCTTCAAATGTTCTCTCCCTTCCTTCACTATCTGCTCGTTGTAGATTATAGGCCCCTTAGCAGCTCCCCCAGCAGCCAAAAAGGCCATATAAGCACCGAGATCTTTATCCTGAATCATCCCAGGTACCAACGCAGTAATAACACTGCCGAACGCCCCATCACCAACTACGCCGCCTGGACGAACAATGATCAAATCCCACCAAGGACCCGTTTTTTCAGCAAGCGCAATAGCCGCCATCTCATGGCGTCCCTAGTCACACGTCAGAATCCTAGCGGGAAAAGAGTCTTTGTTGCGTAACTGTCTACCTTCAGTCTTCTATGGAATCCCATGAAGAAAAGTGTTGTGTCCTGATCTTGTCGGACAAATTTGCCACTGAGGTGAATGTATCTGAATGGTGCAGGTGGATCAGACTGCTGGCTACGATGCTTGATCATAGCCTCCTGGAAAGATCGCGGCCAATCAAAATCCACCATCTGGCTTCCCTCAAAAGATCCCAATGCCCTAATGTATCAAAATCAGTTTTATATCCACAGAATGGCCCGTATAGTTCGGAAAAATAGAAGTACCAAATCATGGCCTTGGCATCAGCGTGCTTGTTCAGTAGCTCGGGTGGCCATTGAGTGAAATCCTCCATTATGACTGTTTCTAGCTTTGCGTGCGAAGATATGTTTTCTGGCAGGCTTCGACGCGTTAGGGCAACAACCGAGGTGATGTCGGGATGGGCAAGACACTGAGTTAAGGCAGCACTGCCAATTTTCCCGGTTGCGCCTGTGATAAGAACTTTCATTTTGGGAGTATGATAAGAGGTAGAAATTGAAATATATTTACATAAAATGAAATGTTTTTTGAATGGAAATTTGGTACGTTTAAATAAGCGTTCGAACAAGGAGTCAAGGGCGAGTCGTCGGCCGACTCGGCCGATGAGCGCTAACACTTGTTGAGCCATGGAAAGCTGTGACATTCCCGAAACTCTGTAATCTTTGATTGATTAGAAACCGCTAAAACGAGGGCAAAAGGGATTGATAAATATCTCCATCCCCGCTACGCTTAATTATGGAGGTTGACAGAGACGAAACTTTGACGAAGTGCATAACCGAGACTGAGAGTGAAAAAGAAAAGTAGAGGAGGATCCATCGAGAGCTTCTAGATGATAAGGAAGCGATGCAAAAAAATGAGAGATGGCGTTGCATTGCATAGAACATCATAACGGCGGAAATCCTCCACTTCCGCCGCTTTTCTAAAGGTTCAACCCTTCAGTCCATCCCTCATAAAAAATAAAGAGCAAACCGCAAACCGCAACATTGTGAAGAACCATTTTCCGGCGTCAAGATTCACCAGCAATAGCACAGAAAGATTACTCGAAAGTGAGCATGCTCCATTAAAACACCCGAAGGCGCTTACTGGGGCTTCTTAGCAGCAGTAGGGCCAGAGATGAAGCGACTGATATCGGTAGCCTCATAACCCTGGCGCACGATACCCTTGAAAGTCTCCCAAGCTTGACGCACGGGAGGGGGTGTACCCTGGTGCGAGATCGAGGCATCGGCCCGAGCGACAAGCTGACGAACGACCTGCTGAACAAAAGTGCTCTGGGCATAGCGGGCACGGAAGAAAGCAAGGTAGACAACCAACAGAACCCAGCTGCCCTTAGAGAAGGTGATAGCTGACAGGATAAGACGAAACAGGAGGGCAATTTCAAGGGAAGCGACGATACCCATGCTAGCGTCATAGTACTGTTTAACAAATCGGCCGATTTTCTCGGCGATGGGGTTCTGCACTGACTTGGAGCTTGGCGAGGCCGGCGAAGTTCCTCCCGCCGCAGCAGGCTGTGGCTGCAGGGTGGGGACCAGATAAGTGCGGGTGTAGGTCGCAACGTGGAAGACTGAGTAAACGCTAAAGGGAAGGAGAGCCAAGATGAGCTGGCGCGAGTAGAGCCAGACGAGAGCCATTCCTATACGATAAAATTACATCAGCTATATGGTCCCGTTGCATGATCGCGTGCTTTTTCGTATCGCCAACAACTCACCTAGATATTGTACATTCTCATCAGAAACGAGCTTGAGAACGATATTGGGAACGCTGCCCTGGACGCCCCGGGCAAAGTGGCCCTTGTATACAACGATTCCATATGTCACGGCAGCCGAGACAAACGCCAGGCGATAAGAGATTCGAGCGGGGGTGGAATACCAATTGAAGACGATAACAGAGAACGAGTAACGGAGGACTGAGAGCAGGAGCGTCAAGTGTCTAAAAATATGTCAGTGACATACACTTTGCGATATGTGTTCATTTATACTCAGAGAGCCGACATACCCGATGAACCACGCGAACCTGTGAAAGATTAGATTAATGTTTCAGAGTTCCATGCAAGTGAGTGTACAGACGGGGAACGTACTGGAGGGTCTGAGCGAGGACCTTCAGTCTTTCAACCAAAGGCAGGGTCGCGGGAGGAGGGGGAGCCATTGTCGGTAGGAATAGGTTGGGAGGTTCCACAGGGAGTAGAAAAATAGGAGATGTAGGAGGATGAAAGCTGGGATGGGAGAAAAGGAAGAAGAGTCGCGAAAGGTGGCTGGGGGTTGTGTGTTACCTGTGCGGCAGCTTCAAGTTCTCTCTCCGCCTTCCGCCGTATAAAAACCCACATGACGTCGACTTCCATGATGCAATTGATTTTGATTCTTTACATCTTATCATCTCTTCAACCCTGGATCGGATATTCAATATCTGTTCAAGAACTTGGTTTGGATTATTTAACATTTCGCTAATTCCTGGATTGTATTCAATTATTCTGCCTTATTGACTAACACGATTTTGAGAAGCTGAATTAAGTCAAGCTTTAGAGCTCTCAGCTTCTGAGGTCCTGACAGGCTTTGGTGCATCTTCTTCATTGTTAGCTCGACTGAAGTTATCATATTTCAACCTGAACGCTATTTGTGGCGCTCTCGGGATAAGTAGCTTCGGCAGTTCGAAATTGAAACGGACGAACTTTGGAACCATGTAATCTTGGTCACTTTGGGCAAATTTTGTAGATATTTTATCTATCGATATTTAGAACATTGGAAGCTTGCAGGAGATCTTAGTGTGCCATCACTAAGCCGATCTAACTCCGCAAAATCGGGATATATGGTGGATCTTGCCGATCAAGTCCACGGGTTGACAACCACTTTCGACCCACTACTAGGTAGGTACATGGATGTTCTTACAGGTCACTGCTATTGCCCTTGTACCTTTCAAGGGTAACATAAGGATTTCCAGTTGCCTAGGTACTTAATGATGGTTGAACTAATTATCTTGATCTGCTTCGACATGAATATTCCAAGGTTGTAGCAAATGAATTAGAAAATCGAAACTTGTGAGCCTTATATATAAGCCTGTCAAATATCAACAGGGCTGTCATTACGATAGTGAGAATAGGATATTAATTAGACAGAAAATGATGCGAAATTAGCTCAAGCTTCCAAGGTTGGAATGCCCAAGTGGAAGGAAGCAAAAGGCTTCCAAGTCAAGGCTTGGTATATCACCTTCCATGTGCATTACCCCATTGCCCATCAGGTCCATATTGGGCCGGAATCTCTGGCCAGGTGTCTATACCGTCCAATATTGCGAGGCTACAGCAATTCATTAGCACAGATCATTCAAATAACCTTGAAAGAAAGCTCATCACTTACGCCATGCCACCAGTAAGGTGCGGGTCGATATGGCAATGGAGGAAGAAAGCCCCCGGGTTTTTAACTAGAGAAAAAAATGTGGTGAGCCTTGAACTGATCACTATTTGAAGTCCACTCACCATGATAGCGAATCGCCATCCAGCTTTGACCAGCAACAGCGGCGGGTGTCGTAAAAGTATCTATGGTTCGCGTTAATAGGTTAGTGTGGATCAAAAAATGCAGACATGGTAACTATACGAACCTCGAATTGGTGGATTAATTAAGTTGAAGCTGTCAGGGATAGCCTGGGCGGCCTCTGCAACTGAAGTCCAATTGAAACTGCCGCTGCCGGAACCCTTGAAAAAAGAATTTAGTCATGTTCAAGTCATGTTCAAGTCATGTATTGACTCTCTTTGGGAACTCACAAGTACGTATACTCGGTTGGAGTGCTTGTGCAAAGGATGGGGAGGTTGAAGAGTGTTCGCCTGTCCAGTCATGGCAAAAATGATATCCACCCAAGTGTTGTTCTTCGTACCGATAACCAGGGCACTATCGTCTGCCTTTTCAGGATTCCATAATAAGGGTCTTTGAGCTTCTAACTCCAGCTTGTATGAATTATCCCCATTGAGAGACCATTCCCAAGCCTTCTGCAAGCGGCCAGAGCTGAGGATATATGTTTGATCCGGGTTGTCTCTGGGCTGATCTGGAACAAGTGGTTCAATGACACTTTCATCAAGAGAGACGACAGAAGCGCTTGTGTTGGTACCACCATAATCGATAGAAGCGGTCGACTGAACATCTGAATTTCCATTTTTATAGGAAAGTGTACCGTAACCTGCAATCTTTTGATTGATACCTGAGCTAGCCACATTGATGGGATATGCTCCTGGAGTGTTGTCCAATTTAATCAAGGCAGAATAGCGACCGCCAACGCTGAGTTTTAAAGACTGGTGAGAGATATAAAGTCAGCAAAAAGTCAAAGCTGACAAGCGCACCGTCACAGGAGATCATACGTCAACTTTTGTTGGCTTGATGTACAAGCCGTCGACCTCGTAGACCCAGAGGGGATGATTGTTGATAGAGACTTTTCACGTCAGCCAAGTTGTCACCAGTTCTCATGAGTCGGTATAAAACATACCAATGGGAGCCAACACAGATGAAGAACCGATGAAGTTCAGGCTCGCCCAGCCATTGCTTGAGTCAACTTCGATGACCTCCTCCGTTGCGCCTGTAGCATTGCATTGGTCGAAGAGAGAAACTGGGACTTGATTAAAGTCGTGCGAATCGCCTGGCTGGACAAATGTGTTCTGGAGCGGAATGCAACTGTGTATTCATTACAGTTAGAATATGCCAGCATATAATGTTGCTTTGTCGACTTACCCTTTCGGGGTATAAGATAAGCCTTCGAGGATAGGTGCTTCAGCGGCAGAAACCAAACTATTCAGATAGTCCACACTCTGGCAGTTCACCCGACCCTTTCCGTTAATCAAAACGGAGTCCGTACATCTATATTGATAATATATCAGCTCCATAGTATCAGGAAGTTATTTGTCGCTTACACTGTATCGATATTCGCAGCCAGAGCAATGGCTCGGAGATCCTCTGATGTAAAATGCATCCAATCGGAAAGCATTACCAGAAGAGGGGATTTGATGGCGTCTTGAATCTGTGCTTGCTCTGTGCTATCACTTGTGATTGCAGTGAGAAGATCGTTGTTGATTGTTTGTGGCCTAGTGGCATATCGGTTAGTGGCCTGCGATAAATAATGATCTGGTTAAAACGCGTGATAGCTACCTAACGTAGATAGGTCCATAAAGACCATCCATGATTTGTCCAGCAGAATGTGAGTGATACCTGCAGTATGTTAGCCAGATTCTCATTTATATCGACAAATAAACTCACCAATATGTTCCATATTGCTCAACATTAAACGCCGAAACAAATCTCCCGCCTGGAGGGATAAGATTTTGCGAAACGCCAGGCACTCCATCTGACCAGGATGTTCCTACTTGTCTAATTCAGAGCTAGTAAGTAACTGATCGCGGCGAGATTATCAGCCTTTGGAAGTGCAAACTCACTCAATGCCGTGATAGTGTACGGTGGTGTTGAATGGCAAGTAGTTATTCACAGTCACCTCGACGTGGTCTCCCTCATCAACTATAAGTGGAGGTCCAGGGAACTGGCCATTGATCAAAACTTGCATGCGCTCAAATCCATCAGGTGCCGAAGCTTCCCAGGTCAAATTGAGCTCAAACTGTTTTTTAGGTGCATCTTTAGAGACGACAACATTCTTTTCAATGGCAAGACTAGCCCCTAATGTCAAGAGGGACGACAGCACGGCTAACTTCATAGCTGCTAAATCCTACCCAAATAGTTCACAAGAGTGCAAAGATGTGAATGAGACAGGATAATCTAGTACATATGTAAATTCATGGAATCCAAGACACACTAGGGGTACGTATGCCCTGGTGTACATTAGGCCCCGCAAAACTGATCCATAAAGCCTCAACATGCAGATGCTTTCGGTGGAAGGCCCTCTCGTACCTGAGTAAATAGTGGCGCCCCTTGCAGATCTTGACAATATACGAATAGCCCCTGTTATAATTAGTGACCCCTTTGTCTCGACCCTGGATTGAATACCGTTATAGTAAGCCAATTGACTCGGATGCAGCTCGGAAATACCCAGGAGTAGGTTTCAACCCTCTCTCATTGCACATATCTGTTGATCAGTCTGAAAACAAGGTAGAAGGCCCAGCTTCTGCATTCCGAAGCTGTTAGTTTATGCAACCGTTTCAGAACCTCAGAAGCCTCCAAGGTTTGGCTAGCTACGCCTTAGGTCTTAGGATCTTTATTGTGTAGATCTATGTATCTTTTTGGGAGATCATATTGTACATTATCGAGATTATTACCTCAACACAATGCACCTAATGCTGTAGCGTGCGTGATTTTCCAAAGTTGTTGCCCAAAAACTAAGAGTTGATCTTACTGCGTACAGGGACGATGACGATCATTGCTAAATCCCGCGCATGGGGCATTAGCCCGAGGGACTGGTCAACTTCCCAAGAATTTGACATTCCAAGTCCTCTTATTATTCTGAATTACGAGCTAAGACCCATCTATCAACTTTTAGTATTAAGTTCTTTGAGTGTATAGAACTGGTCAACTCGTTAATGAAGCCGTTTTCAAAGGTACCCCTGGCATCTACATAATAATTACATTATACAGCGGGCATATTGTGACACGTGTTTTGCATGTAAACCGAGCCGCGAAAATTAAATATTGACACGAATCTTATCTCGCGCATAATGCATCCCAGGGATTGATAGGCTTATTGGGGCGTTCAATTCTCACGTCTCATCAATCAATATCACACATCTGACCTGGATCGCCCCGGTAGACACTGCCTTAGTAATATGAAAACAAGGAGAATTCTATTTATAAATACGGGCATATCCTAGAAAGATCTTGATGTTGGTACTTTTTAGGTAGGCATAACTAATACAAGTTTTTTGATATTTAATTTTCACCCAGCCATGTGGCCATCTAAATATTCAATCAATTGATGCCAGATGTGATTTTGACAGTTTCTGGATATCTTCATTTACCGGGATGTATAGGACATCAGGATCAGAGCCCTGGAGGGCTTGCATTTAGCCTTGGAAGTGCCCAATGCTCAGAGGGTAGCAAGGCAGTCCCAGGAGTTCCAAGAGTTCCAAGGCTGCCCTTGCATAACTTACAAGACCTCGGACTATCATGGCACCTCGTATGTATATGTACCTAGCTAGCTAGGTACGCAGTGAGATGCCAGGATTGATCACATCAGACGACATTAGTCTCAAAGCGTGGCATCGCTCCAAGAGGTTTTCTTCGGCCAGGGGAAAATATTGTGCAACCGCGGATTAACCAATTTCTGTATACGAGAAATTGTATATGAGAAATGAGAGGACAAGCAAAGTTAAAATGGGAAATTAAGTGATGATAATCTTCCAATGTTAGAAATTGACAGCGGTGACTACCGAGGGAGCTGCTTCTTCGTATACTTCGAGTACACGGTAGCTATAATCAGTTCAACTAGTACTTCAATGATGGCTACCTTGGTTATAGCCGCTAATGATAGGTCTAAGTCCAGATACCGATGTGACCAGTTTCGGATCTCAACGGTCATAAGCGAATCGATAGATATGGTGGCCACCTGGGCATAGTCCTGCCCACCAGCAAAGATATAATATTCTTGAATAGTCTCCACAATGCCAAATTTCACCTTTTGCCTCCAGTGTGGGTCGTTTAACCTTTACGGATCCTTCTTGACTGTGGATATCAGGTTTCGAAATGTTGAAGCCTTTAGCAAGGCGTCACTGTGTGTGTTATGTTTCAGATCCAGGTATGTTAAGGCACAGAAAAGTGTATCTTGCCCCATAGAGGACTAACAGACATATTGGCAGGAGATTTTGTGCTGCTCATATCGATAATATAAGGCTGGAGATGCAGCTCGGGGTTTCCACAAATCATGGCAACCTCAAATGTATCTAGAACTTCCTGCTCTGATATCAGACTCACAGATCCTGATAGCATTCGGTCTTGTCTCTTGCGTTGCTAGAAATCTCACTCCACCTAGATTGACTACGGAAGCTGGGGTCCTTTTTGCAATCAATATTGAGCGAACGAAGAAATGAAGGCTTTCGCTGAAGAGTAGTTGACTTGACCGGCTTTATCCATAACTCCAGTCATAGAGCCACAGACGACATAAATTGGAGTTAGGCTCATCGGCCTTCCAACACATTATGAAGATCCCATGTTACCTTCAGGTCTCTACATACGTAGTAGAGAATATCAGATGCTCTGAATGGGGTGAAGGAAGATGATATTCTAACTTAGATAGATTCGTAGCATATTGTATAATAACTCCCTTTTATATTAGTAGGAGCATCGACACCAGTTCAAACGCTGCCGGTACGGGCTGAGTTATCCCAGCAGTTCTGCTCCTGGGCGACTGCTGTTCCAGCCCTAAGAGCGAGAACGGTGTCGGATCGAGCAGCATCTGCGGCAAAATGCATCTCCGAAAATGAAAGGAGGCAGTGCGTGGGGCTGAAACAAAAGACATAGTGGCCGGTGGAGGCGATAGGAAAGAAAGGGGGCGGCGATGAGTGTAGGATAGAGGGGATTGAGAGAAGAGAGTAGGGAACGGAATCAGGTCAAGAGGACGATGCCAGGTCTTTATGTCGGGTGGTCTGAGGGGAGCATGATGGCGTATCGTGACGCTAAACCATAAAAGGCAAAACTAACCGGATGCAGTAATTCACAGGTCCGCCGTTTACAATAAAAGTTTAGGTTTCTTAAACCATTCAGGTTATATTAGAGACACAAAAGGTCGATGGCTGAGGACTGTGCTGAGCAATCTTTTATAAAATTAGCGAAGTAGCAGCCAGGAAGTCAGGATTTAGATGATTGTTCTTCAAATAACCCCAAGACAGTCAGTGATTACAGGCACTATTCACTCTCCATCCACTCACAACATCCATGAACTAGGAGACACCATTTTCTCATTGGCTGGTTGCTTCAACATTGAAAATAAGGCCCTTGTGAATCATGAAATGTCCAATACCATATTTCTGTGTGAATGTAAGTGCGCCCCATTTTTCATTCTGAATAGGCGCATTAGGACCTTTAGACCCGAGTTCTTTCTGCAATTTTTTATATTCCTCCTTGGCCTCTTGATTGAATCTTTTTTCGAAGTAGCTTTTCATTTTCGTGACCAGAGGATCGTTGAACCCGGAGGTTTTCAGGCATGTCCTATCTCCTGCAATTGCTTTTTAGGGTCATTTTTCGTGTCTTTGTTTAGGTCCCTCAGATTAGTCGCGACATCCGAATCTATGGATTTCATAAAGCTCTCCATATTGACCGTTAAGCATTGCTGCGCGATTCCAACATTAGGTTAAATCCGTCCCGATGTTGATATAGGACAGCTGAAAACTTACGTTCAGTAATCTCCAGTATTTGAAATTCTTGACTGTGGAAGCCCAGAGTGGCGGACTTGTGTAATAGTTAGTTTGATGGAATTTTTAAGATGTCGGTTTAAGGTACTTACTTTGAGCAAAGCGTAGTATCGCCGCCTCTCGCAGTCCAGGACATGGCTAAGCTTCGGTTGAGCTTGCTCACTTCATCTGTACTTTGGGTGCCTTCGGAATGCCCATATACTGCCGAGGCCCCTACATAGGGTGCAGTGAAGCTGGCACCAGCAACTACTTGCATCCTCTCTTTTATCACCTCGATCTGGACCTTTTCCGATTGAGCGGTCTTTCGTGTATGTTGCAGGCGTCCACCAAGGCTGATCTCACTCGCAAAAGCATGTCCTAATTGTAGGCAATTAGCATTACCTACGCTCCATTGAGATTCAAAAACCCTACCATATTTGTCGAAAAAGTCTTCTTTTTCTTGTTTGTTGGAAATATTCAGCGCATCATGCCTGCATTCGCTAGAAAGCTGTATGGTTTCTGGTTCGAAGGTGACAGTAACCCGTGGGAACTGGATGAAGATTAGTCACCATCGGCGATTATATTGATCACAGACAGTGTTTCTCGAAATACTCACGTTATATGATACATGCAATTCATCGGCTTGAGATGAATCTTGGGTTGTAGTAGCAGTGCTGCGCTCTTTTTCGTAGGAAGCCTTAATAGACGCAGCCGTGCCAAAGTCACTTATGCTAAGTTAGTTTATGAAGCGATTATTCAAAGAATAGCACAAACTTTGAAGCCCCAACGGTGTTAGCTGTGAAGCCCTCGTTGGCCAGTCGATGCTGAAATGCATCGCCGATTTCAGTCACTGTCACGCCCGAGTCATCGTCAATAGCAAATAGCGGAATCCCTGGAGCACCGTACTTTGGGCAACTTATTCAGCATTGAAATATACTTGGAAGATAAGATGATACCTACATAAGGACTCCAAGAGTTTTCTGAAGTCTTATTCAGAGTTCCAGGGACTGAACTGCAAATTTCGAATGCTCATCTTTTAGTTAGCATCTCTAAGTCGTCACATCTGAGAATAGAATGACACACCTCTTTTAGGGGCTTTTTCTAGAATGAATGATGTTACACTGCCAGCGGCGTTTTTCTGCTTTTTGTGAATCCAGCCATGCAGGGCCTTGTTGTTGAATAGAATCTCTTGCCAGTCGGTTTCTGTTAAGGAAGCAGGGGAAAAGACGCTGAATTATTGTGATATAAGCGGTGGACCTGTATCAGGGTTCAAATTTTCGCAAGGGCACCTACTCTGTGTTCGGCTTATCAGTTGTAAATTGAACTTGGTCAGCCAGACGCTTTCCGATAGACTTCGATAGTTGCTGCACTTGTTGAGACTCAAGCCCTTTGACCCCACTGAGCGAGTCCTCGACGGCCTTGAAGGCTTTGTCAAAATCCGGCTTGGCAGGGCGGGCGATTGCCTTGTCTTTGATTAATTTGACAGTAATAATCGGAATGACAGCAACGGCGGAGTTGATGACGGTTTGTTTGTCGTTAAGGGCGACATTGGAAGGTGGTTGCGAACTGCTTCCTTCTGACAACTGGGACCGATTCTGTCGTATTCGAATGAATGTTAGCTCTGGAAAAGACAATATTTGGTCAAGGAGAGGAATACACTGGGAGTCAAGGAAACATAGTAATCGAGAGTAGTCGAGTCTGCAATGGAGGCTTTACCATCTGTACTGAAATTGTACTTCCTAGACCTATGCTATAGATTAGCGGTGGCTAGATAAATAGTATATAACAACTTCAAGTTGCTACTTGAGATATAACGCTTACACATTGCATCTTTCCCGTATCTGAGTGAGGGTAATCTCGCTCAGCATATGGCCTTTACGATCATCATTCATCAGATCAGTATTCTTCAGGGAGGGGGAAGGCAACTTGATCAGAGCTATCAAGTTGGATATGGAAGGGAGATGTTTCAGTCATTTTGACAAATTTGAGGCCTGGGCTTTAATTGGCGTGGTAGACTTAGAAGAAGAGACTCCTGGAGATGCTAGAAGTGTTACAAAATCTAAGTTCGAGTAAGCTGAATGAGTTGATAAATTCAAGTTGATATGGGGATTTAGCCACAACCCACTGGCATTCGCATGACCCTTTCGAGACACATAATGCCTTGTTCTAGCACTGCAGCTGAAACCAAAGATTTCTTCCTTCTCCACCCGCCTCAATGTAGTTATACTGCATGATAATCCCATCTTCATTCCTGCATGTGGCGAAAACTTGCCAGGGAATGTTTTGGTAGTCCTAGCGATGCTGGTCCCATTGGGAGAGCGCCCCACGCAGAGATCTTGCCCAGATGGCTGAGATACGTAAGTAATGTAGGTAGGTTCATACTGTAGTCGCATCGGTCAGACCGCTTGTCATGAGTGAAATGAGGAGGAGAGAGGAGGGACGAGGTAGTTACGAAGTAGGCAACTATGTACCTAAGGTTGAAAGGGCTTAATTGGTCAGTTATACCCACAATATCATAAAACGGAGTATGTATTGGACCCGAGACTATGTACTAACATTCATGGATGGTTCCATCATCTCATGGGGATGTGGCTGGCTGTAATGTAATTAATCTCTCTCTCGAGGTCTCTCTGTACGTCACGGCTAGTTTGAACTTCTCCTTGGTTTTCTTGGTTTCAATAGAGCATTTTGCATGGTGTAGGTCCAATACACCAGTCTCCTGGAGGGGTGGTTGGTTAAGCTGCCGTTTAGTTTTAGGGCGCCGAAGAGGTTCCCGCTTAACCCTAATCGCCTCCACTAAATTTTCAAGATTTCGACACTCTTCTTGGACCAATTGAGCATGACGACAGAGATATTCAAGACCTCTTTGAACCCTTGGTTTAAGGTGTTGATCAATATCCTTGAAAATCTTCTCTTGGTTCTTCTCAAGTCGTGATAAGGTTTTTGGCGGAGTATATTCAATACTAGAAGATGAGTGCTGGAGATGGTGTGCATTCATCATGGTGTTTCCTAAGAGCACCTATAATATTATTAGCTTTACTATAGTAATATAGGTATATAGAGATATAAACATACCTTCAGTAACAATAAGATCTGGTATTGAATCCCACTGGCTAGGAAGCTGACTTAAGATCTTCTCACTATCCACTGGATAGATACCACGGTCTTTAAACCCATCTCGAATAATGCGTGACTGAAATGCCTCTTCTCGAATAGGGTGAATTATCATTAAAAACTCTGATTTTATCATAGACATACCAGCATAATAGGAGATATCATTATTTTGACGTCGAAACTTCTGTTTATAAGCCAAAAATGGCTTCCCATCAAGTTGTTGGCAGAGATGTGTTATATGCGGTAGAAAATAAAATGGTATAATATTATTCTGCTCGCAGGTTTGCAGGAATTCAAGGATAAGATGCGATTCATGGCCGTCAAAAAGAAGGATTCGACGCTTTCCTATAAACCATATATTAGTATAAACTATAGTAAATGCATATGGCCATACAAATGATATAATATAGCTATATCATAATAAATGCAGGGATATAGGGACATAAACTGTAACGGCGTGGGTTACAACAAGAGTGACTAGATTGGGAGCCGCCAAAAGGCTGAGAAGGGGAATGGACTCTCTACACAAGTTGGCTTAACTAGCGGTTAGGGATCAGCGGAGTCGGTGAGGCGATCCAAAGATCTGCCTCGAGATGATAGCGAGTACCGATCTCTAGAAGCACCGACGATCGCTGGGGAACAGAGATTCCCCGGGTGAGCTACTTCGTAGAAGGCATGAATCTGCATTGTGTGCGATAGGAATGTTTCTTGTCTCCGTTATGACGTGTTCTCTGCCTTGGTTCTCCATCATCTGGCTGGCTGAATATACTGGGCATAGCTTGTAGGGTTGTTTTATCTTACGAATAGTAGTGGATAGATATATATATATAACAGTCTACCCCGATCTTCCCTACACAAAACGTAGAAACATTCTTAATACACATTACAATCTTGGAAACTCTCTTTGATAATTCATCATGTCCACCATCACAAATTCTAAGACAACTGAGGTTATCGAAAACTTGTACAAACTCCCACTAAAGGCAGTCGCAACGGTCCAGCCCCCGGATGGCTCGGACAGTCAAGAGCCAAAGGAAAAGGATTGTTTTATATTAAAGTGCAGAAGCTACTATGGTATACCCGTTATTAAACCGCGAGAGCAACATCTATCATAGCCGCTGACTATACATCTGCAGACTTGCAAGCTTATTTGTTTGCGGGCATGAAGTTGCCATCAACATCCGAGGATTATGAGAGACTCTACCCAAAAGTCAACTGTGCGAAACTCACTGAAGTTGATAGTGGCATCTATGAGGTATGTTGCAAGAATATGGTGTCTGTTATTCAGACTGACATCATCGAAGATAACTAAAAAAGGATTTTTGGATATACACAACTCTTGTGAGCGATTTAATCGAAAAGACTTAGGTTATATTTGTATGTGTTTGCTCCACAAAACGGAAATCCAAAGAAAACTCTAGCTAACTGAAAGTAGCCCAGATTGCAGGATTGGTTCAAACGTATTCTAAGACTGCCATATTTCTAATGGAAGGCGACAAGCTCAAGGGACAGGTCGCTGTCGTCCTTGATGACAAGTATGAGGAGGAATCAAATCGCGACAAAAAGTTCAATGACTCCAAATATGCCTGCAGAAGCCTGCTTCAGAAGTTGAAAAACAGATCATCTGAAATTGCTGAGAAGATCAGCGATGTCATCACGAGGATTGAAGGGGTTTGTTTTTTTCATTTTCCTTGTGTTTTTCCATCATTAAATACTAATTTATTCGACTGATTTCCGAACGCAGTTTCAAAACGAGACTGAGCTCAATTATAAGGCAATCAATTTCCTTAAACAAGAATACAGAACAGGCCCCGTCGTGGACAGTCTTACCAGAAAGGAGAAGCTGGATGAAGAGCTAAAGCCATTCCCCCCGTACTCTAAGTACATTGATGGGCGAATCGAAGAATTGAACAAGGAGGTCGAAAAGAACATCAAGCGAAGAGACGAGGAATATGAGATTTGGGTGAATTCTATCCCTAAATTCTCAGATATGTAGTTGCTAATGATGTTCCGGCTTGAAAATAGAAACATTCCACGATTGTTGCCTCTACGAGTGTGGTTTATATTTGGTGCCCTGCTGCATCTATTCCTGTTATGGCTGTCTTTACGGACAGGGCGATTAAAGCAGATAATGCGTGGCAAGTCGCTAAGATCGCACTAGCGCAGAACAAAGCGGACATTACAACTTTGACAGCCCTCAGTGTTAATATCACTGGACTCTGCGTTCTGTTTGACGACCTTTGCAATAAGATTGCTGCCGCCAAGGACGCTCTTTACAACATCAAAGAGCTATTCGACAAACAGTCCCAAAACTTCGGTGACGCAATCAACATGTTCAGTACTGCTGATGAAACTCTTGACGAAAGTCTTTTCTTCCAAAAACTGATGCTGCAAGACTCTATCGATCGGGCAATTGGAGCATTCAAAAAGGTATGCTGACCCCAACTTGAAGAAAGTTACATAGCTCTTCCAAACTAATATCAATAATCAGGTAATTGACTCCGCGGAAGATTTCAAGAAGACTGAGTTTAAGGTTGAGCCTATCCCCGACGTTGGTCGGCTTCCAGAGCAGTCGTAAGAATTAAATTCTGGTTCCTACACTTTCAATATGATTTTTCAAGATTTTTAAAAATCACTATCTGTAGTGACTTTTTTTATTTTCGACATTTAGTTTTTATTTAGTATATACTGTATGTTTGATTTATTTGATTTATTGATTTATACGTTTTTATAAGGCAGCATTTGTCGATCATCACCCAGATGCGGTCGCTATGCATCGGCCTTCGGCATTGGCTCTATAAAATCGGGGAGATCGACTCTGATCGGTGTAGCTGCGACGAAGGATCACAGATTCCAATGCATGTCATTCTCCAGTGCTCGTTATTCGATGATCAGAGAGCATGGCTTCAGAGAAAAATTAGTGCGACCGATATATGTCTCACCCGCAGTCGATCCGCTACATCACCAATTTCATGCACCAAACAGGCCTACTAGAACACATTGGTCCGTATCCGGACCAATATGGCTACGAATCAATATGTCTCGCGGTCATTGAAGTATGAGGTGGAGAGGATGGGTAACGACACTGTGAAAAGACTGGGCACCGAGCACCTAGGCCACGAGATCGGAAACAAGCCAAACGAGCTAGAAGAGCCAAAAGAGGAAAACCCTATACATAAAAGACCAAGTAGAGAGTGACAAAGAGGAGAGACAAGAACAAGAGAGACGGGAACTGAGGGCAACAGGAATAGGAGAGATGAGTTGACAAAGCAAGAGATCGAGTGAGAGATGACCAAGAGATTGGACTAGGAGAGATGGGGGAGCGAGAAGTCTAACGTTTCTCAAGCTCATCCTGTCTCTCCTTCGTAAAGCCACTGACCCTCAATTTATTGAAGACATCATCCAAATCGATACCGTAGTTTAAATCGTTTTTCTAACCAATTCAGATCATGGCTTGATAATCCTAGGATCCTCTAAGAGTATCCTCTTATAATCATATTTCCAAGAAATTTTTTAAGACTTGGACAGCGCTTAACAAGCTGTGATAATCAGTTTTTGCCTATAGAAGAAGTAGTTGAAGAGGTGGCTAAATACTATGAAGTAAAGATTGAACATATCTCTCAAAATAGACAAGGTGGAAGCTGCATTTCTCTGGTCCATAGAGATTAGCCGCCTCTCTATAGAATTCTCTTTAAGAGTAAATTCATGACCTGATGGTCGTTTCTCAGTCTGTTTATACAATCATATAAGATTAGCTTTGATTCATTGAATAGGTACGCAGCAGCTAAGGTGGAGATAATTATCCCATTTCAATACAATGGCCACTTCCATACAGCTCTCCTGGTCGATATATTTCTGCTGTTTTTACGAACAAATCGGTGGCATAGTGGGTATTTGAAAATGGAGGGTTGCTATAGAGATAACATTTTAATTGAGCTTCCGGAACGTTAGATACAAATTACCTTGGTCATTGTATCTCAGCATCTCTGACAACCGACACAATGATCAGCATGCCAAAAATAACCCTCTTTCATGATATGGTGCTGAATACCGAACTAATTTCAGAACCCTCGATGTCTGGATCCATCAAAGAAAGAATCTTGGAACCATATTCATGGATTGATTCCACAAAGACAATGAAACAGGATAATGAATCATGAGATTATTTAAAGTCCATTCTCCTCTCACTCACAAAAAGCTACATAAAAACAATATCCTTGATAAACTAGACTTTACCGAGGCATAATCTTACAATTCCTAGGTAGTAATGTCGAAACTTGAACCTCCAATAATGCTGGCCTTAGGGCTCATTGGCGCAGTCGCCTTGTCCATATTTTTCCGAATCTTTGTCAGCTCTTCTCGACATAAATCCGCTTCTGCTCGCACTTCGAAAAAGAGTCGTGACGCTCAATCTCGTGTAGAGTCAGCTTTAATCCAGGCTGCCAAAGACAATTCAAAAGAAGCAACAAAAAAAATACTTGCAAATGCTGATGTTACTTGGAAATCAGACTTTTCTTGTCATATGAAAGATAATCGTTGGCACTGCAATCCTGTGACCAAAGAACACCCCATCTCATACGCCGCCACGTTGGGCCATACTGCAATTGTTGATCTTCTCCTGCATGCCGGAGCGGATATTGAATACAAGGACAGCACGGGCCAAACACCTCTTGTACTAGCTGCTAAAGGAAATCATCTTCAGACTTGTTGTCTTTTAGTGGCGCGTGGGGCAGATATACAGGCACACGGCATTCATGAGTCCAAGGGCGTGCCATCTAGAACGGCGATTTCATTTGCATGGCTGAATAAGAACGAAAAGATACTCGATCTTTTTCTCCAGTCCCTGCAAGAGAATGCCGGCAAGCGATCGGTCGAGTATATCAAGGGTGCTCTCGCCACTTTCATGTGCCATGCGGCTATTCGGAATGATCTGCAGCGAATGAAATATCTTATCTCTCTCGGTGCAGATGTGAACAACCAAAGGTCCGAATCAACTACTACAGTGCTGTGTATTGCAGCCCGTCATGCCGATTTAGAAACGGTCAAATTCCTGCTTATAGCCGGAGCGAACCCGAATGCGACGGTTGAGCGTCGGTCAAGTCCAACCAAGGGTAATATCACCGGCGCGACTACGCCATTGGAATCTGCTGTTGTGAATAAGGAGTATAGCAAGGAGATTGCTCAACTACTGATTAGGAGTGGGGCGGTTCCAACAAGAAGTGATCTAGAGTTTGCCCAAGCGCATGGGAGTCCAGAGGTCATCAAAATGCTGGAAAGCAAATTCCATAATTGACGATCCAGTGGTCTAGAAGAATCGGGCGTCCAGGTGATGCTAGCTTGATATGAAGTATTTCAATATGTATGGAGAGTAGAGGGAGTAAAAGTTGTAGATAGCCCTAAACCAGTGACGGGGCTCATAACCCCGGGTTTTGACCCCGCACTATCTCCGCACTTTCCACTTTCCGGGGGTGGAGATCCCCGGCGACAATTGCCTATATTCTACTCCTCATCGCCAATTCACCTTTTCCTAATTCTTTTCAAGGACTTCTATTCTTCATGATGCGGAACAAGGTGGTTCCATGGTGAGTGATAGACTAAGCTCCACACTATTGGCTCCTACTAGGCACTAACATAGCCCTTCTTGAAAGCCAGGAATGCCGCAGTAAGTATCCCATACATAGATAGGTCAATTCCGTGGATATAGGCTGATCAAATTTGCTATCAGACCGTCATGTGAAATGTGAGTTCTCACCATGCACGGCGCTTTCTGTATATATGTATCGTTATCTCACTTAACTATAGGTGATGGGAAAAAACCAACTTGTCACCGATGTGAGAGAACGGGCTCTCCCTGTAACTGGCAGGCTCTTCCATCGGGATTTCGCCATGGATCTAGTGCTAGTGCCCGGTATGATTTCGCAGATGACCAGCCTTGGCTCCCTATCGGACATGGTCTGTGAGACCTTTACCCCTCTCATCTATTTTGCCGGGAATATTCCGTCAAATGGGATACTATCGGCCTATGGAATTTCCATTGATGGTTACTGACTTCGAAATGTAGTCGATTACAAATATATGGATGAAACAGCCGACATAGCCCGACACTATACCCTGGACTTTGACTGCAATGCATCAGTATCATCATCTGTGATCGACAAACGAGAGAGTGTGGCGTCGGCATCGGCATCAACTGAGACGTACAATTATGCCGAAACCACCATTCCCTGTGATTCTCTGGGATTAAAGTCATCTGATACTTTTCTGCTGTTACGAAACGATAGTACCTCCCTGGCTGATTACTCTCCATACGCCATTCAATTATCGCCTGAGAACCAATCCTCTATTTCTTCCGCCTCCCCTGATTTTTCTCATAGTAGCCTCGTCTCTTTTGCCTCTCGTGACTATGCCGCTACTGTCGATGGTGGACTGCCAACCTTAGATGAGCATGAGGCTTGTCTAATGCGGTATTTTGTGGTTAATCTTGCTCCTTGGGTATGCCCCCTTGGCTGTTGCAGATACACTTCATATTTCGGCTGATGTCCTCTTCTTTCTCAGTTCGATCTATGTGACGGGAAAAGACACTTTGCCTGCACTGTACCACTTCGAGCTCGAACATGTCCACCCTTACTCAATGCAATATACACAGCGTCAGCACGACATTTGAGTAGGATAAAGAAGTACTACACCGGAAATAGCGTGCATTATGGAGGCAAGGTTCTTCCAAACCTGACACCCGAAACCGCCATCCACTACCACAACCAATGCATCGCTCATTTCGTGGCTCTATCAAACCACTCACATGAAACACGTGATGAGAACCTTCTCGCTGCAGCCGTGATTCTTCGATTTTACGAAGAAGTAGATAGTAAGTGTCATTCCACTCATTCCAACATAGTGGTTGTTGATTATGTATCCCTTTTTCAGTACCCTTAATTGGCCAAGATACAGAGAGTGCACTCCGAGGAGTTCAAATCTTTCTAGACGCACAAGCTATCTCTGCAGTAGCAGGGTCAGGACTCCGCCATGCAGCATATTGGATTGCACTACGACAAGAGATTACAACATCATTCAGTAAACAGCGATCCTTCCGACTACCCTTAGGCCCATGCGACCCATACCGATCATTCGACCCAGCAGACGACTACGTCTGGGCTGACCGACTAGTCATCCACTGCGCAGACGTTCTCCAGTATTGCTTTGGGTCGGAAGAGGAAAACGTCCCACACGCCCAATACCACAATACTTCCAGCGCGGGGATCCTCCACCTAGCACCAGCAACAGACGTGCGTATAGCTTGCTACGATGAGCTCGTCGCATTCGAAACACACTGGACCGAGCTAGATCTACCCGGCTTTAAGCCCATCTACACACGCGAGTCAGACCGCCAGCGCGGAGAGGTCTTCCCCGAACTCTGGTACCTGAACAACTGTCATGTAGCCGGTCTGCAGTTTTTGGAGCTCGCGCGTATCCTGCTCACAGTTTATAATCCCAGATTACCGCGATTGGGTCTTGGCCAGCGTACAGCGATGCGATCGGTGGATCTTCAGGTACGGTCGATTGTTGTGAGGTTGTGTGGCATTGCTCTTTCCAATCCTCATAGTCCACCTGGTCTTGTGACAGCTTCTGCTGCAATTGGGATGTGTGGGGATCGATTCTCGGATCGACTTGAGCAGGAGGCTTTGCTGGGTGTTTTGATGAAGCTGGAGGATGAGCATGCATATCCTACTTCTGGAACACAGGAACAGCTGAAGAGGGCGTGGGGCTGGGAGGGCTATGATGGGGAGTAAGAATTGATATTTGACGCATACCTACCTACATAGTTACCAGGCAATGGGATTTGAAATAAATCTTCTCAACTTCTCCATCGCAGTAATTGAAGAAATTAAAGCTCTATACAATTCTCCCTTGATTATCATTACTTTGCAACCTTGGTACAGAGTTCGACTGAGTGTAGGGTCAGTCAATTGATCAAGCAGGATCAAACTAGATGTTTGCCTAGCTGTTTGCCTAGTTAGGTAAGTATGACGATGTAGATCGTGAAAAATGGAGTGCGGGGAAGTGGAGACTCCATGAAAGGAAACGCTCGCCGACTTTCCACTTCTGAGAGTATGCACCTCTACAGCGGTGTAGAACATAATTAGCAGGGTACATATATAACATACAGCTCCAATCCAACTAACCTCGATCATCTCAGGAATTTATCTCATTTTCCTTCTATTTACAAGACCCAAACCCCTTCAATCAAATCGCAACATGTCCGAGAAGCTCCAGGTAGCTGTTGTAGGCATTGGTCGCATGGGTAAATCCCCTAACCTCTTCAATTGAAGGCATCCCAGTATCTATGGTTAAGCCCTGACTTGTTTCCTCTAGGAATGCGCCACGCCCGCCATTTTGCAACCCTCACTCCTCGTGCCGAGCTTGTTGCCGTCTGCTCGCCCGTGCAGGCGGAGTTGGACGCTGCAAAGAAAGAGTTCGGGGTCCGCACCTACACCGACTATGACCAGATGCTCCAACAGGAAGAGAAGCTGCAAGCTATTGTGGTTGCCAGTATCACGACCGTGCACGCTGAACAGGCTATCAAGGCTATCGAGCGTGGACTTCACGTTCTCTGCGAGAAACCTATTAGTACAAGTATTGAGATTGTAAGTAGCACACATACACGCAATTCCAAGGTTCCATGTCAGCCTACATTAAGGTTAAAGAGGAGGCTAACCAATTTCCATAATAGTCCCAATCCGTCGTTGACGCCTACAAAACCTCCATCAAGAAGTATCCCAACCAGAAAGTCATCTGCGGCTTCTCGCGTCGCTTCGATGCATCCTACCGCGATGCACACAAGCGCACGGCGGCAGGTGACATAGGTACACCTTCTGTGTTCCGATCTCAGACCTGCGACAAGCTCGATCCGAGTGGATTTTTCGTTGCGTACGCCGAGTTCTCGGGTGGAATCTTCGTTGACTGCTCTATTCACGATATCGACCTTGCATTGTGGTTCTTTGGGGATAATAGCAAGGTTAAGAGCGTTGCTGCTATTGGTATCACTGCTGTGCAATCTGACTTGCGGAAACATAATGATCGGGATAATGCTTTGGGCATTATTGAGTTCTATGTGAGCATACACTCCCTTTTCGTTTCGTTTTACCACTTTGTTGCCTATTTATTCAGTCTGGATTTTGGAACCAACTAATCATATCATAGGGAGGCAAAATCGCCCAACTTTACTGCTCTCGCATGATGGCTGCCGGCCAAGAAGACTGCACCGAAATCTTCGGTACAAATGGCAAGATTGCTGTCAATACCCAGCCTCAGTTAAACCTGGTAAACCTGTACGAGCCGACCGGTGTCCGACGTGAGATCCCTGCAGACTACTACGGTCGATTCCGAGAGGCGTTTATCACAGAGGCGAATGAGTTCACGGCTTCTTGCTTAGACAACACTGCGCCGCCGCTGGAATTGGATTCAGCTGTCAGGGCTGTTAGAATTGGATGTGCGTTGCAGGAGGCGCTGATTACTGGCAAGAAGATCGAGTTTGAGGAGAGTGGAAAACGGATTGAAGCTGCCAAACTGTAGATTCTATCTATCCTTTTGTGACGCTCACTTTACCTTGTCGTGATGGAAGTTCGGTTTTTGAGTCGACATTACTAGACAGCCTTGAGGCAGAATGATGTTCTATCGTTTCATGATGTCTCTCTAAGTCACATCTTTAGTAATGAGTAGTAGTGCTGATAAAAGCATTACTCTACACTCCTTAATCCATACCCACTACGTTGCATAAGACTAGAGAGATGCCGAAGCGCTGCAATTGACTAGCTGATAGAGAGCCAAATGCTCCAAGAGAATAACAGTAAGGGAAATAAAATTCAACGACAAAATGAGCGGGTAATAGGGCACACAGAAAAAGGCGACAAGAACAAGATATGGCGTAGCAAAAAGTACATCACAAGAAGAGAAATAAGGTCTTCAGGCGACCCCCGCGGATCGTATTATCAAAACCATTCTTTTTGTTGCGATGTATCGGCCCATCCAGTGGAAGATAAAAAATGGGAGCAGCGTTAGGTCAAGTAAGTGAGTGTGATAGAGCGACAATAATGAAAATCGGGCGAGGGATATCGGATCGGAATCAAAGTCGGAATCAACGGCCGTCAACGGCAAACGCAAACTTAACGAAGCGAGAAACCCTTGCGTTTGGGTTCCTTCTCGATAGGACGACCACTCTCGAGGCGGGATTTCTTCTCCTCCAGCTCCTGGCGTTGTCGGTCTAGCTGATCCTTCATCTCGCGATGCCGGGCGTAAAGTTCGTCTTCGCTTTGCTTGAGCTTGCTTTCCTTCTCGGAAACCTTTTGTTGGAAGACCATCTTCATTTCCACCTCCATCTTTGAAAGCTTTTGTTCGTGCAAAGCACGCTCCTCCTCCTGCTTGACGGCAGGGTTGACCTCCTTGAACACGCTGGGGTCCTGGGCGACACCCATAAGGGTGAGCTTGTCTGAGCGGTAGTTCTCGTACAAGAAGTTGTTGGTGTGCTCCTTGAGCTCCTCCATATGGGTGCGAATAAGCATCTGGCGCAGCTTCACAAAGTCGCAGTGGTCTTCGTTGTCGACCTCGATAGTACCCCAGGGGTAGCTACGGCCACGCACGCGACGGCCATCCGGCGCATTAACCTCCGAGTTAGCACCAACAACGGCGAAAGGAACCTTGGACATAATCTCCTGGTTCTCAGCGATGGTCTCCTCGTCGTCGAGCTCGTAGCGAGGGCCCTCGAAGATCTGGATGGAGTGGTGCTCGATATCGGAAAGGATCTAGTGAGAAGGATGTCAGAAACCAAACTATCGAAAATCAAACCCTCAGGAATCTCAAAAAACCTACACGCTGCTTGAAATTGGCCACTTCCTCGTCAGTCAAGGTATCAGCCTTGGCGATAACGGGAATCAGGTTGACCTTGGTGTGCAGGCGGCGCATCACCTCGATGTCCAGGGGCTTCAGGGAATGCCCAGTAGGCTGGATGAAGTAAACACAGGCGTGGATGCGGTTGTCGACAATGTTGCTACGGTTGACCTTGTTCTCGGCCTCAAGGTAGGTGTCGAAGCGCTGCTCAATGTTCTCGACAATAGGGCGCCACGAATCATCGTTGTTGACAAAGTCACCGAATCCGGGGGTGTCAACCACAGTCAAGCGGAGGCGGACACCATTCTCCTCAATATCGGCGCTCATGGACTGAATGGACACGGTCTTAGGAATGATATCGGCATTGGGTCCAGGGCGCTCCTTCGGGGGTAAAGGGAGGTGTTGAAGAGGGTATTCACGAGTGTCGATTTTCCGAGGCCAGATTCACCTTGGATCGCAAAATCAGTCACTCTGTCTGCTTAGAGGTAATTGAGTGTTTGGGTTATTTTGCCTACCAACAACCATAACATTGAAGTTGAAACCCTTGCGGACACTCTTGCGGTGCCACTGGTTAGGTAGGTTTGCGAATCCAACGTATCCGGTGAGCTTGCGGCGAACGACGTTCTTCATATCAGAAGCGGCCTGGGCGGCAGCCTTGGGGTCGCGAGAGGTAACGGTCTGAGCGATGCCGGAGCCCATAGGGTTGCTGCGCTCAACGATAGGCGACTCGGTGCTGGCGGGCAAGGCAAATTCGCCTGACACCTCAGGGGAGGTAGAAGGTGAAGCTAGTTGAATCAATCAGTGTCCGTTTCCAACGCGCAATTTGCTATTACCCAACAAATTGCCCGTGCTGGCGATGGGCAGTTCAAGTTCGAAAGGACAGCTTACACATGGCGAATGTCTCGGGTTGAAATTAGTGAAGGAGTTAGGAACGGATAGTAGTCGAAAATCCCCTGGAAGACAAGATTGAATTAGAATCTCTGTGCTCAAAGTTTAGAGTGGGTTCCACTGGGAGAGTGGGCAAAGCAAAAATATTCAAAGGGGGGAAAGATCGGAAGTGATGGGGGAATATTCATACCTGAAATAGCAGAAAAGGGGGGAAGCGAGATAAAATGAAACACCAATTCCTAAGCGAGTGACCGAGAAGAACTTCAAGCGGAGGCTTAAGAAGAACAAAAGAGAAGGAAACGAGAGGAGGGTGATGGGGGAAGGAAGAAGAGTGAACTACTAAGGTAAGAAGAAAGGGGGGCGAGGTTAGTAGAGAAGTGGGTGATCGACCTGTGAGAGACCACCAAAGTCTGGATTCATCACTTCTACTACATTTGATCACTACATTCTTCGGAGTATTTTATCCTCGTCTCGTTATTTTAAATTACACTAATATAATATGATATCGCACCTTCTCGTCACAATTGCCTGATGTTGAATGGAATGCAGCCCGCTATTACTATAACTACCTGATTACATGAAGATCCGGAGTATTGGCTGATACATACCGGGCTCAACGACCCAATGAGGGACTGAAAAAGACAATAATACGTTCTCATGCTTTGGGGATTTCAATGGCCCTAATGCGAACCCCCAAGTTTGCATTACCCCTGGGTACTGCCTCGACGAAATGCGCAAACACGTAAACAACGGCCAGTATCCTCATTCTCCAGGATCAGGGGTTGATGGAGATTGGATCACGTGAGCTCCACTGGGTGGGTCTTTAAATAGCAGTACAAAGTACGGAGTACGGAGTATCAACATTCTTTAATTACGGAGTACTACGGAGTTATGGACATGGACATCTCTGGGGAACAATGTCTTTTTCATTGCACAACAGTCATATCAGACTGGAAATAAGAGAAATTGCATGTCTATTTGCTGACCTTGGTCTTCTTCACTGGTCGAGAATCTCCTCCGTCCGATTTGCCGTCGTCAGCGTCGTCGGCATCAGCCATCTCAGCATCACTATCACTGCCACTACTCTCATGGTCCTCGTCATATTCCTCTGCAGGATCAGAGTCAGAGGATGCGTTAAAGTCCTCATCCGGTGACTCGTCGTCTTCATCCGCAGAGCCGCGGTCAGCTCGTACAGCCTCATCGTCGCTCGATTCCATCAGAACATCATTATCAAGCGCAGCCTTCAGGATGCCGGATGTGTCATCAGACATCTCATTCTTAATACGGATACCCTTGGTCTTGAAGAAGTCCTCAAGGGGTTTTTGCTCCTCACTAAATCAAGTTAGAGCTAGACTAGGATTAAAGGATTGAATCACTTACCGGTTAATGTTGCTGAATTGGTGCTCACCACTGCCCCCCTTCAAGGTGACAGTAATATCAAATGTCCGGCTGGCCGAGACGGCACCTCCAACACGCGACATTGTGACCACCGCAACGTTCTCCATTTGGATGTAGGTGGCAGGCTTCGGAACGAAGATGAGACTCTTGTCAAGGAAATAGAGCAGACCCTCGCTGGCCTTGATGGAACACTTGACACCGTGATGACCGTGGTGACTCACAAAGTCCTTAGACGGCATGATTACCTTCTTACCGGAAAGTCCACGGAAAATCTTGGTCACCACCTGGTGGATCGGCTCCTCGTAGTGTGGTTGCAGCTTGTCCTTATACTGGGTAGTCAACAAATCCCTACAGCGGGTGTCAGTAAATTCATAATCGATATCAAGAAACCAAATAACTGACTCTGTCATATTGAGCTCAAGACTGATCTCCTCGTCCAGCTTCAACTGCATAACCAAGAATGGGTATCGGGTCTGACCCTGGCGCAGAGGAGGGTCCAGACCCAGTACAATGAGGGTATGGGTATCGTCATTCTTAGGGAGCAAGAAGAACTTTTTGATAGCGGAATATTGAATCTTGTAGTCGTAGGTTTTTCCACGAAGACGGAAGGATGATTCGTACATATCGATATCGAAACGACCTCTGAGAATTGTGTTAGTAAATAAACCAAAGGCGCTAGTAGAGAGAGGGCCAACAAACCTGGGAGTAAGGTGAAGAATATCGAGGAAGGTAGCAAAGGTATCGCCGGCCACATCTCCAATTTCGGCCCGAGTCATAAGTGTCTCATAAAACAAGTTGGCAGCGTTCTGCTCAGCCACTTCCTCCTCGTTGTCATCTTCGCCGTCGGCATCATCGGTCTTCTCCTTAGCAGTAGTACCAGGAATGTAAAATCGCATCTCAACCAACTCATCGCGACCCGCAGCGGCTTTCCGACCCCGGTTCTTAGTGCTCCCTGCAGGTTGTCCCTTGGAGTCTCCGCCAGTAGCAAACTCCACCGCCACTTCATTCTTTCCTGCCAAGTTGGTGTTGGAGATTTCCGAGTACGGAATGTCAAAGGCAGGTCGGTTCTGGACGTTGAAAGCTAGCTCTGCCTTGGTGAATTCTGCCTTTCCCCAGTTCCATCCTCGCAAAGCGTGCTCGCGGGTCTCAACGTTGATGCCGTACCAGAGTTTGAAGGCTTTGGTCAATCGCTCGAGGTCCTAAATTGGCGAAAAAAAAAAACAAAATTCGTGAGCCAAAAAGGTCAATGCTGCGTTGATTTATGATACACGTACCTCTGTTTCAAACCCATCAAGCTGAATCACACCCGCCGAACGCGACAGAATCTTCAACTCAAACCCTTTAGAGGCTCGACTCCACTGGGCACCAGTGATGTTGCTGCTATCCAATGTGAAAGTATCACCGCCACCCGAAGGGCGCCAGCCCAGACCACTTTCAGCCAGTCTGCATTTTCCGGGTTCCTTAGAAATGTCAAGATGGATGTTGTCAAAGCTCTCCCTGGACAGTAGTCAGTAGCTGGATAAATTGCAAGATGGGCACATATATTACATGATGGAGAATCTTTTATTTTAATATTTCAGCTTCAAAAACAAAAAAAAAATAGCAGGCGAAGATTGACGGGTTGTGAGATGTAGATTTGAGGAGGTTGAAGCTTTAAGATTTCGCGTCGCGCAGAACAGTCGGGAGCACTTTCTCCCAAAGCAGTTTAGCTTGATGCCTAATATATATGGTTACAAGTTTGTTCTCCACCTTTATTTTTATCATTACCTCAAGTTTCCTAAAGTAATCTATTTTGACCATTTACTACCTAGGTTTCATAAGGCTAATTTCAGCCTGGAATTTCCAAGTAAGTAGGTTTGTATATCTGCTGCCCAGGTAGTATGTGGCAGATTACCTAGGTAGGTACCTAGATATATATAAACATCTATCCTGGACCATTCATAAACTATGCCGGCGGTCTATACGAGATGGGACCTTTCGAGGCTGGAAGTGAAAGTGAACTGTGAGATACACAGCCCTGAAGTTGGCACCCGCGGACTGAACTCTCCAGGTCCATTACCCCCGAGGCATTTGAGCCTGTTGTCAGATAAATCTGGCTACCGAGATGGTTGTTACTGCTTAGGATGAAAGAAGTTTGGAAGAAGCTCGTTTTAGTTGACCTGAAACCCCTTATAAAAGCTGGAAAAGGCCTTCTATCGATCTATGAGGTTGGCATACACAGTAGTATGTTCTTAGAACCTTGGAACCCCAGTAGTGAACGTTGAGGAACACTTGAAAGAGTTGTGGATGAATATTTGTCATCCTGATGGATACCCATTCCAAGGTTGTCCAATATACTTGGGCAGATATAAAGTAGAATTATAGATACCCCCAGGTTCTTTCGGTCTCCTAAGCAAATGGTTCTCTGTGGTGGGCTAGACGGAAGCTACCGTTAATTTCAATATGAACTGCAGCTGATGACTGCAGGATGATATCTTTATCGATACAAATTGTCAGGCCAAGGCTCTTATGCAGTCAATACATTCGTATGAAGCATCAGACTTGTAAATTGAAAGTCCGCTTTTGCTTGTCATGTTCAGCAGAAGACCCGCGTCTCCCATTGTGGGCCTGCGACGTCCACGAGTCCGTAATTAAAGAATATTGGATGCGGGGCCGGATCATGTTCGTTTCATCCACTTAGTATCGGAGCTAACGGATGTAAAGAAGATTGAGACTGTAGTCAGATTGACATCATGCCTTCTGATATCAGATCCCCAGTTTATTAACCTGTTGCATGATTATGGGGGCTGTGCGCCACGACCTCAAAACGCCCAAGTCCAAAGCCGATCGTGTCAGAGTATGGAGTGTATATGTAGATCTTCATATAACTGAAGATCAAAGTGATGTTCTAAGGTTGACGAGATAGAACGTTTCGACTTGGATCCAAGGAGGGTTCTGATCAAAGACACAGGTCAATGAGTATTTCTTTGTACGTCGTATGCCGTGTTAGGTATCTTTGCGTCGTTAGTGATTTCTTTAGAATACAGAAACAGACCCACCACGGAAGGCTTTTAGTTTTGATACAGTATTATTGTAGTGGGTCCCGGGGCAAACGGGCTGTAATTTATGTAATATATTGTATTTTAAGTACTAAGCGTAATGTTATTATTTTCCCCTTCCCGCCCCTGTTCTGGCTTCATTCCACCTTCTCACTTCATTCGTTGATTTTTCCAGTTTTTCTCGTGTTTTCTTTTGGGAGGATTGGGTCTTGATATGCGTCTCACATTCTTTTGCATTTAGAACCTTCCATGCCACACTCACTACTTTCCTTTTTCAAGTTGTCTTTCTTCACTCATACACTCTCTTAACCTTCCTTGACCTCCTCCCTATTAGAGCCTCTTTTTGATTGTCGTCGCACCCGAAACAATGAGGGTTTCTTCATTGTTGGGGTCCGCGGCGGCTGGCATGTCTATGCTTTCTGTCTTGCATGTACAAGCCTTGACTTTTGATGCTATTTCAATCCCAGACCTGGATCTCTCTTCTCTGGGTCGAGTTGCTATCACTGGTGATTTTAATGGCGTCTCCCTTTACCAGTATGAGGGGCAAACTGAAATCACCAAGCGCGATGGTGCCTCCATTCTAACCCCCCTACCTAATGGCATTTTGACAAATCTATCCTCCGCCGACGCGCAGATCCGATCCATGTGCTCCTTTACGAAGAAGGATGGAACTTTCGCGGGCATTTTTGTTGGTGGTAATTTCACGACTCTTGGCGGTGTTGACTCACGCGGCGCCGCTCTTTTCAACCCAAATTCCAGCGTGGTAACGGCCTTGGACGGACTGAATGGTTCGGTGTCGACCGTGTTATGCGACCAGGATACAAATCGTGTCTACGTGGGTGGAAACTTCTCATATGGCAACAACACCAACGCCGTCGCATGGACCCCCGACAATGGTTGGACAGATCTTTCGTTCAAGGGACTCAACGGGCCGGTGGACTCGATCTTGAAGGCGGAGAATGGCCACATCATCTTTGGAGGATCTTTCAGTGGACTCGGAAACTCCACCAACTCCACTTCTAACTCTACATCCACAAAGAACCGACAGACTCTCAATTTGCAGAATGCCACCATATCTTCCGATGCACTATCCTCCTTAAGTGGCTACGAGGACCCCAAGAATATCATCTGTTCGACTAGCGGCAAGGCGGCCGAGGGCAAAACATGGTTACTTGAAGATTATGCCCCTGGATTCTGGAGGGCAGACTTTGGATTTGATTTTTACCCCACAGTTGTCCGCCTCTACAACACCCACTTGGATGGACGCGGTACCAAGACATTTTCTTTCAAGGCTCTCCCGGATGATGGCATCATGAATTTGACCTATACGGATGGCTCAGGGAATAAAATGGCTTGCGATCAATCTTGCACGCTTTCTAACAGCACAACAGAGAAGTACCGTGACTTTACCCTAGTCAACCCTGTCGGAATGAAAGGATTTGAAATCAATATTCACGATTACTACGGCCTGGGCGCTGGCCTGAACGGAATTGAAGTTTTCCAGGATCGGATCATGGCCTATGCAATCGACGAGTACAATGAACCTACTTGCGCTGGAATCAAATATCCTTCCCAGTCGACACGGACTGGCACCTGGACCGTCAAGTCTGAGACCTATATGTCTGCGCAAGTGACTGATTCAAATTCTGATGACATTTCCACCGTTTTTGAACCCGATGTCAACGAATCTGGCAATTACACTATTCTTCTGTACACCCCCGGTTGTACTCAGGATGATACGTGTGACTCCCGCGGCCAGGTCAACGTCACTGTCACCGCCATAAGTGATACCGATACCGAGTATTCGAACCCATCGTCAACAACTATTTCCCAGACGAACGAGGACGACAAATACGACCCAGTGTACACTGGGTATGTTGATGCCAGCAGTGGCTCATTCCGACCCCGCGTTACCCTCAGACCCATCTCCGGTCAGGGTGATATTACTGTTGTTGCCTGGAGTGTTCAATTCCAGCTGCTCTCCAATTCTACATCGTCAGAATCTTCATCGTCGTCATCTTCGAACTCGACAGGAAAATTGAACGGACTGTATGACTATGACCCGACCTCTAAGACTACCGCCAATGTCGGCAAGTCAGCTATCAACAAGGCTGGTAAATCACTTAGCACAGATGCCTTGGTCACGAGTTTGGCTGAGGAGAGTGGCGTGATCTATGTTGGTGGTGCTTTTTCTGACAAGGACATCCATAACATTATGTCCATCACCGACAGCAATGCGACCGCATTATCAGGTGGTGGCCTGAATGCGGGAGTACAAGCCATGACTATACTTGACAGTACCTTGTATGTCGGAGGCAATTTCACAGACACATCCGATGGTGGCTCCGACGGCCTTTATTACATTGCCTCCTACTCATCCTCTTCGAAGGAGTGGTCGGCTTTGGGTGAGGGTTTGAACGGCCCAGTTGACACGATTTATCCTATCCAGTTGAATGTGTCGTCTGAGGTCAATGGAACTACGATTGCTGTAAGCGGTCGTTTTGACCAAATTCGTGCTTTTGGCAGCAACTCCGCTATTTATGTCCCTGGCTTCGCTATTTGGCTGCCTTCCAATAAGACCTGGCTCCAGAGTCTCAATGTCACTCAGATGGAATTTGCCGGTCAGCTATCAGCAGTGACTACTTTTAACGATACATCCATTCTTGCAGGCAGCTTGTCTACGGCTGGACTCACTGCCTCAGATGCACTGTGGCTGCAGAACCCCTCTGACGATTTGAGCGTGCTTCCCTTGTCGATGAATATTAACACTACTGAATCGCTTCTTGGACTGGTTACTGGTACATATGACACCGATTCTAGTCGCAATTTCACCATCTTTGGTGGCCAGTTCAATGCCAAGAGCAGCAATGGGTCAACCATATCCACCATTGCCTTCCTGAACGGCACTGACGGCAAGGTTTCCGGTCTGCCTCAAGGCCTGGATAGCAACTCTACGGTTATTACGATGCTGGCGTACAATGACACACTCTTTGCCGGGGGAAACATCACTGGAACTGTTGGTGGGTCTAGTGTGAATGGTTTCGTGACATACAACTTGACTACCGAGGAGTTTACCAAGACCCAGCCTTGGCGGCTTCATGGTGACAATGTCACAGTTAACGCCATTGCTCGTCAACCTGACTCATCGAATATCTACATTGGAGGTAGCTTTGATTCAGCTGGTTCACTTCCTTGCGACACTGTCTGTGCTTTGGATTCAACTTCTGCTTCATGGAGTCAGCCCGGTGTGACAATCAGCGGCACTGTCCTAGCCCTCAGCTGGGCAAGCTCTACAACTCTGTATGCCGCCGGAGATCTCGATGTTTCCGGTAACAGCACTGTTGTTGCTACATACGATACAAAGTCCCTGGCTTGGACTGCTCTTCCCGGCGCATCCAAGTCCGCAATGCCTGGTTCTATTGCCGCGTTTACTCCTGCTAGCCAGGACAATTCCCAATTCTGGGTTGCCGGTACAGCGAGCAATGGCTCAGCTTTCTTTTTAAAATACGAGGGCTCCTCGTTCAGTTCACCGGGCAATATGTTCTCCGAAGGTACTGTCATTCGTGGTTTGGAGATCCTCCCCATCAAGGATGATCATTCTTCGGTCTCCCTTTTGAACAACGACCAGAGCCTATTGATCATGGGCCAGTTGATCATCCCGAACTTTGGAAATGCGTCTGCAGCGCTCTACAACGGCACTGCAGTCACACCGTTTATCCTTTCTTCCAAATCAAATGGCCAGGCTGGAAGCATGTCCCAGTTGTTTACAGAGGGCCAGAACCCATACAGCAGCAAAAGTGAGTTTCTCTATTGTCGTTAATTCCTGTCGAGTCTTGTTAACCTGAAATTAGCGAAACATCATTCAAATGGCATTGTGGTCCTGGTAGCCTTCTGCTGTGCACTCGGCTGTGTCTTTGTCATTGTCGCTGCCGGTATCGTCATGAACAAGATCCAGCGTCGTCGCCAGGGTTATAGCGCTGCTCCTCAAACGTTTGGCACCGACCGACCGACCGATATGCAGCGTGTGCCCCCCGAATATCTGTTTAATTCTTTAGGACACGCCCATCCGGGTGCTCCTACCATCTAATAACACCACTTTTCTCGACTCTCTCCTGCACAAAACTCTTATCCCCCGTGTGATACTTCTTTTTTCTTCTTTCTTGAGCCGTGCCGCTTATACCCCTTCTTGTTGTAACTTCTAATGTTTGATTTGCTGGCCCATATCCTGTTTCGCGCTGGTCATTCCCGCGACGTTTGTTTGACTTATTTTGAGGAGTCTGATATTGTCGTTATCAAATCTACCTTTTCCCTCAAATGGCTTCATATGACCTGTATCTATTAGCGAACACGTCCTGTGGATGTCAATAATATTTTTTTTATCTTAAGATATACGTACTGTGTGCGTTATAAATAATTTAGCTAGTATTTTAACAACTTCTAGTAGTGATATAAATAGAAGTTGGGAGTAACGTGACTAATTGATAAAAGTGGCATGATCTGCTAAATGATGAACATTGAAAATACAAGCCGTGGTTTAAATGGTTCGCCAATTCCTATGTCCTATGCGCCTGAAATTCTAAATGTAAACTGAAAGCCTGGAAAAACTGATATGAATAAGATTGAGAGAAGAAACAAGAAGAGACAAGTGTGGGGGCCATAACTTCTGCCCCCCGGTCACCTGCTTTTGTCCCCGCAAACTCCAGATTTTCGATTTCGGTTTTCTTCCCGGTTCCACTGATGTTCGCCCGGCATGCGCTCTCGAACTGGCTGGTAAGCATAAGTACTGTAGTGAACGGCTAATGCTAAAAATGATTATAGCTTGACATGCCGTACTCGGAAGCTCAAATGTACCTCATCGTCGCACTTCCATCCCTTCCCAGCTAACTTAACTCTACAGGTGATGAGCAAAAGCCTCAATGCTCACAATGTCGCAAAGGCGGTCGAGAATGCCGTCCTAGTGAGGGAATCGTCTTTCGCCATCAGCAGAACGCATCTATGAATAATGAACTCGGAGAACCACCTGAGGGTCGAGGGAATCTCAAAGGCTTCTATTCATACAAGAACACGTTCGATAAAGATAGCGTTTGGCTCGATGTACCAGAGCGAGGTACGATAACCAGAGACACTAGTTTTGAGGGAGCCATATGTTGATCGATTCAAAGTCGTTTTCGTTGATAATTCCGACCCTTACGTCGATGATCTCGAGGCCTCCCTGGCTGAATCGAGTGCAATGGCTCTGGCCCAAGCGCAGTCGCAAAGATGGAGTAGTGGATCTGGATCGAGGGCAAGCGATACAGATTCACATAGTATGGACGCCATGTCGACGGTCGTAACCCATGATCGACTTCCATTCTCTCCCTTAGACCACCCCTCCGTCTCCGATAGTGTCTCGTATCCTTCTCCGAACCGACCGCGCAGCAGTGCCATGCCCCCTCCGAGTTCGCCTTCAATAGCTCTCTCAGCAAACAGCAATAACACCAATATTAACTTTCTCCTTAACCCGTCTCAGTCGATATCACCGCCGGTCGACCCCATTATGCAGACATCTAGTCAGAGGCGTACATCACAACCCCCAAGGCATGCTCATGCTCTCTCACGAGGCTCAATAGATCACAAGGTGGATACGAAACCTGAAACAGACTTTGAAGTAGCTTTTCTTCTGCGACATTATTCCAAAGGGCCGGGGCTGTGGTATGATACCCCCACTGTACCACCGTGTGGAATTGGTAAATAACTGTTTTTCTTCTTCTTTTTCAGGATGGACTTGTTCGACGAGGGGACTTATTTTGCTTCAAATGTTCCCGTGAGAGCAATTTCAAATCCCCTTCTCAAATACGCCGCCTGCGCATATGCTGCAAAACAATTGGGTCGAGTCAGGGATGCCCGGGCTAAGATGGGTGAATGCTCGCGACAGGCCATGATGGAGGTATGGCCTGATAAGGATACTAACTTTATGTGGGTGGGGGCCAAGTATTATGAAAAGGCCATTCAGTTGTTGATGAAGCAGCTGCAGCCCGACGCAGAAGGCCCACCGCCATTAAGCACACCGGAGGCTTTTGGTCAGTGGCAGGCAGCTGAACTTTGCGAAGATGGGCAGACTCATAAGCGCCGGAGACGCTTATCAAATAGTAGACTTTCACGTGGTGTGCATTCAGATGAGGTACTGGCTGCAACCGCTATCTTGTCAGTATATGAATTTCTGGATGCAACGGATCCTGCATGGAACCGACACCTGAGCGGCGTCAAGGGTTTGCTCGACGTCGCTGAGGTCGGCATTATGCCGCTGGAGTCGCGATCCTCGGACGGGGACAGCCCCTATCATTTAATAAATAAGTCTCGTCTGTCCAAGGCGCGAAGAGCAGCATTTTGGAACTTTGCTCGCCAGGATTACCTAGCTGCTTGTGAGTGCATTAGTTCTGGTTTTGTGGGCCATTTTCACTGACAAAATCCGCAGTCATTAATGAATGCCACACAAGGCTGAATACTGATGATCTGATCCTTTGGACGGAAGCTGGCCTGCATCTAGACAGCATGGGTTTTGTGCGTCCTAGCAACACTACAACCCCAGGGTCTGAGAGCGAAGATAATATGAAAGAGGATCAGATCTGCAATTCGCTGGTCTGGATTCTGTCCAAAATAGTCAATTATATTAATTCGAGCGAAGGCCTGAGCCTGAACGACGGTCAGTCTATCGATAACGGGCCCATGAGTGTTTCGCAACAAATGCTTTTGGAGCGATGGTATCGTCTCGAAGCCGAATTAGACACATGGTACAGTGGATTGCCAGACACATTCCGACCCAGTGCCCGAATTGGACCATCGTATCTCCCGCACTGCAAAGAAGCTAAGGACCTAGCGACACTGCAGGAAATATGGCACAGTATGCCCATGTGCGCATCAAGCATGCAACATTACCACATGGCGCGTATTCTGCTCCTCATCAACAAACCTGTCGACTCGACAAAAAGTCGCAGCACAATAACTCTGCGACTTCAATCGTACCGCTCAATCGAGGTTGAGATTGGCGCTCACAGTCGCGAAATCGTTGGCATTGCGCTTTCTCGCCCGGATGGAAGTGTCCGGATTAATTCACTGCAGCCGTTGTTTGTTAGTGGGCAGTGTTTGAGTGACCCGCGCGAACGTCGCGTTACAATTTTCCTTTTGCGTGATATCGAGTCGGACCTTGGCTGGGCCACCGAGTATCGGGTTCAGCAGCTGCTCAAGGAGTGGGATTGGGATGAGAGCTTTCTTCATTCGATAGAGACCTGATAAGCTATTACGCTGATATAATAATGATATTTGTCACTCCAAGCATATTCGTATTTTGCAGAGTACAATGCAACCTTGGAAAATAGTACAACGGAGAATCATCGACATTTAACGTCGACATTAGCCAACTAGAGTATTGGCGAGCCGAGGAAACTTAGAATGTCTCTGATCTGAATCTGCCTGTAGACATGGCAGAGGCCGAATGCCCCAGGACATTGAAATAAGGAAAATGCAAAGGAGAGCCATCAGAGCTCGATAATGAGGTGGAAGTAGATATAACGTTGGAATAACGTTGGAAAAGGGGAACCACCTGATTTTAAGGCGAGAAGAGTTTAAATAGAACTAAAACGACCCTCTTCAATATTTCCTTAATGAGAATTCCCAACTTGATTAACTTTTACAGGGTCTCGGTGGAGTTTCCTTGCATTGAATGTTTCCGGCAAGTCTTGATCTGCGGTCCCAACTCGCTTAGCGATGGTTACCCTAAAGGTTTAGAGATCTTCTGTCTTCGCCTAGATAATGTGCATAATATTTTCAGCTAGATATCATTAAACTACATAGTGATAACGATCATAATTCAACCAAGTCACCGGCCGGTCTTGACTCTTCCCGCCCCCACTAAACGGGATCTTCATACTGTGGCAGGTTATCCGAAATAGCCCCGCATGAAGACCGAATATTCGGGCTAACAAACAGGCAATCCGGTGAATTATCATAAGGAAGAGAGAAGGTACGGCGATGTTCTGAGACCCCGAACCTCTGAAATATGGACAGCTCGGTATTTGCCCTGGTCATTGACAGGGACGTTAACGTTGGGACGAAACGTGCAGACGGGAAGTGTCCGTGGATCACGATAGACCCGTTTATTAGCTAAATAGTTATCCAAGCTACTGTAGTAAAACTGAACTCCATCTCCGCCTTGAGTGCACATACATAGCATTCGTGTCCGTGTTCTCTGGCGCATGGATATCTGCGGATTTCGTATTCGACCAGTTGAGTGCCAGTGAGTGCCGGCCAAATGAGACATAAGAAGTCAAGGTTCATGGTTGGAGGAGCTCACATTTCAACACGAAAGCCATGTCCTATGGACCACCTACTGCATGGATGCTCAGCTTCAGCCCTTGATGGCTGGCTGGCGGAAATAATATGGTTTATCAAGTGTGACGAGTGTTGCACGATAGCCTATGTCACTTAAAGTGATACACAATGACATATCACGTTATTGACCCCTCGTTCTGATCCAAGCTGAGCAGCTAAAGTACGTAGTTGAGGGGCTGACAAAAGGACCCGATATCGCGATGTTGATAGGTACTTGTTTTCATAACCCCGCTGACCGGGATACCAGTAGAAAATTTCAAAATCGAGCGAACTAGAGCCTGTTCCATCTGTTCAATCAGATATCTAGATTGTTTAAAATGCCTGTTGGAATTGCAATTGGCTCCATAATGTGGCGAATAGCGGCAAAGATCACAGCTGAGGTTGAGACATCAATGGTGATTGGGCACCTTTGGCGCAGGATTTACTGCAAAGACCATGCACTCTTCGCACCGACTACGGGGTAGTCAAGACAGTAGTCGATTTGAATGACTTAGGACCGAAGGTCGAATAAGCGGGTATTCAGGGGCTCAGGGGTGGAAGGTGCATCTTATCCGCGTAGCTAAACAGGTACCTTTGCATAGTCGGCTACTATGATCATACAATTGACATGTATCCAAAATCTCTCCGAATCGGGGAGGCCCAGAGCTGCGGGACAGGCAGCAGGATCAAATTAAAAACGGGGTGGCGTTCCAAAAAAAAGTACAAGCTAAATCCACCTTGGTATCATACTTTCGTTACCCGGCCAGCTGGTATAGTTATTCAATCTAATGCACCTAAGTATGAACTGAGTCTAGAAAGAATTGACAGCTCTTGACAGGTCATTTATAAATGGACTTACGATGTCCTTTAGTTAGACATACTGAAACTGGATAACAAGGAAGCTTACGTAGATGGGGTGCAAAGTAGAAAAAATGAAGATCTTAACCCCCCTGAGCCATCAACGCCCATCTAAATTCCACTTTTTTTTCTTTTCTTTTTATAATCCTGACAAAACAGTTCCAGACCAAACCAAGCCCCACTAGGTATAATCCATTGCTTTTAGTGCTGGGTGCGACATGCTTGATCCAATTACAGACAGCGCTGTACATGTGCTCATGGGCCGTGAACTGACCAACTACAGACCCCTAGTTAATCCACTAATACAATGTCCACTTGGGTTCGAGCACTGGAGTGCATGTAGTACTATCAAGTTTACTCATAGTCTTCTTATTTTTATATCGGTCATACCCAGCGCCTGCCACTGGATTTTTCTTTGCCCTACTTTCTCCGTTAAATTAAATCTCTCTTTCTCTTAGAGATGAGGATATGCCGCATTTGTTCATAACCTTTTCATCATGGCCATCTTAAAAGGAGAATGTCCTAGTCCCTTTTTACAAGCTTCCCTGTTCCCAGAGGTTGGTGGATGTATGTGTTTACGTTGCTACTTCTTGAACCTTGGAACTCCCCATTGACCTCCTTCTATAGACATCGACGGGAGATACTGCGCAGAACTCTCTACCAATCTCACATGCTGCATCCCATGTCCTCTTGCTGACTGGAGATATCCCAACGGTCAGTCAGTGGCCAGTGGCCAGTGGCCCACATTGGACTCAAACTAACAAACATCTTTACAGATACCTCGGCAAAAGCCAATATCGCGGGTTGGATTAGTGTCGCCCTACTACCTCTTTGTATCTTCCTTCTGACCTCATACGCCGTTCTTCCTGCAAAATGGACGAACCGTCACTATCTAAGTACATGCATTACTTTGGGCATCTTCTGCATGGAGGTAAGTCAAGTAGAACGCAATATGAGGAGCCATCGCTAACAGATCCGAAGATTGCATTCATTATCCCCCTCGGCGCAAAACCTGACCTATGCTATAATGAAATCACACCGAACGATATGTACTCCAATCTCTCCTGCGCTTTCTCGGGATCTCTATTACTATTCGGTGGATGGATGGTGTGCATGTGGAGTATGTCTTCAAACTATCAAGGATAACAACAGGGCCACTGACATATTGATAGGTTTCATCCGAACGATCGCGTTTCACCTGCAGGTGTGCTGGGAAGTCGTCTTAGGACGAAAATTTATGTGGGGAGCTTTCGTTTGTGGAATTGGCATCCCTGCCATTGGAATGACCGTGATGCTGGTATTAACCGGTGTGTCATTCCGATTTGGGGAAGTCTGTCATATCAATATCCCCCATGGACTGCAGGACTACTGGGCACCTTTGATGGCATTCACAGTCGTGTCATTGGTTCTACAGCTGTCGACAATGAGCTACTGCATACACATCTATCTACGGTCATTTTTCGAAAAATCCCATACCCACAGCTCCTCTGGCCTTCCCTCATACGCATCAAGCGTAAACACTCAGTCCGCTCGCCAGACTTACCGCCGTATTCGCAGTGTACTGAAGCTGCAGTGGCGCGGAGCTGCCCTCGTGTTGATCATCATCGGCAACGTGATCTTCTTCTCTGTCATATTTGTCAAAATGGACAAAGAACTGGTTCTCAACAGTACCAATATCGCCAAAGCCATACCGTGGCTAGAGTGTCTTGTCGAAGGTACTAGCACAGAGGAATGGCAGGCATGCAGAGGCAAGGCGGCAGGTATAGGACCCAACGAGGCGACTCTACTCGCCCTGATCTACCTCTTAGCTCTAGTCGGCTTCTGGAATTTCATCCTCTTTGTGCGTCCATCCATGTTTGTTGGCTGGGTCGAACTGTTCAAGAGCAAGTTTACGAACAATCACGAGTTCATCTCAGTTGATGCACACGGTCGCCGTGCTGATAGCAAGGGCTTCGAGATGCTTACGAGCCAGGTCAAAAGTCCTGAGCCAGAGACGTATATGCGATCGCCCACTCCTTCCGGCATAGTCGGGCACACTCTCAGCACCAGAACCACCCCGAGACCGAGCCTTGATGTAAGGACTCCTATGGTCAGAGAGGCGCGGTATGTCCGCCCGTCTATGAGCTTCTCAGCCCCCAGATCACCGTCGGCTCAGGCCCGGAACGAATGGGACCCTTCATCGTCATTCGCTCCGGGTAGACAAAAAGAGTCGAATTAAATTACGAATCCTGATCCTTACAGCGTATAATCGCAGTGTTACAGAAAATGACTAGGTAGTATCCAGGCGTCAGGGGCATTCTTTTTTACAATTATTTTTTCTTCTCTATCTTACATACAGCTAGTACTATACCCAATTCATACATTTCTACCCGTTTTTCAGATTCTACTTTGTAAATTGTAGGCTCTCCCGTATTCCATTATTGTACATATCACGCCTTAGATGTAGTACTAGAACCACGGCAAACCCCGCGATGACGATTGCATCGATCGGTCTGTGACACATCATCCTAAGGACCTTGGTGATTTTCTAAATCGCAAATCCATTACGCTTGGGTCATTTCTGTACCGAGGAAGTGGGTTGGTAGGCCCGGTCCGGTACTCCGCAGGATGAAACACAGGCCAGCCCTAATGTGGAAAATCGCCCGTTCCTTCGGACCTGCACAAGCGGGGGAAATTTCCAGACTTTCTTCATGTCCGTATGTACCTGGACTATCTACTTACTCTAGCTAGATTTGTCGTCTTACCGAATGTAGTGCTTCTGTCTACCTTGCTGCCGAAGCTATGATCATTGTGGAGGGGGCTTGAACACACGGGATCTATACGTAAAGATGCTTCCTATTCTAGAATCTATGACCGGTGAGGTTTAAATTGCTCTATGGATTTGACGGCTCCACCCAACATCTACAAAATTGCGTCGGCTGAACGTCAACGAACTACTGAAGCTTGTTCCCGAGGCCAGTGAATAATAACAGCTAATTCACAACGTCTGCTCTAGCATTGGATTATATTCGCATTGATTCAGCACCTACGAACAGTCCTCTGGGTGTGTAACTAATACGTTTTCCATGTATTTACGCCTATCAATGTGAATATGGCCAATTATGACCTTTATAGAGTAAGAATAACTACCTTGGTATAGTATTTGTTCCGCCCGTGATCTCCTGTCTGCGTCATAGAATTTTTCGCATTTAAACCGGCGTCGAACCTTGGAACGCGTGTTCTTTAATTTCCCCGGTCAGAAGCTTCATTTTTTTGCATTCTTCTAATGTTGCTGTGGCATCAGACGAAGGCTCCACTAGGTAATAACTTAAAATTTTATTAATAGTTCCTGGGTGACTAAATCTATTTAGGATCTATAGTAACTAACTTATTACGCATATTTATTCTGTGCTAGTTGAATAGTGGAACGATTCGTCACCCCTATACAACCCCTTCAAAGATTCCTAACTTTGAAGGCTCAATCAATCATTTAGCCTATTACTTACCAAGCTCTTCGCATTCAAATTCTAAGCGAAATTGCGAATCTCTTCTAAACATACCACGCAAACTTTGGAAGCATGGACTCAGTAACATCTTCTCCCGTAGCAATATTAGCTGAAAACCTATAGGTGGAACTCAGCCCTAAGTCCGCCAAGAGTGATAAAATCTATTGAATAATAGTGCCTCCTGGTGGCTCGAGGGGTAAGATTCAAACGGTATTTTTGAGTTCTTGCGTTATTAGAATAAGTTACAACTATGGTAGCCTCTCGAACTGAATCGAAAATACAGTTTAAGCATTGGAAACTGCTTTGCTATTGTTGTAGCTCTTCTATAATATTGTAGTCAATTTGCTTATCGTCGGTTCTGTGATGACGATGCATGCAAATTGACATGTATGGAATGCCACTCGTCGTTTAAGGATATCACCGTGATCGTTTCAGCTCGCATAACTAGGTTCGCTTATGTGAAACTGTGATAAAAAGCGTTCCAGACAGAAGAGCTCATAGAAGATAGTTGAGTCTTGGAGACTTTGAGAGAACTGAAGATGAATCTAGGTAAAGAGACCAAGATTTCTTTTCATAGATGGCAGAAACTATCTCACCGCCAACACCTCAAGTCATAGATTGATGTGAAAGTTTCGAATTACTTTCTCATAGTCACTAACGTCCCGAGGTCATGTCAAGCTCATGCTATCGGTGTGTCACCTGCAATAAAACCTACTCCAGTAAAAACCACCTCCGACGACATGAGGCGTCGCTTAAGTCATCTTGAATGGACCGCCAAGCACAGGCTTGACATTTCTCCTCAGATACACAACCTCCCATAGAATGTCAATTCTGCGGTCACAAATATTCCAGACGGTAAGAGAGATGAGTCGACTGAGTATTTAAGTAGCTGATGACTCAAACTTGCATAGTGACGCTCTCCGAAGGCATTTCAAGAGTTGTGCTAGTATTGGAATTCTCCAGGCCGAACCTAGTAAATCCGGCCGCCCACGCAAGGCATGCGACAATTGCGCCAAAGAGAGAATTACTTGCGATGGAAGTCATCCATGTAGTGCTTGTCAGTCTCATGGCGTTCATTGTACCCGCCAACGTCTTGCAAATCATGATCATCCTGAGCCGGCTCAGCTATTATCAAATGTTCCGGGTCTTTCCACTGGAAAGCAAAGCATTTGCAGTGCTTTGCAGTCAGATGAGCAAGATCAGGACAAAGTACGTAGTGTACCGTTCTTACTGAACTTTTCACGGTCAGGAAACAGAAATCTGGGGGATGTCAATCAAGTTCTTTCGCAACTTTCGGCAGCAGAGTCCCCTGACGAAAATTCGAACTCTGCATTACCAAGTCATGAGATTGAGGCCGATAGAGCAGACCTGTTCTTCGAAGAATCATGGGAAATCTTCTTCGGTTCATATAAGAATGATGCACAAACTCGAGGCTCGCCACTAGCAAGAGGATTGGAAGACCCAGATCAACGCCAGATGGCAGCTATACAGATGATTGATTGCATTACCGGAATATGCCATGACTGCAAAAGAGCTGAATATACTCTTGATGCTGATAGGATTCGAGAATTCTTCTCAGAAGACGCTGTCTACAACTTTATAGAGGCCTATTTTGAGCGGACTGTCCGTCCGCGGTCTCGGATCGTATTAAAACCATATTTCGACCTCGCAACAATCTCCACTTCACTCCTTCTATCGATTTTTTTGATGGGAGCCATTTGTGGCACATCTGATAGTACTATCCAAGCTCTTGAATATGCCGAAATGGCGGAACGTGTGGTTTTTGAAAGTCCAGTGCTCCAGGCATTGATGCACAGAAAACAAGATGACGTAGAATCACTTCAGGAAAGTGAAATGGAGCTCATCCAGGCGGCAATTCTCATTATTCTAATCCAAATATCAAGTCCTAACACAGAGACACGGCATCGGACGCGGATACAACGATACCCGGCTCTCGTGTCGGTAGCTCGAGCTACACGTCTGACACAGATCAAGAATAACTGGCAAAAAAATGACAAATTGAGCTACAAAGAATTTCTGAAAAATGAAACTTGTATCAGGTTTGTTCTTTCAAGCGAATAAAATCCTTATGCTTCAACTTGTATTGACATTCTTAGGGCAATGAGCTCAATTACAATGATGGACGGTCACTTTACTAACTTCTTCAATAATCCTCCACATCTCATGGCCACGGAATTAAAATTCGATCTTCCGGTAGACGAGAAAGCAATTGACATCTGGGATGCTACAAAATGGAAGCTATGGGCAAACAAAGAGATGAAGCACCAGCGACCACCACCATTAAATCAATTTATACAGGATCTTCTTTCAGATAATTGGCCTGGCTTTGATGACCCATGCTATGAAAATCTTAGTATTTTTGCTCTATTTCTAGCTATCTCCGGTAAGTCATTGAAGCAATTGAATTTTGAATTTCAAAACTAATTAACCGAAGCTTTCCATCCGATTGTCTTCAGCGTGAGATCTAGTCTCTGCCATATGCCTGATGTAGTGAGACAGATTGAAAGAGCTCTCGTTCGCTGGATGACGTTATGGGAAAGGCTACAAGCCAGATTAAACCAAGATCAAATCTATCGAGCTGGAATTTTGATCCATGCGCAAGACTTGTGCATTTTTGCAAAGCTATTGCTTCGAACTCCATTGTCTGAAACTGGTGAGATTTCACGAGACTCGATGGCTCGTGTCTATGAACTTTTGAGGAATGCTCCGAAGTGACTTGCGATATGTCTCTATAATGGCTGGCGCAAGAATTGGCTCAGATCATTGGAGAAAAGGTCATAATACATTTCTATGGGATGGAAGAAAGAAGAGAATAAATCCTCATGCAGTCCTGGCTGGTTCACACTACGGCTTCACAACAACAACAGCATATAAGACAAAAGGACAACGGACCGAGAAATCGCCAAATACGCTTCAGAATTTATAAAGAGCCAAACCAAGCGAGGCACTCACACTGCATGCCAATACAATATAAGATGCCCTTCCACTATTCGTCTTGCTCATTAAATGTCCCGTGTCATACACCAAATGTTTGAGTCCATTGAACCCATGATATGTGAACGGAAATGAGACGCCAAACTTCAGTGCCGTCTTAACAACCAAGGGAAGAGATCCAAATGCTTCTGCCATAGGGGCTGATTCAAGATGCAGGCCCAGAGCTGGCGCAATTAGATACAGCGTTGCAAAAGTATAAAGTCCTCCGGCAAGCATGACCCCGGTGATGCGGTGCATCGCAGAAGTCACTGAGACATACTCCCATTTGTATATCTCAAGGTGTGGAGCGAGGGGACGGTTTCGACGCTGGGCTACTAGGCGTTCCTGGGCAGCTTCGGCTGTCATTTTCTGAGTGGAGATGCATTTTCTTTAAGGGTTGGAATAATTATGTTAATCTTTATCTGCAATTAATGCTAATAGAAATGGGCTGCTCACCGAGACTGTGCAAGAAGGAACGGAACAAAAGGAGTTTTGGCTGATAGTGGAAGTCGAGACGAGTTTCGCAACATGGCAGAGGTTGCTATATGGATAGATCCAAGGATTAGGGTAGGGTGGATAGGTGGTTTAGATCTTTTCTCTTACCATATCGATACATCTTGACAGTAATAGCAGATTGAAATAGTGAATAATAAAAAGGGGGAAAGGATGAAGTTCCGGGATTTTCCTAGGTGGCTTATAGCAACGCATGATATTTCTAGATCTACTTGGGAAAATACCCACCGGAAAATACCCACTATCAAACACAACAAACAGATTGTGGGGTGATCAGGAGGCTTAAAAGTCGCCTGCCCAGATGGTTTCCCATGTTCATTGTCGTGACTCCAAGCTTCCAAATTTTTATTTTCTTTGGGTTTGAAATTGGAGTTTGAATTGATACCTAGCTTGATTAATACTTGGCTCAAAGGTAACATATAAATAAATAACTCAAAGAACAAAACCAACTGAATGTCTGAGGATGGGCAGTAACTACCTATAGGTATAAAGGTCCCAAGGTCATCAGGTGTGACCAGATTGGCTAAGATATCCGTCTATCGCGTACTTCTTAGCTTATTTTTAGCTTATTGGTCATTGGATCCGCCTCTGGGCCTCAAGGCGAGAAAGGTGTACACTGACGAAGTGTTTTCTTTGCTCGTTTATGTCACTTTTTCCATACACAGTACACACTCAAATTTCAATTCACTTTCGTGTTACACATTTTATTTAGGTATATCTGATCAAATGTCTTCTTTTAAGTCTTGGATACAAGGCTTGTCCGCAATTTTCGAATTGGGTTTTATCATCTCTTTACCCCGCAGAATATGGTCCCTTCGACTGTCGCCAGAGAGAAACTTCATCCCACGACAGGCAAAAATCAAGCTAGTAATTTTTTACTAAAAGATAATTTTTGAATGATATACTAACTTACATCCTTTCAATTCAGGTTCTTGCTATGATTTTTGTGGCCACTCAGACAACAATACTTTGGAAGAGCTTATTAACACCCATATTTTCACAGCTCATGCTTTGCAAAAATCTTGTTTCTCTTCTAGCAGCAATTGGAATGTTCGTTATTGCCTTTTGCGAGAAAAGCAGAAATCAGCTACCATGGCGCATCCTGACATTTTATCTTGCTTTCTCACTGGCCACAGACATTGTTTCGATCTTTCTAGGGCGGGATATGTTAGATGAGACCTGCACATACCTGAAAACAGGAATGGCATTTTTGAAAGTAATGTGGTTAATTACAGATATTCAGATTGATGAGCTGCCTGCTGAACAGGTTAAATATTCCGACGAAGAGGCTGCTAGTATTGTCAGTAGTGTATTTTTCTTGTGGATTATTCCTATGCTCAAGAGGGGGTATAGCACGAAACTCTCATTGCAAACTTTACCTGAAATTCACTTCATGCTAATGTCCGAGGCCCTGCGGGAAAAAGCACTTGATATATGGAGCACACAAGGTCAGATATTTGCAATAATCCACCAGGACAGAAAGTGACTAACATAAGTCTCTTCAAAGAAAATCCGTCCAGCAAATGGGCATTACCATTTGTGTTATTGAAGTGTCTGAAATCTGCTTTGATATCCCCTATAGCTCCGCGAATATTTCTCATCGTATTTCGCTATCTGCAGCCTGCTTTCATTGGTCTTGCGATTGAATTCGTCAAGAATTCATCCCCTGAATCTGGAACTCACCTAGTACTTTACGCAGGAATTGTTTATTCTGGGATGGCTGTAAGATTTGATATCTTGATTGGAAGGCGATCTTATCTGATTATTTAAGGTTTCAACAGCAGTTTATAAAAACCGGATCAATCGATTGCAGGTCATGACTCGAGGAGCTGTGATTGGTCTTCTTCACCATCAATCTTTGAATATTTCAAGAGATCCTGAAGATTCCGAGGTACTGACTTTAATGGAAACAGACGTTGATAGCATAATATCGACAGGGGAAATTTTTCACGAAATCTGGGCCCAAATTCTGGAAGTTGTTATTGGAACAACAATGCTTGCTGTCCGTGTACACTGGCTGGCACTTTTACCCTTGATTGCAATTTACGGTAACTATCGCTCTTGCTTGAGATAAATAGACATTAGCTTAATTGAACTAATTAAGGAATAGGCTGCTCTCACATGAGTAGGTTCGTGGCACAACATCTACAAAGCAAGCAGAAAGACTGGAATGTTGCGACTCAAAAGCGTATTGCAACCATCACTTCAGCTTTAGCTGGCATTAAAAGCTTGAAGATGTTGGGAATGCAAGAAGCGATCGAACATCAAATATCGGATTTGAGAACCCAAGAATTGTGCCTATCAGAGAAATTACGTTGGATTAATGTTGCCTATAATGCGAGTGGTAAGAACAACCCTAAAATGAAATCCCTGCACCGTTCAAAGCATCTGACTAAGGGCTTGAAAATGTTGATAGCAAACGCACTGGGTATATTCGCTCCGGTATTGACACTTATTCTGTATTCATTCTCTTTGAAGGATAATACTCTTCAGGCCAATGAAGTCTTCACATCCGTTGCTCTCCTCGCTATGGTTACACACCCAGCTAATATGGTCATGACTCTTGTCCCGCGCGCTATTGCTGTTACTGCGAACTTTTCTCGAGTGCAAGCCTATCTCAGTAAGCCACCAGTTGAAGACTTACGAAATTCCAGCCATCAGCCATTATTACTCGACAATTTATCGATCAAGCTTGTTTCCCGAGGAGAACCAATCCTTAAGAATATATCTCTGGATGCACGGCAGGGAGATCTTGTGGTCTGTGCTGGCGCTGTAGGTAGTGGGAAAACAATCCTAGCATTAGCTTTGCTCGGTGAGATTCCCACTACAACCGGAGCTATTTCTGTTTCATCAAGAGAAATTGCATACTGCGCCCAGAATCCTTGGCTTCCAAATGTCACAGTTCGTGACGCTATCTCTGGAAGGTCCAGCGGGCTGGATTGGAAATGGTATAATACCGTGATTGCGGCATGTGGATTGGTGCCCGATCTAGACACCTTTAGTGATGGTGATCTGACACGTATTGATAACAACGGAATGAATCTTTCTGGCGGACAGAAGCATCGAATCGTAAGCCAAATTTTTTCGAAATGAGAGCTTTTGCTAATACTTAAAAAATTGGAAGGCTCTTGCGCGCGCAGTATACTCGAGAAACAGAGTGATGATACTTGATGATCCGTTTAGTGCTCTTGATCAGAATGTGACGAACCAAATTGCAGAGAGTCTTTTTGGTCCAAAAGGAATTCTCAAACAGATCTCATCAACTGTCTTTCTGATAACGAACTGGAGTAAGTGGAAACAGATCCTTCAACTTTCTTCTAACTAACTTCTTGAAGCAAAGATATTTCCACTTGCGGACAAGCTTGTTCTTATTAGTGACATGAAAGTAAAACGTCAAGACCCAACAGATGTTAAACAATCACAATTAGAACACCCATCAGCTCTTATATCTCCTGAGATTTATCCGGACGAAAATCCACTTAAATCCACCAAGCCAAAGGAAATGGGTAAAAGCTATCGAATGAATGATGCAATGGATGACCTTTCACGAAAATCGGGAGACACAAACCTTTATTGTGCGATACAAAGCTTCTATTATCTACTACAATAAGCACTAATGAAAATACAGGGTTTTATCTCGTGGCAGTCGGTCGACTTAATGCCTTTTTGATTCTTGGTTTCACAGCGACGTACTCTTTCTTTTTGACTTTTTCTCAGTATCTCCTCAAATGGGCGATTGAGTCATCTCCAAAGGACCTATGGCTCTATATGAGTTTATATGCAGCAGTTTCAGTCATCGCATGGGCAGCCACTAGTGGAACGATGTGGTGAGATCATTGATAGACTAGGTATACAGATTGAGCAACTAATACTATATCTTTGGAAAGGTCGACCCAAATCAAAATTGCCATTCGGTCAGGCGCAATACTACATGCACAACTACTCCAAAAGGTTCTCGGGTATGGGCTTCCTTCTCAATTCACTCCAATGCCTTCTATTCCATTCGTTAAAGAACTAACTAGATGAATGAAGGGCACCATTGGCCTACTTTACCGAAACAGATATCGGTGTGACTCTTAATAGGTTAGTATCTGGTGCTATTTCATTACCTAAATAATGAACAAGCATTGGAATTTACTAACGAACTATCTTGAGGGCAGGTTTGGCCCGGACATCAATCTCATAGACAAACAACTTCCTCCGGCATTGGCAAATTTGAGCACCCGTAAGCCTTCATCTTCCGTTGCTTTTGATCTTCTTTCTAATATCTATATAAAGAGATTTTTAAGCTTCTGGCACAAGTCATGACAATTCTGAGCGTCCATCCTATGATAATAATTACGATTCCATTCTGTTCCATTTGTGTATACTTTGTCCAGCGAATTTACCTTCGAGCATCTCGCCAGCTACGCTTCCTTGACCTGGACTCAAGATCACAGCTATATGTCAACTTTCTAGACTCAGTGTGTTTTATGATCTCTTTCAATACTTAACTCGTTTAACTAAATTTGACTAGGTTAACGGTGCAATCACAATCAGATCATTTGGTTGGAAGAAAGATTTCAAGAGCCAAAACACCAGCGCGCTGGACCTTTCCCAAAAACCCTTTTATCTCTTGCTGAGCCTGCAATGCTGGTTAAGTGTTACATTAGACTGCTTGATCACGATTGTAGCAGTAGGTCTGGTTGCGCTCACTGTTATATACAAGAACACTACGACTGGGGCTGACATTGGGCTGGCTCTCAACCTGATTATAGTGGCTAATAGTACTCTCCTTAAGCTCGTTGAATCATGGACATCCCTAGAAACCTCGCTGGGCGCCATATCTCGATTAAAGAGCGTACAGGATTACGTGCCAAGCGAAGATCGCCCTTTTTCTACCATCACTCCAGGCCAGCACTGGCCCTTTTCGGGGAGTTTACGGCTGAACAATGTTTCAGTATTCTATCCTCACTCTTCAGAGCCAGCATTAGAGAAACTTTCTCTTGAAGTTAAAGAGGGTCAGAATGTTATAATAATGGGTCGGACAGGAAGGTATGTATACATAGCATAACGTCTTTGAGGATCTTCTTTTGTCAAAATGCTTGGCTGAAAATTAACGATACACGTAGTGGGAAAAGTACGCTGATACTATCACTACTACAACTTTTGGATGCTCGGGAAGGCTCAATACGGGTAGACGAAGTAGATCTCGCAATGATTTCATTGCCTGTCGTTCGACAACGAGGGTTCATTGCTGTTCCACAGGATGGCTTCAACATTCCAACCGTATCGCTGCGGTTCAACTTGGATCCTGAATACGTCAGCTCTGAGTCCTCCATAATTAAGGCTTTGAAGCAGACGCGACTCTGGCATAAGATATCAACCAGCGCCATGGGAAAGTTACAGATGAATCCAGATACAAATGACGAATTCCAGCACATACTGGACTGCCCAATGTCTATTTTTCTGCCCCTCTCAGCAGGAGAAGTGCAACTTTTTGCTTTATGTCGAACGCTGATTCGCGTCTGGGCAAGTCCATTGACAAAGCCCATCATAATCCTAGATGAAGCTAGCTCTTCGCTTGATTCAATGGCAGAGTCAGTCCTTTGCGAGATTCTCCGCCATGATCTGAGAAGTCATACTGTTGTTATCATTGCTCATCGTGTTGAGGGAATAATGAAGGCTATGAGAGCTGGAGTTGATTTGGTTGCGGTAATTAAAGATGGGCACTTGAAACAGATATCCACGATTGAATAGGCACACTTCATAAATTTGATGTTTGCATCTTAAGACCCGTGATTACATACGACCACTTTTATTTCATCCTTTACATTATTTATCCCATAACTCCATTGAATTCAGTAAAAGTATGTAAATAAACTATTGAATCGGGCGCTGTGGACACGTCTCTCTCCTATGCCCGGTTTCCCGACATATCCCACACCTACGTGGCCGATGGTCTGGTTGAGAAGAAGCCGGGGTTTGGTGTTGGTTCACACCATTACTATCTTCAGTACCATTAATTGACGCATCGATAAGCTGTTGTGCTTCCTGTAGCGCAAGACCATCTTCAACAACCATTCGGCGGTTAGGGCGTGCCCTTTTTTTCTTCTCTTTTATATTGGCTTTGCGAAGAGCGGCGATTTCCTGGTCTTTTATTGCCATATGTTGGTGTATAGCTACTGCGCCTTTCAAGAACTGGTCTAAGATCTGCTTTGTTTGTGTAGATGGCGATCGCGACACTGTACGTAATAGAGCATTGTGTTGGCGACGTATATCCTTCTGTGTCATTGGTGTCTTTAGAGTGTAGTTCTGGCTAGAGTCGCTACCCTGGGATGCTGGTGGTGGTGGTGTTGGCGTACGAAGCGAGATAGTAAGCTTTGAAAGCACCCTTTCTGGATCAAATGGTGTAATTCCAGTAGCAGCAAACGCACTAGATGCAGATCTAATAGCCTCTTCGCGCGCGATAGGGTACATAGCTAAGAAATCTCTCTTATCGATAGAGTTGAATCCTAGCTCCACTTTAGAGCTAACTAGCTGGCCATATGACCTCTTTAAAATGGCGAAACAGCCTACATCTAGAGGCTGTAAAAGATGGGATGAATGCGGCGGCATACATATTGGTATAATGTTGTTCTGTTGGCATATCTGGTCGAAATCAGGCGTAAGGTGGCTACCATGGCCATCTAGAATCAATAGCCTATATCGCCCCTTCGTACGTGTTATAGTAGAGGGGATGAATAGCTTCTGTAGCCAACGAAGGCCTATTTGGTCTGATGTCCAGCCATTAGGGCTTACTTCAAAGCGTGTATCAGGTGGTAAATCGACATTGTAAAACCAGCTTTGCATCATGTCTTTGCCCTTGAATATGATACATGGTGGAGGCGCCCAGCCAGTTGAATTTAGACATTCAATAGCTGTAACCCATTCGCGATTGCCAGGTTGTACCTTCTCTCGTCGGCCATAATAGCTAGCTCTAGTAACGATTTTGGCAGTGGCGGTTTGTCCCATCGCGAAACCAGTCTCATCATAGTTGTAAATATCGTCTTCATGAATCCCATTCTCGCGAATAGTCTTCTCAACTAAGATAAACCAATCGCGAATAATCTGAGGGTCTTCTTGTTTTGCGCGCTCAAAATTGTAACGTTTTGAATAGCGAGTTTCGATTTCAGGTGTACGTTTAATGAAGTTTGAACCCCAATTTCGTCCGATCGTAAGAGGTGGGTCGATTCCACGGTCGGCGAGTATAATGTTGGCGATTTGAGCGACATAATGAGGTCTAGGGGCAGATCCACGGTCGTCTAAAGAGAAAATCCATTTTAGAAGAGTTTTCTCTTCAGATTCAGTCAATTTATGACCATTTGCGCGCTTCTCGACGCGATATTCAACACCAGATAGGCGATCGTGGAGGGTTGAGCGGGGTACATTAAAGGTAGATGCAGCTTGGGTTGTATTGGTAATTTCGCCATTATTTAAAGCTTTAATAGCTAATAAGACCCTACCCTCCTGTTCAACCCGTTTCTGGGCTATTTGAGCATTCTTGGGTGGCATGATGGGTGGTTGAAAAGATAAGACATGTAAATGACGCGTGAAAAAAATGAAATTCACGAGTCGTATGTAATCACGAGTCGTATTTAACTATTGTAGTGGGGAGCCCTAAACAGTATGAAGGAAAAAGCGGTCTGAGACGGCAGAACCATCTGATACCATTCATCTAGAAGTTGTGATATTTACAGAATGTCCACCTTTACACACCTCTTCACTTTTTGACTCCCTACGCTTACTGAGCCTTCCCTTGTGATTGTGGTTGGTTTTTCCTAGCTGAATCGACCTGCACGTTCCCACCGTGCTGCCTAGAGCGTTCCCCATTTCACTATGTGTTTTACTCTAGTTATCGTCTAATCCAACATCTTCTGTCCTTTTTGCAGCCATGAATCCACTCCCATGATCAGTCTTTTATAAAGATTCACATTATGCAATATAATTGTTTTGATTTGCTGTGGGTTGCCAGACTCCATCTATCGGCATTTCGCGTCGATATTGCCACGTTCTGGCATTAAAGAAGAGAATTGAACCCGTAAGTGGTCTACCAAGAACACTAATAGATCTCTTCGCTGGTATCGGATTAAAAACTACAGAAAAGAGTATCTGGGACTGGCCTGAAGGCACGTGAATTTTCTTGCACCTATACTTGTTGGAAGTGTATCAGATTGCTGGAATATTGACACTTCGCCGGTCTCGACACATTAGTAACATCAGTCATAGGGTACATTAAAACCTTCAAGTTGGAGACAATCGAATGCATGTCCTTGAAGTCCGCTGTGCTTGTATAATGCATTTTGGCCAATCTTGAGCGCCTCGGCTTGTATGGAGTGAAAGCCCAGATGAGGATATCCTTCAATACACGGACAGTAGTTACCATCAGATTTCTCAAAGTCGAAACTTGTTCGAATCTGGTGACTTATAAGGAGGATCTATATGGGGCCCCTTGGTTTCCATCCATACTCCTGTATCCTGTCAAAAAAACAGACCATAAGAAAGGCTCAGCTACGATAGTACCGGTTTGAATCTCTGAAAAGACTACCAGTAGTAGTACATAGAAATTCAACGTTTGAGCATAGATTTTGATGATATAATTTGTTCAAAATTCCAAGGTTTTAAGCAAAATCCGAAAGAGGTAGATGATGTTATGCACAACGGGCTCATGTTTCCAAGACTATAAGCAACGATTGATGGTTGACGATTGATGACAAATGGCGTTGCTTACAGCAATCAACGAGCCAGACCCTTTCTAAGCAGACCCAAAAACCCAGAGTTCTCCACGGCAAGCTGGATAGTCCAGATGGAGACACCTCCAAAGTTTTTATTCTTCAGGTAAGGCGAAAGAGCAGTAAGGAGAGTTGGTGCATCGACATAGCCTTGGTTAGGTGAGACTGTTCCTGCCTGGCTACCAGGAACACCAACAAAAATCTTGGTTGTGCCGTTTCCCTGGCCACTCAAGGCCAATCCAGCTGGAGTCACCTGGTTACTGTCATCAATCTGCTGGGTAGTAATCGACTCGGAAGCCAACAAAAGCCAGGTTTCCAGATTGAAAGAACGCTTCATGATTTTCGATCGACTGTTCAGCTTGGTGGATCGTTTTTGATACCCAGCGGGAATCCCACAACCTGGAGCACCATAGAATTGCACGAAAATTGCATCGAACCAGTCAAGATGCGGAGTCAAAACGGAGCCCATGTTTGGGTCAGGGTACCAGCAGCCCGGTGCTGCTGTCAGGAAAAATTGTCCATCCTTGCCATCTTTTTTCCGGAGGTCAATGATCTCCTTAGTGAATGCGACTAGGTTGGACATAGGAACCTCGAAGTCGAAATCAAACCCGTTTGTTGCTAGCGTTTTTCCACTTGGTCCATATGCTGCGTAGAGCTTTTGAGCACTCGCCTGTGCCTCTGCGACAGTTGACCAACCACCCTCCATGTAAAGCGATCCCCCGAGAGAGACCATGATTGTCTTACCCTGATCCTGGCATCCCTTTACCTCCTCCCTAGACAAAAAGCATTAGAGATTTTCACAAAATAGATGATGCGAATGGATGGAATCTTACGCCGTAAAGTCTCCTCCCCAAGCAGCTACGGGTTCGCTGCTTAGTGATTGGATGAATGCCAACGGGATAATCTAGACTTATTAGCTACTCAGGTGAAAATCGATATCTCGCAGACGCAATGTTTCATACATCGGTAGTGTTTTCTGAGCGGGACAATTAGTTATTTGAAGGGGACAATTAGTGTCTGATATCTACTTACGTGAACAATAGGTTGACAAAGAGCCCCCATCTTGAGGTGAAGTGTTAGCCTTGCGCAAATAGGAGTAAAGAGTTGGTTCTTTCATACTGAAGTATCCGGCAATCCTTGGACCGTTCTCAAACACAGTAGAACCCTTCACCGCAACGAGGACCGTCGATAAAACAACGCTCTTGAGCCACATATTGTAGCTTAGATAGCTTCAGATAGCTGAGAGGTTCAGAAATGGGAGATAGACACGAAAGCTCTGCTCGGCTGAAAGAAATGATATAACAAAGATGGCTGGATAGATAAATAAATAACTCTGAAATGAAAACTCAGATGGGCTTTCAGGTTGATATAACCCCCGGGTCAATATGAAGACTAATTACAGTACCAAGTAGTATTAAGACAACCCTACAGCCAGCCCATGTCTGGCAAATGTTGCGTTTTATCTGGAACTCACCTGGGCGCAGCCTGATCCTTTGGACCCTAGTCTGATCCTTTGGACCCTAGTCTCCACTTCTTGTTTCATTCGATCCCTCAGAAGTACGTTCCTAGGGGGAGAACACGAGCTATTTCAGATCCAGTGCATGTCATTCAATGTTTCCTTGCAAAATTGTTCTAATGATCTATTTCACTCACCTTAAGTTCACGGGTATCACCTCACTGACCTTGGAAGCCTTGGATTAGATATTTATGACAACCTTATGGTCCCCAGTCACCTTCAATTCTTTAACCTTGGAGCATTAATTCTATTTTTAAGGTTTGATTACAGAAGCTACGTGCTTTAATCCATGGATGCTGTCTCTTTTACCGCAGTATATTTAGTTTTTTTTTTTCATTTCGGCAGCACTCTCTTCATTATTCTCTCCAATAAGGCTTTAGGCTTTGAATATGCGCTGTATACTTCCTACTTCGACTCTTTAATCTTGAAGTTGATGATAATTCTTGACGATTTTGTGGTGGATAAATTTAAATTGGAGGTTTGACATGGAGACAGCAAGAACTACAAATTAAAATAAAAGGTCAATTAGCAATCATCAACAAACAACATCACGGACCTAGTATTCAATATGAGACCACTGATGCTAGTAAATAAGCGCCGACATACAGCCAAGCAGGATACAGTACAGAGGCAACTACCTAAGGTAGGTGGAGCGATAATCACTACCGAGGTCCTCGTATTGACTTCTCGTTACATAGAAAGCCGCCCTGACATGGATTTGGTGTAGCTTCTAATCTCTGACTAAAAAATCAATACTTGAGACGCTGAATCGTCAATTACCAAGAGTGACCACATGTCAAAGTAAAGCCCATCTTCGGCGGTATTATTTCGGTCTAATCTTATCCATTTTTATTTAAAGAACATCAATGTTGGAAATGTCAAAGCCATGGATCAGACTGCAGTGGCTCTCCATTTGGTGAATATACTATGACCTTTGCAGCGTCTAGAATTATGTCGTTTTCGTTTAAAGGTTCTGACCGGACATCAAACCCAATTCCTAGACTTGTCGTGTACCACTGTAATAAAAGATCCATGCAGGTTGTCCCCTAGACGGCCAAGAACCGTATTACCTTGTCAGACGGATAAAAACGTTAATATTGTCTTGGGTTTATCAGTTTGCGATTTCCTTGTCAATTGGATTCATGGTGTGCTTCCGGAGGGAATCAGCTCCAAGTCTTATTTAGATTTTGGTCTCTATCATACACAGTTTCAACTTTAACCTCACTGATAGTCACCCAATCTTAGAATTAAAATTAAAGCCACAAGCCCACCGAATATGTCACGCGTCGGGCACATGTGTGTGGGATTGATAGGTACATAACAGACGACACATTGAACACATTAAGCCTAGATGATACTGAGAATATGATAGTGTTGTTGAAGATAGAATAGGAAGCCCGATAAAAATGGAGAATAATACCAACTGGAATGTCAATATCAAGATACAGCTCCAAGCCTTTGCTCTCGCAGTAAGGGCCTTCAAAGGCACGACCGAGAAGCCGAGCTCTCCCGACTTGGACATGATATGGCTAGGCCATTGTGGTATCGATTGCAAGGCCGATCTTCCCTTCTACCAAACCCCGAATGACCCTACTACCCCTGAACTACGACATTCACATCCCTACTGGCGTGGCGCTCCTCCAATTGAACGACCAGATTATACCTGGTTGACTTGCACTATCGGAGATAGCGTATGCTTAAGCATGTATGCTGTGAGCTATCACAGAGTCCAGCAGATCCTTAACGCACGCACTGTTAGTGAATCCTTTTGTTCCCGCTGAGGAGATCGATATTAACGTCCAATTTGACGTGTCTCTCGGCCGTATGTGTAGAAATGAATACCTGCGCTGCTTTGCACCTTACCCAGCCTCACAGGGGCTTTTCGCTCTGCTGCAGGTACGGAGAAAGTACCTGACATGCATGAAGGAAGTGGAGAAGCAGTGGGGTTTGCTAGCTGGGGTTACTACGGAGGGTAATAACTGCCACCGCGAAATAACCCATAAAACTGAAAACAAAATACGTATTTTACACCTGGCAGAATCTTTGAATACCCGTATCACGTATCACTCTATATTACTAGTCGATAGCCCTAAATTGACCAAGTCAAACTTCAAATACTATTACTACTAAAATAACGAATCATCTAAAGTTTGTTAGCTACTCGAAGACTCAACTTATGTGCGCGAAGAACTTGCCCAGCTGCCCAGCCGATTCAAATGATCACTGTGTAATCAATTAAAACGTAGAAATGTGATTATTCGTTCCGTACTTTACGGACTTATGCTGGAATCGGAACAACATCAACATTTTAGCAGGCTCATAAAAGGATTGGAGCATCTTCAAAATTTCCAAACTTGCATAATTTCTTGACCCCTTTTACGAAAGTGCATGCTGGATAAGTACCTTTTCGCAATGGCCATGGTTATGTACCCCAACCCGGTAATGGCACATTTCAAGCTGGTGATTGTAGAGCCGAAAAATTGAAGACGTTCATCAGGTAAAACTGGATAGTTCTTGCTTTTACTACAGTAGACGACAAGCTCGACTTGTACAAGATTTAAACAGCACTGTTACGAACATGAAAATACCCAAGAGTAAAGAGAGCTACCCTGAATAGCTGAGCAAAAGAAACCATGATAATCAACAGGGAGCCATATGAGGTTTTTCTTCCTAAAGGCAACCCATTCATTTGCTATAGAACTTGAGGATCAGGCTTAGACAATTTTTGACCGGCCACAGACTCGATCGAATGAGAATGGCCCTCACGGATCTGTAGCTCTTTGCTCGTCTTAGGAAAGGGTTGCAGAAGTGATGCTAATTTTGACTCACATCGCCGTCAAGCAAGGTCAGCACGTATCAAAAGCGAGTCAGATCAGCCTAAATTCCCGTGTGCCCCTATCCACAGTTCTTTTCCTCTTTATATATACTCGAAGATTTACACTCCAAGTCGCTTGGCCCTATATATTAGGATATATCCAAGGATAGCCAATAAAATACAATAGCTGACTACCATAGCTTTTGTGGACAGTTCTCCCATAGTGGCTTCACCACATGCTCGCAAACCGACTTTCTGAGTATAGAATCGCTCCATTCGGGTGTTGCTGTTGTCGTGGCAAATGTGCATTCGATACATCTGGTTACCAATTCCAGGTAGAACGGAAGCATATTATCATCGCTGAAGTTGAGCCAATTTTTGGCTATTTCATAGCGCGTTCCATAGCTATCGTTTATTTGGAGATTTCTCCTAGATGCGTAATAATCGATGGATTCCATATGCCAGATTTCAAGAAGCATTATCCCTAGCTCTAGAAGGGAAGTCTTTGCGGTCCATGGCGATGTGGTTCGGGTCTGGGTAGGAAATATGCTGACAATGAACGGCTGAGGGGTATTTCTAAACCCGAGAGAATGAGACATGAAGCGTATAGAGGAACTGGTTAGGGGAGCTTTCAACCATGGCGTAGAGTGGAGTTGCATGATAGAAGATGTAATTTTGAAGGCAAGGGCCATTTGTTGGTTTATGGTCCACTTCGGCGTACTGGGTTTTGGATCCTGCATCATGTACAGGATATCTGCAAGACTCAGGGTATCGCAAGTCAGCTCATTGTTGATGCTCATTTCTATGCCTGGATTGGTTGAATCGCTGTAATAGCAAAGTTTGGCACATCGTGATAAGTAGAGATGAAGTCCTTGTCTGCTCTCATATGCTCGGTATAGGGATTGACAAAGGTCCTCAATTTGTTGTGGTGAAAGATTTGGATGCCCTGTGGAGCTGGGAGGGTTTAGTTTTACCACTGGTGGACTGGCGTCGTTGGGTTTAAGGCTAGTTCTTGTCAGCCTATATCCAATAATAGAAATATTTAGGTCTCACCCGTCGCCAAAATTGTCCAGATCTTCTTCCAACACTTTGACTTCATATTTCTTGCGTGCAAATGAAGGATCCAAGGGAATAGGACGTGGAGAGAATGTCAATGTGAAACTGACAGCTGTCATTTTGAGGGACTTGGGGTATTTCTGATCCATTTCTGGCCATCTTGTCTGCAGAAATAACCTCGCCTCATGCTCTGGATGGCACCCAGCTATGCAACCATAAGAAACGGCAGAATACAGACATTGGGCGTAATTCTGAACAATATTCAAGGCTGCAGTGAATCTTGTAATGGCTCTGGACCTTGGTTGTGTTGTGACATTCTGCCTTGCTATGCTATGATCCCTCAGTCGGCTTAATGTTTTTGTGGATTCGTCGAGTTCGTATATTTGCCGCTGTAAATCTTCTTTTCGGACGCTGAACTTGATTCGCTTGGTAAATTCAAATTGACCATTCTTTCTCGGCTGAGCCTGGAGAATCGCTGAGAGGTCATTTCTGTTCCACTACGATGAGTATGTTAGTTCTTGTATCGGTTATCCACGAGAGCGGACACGTTACCTGATTTGTTGATACGAGACCACTGATATTTGCAACGATATCGCTGAGGATACATTGACATCGAGCGACAGCATTGGTGTACAGCATAAAGCCTTCTCCCAGATATTCTTTGAGGGCGTCCGCGACTTCCGGATTCTGAAAAAGATTTGAGCCCTGTTCATCTATTAAGGCGATGATCTGTTTCTCCTCGAGATCGATCCCCCCGAGCGCTAAGCAAATATCGGTCATAAAAAAAAATCTTTGCTCTTCTAGAGACTGAATTAATTGATTCAGGAGAAGCTCTTTCTTGACGATGAACTTGATCTTCTGGCGCGTGACTTTGTAGCTGTCGAGGGCAGAGATGATTAGCGGGATAACACCCAGCACGACACCAATAACCTCAAATCCTGACATATTGGCCCATTCTACTGAGAAGCATAAAAAGAGATATTTATGGAAAAGTTCTCGATGTTTGATAGCGGGATTCTGTGGTTAGGAGAAGCGGGGTAGTCAGCGAACACACATGGTCATTAGACGATGCTCGTCAAATCATGTTTGCTTTTTTCCATGTTGCAAGTTCGCATTTCCTCTTCGACCTTTCTAATACCATACTGCCCAGTGCCTACCGAAAGAATACACGTTGCTAGTATTTTCATCCCACAGTTGGAACAATGATTGGAAACTCAAAGCCAAAGAGTCTCACCTTCATGGCCCGAAAGACCAGTAATAACTTTGCACTGGCGGAGCATTATCTTTCAAACAATTACAATCTTTTCAACCAAACACAACGCTTTGAACTATGGGCAAAGAATTTGGGGCTTTATCATCTAGGCCATAGCTCACTCGACTACCGATTCCGAGATGCACCCTCTCTACTCGAATATACCATGGGTCTGTTGCGTAATCTGGAGGGGCTTCTTGCACAGTGTGAGTAGTTTAATTTCTGTCTGTATTACTTGATCCAGAATGCTAAAGTTACCTCAGTCATTCACATACGAAATCCTGAACATGTATCGACTGTGGATGTAAAGAACACGACAGACCTTCCTATTACGTCCCATGAGCGACTGAGTGATGATTCAGAAGATGATGACTTTGAATCTTCCGATGACGAGTCTGTTACCGATTTGTTACTGAACAGTGTCAATGCCACCATTGACAAGCTTTATCGCCTCTCATTCAAAATCCGTAACCCCGCGATGAGGCTGGGATTTTCCAGATCGCTGAAGTATCAGAAAGTCGACCCAGAGACTGGAGTGAATCTTATAGACCAGTTCCGAGAAAATGATCAACGTCATCTTGAGCAACTTTTTGCCTGTTATCGTTCAACCTCCGCAGACGAGTTTGAAACCCATTTCCTGGTTCAGCGTTTAGCTAAAGGCAACACTCGACGGCGACAACAGTTTGGATATTGGAAGAGAAGAAGAGGCCAGTTTGAGACTGAGTCAAAAACAGAATTGGAGCCCTGCCTCGTTCCACGGAAGTCCGAGAACATTGCAAATCCTAATATGCTTAAAGTCCTGATAGCGTCTTCACGGCCGTCAACAGCAACCCATCTCGATGTGTCTAAAGTCAAGCTGGAGGATAATACATCAATAATATCAAGCTCAACTGTGGTAAATATGGATGTTGAGGGAAATGGTGATTACTTTTACATTCCTCCACCGCCGAAGCATTTGTGGGATAGAGAAGAGTTTGAATGCCCGTATTGCTTCACTCTGTGTCCACGCAAAATGCTTCATCAAACCAATTGGCAGTAGGTATAATAATTCTTTGAGCTTGCGGAAGACTGATAACTGATGGTATGAAGAACCCATATTCTGCGCGATTTACGGCCATACATTTGCACCTATGAGGAGTGCAGAGATGCAAATCAGCAGTACGATAGCTTCAGCGACTGGATCAAGCATGAAACATTTATGCATCAAAACAAATCCGATTTGGCTAATAGTGCGAACGTAAATATGCCTATTTTGGAGTCTCGGAAATGTCCATTTTGCCTCGAAGACGCAGGGCCCCACCATATTACGACGCATCTTCGCAGGGTGGCTTGCTTCTCTCTTCCAAGATTTATTGAAAATGATGATGGCTCACTGCAAGGAAACCAGATATCCAGCGGAGCAGACAGAAGATCAAACAATACTGGGTCTTCTGAGACAACAGGTGAAATCTCAATCAGTGGAGATGGGCCCGAGTCTGAAGTCGACAAGAAGGCTATTTTTAGAAAGAGTTCTCTGCTCACTTCGGAATCCCTCCGTGCACAGCAACCAGATCGAATTGAAGAAAAACTCAAAGTGAACTGGTTTTTGGACAAGCTAGAGACTGAATCGCATTACATTGATCTATCGAGTTTGCTCTTTGATGGTATGAAAGACACAGAGGCCGACATAGATCACAATGCGAGAGATGATGCCATACTTGGATTGAAATTGACCCAGGAACACAAAGCGGAGTGTGAAGCGGCAAAAGCTGGAAATTCGCAAATATTACACCAACAGGGCGCCGCCAAGACTCTGAATGCTCCCGTCAACTATGATGCCGAGAAAAAAGGCGTGGAGAAGAGGGACAAGGCGTTCCCAGAGCGACTTGAGGACCGGTGGGAAGAGGCGGAGCAGCTCGAGGTGCAGGTGATAGAGATGAGCAAGACGAAGCTCATCGAGGACCATCCCGACACGCTGACGAGCATGGCCAACCTGGCGTCGACGTATAGAGACCAGGGCCGATTGGAGGAGGCCGAGCGGCTCGAGGTGCAGGTGATGGAGACTCGCAAGACGACGCTCGGCGAGGACCATCCCAGCACGCTAAACAGCATGACCAACCTGGCGTCGACGCTTTATAGCCAGGGCCGATGGGAGGAGGCCGAACGGCTCTTTATGCAGGTGATGGAGACTCGCAAGACGACGCTCGGCGAGGATTTTCTCGACACGCTAACGAGCATGGCTAACCTGGCGTCGACGTATAGAAACCAGGGCCGATGGGAGGAGGCAGAGGAGATGTACCAGCGAGCACTGGCAGGCACTGAGAAAGCCCTAGGTCCAGATCATACATCCACACTTGATACTGTGAACAACCTTGGTCTTCTCTACTCTGATCAGGGCAAGCTCAAGGAGGCAGAGGAGATGTACCAGCGAGCAATAGCAGGCTACGAGAAAGCCCTAGGTCCAGATCATACATCCACTCTCGATACTGTGCAAAACCTTGAGAATCTCTACAGAGAGAAAGGGAAGCCGAAAGACGCAGAGAATTTGTACCAGGGAGATTTGCCAGACAGTCAAAAGGCCCCACGTCGCAATGCTAAGAGGGCAGGGCGGGCTATAGCTAAACTTACTGGTTGGCTTAAAAAATAAGAGTGAATAAACTTTATACTCACAATGCTTTTGAGAAGGACGGTCATGTGTATGAGTCAGCTATAGCGAACAACACGGCATCACATTAGAGCAAGCTTCGGCGAAATGCTAATACTGAGGCCTGAATATAAGTATTCTTTGGAGAGAGTTTACAAAAGACACGCATGGAATTTACTCAAAGTCCTAGGTCAGCCATATTTACCTCAGTCGCCTTTTCAACCACGTAATTTAGTAAATTACATAATAGTGGGGATATTAGACATGTGCATGGGTTGGGTATGGGTCAAAATTCATACCCATACCCAACCCATGCACATGTCTAGATTCTTCAACAAAAATCGGCCACCCAACAGATGCAATATGCAGGGCACTCAGGGCATATCGTGCACCTATCCACATTCATTTATTTTTATAAATCCATGTATATAGCGACTCGAGATTTTAAAGTTGCTCCAGTGTCGGAACATGGATATTGCAATCGTGCAATACGATAAACCCGGAACGGAACAAACAGACCCCGAGTCACGGGGAAACGACTATATTAGGAACTCAAGTAGCTACATGAATCGAACATATTTCACACCACCTCGCACAACGTATATACTAAGAATCTAGGACGAACCATACCCTTTTCCAGTGTATATAGTGCAACGTGTGAACCCTGTCCTTTCAACGTAGTTGATCGACAATTACCTTGTACTACTCGTCGAGGCCAAGGCTAACCTGGTTAAAAATTCAGTTTCTAAAGTGCGTATAAATAGGATTGAATCGGCCTTTTAGCTAATTCACCGTCTACAGTTCCAAGTTTGTCGTCTAGTAGGGACGCAACAGGAGGGTTGAGACTTGAGTTCCAACGGTGCAGAGAGGAGACTCTCGACGTATATCATTGAATGGTCTGAGAGACTTGGCTGTGAAACCGTGTCATGGCGACCGTGACCTTCTCTTGAATCCATCGATTATTCCTCAATTCACATCATAGTTTCGTTCTCCTTTATTATACAAGGCTTTAATAGCGACATCCATGAGTTCCATGAATCTTTCCTTCTCAATATAAACATCATCAGAGTGCCAGTCTCTTCTTCTCGTGGAAGGAGATTCTGATGCGTGAGCGCTAAAATATGAATGTCCTCGGAGAGCGGCCACGTTCCGGAAACCTTTATGGTTTAGACCAGGTGGTAGAATTTCTACCATCGACGAACCGGATGGTAAGAAAATTCCATGGGTCAAACCCGCACCGTGGACGCCAACAAGAACGTCTGTTCCTTGGATGGTCTTCAATTGCTCTTTATAAGAAATGGTCGCAAAGTCTATTGACTGAATCTTCAATGGAGGGAAATTGGACTTGAGCTGTTCTAAATACAGCTCGTTGTCCACAAGTCTTCGGCCGCTCATCCGGTTGATAAATGTCAGCACAATCTGCTCACCTTGTCGTGGCTTGAGATGCTCTAGTCCATATAGAGAAAGTACACGGTTGGAGAATGTTTGGAGCAACGCTGACTCTTCACATGAGTTGACTATCCAGTCGCCCTGCCATAGCGTGTTGCTTCCACCGGCTAGCGGAACGATAATATTCTGGAAGGTTGTACTTTCGGGCACATCCTTCAGGCGCAAAATCGGCTTCTTTGCAAAAAGCGACCACATCTCAAAAAAAGGCCCATCTTCTTTATCATCGATTAGAACTACCTGTGTATTTGCAGCATCTTCAGCAGTAATATACGGCCCTGTCCCATCTGGCCGATTTGTTATTTGAAGAGTATCCAATGTCAGTGTCATGGAATAAATCTCCATCAGCGAGTGCCAGTGGTTTAAAGCGCCTTCTCGCTTGACAAAGATGGTATAATTCCTTGTACCCTCTGGTGGTATGTCGTTCCCACTTTGAAGTTCAACCCAGCCGTCAAGTACAGTTCCCGGACCTGTCTGAAACCAGTAGTTATGGAAACTACCATACTTAGGTAGCGATAAGGCATCTTTCGGCCCCTTTCTTTCCCCCAGTTCACATTTTAGGCTGAATTTCCGTTGACCAGGATCAAACTTGGCATCCTTTCCAAAGCAGAAAGTGTCCCATCGACCCTCCTTCATAGCCGTCTTGCTATGGAAACAAGTCAAAGAGAGGGACTCGTTGCAATATTGAGTTGCAGAGTCACGAAGATTTTCAAGGTAGGCGATTCCATATCGGTCCGCACAGAAAGGAGATTCATCTGAAGCGGTTGTATACTCGGCGGGAATCCTCAGTTCTTTAGAGGGATTCTCGGATTTAATCACACCGAGGACGGGTGCCGGTAGATATTTGTTTTTTTGATGGAAATTGAAGCTAATGAAGAAAAGTGTGCAGGACAAAAGGAAAGCCGATATTAATATTGTCCATCGTCGTAGGGTGAGGTTATACTGAAGCTTCAATCCCCTCATTCTCAATTTTTTTTTCTGGATTGACGGGAAAGCGAGAGGCAACTCTGGAATATCAGTGTTAATACAGGAATTGCCGCCTCGTATAAGCTAGGAAAAAAACGCTTAACTAGGACTAGTGGGCTTACTTTTTAGCCGGCCCCTAAAAGTGGGCTCTCGGTTGGGCACGCAGAATCATCTTATATATATGTATCTTGACTCGTGCCAGACATTAGCGTGCTTCCATATTGCATTGGCTCGAAACAAAAAGTACGGAACATGCCCGAGTATGACATTAGCGTCGGCGGCAAGTAGTGACCTTGATTAGTAGCACTAGAATCAAGACACCATCTGCGTAATTACGAAGAGAATGTATGAGGCAGTGAAAATTATTATTCTCACCCCGGAGAACTACTATGTATATTTGCAGGGCTGAACTCGCTTTGCTCCACTTTTAATTTCAAATAGAAGGCGGTCGTTTCATCTCATACATCACATACAAAGTACAGTGGGGTCTGATAAAAATTTGCACGGGAATTCACATCACAACTTTGAAATTTTTTAGGAATATACTGTGAGAGCCAAACAGATCCAATGTTGATATAGTGGAGTATCATGATATAGTACCTAACCTTGGAAATAACTATCTACCTAGGTTTGGCTATTACTTAGGTAGGTGCGGTTTACACCTTTCAACAAGAGTAGATTCCGTCTTCCAGGGGTTCTTCTTAGGTGATTTTGACCTTGGAAGCGACTTACCTAATGAGTTTAGCGTCTTTTTCTGTAGTATTTTATTTTCTGCTCTTAGAATCTCGAGTTGAATGAGTATAAATGCTAGGGACTTTTGGCTTCGTTCGGTTCCCTCTCTTCTTTCACGCATTCGATCAAAGCTGGCCCGCAATTTGTCCCATTTTTTCTTTCGGCGCTTTTTGTTTTGCATCCTGAGCACGCAAACCTAGCTGTGGCTTACATTTAGTGGACTATGTATAGGCCTTCGAGGCCAGCTTTGTGGGACCGCCTCTCTACCATCTTAGCGTGGTGGTTAATTTTCACTGATTGCACTGTTCACGCGGTATCACCATGGATTATGGCATGGTCTGACGATAAATTTGGCCCTGATGGTCCTTGGCAAGCTGTTTCTGTAGGCGTAGGTACACCTGCACAGACAATTGCCCTCTATCCCGGTGGACGGTGGTCAAGTGGTATCCTTTTGACGACAATCTGTGATAACCAAACGACATCTTCAACCTGTTATGCCAAAAAGGCCGGACTATTTGATCAAACTGAATCTTCCACAGGAGGTAATGTCACGCAGCCAACTTCCTGGGCAAGCTACTCTTCCGCTTCAGTTGATGGAGAGGTCTGGAAAAACACGTTTTACGACCAGGTCACTTTAGCAGGAGCTACGACAATCCCAAATGTCAGTATGGTTGGTATCCACTATGCATATCAAACATACCCGAATGGACGCAGCTATCCAATTGAAGTAGGGACGCTATCACTGGGCGCACCCGCATTGAATCACGTTTGGGAGGTCTACATGACCTTTATCACGAGTTATATGTGGACGACGGCTAGCAGAAGAATACCATCCTACTCTTATGGACTGCATATTGGATCGGTGGCGCTTGGAATCCCCGGTTCTCTCCTACTTGGCGGATACGATCAGAATCGAATCATGGGGGCAGTTTCATCGCAGTCCTTTTCGCCATATGGAAAACGTGCTGGTGGCAACCTGGTAATTGGACTACAAAGGATTGAGATTGGAGTTGCGACAGGAGGCTCCCCGTGGAACTATACAAAGAAGGGAAATCTCCTGACAGAATCGAATTCGAGCATGATCGCACCTGTTTCAGTAGAACTTGATCCTTTACGGCCTTACCTGTACTTACCACAAAGTACGTGCGATGCCATCACCTCACAGCTTCCTGTGACATTCGATAACGGGCTCGGTCTCTATTTCTGGAATAAATCAAGCAGCCATTACCGATCAATCGTATCGTCACCCGCCTACCTTTCATTTATGTTTCAAAAAGATTCAACAAACAACCAAAATATCACCATCAAAGTCCCTTTCTCACTCCTGAACCTCACTCTGGAAGCACCCCTAGTTGATTCGGATACTTCTTACTTTCCCTGCTTTCCTACAAATGAATCTTATACTCTCGGTCGCGCATTCCTTCAAGCGGCCTTTATTGGTGAAAACTATGCAAGCGGAGATGGGAATGGAGCTTGGTTTTTGGCGCAGGCACCTGGACCTGGAGTGATTGATACCCCAACTCAAGTTAACATCGAAGTTGACGATCGGACAATCGCTGGTACAGATGACTCGTGGGAAGTCAGTTGGGAAGCACACTGGACACCGCTGGCACTAGCGAATACGACAGCCTCTGACTCCAAATTGAGTCAAAGCTCTACAGGCCTCTCAGAAGGAGCAAAAATCGGCATCGGTGTTGGTATTGGGTGTGCATCAGCGATTGTGATATGTGCTCTGGTTTGGTTTTTTATCCGTCGGAGGCGTAAGGCAGCGGCTGAGAATCAGCCACATGTTTCACAAATGACGCTCCACAGCTATTCAACACCTTTGACTGAGAGACAAGAATTGGCTGATAAAGATACCTCTTCTCGCATTCATGAGGCGCCGAACGATGTATCTCACATACGAAATGGAACTTATGAGTTGGATTAGTGTCATTAGAGTTTTCGAGTTCCGCGTTCAACTTTGCGGGAACGAGATTGGATCATGGGATATTTTTTTTTAGCTTACTACCGAAACAATCAATATAATTAAGAGCTATTTGCTTATGCCATATTATTTTAACCATGACAAGTTCTTGCACGTGTGCTATAAGTGGCACTTAATTGGACAAGAACGTAGCAGTATATGATAAGTACAGGTCGAAAGATGCAGAAAAAGCAAGCATGGTAAATGTACTCGATAATGTTTTACTAATACTCCGTAATCAAGTTGAGATAACTGTTATGTAACCTCTCCGTCAATGCTCCGCTGCCAATTATAACGAAGCACATCAGTCTTAGGACTGCACATAAGAGAAGCCACACCACGCTAACTGGAGACACGTGAGACTGGCGATCGCTGAAAGGACTCAGCTCTAAGTAATATTACGATAGTCAAACATGCATAAAATATAGTGGGGTCTCATAAGTTTCCGGACCTTAGTACTTCCGTTCTATACCGCCTTCCCCATTAGAAGTAAATAACGTGAGATGGGGTTGATATGAAACTAGTGGCTAGCTTTCACATTTTCTCTCTTCTTTTTTTCTCTTTTCTCTTGTGTCTATTGATCAAATCTGATATACTAGAGAATGTATAGCCCTACATTAGGACAAACAGAATAGACACCTCCAAAACATCATGAGAAATATCGATGATCCTTATTAAAAGGGCTAATTCTTGGCAAAACTTCGCTCTTGTGGCTCTGCCTAGTAGCAAGACTCAATGTACCCTCCTTATGTGGGTGTTTTCAAGGCGTAATTTCCTGTTGGCACCATATGAATACCACTAATGCAAGCCAATAATCCAGCCCCATCCCTTCAAGCACCCTATGCAATCACTCATCCGGCCCAACTGGCAAGGTTTACAGGCATTATTAGTAGGTCCCTCTAGCTACTCTAGTGACACCAACTGTCTGATAGTGTGGAATACCCTCGAGTATTTTACTTCAACAAATTCGGAGTCATCCTCAGTGCGGCTTGAGACCAGCTTCACGAAATCCAAGTCAGCATATTAAGAGTTCGTCTTCTTTATCTGAGGCTCCAAGGCTGTCATAGTGGATAATCAAGTCTCTTCCTCGACATGGAGGTGCCTAGTATGATAAGGGGTAGTCCGGTACTATTGCTCTTACTCTCTTTTCTCTTCATCATTCAGTCACAATCAAGTTGCCTTCCTGAACCTGTTGGCTTGAGGATCGGAAATGTGACGTTGAAGAATTACAACAGTAACTCTATCAGAGGGGTAGACATTTCTTTAGGGAGTTCTCAGCAAGCGTTTGCATTCACTCCGCAAATGTAAGTTGCTTCATCAACTCTATTATTGATTAATAAAGAACGACTCTTCTCATGACGCTGACTTTACTTCACCAGGCCGCTCAACGACAGTTTCGTGTGGTGGGAAGGTAATGGCTTCTGCGGCACTGGCCGCTCAACGAATGCATGCGCAACCTTCCATGGTGGTCTATACGACAACACATCAACCTCACTTGACCCTGCATTCTCGAACTCCTCTACAAGCCTTGGCAGCAACTACCCACCTTGCCAATTTGTGACTGACAAGATGACACTCAACGTCAATACGAGCCTGAGCAACTTCTCTTTTGGTATTGCGCAGAAGGATATGCATGAACAGGGCTACCACCCGCAAGCTGGTCTCGGGTTAGGACGCAATTCAACCCTATTGAATTATATGAAAAAAAGAACCTTATTGCTTCTCGCACATGGGGCTATTTCTGGGGCCTAAACGGGGGGACTAGCGACAGTCAGATGGACGGCAGCCTTGTTCTAGGTGGATATGACAGTGCGAAAGTTTCGGGTATAAATTATACCCAGAATCTACAATTTACGAATAATCACTGTTTAACCGGAATGCTCTCAGTCTTAACGGACATCACTTTGAACTTTCGGAATGGTACCAACAAAAGTTTATTCGGTGGGGTGAGCTCCGCGGCTATGAACACTTGCCTTGACCCGGATTCTCCGGTGTTAATGAGCATACCGTATAGCCCTTACTTTACCAATTTTGAGACGTACACTGATGCGTCTATTGATAAGCGATCATTTGGAATCAACTATTATGTCATGCGTTATATCAGTGGTCAGACTCCGTATGTCATACCCTTCCACTCGCAATTCTCCCATTAGCAGAACCGATGGTAAAGCTAACATTTTATTAGATTTGATGGTGATTTAACAATTAGCCTGAGTAATGGGCTCTCTGTTCGAATTCCCAACAATCAGCTTGTGGTGCCAGACCTTTCTATCGATAAAACCAGCGGAGCCGTGACATACAATTACACCGACCCAGACCTCCTCCTGCTGTCTCTCCAGTCTACAAACTCAGATGATATGACGACGCTTGGACGAAATTTTTTCACGAGTGCATACCTCATGGTTAATCATGATACGAGCCAGTATACTTTATGGGCGGCCAACGCAACTACAGAGAAAGCGCTCGTCGCGGTGGATGGGAATAACCAAGTATATAAAGACCTTTGCACTGTTGATACCGCAAGCCCTCTGAGTCCTAGTACAACTACAACTACAACTTCTTCCAAATCTCAAAACGGACTTTCGTCTGCTGAGATAGCGGGTATTGTTGTAGGAAGCGTTGCCGGGGTAGCTTTGGTTCTTGGGACCCTGCTTTTTTCCAACGTAAGAAGAAAGCCAAAACTCAACCGGTGGAAGCTGGAGGCTATGGACCTTATGTCTCGTCTGCTTCGACCTCAACATATGTTGACTTTCAGGAGCTCCCTGTTGAAGTGCATCCGCATGAGCTCCCTGGGACTTTCTCTCAACATGAGCTTGCTGCAAAGGAAAATCCAGTGCGGCCAATAGTTGAACTTGAATGAATCTCCATATGGCGGACGAATTACTGAAAAAAACTGTTCATGCATGATGTACACCGCGATTTGTCTCTTGAATCAATCTTCATATGGCTGACAAATTACTGAAAATACTGTTCATGCATGATGTGCACCACGACTTGTCTCTTGTTCTCCTTCTTTCCTCCCTTTTGATCACCCTCAGCAAATACCATTTCGTCTGTCTCTTCCATTTGAGGCCAATGAACATAAATAATGTTAATAACGTAATATTGGGACCTGTAAATTACCGCATGCGGTTAGTTTTTCCTTTTAAGGACTAGTACCTCAATACACTGTCACGTAATCTCTCCGTCAATGCTCCGCTGCCAATTATGCATCTGCCGAATCTCATTCGATACCACAAATAGCTTGAATATTCGCAAAAGTTTCATCTCGTATCTCGCTTAGTTCAATAGTATCATTCGTTCTGATTTACCTCAGCTAGGGAAAATATCTCAAGGAAATGCGACTAGCAATGAATAGATTGGAATATCATCTGGGCTGAAATGGAAAATCCACCTAGTGGATCGTGTATTATGGCATTTAAAGATTTCAAACATCGATTATGGGATATAACGAAGCACGTCAGTCTTATGACTGCACTCAATTCATCGTGGCCCGCTTGATTGGTCGGCGCTGAGGCTTTAGTATGGTAGTTAGGCCCAAAAGGCTGTAATTTGCCAAGTGAATTTCAAGTACGATTGTATAATACTGGTTTTTGACCCAGGCAATTTTTAGATGATATAATGTCGGTTTCAAGAGGTGATGTATGCACTAATACTACAATAAGCCAATCGAGCTATTGCACTGTACTTAGGATGTGTCTTATACAAATTGCAGGAGTTATTAAGAAAGAGGACTAGACGATGATTCAGTAATTAATGTGGTAGGAATCGGTAAGCAATTGTGATGAGCAAGCCAAATGCAGTCCATAGAATTCAAGGGTCCATCTGAGTTTTGGACCCTTGGTCAACAGAATATCTAGGGCTCCGATTGGTCTGTACATTTCACGCGCTCTATTAAACTGTTCAAATTACATGTAAAAGCCTGAGCTTGATCGGACTTGAAATGCTGATAAAGCGGCTGACCCTAAATTCGTGAAAATGCTTGGTCCAGCTGAAGCTTCTACTTTGCTGACCCGTCACAAAAGAGACCTGACGAGGTCCTATACGTGCATGCCGATATGACTCACCCAAATATTAGCCAAATGGCCCATTCCATTGGCTCGCAGGCCATTGTGCACAATTCCAGCCCCGGTGGCTCCCTGCGAGGATGCGCCCAGGCTAAGGGCATCAATACTATTACCATAGAAGTAAGTTTCTCATGTTGGACGACAAAAGAACCGAAAAAAAATGTTAATTTTTGCAGATTGGTAATCCTAGCATCTTTCAAGATGGACTGATCACAAACGTGGTTTCGGGAATTAGCAATGCTCTGAAAGTCCCATTCGATCATCCGTTATTTCGGGATTCCAGTCTCAAATATCCAGAAACAGCATCAGCTGTATGCTACAGAAGTGTTAGTGCACAGTTTTTGACTAATAAAACCCCTTGGAAAGCATTCAGCTGAACTAGCATATACAGTACTGGGTTTTTTCTCAAACCGCAGGCATACTTCGAGGTAAGAATATTCAAATGCCACATGTTTAACCAATTTTCACCACTAACACCTCAGCAGTATATAAGATAGTAGCAGAATCTATGAAAAGAGGAGAGCTCATTGCTGAGGTTCGTTCAATCTTTGGCGATGTCATCGAGCAGATCTTCAGCCCTATGGATCAGGACACTGTTGTGGTCGGCATTGAGGCCAACCCAGTCGCTAAAACAGGAAATCGTATTGTGAGTATTATGGTCTTTTTTGAGATGATTATTTTTGCTAATTGAATCTGAAGGATTCACCTTAGAGTTATTGGCGATGATTTTAAACCAGGGGTATGTGACGGTCATCTTTAGCATGCATTACTTGCTACGTTCAGCATTCCATATGTTATGTCTACGTATTGGCAGCAATTTGCTCTACTTCTGTACTTCGACCAGCGAGAAAAGAACTGGCTTTTGGATATGGAGTACCTCTATGTACCGGCATTGGAGCTTGATTTGATTACAGAGTGAACGACCTTGAAATTTTGGGCATCTATGGATAAATTCCTTGGCTGATTTGATCTATTTATTTTATAATAAAGCATCCTCTCTTCAAATGCGTGAAATCCTGGAGTAATTTAAGGAGGGAAAGAATCCACCTAGGTACAATAAGAGAAACATAAAAATGTTCACTGCCTTCATTTTGAGTTGGTTGAGTTGGGGGAAGTCAACCCAAACTTTAGGTGTAAACTCAACTATTTAAGGGGTGCAGTCCCTAGAATTCATTCATCTGAGTGGAGATGAGATGTCCTCACAAAACACGAGATAGGGCCGGCTAAATTATTTAACAAGAGGCACATTAAACTTGGATCCTTTATTGGAAGTGTCGCTCGCCTAGCGAGCGTAGCTAGCTAGTCGCCGATAACTGAGAACGAGGTTTTACTGCAGTAAATAAGGATTGGTGATCTTCAACTAACTACTACTCAACACCGTAGACAATCCACCGATCTGGTAGTGGATTCCTACTAGTTGAATATTGTAGTTGTTGTGAAGTCTGCTTTTTCATTGATGAAAGAACTAGCTACTTATAGTATATGGGTGCCCCTCTGCCCTGGACGAATTTCAACATTCGTCCGAGACAGAAGAGACGGTGAAGACGGAATATTACTGTCGCAAATGCACATCGCTCAAGGGTGTCGTTTGCGATGAATGTATATCGTTCAAGGATGCCGTGATATACTAATATAATTCCAGAGTCACTGTCGTGGCAGAAGCTTTTCGGCCGAAATACTTTCTGTCTATTGATGGCCTTGTTTCTCGGCTGTCGCAACAGGAAGGTTGATGAAGAACTGAAATCCGGAAGTATTTAAGCAAAAACATCAGTCGCATATCGCTCTTTTGTCTTTAAATCTTCGAAAAATTGCTCAGCAGCCGCATTCTCGTCAGGCTCAGAGTCAACCTCACCCCTGCCTTTTGCTTCAGTCTTCTTTTCACGACGCCTGTTCAGGTAAATTTCTTTACAGGCAGCGCGAACCTCCCGACCAACAGCAGTACTACCACACACGTAGATAAATGCTCCCTGGTCAAATAACTCCACCACATTTTTGAAATCCTTTCGCATTAAATCTTGAACATGCTGACCATTCCCATTTTCAGGCCGGCTATATGCCCAGCGAACGTCAACAATGCCCTGGGCAACCCATTCCGCTAGCTCATCAGCGTGAATGTCATCTTGACCCTTTGCACGGCAGCCGATGTATAATACTGCCTTAGCAGGTCTCTCATCTTCTGGTAGGGCAGCTGTATCAAGCATTGAATAGCGACCGCGTATGCGCTCGGCACGATCCATGACAAATCCACGGAATGGTGCTAGACCAGTTCCCGCGCAAGCCATTATCATTGGAGTTTGAAGGTCCAGTGGAGGTTTAAACCCCGAATGGGAGGGACGAACACTGATTTGAGCGTGCTCACCTACTTGTAGCTCAGAGAGGTAATTTGATGCAACACCATGATACTGCTGGATTAGCTCTGTACCGGGCTCATTTTTTCCTGAGAGAGCCGGGGCACTGAGAACGGCGATAGTGATTGAGCATTCAGATGGGTTGAATAGAGGCGACGAGGAGATAGAGTATTGCCGTATACGCATAGGAGGTAGCATAGCAAGAAAATCGCCAATGGGTAGATTGATGGCTGGGTACTGCATCAATATGTCCAGAATGCTTACGCGTTTTTCCACAAGCTCAGCAAACTGACTTGGACTCGATGCTAGAAAGCGTAGCTTAGCCTGAGCCTCATCATCTCCTAAAACAGCGTCAGCCAATATAGTTAGATCACGCTTAGACACAGGCTGTGACAGCTCCACATATGTAGTCAGTAGCTTAAAAGCAGAAATTGGCGTATCAAGTGGGATGGTTGTGGATGCTATACTGTTCGAGTCCTTCATGTTATGAATGCGAAGAATTGCATCCCAGGGAATGTCAAGGCGGCTCATCGCTCGTCGGACAACTTGGTTGGGGTTCATGGGCAAAACTGCCAGGTAATCGCCACACTGGTAGGTCATGTCAGATGGCAACCCAAATCGAACTAGACGCTTGGCAGGAACGCCTGGCTTTGTAAGGAGCTTGTTTTCAAGCACAAAGCCTTCTTGGAGCTGTATTCCAGGGGCTGATGCACGTGTGCCACTAGTAGTTATATCGACTTGCAACGAAGACTTGGATTTTGGCGTTTGATTATGGCTTCCGCCAAACTTTTCCGTAATTGAAGGCCAGAGGAGTTTCTCACCCCAGGTATCGAACTCCGTAAAGATGTCTGAGCTGGCTGTGTCTGCGAACCCAATCTCGCAAAGACGGTTTCCTCCATTTTCAGAAACGAGTTCATATATTAACTTAGGAATTCGGTAGAGTGTGGCAGCCCAGTCACCTAGAACATGTTAATGGTGATGGAGATTTCACCTCAGTAATTTAAGATTAAAACTCACGATGACCACATCCGAAAACGGCATAATTGACAGCTTCCAAACTGTTTCCTTTGAGCCCACTTAGCCACTCAAAGAAATGGGCGGCATTGTCTGGAGGTTGGCCTTCGTATGAGGAGCTAATAAAGATGATAGGGTCTAATATCGTGGATAAGCTCTGTATCGCTGAATCCAAAGAGTCGATCTGCGCTGAGAAGCCATAATCAATAGCATCATCTGCCAATCTATGTGCAAAGGCTTCACAAGTTCCAGTGTTGCTGCCGTAGAAGATATGCAGAGGCTTCAAACTACCATTTGTACGGGTGACAGCAGGCTTCTTCTCCAGATTGGCAATATCTGCACCATGAGTCGTACCTCCATCATTGTTCAAGACCAGACCAAGCTTTGTTGGATCCAGATCCTCACGCAAGGAAGCTCTCATCTGAAGATCCTTAGGTTTGATGGTGAGGGTCTGCTTGATACGTAGATCATAACTCGGGTTTTCCAACTGAAAGTTGAAATTTTGGAACAGAATTGCAGTTACCAGGAGAATTTCTTGCCATGCAAATGGTCGCCCAATACAGCCGCGTCTTCCATTTCCGAAGGGTTTCCAGGCGTTCTTGGGTAATTTCTCAAATTCCTCATCTAACATTCGCTCCGGTCTGAAATCATCTGCATCGGCCCCGTATATCTTTGGATCACGGTGCACCTTACCCAACAAAAGGGCGATCGGCTCATTCTCATGAAGAACGTATTTACCACCTCCAAGAGTCACTGGCTCATGATTATCTTTGTTTTCGTAAGCACCCACGTGAATTACGGGGGCCGGAGGGCTCAGACGTAGAGTCTCACGCAATACTGCGGTGATATAAGGTAGTTTCGACAGATCTTCAATAGTAATCTTGCGTCGGCCAATAATACGATCTACCTCTTCCTGGACCTTTTTTATAGGCATGAGGAGCTTTGAGCAAATAATAAAACAAAAAAGAGAGGGTACCGGAAGTGGTTTCATGACCTTAGCAAAGTCAGTTCATTTTGAATAAACAAAAAAGGAAATGCACAAACCGGCGATCAAAAAAGTGATCATATTATCAACAATTGACTCCTTCGTCATTCCCTGGCCAGTCTGTGGATCTCGACCCAGAATCAACGCATTCATGAGATCCTTCTTGTCCTGTGGATTATTCCTGCGTGTATCTACAAGCTCCTGCGCCAGGGTCCGCATATAAGTAATATCTTTGTGATAATGAGTATTTGCAGTAGTAGGAAGACTGTTGATAGCTGCTGGGCGACTAGCACGGTTCCCTGATCCAATGAGCAAGCCAACCATTGCCTCGATGAAAGGATGCATATCTTCGTGATAGAATGAGTTGAAGCGGGTACCCATTGCACAAAGAGCAAGAGTATCCAGAGTCAAACGCGTAAAGTCATTTGTTACGGTGATAGGAACAGTATGACCTTGCCGCGCCCACTTCATTACAAGCTGGCTTGCGATATCATACATTTCTGGAAATTTCCAAAATTAGCTTGCGTAGGTAAGTCGCAATACAAAGATCGATCTCGAGATCCTTACCATCAAACATCTCGCGAATCATTAACGGTCCGAAAGCAGGTACTAAGATCCGGTGGGCTACAGCCCAGTTCTCTTCGCCGGGGTAATTGGCAGTGAATAGACCATCGTGAGTCCCATTTCGAATTTCTTTCAATGGACCAACGACTGCCTTTGTGAAACGTTTCTCGTTGCAAACCTCATCTACTAGTTCATAGGAGCTAACAACCACCCTAGACGAACCCAAGGTTTTGAGGCGAAAAATTGGACCTATTATAGGATAACGTGAGCACTCAAATAACGCTTTAAGATCAAGCTAAATATCCAATACCATAGGTATCTGCAAGCAGGTTTATACTGTTGATGGGAGCTTCGGGATCGAGATCATAGATATTCCCTAGAAATGGGATCCCTTTGGGTCCAGGAATGGGTACTTCTTTCACGGGGTTCGTATTTGACATTCTTTCTTCGGGTGATTCAAGTGATTCAAATGATTGAAAGTTATTGGAAAGCCAAAGTGCTTTTTATAAGCAAGAGAATGAAGATGCAGGATGGTGAGGGGTTTCGAAATCTACCGAAAACGTTGTAGACAAGTACTTCGTATATGCAGGTGACGTCGCATGTTGTATATGATGCCACATCATTCAAATTTTCCAATTTTCTATTCTTTATTCATGGATTTTCCATGAATCTTTCAATCCAAACCCTAGGTTCCGCAATAGATAAAGGTAGATTCGGGGCTTTCGTCCAATAGACTCTAGAACTCTTTTTCGAGAATGCATGAGGTTGTTGGTGTGACTTTTCACATTGATTGCCTGTGCATCCATATAAATCGTTTCCGGCTTTTCCATGTAGACTCTGTGGAAATTGATAGCGGAAATCAATTGGACAGGATCAATGATTGGAGGGAGCATTATTCGGGGTAGATTCGATGATCAAAGTCTTATCATCAGGAATAATCGTGGCAATGGTAGCCTTGCATGTATAAGGTGGCCATAGCATCACTTGGGTAGCCAGGGTGGTTGAAGTTGAGATATAGAGGTGTGAAAGATGAAGGAAAGCGTACATTACAACTTGCCAACAATTACTGACATTTGAATGGTCCATTGGATGAATGAGTAGGGATTAAATTAGAATAGATATTTTTTTCTGCGCAAGGTCTGTCCAAAATCAGAGTCAAGATCAAAAAGTAGTGGCAACAATGCTTGTGTTGTTTTCTGCTATTTTAAGCCGTTAATCAAAGCTCTTCCTTACCAACCTCTTTTCTCGACAGGCCAACAAGTCTTCGGAATGCGACATTTGACACAATCCAACCATTTCCAGAAATACCCTCTCCACTTAATGGCCTTCCATCTCCCTTTGCTAGATTGGTCAAAAACTTTCCAAGATATTTCGTCGGTGATACTTGGCTAGGCAACGCATATCGCACTGCAGGGCCAATAGCACTTCGAAGCAGCTTCTTTGACCAAACCTGCTGATCTGGTCGTTGAAGAACATGCTCCAGGACCTTTGGATCATGAGCAGGATCCACAAATGCTGGTCTAACAGAATATGGCTTCAGAGAGTGATATGTATCAGAGAGAGCGATCAAAGCAGCTTCACACTGGCCTTTGATGTCACCAAAGAATGGAGTGAATATGCCCGGTGTCTGGGTAGCCTATATTTGGAGTCAATGATAATTTTTCTATGTTGATATGAAGCACGCCTACCCCTTCCCCAGAGACGTAGACAAAGTTGAAAGAATCGGATAATCCCGAAAATGCTTTGGCTGCAGCCGTGGGATAGTCCAGGGTGATTTTCACGTATTCCCTATTCCATAGAGTCAGACCATGATCCTTCTCAAATTTTAATAGATACTTATCTGTATTTTACTTACTCCTTCGAGACCTGGCTTTGGGAGATTCCCTGGGCCCAAACACAACCGCTTGCGCCTTTGAGTTGTTCTAGCACATCGGAGGGATAATTATTGAAGTCTTTGTGTTCGATGACAGTCACGTTGGGGTAGTTATTTGCCATTGGAACAGGGCCTCTGCTAAGAATGAACAACTGCGAAACTTCTCCCTTGGGTAAAGAGAGAATGTGCGTTAGGACGGACGATCCAACCAGGCCAGTGGCACCAGTTAATATGAGACGCATCCTGGACTTGGGGTTTTGCGTAAAATTTAGACTGTATACTGGCAGTTTGGGTAGTGAATTCTAACTGATGTGTCTTTGGAGGTCATTCTTATAGCCATTCTACTCCGTATTCCGTCGTTAATTCCGGAGTATGTGGGGACCTGAGGCTGACTATGCTGACATACGCTAACTTAATTTGGCATAGTTAGCGGACTTAGCATGAGTCGGCCAATCAAGACCTTGGAGAATCGTGGAGAATGGTGGAGAACCATACTTCGACCGATCTCACTCTAATGAGCTTGAAGCGATGATGGACGATCGCCAAAAAAATTACAGGGCAGAGCATTGCAAAGTCAAGGCCTGTAGTTTAGACTGCAGTCATTCACGGGCTGAATCATCAATCACTGTGCCTTACTTCTCAGTCATATCAACTAGCGCTGGAAATCGAAGCTAGTTCTTATCGCTACCAACTGTCGCCTGTTTGCACTATGGAAGAATAAATAGAGGACTTCGCTAAAACAACCCCTTCTGCCTGATTCCTAAGGTTTTTACAGCATAATTAGGCACCATTATAGCAATAATGATTTTACCAGATATCCTGCCAGAACTATTAATTCGGTATGGAATAACTATTAATGCGATACCTATAGACTTTTGGTCGCATCATGATTTCTCTTCTCTGTTTTACATTCCCGTATCTAGTTTGTTTTACATTCTGGTTTACATACTTAAAAATATATTTTACGGTATATAGTTACGTGTTTATTTTAACCTGAATAAAGCCTTTGATTTGAACTAACAATACTAGGAATTGGATCGATTGGTATGGCCAGAGGAGAGTTAGAATCCATTGTAAAATAAGTATAGAATATGCAGATTCTGAAAATAATGCGGTGAGGAAAGTGGAGTTAAGACCTTAGGAATAAGGCAGCGGGGGCTGGAATAGCAAAGTCCTAAATAAAGTATTGGTAGTACGACTCCTAAGATATGGTATCTTATTGAATCTACGCCCAGGATGGAAATTAATACCATATCATATCTTCGAACCGCGAGCGTGTCCAAAACCTCGTCTATACTCGCGCTCACTGCCGATATTGCTTGATTACGAGGCTTAAGTCGTTGTGGATCCGGAAGTCATCAGGACCGCTCTACTGGTCCGCCCCCATCCTCCAACCAAGTGCCCAAATTTGTTCGGGAATCACTTTTCCTTCTGACAGTATTGATAATCGACAGGGGAAACGGGACGATGGAATTAAAAGGAACAGGCAAGATTCTACGATCGAGTTTCTTGGGTTCTGATGGTAGCCCGGTAGTCACAAGGCTGAACGCCAAAGAAATTGACAGAACTATAAGCCGTGAAGCCTGGTTCCGGGCAATCTAAAGATTGCCGTCTATCAAATCTGAGGTCTATTGAATTAATATTGAATTAACCTCCACGCCTTGACGAATCAAACCCTCAACCTTGCCCTTTGTATTATTGGGTGGCATTCAATGTCAAGTCAAGGAGTACCCTGCGTCGCTATACACTGTCGGTCTATGAAAGAGAGATATATAGCCCTGAAGGACAACAGGTTACTCGGGTAATAGAAGTCACTCGTATTGGTTTCGCCTACGTTTATTAAAGGGATCGTTAGGAACTTCCAAGAAATTCTAGTGCCTCCCAAGGTCCACCCGACGGGGATTCTAAATTTATCTTGGGGCCATTAAATAGCTTACAAAGGTGTATAAATGGAGCTAGGGATCCCGAATCTAAAATTATTGTTCAATACAGCAAATTGAAGGCTGACACGATTGCACTCGAACTTCAGAATGCTGCTCAGATGCTTTTTGGGGTGCCTCCTAGCAGTCTCTGTGATGGCCCTTGCCTCCAATGACAAGCGAGTTACCCACACCAGTCCACAAATTTCAGGATTCACAGGCCAGAAGAAGACCCAGATTGAGGATGCATTTAGCGATGCCATAGAAATGGCAAAAAATGTTCTTACTGCGCCCACCATAGCTTTTGAGTCTATTTTTGATAAATATTTCCCTCCCGACGATAAAGCGACAGTTCTAAGTCAGTTTCAAAAAATGCTTTTCCAAAGCTGCCTTAAAATGCAGGGACTAATTATGTGACCATAAAAAGGTGTCTTCGAGACGATTACTGGCGGAAGTGCGACAGGATATGCTGGCAACTCTCGTCTAAGTGATATGACTATTATCCAAGACTACAGACATGCGGATGGTTATACATCTTGCACTGGAGATCAAGTGTTTGCAGAGCTGCTTGATAATGAATCCAGCAGCCCTAAATTGGTTCTTTGTAATCCAGCATTTCTGTTTGGTGGGATTGAGAAGGGCTATACAGGAGTGGACGCTGTCACCTGCAACAATGTTGGAAGAAAAGTCAGTGAGTACATGGACACATTAGGTTCGACATTGTTGCATGAGTATACGCATTTTGCCAAGTTGGTTGTACCCCCACTGTTTTTTCCAACAGTTGATCTTCCTAATGGGTATGGAGCTTGGAACGCCCAGAATTCGATTTCCAACAGTGATGCGATATCCAATGCCGACAATTATAATTGGTTTGCAACTGAGCTCTTCTGGACTGTGCACTGCACGCGTTGGTTTGAAGCTCCTGATGAGCCTACGGAATGTTTATGGTAATTGAGCTACCTGTTTCATTAATTGACCAGTGGTTCAACCTTGAGCTAAATTTATTGACTGCATTTTTCGATCAATTCCGAGGTTTAATCTCAATGAGCTTAATGAGATGGCCTAGGCTAGTTAAGCTCCAGTGCTCTATACCCAAAATTTTCAGCCCTATCTTGATTACCTAGTTAGAAAGCTACGGACATTAATACACTCATAATGACCTAGCTTACAATAACTTTGAGAAAGCATACCGCTAAAGCAGCGCTCACCCATTGCTCACCAGGGCGACACACACTTGACTATAGTAGCTTTATAGCTCACTTTTGTTATCGTTCTATCACATACGACCACAGGGTGTGGAGAACAGGGCTTCCCGTCCGCTCAGCCGTACTTAAGCCACACGCCGGTCAGTTAGTAGTATGGTGGGTGACCACATGCGAATCCTGACTGTTGTATGTTTTTGTTTTTTAGCTACTCTAGAGCACCCTGGTCCCTACGGTCGAGTCTTGAAGCCTTCTTCAATGATTAATCACTATATTATTACCCATATACTGCTGATCCATGTTATATATTCACTCTTTGTATCACGTTTACCTAAATACAATTTCTTTTTTGGTTTAGGGACGCAAGTAAGCCGGTGACACAATTAGTCATATCTCTCTGGTACCAAAGGCACTTAGTTATAGATCTTAATTGACGGCGTTAAAATATAGTAGATAGCCCTACAGTAGTCTTGAAACTTTTTTGATATACGCGTTCTATAGTTTCCCAAGGCCTATAGTTGATGTGACATGATGTCTTTTCCATGGTCCTTAAATGCTTACAGCTTGGCTTTTTTCTCTTCGCGGCTTTCGAGGTTCGGGTGAGGAGTCCGGACAGGTCGAGTGACAGCGTAAAATGCAAACCCTTGAGACTTGGTCGAGAACTGAGATAAGGTAAAACTATGTTAGTTTATTATTCCATATGGACATGGAAAAGTGAGCGAAAGGTGACAAACCTTGACCTTGGATCCAACATAGAAGAAAGCAAAGTCTCCAGCGACAAGGTGATGTGTGATTCCAGTTGCCTCGTCCTATTAATGAACCGTGTCAACATTCGTTATGAGGAGGGGTAAAGGCTGGAATAAATCTTCATGTAGGTAAAGTAATATAGCATACCAGAACATCAATTTGGCCACTTAAGACATATTTCGTCTCCTCGAAAGTATAAGTCGCTGGCTTTTCAGGCCCAGCTTCAATTTTATAGAATCCCGAAGTAAGGTACGCCGGAGCTTCAGTCTTGGTGCGAATTGAGTGGAAGTCCGCTACAGTTGCATTCTCGCCCTGAGGAAGAGGGATGTGTTCATGACCTGCGCCTTTGATGACAGTGAGGGGGACGAGTAAGCTGGACACTTTTGAAGACGAACTCGAGTATAAGCAATTGAAGGGTATGGGTGCTTGTAGGTTTCTAACTTACTTTTGGAATATGGCTTTCTGTGAGCGATTTTGGTAAATTCAAGAGGTGAACTTGTCCGGGGGTACCCCTCACCTGATATGATCAGATGGAGTGCGGAGTGCGTAGTGCGGAGAAATAGATAGCGAGACGGGCCGTGTAATTTATCCTGAAAGGGACAACAAACCCAGCTCTTGAGGTGACTGAATCAACCATATTCGAAAACTGTCTAGGTGACTCCCATAGATTGGACTTTGAATGTGCAGTGTTTCCGCAATGAGCCTTAGAAATAATGGAAGATGAAATAGAGAATGTAAGGTAAGAAAGATCTGATTGTATTTTAACCAATCACAGCTCACTTGTGCCTTGAACTGGACCCACTTGTATGCTATTCGGACAACTCTCGGGGTCTTATACCGCCTACCTAATATAGCCTAGTGCAATACAACACTAATTCAGAAAATCGGCTGTCCCAAACTCTGTCCTAGACTCTACCTTCGAAACAAACTCCATTACTCCATTATTACTACTATTGAGCCAATCCAACCACTCTGAATCACGGTACGATGATGATGATGATATTGGCAGTAATCCCAGACCCACCTATACACCGCCTAATACCGCCGTCCAAGAAGGCTCCTGTGTCACGCGATGAACTTCTCCATGCACGTTGATTCGTTCCTCTGACTTAGCGAAAGAGCTTATCCGCCATTTATCCCTTGTTGTCTAATAGACTACCCTTCACCGTAAGTCATAAAAAGGGGATAGAAAAGGTGCATAGCACTCCGGAAGCCTCCACATTCTGAACCCACTCACCAGGCTTCTCTTGAACGGGCTCTAGAGCATCTAAACTGGACCCCCAAGCAGTGGAGTAAGTATTATGGTCCGATCAAACTTGGCTTACCTTGGTTTATCATAGGAGACTATAGGTAATAAGGAAGCTTGGAGAGTAATTCGATGGCATCTCTCTCTCATCGGACTAACCTGTCACTCTAATTCGAAGTTGTTATTAAGGATGAGATTGTTGTATTGATTAAATTATCTGTAATTTATTATATCTATGTGTAATAGAAGTATTTAAATACACTGTGCGGTATTTAAAAGTGCCAGGAAAACCTCCACGGTGGGGCCTGGAAGTAACGCGACCGCAACGACACACCACAGTGGACCTCAATCAGATAAGAATGTCAGACATCTAGACCGGTTCACCCGGCACAGCGCTAATGCAGGTCCCATTACGTAGTACAAACTACAGAGTAAGAAATCCAGGGGGATTCACACTTGGATTCACACTTGGAAAATCCGGCTGATTGCAAAGCCGGTTGCTAGATGGGATCAACCAGATAGTATAATAAAGACAAATCCTACTTGAAATTAGAGGGCTATGGGGTCCACGGATTTACCCCTGTTTAGGTAGAACAGTATTTCGAAACAGTCTTCTGCCAGTTTCTAGTGCGTCCACCATTAGTTACTAATATTTGTCATGCTTGTAAAGCTGCAAAGGGATCCACTTCATTCCACCTTAATTGTTCAAGTGGCTTGAATTTGGCTTGCAGATCTTTCCACTAACAATTTCTGTAGTCCTGGTGAGGCAGTTTCTTAGACGATGGTATCCACATAAACTTGGCCAATTTGAATGAAGTTTGAGGAGATCCTGGAGGAAAATGGAGCCGTATAAAATGTCGTTAACTCCTTTTCCCTGAGATCTGGCAGACCTGTTCCATTTTTCATTTTCAATATGCGGTTTTCTCAATCAGCCCTGCTGGGTGCTGCTGCTGCTGGTCTTGCTTCAGCTTCTAGCTTTAAGAACCATCACTATGACTACATTGTTGTTGGTGGTGGCCCATCTGGTATCATCACTGCCGAGCGATTCGTCGAAGCCGGCAAGAAGGTTCTGCTTCTCGAGAGAGGTGTCGGTCCTACCGTTACAACCGGTGCCACTGAGACTCTTCCTTGGAACGACACCCTGACCACGATCGATGTTCCTGGTCTCTCTGCTGATATTGGCTCTCTTCCTGCGTGGGAGGAGTATGCCTGCTCCGACGTTGCTGGTCAAGCTGCCTGCGTACTTGGCGGAGGTGTTACATTGAACTACATGGTCTTCGTGCACCCTCCAGACCACGACTTCGATGACAACACCAACTGGCCCAAGGGATGGAAGTCAAAGGACCTTAAGCCTGCCGCCAAGAGACTCTATGAGCGCAACCCTGGTAGCACTTTGCCTTCTGCTGATGGCAAGCGCTATGACCAGAACCTTTACACTGTCCTCTCGAACCTCTTGTCCAAGGTTGGCTGGAAGTCTGTGGACATGATCACTCAGCCCAACGAGAAGCACAAGGTCTACAGCTACCCATCCTGGAACATCAAGAACCAGAAGCGTGCCGGACCTGTTCGCACTTACCTCCCTCTGGTCCAGAAGAACGAGAACTTCACCCTGGGCCTCAAGACCAAGGTTCTCCGAGTTGTTCGCTCGCAGGGTCTGGCCACCGGTATCGAGATCGAGACTGCTTCTAACCAGACTGAGATAATCACCCTGGCCAAGAACGGCAAAATCGTCCTCGCTGCAGGTGCCCTCTCTACCCCCCGTATCCTTTTCAACTCCGGCATTGGCCCTGCCAAGCAGATCAAGACTGCTCGCAAGAGTGGCATCAGCGTTCCCAATGAGAAGGAGTGGCTCAACCTCCCCGTTGGTGTCGGTATCATGGACCACCCCATCTTCTCCATCAACGCCAAGACCCCTGGTAACTTCAGTCTGCCCGACTACACCAGCATCGTGGACGGCTCCGACACTACTGACATTGAGCTCTACGAGAAGGGAGATGGTCTCCTCACCGAGGGCAAGCACCGCCTGATCTTCTTCAGCTCGAATAAACTCCGGAACCACACCCGCTACTACCAGGGTTCCTGCGCCCCTAGCGGCGATGCCCTTGTCAGCATCACCACCTACATGACTCACGGTCTCACCTCGTCCGGTGTCCTGGGTCTAGACGAGAAGCAAAACACAGTCTTCGAGAAGTCCCCGTACATGAACACTCGTGGTGATATTCTGGCCGCCACACGCTTTATCGACTCTCTTGTCAAGGATATCAAAGCTCCGGGCTCTGGCTTTGAGCTGCAGACCAACCTCAATGTCTCTGCTATTCTCGCTAGCCAGTCTCCTGGTATCCACTACACCTCTTCTGCCAAGATGGGTACCGATAGTGGTCTTAAGAACGGCACTTCTGTTGTCGACGTAAACACCAAGGTCTATGGAATGGACAATTTGGTAAGTTACATCAATCACCTTCTTCCCATGGTGCAGTCGCTAATATCCACTTCTTTTAGTATGTCGTTGATGGCAGTATCCACCCTGACCTTCCTACTGGTAACATCCAGGCCACCATCATGGTTATCGCCGAGGCTGCTGCTGCGCGTATTCTTGCGCAGTAAATAATACATCTGGAATCTTTAGATAGAATTTTCAGTTAATTACGAATTATTGAAGTTGAAAGCAACAAGAATACAATCCACCGTAGAACGTAAGAGTCCATTCACCAAGCCGAGCTAAGCTAGGTTGTCGACACACTGAACATGATCCAAATCTGAGCAACGCTCCATCATTTTGATCGACGAAAAGTCTTGGATCTGCTATGATACATTTGGTTTAGAAATATTAAAGAAAGGGTCAGTCCAAGCCGCCGAGACACTCCAAATCATCACCAGATCACCAGGCGTCCACATCATAGTTTTCCTCATTGAAGTAGGAAACAACGACGGTGCGGTCCGAGAACTTTCGACCAGCGAGCGCCTTGAGGGCAGCGGTGGCAGACTCATCTTTGTCGAACTTGACAAAGATTTTTCCAATACCTGGAACCTGTCGGTTGCTGCCGATTGGGCGAGGAATTTTGACACCGAGGACCGTGCCGTACTTTTCGCACTCTTCACCCACGTCCTCCTTAATCTCTTCATAATCGTTGTTATCGATGAGCTCGTCCACGGTGACCATGTTCAACAACTGCAGCACACGACCCGTTCCGATGTCCGAGGAGGTGGTTTTAGCAAACATGGACATGGCGTTAACACCCATCTCCAGACCAGATGCTTGAGTGGTGCCAACACTAGCACGGGTGACCTTGAGGTTACGATCACCTAATTCCATACCATTCAGACCCTCCACGGCAATGGGAGTGGCTGCCGGGTCAGCATATTCACAGAAGGCAATCCCCTGTAAGTTTAGATGTTAGCAATGAACTGCATATAAGGAGTTGAAATAACCTACCCTGGACTCCTCAGTGTATTTATCCTTGGCGAGGATGAAAGACTTCAGTTCGCCAAACGACTTGAGCAACATGACAACAGCCTCGTCGGGGATGTAAGCTGGAATGTTTGTGACACAGATCTTGTTCGGCGAATCTGGGACCTCATTGAGAAGTACACCTTCCTGGTACACATTTTCTGTGCTTAGATCCGGCACGATGTAGTCCTTCGGGCGTCGAACTTCGAGACCCTCATTCGCATTAATATCGTCGGACATGGTGACACCGTCAAGAGCCAGGGCAACAGTAGCATCATTGGGCGACTTGAACTCCAAAAGAGCATATTCTCCGTCATCGGAGACCTGGGCTGAGATACACGGGTCGTCGCTCTCAATGACATTAAGGCCGTTCAGGTTCTGGTTAAAGAAAGATATGATCGCGTCTCCCTTAATGTCTGCGGGGATCTTGTGTACGAATAACCGCTTAGATTGGCGGGCATTGGACAGCTTCAGTGCCGTGTTTTCAGCCGTACCGCCAGCGGGTGGGTTCATAAAGGCCTGAAGTCGACTGGGGTCCATGGGTTGCTGTCGGGGGGCTCCTGGCAGAGGGAACATGCCAGAGAGCTTAGCTTGTTCGGCAGTAACATTTTCGTAACCGGGGGGCTTCATATCCCACTGTGTCAAACGGCGCTGGCGCGCTAAGATGGATTCGGCGTCTGTCAAATCAGGAGTAGGCTCCTTGGGACGTGGAGGAGTAGCGCTTCGGCGGCGTTCTCTTCTGGAGTCAGCACCAGCAGCACTAGGGCCACCGCGATCACTGCGTTCGGGGCGCTCAGGGCGTTCAGGGCGATCATTACGGTCGCGATCACCACCTCGACGATTGCGATCATCAAAGAGATCTCGGCGATCAAAGTTACGTCGGCGATCGCCGCGGTCTCCAGTACGGTCTCCAGTACGGTCTCCAGCACGGTCTCCACCACGTTCTCCAGTACGGTCTCCAGTACGGTCTCCACCACGATCACGACGGTCACCGCGATCACCGCGATCACCGCGTTCTCTATCCCATTCCCGGTCATCCTGTCGAGTGGAGGAGTAGCGATCTTCACGTTCACGGGCACGGTAATCCCGACTAGATGAATAGGAGTTTACTTCGGTTTCACGGCGTTGACCGCGAGAGCCATAATGAGGTGAGCGCGATCGGCGACGCTCACTTCTCTCGGGTCGTTCTGGTCTGGCGCCCCGATCACCACCTCGATCGCCACGGTCACCTCTGTCTCGACGCTCATCGCGCTGGGATTTGTAAGTAAGTAATATTCAGAAAGCAGGACGGGGTATAGAGCCTACATAATTATCGCGTGGGCGTCCAGAGTCTGTCGCTTGTTAGCATCATCTTTTGAGACAGCAATTGGGGTTACTAACCTCTTCCGGAGTAACTTCCAGAGTATGAATCAACGTTCATGCTGGACTTATTGAGTATTGAAGCTCTGATCTAGAACTTCAGCAAGGTGGAATACTCGAAGCTCCTGCAGGGTTGATGATTTCTTTTTTGGGAGGTGTTGGCGGAAGGGACTCTTTGCTGCGCCAAATCATGGACAAGATGTATTTGCTACACCGCCTAATTATACCGGCAGATCACAGCTCTTTATCTATATTCAGTGAGCTATAGGTAACTGGATACTGTATGGTTCTTATACGCTTGTAGGGGTAAATTTTACTATAAATTTGGTTCTGACCTTTCTCGGAGCTCAAAACTGCTATTGAATGTTCTAAAAGACCTAGCACAGACTGGATGCTTTTCAACCTGATGTATTCAGTCAGACTAGCCTACCAGGTTACATACTACTACACATTTTCAAATGGATGATGAACCCGTGATCTGAATGCATTCTAAACTAAATTCGCAGGCTTAATCATACATATAACTTCCGAGATCAATCGAGATTCAATGATAAAGCCTGTCTTGCAGACCGCTTACTATAGTAGTAGGCGGTAACATACCAAAGAAGTATTCGAGAACATCTTCATCTTGAGCTTCCATAGATATTTTTCATGGCGTTATACTATTATAGTTTGATTAGTGCCTCATTAGTCTGATTTCATTATATAATTACTGAGGTATCAAAAGTGGCCATTAAAAGAAGCTCCTAGTAGCTAGTTAGCTAGAAGCATAAAAATGCGATATTACATAACATTCTGCCATTCAAGCTACTCTTATCTTATCATAATCTCGAGACAAATTCAGAAGATTTGATTTCCACGGGGCGAAACACAGACTTGAATACACAATTAAAGATGGGAACTTTTTCAGAATGGCGCAAGCTATCAGTGGGCTTGTCTGAGTTGTGCATCAACACGACTCTGCGCTGTGGCCAATCCTTTCGGTGAGTTTCATCTCATGCACCCGTCAACAGCTTCCATTCTGACCCCTTTAGATGGCAAAACATTCCTGAGACAGGAGAGTGGCGGTGTGTTCTTTATGGGACTTTGGTCTCATTACGACAGGACTCAGAATACCTGTATTATCGCACCTGTCAATCAAAGTCTCCGTCTATTTTACCTACGCCCCCAGCCTCGAAACTTCCCTCGCGTGCGCAATCCGATACGAACGATGACAGCAAAGATGACCATATTGTCCGCGTTTTGAAGCACTACTTGAACCTTTCTCCTAACCTGACTGAACTCTACGCACAATGGTCTGCTCAAGATCCCAATTTCAAGAAGAAAGCCACTCAATTCTCCGGCATTCGGATATTACGCCAGGACCCTTGGGAGGCACTCGTATCGTTCATTTGCAGCAGCAACAATAACATTTCTCGGATCTCACAAATGGTTGAGAAAATTTGCCTTAACTATGGCCCATTTGTGGCCAAAGTGGATGGGCGCGCCTATCATGATTTTCCAACTCCAGAGGCATTGACTGGCAAGGATCTTGAACACCAACTTCGCGGTCTAGGCTTTGGATATCGAGCTAAATACATTTACAATACATCCGTTATGGTCTTCAAAGAAGAAAAAGGGTGGCTGAACAGCTTATGCAACCCGGAGTCGCCTGCATATGGATTGGAGGCGGCCGTTGGTGATGAAATGCGACCAGAAGGAAGACAGGGCTATCTTGATGCCCACGAGAAACTACTTTCACTGCAGGGTGTTGGGCCGAAAGTAGCAGACTGTGTCTGTTTATTTGGTTTAGGTTGGGGTGAATCTGTTCCGGTGGACACGCATGGTAAGTAATTCCTTCAAAGGAAGTATCATACCAGTCTAATCATCCGCAGTATGGCAAATTGCCCAGCGTGACTATCGCTTTGGCAAAGGCTCTCACAAATCTTTGAACAAGGCCACATCTGATGCTATCGCAAACCACTTTCGGAAACTTTGGGGACAGGAAGCTGGTTGGGCACATAGTGTGCTCTTTACTGCAGACTTGCGATCGTTCTCGGATCGACTTGCAGCAACTAAGAAGGTGGATTTATCTGTGAAAGAAGACAACGATGAAGACGTAAAGATCAAGACCGAGGTCACCACCACTGTGACTTTGGCAGCTGTGAAAGAAGAGCCAGCACTGAAGGAAGAGACTGGCGACATTAAATTGGAAGACTCAGAAAGCAAGCTGGTTCCGACAGTCCCAAGAAGAAAGCGCAAGGAGGTCACAGACACGCTTGTACTTGCTGCTCAAACGACAGAGACTCGGAGAGTGTCCAAGAGACTCCGCCAGTAAACTTTCACTTGATATTATCAAGCACATAGACTGCCATTGGCAGTAAATAAGGCAACGATATCACATACAATGGAAGATTAAGAGTTTCTACAATGAGTGGAAGAATTATTGATGTAGAACAAAATTTCATTCGCCGTCATAAGACGCAGTAACTATCTGGTTTGAATATTCAGAGAGCCTATGAAGCCAGTCAGTAAAATAGCTTCATCATATGGAGGACAGAAAGTTCAAAGTTTCTCGAAAGAGATCAGAAGTCCGTTTAGATCATCGAAGACGCGTCCGAAAACGCGGCTTCTGACATAAGAGGTACCAGAAATAGTAAAAATGAATGTTTTCATCATGAAAGAAGGTAGAGAGGGCAATGGGGTAGGGGAAAGATGAAACTGACCCTTTGGGATTGGTTAGTCGAGAAATTGTTGTGGAAAACAGTCCAAAACTATTCATAATCATCCATCTTGAAGATTCTCAAAGCTGAAGTCGTCAAGCAAAAGCAAATTAAATAGTGGAAGAGGTTGATGCGGAAGGCGGAAGAGAAATTCTCGCAGAATAAGCGAAGCACGTGACCCACACAGGCCCATCTTCAACTCCTCCAACTCCACTTACATTGAAACTTTTCTCATCCACCTCGACAACCTCCGACCAGATCTCCGCCGGAAACTTCAGCAAAAATGGGTCGTCTTCACTCCAAGGGCAAGGGCATTGCGTCCTCTGCCATCCCCTACTCCCGCACCGCCCCCGCCTGGTTGAAGACCACTCCCGACCAGGTTGTTGACCACATCTGCAAGCTGGCCAAGAAGGGTGCCACCCCTTCCCAGATCGGTGTTGTCCTCCGTGATAGCCACGGTGTTGCCCAGGTCAAGATCGTCACTGGTATGAAATCCCTGGACTTGGAGATATATCTTTATCCATATAGAAGATACGGATGTGAGAAAAAAGATCGGGCACTAACATTTTTGTTGGAATAGGTAACAAGATCCTCCGTATCTTGAAGTCTTCCGGTATGACTCAATTCGCCAATCCTTTCATCGCCTCGTTCGGTTGAAAAGAACAACTGATATTGTATGGGGATTTCCCCGATCGAAAATTTATTTTTCGGCGGGTCGAGATCTTCCTGCAATATCTTGTTCTATTCTCCGATTACACCCCCACAACTTGGTAGCAGAAATGCACCAGCAACTAAGCCTCTGATTGGTTTGAAATAAAACTGACAGAGAGATTTTTGGAAATATAGGCCTCGCTCCCGAGCTCCCCGAGGACCTTTACTTCCTGATCAAGAAGGTATATTTTTATTTTATTTTCGCTGTCAATCTCCGATGAATCGTTTCACTAATATTTTCTCCCCTAGGCCGTTGCCGTCCGCAAGCACCTTGAGCGTAACCGCAAGGACAAGGACAGCAAGTTCCGCCTGATTCTCATCGAGTCCCGCATTCACCGTCTGTCCCGCTACTACAAGACCGTCGGTGTCCTGCCCCCCACCTGGCGCTACGAGTCCGCCACTGCCTCCACCCTTGTCGCATAAGCGACTTTTCTGTGTGGTGATCTGTGGTGCTTGGAGATTTGGTTGTGAAGAGGATACCAGGGTCTCCCTGGAGTTCTTTCATGTGCTAGATATGCCAGCTTAAAAAGAACTATTACGAGTGATAATACCCCCTTTGATATGATCCGAGTATTTGTAGTGTAAATATCTTGTGTATGTCACCTAGACTATATTTGATGATCTGTGAATTCTTGACCTACTTATTGACTAGCAATATACCCTTATAGAAAAATGAGAAAAAGTCCTTCGATTTACGCTGTACTCCGCACACCATCCATAGTGCTTCAGCGATTATGGTTGATTAGTTGCTAGCTGATCCACCTATTCGATTGTTCCTCGTAACTTCTCCCTCCCAAGCTCATTTTACTCCATGTCTTAAGCATCCATACCGTATATTGGAATCTACATTTACAAACAGCCTACTATCTGAACTGTGAACATAATGACGTTATACTTAGATTTAAACCACTTTCAAGCTTGCATACTGCAGGTGACCAATACCTTGCATCTATGGTGTTGAGATTATTTGAGTAAAATACAAAAGGTGACATTGATTATTTGATTGCTTGACGCCAAATTTTCCCTTGGTAGATGGCTCCAGGCCCAACAAGAAGGCAGATCAAAATTAAAAACTCCCGCAACAGACGAACTATATCCCATCTTTGGCGAGGATCTACTTGGAATTCCATTTGATTGTCTTAGCAAAGGGCATTCCCCCTCGGTCATATACGGCCATCGCCGAATTGCTGTCCAGGGACGTCACTCCAGGCCAGAAGCTTGGCTCCGACGAGATCAAAGTTGGCGCGCTCCATACCATCTGTCCATTTTTCGGTGGGCTTGAGAATACAGCTTTTATCGAGGCATGCTTAGGCCATTGCACCTCATCCGAGTCCTCGTCAGTCATGAACACAACCACCATAGAGCCATCTAAAAAGGAAGCAATTTGGGGAGCACCCGCATTATGACCGTGCTGAGGACGAAATATGATGCCACCGCTAGTCCATGTGGATCCATCGTTGTAGGAGATAAGAGCCTCGATATTAAATGTGCCATGCCGGTTCGTTTCGAAAACCATGACGAGTGCGTCACGGCCATCATCACTGGTCTTCGCGATTCCGTTGTCATCAAAGGTCTTAGTGATTCCGTTCATGCCATCCCGTAACGCCACATTGGTACCAGATAAACAAGCTGGCGCGGTCCACGTATTTCCCTGGTCACGCGAAACCACACGCATGGTGCACTGATTGTCATGTGCATATTCTTGTGAGAAGGTGAGCTGGACCTCCCCTTGGTTCCCGAGTCGCATAAATGGCTCCCAGAGTCCTAACGGGGCTCTTTTTTCTGTGGCCTGAGATGCAAACTTCCATGTACGACCTCCATCTTCAGACCTGCAGACAGTAATGCGATAGTGTGTAGATTTGCCATCAGGATCTTTGTCATGATTGCGAAAGGACGCTAACACAACATCCTTTGAAACCTCGAGTAGGAACATATTATCCACATCTCCTACCGCTTGGGTTACTTCACCAAAGTCACTAAAAGTGCGTCCACCATCCGTACTGCGGGCCACACCCAGGGAGCGCCTGTGATGCCCGAGATGGCGCGTGAAGGATGATAGTATCGTCCCATCGGAAAGTTTTGCCAGACGAGGATATGTACCTCCGTGGGTTGCTGAGCATACTAAACGCTCATCGTTCAGCACCACTAATGGAGAGCTTTGTCGGTGAAGTGCACGTGCGTCATAAGATGATGATGTTGGTGCAGAGAAGGTACCGTGGACAAGAAAAGCGTTCACACTCAATAGAGTCCAGGCAAGTTGCTGGAATATATGCATATTGCAAGAAACATTGAGATAAAATGGCCAAATATCTCTGAGGGCTAAATTAGGAGGGTAAAGGCTGTATCTGTAAAGAAAATAATATATTAAGTAAGACCTAGTACCTGTTTCAGGATTCAGGCTCGCAATGTATAAGTAGAGCCTAAGATTGGGGGCAATAATCCTTTAGTGAGACTGCGATATCCACCAGGCTGGTATGAGTTTCAATAAGCAAATGAGGATACGAGGCAGGCTTCGAGTGCAAAATCAGCCTCAAAAGTCAAAAAATCCCTAATTAAGCCATATGCTGATAAAAACTTGAAGAGACGATTACTCTTTTTGAAGCATATTGTGGTTATCGATCAATCACCCTCTCCTAACTTCTCCGCCCATCCCACTCTGCTTTATAGCCCTTCTCTGATGGAAAACATCTTACAATATTATCTCACCACGAGATCCATGAGACCCCCGGAATTTGGCGTCGAACTATCACCAAGGCGGAAATATCGGGACGCTAGGTGGCTTTGCGACCCTGATTTGTAACTCATAATGGTTTCCTGACACGTTATCGGCGAACGAAACGGATTAGGAATGGATCAGTTTGGGTTATCCATCAGATTGACCCGACCCCAGAGGTCTACATAAGTACGTTGAAGCCTTTGCCTAAGTGAATATCGAGCGCAATATGAAAGAATGGAATCAGATACTACTGTAGCCGACAGCTCATGATCGGCAAAACCCCGTCGAATACACTCTTGAACTTGGATATCAGTATGAGCTCGAATCAATAGCTTCTTATACAACAGAAGTTAACAATATCACCGTCTGCCCAGTTTCAGCCCCAATATTGGAAAGGAACACCATCTAAGATAAAGGCAATCATCTGCTACTTCAAGCGCGGCCCTTGAAGACCGTTATAGCCCAAAGGTATATTCATATAATATGGGTTGGCCTCAGATTGTATCAATATGAATTCATAAAACAAGGGCATGGATGCATGGATTTTGCGAAGTCCCTGCCAAGGAAGGCTAAACTTTAAGATGACCAACCATAAGTTCCGGATCTAATGTTTAAATATCGTGCCGATTCTCATAGTTCCTGAGCATAAGATTATTCGAATCATCAGCAGGATTACTTCCCAAGAGAGAACTTGCACATTTTTTCAAGTTCCAATGTGGGGTTTCGCATTGGCCCCGTGTTTAAATCAAGCCACCCGCTCGGATTAGCTTTGGCCCCTACACTGTCAACAACTAAACATCCGAATTATTAAGAAAATCTCCCATCGACCCACAAAGGATCATCATAAGAGAAATGGGAACCATAGAACCTTCAATATGAAGATTTTCCACCTTGTCTGACGAAACTACGAGCAGCAATAAGCTAACCTCGAGAGTCCACAACATACTATAGTCGCCTGTCTATCTAGATATGGCTGCACTCTAGAACTATTTATATAGCCCCATTGGTACCAAAGTACACCCAGCTGGTCCACTCTGTCCACTCTGTCCACTCTGTCTACTCCTCTAAGTTTAGATATTTTTGGATCTTTAGGGCTAATTGAGTCTCATTCTTTGCTATTTTCTCTTTTCACATAGCCATCACTCGTCACCCTGTTGATACATTATGTTGATTCTATCTTTTCGATGGCCGATTTTACTATACATGGCCGGCATGTTACTGAGTTTACTAGCTGCTGCTACCGACATTGAAACATCCCAGACATATAAAGTCCTGACAGATGCCGACAACATGGGTGGCAGTTGCACGTCCCGACTAGCCCAAGTGAACAAACTCATCGCAGAAGTCCAGCAGCTGATACAAGCCGCTACTGACTCTATCGATACTATTTTGAAGTTTAGTACTTCTAGTATAGTAAGCTCAAGCAAGAAAAACGAAAGACTGCGCCTTCTTCTCCTTGCACAGCGGTTCTTCGGCACTAAGTACAGCTCGGTTACTTTGCAAGTCTCCGACAAGACCTCACAGACCAATCTCAAAACTCTCAGAGGTCAGATGCTATCATGAAATACGATAGGTTATATACTAACAAGCCGACTCTCATATAGAAAACTTCAATAAAGTCAGCAAGCAGATAGATAAGCAAGACATGGGATGGCGATTTTCCTGTGACGACACTTGGACTAAGAAGGTCGAAACATTACAAACGGAGTATGGCTCATATCCAAGAGGCGAGCGTATCAGCGCAGTCGGTAAGGATATCCCGTTTCCAAGGTTGTGCCCACTGAGCACAGCTAATTCGAGTTTCAACATCTAGCTGGACTGAATGGCAAGATCGGCACCACAACCATCACCTATGCATTTTTCGACCTTGGAGGTCCGACGATGAGACCTATCGATGACTGTATGGATGAGAATGAGAAAGTCGAGGCTCAAATATCCTGGTATATCAATAGAAATAGAGGCTGGTTTGAGGCAGGACCATGCACAGGAATTCAAAAAGCCGGCGAAGCTCTTTCGGTTCCTTACGCAGCCACACTCAGCCAACAAAAACTCATCTATTTCTGCCCTAAGTTGTGGGAGGATGTGGGATCATCACTCAAGGAAGACCTCACAACACTGAAAGGTGCAACAATTTCTACCGCCGATGATAACCTGCAGCACCTGGATCTGTATATGAGTCCCGGAGCAACTCTACTCCATGAGATGACACATCAGGTTTTTGATTCAGGTATTTCCTCCCTGACCCCAAGCGTACCTTCTCAGCTAACTATCAACAGTGGACGACGCTCTCGGCTATAACTTCAAGAACGTTGAGAAAGGAGAGAACCATCCACTGTTGGCACTCGAGAACGCAGACAGTTACAACTTCTTTGCCGTGGCTGCGTATCTTTCTCAGGTTGAATGGCATACTGGCGTTGCACGACCGATCGGGTACAAGTCGAAGTGAGAAGATAGTAGACAGCTCCCAATTAGAGATATCATCTGCTATGGATCCTCATTGGATATAAGCTACATTATCATACATAGTCCATTTCCCTTTCTCATCCCTAAGTATTCATCAGTCACCAGTGTGGCTGTCACAAAACGACTCTGAATTTTTTTAGCCCCTGAACTGGCCATGTAAGCCTGCAGATCCTCTTCCCATGTCAGTTTCTCCTCTACCTTGCCTAGCGTCTGACAAAAGACGGCTCTTGTTTCACTCTGGTCAAACTTCATTGACTCTCTCAAGGAAGAGTCCTCAAAGACAGCCGCGCGGTCTTGGAGACTTTTCCACTCAATACAAAAACACAGGGCCTCCCGTCCCTCGATTGATTCAGTAAAAACAGCAGTAGAGGTAAATGATCTCACTGGCACGGTCAGTAGCCCTCGACATGACTCACCAGGCATGAACTGGTCGAGGAATGCCTTGAATAGTAAAGGACGCTTGCTATCATACAAGGTCGTAAATTCGAGACATTTCGATGCTTCATCACCCGGACGGACAAGTTTAATCTCATTCTTAAATCTTGAGACAGATGTCACAGAAATAGGAGCTTTCAGTAGTGGTGAAAGGTTTTGACTGAGTGGCGAGACCTCGGATGCACATATGGCTTCAATGTGCTTGAATCTTTCATCCGAACATTGCACTATCATGCATTATCGTTAGATATATGTGAAACCTTGACGAGAAGGTCTACGCACAATATAAGTAAGACACTTGATCAGGGGAGTTTATATCCACACAGCAGTAGCTGTAATAAGAGCTCATTCCAGCCTTACTGCCCGGCTCCATGCCCATATCTCGTAATACCGTTAGGCTTTTAAGCCATCTTTTGTGCGAGGGATGCGAATGTTTCTCTATATCAGTTACAGAGTCACACAAAGTGAATGAAATCATGCAAGACATGACAGTGAGTGATGATAATGGGAGGAATTCAAGGTGGAATTGATTTCGATGACGTTCGAGCGTCAGCATCAGCGGCCCGCAATAAGCTTCACTGTTGTCCCGCTCGTGTAGGAATTGTCTGCGTCCATTTATCAACTCTTCGTTGCCCGTTTAGATATTTGCAAGATTGGCGCCAATTGTAAAAGTAAAATATGCTCTTCATTTTTCTCATTGGAGTATTCCCACACTGTTCCCCAAGTCATAAGATACAAAACTTAGAATCATTATTGAAGCATGCCAGGTGGTTGACCATCATCGAATATGTACCAACTCTATATACATAAAATCATTTAGTTCGTCTCACCTCCCTCGCAACAGCATTACACAACTCAACCTGTACCCCAGCTGAATGAAGAATATGAATCCAAAGCCGTTGAGTATCACTAAGCCGATCATTCTCCGACTTGACCTCAGAAAACAAAACAGTCTTCGTCTCAGGATTCCACAGAAACAAATCTGGGATTCCGCCTCCGCGCTGCTGGTATTCCTGTGCCAAAACCTTACAAATGGTAGCAAGAGCCTCGCCTCGGAAACACTGAGCGATTTCAACCAGATCGTCCAGTTCGAATGACCAGTCGATGCCAATGGCGCAAGGCTGGGCGGCTGATTCACGATTATGGATCTCGCGAATTATACGCTCTGCACCGCCGTTCGTTATATCTACTAGGCGATGATTTATCTCTGAGGCGCGGGATGGGAAGAATACGTCTGTGTGCAGATCGAGTGGACATGTCTGGAATGCGGTTTGGAAGACGTTTGGAACGTAAGTGAAGAGGATATCGTAGAAAAGGTAGCCGAACTGTGTTTCCCCCCTGTTGGTAAGTATACGCTGTAGGTGTGAAGTGTGTGCTGCTCTCACCAATGTCCTGACAATACCTCCCTCTGAATGAAATCCTTTCCAGCCTTGATCTCGATACCAACTCAAACACATGCTTTCCACCCTGCACTCACCACCTTCCCTTTCATCGATCCAGATGGTCGGCTTGCCTTTGCGTGCAGGCCCATCTCGCTCCATACGAATGCCCTCGATGGTTCGCTCAGCGGGTTTGCTCAACATTGCGTGTCCAAAGTCATGCTGCTCTCGTTTAACTATCCTCAATGCCTTCTCAAGCTTAGTAATTCGCTTCTGTAAATCATAGTGAAATATAAGGTGGCAAAGCGGATCCTCTAACCCATTTTCACAAGTGTGTAATGCCTGTCGTTTCCAGTGTTTACGTTGCTTTTCCTCATTTCGTTCATCCGCGGGTATGAGCGCCCACATGTAGTGCTCTTCTAACAGTGCTTTTCTCTGGTACCAGGCACCGCGGCGGGCAGCATGGAATAGTCTCTGAGATAGAAGTTCGGAAAGAACCTCGTGCTCACGCTTGTGCTCCTTGAAGCGGCCAAGGGATGTCAGGCTCTTATGAATGATTCTGGTGTACACCCAGCCCGGTGAGAAACGACGAAGATAAGCGCCCTCGCCACTTTCATATATGCAATCTTCCTTCTTTTGTTCTTCTTTCACATAATCCTGCCATCGAGGATGAAATTTATTAGCAAGGTCTATTATTCTCTGCAATGATTCGGTAGTTGGAGTGCCGTTGGACTCCAAGATGCTGTCGATTTCAAACTGAGTCCGGATAGCAGCCTCGAATTCCAGCAGTGCAGCCCTGGACGCGAAAATGGAGTTTGATCGACAAACAATGTACTCCGGAAAGTTTCTTCGAGATAATTTGGCAAGGATTATAGTTGTCAATGATTTCTCTGTCCACTCACTTGATCTGTAAAAGACCAAATGCACACGTTCAAAGAGAGCGCAAGGACCGGGGGCGATTCGAATGCATGGACCGGTATAATCTAGGATCTTCCGCACAAAATGATCATCTCTATTGCCCTGTAGGATTTTCTGCTGATCCTTGAAACCTAAGCCACTTTGTGTCTGGCTAGCTTCACAAAGAGCTGCCAGAAGGTCTTTTTTATTCTTACCCTGTGCCTTGACTTCTTTGGCGAAGGCTTTTAGCTCGTCAAGTAGCAGAAGGGACGAAGCCTCTTCTAGCGTGGTAATCTCCTCACTGCCATCGGCAAACCTAAAGGTGTCCGAAGGATCTGATTCAGCCGGGTCTTCATATTCAGCTTTGGGCAAGGCACGGTCGAGTTGGAGGTCCGTGGCAACAACAGACAAGTCTGATATGTCAGAATGATAGCCCAGCCGGTCGATGCGATGCCACGCAGAGCTTTTGCGCAAGAAGAGCCGCACATATCTAATATTGTTAAAACTCCGGATTTACTGAGAATAAATGTTTGGGTTCATACAGGTATTGAGACTCATATGATAGATTTTTCCACTCTTGGAATACCCCCAACTCCGGCTCATTGAAGAGATGGGATTCTTCATTCAGCACTGTTTCCAGTGCTAAATTGAATGCATCGACATATATGGAGCTTTTCCCCTTTTGCCAGGAACTATCGCGCAGCCTTGCATGTAAACCATCAGAATCTTTGATCTTCGCAGCGTGCGATGTCTCGTATTCTTGAATAGCATTTGTATCCGTCTGAATTACAGGGAGCGAGGTCTCCAGATCTGTTTGGCTGCTAAAGATCTGGGGTGCGGCCTCACCTGCTAGTATGGTATCCGATGGACTGGGACTCGATGGGGGCTTGAAACTTGTGTCATCGGTATCTTTTTCTGTCCCAGAAGTCTTTCGGCGCTTCGCAGATGGCTTTGTGTCCCAGAACCGCTCCAATGACATGCTGTCGTAAGGCCATTGAATTTAGACGCAAAGCATCGCGTCGAAACCAAGATCACCAAGATCACACGTGGTCACGTGTTCAATATGACCTGATCGAGTGTGTTTGGTGTGTGTTTGCAGGACTCGACAGTCAGCATACTAGCACCATGTTTGGAGGGGTTAAGACTTCCAAAAGTACAAGTTGACATATATAACTATTTCAGCTTTGAAATTGAGTCGAGTGTATTCAGCAGTATCTGCAGGTTGTATTAATCATGGCCAATGTACCGGTAAGAAGATATACCATCTCCCTCATACCAGCGGGAACCAGCTTCTAGAAGCTCCACCCCTCCTCCGCCTTGCGCAATCTTGAGAAAGAAATTCAAGCGTTTTTTCTTATTGTTTACTTTCCCTCCGCAAACCAAACCTCTCCTTCAAATCCTATCACATAACACAGGGAACACTCTCCTGATATTCTGTCCTTTTTTCTATCGTTCAGCCTCGACGCGCAACTCTTCCAGGTCAAGCATCTGCACCTACAGCTCCGCACCTTTATACCGAACAACCCTTTCACATCCGGATACCTACTACCAAAATGGCCGATACAAATGGTATAAGCTCCAATAGCCCGGTTGGAGACGCGTCCACCCCGCTCACCCAGGTTCGCCCGGGAGGTGCTCCATCGCGCGTGTATCTCAACGCCAAGGTCGTGCCGCAGCTTCTCGAAGGAATGAAGCTTCTAGCAAAGGATCAGTGGGTCATATCTGTACAATTTTTGCTATGTACGGTTTGTTTTGCTGACTGCTGTCTTCACTAGGCCTGCCATGCCTCTTAAGGTACTTGGAGAGTTCTTACTTCGTAAGAGCAATGAGATTGAAGGCAATGACTCGGAGTAAGGTACATATCAGGGTTGGGTTTCCTTTTTATCGGCGTTTTGGGATACTCATGAAACTTCACGATTTAAATTGGTATAACAGTTATTATTTTCTATTTTCTCTTCTATTCCTAGTAATCCTATAATACTCAACACTAGGGCAGTGATTACTATATAGTGCCCTCTCTGATGGAGAAGCTACGACAAGAACGACCATCACTACTTTGATTTTGCACGTACTAGATTTGTTTGCTCACGGTAAGGGACAGACAACGCAAACGACAGCATTACTGTACTCAACAGACGATAACCAGATGGGCGAACTCTCGACTACTAGAGGGTCCAAGCTACGTGAACGAAGGATCTTGGGAGTTAAATTTGAATCCATCAGCTGACCTACCTAAGGTGTGTAGCTGCACACTGGCTGTGGGATAATAACAATCACTGGACAAACACGGTCCTAATGCCCGAATCTTCCAAAGTTGGTATCTTTTATATCCCTTAGTGTCCCTCGCTAATTGAAGGAGTAATGCATATTCATCAAAGTCGTCCATGTTATTGGATTGTGCATTGATTGAAGAATATGAATTAGTAGCTTGTGATGATCTTCTCAGTTCCAGTAACTGGTCTGGGGGTGCAAATCTCGATAACCTGTAAGGTCAGGTCACTGTTCTCACTTATTTCAAGTAAGCATTAAGAGAGAAATCATGTTATTACGGGAAATAGAAAAAGGGCAAACGAGGAAAGGGAATATGGCATACTCGATGATACGTTGCCATCTCAGATCCTACCCCTACCTTTGGGGGGGGCCCTTGGGGGGCCCTTATGGGTCTTTTGGAGGGACTTTTGTGCCCACTTACCAATATGTAGCATTAATATTGGCGGAACTACAAGCGCAGAGCATTGGTGAGGACGATAGAGAGTAGTGTAGTAAGGTGAGAGAGTTGAAGGGTGAAGGGTGAAGAGAATAGAAGGCGATTAAGTCTGTTGAATACGACCGGACCGTTACTGATGGATGTTGTGCATAAGGCGAACTGTTTGACGGAAGAGTGCTGGGCCTAATCTTTCCTTCCTTGCCGCTAGATTTTCCCGAAGTTGCGTGACGAACAGATAAGAAGACACACATCTGACCAAGAGAGGCGACATAATTGAAGGTGTCGAGTTTCGTCGGCTGATGGTGCTTGAAATTGTTGAGACGATGAGAAAACAAAAGCAGCGCAAAATAAATCAGAGGAACAAAAAAAACTAGAAAGGAAACACCCGTTTTCCGACGCTCAAATCCGGCATTAAAAAACTTGATAAAATAAAAAGGGAAATTGGGGAAACTGGGGGAAGGGCGTTCATAACATCTCCAGACTTTTTAGGGGGAATACTTTACCGGGCAGGGTAGCGGTCCTCGCCACCACGGCCCTCGTATGAGCGACCACCAGCATAGTCACCGCGGGGCTCGCGAGGGGGAGCAGCTTCGTAAGCCGGAGCACTGGCGTCAGCACGGTCGTAGTAAGGGCGACCACCAGCCTCCTCACCACCGCCAGTGCCGCTAGCAGGGGCCGAAGGAGCACCACCGCGGCGGTCGTCACCACGGCGATCATCACGGCTGTAACGGTCGCCACCACCATAGCGGTCGGAGCCTCCAGCACCACCACCACCACGGTAACCGTAATCATCACGGGAGCTGCGGCGATAATCACGACCACCACCCTCGTAATCACGGCGGTAATCGCCACCACCCTCGCGACCGTAACCGCGACCACCATAGTCACGGCGATCGTTGTAAGAGTCGTAGCGGCCACCACCACCACCGCCAGAGCGATAGTAGTCGTCATCACGGCGGCGCCAAGGGCCACCACCACCAGGGCGGCGGCGATCATCGTAACGGTCACCACGACCGGGAGGTCCACGACCACCAGGACCATCTAAGACAAGGGACACGTAAGCTTGGGTCAAGATGAAGAAATAGGAAAGAAACTTACCACGCTTGGGAGGACCATAGTATTTGCCAGGAGTGGGAGTACGAGGACGACCGCGGCGGGCCTTTTCGATGCTCAGAGTGCGACCTTCGATAACCTCACCTTGAAGACCTTCCTTGGCAGCATCAGCCTGGTCGGCAGTAGCCATATTGACGAAACCGAATCCACGGGACTCCTTGGTGTGGGGGTCGAGCATGATGGAGCAGTTGTCGACATCACCGTACTTCTCGAAAAGACGCGAAATGTCGGACTCGGTCAAGCGAGGGTGAATACCAGTGACAAAAAGGTTGGAGCCGGAGTTGTTGGCACCTTCCTCGTCTTCATCCTCGTTCTTACGGGTAATGACTCTGGAGGGAAAATTAGCTGGAATTCAAGTGCAAGTTTGATTAAGCTTACCTGTCATCGGACCGGTTAGGAGAACGGCTGCGCTCACGGGTACGGTCTCGGGGTTCATCTCGAGGAGAGGCGCTACGATCACGCTCATGGTCGCGATCCTCGCGCTCGTAGCGAGGCTCGTCTGGTTCATCAAAGAAAAGACGTGAGCTTTTAATATCAGGAAATAATTACGAAGACTTACCACCATATCGGTTTGTTTCGTTGTCGTAATCAGCCATTTTGAGTGAGATTCAAAAAATGAGTGAGGTGTTGGAAGGAAGGAGGAAGAAGAAAGTCAAACTCCGATAAGAATGAGGCCGGAAGGGAACAACACACCCGGAAGTAAATGTTCAAGAAACACCCTCAACACAAAAACGAGGGGAAAGTGGAAGAAGAAAAGACAAAGAATTAAAAGGGGAATTAAGGCGAAAAGAGAAAATAAATACAAATGATAATAATAATAAAAATAAAAATTGAAAAAAATGCTTGCTATGGCTACTGCTGTTACCCCGAGATCAGCAGTAAGACTTTGCCAAGATCTATTACAGGACACCGAGTACTACATCCTTGTACTTGTACTTGTACTTTTACTTATTCAAGGGCTTATTTGATCTAATTAATCTTACTTATTCATGCATTGGTAGCACCTCCTTGACCCTCTCAATACTTAGATATCTCTGCAGCTACAATTTACCCCCATCAGCTCCCTGTATTCATGGCTTGTTTGTTCGAAAGCCACTTGCATGATATGCATCAAACGCCTTGCTTGGTACCTTTTGTGGCGGCTCTCTTAGCGTGTTTGAAGTCTTTCAAGTGTTTGAAATGGTTTAAAGAGTAACCCTGAGGACACATCGTAAAATGTATGAAGAGTGATATTGGATGGAATACAACCATAAACTATTACATGTAGTGACCTGGGAATGTCGATTAAACTCACAATCCTCTCCATTTCGTAGACCCAAGTAGCCATATCCAATACTCCTACAAGCGCCCATTGCTAAAAATAAAGATAAACGAACATCCAAGAAATCACATAAACCGCCCTCGGCGAGAACGTCGGAAGCTTTGCTTTGGTTTTGCTTTGCCAGTCGACACATTTGCTTCGTTCCGACCCTGGGACTCATCCAGCTCGTCGTCCACCAGGTCTTTCAACTCATCCTCATCCATATCACTGAGTTCCTCACTCATACCACGCATAACGTCTCGTCCTGTCCATCGTTCTTCGTGGACTGTTGTGCCACTAGGATCAAATGGCTGCATATACCACTGGATTCCTCCCTGGGCCAAAGGTAACTGTTGGTCTTCCTCGGTGAGCTCAGGAGTCGGATGTCTGTTGTATATTATGTTGACATTGGGCTTGATCTCTGTACCATTGACATTCTCCACAACAGCTTCCTGGGCATTAGTGATGTCACCATTGAGTTGGGTTTCGCTGGAAATCTCAACCGTCTGCTCGACACCTTCCATAGCATCAGTCTGAGTCTCGAACTGGGCATCCCCGGGATCGGTGTCGCCCTCGGGTTCAACAGATTCAACTCGGCGAGATATCAAGCTGTGGTCGAAGATCACATCTAGTTCCTTCAGTTCCTTTTCAAATGGCTTGCGATTCAGCTCACTCTCCTTCCAGATCGCATCCTCGAGGGCAGGCTGAATGGACTTAATAATCCTCTTAGCCAGTTTTCTCTTCTCACGCTGCTCCAAGCTAAGCTCAGGAGCGCGTCCGCTAATCTGGGCTTGGAGTTCAGCAGTATCCCCAGCGGGTCCGACGCCGATCTCCGAGGTGAACAGACTAGCCAGATCAGACGAGAAAGAAGCAACAGACGGGTAAAACCGTGCTTCGAGACGCTTGCGGATTGACATCAGTCCTGCGCCAAAAACACCCTTTCCATCCAATCTGTAAAATTCGTTAGAATATAAAATCAGGGATTTGTGGAAGAAGCACATACAGAACAGCTTTATGGAATATGGGCCACAACAGTGGGAAAATCGGAAAGTAGACAATGTCGACAATGCTTCGAAGCATCTCGGCATCCTTAAGCTTCTCCCTCTCACGCTTCTTTACCTCATCGCAAAGCATTCTCAATCGGTCAAGATCCATGTAGAGCCGATCGCCAAACTCAATTCGACGATGTAGACGCTTGTGGCCGGTGACACCCATAGCAACGTAGTCGCGTCGGGTCATCTCCATCGACGAAAATGTTTCCAGCTGAAGCTGGAGTCTTTTGAGCAGTGCCGCTCCACGTCTAGCCTCACGCTTGAGTGTCCAATACTTGCAAGCTTCTTCGGCATATTGTTTGCGTCCGCGAACAGTAAATCGTTGCAGGGACGCCACAACAGAATTCAAAACGACTTGTGGGATCACAGGCGCTCCAGACGGCAATTTCCAGATTGTCTTGGGGATCCTTTTGCGCCTACTTCCACCAACTGTCAAAGTGATGCGAGGGGTCACAGTCGGTTCCTCTTCCCCGTCCTCGGCGTGTGGAGGTCCCAAAGACAGAGCGGCAGCCTGACTGTCGCCCCATCTTCTACCCATCATGGTGTTGCGATAAAACTCAATGGCATCTGCAGTGGCGGCATCAGTGCCATGTTCAAGTCGCCAGTCGGGTGGCACATGCTTATCACAGAAAGCCTTGAGAAGATGTGAATCCATGAGTCCGTGTCCGGCTTTCATCTTAAGATAAAGTTGAGCTCGACGTGCGCAAGACACATGGAATGCAACGAAGCAGTTCTTGTTGCTACATTGGATTGAAGCACCCATCCTCTGTTTGCAGATGTAGCAATTCAGCTTCCAACGGCTCCGTGGCACCTTTTCAACATCTGTGACCGGCTCCATCAAAGATGAATTACCAATGGACACTTCGGGAATCCAAATGGAACAGAGAAGATGGGCCCATTTAGAAGAAGTGGTCTGCTTAAACGCACCCTCAGTGTTGGGGCAAAAGACACAATTTGTGCTTCCTTGTCCAATAAGCTGGCACTTTCGACACAACCACTGGCCCTCAGGAATAAAAGGAACCCCGTAGCACTCCTGATGGACCGCCAGATCGCAGCCATCACAGAACACAATGGCGTTCGCGTTTTCACAGTCACCATCATCGCAGATAACGCACTTGCTGTCCTGTTCTTCTCCGGTATCAGCATGCTCACCATTCACTGCGGCTGCGGAGCTGGAACGAGGTCGCTGAGTCTGTGGGGGCTTAGGATTTGGCTTCGGAATCCGCTTCTCGAGCGCATGCCACTCTTTCTCGATCTTGGTCATTGTGATCTCAAATACAGCAGGCTTTATAGGCTCAAGCTGATCCTCCCTACGTTTCGCATTATGATCCTCTAGCCATTTCTCGTCCTGTTCATCCATGTCGTATTCTACCCGTCCGATGGTTGCATTAAGATCACCCTCTGCAGTCGTGGGCTGAATCACATCCATATCGTCTTCTTGGGCGCCTTCAGTCATCCTAATGAAGCGACGGTCATGGCGAATGAACAATTCACTCTCCTGATACCCTACGCTGGCCATTGTTCGATCAACATAGTTCTGCTGGCCCACCCCCTTCTGCTCATAAAATGTGAAAGGGTCCCGCAGACGGAACGACGGCTTGGGAAGTGTCAACTTTTCTCGGGGGTTAGGGCCAGGCGGAGGGATGACCTTGTGTCCTTGTTGAGCAAGAAAGGCATTAAGTATAGCTTCGGGGCGACGCGGTGGGCGGCCGGGTTTACGCTTGAAGGGTAACGGCGAAATCATGTCGCCTGAAAGCATAATAGGTGATCCCGAGCTATCATGAGACAGCGACTCAAGGCTGAGCGCACTCAAAGCGGGATCGACAGAATCTACCTCTTCAGCCGTGAAAACAGCAAGCCTGCCATCGATGTCTAGGTCAGGATGGAACTCCTCCCATCCTCTCTCTTCACGCGGTTTGTATCCATCGCCTTGTTGCAAGGCGAGCGCAGCAGCTGTCGAGGATGGGTAACGACCGCGCGTCGCGCTCTTGTCTCGCCTGGGACGCGACATGGATGGAGGTGTCGTTGGTACAGGAGGAGGTGGTGGAGGGGCGAGGAGTGGTTGTTCAACCTCGCGTATAGGACGACTGCGCACACTCAAGGACTGTCTGTTTGGAGTATTAGCTTTCTTATTCCTTTTCTTTGGACCCCCTCCGCCGAGGCTGGTAGGTACGTACTTGCGCCTCTTTTGCGGAGGACCTTCAGGCGAAGGATTTACGCTGAGTGAGATCTTCAGCGAAGATGTGGGTTGTACCCTAGCTTTTCGTGGCATCGTTATTTTCAAGCTTGGAGCCGTATGTTTATCAACGCTCAGCTGGTGATCAACACTGGGTCGCACTTTGATAGTTGGCCGACCAAGGAATTTTGGGATATCGGAAGAATAAAAGAAAGGAAAATCGATCGCGAGTGAGTGATAAGGAGAAAACGAATGATAAAAACAGCAGCAGTTCCAGTAGGCGCTGAATACGTTCTCGAGCAACTTGAAGGTGTTTGGTTAAGGTATCTCTAGGCGCCAAGTCTTTATGCCTCAGGTGTCTATTATGTCAATCCACGTCGGAAGTGTCACAGCTTCCCCGCATCTTCTTCCTTGCAATCGTGTGACAAGCACTTCATCAACTTTTCCTGGAAATCATGAGTGGTACCGGTGAGACCAAGTATGTATAACTATAATTATAGCTTCAGCTTCTGTCTACTACACACCCTTTCACGATTGCTAATCTTACTCGTTCTAGATGGCGCGGGCCTAGTCGCCAATCGTCACAACGCCAGGGCAATGGCCAACGTGATCGAGGTGTTGGTGGCGGTACTCAAAGAGGTATCAATTCTCCTATCCGAGGCTTGGATGTGGCAGACAATGCGGCAACGGCCAAGGTCATTTTCAGGAAAAGTAGATTTTCTGAAGAAATAATTGGACAGAACAAGCTAACATTGACAATTTACAGGTAATACCGACCTTTTGAAATCCATGCTTTCTCAATTGACGAACTAATAAGCTCCTGGTCACAGATTCTGTGCCTAACCACTACAAACCTACCGCCAAACCTACCGGTAACGCCAAATCTACCGTAAACGCCAAACCTACTGGTAACACCAAACCTACCGGTAACACCAAATCTGCCGAGAAGGAGTCGAACAACCAGGGAGATGCTGCAGGGATCGCAAATTGTATGTTATTTCAATATTGTGCCACTCCTCAGGGAATCTGACGTGTTCGCTAACACAATGGCATTGCAGCAAGCAAGATGGCGAACGGCAAGGATTTCTTCGACGAGCTTCGAAAGCAAGTCGCCGAGTTGCAAAAGAATGGCCCTACTGTCGGTGGCTGATCAGCAATAGCGTGAGAACGATTTCTTTGATTCAAATACTGGATTGCACGGTGTGCCGGTCCTGAGTTTTTTTATTTGCATTGGATAAACGGCGCGATATTCTACTGTGGCGGCATTCTGGAAATTAAGGAGGGGAGGACATGAGTGTGAAGCTCTTTCTCAGCCACTGTGCTGATACATCGCATCGGCGTCTTGGTTGAACTGATTTTGGAGTTGAATTCTGCTTGATATCCCTTGAGTAGCGTTCTTCTCACTCCAACGAATTGAATTGATATTTCTATATCACTCACGTGCTTAAAACCAAAGTAGAATGGTTGGGATTTGTTGTACAGTCTAATATAATATACAGGTATCACTAACATACACGCCATCTCAAATAGCTGCTCCATCCTTGATCCATCCATCCAGGCCTAGGATTCCACCATCCTCGGCTTGCGAATCAAGGGTCCATTTACGAATAGCACGACACTTCAAATCTGTGGTATAGCCGCTCTCAAACATCTCAATGGCCGCCCATCCGATCATCGCAGCATTGTCCGTGCACAAGTATGGAGGTGGTGCAATAATTTCCATCTTTTCAAAGCCACGCACGTCCAAAAATGATCGAAGCACCGCCATGAGGAATTTGTTCGCTGCAACACCGCCACTGACTACCACAGTTTTGATCTCCTTTTCATCACTGTGGCGTAGGCGCAAAGCATCGAGGGCAATGATAGTTCGCGACGCAAGATGCTCGAAAGAGACGCGCATAATTTCCCGGCCCAGATCCACTCGTTCTTCACGCGACATTTCCCCATCCTTGTTCTTAATAATTTTATTCACCATGCTCGCGACAGATGAAAAACTGAGCTGCAGTGTGCGAGTATTTGCGAATGGGGTTGTAACACTCCAACCCCATCGACTTTGTCGCTTGATCACTTCCTCTCCTCGATTCATTGGCGGACGATAATCCGCAAAATCTTCTTTGCCATTTGGAAAGACGAATTGTTCCAGGGCTTTGCCGTACATTGTGGTCTTAGACTCCTTTAGCAAATCCGCAGGGATGATCTCCCGAGCAGATTTGTCAATTGTTTCGCCTATCGCGATATCTTCGCTGGAAGCCAGAATCTTATGGTCCGTCATAGACTTGGAGTGGACCAGCATCGAATGTCCACCGGATACCAGGATTGATAGGAACGGAAACTGGAGTGATGCAGTCCCTTCAGAAGTTTGACTTTTTCTTTCTTCCAGACATGATACCAGCCGTGGAGTTAGCATGTGTGCCTGCATATGGTGTACCCCGACCATGGGAATCTGCCAAGCAACAGAGAGTGCCTTTCCGGTATCGAGTCCGACAGACAGATTTGACCGCATCCCAGGTCCTCGGGTAGCCGAGATGAAATCCGGCCGACGGCACTTTGTTCCGTCTGCTAGATCTATTGACTTCTCACCGTTACTTGGCGACGGTAGATATCGGAGAGCTTTGTCGACGAGACATGCAAGGTTCTCTTGATGAGATTCGAGGGCGAGGATCGGGTGAATGCCACGATGTTCTCGGCAATCAGCCGTGATGTTTTCCAGGAAATGGATCTTGGCTTTTCCATTGTTCTTTTCGATAACCGCTACAGATGTATCGTCACTATTGCGCAAGACATGTTAGCAGAGCCAAGTAAAAACAAGAGGTCTGTCCATTACCATGATGTTTCGATTGCTAGGGTGAGTAGGCCCCGATAATGCCGACATCCTAAGATATTTCGCGACACTCTTGTCGAGTTTCGCAAAATCAGAACTGAAGTTGAACAGAACATGTTCAACTAAAGACATGGAATGTTGCGGGAGGACAGAAAGGATCGGAGACGCACGGACCATTGAGCCCTCGAATGCTGCCCTAACTCTTACCAAACTTTAACATGATCTTTCTACGAAACAACGAGTTTCTGCTGTACTTAAACCATTCAAGCACTTGGAAATGAACACTTGTACATATTTTGTCTGTCACAGGAATCCCAAGTGCGGGATCGGCGGCGACTTCCCTTGAATAGATAACCCTTGGAAGCTGAGTATACATTCACGAGTCCAGATTTATGGATAGCTACAGTCCATCTGAGTATGGAAAACTAAAGAACACAAATTGACCCGAGTGGGCTCTGAGTCAATAGGTAGACGTGAGGATTTTTTACGGAGTCCATGGGTCCTTTGAAATGGTCTGCAGGTATTAAATTCAACAGTACCTAGGTAAAGACAGGCTAGGGTAAATATGTAAATGCAAATGCAGAGTCGTAAATCCATCAACGTCATAAAGACAATCGTCTCAATAGTCCATACACATTTCTATCGTCAAACTTCTGTCCAACTGTATCAAAATTGATGCACGTAGGGTATCTCAAGCCTCCCAGAAGGATAACAGGTCCAGTTTCAGTCGTTAGAAAGAACCCGAATAAAAAACGACCGCATCGGCCATGGAGTATGTGAAGGGGGCAAGATGTGTTCTGCTCCGGTGTGTTCCATGATCAACATTGATTTCCTTAGGGTTATCGCTGGTGATGATCGCTTTAGGTGTTATACAATGTCGCAAACAACCACCGAAGGCAGGATGTCATTGCCTGTAAATTGGCACTAAACTCAAGCTTGGTTTTTGGCTGGCTGATGGCGATCATATCATAGAAAGTCGAAAGCCAAGTTTACTCTCGGACTGCCCATCGTCGTTCTTCTCGAGACATCTTGGTGTGCTTGCCGTAGTATTCATCTGGGTTTTCAATTGGTGTCACACAGTGGATTGTTGGTGTGCCTTTAAATTGAATGCGTTTCCCTACAGCACCTGGTTGTTCTGATGTGTGCTTCTTGAGAATGCTCTTTGCCGAACAGGAGTTGGCATAGCCATATGCTGGTACCGGAAGAGATGAGAATCTCATGACTGTTGGGCTTGCTGAGACCGGTGAAATTGGAGTTCTGGGAACAGCAACCGGTGACTTGAGCGATAGCGATGGCCTCGCAGCAGAGATATTCAAGGACAGTCTTGGCTTTGCGTACATATTGACAATGATGCACTGGAATTTGAGAATGGATAGAAGATAGGTGTAGACGTTTAAAAAAGGGAATCTTGATCAACAAGAATACTCCGGTGTGATGGTAGAAATAACAATTATTGACGTAAATAGAAGACTGGCAATAGAAGAAATATCGTTTGGACCAGCCAAGACGAAGCGCGATACAAAAATAGAATAAGTGAAAAATAGAAAATCTCAAACAACGATGCAGAAAATAATGGAGTAAGGGGGCGAAAGGGCAAGGTGGCGGCTATATAAGTCGCCCTGGATTGAGCGGGGAAGCAATTCACAGCCAACCACAGCCCTCGCTCGAAGCGCCCATAATATCATCACAACGCATTATCACTTCTTCATCACACATTGATCCCAGCCTTATAGGCTCCCATGCCAGCCTTCAACTTTTATAAAGTTGCCACTATTCCAATCTAAATTTGGATTGGGGCCAATATGTGATACAGGGACAACCCAGCATTTAATTGATGCAGCGACCCAGGGTCTGACGAGTAATAGATGCACAATCTGGCTTCCTGGATAGTTCTTGATCACCATGCAGAATGTCGATGTGATAGTAGACTTCAAATGACATTAGCGTAATATTACTTCAATCAATAACATTCCAGACCTTCATGAATTCTGGGCCTTCTAGTCACTTCATGAATCCCCCTATGTTCCTTCCATGCATGTGGTAGATAGGTTCCTGATCCAGTGACGTTTGCCCTGATGGTCTGAACCTTACAACTACTAGGTAGTTATAGGTAGTCTACCAACTTGGAAAACACTACCAATTTAGTTTAGTAGGTAGTACCACCGGAAGACATTCGAAAAACGATGGGCACGTCCAAATAAGAGCATTGATTGAATCTGGAAATGGAAACTATCTGGAATATAATAAAAATTTTATGTATGCAAAACAAGAATGTTTTAAGATTGTAGGAACTAGAGTGGCTTTTATTCTCAAGTTACCTAAAGTAGTAGGTGCCTAACTATTCATAATGTATGTACCTATGTATATTATAGCCTTTGGCAACCTTAGAATCCATTGTCTACCTAGATACCTAGGTAGCAGCTTCTGATGCGGCGAGTATCTAGGTGCCAATAGACCTAATCGTTTAATTTCCTGGATTTTATCTTTTGATGCGGTGTCCAAAGTACATCTTCCACCATGTCAGCCCTCGAGATGAATGTCTTGTTTTTTAAAAAAAAAAATCCAAACAAATTCTCCCTAGGTCTCAATATGGTGGATCCATGGATAGCTACCTACCTTGACAGGTAGATAGAATTGCCCAGGTATCCATGATAGATATAGAAATTTACCTAGGTATATCCATGGATATATATACCTACGGGCACTAAGTGTTTGTTATATTATTTATTACTCAGGTCCACGAGTAGATGAGATGCATAATAAATCGCTAAGTCCAAAAGCTCAAGAATAAAAAATATCAAATTTAGGATACACATACACCCCGTATAGCTTACTCGATCGCGTTGATACAAATTAATAATTTTTGAAGAAAATTCAAAGGCAGTGTTTTGGTAGTGAGCTTGGACATAATTTGAGTTTAATCAATTCCACACATCAAATGGTAAGGTGGCCGAGTGGTTAAGGCGTCAGGTTTAGGCCAACCTAAAATACAATGTATCACTACATCCCCTGATGGACATCCGTCCGCGAGGGTTCGAATCCCTTCCTTATCATCTTTTTTTTTCTAAATTTTTTTTTGGTCAATCTTCTGATTCTTTATTTTTTTCCCTCATGAAATCCATGTGACATGTATATTTCATTTTATAGCCGAATCATACTTTTTGTTTTAGCATTTAGTAGTGCCCTAAGAGCCTGTCTATCATATTTTGTAGTCTTTGATATTGCTTGGTTTCAGTGGTAATCCTTACCGAAAGAGGAAAGCTTATGCGTCATAACAACAACATGGGATCAGACGCCATCATCCCACGAGGAACAGGAATCCTATCAAACAATGATGTACGCTTGAATTGATCATATTATGCAGCATATCATTTTATAATTGTAGTACATGGGAAGACTCATGCCATGCACAGTAGGTAAGCGCATCTCGTGCGGAGTTAAGCCGATATGCAATTCTTCTACTCCAACTTGTGTACTTTCTCCACTTCCAACTCCGCACCGATTACGGACCGGTGCCTTATGCCATGTCAGTGGTTTCAGCCCTGAAGCACAAAGGTCAAATCGGACCATAAATATATCCGGTGCCCCGTATATGATTTTATATTTCCCTCAAATTGCCTTCTATTGTCAGTTCCGATATTCATTGGTTCGGCACTGTTGTCCATAGTGGCATTCCACAAATCCCATGCTTCTTGATAGTATACTGTGCTAAGTAGTCTATGCCACCGAGTACTCATCTCATATGAGCTCCACCGAAGTCGAGAAGATCTAAGTATACAATATGATATTATTTATATTTATACAGTTATACAGTAAGAAGGGTAATATCTAGTATTAGCCGTAATATTTGTTTAGATCTAGCCGGTGCGGGTAAATAAAGGTAAGCAGGCGGTGAAAAAATTGGATCTCAGTAAGCCAAAATAAAGATCATCTCGAAGATAAACGGAACACTCATATTAGGAAGGTTGAAAGTTAAAAATCTTAAAAAAGCGTGTCATATTGGCGCTGAATCTTTTCTTGTTCATCCGGTGATCAGCCGATCTTTTTTTTTTTTGACTCAAACTTCCCCTTCTCCACTCTTCAATCTCACTTCCACAACCCTCCCTTCCTTTACCCAATTGTTGTGCTGCGGATTCTCGCATTCGGGTTTACCACTAATTAAAACTGTTGGTTCTGTGACACCATGACTAGCGTCAAGGAAACTGTGAAGGAGCAATTGGTGGGCACAACAGAGGAGCCTCAGCTGTCGCACCAGGCCCGATCCAACTTCTTTCGTGTTGCGCAGAAAGATGAGAACGGAGAACCGTTCATGACTGAGGAGGCTTTCATCAATGCAATTGCTCCCAAGCATGAGGACTACGTAAGTTACGCCCTACATTATTTGACAAATCCCGTAATCCAAACAATCGAGCCAAGTCGAAGCACATATACTGACGTGCTTTCGCCCAATTAGCACAAGATCAAGCGCGAGCAGTATGGAATCCTTTTCCAGGTTGCGGATCGACAGAAAAATGGCAAGCTTACCCTTTCTGACTGGGCCACTTTTGAGAATCTCCTTGCGAAGCCCGATGCCGAGTACGAAATCGCATTTCGTCTGTTCGATTTCGATGGATCCGGAGCTGTCAAGTTTGATACCGTGCAGGGATTGGCCAATCTGAACAAGAGCGCCGATAGTATTCCCTTCGATTGGAACTCAGAATGGGCTTCGCTCTACACCGGACGTACCAAGTCGCGACACGATATGACCTACCCTCAATTCTCCCAGATGTTGCGCGGTCTGCAGGGCGAGCGCATTCGTCAGGCTTTCCACAGCTTCGATAAGGATGGCGACGGATATATTCAGCCCGAGGAATTCCAGCGTATAATTCTGGAGACCTCTAAGCACAAGCTATCGGACCATGTCCTCGAGAACCTGCCCTCCCTGTGCAACATCTCCACTGGCAGCAAGATTTCCTACGCTACCGTCCGTGCTTTCCAGAACATTATGGTTGAGATGGATATGATCGATGTGATTGTGAGCGAGGCCACAAAGAAAAGTGGCGACGGAAAGATCACTCGCTCCGACTTTTTGAACGCCGCCGCTCGTGCCACACGTTTCTCTCTCTTCACCCCCATGGAAGCTGATATCCTCTTCCACTTCGCTGGTCTTGATGCCCCATCCGGACGGCTTTCACAGAAAGACTTCGCCAAGGTCATTGATGCTTCATGGCGTACACCTGTTGCTCTTGCTGGCCAGACTGTTGAGAAAGCTGCTGCCAAAACCACGTCCTTGCTCCACAACGTGTTGGAATCTGTTCATCACTTTGCCCTCGGCAGTATTGCTGGTGCGTTTGGTGCTTTCATGGTGTATCCCATCGATCTGGTCAAGACTCGTATGCAAAATCAGCGATCTACACGCCCGGGCGAGAGACTCTATAACAACTCTCTCGACTGTGCCAAGAAGGTCATCCGGAATGAAGGTTTCACTGGACTTTACTCTGGTGTTATTCCCCAACTTATAGGTGTCGCACCAGAGAAGGCTATCAAGCTCACTGTCAATGATCTTGTCCGCGGTCACTTCACAGACAAGGATACCAAGAAGATTTGGACCCCTTGGGAAATCCTGGCCGGTGGAACTGCTGGTGCTTGTCAAGTGGTAAGAATGACCGGACTAAGCATCACCTTGAACTATGTATACTGATATAACTTCTACCTTTTAGGTCTTTACCAATCCTCTAGAGATTGTCAAGATTCGTTTGCAGGTGCAGGGTGAAGTGGCTAAGAATGTCGAGGGTGCTCCTCGCCGCTCAGCTCTTTGGATCGTGAAGAACTTGGGCTTGGTGGGCTTGTACAAGGGAGCTACCGCCTGTCTCATGCGTGATGGTAAGAATCCACGTCTGACTGATTTTTGGAATTAATCTAATATGATTTTAGTCCCATTCTCGGCCATTTACTTCCCAACATACGCTCACTTGAAGACTGATATGTTTGGTGAATCGCCTACTAAAAAGCTAGGCGTTATCCAACTTCTGACTGCCGGTGCTATCGCCGGTATGCCAGCAGCCTACTTGACCACTCCATTCGATGTAATCAAGACCCGTCTGCAGGTCGAGGCCCGCAAGGGTGACACCAAGTACACTGGTCTACGCCACTGTGCCCAAACAGTGTGGAAGGAAGAGGGTCTCAAGGCCTTCTTCAAGGGTGGACCCGCTCGTATTTTGCGTTCTTCTCCGCAATTCGGGTTCACCCTTGCTGCCTATGAAGTTCTGCAAGGTCTGCTCCCCATGCCCGGCTCCGAGGATGTGACTCCAAGCGGACACATCGAGCCTGGTGTTGGTCTGCAGAGTGCCACAGCGCCCCTCCCCTACCTCCGATCAAGAAACGCTTTGAAGCTCATTCTGGATCTGGATCAGAATATCGGCCGAGTGCAGGTCCCTCAGCCTGAGAACTGGCCCAAATTCCTGCAGGGTCCCAAACAGTGATTTCTCTTTAGTTCCATAGCGATGACTTTCTTTTTGTCCCCTTGCCATTTCTTCTATATCTCTTATTCTTGCCCCTTGTTTAGCATCAAATCTCTTTTGACCATAATTTCTTTCTCTCCGCTTTGCTGCAACTCGGGTCGGTTTTCTTTCACAAACCCCTGCAAAAATCATCCTTCGTTCTGTCAGACGCGCGTGTATTCTTTCAATAGATATGAGATTAGGGAAATGCGAGGTATTACAGGGATTCTGATCGGGTTGTCAGTCCTTGCATGCCCATCGTGCAGAGCATTGGTCTACGGATCGGTACTTGCTGCATTTTTCTGCTACTGTCTGGATAAACTGAGTTATGTATAGTACCTAGATCTAGATCAGATAGAATCGGACTTTTCTATTCACAGACGCAAAGACCAACTCATCTGTCAGTTCTATATTCTCGAGTTATTATTTAGAAATAGCCAATGCTCAAATTTAGCGACTTTTGTGTATAAGAATGTGTTGAAAGGTCGGTGATCCGTCTGACAAGCGAGATGGGTATATGCTCTCCCACTAAATCGTCAGGTGGAGTGTGGTAATAATACAGTTGAAATTCCGAGAGACCTAACTGCATGCACGATAAAAGACTCCCGGATTGGGAGATGGATGCACCATTTCCATGAGGGTCAAGGCACCTGATGCTAGGATGGCTGCAGTGTGGAAAGTGAGGGTAACTAGATATATCTGTTCCCCAGTTGGGCATTTAAAGACGAGCCCGAGACATTTAATCAATCGGGACCGTCTTTAAATTGACATCTTATGCAGTATCTGCTTAGAAAAAGTTCGCCTTCCGTGTAGACTGGGACTTGGTGGTCTCGTTATTTGTGCTCGCAGCGGCCGATTCCTCCTCTTGAGCTTGCGACTGCTCAGTTTCAGCCTTCTTCTTCAATTCTTTGGATTTTTGCTGCCAAAGAGAGTCTTCTTGTTTAATAACTTGTAGGACTAACGAAAGCAGAATCGGTTAGATTCTATGTATGCTTAGTGAAAGAACATCATGACAAACCTTCTTCCCACTCTTTCTCCTTTGCCTCGTCTCCTGTTCCAAGTAGCTTTTCGACATCAATGTTCTCTCCGTTCTTGATACGGCCAATAACTTCCTTCAAAAGCTCAATCTTTGCGTCTGTGCTGCGAGTGTATGCGGCGTAGCTATTCTTCAAAGTGAGCATTCGGATGGCTTGGGAACCAATCAGAATGAAGATGACGATGTAGAAAGTAGCTGGATTCCATTCTTTCGAGGGTTTCACTTTGCGCGACTTGCGGTCTAGTATAAATCGTGGGATCATTGACGTCCATACTGAGGTATTGGCAATCTTCGGAAGGGAATTTGAAGTAGCGTACGATCGCTGCGTGGCTGCGAGACATCGGCGAGTGATATGGGAGGTACTTGAGGCGGGAAATAAATGTTGAATGAGCCCATAAGGCCTGAACTTAAATGTGGTGGCCATTGCTGTAGATTTATCGGCAGTTACAGTAGATCGCAAGTCGACGGGCAAAAGTGGTTAGTTTTGGCCTGAGGCTCTCAGGCCGTTACCCTGATAAGGAATAGCGTTGTTGTTGCTGCGACAACACGGCCCGTTTCGAGGCGCACTGTTGGGGTCGATGATATTAGTCTTCAAAGCCTCGCATCTCAATGACTGCTGTACTGATACGCGCCTAATGATATTGAAATGGCGGTTACCGTCCTACCTACTAACTCCATGACCGACTCAATCAAGCAGGCCGTCCGGTCAACAGCAACATGCTCAGACGCCACCGTGTTGTCCCTCCAAACACTGCTCCGCGGAGGACCGAATGCGACCGAGAAACTTGCGCGAAAAAACGTTAAAACAACTACGACACCAGCGGCGCGCGCCACAAAAACTCGAACAACAAAAGCACGTTCAACGAAAGAGACCGCGCTGCAGACAGTTGCTGATCAGGATGGACCTGCACTTTCGGCCCAAGAGAAGCTGGTCCTCGCCACAGATGTGTTTAATACTACTTTAAAAACTTTGACGGAGGCAGCCAGGGTGTCCACAGGAAAGCGCCAGGCATCTGCCGCCGATAATGTCTCAACAAAGTCGACGGGAAGAGCAGCTAGCGCTGCTGTTGATGTGGGAGTTTATTCAGCGGCCGAATGCGCAAGACTTGCCCTTTCAACACTGCGGTCAATCAAGCTTGACCAAAGTGGTACCGAGTTCCCGAACATGCAACTGGAGCAGGGTGTATGTGTCTTGTCCGGAAAGCTGATCTCGCTTGGATTGCATGACATGGCGTTCAAGGAATTGCGATCACTCAAGAAACGAATGCAGCAGTATATGGACTCAAAGAAAGCCGGAAGAAAAACAGCAGAGGCAAAGGAATCTCCAGACGAGGAATCTGTAAAGGAGCGTATGTCCGATCTCATCACCTTCTCGAATCTCTCAAGCGCCCAACCACTCTACGGCCTTCTTGTTCCTTTCCACTCAAACGTGATGAGACTTTTTGCCCAAGAAAGAAAAGCATCGACTACTCAAAATCTATGTCCTTTGCTGCAACTGTCTGAGCCGAGTAGTCCTGCCCAGATCATCATTGCTGCTTTGAAGGCGAAGTGCGTGACGAATGACAAAGCTGCTTTACAACTTCAGTTACTTTCTAATACGGTTTTGCTTCTATGTCCCACGAAAGCTTCCAGCGAAGATGTACTGAAGCCTGTCACAACACTCACTCTTCAACTTCTTTCTCTCGAAATCCGAAGCTTGGGATGGAAAATCTCTGGACATATTTGCGATGAGAGTAGAGAATTATTAGACCCTCTCCTACGGTATCTCGGTACCTTCTGCCACCGAATGAGAGGAGTCGAGAAGTTGGAGTTTACAACAATTTATCAAACGATTACTCGAATCCAATCATCAATGACAGAGATCAAGAAAAAGCCCCAAGATTCCAAAGACATGAACCTAGCCACCAAGATCACGACTACTCTTGGCCAGCTCGCATTAGACGCTGGCTGCCTCGATGAATCCATAAAACTGTTCGGTCAGGCTATTGCTCCCCTTACCAACTCTCAAAGTCTGTCCCTGGCCACAGTACAATGCAAGATCGCCTCTGTTCAGTTTCAATTATTAAAACGTTCAGGGAAGGATGTGTCACATGCTTTGAAATCCACTTCAGAGGCGACTATAGCACTGGGGTTGCAGCTCCGAGGCAGTCCAACTGATCTAGATGAACTGCTGGTTGAGGCTGCACGAATAAAAAAGTTCGCTTTGACCTGGTTTGGAGACGCAATAACTAAGAAGTTTGAAAGCGATAATGATAAAAACGAGGCTGCATCCCAAATTCGAGAGTATCTCCAGGCTTTTCTACGATTTCTCAGACGCTACATTGGCCGGCCACCAGCAGAGGATGGTGATCCAAAGGAAGAGGAAGTTTTCAAGACTCGCATTGCCATGTCTAAGAACATCGTCCTTGCTGCTGTTGACTCCAGTATTGCTATAGGAAAGTTGTCTATCATGTCCCAGAGGCCACCATGGGATGACATGCTCCCTATTCTGACGGATTCTCATCGCCTTCTTACGAGTATTGACAGCGCCAATGAGAAAGATACAGATGCTTATTTGACCGAGAGCATTGGTTCAAGTCTTGTCAAGCTTTCCAATCTCTTCTGGTCACGATACATTAAAGCAAAAGAAGCTAGCCAGGACTACCGCGAGCTCATCCCACTTCTGAAGCAGTCTACGCAAATTCTGGCTGGCTGCTCTCTATCTCATCGTACCACTGCGTTTGCCGCTCTTAAATTCGAGAGGATGGCCCATTTGTACTTGGAGGGCAGTATGCACGGCGAGTCGGAGAAAGCCTTCCGCCAATCTATCACCGAATACGTCGATTCGGGTACTCTGGAGCAGATCAGCCCAGGCACACACCCAAAATCAGCTAGCCAAGACCCGCAAAGCCCTGGTTTCTCACTAAGCCGGGTTTTATCAGCGTTCCTAAAGTTGAAGTTACGGAGGAAGGGACCTAAATCTGTTACTATATACGATGATCTCGAGCTTGAGCCAGATCGAAGAGGCCTATTGCTTGAATGGCAGATGGGTCTGCTCACTGAAATGCATGGTTACTGCCCCAGCGAAGACGATTTTTGCTCAATATTTAGCCCAGTTGTATCCAGTGTCCTTGACATATATCAGTCGGACATTCATCCCATTCGCCATAGTCGCGTGGTTATTTGCGTACTCCGATTTCTATTGGAACACCCCAACTCTCTTGACCAAACAATCACTGAAGAACTGATGGAAGAAGGGTCTGAAGCCTTGAGATCTGGTATCGAAACCGGAAACGACACAGACTTGGCTTCATTTGCGAAGCATATCGCAAACTCATTACGAGTTATCATTGGCTTTCACAGAGGGAAAATAGACGAGTCTGAATTAAATGACACACTTGCTTCGTGGGCTGGCATGGTTCGCCAATGCGCGGACTGGAAATCTTTGCTTCTCCGCGTCAACGATACTGATTACTGGGTTCTCCAGCTGAAAGCCTTGGTCGACTATACGGAGATTCATGGGCTCTGGAAACCCCAGCTTTCTGCCCTGGAGCTCATCCTCCGCGTTGCTGAGCTTCAGCAATCCTCAGATCTGTCAGATGCGATGGTCATTCTGTCTCGTCTGGTACTGCAGCATTGTCGCCTTGGCCATTGCCAAAAGGCTGGTGACCTTCTCTCGCGCGGCGAAGCATGTGTTGCTCAACACAATGTGTCCTCCCTGGCTAAAATCTCATGCAGACTAGCACGTGTGGATTATCTCCTTGAAACAGGTGAAGTTGACAAAGCTGCGACTGCTTTTTTGTCTGCTCGATCAATGTATGAAAAAATCCAAAAGTCGGATGAGCTCAGCAATTTGTCAGTCTTGTCGAAAATCTCCTGGGAGAGACTGATTGCAGATTCTGCCTTTGTTCAATCTAGGCTATCCACTGCACAGGGCTCAATGACCCAAGCACTGTATTTTGCTAAACTGTCGGTGAGATTGAACTGCAGAATCTGGGCCAAGGTCGAAAAACTGGCACAGCGGAAACAAGACAAAGTCTTGCCAGCTGCAAACAGCTCTGATGTTGACGCTGTCACTGAGGGCGTTGCAAAGCTTGATCTTTCGCAGACTGGGTCTTCTTCGAACGTTTCAGCTAGCTACATTCAAGGTGCCCCCTTCTGGCCACACCTTGGCTCACATCATACCTGCCTATTGAACCTCGCAACACTCTCGGCCCATCATGGTATATTCCAAGATGCTATCTATTACGGGGAGCAAGCTTTGAAGATTGACAGAACACTCGATGCCAATATTCGACTAGTTGCGGCACAAACCCAGTTGGGTTGCTACTGGATATTTGGTGGTCATGTGGAAGAAGGCCAAAATCTGCTCACTGCCGCCTCGGAATCGTCTAAACAGGTTCCGTCGAGTATTGAAGCTGTCTCACTACACATGGCCCTTGCTTCCCTCCACAGGGTACAGGGCCAACATGATAAGACATTGCGCCTGCTGCAGGAAGCTGATAATATCACTAATTCTTTGATATATTCGGATACACACAGTATTTCAGAAACGGCAAACATGACAACAGCCTTAGAGGAGAAGATGGGAAATCTGAACGTTCGAAGCAGTCGCCGAAAGCCTTCAGTGGCTACAACAACCACCACTACCGACCGACGTACTCGTGCAACCAGTGCAGCCAGCTCAGTCACTTCAGCCAGCTCAACTACCACCAAGAAGGTCGCAAAACCCAAAGCTCACTTGCCTGAGGCTCAATCGAAGTCTCTTGTACGTCTCAGGGGTGATATACTCCGACAGCAAGCCGATTGCCTGCGCGCACTGCATGAATTTGAAAAGTCAGCCCGCACTCTTGAGGAAGCCCGACAATTCTCCACTGCCCGTGAAAGCAAAGTTTCATTGGAGATTGGCGAGAGTGAACATCTTCTCGCAGACGCTATCCGCCACTTTGCAAGCCATGCAGTTTACTGTGTTTTACCTGAGTCTACTATCTCACTGCCATCTCTCAGAACACCGACCAAGGCGACTGATGAAACGGCCTCTCTAGCAGTCAAGGCTCCAGCTACACGGAGGCCCAGGACTGGGACAAGAGGAACTCGTACAAAAACGGCCAGCGAGGATTTCTCCGTCATGCTGTCGAAGGCCAGCGATTGTCTCACTAGTGTGTTTGCCGACGCAACTGTTCTCGGTTCCACCCTTGAAAGTCACGCAGCTTCCCGTTTGATGAGTCGGATTTCTATGCTTTCGCATGCTACTAGCTCTGGAGGTCCAGCAACCTGGGCACAATCACCTGCGAGCATGAATGGTAAGTCATGGGGACGACGAAAAAAAGAAAAAATGTCAGAAACTAACATGTTTTACTTAGAAATTGGACGTGTTGGTGCATTTGCACGAGAGCGTATGGCCATTGATTTTGACCGGAAGTTGGCAGACTTTTCTGATCCACTACTATGGCCAACTTCTTTGTCATCTACAATTGATGATATAGGCGACGAGATTTGTTCAACCTTCACCGAGAATTATGTCGATATTCTCCCCGAGAATTGGAATGTACTTTCTCTGTCGTTGAGTGCCGATAGAACTGAGTTTGTGGTCTCGCGGCTACAGAAGAATCGCTCGCCATTCCTGCTTCGGCTTCCACTTCGAAGGGGTAACTCAGATGACGACGAAGAGGAACAGTTCACCTTTGAAGATGGAAAGGAGGAGATGCAGGAAGTTATCAAACTGGCAAATCAGAGCGCCCATGCCGCTAAAGCCCAAATAGACAAGCAGATGAAGAAGGAGTGGTGGAAGAATCGAGAGTCGCTCGACCTCCGAATGGAGAGTCTCCTCCAGAATATTGAAAACCTTTGGTTCGGTGGCTTCCGAGGCGTGTTCTCTCCCCTCTCACGGGATAGCACTGCGTTGGCTAGGTTTGCGACTTCTTTCCAAGGAATTCTGGATAAACATCTCCCCTCTCGGCAAAAAGGAGGCAGGGCCTCGTCGCCTCGCCTTACCCTTCACCAGAACGTTGTGGAGCTGTTCATTGGTCTCAGGGACCTCGAACAACAAGAAGAGCCAGAAGACATACTCATGGATCTTCTCTACTTCGTTGTCGACATTTTGCAGTTCCAAGGAGAACGCAATGCCTATGATGAGATTGATTTTGACATGATGGTCGTTGACACTCTCGATGCTCTACGAGGCTATCATGAAGCCGCACGGGAAGAACTTGCATCTAAACCACCAAAACATACAGTTTTAGTACTGGATAAGGCATTGCATTTGTTCCCATGGGAGTCTCTGCCATGCCTCCAGGGATTCCCCGTGTGCCGTGTTCCATCCCTAGAGTGTCTTCGCGAGCGAGTGCTCCAATTTCGCGGGAGTCAGTCCGGCGCGGTTCTCGATCGTACCTCGGGCTCCTTCGTTCTCAATCCAACAGGTGACCTACGCACAACCCAAGCAACCTTCGAAGAAGACCTCTCAAAAATGAAGACCTGGACAGGCACAATCAACCGCGAGCCAACAGAGGACGAATTCCGCAAATCCCTTGAAACAAACGATCTCTTCTTGTATTTCGGCCACGGTAGTGGCGCGCAGTATATCCGCGGCCGCACAATCAAACGACTAGATAAATGCAGTGTGGCCTTCCTCATGGGCTGTAGCAGTGGTTCTTTGACTGAAGCTGGCGAGTACGAGCCCTACGGCACACCCATGAACTATCTTCATGCTGGAAGCCCGGCGCTTGTTGCTACATTGTGGGATGTCACCGACAGGGACATTGATAGATTTTCAACTTCTACTTTCGATACTTGGGGTCTTATTGGGAAGGATGGGAAGTCGGCCCGCACACCTGGTCTTGGGTTGGATGCTGCTGTTGCTGGTGCGAGGGGTTCATGTGTTTTGAAGTATTTGAATGGAGCGGCGCCTGTTGTTTATGGCGTACCGGTGTTCCTGGGATAGAATTAGTTAGAGCATGGCGCTATAATTTCGCATAGAATAGGTGTTCTATTTTTCTAATTTATCATTTCCGAACTTGGAAAAACATTCTGGGTTCACATCTCACAGCAACATATTAGCATGTACTATGATCAAAATCCTGGAGATTTACAACTAGTATCTAAAAGCTTCTAAGACCTAAGTTTTCAGTAGAACTTTTATAGTGCATCTTACCATTTGACACCTTTCTTTTTCCACTGTGTGCAGCATGCGGATTGATACGGAATTCTTTACTATTTCGGGAAATTTCATGGGCCGCTTTTATGGAAGTTGAGTTTAAGCAGTGGTCTCTAAATAGTCACGGACCGGACCGTCCTCGGTATATAAGCTCTAATTAATAAAAGCGGCGAGCATTGACTACTAGACTAGTCAAGTTTCCCCTCATGCGGGACCAAGACAACCCCGCGGCGATAACGAGTACGCTATTTATTTTAATCTTTTGCCGTTGCCAACTTGGCATTTTCATATCCCGAGTCTTGAATTTATCACTTCTCAGCATCATGGCCGTCACCACGAAAGCAACCATCGCCTCCTTCGGCGGCAAGCTGCTTAAGCTGAGCCACAATGCCACCACTACCCGCTGTGAAATGAACTTCAACCTCTATCTACCTCCTCAATCTCAAACTGGCAAGGTTCCTGTTCTGATTTACTTGTCCGGTCTGACTTGCACTGCCGACAATTGCTCTGAGAAGGGCTTTTTCCAACATGGTGCTAGCAAGAAGGGCATTGCTGTTCTCTATCCCGATACTAGCCCACGTACGTCTTGTACTCAATAATTTGAAATAAAGTAGAGAAAGATTCAATGGACTAATTGCTTCGAATAGGTGGCCTGAATATCGAAGGCGAGAATGACGCTTATGACTTTGGCTCTGGGGCTGGCTTCTATGTCGATGCTACCAAGGCTCCCTATGACGCTGGTTACAACATGTACAGCTATGTTACCGAAGAACTGCCACATACAGTCTTTGCAGCTTTCCCCCAGCTAGACTCTAGCCGTGTTAGTATCACCGGTCACAGCATGGGTGGACACGGTGCGCTCACTTTGGTAAATCATCTCTACAATCGACACATCCCATACATGAAGATCTTAACAACCTATCTAGTTCCTCCGCAACCCTGGAAAGTACAAGTCTGTCTCGGCCTTTGCGCCCATTACCAACCCAATCAATTGCCCTTGGGGTCAGAAGGCATTCAACGGCTACTTTGGAGAAGACAAGCAAGACAAGTGGAAGGAACACGATGCCACCGAACTAATTAAGAAGTGGTCTGGTAGTCCACTCGACATTCTAATTGATGTGGTATGTTGTCAATATCACACCCCACAGAATTTAACATATATTTAACTTAAACTCTTTTACTCCAGGGCACCGGCGATAACTTCTACAAGCAGGGTCAACTTCTCCCCGAGAACTTCCAGGCTGCTGCCAAAGAAGCCGGCCTCTCAGGCCTGAATGTGCGCTACCAGCCCGATTATGACCATTCGTACTTCACAATGGCCACCTTTGCCGATGACCATGTTGATCATGCGGCGAAGTACCTCTTTGCATAGTGTGTTTTTCCTTCCATTGGATATCATTCGTGTATGACTCGGCTCTATGGATCGAGCAGATTCTAATCATTGGTGTTCTTCTTTCGCTCAAGTGAGCGCCAGGCGAGGTCGGTTCTTTGACGAAAGTGAGATGAATACAAAATTAATTATTGCCCTTTTTACGAATACCGCACTTCGATATCAATCCGTACCCGTATCTACCTCGACCTTAGTTCTTTGACTTGATAGTTTTGATGAATACTGGCGCATATGCGAAGTTACTGTTGGAATATGGAAAACAAATCAGCCACGTGATCAAATCGACACTATAATAGCTAGCAAACCAAGAATGAAACTCAGACCTTACAATCACTTCAAGAGACACCATATATTATAGTGGCATTCAGTGTTACCTGTAATAGGTGTGAGAAATGGGCGTTAGCCTCTCATCCACCTTCGTTATCGAATAGCTATTCTACACTTAGTACTAGTGTACCGACAGTTACTTACGATGTACAGCAACACAGTCACTCCTCGGAGGGCGGTGGGCTCTATCATTCCCTCTACTGACACGTTGGTACAGTCCTCTTTGATCCGGAGCGTCTTCTAATTTCTAAAGGGTTAACAATGATCGAATCAATTACAAAAAATCAACTAGAAGTGTTAAACTAAGCGGAAAACATAGCAGTTATTAACAACAAAGTAGTTGACTCAGGGGCCTAGTGCAAAATGAGTATAGAATATAACCATTCTCAAAGGATTTGACATACCAACAACATTATCACTTGGGCTGTTCTGAGCTGGCCCAATATGATTGCGGTCCGAATGATCAACTGCCTATATTAGAACAGATATATCGATGTATATATATATATATATATATATATATATATTGTGGTATGGCAATCTTGCAAGCTTGCTTTGCTATTTGACTTTTGACTTTGTTGCTTTCATGTTGTAACTCAGATGGCTGGGTTTCATCCTCATGACCATGACATGGTGACAAGAGATACCTGATGGGTTGCTGATCACTGCTTTCACAAATTTCGGGTTATGATGAGGTCGTTGACTTCAATCTGGTTTATGTTGTTTGCAGCGCCCGAGTTTGAAACAAGCGACAGTAATGCTTCCAAATTGGTACCGCTCGACTGATTGTTCAACTCTTCAACCATCAACGTAAGTGGCGGCGCCTGTAAATTGGCTGCCAGCAGTGCTTGGAGGGTCTCTGGAGTGTGAACCCCGGCACTCATTATAGCACCAACGCCTGCCTCATTTCTTGAAACATTCAAATTAAATTGAGGCCGAGAAGTATCGGTGCCGAATACTGCACGACTGCCAGCGCCAGCTTTATTTTCCTCGATGGTGATTGTTTTCACAATCTTCTCTGCCTGCACTAGGCTTCTCAGACTTTCTTTAATCTGATCACAATCTGCTTCAAGCGTTTTCTTTGCCGACTCATTTGATTTGCTTATTCTTTCCTCTAGTTGCTCCAACATGATCTGCAAGTCTTCTCTGGTACCTTCTATGGATTCATTGAGCTCTTCTAAAGAGAGTTGGACTATAGAGCCATCTGCTCTATAGAAGGAGAGAGAGAGAGAAAACAGTCAATAACCTATAGTCTCGAAAAGCGCGAAGAAGAACTTACATAAGGATAGACGCCAGGCTGATGCTGAGGATAGACTTGAAAGAAGCGATCCGATTCTTGATTTCTTCGAAAGATTTCTCCTTGTATTGCATGCTAAGCCAGTCCCGCACACTGAATTGTCCCTCTTTAGAGTGGGCTGTACATGCCTTGAGCATATCGTGCATTTCTTGGCAAGCTTGCAAACAACAGTTCAGTGGATGACGGAGGGATTCAAGCCTCGATGCATCTCTTGTGGTTTTAGCTTGGACTTGGATAGATTCAAGAACAGATACCAGAGAAGTCAGATCGGACCGAAGATCTTTGATTTCCTTTTTCTGGCTCTTGATTTTGATAACAGCCTGGTATAGCGATTTACTAGTGTCAATGGCAAATAATGCCAAAGCCAGCACAGCAGACGCATATTCCGCCATATGGATAGTGAGGTCGAAAATTTGTGCAAATTCTAGCAAAGCACAACATGGAGTTTTATAGTGCAGACTGCTGGCTTTTGTAAGTCGATTTGCTGTTCAAATTAGCTTGCACCTAGCGAAACGACTTAAAGCGTTTCCATTGGCTAGGATATGATCCCTACATGACCATGTAGGATAGAGATATTTGGTCGAATTAAATCTCTTTGCGTAAAGTACGTTCTTTTTATAGATTGTTTTATCCCTCTCAGCTGGTCTACTGAAGCCGGACACTAGCCTAAATCCAGATTTAGCCTGCAATTCGACGCAGTAAGTTCCATGTGTTATAATGTGATTAGTTAATATTCCAAAACTCACCTGCTAACGGCGCTAAGAGGGCCATGTTAGCAAGTCATCTTGTTCCATGTCGAGCCCCTTCTATTTAATTTTAATCGAGCAATTGCCGTAAGACAGAGCCAATTAAGAAATATTTCCTCGCAGAAAAGCATATTCATTTCAGAAAGCTCTGAACATTCTTACATGCGCTCTTATACGAAATTAAAGGAATGGCAACCCGTGTTGACATTCATGGTAACACTGCCCAAACTGGATCCACTCAGATAAACAATGTCGCCTATATCACTAGTATATTGAACCCTATGCCAACCAAAATTGACCGGAAGAATCTCATTATTATTCCTAGAGCTTAACACCGAAGATCGCGATCGAATTTGCCTCGACGCTTTAGACTGCCCAGATTCGCAGAGTTTAAAAAACTCGCTGAAGGCGAAAAAGGGCAGGCTACTCCCCGAGTGCATCAAATGGATTCTTGAGCATGCGCTGTATCAGAGTTGGAAAAACGGAGAGGATACCTGTCTCCTTTGGATCAAAGGAGGCGCAGGCAAAGGAAGACTATGATCTCGATCGGTATTATCGAGGAGCTTTCGCAATCACACCATGAATCTACCATTGTGGCCTACTCTTTCTGTCAAAATGCAGACGATAGGTTCAACAGCCTTGAGGCGATCATCAAGGGTCTTATTCGGCGATTAGTGGATCAACAACCGTCGCTCAAAAAGTCTCTACGAGACCGCTGGGACACTAAGAGAGATCGTTTCAAGGAAGATGTTTCTTCATGGCATAATCTGTGGAACATCCTTTTGGAGATGTTAGAGCTTTCCAAGTGCCAGAGGTTATACATGATTGTGGATGCTCTTGATGAGTGCCTATATGATGGCATGGCCGATTTCTTAAAACTCATTGTCCGAAATGGACTAGATCGCCCTGCCAAAATCAAGTGGATGCTGACAAGTCGACCATTAGAGAGCGCAGATAAAGTCTTATTGGCAAGAAACGACCAGGTACAAATCAACCTGGAGCAGCACCCGAAACAAGTTTCCGAAGCTGTTGAGGCTTACGTCGCTTCTAAGACGCGTGAGCTCAGTCTTCTTCAAGAATACGGGCAACCCCTAGAGCGAAAGATACAAGAAGAGCTCATTAAGAAGGCTGAGGGTACATTCTTATGGGTTGGTTTGGTGTGCGAGATACTTGAAAGTGTCTGCCTAGATGAGGCCTTAGCTGAAATTGAAAAGTTGCCACCCACTCTAGATAAAATTTATGATCGGATACTGCAAGAGCTGAGCAAGAGTAAGCGAAGAGATGTACAAAAACATATGAGATTGCTTACCGCGATGATGCTGGCATACCGGCCATTGAAGGTAGAGGAGGTTAATAGCGTGACTGGTCTAACTGATACAGAGGATGATATCAATGCGATGGTCGATCGATGTGCTTCAATCATCAAAAAGCAAGACAATCATATCGAATTTGTCCATCAATCTGCTCGAGACTACTTAGCAGGGGACAGTGGAAAATCAATCCTTGGTACTTATGGCACTTATGGCCATGGTGAAGTTGTGCAGGGATGTCTATCTTATTTATCGGACAAGCTCACGGTCAACCTCCTCCAATTAACACAACCCGACTCAACCAGAGACTGCTTGAAAGCGTTCAAGGACAAGAAAAGAGAGATTCTACTCGCTAGCGTGGACTATGCAGCTATATTCTGGGTGCAACATCTCGTGGACGCCAAAAATCCCGCGTTAGAGCAGGAAGCACTCGCTGAAGAAGGCGCCGTCAGTACGTTCCTCCAAACCAAGTTGTTGGAATGGGTAGAATGCCTTAGTTTGCTGAAAATGCTACCGCGAGCTGTAGGAGCATTGAAACAATTATCAAAAATAGCAAAGGTTAATATTGGATATTTGCTTTTGGCAGCCATCTTTGCTAACCAGCTACAGGACAACCATTGGGCATCGACACTTGTGCAAGATGCTACACGGTTTTTGCTGCGACATTACCACGTTATATCAAATTGGCCATTACAGACGTACACCTCTGCTGTAATTTTTAGTCCTGATTTAAGCATTGCAAGGAGAAAAAAAAACTTGGCCAAGATTCCCCGGTGGCTTAGAAAATTACCTCATGTGGAAGAAAATTGGGCATCTTTGATCCAGACCCTGGTAGGCCACTCTGGCGCAGTCAGGGCCGTGGCCTTCTCTCCGAACGGCAAGCAGATTGCCTCCGGCTCTTTGGACAATACTATCAAGCTATGGGATGCCACGACAGGCGACGCTCAGAAAACCCTAGTAGGCCACTCCGGCGCGGTCACGGCCGTGGCCTTCTCTCCGGACGGCAAGCAAATTGCCTCTGGCTCTTACAATACTATCAAGCTATGGAATGCTACAACAGGCGACGCTCAGAAAACCATAGTAGGCCACTCCGGCGCGGTCATAGCCGTGGCCTTCTCTTCGGGCGGCAAGCAGATTGTCTCTAGCTCTTACAATAATATTAAGCTATGGGATGCTACAACGGGAGACGCTCAAAAAACCCTAGTAGGCCGCTTCGACTATAGTACGGCCGTGGCCTTCTCTCCGGACGGCAAGCAGATTGCCTCTGGCTCTTTCGACAACACCATCAAGCTATGGGATTCCATGACGGGTGACGCTCACAAAACCCTAGTAGGCCACTCCGGCGCGGTCACGGCCGTGGCCTTCTCTGCGGATAGCAAGCAGATCGCCTCTAGCTCTTACAATAACATTAAGCTATGGGATGCTACGACGGGCGACGCCCAGAAAACCCTAGAAGGCCACCTCGACCACGTTGCGGCCGTGGCCTTCTCTCCGGACGGCAAGCAGATTGCCTCTGGCTCTTTCAACAACACCGTCAAGCTATGGAATGCCACGACGGGTGACGCTCACAAAACCCTAGTAGGCCACTCCGGCGTAGTCAGGGCCGTGACCTTCTCTCCGGACGGCAAGCAGATTGCCTCTGGCTCTTTGGACAATAATATTAAGCTATGGGATGCCTCGACAGGCGACGCTAAGAAAACCCTAGTAGGCCACTCCGGCGCAGTCAGGGTCGTGGCCTTCTCTCCGGACAGCAAGCAGATTGCCTCTGGCTCTTTCGATGACACCATCAAGCTATGGGATGCCTTGACGGGCGACGCTAAGAAAACCCTAGTAGGCCACTCCGGCACGGTCACGGCCGTGACCTTCTCTCCGGACGGCAAGCAGATTGCCTCTAGCTCTTTCGACAATACTATCAAGCTATGGGATGCCTCGACAGGCGACGCTAAGAAAACCCTAGTAGGCCACTCCAGCGCGGTCACGGCCGTGGCCTTCTCTCCGGACGGCAAGCAGATTGCCTCTGGCTCTTTCAACAACACCATCAAGCTATGGAATGCCACGACGGGTGACGCCCAGAAAACCCTGGTAGGCCACTCCGGCGCGGTCAGGGCCGTGGCATTCTCACTGAACAGCAAGCAGATCGCCTCTGTTTCTGACAACGGCACCATCAAGCTATGGGATGCCACAACGGGCGGCGGCATTCTGATAGAAGCTTCAAAATATCTTTGGGGCATTTTAAGTAGCCATTGGAAGTTCTCTCCGTCGCAAGAAATCTCGACACCAGGGCGGATACACAATTTAAGATTATCACGGAATCCCCAGCTCGCAGCCAATATAGGTTTTGTTGAACAAAGCAGCAGCTTGGCATCATCCCTTGATATCCATGTGAGTGATCAGTGGATATGCTATGGAGAAATGCACCTCCTTCGGCTGCCGTCGAATTTTATTCCAAGTTGTTATGATTCGCGAAGTGATCAATTAACGATAGGATTCCAGAATGGTCGAGTTTTGAGCTTTGCATTTGACGCAAGTAGCCTCCAGTCGTTGATGTAAGATCGCTCTAGACACTCTGAAGCAGTCAAGACCGGGCCCATTTTCTATATCAAACGATTAGGTCGCTTTCAGAAATGAAACCCCAATATCTCTGCCTGCTGAGTATCGCATATATTAACTATTCGTTGTACTTTATGTATTCTTGATTGTTTTCTACCTTTACAACAACAGGGTATGAATAAGCATAGCACAGTATATACTTCTTTTTTGATAACCTTGGATTTTTAAGGTCTTTACATCATTTAGAATGATTTAGGAAAGAACTATGACATGTTACAGCCTAGTCAGTCGGTCCTTAAGGGGTGTCTCGCGGCGTTCGAGCAATACATATATAACTTACTCACGTTCGTAGCCCTAGATTAAATCCAAATGTAGACTATTGCCCATTTGTGGCGCTAAGAAAGATCGAAAGAGTGTAAATCTTGAAGCCAAACTTGTCGTCTACTATAAGATTGGAAAGAGTCTTATTTCTGAGCTTCAGGCTTCAGCTGGGTAAACCGCAAGGCGAAACGCTCATAGATGCAAATATACCATGGAAGAATGGTTTCCATGGAATGAACAAAACAGATTTGGGAAGAATTAAGCTTTTTTTGTATTGTATTTTGTAAGGGTTTCATTCAGCCCTGGAGATCTGGGGAGACACCTCGGTGTCATATGATGGGTGGACAATCCAGCGAGGAAAGACGTCACCTCGTTCTCGAAAAGAAATTTTGCAAGGGGGAATCTTAAATGAAACAAGGAAATGGTCGTCTAATGGAGGCTTTTTATGAGCTGAGACGCTGGATGAAGGTCTAGTAGGCAGTTAGCAATGAAACTTGAATGAAAGGAAAGTGAGGATTTTACCGGGAAGAACTTTCGGAAGCCCTTCATGTCCAGCTGGCTCAATGCCGTCACAAATTCTTCGACGACATCCGGGTTCATGCCCATACCTGGCAGTTCCTGGTTGCGTAGGTAGTTTATGTACTCCATGCCCGTCTTCTGGTAGATGATACGTTGGAGACCACCCGCCTCGGCAAGAACCAGTTTTGCCTGTGCGTCTTTGGGATTAAAAGACGGAGTTTGAGGAAGTGCCCAGCAAGGGGGCGAGAATCGGGTGATCATATAGCCGCCGAACCCAGGCAATGCAGTCTGGGTGATTGGTGCGCCATCAGTGGCACTTGGAGTGAGGTCGGGGCCTCCCCAAAAGCTACCCATCTTAGACAAAACCAAAAATGCCATTTTGGCAGTGGTGAAATCCTCAATGTCCTTGGCGAAAAGCTCAATTGTGGTGATCAGGGTCTCGAAGATTGGTTGGTTTCCTATTTGAGTATTAGTGAGAATTTATAGAGAAAAAGTAAAGAAGAAGGAACCTACGCTCACTGATGATCACGGCCCCCAGATCATTGTTCAAGACCGCAAGGAGGAAGTTAAGATACTCGCGCTTAAGTTCCGCAAGTTGGATCTCATCATCAGTTCCGGTAGTAGGATCGGCAAGTCCAGAGAACACACGCTGCAAGAATGGGGTCAAGAGGGTGTCAAGGATGTTGAAAACTTCGCCCTTGAATCCAAAGATTACCTGATCCAAAAGACGAAGGAAAAGGGCCATCTCATCGCGTGTCGAGGTCTGTGTCACTAGGCCATCAATCCACCGGGGCAATTGAGGCAAGATGCGAGCTCCCACGACGCCAATAAGTCGTGAAAATGTAAACCGAGCAGCCGTACGGACATTGAACGAGAAATTGAGAGACTCGAGGGCGACAAGGGTGGCTTCTGCCACTTGGCAGAAGACTTCGGAGACTTCAGGGGCGGGCATGTTGGCAGGGGTGGTGGTGCCAGGAACCCAGTCTGAAGAGCCACGGGCAAGAGTGCCGAGGGCCATTATGTCATGATGTATTTGGAGCATGGCGCGCTCATCGTTGGCCTTTGCTGCCGCGATGTTTCGTTCCATGTCCGCAAAGATTGGGCTCACTACGGACTGAACGTAAAGAACCTGTTTGTCAATAGGAACTCCCTGAGTGGAACATATGATGCTAACGGCCTCGAAAAGGTACAGCTGGCTACTGAACACGGCATCTGAAGAACTCTCATGATCGTCCTCATCGGCATCACTGCCCTCTGAAGGCAGCTCAGCCTCAATGACGAGCAAATCACTAATAGCTTCGACGACATTTTGGGCAACATTCCCAATGAGCGACCGAAGCTGTTTCACTAAACGCTGGAAAAGATACCAAGAACGAGTCTTCACTTTGCGGACTGGGTGATGAGCCAGTTGGAGGAAGCTCTCGAGAACACCCGGGATGAGATGCGGGTGGTGGTTGAAGAAAGAGCTGTAGCGGACACAAATTTCCATATACTGCAGCTGGGTGGCGGGGTGAGTGAACGATCGAATATCTGTGTTGATTGTTAATTTTTCGGGAATTCAGATAAATTGAATTTCGTAATTGGGTGACGTACCTGACTCGACCATGCGCAGCATCATCTCAATAAGACGAGCGGCAGCAGGGCCAGTGGGGGCACCTTTAAGGTAGATACCTCCACCTTTGACGGCCAAGTCACCGAATAGGTACATTTCGTGCAGAGCTAGATCCAGGTCACGCCAATTGATCCGTCCCTGGGAGGCGCGCAAGCCCTCGAATGTTGTGCCAACCACCTCAGAGATAGCATCAATGTAGAGCTGTTCGTCAGCAGCAGCGATAGTCTGTTGCAACCCACCAAGTCTCTTGCGCAGATCCTGGAACTCAGCCTCGTCTGTCCGCGAGTCCTCGTCATTCCAATCCGAAGTGTCATCATATCGCATCTTGGAAATGATAGCCTTGAGCATAGGAAGAAGGATGACCTTGTTTTGTCCAACTGTGGCTGGATTCGCCGTGGCAATCTTCCGAATGTAAATGAGAATATCATTGACGCAAGGAATAATCGTAGAGCAGACTTCATCGTATTCATCTGAGAAGAACCGCAGCACATGAGGAAGGAAGACCTGCAAGAGCTCATTCGCCTTGTCCTTCACTGGGCCGTCTTCGTTCTCCAACACCCGCACAATATCCATCACGGTGATGTTGACAAGCTTTGCCACGGTCTCTGCAAGGTCAGTGTCGTACTTGGGGGTCGATCGGCTGGCATGTAGGGGCGGGCTGTTCGACAGCTGCGTCACGATGGTGTTCAGGTTAAGGAAAATGATCATCTCGATCTTGTCCGTTGGCTTCATCTTTTTGGCAATAATTTCGGTAAAGACATCGACAGCTGCGTCTCGCACCCGTTGTTCGCCCTCCCGCAGGTCCTGTTTCTCAGCCCGCCCAAGCTGTTGGAACAGCAAGTCCAACATGGTCTGGTTAACAACAAGATTAATATCAATCCAGCTGACCCAACTACCAACTGCCTTTAGGGACAGTTCCACAATCACATCATCGCCATCCATCCACCCAGACAGAATTTCCTGCCAGGAGCTGGCAATCTTCTGCACATCCCGGTCCCGAATAAGATCCTTGAGAGCATTTGCTTTGTCCTGTTCTCCACGAGATCTGGAGACCAGAACGTCGCCAATCTCATCGTGGATGGAATTCACCACACGCAGGTAAAAGACAATTCCCAGAGGGTTATCGCGGCTGGTACTGGTGGAGGTTTTGTAAGTCAAGCCTAGGAGATCATCGAAGCAAGTCTCCCATCCATTAGCGTAGAGAGCGGAGAAGAGGAAGGTGATTGTTTGGGCGATTTTGTTCTGGATGTAGGGAGCATCAGGCAAGGCTGAGCCATCAGGGCCGTAGACCTGGCGGAGGTAGGAAAGCAATCCATCCTTCACTATGACAAGAGACGCCAAATCAATCAAGCCAGCCTGAGCGGCACTGTTGACTATCTCTAGACTAACATGACGCACAACCTCTGGGCATTGAGGGCTTTTGGTGAAGAGGGACAGGCAAACCTGCCAACCGGAGGGGTCTGAGCGGAGTTGGTTTAAGTAGTCGTAGGCTTGCGATTTGAGAGTCGATTCAGATAGAGGATTCCATGCAATCTCGATGGCATTTGCTACCTATATATATGCAACAAACATGTCAGTCAATGATGCGGGGGTCAAGCCCCGGAGACGAGGGGTTGGTGATGCGGTGGGGGCTGAGGGGTCATGAGGTTTTTTTTGAAAAAATCATTTTTTGTGAAGGAAGTGAGATATTAGGGGATTAAACCCACCTGTTCTTCCATCTTCGACTAGCCAAGCTCCCTTTCAGAGTGTTTTGAAGGGGAGAGGTTAGACGAAATGGGTGACGGAGTGTGTGTTGGGTTCAAATTTGTCACCATAAATATTCCGGCAGTTTAGGCACTCGCACAGACCGACTTAGTCACCGCTCAGGGCTATTTACATCAAGCTTTCATTATTTACTCCGTACTTTGAGATGAGTCACTATGAGGCTCCATATCTCCAATACATAACTACTTATTGATAACTATTACTCAGCCCACTCAGCTCAGGACTGTACGTGACACAGTAAGCTGTCTCCGAGTGCCTTTTCTCGTCTCATTTGGGCCTTCATTTTAACTTTTCTGGGTTGTTACTAACATTAACAACACCCGGGCAGTGTTTACCTACAGCATCTTGAACTGGCATTAAATAAAGAAGAAGAGAGGCTGAGATAATAGAAGTTGATATTTACGATATAAAAGACTAATTTAAGGTTTAGTGCATCCAATGAGGGCAAGGGCCCTGACAGCTCGCAGTAAGCAAATACAGTGAAGTGGAGGGTGATGAAAGGATCTAAAATGGAACTGGAATTCCTTCTAGCTCTTCTGGAACTTCCATTTCTAGTGATTTGTCTTATGAAAAGTATGATTTGTGTCTTTTGAAACACCAACGTGCGGGGTATCATAACAGCGTTGACTGTTGCCGCTCATAGGGCGAACAAAATAATCTACCGGATTTTCTGGAGGCCATGCTCTTGAGCATTTATAAAGTATCACCAAGGAGGGATTAATGCTTATGTTCTTTTTCTTTGGGCTCCTGGCTTGCTCCATATTCAGGCGTAATGAATTCCTCGGAGAAGGTAAGTTCCTGCTGCTTTGTAGGAACAAAGCGCACACGTACTCGCTTCACACCACGAACACCAGAACCAATATTCTTGCGGACAGCCTCCTCCACAGCTCGAGAGCGAGTGATTGCCCATTCCCCGGGCACAGCAAGCTCAATTTCCATCAAGTAGTTTTGTCCTGACTTCAGGCCTTGGATATCACGAATGATCACCTGCTCTCCATCTTCGTGAGCCTTCAAAGCTTCGGAGGCGAAATTGTGCACGGAGGTCTTGATCTCATCGTCCACTGTCGTATCTGCCAGCTCCAAGAGGGATGTCATAGTGTTGCCCCAGCCGGCCTTGATGACCATCAGAGAAATCAAAAGGCCACCAACCGGATCCAGCCAGGAAGCGTCTTGGAAGAGATAGCTTCCACCAATTGTAAACAGTGCCACAATACTTGTAAGGGAATCAATTCGGTGGTGGATAGCGTTGGACGCGAGGACGGGTGATTTACGCTCTTCGGCAACCTTCATGGCTTTTGGGTGGAGTTTATTAGCTGTTATATTCGCGGAGGTTGGTCGAAACCATGTATAGATCACTCACTGGCATGGTAGAGCCATTCCTTGGTAATTATGGAGGCTCCGGCCAACCAGGCTGCATGGATGCTAGGGCCTGTCACGTCAATTCCATGGCTATGTGAATGCCCGTGACCTAGAAGTCCCGAGTGGGCTAGTGTTTCAGCTAATTCGGGGTAGCAATGAGACAGCAAGACCTGTCCTGCATTGAGTCCCATGAACACGCCACCGCAAAGCAACAAGCTGCTCACTCCGAGAGCACCGATGCTCTCCACCTTTCCATATCCGTTTGGAAACCGTTCACTCGGAGGCTTGAGAGATAATGCAACGGTGCCGAGGGTTAAGAAGTCAGACACGAGATCCATAAGGGCATGGTAGGCATCGGCGATGAGAGCTTGAGAGTGGAAAACATATCCGCCGATAAACTTTGTGATAGCCATGGTGAGATTGGCAAGTAGGCCAATTCGAGTAATCCGAACCCCAGCGTCATTCTTGTTAGAAGATGTCAAGTAAACGTTGTCGTGATGGTGGTGGTGGTGGCCGTGGCCATGGCTATGGCCACTATGGCTCCTAGTTTGCGCCATGGATAATGTTGGTATCACAGCTGAAACTCGTCTTAGGGATTGGACTCGCACATATGAGTGTGAACAGGAGGTGGATTCAAAGGGAAGAAACGTAAGCACGCGCCGTTGAGCGGATCCTCGGATATTAGAGATCCTGGAAAGTGAGTGGAGGGAGGGACGAAGCCTGCAACGCAGGGGCTGCGTCAGCGGCATAACGGATCGCGTTTAGCTCGAGGCAAGCTCGGACAAAGGTTAAGTGGACAGAGTGTTCATTTCACGTATATCCTAAAACCTTGAGTCCGGATTGAAATAAATTGGGGATCTTGAAGAGGGGGAGAAAATTGGGATTCATGATTCAAGTTGACCCGATCATGTAATCCGGCAGATGGGGATTCCAGATGCGCTGATGCCGCAACTTTGATTACTATTCTCCATATTTCTTCTTTCTTATTGCTCCGATCAGAGACACTTAGATCTACAGGGATAAATTCTTAAACGTTTGCAGGCCTATCATTGGCTGGCTAAATATCATTCAGAAACCCTTCAGGACTTTTGAATCCCGCGAAATTGCCGTATATCGCCGATACACCTAACTGCACTGGAAGCTCTCTCTCGATTCTAACCTCAATGATATTTTACTCAAGATGAGACCTACGATTCGCATTCCATTTACAAGCCCGTTTCCACCGGCTATAATAGCCCCCAAATCAGCTCAGTCGGCGGAAGGGGCTATCGATGCCGTTATCAACTTCCTCACAGCTCGAGCTCCTCAGAAACTAGAAGGGGCCAATCTTCACAAGACTGTCGTACTGACCGGTGCAGGGGTCTCCGTTGCATCTGGATTGTCTGACTATCGGGGTGAAGATGGAGTCTATCGGAAAAATCAGCAATACCGGCCAATATACTACCATGAATTCGCAAGCAAACATATATCCCGCCAGCGATATTGGTCGCGGAGTTTCGTTGGATGGCCAGGTTTCCAAAATGCAAAGCCCAACTCAATACACAGAGTCATCAAGGCCCTACATGACAAGGGTTATATCAGCTCTATAGTGACACAAAATGTCGATTCTTTTCACTCCAATCTCGAAATCCCCGTTGTCGAACTCCATGGATACCTTCGAGAAGTTGTCTGTATCCATTGTCGCAAGCATATTTTGCGTGATTGGTTTCAGTCCCAGCTGAAAGAATTGAATCCAGATTGGGCCCGTTTCCTAAAGCGCATGATCGAAGCCGGTGCACTAGATGCGAGAAATACAGACAAGCAGATTCAACTGGGACTCAAATTGAATCCCGATGGTGACGTTGACCTTCCGGGGGCACCATATGGCACATTTCGTTATCCGGCCTGTCCGACATGCTTGAATAGCCCTCCTACATTGAAAGATGGAACGACAGCCCATGTAGAGGTGGACGACGATGGCGCATGGATGCCAACTTCCAACGCTGGTATCTTGAAGCCAGCAGTAATCATGTTCGGCGAGAGTATCGATCCACTCACTAAACAGAGGGCAGAAGAAGCAATTGACGGTGCTGGGCGTTTGCTGATTCTGGGTAGTAGTCTCGCGACCCTATCAGCGTGGCGCCTAGTGGAACGTGCACATCAGCGAGGCATGGCTATCGGGGTGATTAATGTTGGTGGTATAAGAAACGAGAAAACTATCTTTGGATCGAAAGATGAAACATCTCATGTTCGCATAAATCAGCCTCTAGAACAGATTCTCCCGACCGTATGCGACAGGCTCCAATGACACCATGATAATTGGAAGAAAAGTCATATATGAATATATTGGAATTTGTGTGAATTGAAGTTTAAGCAATAATTTTTAAGAATAATAATAACAAAGAATTCAACTTCTGAGATATCCAGAATCATACAAGCGCGAGTACATAAGCCGATGTAGACTTCTCCACTTACAGGCGCGGGGCTGCGTTCAAGCACCATGGAGCGCGCCAGGGATTCTGCAGCTACTTCTTTACCTCTCGTCGCCCCGGAATCTTTTCTCTTCTCCAACCATTTCAAACCCGCAAGAACGGTTTCTTCCAAACATTCGCGCACCATGGATAAGTCACAGCAACCCAGCTCTTTCCAGCAGCTGGAGAAGGTGAGTCTACCCCCGCTATTTCCTATTCTTACGGTCTGCTAACTACTTTATTTACAGCTCGGTGAAGGCACCTATGCCACAGTAGGTACCCCTTACGAGGTCTAGGACGTGTAAAATACCTCCCCTTTCCCCCACCTTTTGCTGACAGAATATAATTACAGGTCTTCAAAGGACGCAATCGCCAGACGGGCGAAATGGTCGCCTTGAAGGAAATCCACCTCGACTCCGAAGAGGGCACCCCTTCGACCGCTATCCGCGAGATTTCCTTGATGAAGGAGCTTAAGCATGAAAACATTGTGTCCCTCTACGACGTTATCCACACTGAGAATAAGCTCATGCTGGTTTTCGAGTTCATGGACCGCGACTTGAAGAGATACATGGACACCCGGGGAGATCGCGGTCAGCTTGACCCAGTCACCATTAAGTCATTCATGCACCAGCTGCTCAAGGGCGTCGCCTTTTGCCATGAAAACCGCGTGCTTCACCGTGACCTGAAGCCCCAGAACCTTTTGATCAACAAGAAAGGGCAGCTGAAGCTCGGTGATTTCGGACTGGCGCGTGCTTTCGGCATCCCTGTCAATACTTTTTCCAACGAGGTTGTCACGCTTTGGTACCGTGCTCCCGACGTCCTCCTGGGCAGCCGCACCTACAACACCAGCATCGATATCTGGTCTGCTGGGTGCATTATGGCTGAGATGTACACCGGCCGTCCGTTGTTCCCCGGCACAACCAACGAGGACCAGCTGGTTAAGATCTTCCGGTTGATGGGAACCCCATCTGAGCGATCATGGCCTGGAATCTCCCAGCTCCCTGAGTACAAGCCCACCTTCCACGTCTATGCCACCCAGGATCTGGGCCTGATTATCCCCCAAATTGACCCCCTTGGTCTGGACATCTTGAACCGCATGCTGCAACTCCGTCCAGAGATGCGTATCAGTGCTGTTGACGCTCTGCAGCATCCTTGGTTCCGCGATATGCCCCAGATTAATGCTCAGCTGCAGCAGCAGAAACAGCAGCAGCAGATGGCCGGTGCTTATGGAGGCATGGTTCCTCCCCAGCAATCTTACTAATTGCATTACATGACGTATAACGAGCTCGATTCAAATGATCGAAAATGGGAGGATTCGGCGTTTAACTGTTATGTTTCATTTTATCATACTTTCGAACTCTCACAGGGAAGAGCATCTTGAGAAGCACTTCGCGGGACTAAGATCGGGATGCCTCCCTGGCGATGAGGCAAAGCTCTTTTTGAGTTAAAAACACTAATTCGTGCCTAGGGCTCTGGAATACTTTGTGACTTTGATCGTTTCTCATAATGTTTCCCATCCCATATTGACGATGTATGTAAACCTTGGAAGCTTAGAGGTGGTCTATACATATTCATGTAGACGTCCATTTGAACCACCTAAGTACATATAGATGTACCTGTGGACTTAGGTAGATAGAATACTGGGAGATCAAAATATTGCAAGCTCAACGCAAGACCCCAAACCCCATTATGTATACAGTTCCTTCATATGAATAAAATTATGAGTTGAAGTCCTCCTTGGAAAGTAGTGACAAGCAGGTCTTGTTGCAAGGGCATATAATCGAAGCAGGAACAACGCAAAATTACCTGAAATAAACGTGTGGAGCGCGAGTTGGATGCGCAAGCTTAGAATACCATTATATAAATCCTAAATTCGGAGGAAATTCTGTGTATGAGGCGTCCACTGGATTCGCTCCAGGGTCTGTTAGGTTAGTATCAGCTTCAGGCTCTCACTAAGGAAGACAGGCTTGGGATCAAGCGAGAGCACTTGCCTAGCGATAGATTTTTTTAAATTTTAAATTTATTCTATAGACGAATAAATCGTCACTCAGATTCTTAATATTTAATTTCAGACTCTGTTTGTTTTTGAAGGATTATGGCCGCTGGTCGACAGGGATAAAGGACATCCATGGATGAGACGTATCAAGCACGACGGGTGTGATATCAGGGAGTAGGGACAATATTATTTATACATAGACTCAGTGAACATTAACCCCGAGCGCATTACTCGGGTACACGAGTAGCATGGAGACAAGTCAATATAGGATTGTTTCCACCTAGAGGTCTGGGATTTCTGTTCCACCATGTATTGTATACTTGAAGAAATATCTGACAGACCAACAACCCCGTATTTGACTTCAACGGAAATTCCAATTCCGGGTCTTTCCTGCAATATATGTTCAAAGAAACCCACGCCTTTACCGAAACGACTATCTCGAAACTCAAGAAGTTCGGTAACCGAATGGTCTAAGGAATGCGACGATAGAATGTCACCTTTGATCTCCTTGAAGCTTTGCTTAAGGGATTTGGTAGATTGATCCTGAGTTGGCTATTTAAGAGCTTCAACTTCGAACTAGGTTGGTGGCTTCACGGCCTTGTTTTAAGTATATCTTTGATTGCCGCAGTGACCTCCCAGCACACTATAAACGCAGTATTCTCTATTTGGAGGATTACCGTGGCAATTCTAAAGCAATCAAGGAGCGAACCATTCAGGGGTTGGGCATCTTACATGATACCACCATATTCCGTGCTGAAAATACGCTCAAATTAGGCGGCGAGGCATCCGAGTCAATTTCAGTAGAGAGATGTGTGAAAATTGCCTCATTTGGTCTTCAATGTTCAGGCAATGATCTGCTTCTTCTCGAAGGTATCAAAGTTAAAGAGTGCACTTGATTTTTCCAACTTTATATCAGTTTATCTTTACCGTTATCAAAACAGTGGCATCGAGCACCCTATCTGGTTGAGTGGTAGTGTTGATATTGATTTTTGACGACATCTCTCTGCAAATTCTGAATTGTTAAGCTCAGGGTTGTTGCATATTGCGATAAGGCGAGCAAAGTAGCGTGGCCTAAGTTATATTCAGAGACTTTTAGGTCCCTCCGCGCTAGACATCCAGATCTTCATGTCAGGGTATGTTCCGTTGTTGGATGAGAATGAGGCAAACGACTCCTCAAGAGAATCTCAAACCAGTCAATTGTAGAGACAACGAGCTCGCTCTTGGACTTGATGTATTAAACTATATCGAGTGTAAACATAACAAACATATAAGCAAACAGAGCAAACACAACGTAATTTGTCGCGTCTCCACAATCCTCGAGCACATCCAAACACCAAAAGTAACATCAAAATCATATATCTAATCAACTCGCGATGTCTGAACCTGGTCTAGGCCTCAGGGCCACACGTCTTAATCAAGTTTTTGGTCAGGCACTCGCTCGAACTCTGCGCGCCAATTCATACAGCAACTTTGCGGGCTGTTTCCCTACACCAGCAAAATACGTACCCGCTAGTCTGGAGAGTGTGTGGAGACAACTCAACGCGAAATTGGAGGAGAGTGCCTCGGCTGAATTTGACGAGATTATTACCGAGAGGGATGCAGTTGGGTATTTGAACGAGCTGGACCGATTGTGTAGCGAAGCTAAGGCCAGGAAAGAACTCGAGGAAGGAAACGGAAAGGAGCCTGGAGACGCGTACGTTTTCTTTTGTTTTGAGGTTTTTTAGGCCCTGGGCTCATGTTGACTCTTACTAGGCCACATACACTAGGTGCGGACGAACTTTTTAACGCGTATCTTACTCCTTATCTTCAGGAAGCGCAGTCAACTCTAAATAAAAAGCTTGAATCTACGCAAGCTGAAAATACAGAGCTGGCTCAAATTGTCCAAGCGCAGAGGCTGGAGATCGAAAAGATATTATCTCACCTTGAATCGATTCTTGCGGATGTTGAGGGGGCTGCTACGGCAGCGACTAAGTTCAGTGCAAAGAGCCACCTCCGCCAGGATGCTATGGAGATGAATGACGAAGTCAAATAAAGACGAAGACAAGAAAACCGGAAGGGCGTCTAAGGGTTGTCATAGGAGTTTATTTCATTTCTGGGCGATCACTTAAGAGATCAGGACACTCATATCCATGCCGTCGACTGAGCCATCCTCCACCATGTCCTGGGCCACGTTAATCAACGTTTCCAAAGCTGTGGCCTTGAACCGGTCCAGCTTTGTTTTCTCACCCTCTATGGCTGCAGCAATCGCCTCCTTACACGAGCCATCTCGCTCTTCCTCGGCAGCGCCATCTCGGCGAGCTAGGGCAGCCGCTCCTCGATAATAAGTTTGGGCATTTTTCAACAGCATGGCGCTATTTTGCTGGGCAATGGAGTAGTTCCAGGGGGCCATACCAAGCCGCCAGCGTTGCATCTCTGCATCTCCTCGGGCGAGATGAATCTTGGGCAAATTTTCGGCACTCGGCAGCTTGGATGCTGCGGCAAAGGCAGCCAACGCAGTCGAAAGGGATTGCCAGCGCACGGACAGCGCGGCATTGAAGGCTTCCTGGCTCTCGGATGGGGGCAGATCTGAAAGTGCCCCACTTAGCGATGTCAAAGCTTCTGCCTTACTGCACAGGCCCTCGGGGTCAAGAGATACATCCAGGTCAGGTCCAAAAGCCTGGCTAATCTCCTGCTGGTAAGTTTCCATATCAGTGTGTCCGCCTCGGTATAGCACGTCGGACAGCGCAGCAATAAATTTGCCTCGTGCCAATGCCGCCTCGTACTGTCTATCAGATCCCTCCACGTAGGCTGGGAGTCGAGTTTGGACAAGCTCTGAGGAGTACTGCTGCACCCAACCAACACCTCCACCACCACCGGGGTTCGATGTCAATAGATTGCACAAGGTAGTCATAGTATCCAACTGCGCAATGGCAGTATCCACCAGCGTATTCTTCGTAACAGGCTCCACAATAGCAGCCCATTGCTCTTGTGTTTCATCCGAGGCTCCTTTCTCCGGCTCCGATTGTTCAATGGGCTGAGGTTGAATCTCTGGATCAGCCGATTCTATCTGCTCAATTTGCTCCTGCATTTCTGTGTACTTCATCTCTTGTATCATCAGACACCGCTGAAACAACTCCACTGCCTCCTGCAGGTATGTACAGGCCTGCATTAGCTGTTCCTCGTCTGGGTGCTTTGTTCCAGACAGGGCTTCGGCCAAGCTGTTTAAAACCTGTCCACTATTGAAGAGCACATTACCATTGTCCTGGTCCAGTTTCAGCGCGAGCCGGTGTGACTCCAGCGCAGTTCGCAAGACATCAGCCTGTGGTGCTGGAAGCTGGGCCGCCAGCTTCGGGTGCTGAGTTATTTCATATTGCACTCGGGCTCTGTGTACAGTCAGCATATATCCATGTAGTCACTATCTATCAATGAAGTCGACAAGAGACTGTTGTCGTAAAAATGAAACAAGTGAATCAACAAAGAAGTCAGACACACTTGTTGTAGGCCAAGTCAAAGGCTCCTGGGTGTTTCTGTAGTCCCTCATCATAATTCGTAACGGCGCGCATGAAGAAGCGCATGGATTTAATGGCGTCACCAGCGCGCCATTTCTCGCCCGCTTCTTCAAACTCGACACCGGCTAAATCAAAGGTTAATCAGTGGATCTCAATGGGGATATGACACAATGCCCACCAGCAAGGAAGTCATCGGCTGTGACGGGTGCCAGTTGCTATTGTTTATTAGTACTGCATAGTCGGAGTGTAGAGCAGGGGATACTTACCTGCTTAGTCTTCTTCTTGGGCTTATCCCTCAGAAAAGACTTGGGCTTAGGCATGATGTAGTTGGTGGAGAAACAAGGTGTTGAGTGGTTCAAGTGGATGAGCTTTGGAGTTTTCTGATGCCAAGCCTTTGTGTACATCTTACTTCACCTGAAACCAGAACCAGTGAAGAATACCATACGACATGTAACAAAGTACTCCGTACTGGAAATCGATATAAATCAACATTTACGATTGGTTCAAACTAGGATGTTAGACCTAGAACTAAATACCCCGGTTGGGAATTATTTATACTACTCCGTACTTAGTACAAAATCTCCATCCTGGCTGATTGATCCGCACGTGGCGAAGTCCCACTAAGAAATAAAGTCAAATGGGACTTTCTTTCAGGGCAGAGGCGAAGTTCTTATTTTTAGTTGGAAGTAGTTGTAGATTCTGATACTTACGTAGGTGTGTAGGTGTTGGCTGCTATCCCGCCTCCCCCTTTCTTTCTCTCTACTCCGTACCTCACTCGTACAACCACTCAGTGAATTCCTCTCCCTTTCTTATACCCCACTGTTCCGGCCCACCTCAGCCGTTTTGCGCCTCCTGAGTCGTCTGATGTCCATCGACGGCTGCATACTAGTTGTTTCACTACCGCCCCGACATTCATTCTTTCTTCTTCTCAACGTCTTTGCAAGCGGAACCCTCCACTCAGCTATCGATTCCTGTATGTTCCCCCTAGATCCAGGACTGGTAAAATGGAGGAAAATCCCTGCTGATCGCCCTTTTCCACATGCAGAAAAACCCGAATCAGTCTTATTCCACATACGTCGTAAAGACTTGAAAAGCTCTCCTTTCCCTCTAAAGTCCCTAGCAGAAATGGCTCGTCACACTTCTCTCGACTCTGAACGACCCATCATGACTTCGGTACGTTTGACGACTCACGCACGACTCACGAAACCCCTGCTTTCGTCTTACTTACCTTGTCGTCTTCTCGCCTTCTCATCTACCTACAACTCAGGAATGTAAAATTTGATCCTAACCTTTTCTCCTTCATCAGAACCGAGCCTCGAAGCGATTTTCCACCATCAGTGGTAGCCCATCGGTTGCTACATCTGATCTTTCCAACCCAGATCCCAGAATCGCCGATATTGGCCACCTCCGTGATGGCATTGAGCGCCTAGAGAACAAGCCCCTCCAGGCACAACGCTTTGAGCCCACTGAGGAGAAGTCAGACACCCTGAACAAGCTGGCCCTCGGTGCTAAAGTGGAACGTGCTTTGGGCCGACGAATGACCAGCCAGGATGCTGTTATGCGCAAGCCGCTGGATGAAAAGGCAGCCATCAGTGCCTCTTCTTAAACCCGCCTTCTGTTCCTCTTTCTCTCTCGACTCTACTCGCCTTTTCCAAGTGGTCTCGTGGCTGTGTGTCTTTTTAATTGTGTCTATTCTTTGATCCTCCACGAGCTCTTGAGCTTTAAGATCACTTTTATTTGTATCTATCACCCGTTTCTCATGCCTGATCATACCCCACCTTGATATTTGAAAATTTACTAGCGTTATACTTGGTCTGATGATATTCGCATGATTCCTCTATATAGTAACTTCGGTAGTTTTTGACATCTCCATATCTTCCTATCTTCATATCTTCATATCTTCAAATTCAATTCCAATCCTGAGACAGTTCATTGGAAGTCCACCGGATGGTATCTAGGTAACTCCATTCAATCTGCCTGACTTTATATACTTCCCCAGATTCCCACATAAGTTGAGGAACTGAATACGTGAGAATCAAGAAAGAAACCAATTATTTAGAACACCATTCCAAGGATCATCCTTCTCATCCTCAGCCTCTTCAATCCTTCATTACAATCATCTCTTTCCCTTTCCAAAGAATCCTGATCTTCCCATCCTCTGAACTCATTCAATACTCACCTCTTTTCCTCTGGGCATTTCTGCCGGGCGGTGAGTCTACACGCGAAAGGGCCCGCACGGAGCGACTTCCTCCAAGTCGCTTTTTCTTCAAGACGACTTTCATCTCGTCTTTCCTCCATCCTACACCTCCCCCCACCTTTCTCTTCTTCAAATCTTCGCCATCTGGTTTTTCAATCATCTCTCAATTTTACCTTCATCGACCTTTGACTGCAGAACTTTCTTCAATTATCTCTCAACTATACTTGGACACTCTCCGCATATTCCAGAGCCAGCAATCCTGCTTCTCTGATTATTGATTCTGCCCCTCTTTCTATCGCCTTCATTTGCTCGTATAGGCGCTTAGCTCTTTTGGCATTTGTGAGTCCCACAATCAATTGAACTCAAGTCGTGGCGAAAACACATCACTGACCAAACTCACAATGAAGCAAGCGGCAATATACACGCCTCCATAAAACTCGTTACAACGTAATTCGTTGTGACCTCGTCTTCTTCATCTACAACCCTTTCGTCCATCACCGTACCTACCCTCAGTCGCCCACTTTGATCCCGTAACATACCGGATCATCAACAAAAACCCGTTAAATCTTCAAATTTTTATCCCAGTTTCTTTTTCAATCAGAAAGATGGCCGAGCCTCAGGTTGCTACTAACGGCACCCATGCTGCCCACCAGGGATTCCCCGAATACCCTGCTGCCACCCCTCTGAACACCGTTTCCACCTTCCAACCTGCTCAGTCGTCTACCCCTACCTCCGCAACTGGTACTGAGCAGCAGAATGAGATTACTAAGGATGAAGTTGGCTGGTTCTTCGTTGAGCAGTACTACACTACCATGAGCCGAAACCCTGATAAACTGCACTTGTTCTACTCCAAGCGCTCGCAGCTTATCTTCGGTACCGAGGCTGAAACTATTCCTGTTGCCATTGGCACCAAAGTAGGCACTAGCAATCGGAAATTTCTCCATTGATTCCCATTACTAACGTTTTCTCCGCTTTCCAGGCCATCAATGAGAAGATCAAGAATCTTGATTTCCAGGATTGCAAGGTACGCGTGCAGAACGTGGATTCCCAGGAATCCTTTGAGAACATCCTTGTTGCGGTCATCGGCGAGATCTCCAACAAATCGGAGCCCTCTCGCAAGTTCTCCCAGACGTTCGTTCTGGCCGAGCAGCCCAACGGCTACTATGTGCTGAATGACATCTTCCGCTACCTTGTGGAGGAGGAGGAAGAGACTGTTGAGGAGGCTACCTTTGAGGCCGTTCCTGAGAGTGCTCCTGTCGTTGAGTCGACTCCTGTCGCTGAGGTCGAGGTGAAGGGTGACGAGATTGCCACCCCCGAGGCTGAGGTGAAGGCTGAGGAGGTCAACGACGTGGACCAGCAGCCCGAGGAAGCCGCCCCCTGACTAACGGCACCCCCGAGACTCCCGCCCCCGTCCCTGTTGTTGAGTCGGAGCCCGAAGCTGTCGTTGCTGAGAAGGCTGTGACCAAGGACATCGAGACTCCCGGGAAGGCTGCTCCGGTTGAGAAGCCTGCTTCTCCTACCCCTGCCGTCCCCCTCAGCTGGGCCAGCATTGCCTCGTCCAAGGCAGCTGCTGCAGCTGCTGCGGCCGCCGCTCCCAAGGCCCCCGCCGTCACTGCCGCTCCTAAGGCGACCGCTGCTGCAACCCCTGCTGCAACCGTTACCCCCTCGGCCCCCGTTGTCCCCGCTACACAGCCTGTGACTACTCCTACCCCTGTGGCCGAGAAGGATACCTCCAGCGATAGTGCTGGCTGGCAAACCGCCGGTGTTGACAAGAAGACTCAGGCCCGCGCTGCTGAGGAACCTCCCGTTCTTGCTTTCATCAAGAACGTTGGCGAGAAGGTCGATGCAGCTCTGCTCAAGGCGGTCCTGAACCGTTACGGCAAGCTCAAGTACTTTGATGTCGCTCGCGGCAAGGTTTGTTCATTATTTCTCGGTTCTACATATCACGCTCTTGCATGCTAACGTATTATCTCTAGAACTGTGCTTTCGTCGAGTTTGCGGAGCCTGCAGGCTATTCTGCCGCTTTTGCGGCCAACCCTGTCCAGGTTGGAGACCAGCAGGTCATCGTTGAGGAGCGTCGCGCTCGTGGTTCCTACGGTACCGGCTACACTGGCCGTGGAGGTCCTCGTGGCCGCAACGACCGTCCCGGTAGCCAGGGTCGTGGAGGCTTCCAGCGTGGTGAGGGCCGTGGAGCCTTTAACCCTCGTGGTCGAGGCGGCAATGCCAACGGCAATGTAGCTTCGAAGGGTCGCAACCAGCCCCAGGCTGCTTAAGTGGCCTCTTTCCAATGAACCTAATGGTTGAACATGACTTGAACTTTTTAGAATCTTTTCCATGATCTCGACGATTCTCTTCGACTCATGACATGACGTGACTTTTCCTTTCCGGTCACAGTGCATTTTAGCGGTTGGGCTTGGTGGGCTGGAAAAGTTGTGGTCTCTTTCCCTGCCCTAGGGCTTTTTATTATTTTCTTGTCCCTTCTTTGGTTTCCCACTGGCGTGTAGTGCTGTTAAGCGCACGCACGATCTTTGGTGATCTCCAGTCTTTTTCCTTCTTATTTATTTTTTTATCCTCTATTTTGGTGCTACGTTGTTTGAGTCTTGATCCCAGGTTTAAGACCCATACATCTTATCCACCTCACTTAGCATAGCAAGCTTCCAGGGTCTGATTCTCGACATCATTTGTTATCCTTCTATTTCTTTTTCTTTTCTTTTTATCTCTAGGTTGGTCTGGTGTAAGCTTATGGTTGATTTGTAAATGAAAAGTTGGGAGGATGGTCCTTAGCATATGCAATTTTACAATGTAGTATAACAGTACAAAGCCCTTGGTTGATATTTTTCCTATGAATCTAGAATGTACTATTTACTGAACATAACTAGGTATGTACTCCGTAGTGTCAACATAAGCTGAGATGGATATGAATATGAAGTGGAAGGTTCTAGATGTTGTAATGGTGCCTGAGGCATCAACAAAGAAAGCTCTCCCCAGTTCCTAAAGACAGCTATATTTGTGAAAAGTGGGCTTCAGCAAATAAAACTGATTTTTGAGATATAATTGAATAGAGTCCCCATAATCCTATAGAAATTAAAGAATTGAGGGGCAAAAATAAGGGAGTTGCCCGACCGACCAGCGGTGGAAGTTGCTGGATCAGCGTAGAAACCCACTGGAAATTTAGAAAAATTTAGAAACACAAAAACCTCCCAGAATCTTCTTCCTTCCTCATCGCTGCTTTCTTCCTGGCAGACTTTCTATAAAATCCTCTCCCAGTTTTCCGTTTACCAGATCTCTTCTCTTCTTTCTCACTTAGCCATTCCTGTACGTTGACACTACCTAATCTTACCCTCTTTCCCTCTTTCCTACACTCCCAACCTCTTCTCTTCATCCATCCATCCCCCCATCCACCACTCTGAAAGCCTTTCAAAGGAAACCCCCCATTTCATCATTTCCTAACTCTCACTTAGAATTCACAACCGCCATCATGCCAGAGACCTTCGAGTTCCAGGCTGAGATCTCTCAGTTGCTCTCTCTGATCATCAACACTGTTTACTCTAACAAGGAGATCTTCTTGCGTGAGCTTGTCTCCAACGCCTCCGATGCTCTTGACAAGATCCGTTATGAGTCCCTCTCAGACCCTTCCAAGCTTGATTCTTGCAAGGATCTGCGTATCGACATCATCCCCGACAAGGAGAACAAGACTCTTACCATCCGTGATACCGGTATTGGTATGACCAAGGCTGTAAGTTTCAACTCTTTCATTTTCAGCTTGATTCTCAATGCTAACTTTTGATCTTCTAGGATCTCATCAACAACCTTGGTACAATTGCCCGCTCCGGTACCAAGCAGTTCATGGAGGCCTTGTCCGCTGGCGCTGACATCTCCATGATTGGTCAATTCGGTGTTGGTTTCTACTCCGCTTACCTCGTCGCTGACCGCGTTACCTTCATCTCCAAACACAATGATGATGAACAATACGTCTGGGAGTCCGCCGCCGGTGGTACTTTCACCCTTACCCAGGACACCGAAGGCGAGCAGCTCGGCCGCGGTTCCAAGATCATCCTCCACCTGAAGGATGAGCAGTTGGACTACCTTAACGAGGCCCGTATCAAGGAGGTCGTCCGCAAGCACTCTGAGTTCATCTCCTACCCCATCTACCTCCATGTCCTGAAGGAGACCGAGACCGAGGTCCCTGATGAGGATGCTGAGGAGACCGTCGAGGAGGGTGACGAGAAGAAGCCCAAGGTCGAGGAAGTTGACGAGGAGGAAGAGAAGAAGGAAAAGAAGACCAAGACCATCAAGGAGTCTAAGATCGAGGAGGAGGAGCTTAACAAGACTAAGCCCATCTGGACTCGCAACCCTGCCGACATCACCCAGGAGGAGTACGCCTCCTTCTACAAGTCCCTCTCCAACGACTGGGAGGACCACCTCGGTGTCAAGCACTTCTCCGTTGAGGGTCAGCTTGAGTTCCGCGCTATCCTCTACGTTCCCAAGCGCGCTCCCTTCGACCTGTTCGAGACCAAGAAGACCAAGAACAACATCAAGCTGTACGTTCGCCGTGTCTTCATCACTGATGACTGCACCGACCTCATCCCTGAGTGGCTCAGCTTCGTCAAGGGTGTTGTCGACTCTGAGGATCTTCCTCTCAACCTGTCCCGTGAGACCTTGCAACAGAACAAGATCATGAAGGTTATCAAGAAGAACATTGTCAAGAAGACCCTTGAGCTCTTCACTGAGATCTCTGAGGACCGTGAGCAGTTCGACAAGTTCTACGCTGCCTTCTCGAAGAACATCAAGCTCGGTGTTCACGAGGATGCCCAGAACCGCAACACTCTTGCCAAGCTCCTCCGTTACCAGACCACTAAGTCTGGTGATGACATTACCTCTCTCACCGACTACGTGACTCGCATGCCTGAGCACCAGAAGAACATGTACTACATCACTGGCGAGTCCATCAAGGCTGTTTCCCAGTCTCCTTTCCTTGAGTCCCTCAAGCAGAAGAACTTCGAGGTTCTCTTCCTTGTTGACCCCATCGATGAGTACGCCTTCACCCAGCTGAAGGAATTCGACGGTAAGAAGCTCGTCGACATCACCAAGGACTTCGAGCTCGAGGAGACCGACGAGGAGAAGGCCGAGCGTGAGAAGGAGGAGAAGGAATTCGAGGACCTCGCCAAGGCCCTCAAGAACATCCTCGGCGACAAGGTTGAGAAGGTTGTTGTCTCCCACAAGCTGATGGGTGCTCCCTGCGCCATCCGTACCGGCCAGTTCGGTTGGTCCGCCAACATGGAGCGTATCATGAAGGCCCAGGCTCTCCGTGACACCTCCATGAGCTCCTACATGTCCTCCAAGAAGACTTTCGAGATCTCTCCCAAGTCCTCTATCGTCAAGGAGCTTAAGAAGAAGGTCGAGGCTGACGGTGAGAACGACCGTACCGTCAAGTCCATCACCCAGCTGCTCTTCGAGACCTCTCTACTTGTCTCTGGCTTCACCATTGAGGAGCCCGCCAGCTTCGCTGAGCGCATCCACAAGCTCGTTTCTCTCGGCTTGAACATCGATGAGGAGCCCGAGACCGTTGACGAGACCGCCACTGAGGCTGCCGCTCCCGCCGAGGCCACTGCTGAGTCCGCCATGGAGGAGGTTGACTAAACGTCTCGCCCCTTTTTTTTTTTAATTACTCTTTATTCATTTGCTTAACAAACTTCTTACGGGAAACGGGAAACGGGAAACGACCCTTGATGCTTTTTTTCTAAACTTCAACTTTTTTTTTTTTAAATGGAGCTTAACTATTAACTTCCTACAATTCTTCCCAACGTAAAAGAGCACGTAGTACGAAGTACTTTCAAACGAAACAAACGTAAAGTAGCAAGTTTTAACCGTATGATTAAGATGATATGTACGGGTTAACCTCGGAGTTACCACGGGAATAGAATCAACATTCCACTGTGCAGTCCGCTTAATGTGTCTCACCCGAACTCTACCGGTTACGTAGCCCGTACTCCATTGGATTCTATATAAAGCTCCATATCCTCCTCAACCATCAATCCAATTCACCCCAATCCCATTCGATTGAACCCAATTGCCCAAAATGGTTTATACAATTGTTGTCCGTACGTAATCGAGCTTCTTACCCCCAGCCCAAACCCCCCACAATTCTAACGATCCCCTCCAACCAGACATGCGCGCAAAGGCAGATAAGGAGTCCATCTCCAAGCTGCACGCCAAGCTCCTCGAGGCATCGGCCGTTTACTCCAAAGACAAGGAGACTATCTCCTGGTTCGTCATGCAGTCTATCCACGACCCTCAGGACTTCACTATCGTCGAGCGGTACGAGCAGGAGTCTAGCCAGGCTTACCACCTCAACAACCCCTACTGGAAGACTTTCGACCCCTATGTTATTCCTCTGCTCGAGAAGGACATGGACTTGCGTCGGTTTGAGGAGCTGGTTGAGCCTTCTTCTTAATTGTGCTGGATCCCTGGAGGTTCCCAAGATTATGGGGGATATATGAAGGTAAATTTGGTGGCTGCTTTGAATGAAATGAATTTATACAGTACATACTTAACTATATGTGGTTGAAATCTATGGATTTCTCTGGTGTGTATAGGTTATTCCTGGATTTCTAGCTAGGTGAGAGGTGTCATATGTGACCTGTAAACCCTTCCTAGGTAGATAAGGACAGAAAAAATTGAAAATAACAAAAGCAATAGCAAAAACGCCTTCAAGTGCGGCCTGCCAGCACTCTGTTTTGGACTTAAATGCCCGTATGAGTCCGAGTGACCCCGTTAAAAATCTTAAACCCCACTGTTTCAGACCCCCATACCCCTCCACCCCATTCGTGACTATGCGTAATGATTTGGAACCTCCTACCAGTGTTCCAGCTGCAGTTCGGACAAACTACGCACTGGCAATCCCCACGTTCTAGCGAGCCAGAGCGCCAGCCCACCCACAACGCCAACGGTACCGACAATCTGAACGAGGATCAAACCACGTCGTCCCAGGTCATCTATCCAGTCAACAATACCTAGCGGGTCATGTGGATTCAGGTTAGACATGAGAAAGTCCGGTGACGACCCACAGCGTCGCATGGTCTTTTCGCCGGTCGAGATGTTTAGACCGCAAAAGCCTGGTGTTTTGGAGATAGGCACCAGCGAGCCATCTACGATACACTCGCCTAGTCTTTCTGTAAGCCATACGGCACGATCGCCTCGGGCTAGCATTGCGTATTGATCACGTTCGTTTTGTAGACTTCGTTGCAGATCTGTTGCCCACTGCGCAAGACGGACTTGAGCTATGCACTCCTCATGTCGTGTGTAATCTATGATCCGCGACATTGCGTAGCCGGGTTGTGGCTCGTATAGGGAGGAGATTGAGGAGGTCATAGAGGCTCCGGATGCAATACGCCACTCCGACAGCCTCTGTGGGCCAGTGGTGCCAGAAAGAGCATTTTGCAGGAGAGGTGCCCGGCCAAAATCACCATATCGCTGTATCAGTTTCTTGGAGGCGGAGTGTCTCATCCAGGCGAGATTGTCGTGGTCAAATAACTTCTGCACTAGGGTGTCTAGTTCTGAGATGACCAGTGGCTGCACATAGTCCGGGCTCATCAAGGTGCTGGCATCCATCGTTTCCATGTCCGTGGTTCTCTCTGATGAAACGGCATATGGTGGTTGAGGTGCTCTGTCGAGTTCTGGGGGTGGATCTCCAAACAGAAATGGCTTGATTCCAGCATCATGGGCCTTCTGGTGAAATTGAGACTTAATTAAGGCAACTTCTTCGTGAAGAAGATTGTCAGCCTTGGCCACAACTGGAATTACGTTGGTCAACTCGCAGAGCTTGCGGATACATTCCACGTCTTTCAAGAGGGTATCTATGGGATGTCAATAGTGGTCTGGACCTCTCAATAGGAAGGACATACCTTTCGAAATCAAATATAGGATTGCATCGACCTGAGGCCCACCATTTCCTGCCAAGAGATTTTGGAAATCAATAGTTGGCCCCGCGATATTCGTAGTTGCACGTTGCAACTGTTGCAACATATACTGAAGGATCGCATCGGTCTGGCCCTCTTGATTCGAATAGGTGGCAGGAGTGTCTACGAAGCAGATATTGCGCTCCAGTACTATCTCACCAAGACCCTTACGGCGCCGTAAAACGCGCGAATCTTCGAGGTCTGACCACCATGCTGGGTACGGTTTGGTGCTAGCGTAGATCTCTACCACCCCGCGAGTGGGGACGGATCCAGAGTGGGGTCTTGAAGACCGGCGGCACTCAAGAGGATTTATCGTTGGCATGCTATCGACATGCACGATATCCTCACACTTCTGAACGATGGCTTTGATCAGAGATGTTTTTCCCGATCCTGTCAATTGACTCGTTGTCAGTGGTAGAACATGAGAATACCAAAAAATTTCCTAGTGGAAACATACCCGATGCTCCAGCTAAAAGTAATTTGAATCGACCCATATCTTTTCCCCGTTCGGTGAATGGCCGGCGACTGGGCATCCTGATACTGGGCATGATAAGCTGCGAGGCTCCTGCAGGTCCCAGGAGGGGTGAAATGCTGGACTTGTCTTCCTCGTCCCCCGATCCAAAAACCTGGCTATTAATTTCATCTGTAATGGAGATATCATCCAGAGGTCGAAGTGATTGATTTGATATTGACTTCGGACTACTAGGTAAGGAAGAAGGTTCGTCTGGGTTAAGCGGGGTCAAATGGTGGCAGATAGTGTCGGAGGTGGGTTGTTGAATCGGCGAGGCCAGAAAGCCAGCAAGTGGTTTAACTGTGGAACGTCGGCGCAATATAGGGGACTCTTCCAAATCATCAATTTTATTGAAAGGGGTTCTTATCGGTCCATTGTCTGCGGGGTGGTCGATAGAACAGCTTCCAGCTAAATCTGATTGGGAGAGAGTATCAACTAAGCTCTGCACTCCATACAGGCTCTCTTTAAAGCATTCTGTATCTTCGATAGGGGATTCAGGTTCCAGATCGGAAGCATGCGGGCTACGTGATAGGAAGAAAGTCGCAGGCCCCGCGGTGCGGGGATCGATAGAGGGGGAAGAATGGTCAAAAGATCCCTTGCGGGGGAAGGATGATATATGTGGAGTAGGCCGCATGATTTGAGAGCATTCAAGAAGAAGGACCAGGGTTTCAGGGAGTTTTTAAGGACATATCATGTCTGGGTTAAGATCAGGCAGATTTGGAGAGGGATCTTCGAGGCGCGAGGGGTCAAGTGATGCGTATGTAATCACGAGATCCGGGAAGAATAAAGAGATGAAGTAATACATCATGCATTGATGGGACGATGAGATGAAGTGGTTTTAATTTAAATTATCTACTTTCTTGAAACGAATATTGGAAATGAATACCATCTGATTCTCTCGGGCGAGTTGGGCAAGTGAATGTTATGTGGGCTGTCATCTGTCGTCTGTCATGACCTGCAGTGGAGTGATCTGGGTATAGGTACCTATGGCGTAATCTATGTTAGTAGTACTCCGTACACTATAGAAGAGTTCGATCAAAAGTGTAAGTAGTTAGTACCCACCTGGGTACTAAATAAGGGGCCGTATATGGATTGGCCGAGTCTTCTTTCTTTCAGATTATGATCGCGTGAGTAGGTACCTCTGCCACTTCTTGGCGTTCCATCTCCGTATTAGTGCCCATTATCCATTTGGCATCAGTTCGTTACAAATTTAATGTTAAAATCCACTATTCAATCCTTGATAGCCGGTTATTTCTATAAATATTCAACTCTTTCATTAATACAGAACCAGGTATTAAGGCGAAATTCCGGCAGAATTCAGGCACCAGTCAGGAGTCTGTTTAGCTGGCCTGTCTAGTTGTCTCCTGTCGCTCGAAAGGGCGATATTCGAATATTGTACTGAGAATAGTAAACGTTGTGAGCTCCAACAAACCGCTACTCAACACCGTAGAAAATCCACCGGGTGTAGTGGATGCTACGATACTGAATATTGCGATTGTTGTGAAGTCTACTTTTTCATTGATGAAAGAACTAGCTACTTATAGTATATGGGTGCCCCTCTGCCCTGGACGAATGTCAACATTCGTCCGAGACAGAAGAGATGGTGAAGGCGGGATATTACTGTCGCGAATGCACATCGCTCAAGGGTGTCGTTTGCGATGAATGCATATCGTTCAAGGATGCCGTGACATACTAATCAGGTTCCAGAGTCACTGTCTTGGCAGAAGCTTTTTCGGCCGAAATACTTTCCGTCTGTTGATGGCCTTGTTTCTCGGCTGTCGCAACATCTCCTACAAAAACTACCTTTTCAGACTTCCTACATCCGAACACCTCATTTGAAATTCAACTCAAGCATGTCTGCAATGAGTTCATATTCTGATACTGATTCATCTGGGTCTTTTTGTACACCGCCGCCAGCACCCGCATCGACAGATCTTCCCAAGCCTCCCCTGCCATATCAAACCGGCTGGAAATTTACAGCACAGCATCATGTTGCTCCGCCTCCTAAGGCCACAAGAATTATGCACCCCTTTTATGCCAAGAAAAAAGATCACGTCGAAAGGAGTCAGCTCAGTCCATTCGACCGATGTTTAATACACCAGCCTCTTCACGAAAAGCCACCGAGTATCCAAGGAGATGACATCATTAACCTAGAAATTCTTGGAGTTTTAAAAGTAGGAGTTGCGACACACTCTCAGGTGGTCACAGTCCGACTTCAGACCTCCACTAACCAGATTCCTAATAAGACTCTTGTTGCTAAGATTTACGACCCGCTTTATGTTGATGATGAATCTGGCTACACTAACCCATTTAAACTCGTTAATGCCTGTTTCTCGAACGAAGCAAATTCATATATCGCGCTTAGCGATATGCAAGGTCAAGGGATCCCAAGGTACTATGGATCTTACTTTTCGGTCTCTCGGCGGACAACACACAAACAGAGTCTTTACCAAAACGGATAATTTGCATGATCTTGATTGAGCATATAATCGGAACTACAATGTCCCAGGTCAAACCGGTGAACTTTTCTTAGCCAGCTCGACAAGGCTTTCTAAGTTCGATTATCGAGATTAGTGTTCGTATTCACGAGCATGATGTTATACTTCGAGATCTTGTGCCGCGGAATATCATCATTATCTCTACTAATAATAAGCATCAAAGTTGTGTGCTTATTGATTTTGACTTTGTCCATTTCCGTAGCGCTTTACAAAAAATCGGGACATTGACAAAAGGAGGAACTTATCTCTCGCCATTACTTGGTTGGAGATCCCCGGGTAGTGCACATGACTTTTTCGAATGGATTGACTGGGACTGGACCCCTTGGCTTGAAGTAGAATTCGCTGAAACTGCTTCAAAAATTACGCCAGAGCAAGAAGCTGCGTTTGCCGCTGACAACCATCCCTTTGTGGAGGAAGACTTCTATGACGAGGACGATTGGATGGAAGATTAGATGCTCGGGAGTTAAAATCTCAAAATTCACCAAAGTACTCAATTGAGAGGGATTGATTTGCCTATTATAGAGCAAAGATACTTTTTGATATGTATTTCATCTTCAGAATCTGTCAGGATAATGTCAAAACCTACGGCCAAACCCCTGGATAACCCTGTTCCCATTCCTCGAGCTCCTCCATCACCATAGCAAATAGTAACTGGTGAAAGTTCAGAGTGCGGCCTGCACCCTCCTGGAGAATAATTCCATGAACTAATAGATCGCGTCGGCGGAATGGAGCAAATGTCAAGCCCACCATGGAGTACCAGTCGAACAGGATAACTCGTCGACAGAATCTAAAGTATTTGGCCGCTTGCTTTGAGAGCATGATGGCATTGTCAACTAACCAAGTACCTTTTCTATCATTCTCAAAAATCCCAGATTTCATTTGCCGCATCTTTTCCTTAGATGGGTTTTGCTGGATTTGGGCGCATTGGAACTGGGACCGTTTGATGACATTGGGCCGCTTCATCTCGAAAATTAGGAGATCGGCAAGCTTCGTGAAATTTTGATCATATAGATTAAAAGCCACGTCAAATCTCCCCTTGCAGTTAGATTCAGTTGCCTCGGATCGAACAGCTATCATCGTGCCATTTTTTGCTAGGTCGTTGAGGGCCATTACCACTTGATTGATGAGGAACATGTTGGTCGCTCTCACGACATCAGCCTCTGTGTTTAAAATCATGCCAGGCTCCCGAACTGGAACCAATTGATTAGTGATAGGAGGAGGGGGATCAATCAGGGCCGTATTAATTTGATTTAAACAGCCTGGCATATATGGCGAACGGCCCGAGCACGAAATACTTAACTGGATCAATGTCCAGGGTTGACGCGGCAGATGCAGAAACCGTGTGGAAAGCTAATCTGCCACGCACGGTATTCTTATCTCGATCTTCCTTTTCCAAGCGACATCATTTAGTGTAGGTAGAGTAGAGCCGCGTTGGAAACATGCGTTTATCGTTCATTGCGCTATAGTGATTTGAATTTTGGACGAGTATCAGAACGAAAGTGTGAAGAGCTCATAAATAGTCGGGCAAATACTCTCAGTTTACTCTCATTTCTACTCTCAGTTCTACTCTCAGTTCTACTCTCAGTTCTACTCTCAGTTCTACTCTCAGTTCTACTCTCAGTTCTACTCTCAGTTCTACTCTCAGTTCTACTCTCAGTTCTACTCTCAGTTCTACTCTCAGTTCTACTCTCAGTTCTACTCTCAGTTCTACTCTCAGTTCTACTCTCAGTTCTACTCTCAGTTCTACTCTCAGTTCTACTCTCAGTTCTACTCTCAGTTCTACTCTCAGTTCTACTCTCAGTTCTACTCTCAGTTCTACTCTCAGAGTTCCATCCTCAATCATATTCTCGTTCGAGGGATAATTGATTTATCATATAGCATAAAATAAACCGTATCATGGGGCCGAACACTTTAAGTATAGACTGATCGTGGACTGAGTGCTGAATAGATGCCCTTAGTTAAAACAAGGTTTCCTTGCTTTGTCAGCGGAAGAAACCGATCCCGGTGGCCACTTAAATGCCGTATCGACAGGTTGATAGATAGATAGTAAAAATAAGTTTATTTATTGCAGATGTAAATTGCCCAGGTAATTTGGTAATAGTTAGATTTTCAAGGGTAAATGTGAATATCTAGACTTCGGGATTTTTAAACATTTAACTACTAGTAGTGAAGGTCTTACTCTGTATAAAAGTTGGAATTTCCATGCTAATATGGGAAATGGAACTCAAAATACTGTATTTGGATTTTAGTTACAATTTTCAGGCAAACAACTATCACCCTGGCAAGATGGCCGAGTTGGTCTAAGGCGCACGGTTCAGGTTTACTTGAACCACAATTCCGTGTCTCGAAAGGGGCGTGGGTTCAAATCCCACTCTTGTCAATTTTTTTGGAAGTTCTGTGGGTTGAATTTTTATGTGTGGGCCAAAATCTTTTATAGTGGGGATGAAATGGAGTTGGTCGGATGTTGCGAACCCTAAAATATACTTAACTTGACCTCACTTCCGGAATAAGTCATCTAACTTCTTCGAGTCCTTTGTTAATAATGGTTTCAATTTTTAGATATGAAAGGCACAGCGATAAGGAATCACTGGGATGTGGTTTTGCTATGATGACTGCATGGTAAAGCAGAATCCAAGTGTTCCAAATTGCCCAATTAGCAATCTGCTAAAATCAATGATATGGTTTCAAAGACTCTTAATCGTGATTTTTCATGCTACAGCTGCATCTGGCGCTGGGGAAACTTTCTCCGCTACTGGTCTAGATTATAACTAGCCGGTATTGGAACCTGAAGGCGCAAAAGTACTTACATTATGCTATTATATAGTGCGGATCTTACTGCACTATATAAGGGAACAAAGAGAATTTATCGAAAAAAAATTGCATTGCTTCGGTATCCACGGCAGAGGAATCCAGAGCCGCTAGCTTCAATTGCGTACTTTCCTTCCAACGGTGACTGATACTGGCTGTAATATTTCTTCTAGTAATTCTTGATTCAAGAGAGCTAGTATAGTTTCCCTCCATGACTACCTCCTGACAGGGTCCTAAGTCTCTGCTATAAATTGCCTAGTGTGTACAGCCTGTCTGTGACTCCGAAGTCTATCCTTGCGATTGAAGATGTGCCCGCACTGATCACACTGGTAGGAAGCAGGCAAGTGAGTGGATTTTATATGTCGCCATAGAGATCCATCCTTCGAGAAAGTGCCCGCATATCTGCAGTCTACCCATTTGCACATAATAAGCATTCTTTGATAGGAGATTAGAAATCAGCAGCAGTAGGATATGGTGAGATAAATAGCTGGAACTCACCCGCCAGAAGCTTGATCGTGATCCATCATATGGTCTTGTGAAGTCATGACACCCCTCAGAGTCAAGTCTTGAGCCCCAAGTTGTATTGAACTTGATAATGATGGGCCAGCGATGTTATAGCTAGGACTTTGTTGACTAGGACTGTTCGACGATATGGCACTGCCCATAGTTGCGAATAAGTCTAGACTCGTCGGGTTTTCTTCAAGGTTGACTCCGTACATCGGGTGGGCAAATGTGGAAAGAAAGGTTGAGTTGCTTGGCATTGGTATCCCGGAGATTTGAGAAGTGCCTAGCATGCTATGGCGAGTAGATTCATGTTGGTTTATATTATAATGACTTGAAGAGGTGTTGACCTGTTGATCGGCTGATTGGCTGATCTCATCTCCCAAAGGCATAGTTGAAGTTCAATTCTGTACCTAGGTACATAGATATATATCGACCTTTTAAGATTGGAAGCGAAAGGCCCGGAGGTAATTTTGATAGATACCTATTTAGGTAGGTACGAGCTCAGAAATAGTCACGCTTTAGCCCATGGAAATTCCATTCCAAGGTTGAAAGCTAAGTGAATGTTGAAGAAGAGCCAAGACTGAAAGATGCTCTAACGCTCATATTTATAAATAAATTATCAAGGTCGGGCTGACAAGACTTGCTCTAGATACCTGGGCTTTTCTGGTGCTTTGCTGGTGCTCTGCTGGTGCTCTCGACTCCTAATTTGGACATGTTCGTCTCCGATCGTCAAAGCGTAGGGTGGCAAAAAGGGGCAACCTTGGCACTTTATTGGTTTAAATCAGCCCAGATTTACTGCAGTAAATCTTTGGCACCCACGTCAGGCGTCAGTTTCGACAGTTATGGCGCCATCATTGGACGTCTATTTGTCAAGATCTCCAAAGTAAACTGAGACAGAAACACCGCCACCAGGGCCAGAAACACTAAAACAGTAAACAAAATACGTATTTTACACCCGGTAGAATATTTTATTACCTGTATCGCTCTATCATCCCAAATTGAAATTGAAATTGATCAAGTCCAACTCGAATATCCTAACTCTAATACAATTTACAAGTCTAACCCCAGTATAATTTACTAGTAGTAATAAAATAAAATAATGCATTCAATTGCATTGATTAAAGCAGTAAATACTCTAAGAAATAAACATGAGAACCAATAACCTTCATTCTATTCTTCGACGAAGAATTCCCTTGCTTTGATGTGTGCTTGGACGCGCACGTTTGCCACGAGATGGAGTAGCTGGAGCTGGAGCTGGAGCTAGAGTGATAAGAGCAATTGGTGGATCAGGAGTAGTAGCTGGAACCACCTGAATTGGCGTAAGTGGAGATGTTGGAATTATATGTTCATCAATAAGTGTAATAAGAGATGCTTCTGGAGAAAATACTTGGATCATTCCTGGAGATTCATCTCGAGATGAAGATAATAGACTCTTACTCCGACGATCAATGATAACATGGAGTTGATACATGTTCTTATGGATCTTAAGCTTTTTACAAATATCTCCAATAGTTGTATTCGCAAACCATCCTATCCCAGGAAGAAGTTGAGGGGATAGATACCCTTTTGATCGTCCAATATGATGAATGTCTTTTGCAAGGGTATAATGATCCTGGTAATGAGGGTAAAATTTCGATCGGTGTAGCTCTTTAATTGAGAATCCATTGATTCCGAGTATATATCTATCAATGAAGTCAGGAATATCAAAGATAGAATATGAGACATCAAAGGTAAAAGCAGCAGAGATATCAAGCCGTTGAAGTCTATCCCCTTCTTCCCAAAGATATAGCTGAACATATATTTCAGGTTCATTTTCTGTGAGAAGAGATTCGACCTATTGATAGGGCTTCGCCGCTTCGGCTTAGTACGAGGAGAAGAATTGCTGCTTCTAGATCTAATTCCTATATACCGACTCCGAACACTCTGAGCGGTGCGATGCCGAATGACGCGTAAAAAACCAGGATTGGTATTTGCATGGGCAGGAGTAAGAGTGGAAGTAATGGTAATAAACATGTGTGCATGAATATACCAATTGCCCCCACCAAGACTCAATTCTTTGGTTTTCGGTGCTCCGTCCAAAGAAGGGCAATCCTGTAGCCGTTGAGGTCTTGAATCAAGAATTGGATCATGAATTAGATCGCGAATTGGAGCTGATTGGCGAAGAGCAAAATATGCATCAGCTAATAACATGATTTTAGAGCCAAGATCAGACCGTAGATTTCGTGGTAAGAACCCATTTACCGACACATAGTCTAGATATTGAGATAATACACTGACTGCTGTCCGCGTACTAATGCCCATATATACCCATATAATAAATTGAGAGTAACCATCAATAGCTGCATATATCTCGAATCCAAACTGCTTAAGCTTTATATGGCTATCAACATACCATATCCAGTTTGGACCAGGACAGATATAAGCACCTTTTCGACGTTGAAAACCGCGGTTTTTCACAGCATCTGGATTGATCGTTTTATAGATATCAAAGATCCTATCACGAGCAAAGAATTGACCTTGGCTCCGTAAAAAGATATGTTGATATCTTTTACCATATGTATTGATATCTCCAATATCGCTCTCAGTTCGTAATATAGCCTCAATCTGTTGTTTCTGTCTCTCGCGTTCTTCAGGATCATTAATCCGAAGCTTAATACCAAGTCGCTGCCGTATCCTACAGAGTGTACGTTTTGAGCATGGTATCTCTTTAGTATTAACATATTAAATAAGATTAGTGGCGGTATTCTGGCCTGGAGTATCTCTTCAGTATTAAGTGATCGAATAAGATTTGAAATAAGCTTTTCAGTATCCTGACGTTGGATAGATTTCGTTGTCATAGTATTCCACTGATTTAGGTAACGTCGAATAGTACGGACAGCAACACTGATAACATAGGTTTGGTCCAGAAAAGTGCAAATATCCTTAGTAGAGCTAGCAGCTTCATAAAGATCGATGATCGCTTGTTTATGAGCTTCAAGAGGGATTTGTGGGCGCGGCATAGTGGATATGGAAGTGGAAGTGGAAGTGGAAAGATGAGAGCAGATTCCAGCACTTTGTAAACAGTATTTAAAGCTCCCCGATTGGTCGATCCCGATTACTAATACGTAATTACATTACAGGCGGTCAACTTGCATTTTGGGATTACAGGATAATACGTTTTGGCCCGGTGGCGTGTATCGCCTCCCGTAATCACCTTGGACATTCTCCAAGACTTGTGCTACTTGGTTGGTGCGAAAGCCCAGTCTCTTGCTAACAGCACCTGCGCTTGATGAATTTTAGCCTCCTCTTCAGCCTCAAAATATCTATGAACCAATAACTGCTCTCGTCTGACGGGGAGAAGTAGGGGGAATCCACCTCACACTGCGTGTATGTGTTGGGCAATTCACCTGCGTACAAGAACGCTCGCACATGACTTGCAATGCACACCGATGGTACTGCAATATAGCAATGTCCATACCCCTTGACCTCGATAATCTGCGAGCCCTCGAATGCCTCGTTCGCCGACCTCGCAGGTATGAGGGGACAAACGGGGTCGTAAGTCGTCGAGAGAATCAGCAGTGGATGTATCGTCTTCACACCTTTGCGCGGCATATAGTGATGCGTCTTTGGTATAGTCCAGTGCTGGCACGCGTAGTAGAGTATTGTGTGAGTAGGGCTAAAAGGACTCTGGTTGAGGAAGGGCGCCACCTTATCCAGGAACGTCTGTCTGTCCTGGGCCAATTCTCTGGGCCACTAATGCCGTCATTCAGAGTGATGAACTCCTTTACTTCATGATGCCAATTCCCCATTTCTTCATTTGCATATGCTAGAAATGAAGATGTAGCCTTCGCCCATTTGATGCCTAACGAGGTTCCTTTTATATATGATACCTAGGTATATATATATATACATTACTATTTTCACCTAAATATAAATCCATTCCACCTCCAGGGCTACATAAGTAGGTAGGTCTGTTAAGTTTGTTCGTATCCTTATGTGAAGTGGATTGAACCTTGGAAGATAGGTATATATATGCAAAAATAGACATTTTGAATATCGAACGGGCAAGATGGCCGAGTTGGTCTAAGGCGTCAGGTTAAGGTCCTGATCTACATTGTAGGCGTGGGTTCAAATCCCACTCTTGTCATTTTTTTTGTCAACTTTCAAAATTTTTTTTTTAGTGGGCCGTACTATTTCAGCTCTCGCTTCGACCAATCACTATTAAAATTTGTAAATAACTCTTTAGCTATATATTTAGTTAACTTAACTTGTTAGAGGGGTTGGGAACTGCCCAGGTGATCAAAAAACCAAATTAAATTTAGAACACTATTCTATTACCCTATTGCATATGCAACCGTCTTTTTCCAAGATTCCGTTCCCAAGGTTGTGCTTTGTCTTATCCATATCATAAAAAACCTTGTACAGTTTTGTATTCCGCAAGGGCTGAGTGCCTCTTTAGTAGACCAACTTAGTTGAATTCATGGATGACTTTCATTCGATATAGATCGTATGAAGTATCATAATTTCGTCACCACCTCAGTACACCCGAAGTTCTTCAGTTAGCAGCCTTGAGAGCACGAAAAGACTGCTCGAAATCGGCAATTATGTCATCAATATGTTCTGTGCCGACTGAGATGCGAATGGCATCCTCGAGCACACCGGAATCAGTACGCTCTTCATCACTGAGTTGCTCATGAGTTGTGGACCAGGGGTGGATGGCCAGGGTCTTGGAGTCACCAACACTGTAGAAGAATTAGTAAATATAGCACATAACAAAAAATAAAAAAACATACTTGGCAAGATTGGAAATCAACTTGAACCCATCAACAACCTGGCTACCAGCCGCAGCACCGCCCTTGATACCCACAGACAACACACCACCATATCCACGAGTCAAGTACTTCTTTGCAAGCTCGTGAGAAGGGTGCTCCTCGAGACCGAGGTACGCAACCCAGCTCACCTGCTCATGGTTCTTCAACCACTTAGCCAGAGCAAGAGCATTACTAGCGTGCCTCTCACATCGCAGACTCAAAGTTTCCAGACCAAGGATCAGTTGCTGCGCCGCGAAAGGATTCAAAGTTGCTCCAATATCACGCAGAACTTCAACTCGTACACGGAGCGCAAAAGCAAGCGGGCCAAAGGTCTCCCAGAATTTAAGTCCGTGGTAGCCTGGTGAAGGCTCCACAAACTGTGGAAAGCGAGCAGCATTCTTGCCCCAGTCAAACTTGCCACTATCGATAACCACACCACCGATCGTGGTTCCATGTCCACCGATCCACTTTGTGGCACTGTGCACGACGATATCGGCACCGTGGTCAATAGGTCGCGCGAAGTAGCCACCCGCTCCGAAAGTGTTGTCCACTACCAATGGAACACCATGATCGTGGGCCACCTTGGCAATGGCCTCGAAGTCAGGCACGTTATACCGCGGGTTACCGATCGTTTCAACGTAGATAGCCTTAGTCTTGTCGTCGATGGCGGCGGCGATATCAACGGGGTTGTCACCCTTGACAAACTTGGTGTCAATACCCAGTCGTGGGAAGGTAACTTTGAATTGGTTGTAGGTACCACCGTACAGGTTGCTGGTTGCGATGATGTTGTCGCCAGCCTGAGCCAGGGCTGATATAGCCATAAACTGGGCAGCTTGGCCTGACGAGGCAGCGATGGCGGCAACACCACCCTCAAGGGCAGCAATGCGCTTCTCAAACACATCCACAGTAGGGTTCATGATTCTGCTGTAGATGTTACCGAATTCTTTGAGGCCAAATAGCCTCGCGCCATGGGCCGAGTCATTGAAGACGTATGAGGTGGTAGCATAGATAGGCACAGCTCGGGAATTAGTGGCTGAATCAGGCTCATGGCTATTATTTTATGTTAGAAGCTGAAAGCAAATACGAGATAAGGGAAGAAACGTACCCAGCATGGAGCTGGAGAGTCTCGAAGTGAAGGTTTGGTTGCTCTGACATGGCGGAAATTTTCGCAACCACAGCCACAAATAGGAAGTTATATGTGATATGAAAGTCTGAAAAGAGCAGAAAGAAAAATATCGTTCCTGGTTGAATTTATAGAGGGGCAAATGAGGCATGGCGGCATCTCGATGGCGTGATTACGCCATTGGAAGCTTCAACTCTAAGTGACTTGAGTGGAATTGTAATTGACATTGAGCTCCACCAAACCTCTTTTAATTTGCTGGTGCAGTGATTAGGACATCAGCTTATGAATATAGTACCCATTGTTCGTACCTATTCAGTGATTCGATAGATGTGTACTTTGTAGCAATGTAAATAAGAGTGAATATGTGTGGGGTAGGTTCCGACATCGGTGGCTCTTAGTCATTGATGATCCCCACTTCACTGCACGGTTTGTTATCCCCACTTTTATCTATGCACGTCCAAATACTTTTGAAATGTACATCTTTTCTGTTGACTTGATTTGATCCTTTACTTCCATCTTTTGACCAAGCATATACCAAATTTGAAATTGGCACCACGTTGAGCCTGTCCAGCAGTGGATTCCTTTTCGCCCGGAAAATATAATTCTGATTCCTACAGTGTCAGACCAATACAGAAATAGGAGACTACTTCTAGTCCATCGATTTTGACATGGAACACTGACGTAATATCCCCGCGAACGAAAAAAAGAGTAACAGATCGTCATATTTATTACTAGTCTTGATACTTTTGTGTTTCTCTAAGTCTATAAGCCAGCCTTACAGTAAATACTAAAGGATGACCGCATCCACGGCTTCTGGATCTCAAGCGAACGTGATGATACATCCATATACAGCATGGGGTAAGTAGACACCTGCAACTATGACTCTGCTATTTAAGGCACGGTCTATGACTTCTGATTCGGAGACGCCTATACACAGGTTGTGTCTGGGGGTATAATACCTTAGCCAATTCGATAGAGATGCGCTTTGTTGCGATATATTGGATATTGGAATCTAATATACGGACCCGGCATATCAACCTTCACCTGGATTCTTCGCCAATCAAACCTTCCCGTATCTTCTTAACCTTGATGACTCTAGGTTGTGGGTTAGTAGCTGGTGACTTCAATCCAATCTTTGACGAAGACGCTAATTTTATTGAGAAAAGTGACCTGACGGATGTCTGGACATCTCTTCATCCTGAGAATCCTGTCTATCCATGAAGAGTGGATGGGGAGCAACCGTTCTCGCCAAATCGACTTGATAAAATCTCTCTTCTAGGGATAAACCCCTCTAGTATCAAAGTTTTGGATTCAAAATACTTTGTAATGATAGGGCTGAATCTCAACTGACTCAGGCCACAGATGATATCCCTTGAAGTGGCCATCATGCTTTACTTTTTTCTTTCGATTTGATTGACCGTGAAGCAGCCTTTTCTTGCTGAGCAGATTTAACAGCCAAAATAGAAACAAGGTATCTTAGTGGGGAACCTTAGAAAATGCCCCTCTTGGTTATTGTGTATCGTTATGTTCAGTTGCAGAGCAAATAGCGGCTCACAATCACCTGTTTTCAAGCCCATCCCTTAAAAAGACCTCGGGACGGGTTGGTTAAGAAAACCCAGGTATTAGAAGCTCTGGACGTTGTTTAGAGGTGCTTGGGCCTTTAAGGATAATAGGATATCCATGGATATACCTAGCTATATAGATATCTTGGGGTTGCGAGGGAATTGATAGTGGAAAACACCTATAGATTTTTCAGGTTTGCTGCCAAGGTAGTTCCAAGGTTATACATACGCAAACTATACAAGTAATTTATGGATACTTGAAAGTTCACTCTAAAATTTGCTATTGCATACATATAACATGTAAGATCTAAACTAGTTTTCTATTATAGACTCCATAGAGCTATAGAGTGATTAAAAATTAAAGACAAAAGGTCAAAATAAGCGTCAAAATGGAAGAAGTACTTAGGTATAGGTGGGGTTGTCTCACATGACGCTCAAGCGCCCAGATCTGAAATCTTGGAATATCCAGGCAGCGTCAATTACATTGTCGATTGGGTCGTTGTCGATTATGTACTCAATCAGGGATAAAAGGTAGCAAATGCCCATTAACCTTTGTTTCCTTTCTTCCCCAACTTTGACCAAATCTTGGATTTACTCCCACCTCAATCTAGTCTCTAACTGGTAAGAATCAATACACGTCAGCCCCAGTTTCCTTACTGCAAGCCACATGTTGATCATTCATCGATGACGCCGGTGCAACGATGGTGGCTGATCAGTACAGCTTGATTTCATGATAGCTTTCCATCTAAATTTACTGATACGTTTCCCTTTACTTCTTAGCTCTCCAGATTTACATTCAACCACTATCAATATGACCATCCCTTGGATTTGGCCAGTGCGCGCTGCGCAAGTCCTCTTCAGCTTGATCGTTATTGGACTGACCGCATACGGTTCGTGGTAACCCTTAACTCAAAACACATAACTTTTACTGACTACTTCGCAGTCGTTGATGTCTCGGCCTGGTGGTCCTACACCAGTATTGTCAACTTCCTGCTCTTCGTCGGCTGCTGGTCTGCCTTTCTGGCCATCCCCTACCTGGTAGCCCTTGTTTATTATCCCAATCTCTCCAACCGCTATCTTGTGCCCGCTATGGAAATAGTTACCACGATCTTCTGGTTCGCAGGATTCGTTGCCCTCGGTGCCACACTGCCTCCAGCTGCAGTATGCTATGGCAATGTCTGTCGTTCTCTTCAGGCAGCGACTGTATTCAGTGCATTTGAATGGTCAGCTATAGCTCCCCCCAACTGAAGTTATATACACGATCTCTAACAGGGTTGTTTTCGTACATAGGGCTCTCTTCATGGTCACCACTTACTTTGCCATTATGGACTTCACTCACAACCGTCACTGCGGTGAGACCGCCAACAAGTCCCAGGGCCACACCAACATCAGCGTTTAAGCACCAAACGATTGTATGATGACGGAGATCTGTTCATAACTGGGTTCCATGGCGTCGACGTGAATTATTTTGACTTTTATTGTATGACACTACCCAACTCCAAGATCCCTTAGGGCTCAAGTTGCAAATAACTTTTTTATTATTCGTCACTTAATACTTATTCTGCATGTCATATTGATTTGTAGTTCGATTATTCCTATCGGCCCCACTCATCCCAAATTCCGAATAACCTGAAATAGCCACTTAATCGACGGAGTTCGCCGTGGTGTATACAGCCTCAAGCTCAACATGTCGACTCCTACAAATTTTACACATCTCATCAATAAATTTCTGATTAATCTAGGATAAAGTCCAAAGTGAACAAAATAATAATTTACAAATAGCTGTTGTAGAATTTAGATGCCGTACTCCGAAGTATAAGAATAGTTGCCACCAGGAAAACTCTGCCTATGGTTGCAATGGCCCACATTGACATAGGCCTATATGAGCCGACATTTGCCCAGAAAAAGAAGACAAAGTAGAAAAGTTCAATTGAATGGTCTGATAAGTCCATCTTGATTTATCTTTTTTTTTCTCATAGCGGCTGTTAAACCGTTTCTTTTACCTAACACTTTCCTCTCCTCCACCAATCCCGAACACTAGACGAAAACTAGGGTTTGACTCAGTCGTGGTTTTCTCCACCGGGCTTTAGAGGATAGTGCGAAGGGATTGAAAGGTCGCACGAGTGCTGTAATTCCTCTTCTTATCTTCTTTGCTTTCTTCAAACTGCCCCCCATTGAACATGGCTTCTAAAAGCTGGTCTATGCCTTGGGCGGAGAAGGGAAAGACAGATTCTGATCCTGTCACTGAAGTGCCGCAGGAGTCCAATTACAATGTCGACTATGAGAAGTATGGTGCCAGTCGCGAGTCCAATCCTCTGCCGGAGCTTCAGCGCAAGTTGAAGAGCAGACACTTGCAGATGATTGCAATTGGTGATTAACCGCCGTCTGGAAAGAAACAATATCATTTTATGCTGACAGTTTTCCCAGGTGGTACCATAGGAACTGGTCTTTTTATCGGTAGCGGTACAGCTATCGCACACGCTGGTCCTGTTGGAGCCCTCATCGCCTATATCTTTGTCGGAACCATTGTCTACTCCGTCATGACTGCTCTCGGAGAGATTGCGACCTATATCCCCGTCCCCGGATCCTTTACCACATATGCGACTCGTTTGATTGATCCTAGTCTGGGATTTTCCATGGGCTGGATCTATTGGGTATGTATAACGACAGGTTTCCTCGCTGAAGTACCGTTTTAATAACGATTTTTCGATTTTTCGTATAGTTTTCCTGGGCATCAACATTCGCATTGGAGCTGACTGCCACTGGTCTAATAATTCAGTTCTGGGATAGCTCGATTAACATTGCTATCTTCATTGGTGTCTTTTGGATCGTAATAATCGCGTTTAATATGTTGCCTGTCAGCTTCTATGGTGAAATGGAGTTCTGGCTCGCCAGTATCAAGGTTATTACCGTGGTTGGCTTTATGATCTTTGCCATCTGCATGGACGCTGGCGTTGGCGTTGAAGGATACTTGGGCTTCCGGTACTGGGTTCACCCTGGTCCTTTTGTCCCCTATCTGATTGAGGGTGATGACTCTTTGGCCAAATTTGTTGGCTTCTGGTCTGTCCTCATCCAGGCTGGATTCTCCTACCAGGGTACTGAGCTGGTCGGTATTGCGGCCGGTGAGACTGAGAACCCCCGAAAGACCGTTCCCGCCGCCATTCGCAAGACCTTCTTCCGTATCGTCTTCTTCTTCATCCTGACGATCTTTTTTATCGGTATCTTGGTTCCTTCCTCCGACGCACAGCTCCTGACTAGTCAGAACGGTGGTGCTGCTGCCAGCAACGGCAATGCGTCTCCGTTTGTGATCGCAGCTCGACGTGCAGGTGTCAAGGCTCTTCCCAGCATCATAAACGCGGTTCTACTCACGGTGGTACTCTCGGCAGCTAATTCAAACGTGTACAGTGGCAGCCGTATCATGGTCGGCTTGGCTCAGGAGGGCTTTGCACCCCATTTCTTCAAGAAGACTACCAGTGGCGGTGTCCCATACTTTGCCGTCATCTTCACAGCTCTGTTTGGACTTCTTGGTTTCTTGAATGTGTCTGACTCTGGAGCCACCGTGTTCACCTGGCTCCTTCAGATCTCTGGTGTGGCTGGTTTCATTACCTGGTGCTCTCTGAATGCCTGCCACCTCGCATTCCAACGCGCGCTCAAGGCTCGTAACATCTCGCGAGATGTTTTGCCTTACAAGGCCATGTGGCAGCCATGGTTTAGCTGGTATGGACTGTTCTTTAACGTCTTGATCATTATCACCCAGGGATTCACGTCCTTCATCCCCAGTTTCGATGTGCAGAGCTTCTTCATCAACTACCTCAGCTTAATCCTGTTTGTAGTGCTGTATCTGGGTCATAAGCTGATTTATCGTGATCCATTTGTCAAACCCATTGAGGCTGACTTGGACACTGGACGTACCACGGCTGACGAAGAGACGTGGGAAACGAGTCCTGAGCCGACCACTTGGTATGGAATGGTCTGGCGGGAAATTGCAGGATAATTTCTATAAAAGCATTTTGGTTATGGCGTTTAGCATATATATTTATATTTGTATACATGTACATTTTTCATTCTTATCTAGTTCATATCTCCGCTTACAACACTCCAGAATTATAGCGGTCAAAGACACGAAATCACAATTCTCTATAGTTCGCCTAAATTGTGGTATGATGTATATGTATCAATTGATAAAAAGAGATTGTATGATTTTGCATGTGAGTCGGAAGGTAGATAAGCTATTTACTAGTTAATCCACTTCGACAGGTACTTTCATTTGTATGGCCATTCCCATATTTAATGATGTACCATTGGTTCGTGAAACAGCCGAGGCTGTAATCCTGGTCCACTTTATGGGGCAAAAAGACTGGGGAAGTCCCTTGATCAAAGGGCCGCGATCTCCGATACAACTCTTCATCTCCACATCTTCCATCCCCCACAATCTTTTGTTCTCGCCTCATCTTCAAAAGGCAGGACCTCGAGGTTTTTTTTTCATTAAACTATTGAATCTGGCCATTGATTTCCGAGGTATCTACTTCCAGCTACGCGTTATGCCACTTTATCTTTTAATATCTGACCCACTGATTGCTAATTGTGATTCTTTCTTAAACAGAAACCTCATCATGTTCGCTTCAAAGCCTCCCCACCTTCTGAAGGCTCAGGAATACCATGGACCAAAGCCGCCTGGCCAGCCATACTCTGTTACGATTCCCGGAACTGAAAAACCAGGCCGCAGTCACGTTTACCGATCATGGCACGCACAGAACGAGTTGCTTTTGACTCTCGATCCTCAGGTATGAAGAGGAGTGACTGGTTATAATGTGAAAATTCTAACTGAGTGTAGGTTATGACGGTGCACGATATGTTTGAGTCCACAGCCAACCGCCAACCCAAGAGCGAATGCCTCGGATGGCGCCCGTTCAACCAGACCACCAAGACCTTTGGGCCTTACCAGTGGCTGACATATGAAACTGTTCAGAAACGACGCGCGGCACTGGGTGCTGGTTTGGTTGAGCTGCATCAGAAACACGACTGTCATCGCCCCGGCCAGTACGGCGTTGGTCTCTGGTCCCAGAACCGCCCCGAATGGCAGCTTACCGGTATGATCGGTATTGAAAATATATTTGAATGGATAAGCTGACAAGTAAGATCTCGCCTGCATGTCCCAGGGACTATTTAGCGTTTCCATCTACGACGTCCTTGCCCCAGATGCGACAGAGTACATCATAAACCATGCTGAACTTAATTGTGTGGTCACCTCTCTCCCCCACGTTCCTACTCTCATTAAGCTCAAGCCCATTTTGCCCAACCTGAAGTTCATTGTCTGCATGGACCCACTTGACTCAGGCGAGCAGCAGGGCTACTCAAAGCGTGCTCTGCTTGAATCTATGGCTGCTGACCAAGGCGTTGCCATCTACACTATCGATGAAGCCGAGGCACTGGGAGAGGCTTCCAAGCGCAAACACAACCCTCCCTCTGCGTCCGACATTATTACTATCAACTACACCTCCGGTACTACTGGTGCTCCAAAGGGCGTCGTGTTGACACACGTAAACGCCTTGTCCGCCACTGCTTCCGGTCTTGCAAACATCCCTCAGTTTAAGGGCGACACCACTTACTCTTACCTCCCATTAGCTCACATCTATGCTCGTCTTATAGAGCACATATTTCTCTGGGGCGGTGGCCGCATCGGCTATTTCCATGGTAATATTTTGGAGCTGGTCGACGACCTGAAACTCCTTAAGCCTACTAGCTTTATGTCGGTGCCACGTCTGTTCAATCGTTTCAGCGGTGCTATCAGGGCGGCCACACTTGACCAGCCTGGTTTAAAAGGTGCTTTGTCACGACACATTGTCGCGGCCAAGACAGCCAATTTGAAGAACCCGGACCCCTTGAAGGCCACTGGTCGACACGCACTGTATGACCGTATCTGGACCAAGAAGGTCGCTGCTGCGCTCGGATTGGAGCGCGCACGTAATATGGTAACTGGATCCGCACCTCTGGACCCGTCGTTGCACGACTTTATGCGGGTTGTTACCGGTGCCGACTTCATGCAGGGATATGGGTTGACCGAGACTTATGCCTACAGCACATCCCAGCACCCTTTCGATATGACTTCTGGCAACTGCGGAGGACTCGCTCCCTCCGTTGAGGCCTGCCTGGAGTCTATTCCCGACATGGAATACTCGGTGGACGACAAGCCCTACCCCCGTGGTGAGCTGCTCCTACGCGGCAATAGTGTTTTCAAAGAATACTTCAAGAACCCCGAGGAGACTTCCAAGGTTGTGACTGAGGATGGCTGGTTCCACACCGGCGATGTGGCAGCAATCGATGATATGGGCCGCATTATTATCATCGACCGCCGCAAGAACGTGCTCAAGTTGGCACAGGGCGAGTATATTTCTCCCGAGCGCTTGGAGGGTGTTATCCTTTCCGAGCTCAACTACCTTTCCCAGGCATATGTGCACGGAGACAGCGTCCAGACTTTCCTGGTTGCTATCTTTGGTATTCAGCCCGATATGTACGCTCCGTTCGCTAGCAAGGTTCTGGGACACAACATTGCCGACACCGACCTGGCAGCAATCAAAAGTTCCCTGTCAAACGATAAAATTCGCAAGGCCGTTCAGCGCGACCTAGACCGTCTGGCCAAAAAAAACAAATTTGCTGGATATGAGCGGGTCAAGAGCTGCTCTCTGATGCTAGAGCCTTTTACAGTGGCAAATAACTTGCTGACCCCAACGTGAGATCACTCCCCTTCTATCTTGATACAATGACCAGATTCCTTTCTAACGATTCTATAGTCTTAAGCTCAAGCGATCACCCACTGTTAAGATCTACCGCCAGCTTTTGGACCAGCTGTATGCTGAGGCTTTGGAGGAGCAGTCTGCTCCTCGCGCAAAGCTGTGAGCTTTCAGCCCTTGCCATTTTATGTTTTATATTTTATCTTCTTTTTGAGCATGTTAAAAGCTACAAGGGTGGTTTCAACTTTCGTTTTTGTAAATAGTCATGTGATTCGTATTAGGCGTAGTATCTGCGCTGCGCTCCAAACCTTTTAGCAATTACTTTATCCTATGTTCGTTTGATATCAGAGGATCTAACTTCCTAGTTTCAAGGTTGACTATTTACTATCTGGGTACAGCTCAAGCAACCGAGGAACAATACAAAGTAAAATATAACGGGTAGATTACACGGGATACTCGGTATTTTACCTTAAATACATAGTTTTACTGATAATCAGTACTAGATGGATCATGATTCGATGGATTCATAGCCTAAAGAATCAGGCTAGAATCTAGATAATGACAAGTGGCAAACGGAAAAATAAATCGAAGGATTTGCACCGCCATGTGGCGCAGCCTATTACGTCTTGCCAAAGCGCAACTACCTGATAATCCAAGTACATAACATACTCCCATCCTTTTCTTCTTTCATCTTTGTCTCTCTTCATCTATCAACTACAATCTAGAATTAACTGTGTACACTTGCTCCTCAATCCCAATCCAACAATTACCACCCCACTCATGTCCGCTTCATTTACCCGGCCATCGGGCCCGCCTCCCCCTCAGGCCCCCTCCATCCCGGATGGATGGAAGGCCCAATACGACGAGCGCTACAAGGCCTGGTACGTGAACTCTATACAAAGTCCAAAGTCCAAAGTATTGAAATTAACAATAAAAAAAAGGTTCTACATCGATCTCGCAACCGGGAAATCACAATGGGAAGTCCCCTCGACCACACCAGCCGCTGGCCCTAGCGATGCTCCACCGTCATACGACAGCGGGGGTCCCGCAAACCCAGCCATCGCAGGCGACAAGAAATCAATGGCTTCGAATAATCCATACAATTCTGCCAGCACCAACGTCAACACAGCCAGTACGGCTGCTTCGCCCAACATCGAAGATGACGCAAAGCTAGCCGCAAAACTCCAGGCTGAAGAGGACGCTCGCGTAAGAGGCAGCGCTAGTAGCAGCAATAGAGGCACGCCTGGTACTGCATCGGACTACTATGTTGGATCTGGATCTCCGCAGCCGGGCTATGCGCCTGCGTCATCGCCGCTGCCTGAGCAGCAGAAGTCGCGGAGCAAGGGCGGCTTCCTCAGTAAGTTGATGGGCAAGGCTTCTGGAAGTTCTTCTAGCTCGCACCATCAACATCACCAGCCTCGGCCGCAGTATGCTTCGCCTCCCCAGCAGCAGCAGCCGTATCAGCAGCCGTATCAACAGCCGTATCATCAGCAATATCAGCAGCCATATCAGCAACCTTATCAGCAGTATGCGCAGCCACCCGGACCTGGGTATGGTTATGCGCAGCAGCCTCACCGGAGGCAGGGCGGTGGTATGGGAACTGCTGGTGCTGCTGCATTAGGTGTTGGCGGTGGTCTGCTGGGTGGAATGCTCATTGCTGATGCGCTTGATGATCATGATGACTACGGTGGTGGTGGTGGCGATTTTGGCGGTGGTGATGATTTTGGCGGTGGTGATTTCTAGATTGAGATCTGATATTGTTTCTCCATTATGACTGCTTATGATTGGTTCTGGAATGGGGATTGTCTTAATTTTTCTTTTATTATGCTCCTCGGATGTTATTATGGTCTAGGAGTGATTAGCTAGCATTATTATTAACTGCTTCATGCTCCGATATGACTACATCAATTCTATTTACAGATGCTATCATTTTAACATCGATCTTATTTAGATGTCCGAATATAGATCTAAACTAGCCACGCTTCCGCGCAGAGGCAGTAATATCCCGACCTGTCGTACCACCAGGTGCCTCCTCAACCTTGGCCGTGGGACTGGATGTAGAACCAGCCATCCACCCGGCCAGATCGAAGCCATTCCCGGTCAAGGCATTCTGAGCGGAACCGACAGTCGAGGTACGAGAGTGTTGTTCAAATTCAGCTTTCAATTCGGGGTCCACTGCGAATGACTGTTAGTCTCGATATAAATGGGAAGGGAAAAAGGTCCACATACGGTTCTCCATCAAATAAGGCATGCCAAAGGTGAATCCTAGGGCGACGACCGCCATGAGAATCATAGGATTCTTGAAAAGGCTCAGGACAGAGACTGTACCAAGTATGTTAGTACTCCGAATATATCCGCATATCATCTTATCAAGACTGGGGGGCCTCATGACAACTTACATTTAGCTCGTTCCTCATAGAATCCTCTCCGACCCAACACTTTTGCACCAACCACAACATCAGACTGCTTCTGTCCTGCAGCAACATCGATGACATATTTCTCTGGCCCGCGGTTATCCCACGTATTTCCGCGGAATGTCTCCCATACACCTAGGACTGACCCGTCGGCAGCGACGTCGACGCGGTAGGGAGCGAAGATGTACTCGCTCGAGCGGATATCCAGCAAATAGGACTCAGCATGGCCGGGGATTAGGTCGGGGAATTTCAAGGCTGATGAGCGGGAAAGTGGTGCTTTGATGATGTGGTCGCTGCCGGAGGAGAGAGTGGTCAGGGTGGCATGAGTGGAAGCGGAAAGGGAATTAGGATTTGGGAGGATTGTTGAGGGAGGGATTGTGATGGTCAGAGAGGCTGCTGCAAGATTGCAGATCAACAAGAAGGCGAATAAGACCATGTTTAGTCAGTCAACGGGAAACACGGGTTAGTATTGGTATAGTGTGTAGTGGAAGGTTGAGTGGATGAACGGAGAAAACAGATAATCCGAGTGTATGGAATCAAAACACAGTCGGTAATAACAGACTTTACCACTCGATAAGGGCCGATGATCCAGTTTTTACTCCATCTTCTCCACTTTATAATGGAGTGTTCCGTACGAGGATAATGATCACGTCTGTTGCCTTAATCTGTAACATAATTTCGGGCTAAAAGCGTTGTACTTTTTAAGATTGGGATTATGTAAAAATGTACTGAGCACCGAACGGGCAGGTGAAGAACGAACTGCAGGATGAGGCGCATCTAGCGCCAGAATAGTAACCAAAAGTCCGCATCTAACCAGATATAGACGTATCCGATAAAATACCCGATGGGCGTCGGTAGGAGGCCGATAGTATCAACCGTATCCGCCCGGCGAACCTACGGGCTAGAGCTTTCGCTCTACCCTATTATACCACAAATAATAAAATAAAAAACCATTTCGCTACTCTCCCCCTGTGAGATTCTTCTCTTTCCTTCTTCCTTGCATTTCTTTCCATCCATCTTCCTATCTTCTTATACAATTCCACGTTCAAATCCCGCTCTAATACGCCCTCGTGACTTAAACCCCTCACGCCCATTTTGATTGGCTTGGCCTTAGCCCAACGTCTGATTCAGTTGGCACCCTTCCTTCTCTCTTCACATCCTCCAAGATGGAGCAGCCGGCCATGTCTTGGTCGGAGATCAGTGAGAATACCCTCATCACAGCCGGAGAAGATGACTTTTCCAATTTCCTCGAATTCAATATGAACTTTGCCGACCTCGAAGGGCACGGACCTTTATCACATTCCCAGCTACACGATCAGCAGCAACATGCAATGGTTCATCCGCCCACTACCGCTCCCGAGACTACGATGGCCTCTAATCCAGGGTCACATCTCCAGTATGCTGAGTCTATGGACGGTCTGGCCATGAATTTCGGCCACTCCCAGTCACAGCCCGGTCCAATTCCATATTCTACCCCGGACATAACTCCGGGCTTCTGCGCCCAAGACTCCTCCCGGCAGTCCATGATGTCGCAACAGCAATCTCAGCCCCAGCAGTATGTGCAGAGTCGCCAGATGATTCCTCCAACTCCCAACAGTATCGAGATGCACGGGGGTTCCATCCGCTATCCGCAGTCACAGCGAGTGGCCGAGAATTCTGAGATGTATGATCAATATACGCGCATGAACGAAGAACAGGTATGTCCAATCAAGCCATTTGTGGCTTTCACTAGTTATGCAGCACTAATCGTATGACACAGGCACTATACACTCCACTTATTTCCCCAGCAATGACCCCGCTCGAAAACCAATTCAGACTGCCAGAATATACCATCCCGGGCGAGTACTCCTTTAGTCCGCTCTCATCACCGGCACTTGAGGCCCAGAATGGCCGTCACGGGAGTAACACCTTCCAGCAATACCACTCCAAGCAGCTACCCGTATCTGATATCGGCTATCTACAAAACAATGCTGAGGTGAATCATCTGCCGGGAACTTCTGCTCCACCATCTCCTAGTATCATCCGCAAACCCAAGGCCCGGCGCACCTCGACGGTCTCCCGACTCTCAGGACGAAATACTAATAAGGCGAGACAATCGCCCTCTATTAGGGCACAGACGCAGCGGAGAGGGAAATCAGGACCCAACACCGAGGAGTTCTATAACAGCTTGTCTCAAGAACTGAACAAGCCGCACAATCATGATGTTTGCTCTATTCAAAATAGTAGCAATGAGGACTCACAGGATTCAGTTTCCCCTGAGGCTTTATCTGACCCATTGATGCCACCTCCAGCACTTCCTGCCCCGCGGAAGCCTTCCATAGGATTAAGCAGAACTACTTCCCAATCTTCAGGCACAGCCGCCACTCCAGCGACGTTGATGCGAATTTTACGATCACAACAAGCTGAGGACTCGCCAGGCCACTTCATTGGCAATGCACAACTCGAAATTCCAGATGAAACCATGGAAGATATCTGTCTCCCCGAGTCGGTTACTACACCTCAGACGTTGCGTCCAAAGCCCGTCATTGATACGAGATTACACTCCAATTATACAGGTAGCCCCGTAATTTCCGCGGCTGGCGCTCCATTCTTGAGCCCCGGGTCTGTATGCCCCAGTCCACGAACGCTCGCTATGCCATCTCCTAGTGGGCCAGTACCAAAGAAATCAGAATCATCGCGTGCATCAGGTCGGAAACGGCCCAGCATGAGTTCCACACATGCGAGCCCCCAATTACGGCCAAAAATCAGCCCAAGCATCCAGCCTCTCATGCGAGCCGGTGATGCAGGTTTATCGCAAGATGCACTCTACCTAGCTTCCAAGTCTAACTACCAACACATCCTCGACGGCACATTACCATCTGGCGTCTCATATCCAGATAATCTGGCCGAGAACCTAAGCTCCAAGCGCACGAATCACAAGTTAGCAGAGCAAGGGCGCCGAAATCGTATCAACACCGCCCTCAAAGAAATTGAAGCGCTTATTCCACCCGAATTTATACAAATCAGACAAGCCAAAGAAGCTGCCGCTACAGGGGTCACCCCTGCAGAAAAGGAAAAAGAAAAGTCAAATCAAACCATCAGCAAGGCCAGCGCGGTCGAGATGGCCATCGACTATATTAAGGATCTGCAGAAGAGCCTCGCTGAGGCTAATGCAAAACTGGCCATCCACGAGGCCAAGGCTCTCGGCGCTGCCAGCAATGGAGATACACCTGAGGTTATTGAAAAAGTTGAGCAATTGACCAGTAGCTCCACAACTGAAGCTCACTTATGACATTGGCTGGGCTTTGCTTTAATTTTTGCTTTACGTCGGAAGTGGCTGGTCCATGAAAAATGGCCGATACATCGCTTACATACTTAATACCTGTTTCGCTAACATCTTGCTGCATTGGGGCTCAGGGTGAATTGCGACTTCAGAATACTCCAATTATCATTATTCGCTACTTATCCCGCATGATATATCTACATAGACGATTACACGTTTTTAATAAATGAATTCAAAAATAATTGTATGAAGATTACCAAGCTTCTACCTCTACTTCAACAGTACATGTGGTCAAGTACATATATGGTCGATAGTTGTTAATGGTGTTCAGAAGAAGGTCGCCTTCCTAGCAGGAGTGTCACCAGTGTTACCAGCAGCAACAAATAACTTCTCTTCTGAATCACCTCATCCCAGTAGCCGGTTCTTTCTTTCAGGGCAGACGAAAGCATGGACGCAGCCAATGTCCTGATCAGGTGTGGATCTGTCGTTACCTAGCTATCCTTGCTTGTAGATAGATAACTGAAGCTTGCTAATCCTCTCTATCCTCCTTGTACTTTCTCCACCTAAATCATTGTGCTGCGGCTTTGTCGGCCAACCAGCCCGGTCATAGATGCCCTTCCACTCAAGATGTGTATATGTATATGTATTTTGGGGGTTTATAACGGCTGTGACTGGCATTCCAAAGCATCTTTTCAGTTGTGATCACCCGGTCTTCCAACATAATTTCTGTCTTGTCCATAATGTACTTTTTGGTCACTCCCCTCTTCACAGCAGTAGAGGAATGAAACGCCCTAATGCCACACCGATCGATTCCGTCGAGACGTACCGCTCCCTCATGGCGAGTTCGGCAGATTTCTGTACGTCTGAGTTTCGAGCTGGTTAACGATGCGATCCTCTGTACCATTGCTGCCTAGTCCTGCAATTGTAATACGAGAAAACTGCTGAAAACGAAACACCATTTCGCCGGGTGATGTCCCGGTGGTCGCTGATTTTCCGCATGGAAAGTGCGAATCAGTGCTGATGTTGTTTCCTCCCAGTCTGGATACCTAGCAATCCTCGGCGGTAAATCTGACTCTAATATCAATCAGCCTGTTAGATCGTTTGTCATGACATTTTGCTTGTGCATGCTATGCCGATGTCTTGCGGATGATTTTCAGCCTCGACCAACTTGAGAACAACATCCCAATAACAAACAACTAGACCTTCTCTGCTGATATTCCTTTTTATGTTGTAATTCCTCTTCCAATCCGCGTTGAAAGTGAAGATAGTGGACGGTAGATATATATTCTTTGACCTCGATATCGTCACTTGACAATAGTGCATCGATATATTTGTTTTTTAAGAGTTTGTGGGTATCTTATTCTTGCTCCCATGAATTATCCAGCTTTGCGACGAGGAGATCAAACTCGTGGAAAAGAAGATTCTAGATTCTTCAACATATCGTATAAATACGACGAGAAGACATGGATGGCCTTGCAAAATCGCAATCACTGACAAGTCGCCGAGCTGGTGGTTTTCGCAACGAATAGTGTGAACGATTAGTCAATCATTGTCTCTCTAAAATAATTGGCAGGATGAGAAAAGTAGGTGAAGTAGGAATATATGCGGTGGGAAGCCACCTTACATAGGAATATCTGGGTGCCTAGAGGTAGTAGATAAATGAGAGTGAGAGTGAGAGTGTATGGGAAAGACAGAGGGAAAGTGAAAGTGAAAGTGAAAGTGAAAATGAGAGTGAGATGGATACCTAGGTATTATCAACCGCAGATATTTACTACGTTGCGGCTTTTTTATAGGGCTAGTCAGGTATATGAAAGAAGCAGGCTCCTCTATTTCCAGAGGCTTCGAAAGTTCTCTTGAACTAGGTTATGTGGGTTGTTATTTGTTTGTTATCAGAAGTCACGGAAGACCGCTACCATGTCGTCCAGCCGGCTAATCTCCGTCAACAGCAAAGCTTCTCTATCGGTCCATTGTTGGAGAGTCTCGAGCTCATCTTCGGTCAGGAATTCATGCTCGTGACCTTTAACATCAGTTCGCTCAGTCTTATCAAGGAAATCCTTAATACGCTCGCGCTCAAATTTGATGCGTTGCATCGTCCGCGCCATCGCCTTGTAGATATCTTCCAAAACACTGCTGCAAATCCGGTCTGGGTCATAGTACCAAAGGAAAACAGTCTTGGTCGGCTGACGCTGTCCGTCCTTTGGCACCTCCTGCAAATCCACAAATCCACCGGCCTGCAAGGACGCTAGTGTCTGTCGCATGTCTTTAAGTGGAAGTAGGCTGATCTCTTGCAGAAGCTTCTCGTCCAATCGACCCTTGGAATGAAGGACTCGGACGACGCGAGTTGCAACGTCACCGTATCGTGCGTCGATCATGCGCTCAATCTCCAAATGCCGTAGTTGACGAGCTAGGCCGCGGAACTCAATGACCCACTTGATGGCTCCTGAGATATCAACTTGCCGGGCCAGGTTGTATGGAGGTGCCTCAATGAGCTTTAGATGCTGAGAGACCTCCCAGGCGCGGCTAGGGCCATCATCATCACTGGAAGTTTCATTGACTGTTACATTTGAGGCAGTGAATCCTCCCTTATATATATCGTGAGTTGCTTCCTTTTTTGTGCCATTTGCGGCACGCTTGTCGTGAAGAGGTTGATCGGGGTCTAAGGGTCCAAGACAGCTTGATAGATCAAGCTCGGGATCGACATCCGCAACTATCTTTGACAATTCAATTGGGATAGAAAATTGGTCATTCTCCTCGCCTTCTCGGGGAATGCCTTCGCCATCAGTACGGCAGCTGGACGTAAGGAATTCCACGCGACGGAGGAGGCATTTGTACACCTCGATTGTTGCGGGTGGTGCCTCCCCTTCAGCGAGACTGGCAAACCGGGAGGTTCGTAGGGCGACGTCAAATTTGGCGTAATTCACCTGAACAACTGTTTCAGGCTGGGAAGATATTAGTTCATTATGGCTCTAAAATGTGTTCATCGGAGTCCATTGTTTCGCTTACATCAAAGGGTATACCCTCGTCGTCGTCCCATTCGTTCTCCTCTTCGTCTTCATCTTCCATGTCATGGTTACCATTCATGTTTGCCATGGGACGTCCCGAGAGGTCAGATCTTGTTTTGTCAGCAATGATTTCTTTGGTTCCATCCAGAATCGTGTCTTCTAGTCTTTTTCCTCTCATTGCCTTGACATCAGGCCGAGAAGATACCTGTTTACGTGCCGAAAGCCAATTATCCTGGGGACTCTGGAAGTGTGCTTCTCGCAGGCGCATGAGATAGCCGTGGGATGCAAGAGCTTTGATCGTGGCATTAAGTGGTGCCGTCTTCAATTCCGGAACAGGCTCTTCTCCATTTTCTTCTCCATTCTCAACTCCATTCTCAACTCCATTCTCTTCTCCATTCTCGTTCTCTGCCTCGTTCGTATCAACGTCTTCATTCAGGGTCGCCGGTAGATGTCGAAGTTCGGGTATGGTTTCAAGATGTACGACAGAAGCATGTCCGAGGTACAAAATAGCTTGTACCACCTTTGTGGCATATTTTCCAAGCCGTTGCTCGACTATGTTAAGAATCTTTCCGGAGCGCAAAAGGTAGTATGCGGTTTGGGAATTCGCTTCATAGTATGTATTTCCGTCTTCAAGAGAGGTGAAGTGGTAAACCAGATGATGCTGAATCATAGCAACGAGGCCATTTTGCAGTTGACGATCGCTCAGGCCTGAAAGGAACTTCAATCGAGGAAATGGTAGACGCTCGTAGCGTTGTAGCGTTGTGAAGATGCGCTGTAACATGCACCGTTAGCTCTGCATTTACATTCAAAAAATTCAAGGCTCCATAGTGCTCTTTACTTACAGCAAATAGTTCGCCAAAATTATCCTCAATCAAAAGAGCACAGAGCTCCGCAGCGTTCTGTGCAAAAATGTTAGTTTTGATCGCAAATCAAAGAAAAGAGAGCTGGGGTTGTCGCATATACCTGGGAAGTCATCGTAGTGAATTTAGAGAAGTTGACTGTCTCCAGTCCTCTCTAGGAGTAATTGAAGTCACCGTGCCAGATTCATGGGAGACTGCAAGTGACAGCTACAATATGAGCAACCCGCGACACTTTTTTGCTTATCAGTCACGTGATAGATTATACTTTGACTTTATCATTGTATTTAGAAGTATTCCACCTTAGACTACCAACTGATTTCAAGATAATTGTAATCTGAGATATAAAATTATCTAATAGTCTATAGTTTCTCCAGTTGAAAAACATAATTGATCTCATTACATTAATAAAAATATATCAAATATCAAATGCTGTAATAAGAAAGTATCTCCGGTTCCGTCCGACTCGTCATAACAGCCAATCATAGCCCGAGTAATCAACCCAGCCCGGCATCTTGAAGCTTTTCGTAACCCATCTGTTTCCTCCGCCCTCAAAGCCTTCCCTCTCCAATTGCTTCTCCCCTCTTCAAACCCATTTGGGTTCCTATTGATTTCCTTCCCCTTCTTTGCTCCCGGCACAAAATGCTGTCGCGGTCTTCCCTTAGCCGCAATGCGCCGCGCGCTCTCTCCGCCGGCCGTCGGGCCATGGCCTCTGCTGCCAACCCGACCTTCCAGTACGACGTCTCCGAGGCTGCTGGTGTGAAGGTCGCCAACCGTGAGGTCAATGGTGTCACCGGCACCTTGGCTCTGGTGGCCAAGGCTGGTTCCCGCTACCAGCCCTTCCCTGGATTCTCGGATGCTCTCGAGAAGTTCGCTTTCAAGGTTGGTCCCGCTACCACCCATTGACTACCAACCCCGACCCCCAAATCACTAACTGAGCTCCTCTATAGTCCACATTGAAGCGCTCTGCTCTGCGTATCACTCGTGAGGTCGAGCTGCTGGGCGGTGAGATCTCAGCGACACACTCGCGCGAAAATGTCGTTCTCCAGGCTAAGTTCCTCGCCAACGACCTCCCATACTTCACAGAGCTCCTGGCCGAGGTTGCCAGCCAGTCAAAGTACACTGGTGAGTGATAACCTTTACTGATGTACTATGGGAAGACAAAGAAGAAAGGACCTTGAAAGCCTTTCACTTCCGGGTTTTAGCTTGGGGGGCTAACGTGAATTTTCATTTTCATATCAGACTACGAATTGAGCGAGGTTGTTAGCGATCTCCTCAAGCTCCAGCAGCAGGCTCACTCCGCTAGCTCCGAGTCCATTGCCCTCGATGCCGCCCACGGCGTTGCTTTCCACCGCGGTCTCGGTGCCCCCCTCACCCCCAGCCAGTCCACCCCTTACGAGAAGTACTTGTCTGGTGATGCTCTTGCCAAGTTCGCCCAGTCTGCCTACTCCAAGTCCAACGTCGCTGTTGTCTCCTCCGTCCCCAACTCTGCTGAGGTCTCCAAGTGGGTTGGTCAGTTCTTCAAGGATCTGCCCTCCGCCCAGGCTCTGTCCGCCCCTGCTACCAAGTACTTCGGTGGTGAGCAGCGTCTCCCCTCCAAGGCCGGTAACGCCGTTGTGATCGCCTTCCCCGGCTCCAGCGCCTTCGGCACCGCCGGTTTCAAGACCGAGTCTTCCGTCCTGGCTGCTTTGCTTGGCGGCGAGTCCTCCATCAAGTGGACTCCCGGCTTCTCGCTGCTGTCCCAGGCCACCCAGGGCTTCAACTTCCTCAAGGTTTCCACCAAGAACATCGCCTACTCCGATGCTGGTCTCTTCACCGTCACCCTGACCGGTGCTCCCGACCAGGTTTCTGCCGCTAGCAAGAACGTCGTCGACGCTCTTAAGAAGACCGCCGCCGGCGAGGTTTCCAGCGAGGATATCAAGAAGGCTATTGCTCTGGCTAAGTTCCGCACTCTGGAGTCCATCCACACTCTGGAGACTGGTCTCGAGGCCACTGGCTCCGGACTCATCCACGGCAGCAAGGCTTACCAGATCAGTGAAGTTGCCCAGGCATTCGATAGCGTCTCCGAGGAGCAGGTCAAGGCTGTATGTTCAACATCCAATTTCTTACACGATTCATCTGAAACTGACTGTTCCCTTTCTACTAGGCTGCCGCATCCTTCCTCTCTGGTAAGGCTACCCTGGTTAGCGTTGGTGACATCCACCAGCTCCCCTACGCTGAGGACCTCGGCCTGACCGTTTAAATCCTCTTGTATACCATACAACCCTAGACCGAGGGAAAAGCGTGTTTCCTCGTTTGGACTTGATGTGATCACTTGTGCCTAGATTCTTTGCCAATATCTCCTTTGTGTTTCAAGGTAGTTGACTGTAATACAATTGTACCTTACTTTATGCGTCCAATTAGACTTGGTCGTCGTAGTTCGTATTTACTCTTTGCCATGTTTATCGTATGATGACCTCCGCTTACCGGTGTAGATAGTAGTCCACGTTGATCTCTTTCTCGGCTTATTCTAGATTCTGCCCACGAGCTCATGTAACAGGCCGAACGAACCTGGGGATGATTCATGTTTCCGAGCTCGGAACGCCTTGACGGAGTAGAATCAATGGTATCCAAAAATTACTTCTTACTCAACAGGTGAAGAACCTTCTTCTGGTCAAACTCAAGTGGTCTAATTCTGAATTGTTTATCTATTCTGATCAACATTACAGTGTAAAGAAAGAGCATGGCACAGGCTAAAACGAGAAAGTCTAGAGATGAGAGAGACGTTGAGACGAAAAGGCCAGAGGAGGTTCCAGTAAAAGGTTCATAATCACGATTGCATTTCAGAGGGTATCAGGTGTCGCGTCTGGGACGTACTGTCCAGATAAATTATGTTATGAATGACGGCACTCCTGCCCTTCGACATCTGCTACATAGCAGAAGGGTATCTCAAACCTTCTCTAGTGCTTAGCGGTGACTTTATCGCCAGTCAGTTTTTCGACTGCTTCTTTGGCCCTGTAGAGTTGAGACGAGGTTAGTTCACTAGTCTTAATAAGAGAAAGGGGGTATGATGTGGCCTACATATCACCAAGAGCAACCATGCAGACAGTCTGCCAAATGCCCAGACCAATACGGGGTGCAACACCGCGGTAGAGACCGGCGAGACCGTTGTTACCGTAGATGTACTTGAAAGTCTTGCCAACAGTCAAGTTCTTAGGACGGTTGGGGTCTTCGGTCTTGCTCTGCATCTCGACACGGATGACCTCAATGGGCTGGTTCCAAGCGGAGAGACCACCACCAAGACCAGAGGCAAGGACCTTCTCCCAAGCAGAGAGCTTCTGGTTATCATCCTTGCCAGTGACCTTGCGGATAGCAGACTCTGCCAGACGGGACAGACCGAAGCGGGAACCCCAGTTGGTAGTCTGGCGGATAGCAACAGCATTGACACCACGGTTGATACCGCGGATGCCCTCCTTGCGATAGATATCCATAAAGGTCGCGAAGGTACCAGTGGGTGCAACACCGGCAGCAGCCATCTTGTGCTTGGTGATCTCCACAGTCTTCATGCAGGTGCAGAAGCCCATGGTGGCATAAGCCTGGGCAATACCACCGGCCATACCACCACTGATTCCACCGATGAACTCGCCTGCGCCGAATGACTTTGCGTAGAACTCTGCCTCGGAGGCGACGAAGAGGAGGACGGCGCCCTTGGTGGACGCCTCAATCCAGGCCCATGGAATGAGTCCTTGGTAGTCTGTGTTGGAGGGGTTCGTGTTAGCCGAGGTATGGTTTCATCGGGTGATTATGGGCTTTGTTTGGCTGTTGCAACCCCCACACTAGGAGGTAGTTGCATGGCATCGGAAGAAATTGGGAATTTGAAAGAGACGAAAAAAGGACGATACATACAACCGAGGATCCCACCACGACCCCAAATCCGACCCATTGCGCCGGCGAAGCTGTCGCCTCGGTTTGCGGCCATGGTTGTCTTGATCACTTCCAGCGGCTATTGACAGGTGTCAGTATTTACTTTCGATTGGAGCTTCCGGGTGTCCGTATAACGTACCTGTCCCAAGGTGGTGACCTCAAACATGTTCAGACCAGCGCCAAGCAGCAGGTTGCTGAACTTGACGGGCTTCTTCTCGAGCTGAGGCGCGGAGGCCTTTTCCGAAGTGGTAGACATCTTTAGTATGAAGGATACAGCTGAAAGGGGCCCTGACCAAGGGATGTATGGGGCTTCGTCGCCTAAGGGGGAGAAATAGGAGGAGAGAGAGGAGATTAGAAAGACTAGGAGCGATGTGAGGATATGAAGAAGAGTAGCAAAGACGGAGAGAGCAATAGAGAGAGATCTTATAAGGGAGGATCAACAAATTGGGTTCCAGTGGATCTTCGGGAATCGGGACAACGCACGGTTTGCTTAGTTCCCACTTATACCATTGGAGCCTGAGTATTCCCCATACCAGTGTTGCTTTCCCCAGTCTGTTATTACCTACGAAGTACGTACTACATAGTATTTCGCTGTTTCTATTTTTGTTTTCCATCTGTCCGAGATGCATAATTGATGAGTTATTGATAATTGCTTTTTGAACTGAATTGATCATTCTACCTACTACAATATCCAAATTTAATTTCCAATTCTCCTTTATATTACTCTGTACTGTTTTTTTTTTAGTTCGTGTGGGACCAATTTAAAGGTTGAGCCGCCCAACAATTCCTTATGTTCTCGATTCTACATGTATTTTTAGGGACGGGAGTTTTACTCTGTAGGTAAATGTGAAATTATCCACCTTGTCAAATACAACATTTTACTACTTCAATCACGATGATTTGAGGAAGTGCTGTTACAAGGCCCGCTCGAAACCGATCAAGTCCTATATCATACAACATAAAAATATAAAAAGTCACAACAGAGAAATAATACACAGGTCTAGACTAGTCCCGAAACCAATGAAGTAGCGCTAGTAAAGATGTCGCTTACAGCTTAGCTCCAACAAGCTTGGCGTAAGCCTCAGTGCTGAAAGACTTGGGGCGCTCAATGGGCATGCCAAGAGCCCGGTCAATGATCAGCTGGGGAAGGACACCCAGAGCACGGGAAACACCGAAGAGGACGGTGTAGTAGTTGGCCTCGGTCAGACCGTAGTACTGTAGGAGGACACCAGAGTGGGCATCAACGTTGGGGTAGGGGTTCTTGGTCTTGCCGTGCTCGGTGAGGACACCGGGGGCGATCTTGTAGACCTGGCTGACCAGCTTGAAGAGAGGGTCATCGGGCAGCATGCGGAGAGCGAACTCACGCTGGGAGACGTAACGGGGGTCAGTCTTGCGCAGGACGGCGTGTCCGTAACCGGGGACGACACGGCCGGCCTTGAGGGTGGACCAGAGGTAGTCGGTGATGGACTGGTCGCTAAGGTCGTTGCCAACAGACTTCTTCATCTCGGTGAGCCAATTAAGGACCTCCTGGTTAGCCAGACCGTGCAGAGGACCGGCCAGACCCTGGAGACCAGCGGAGAGAGAGAGCATGGGGGAGCTCAGGGCGGAGCCAACCAAGTGAGTGGTGTGGGCACTGACGTTGCCACCCTCGTGGTCAGAGTGGATGGTAAGGTAGAGACGCATCAGCTCAACAAAGTCCTTGTTGCCGCCAAAGCCAAGCTGGTTGGCCAAGTTGAAGGAGTAATCCTTGTCCTTCTGGATGGGAGCAACCTTGCCATCCTTGAAGACGTTGCGGTAGATCTTAGCAGCGATGGTGGGAAGCTTGGCAATCAGATCCATGGAGTCCTCGAAGGTGTAGCTCCAGTACTCCTTCTTGTTGATGCCCTTGGCGTAGGCCTTGGCAAAGGCAGACTCGTGCTCGAGAGCAGTGACAGCTAGTGAGAACTGAGCCATGGGGTGGAGGGTGCTGGGGCAGCGGTCGATAAGCTCCTCAACGAACTTGGGGACATCCGAGCGAGCGGCCCACTCAGCAGACAGGTCACGGACCTGCTGTTCGGAGGGGATCTCGCCGGTCAACAAAAGCCAGAAGAGACCCTCAGGGAGAGGCTCAGTGCCACCGGGAGCCTTGGGCAAAAGCTTCTGGATCTCGGGGATCTATAATATTCACATGGTTAGCTATGGTAGCTTCCAAGACGTTTCTGTCTCTCGTAGATACTTACGGTACGGCCGCGGAAGCGGATACCCTCCTCAGAGTCGAGGACGGAACCCTCCCAGACGAGGGACTTGATGCCACGGGCACCACCGTAGGCCTGGTCAAGGGTGACCTCACCGATGACAGTGTTACCGTAGTCCCTGGGATTGCGTCAGTGTTGATTTCTCGGAAACCTGTCGCGCAGGGAGAGCACGTTAATGACATACTTGCGGAGCTTCTTGACCTTCTCAATCTCGGCAGGGAGGTTGTCGGCGAAGGTGTCCTTCAGAGACTATCGGGGTTGATGGCGTTAATTGACGCGCTGGTGAAGCTGTGAAGCTGCGAAGCTGTAATGACAGTGACCTACCTTGGCCTTGGCCGAAGAATAGCAACGAGCGCCATTGATAGCAGCAGCCTGGACGGGCTTAGCCATGGAGGACCGCAAAGCGGTGGTACCAATTCGAAGAGAAGCCATATCTACTCAGTGTGTGTGTGAAGAGGGGAGAGTGTGGACAAGAAGGGTTGAAGGGAAAGAACACGGAATAAAAGGCAAAGGGAGACTGAAAGCATTTTTCCATTTGCCCGTAATACTGCCGGTACCGGTATAACTCTTAGTCTGGTAATTTTCAACTCCGCCACAGATCACAGATCACAGATCTCGATAGATCTAATAACTTGTTAAGAGAGAAGTAGAATCTTGAGGATGTAATGAATAGTTTATAGTGACTGAATAATGAATCAATGTCTATCGCAGCGGAAACATCAAATTTGATCTATTCAGTACTTCATAGATGATATTAAAAATAAAATACAATGTATTGTTTGAGATGGAGAATCTTGTACCCGTTTTACCCGCCAATGACGTACAGACAAAACTGCCCCCGAAGACGAGTTCCCGTTGGTTCCGAAGCCGGCTTTTGTATCAATAGGCCATTGGTTTAGTCATTGTCATTCATCTGATACTATCCTCATCTTTTACCCTTTTTGATCGAACTTGTATTTTTATCCTCCTTTAGTTCAAAGCATTCCGTTAGTAGCCGAAGCCTAAATAGCTCACCGAATCCGATACGGGGAAAGAAGGGGAAGAAGGGGAGATAATGTGGAAGAAGTGGAGAATTATAGTAAATTAGGCCAATGAACAGGTTAAGCTGGGGCTATTATCGGGAAGTAATTACAACATATATCCATGGATAGATCCACTGATGTAGCCGGGGGAACCGACATGACCCTACGTTCTATCAACTTGCTTATTCCTGATTCAATAGCCATTGAGGATTATTTATCTGTGGGATCTACTTAGTATATGAGCTGCGTAGGTATTGAGTGGTACTATTTTATGCTCAATTACTCTTTATTGTCGCCGAAGGTCTTGAAATCTAGTTGGGTACCTATAGACCTCGGAATTATTATGCTATGTCAAATGTTGGCATCTAATATCCCAAGGTCATTTGGGATGGAATCAGCTATTCGTGTGTAAGTGAGTAGAGATATGCTACCTTCGGAATAGATGAATACACATTGGATGATACTACTTAGGTATTCTTCTTTCCCCTGTTGATTTATATCCCTACGTTGTACCTTGATAGTGAGCATCAATAAAGGGCTCCCGAGGTCTATTCGGAACTTCCCATCAAGATTCTCACAAGAGAAGTCAGGGCTTAACCTCGCAAATAAGGAGGGATAAGTTATGGGATGATTTTCAGTTACTTCAGGCTCATCCACACGGTTCTTCCAGCTCCATATTCGGGATCACTCTATTTACATGTAGGGGTGAGTGGTCACAGGCATTAGAGAGGCGATTGTAGTTTCTGGACGGAGTTGATTGAATGTTGGAAAGTAGTGTGTGGACAAACCTATTGATAGTGGGTGAAATTACATACGTGTACCTGCTTACTCTGTAGATAAAATATGGAGGATTTGATAATTTCAATCTGAGATGCAGACCACGGTGCCTGGATGGATGGTTGCATCACACAAGACAGATAAACATGCACTACTCAATGTAAGGTTGTTGCAAGGTTCAACCTTGAAACAACCTTAGAAAGCCTTGACTATTCTGCCCCTTTCATTGCCAAGATCCTTGTACCTATCCAGGTAAACACTTCCATAAATATAGTCAAGTTGAATATGAGATAGTGTCACTTCGGATATCATTTCCGTCACTTTGCACTCACTTCTTAATACTTCTTACATAAACTAACTAGTTGGTTAATTCTGCCATATAATAACTCACCGCCTTATGGGTGATTACACAGATCATCACGTGATGTTGATCTTAAAGTGGCCTAGTGTGGATTCAAAAACTCTTCTCCTTCACCTTCCCCCTTCGTCTTCTCATCAACGTCGACTTACCTCAACACCTCGCTTCTGATCTTCTCATCTCAGACGAACTGTAAAAACCAGTTAGGTTTTTTTTGCTTTGGATCTTTGACACGCCCTAGTTCACACGTACTTGTACTTCAGGGCTCAACAGCTCTACTAGGCTGTAGTCACCACTGTGGTGAAAGCCAGCTGTAGTGAACTCTACACCATAAAAATTGAGATCCGCTTAATCTGTTATCGACCTTCTTTTCTCTTATCGACTGATAACACCTTAAGTCATAACACTTTTTGCCGGATTTAAACCCCTTCTGGAAAATCTCTTCCACAGTTTAGACCAAAATGTCTTCGGCTGTAGCGGAACTGGAGAGTATTCTCCAGTCCATGCTGGCTTTGAAGCCTCCTGGAGTCTCTGGCTCCAAGATACAAAGCATCACCACACTTTGCACAGCAAACGTTCAGGTACTACATCCCAATACCTCTCCCCCTATAGTTGTCTAACAAATATTTCACAGAACGAGTCTGTTCTCATTCAGAAAATCTATACCCACTTCAAAAAAGCACCTGGTACACACAAGCTTGGAGTACTCTACGTCGTAGACTCTGTAACTCGACAATGGATCGATGCTGCTCGCAAGGTTGCACAGCCTCTTGGTAGCAATGCCCCCGATGGTACATTCGCAGCTGGAGTGAACAGAGTGACTGAGCTTCTCCCCGTTCTTATGACGGACATTATATCCAGTGCCCCCCATGACCAAAAGGTACGTAACTAGACATGCATCTCAGCTGCAGCGGGTCACAACGGGCCTGTGGCTGAATACCCACGTCTCGAGCCTCGTACACAGCCCACGCTACCCCTCGTTTAAAGCTTGCTTTTGGCCTTGTAAGCAGTGTAACTTACAAATATATCTCAACATAGGAAAAGATCAAGAAGCTCCTCGATATCTGGGCTCGCGGCCAGACCTTCCCAGCTAGTCTTCTAGACTCGTTCCGTGAGAAGCTCAATTCTTCTCAAAGTAAGTCACGCATGATGATGCCTACTGATTGATTCCAATTTTGACCTCGTTCTCGAATAGATGACACCACGACTCCCACAGGATCTCCCCCACTGCCGGCCGAGCAATTCGCAGGAGCTGCGCAGCCTGTCAACGGTGCCGCCGCACCCGATACCTCCAGCATTCTGAAAGCTTTGGCAGACATGGCCAAACAGAACACCGCCGCCCCAGTCGCTCCTCCTGTCGTTAACCCGCTCGCAGCATTCACCCCTGCTGTCCCGCAGCCCGTTCCGTCTGCCGATTCTACCTCGCTACCCGCCGCAAATCCATATGCTGCTGTCAACACAATGGCGGGCCCTTTCGCTGCCATGGGTTTGGGTCAAGCACAGAACCAGGGCGTACCCCCGAATCCCCTGACTGCAGCCGCTCAAAATCCCCTTGCTGCAATGCTTCCCCAAGCAGCTGCCGGTGCGATGCCGGATGCAAATGCCATGGCCCAGCAGCTTCAACTCCTACAGATGCTTGCTAGTCAGGGGATTCCTCAGGACCAGTGGGCTGCTGCTCTGCAAATTTTCAGCATGACAAACTCCATGGGTGGCGCTCAGATTCCTGGTCAGATGCCTAACTTCAACCCCTTGCAAGGACAGGCACCCGTGGCCTGGCCTTCTCTTGAAGGTCAGAACGAGCGTTCTCAGGATCGTGACCGCGAGTACAACCGCTCCCCCGGCGGCTATCGCCGCCGTTCTCGCTCACCTGGCTGGGACCGCCGTCGTGCCGCTTCGCCTCCCCGCCGTCGCGAGAGCCCCGTCTATGGAGAATACGGTGACTCTCCTGGACGTCGTGGAGGCCGTCGAGGTAATGAATATCGCCAACGCAGTCCTGTTGGCCGTCGACGTCTGTCCGCTTCTCCTCAACAAAAAGACCCCAACCTGCCTCCCCCTGGTCCTAAGTTCATCGAGTGGGACTATTCTATCGGTCAGGGCTGCATTAAGGTCCTGAGCCGAACACTCTTTGTTGGTGGTGTGACATCAAGCGAGGAGAACCTCCGTGCACTTTTCAACCAATTTGGTCTTGTCCAAACTTGCATTGTCAATAACGAAAAGCGTCATGCTTTCATCAAGATGATCAGCCGTCAGGATGCGATTGCCGCCCGCGACGGCATGGAGACATACCGCTCGAGCGAGATGCAGCTGCGTACCCGCTGGGGTGTCGGTTTCGGCCCTCGTGACTGCAGTGACTACCAAACTGGTGTCAGTGTGATCCCCATTCACCGTCTTACCGAGGCTGACACAAAGTGGATGCTTAATGCCGAGTACGGTGGAACTGGCGGTCGCACCATCGAGTCTGGCATGGTTGTCGAGGAGCCCGACATTGAAATCGGCGCAGGTGTGTCTTCCAAGGCCATCAGCCGACGCATCGCAACCGACACTGGCGGCCGTCGTGGCCCCATCTCCACCCGTCAGCCCAACGACCGCGGCTTTGGTGGCAACCAGAACGACCGTGGCTTTGGCAACCAGACCAATGATCGCGGCTTCGGAGGTGGTAACGATCGCTTCGGCGGTGCTCGTCGTCAGGATCGTGGCAACTACGATGCACCTGCTGGCAACCCCGGTGGCCGTGGCACTCCTGACATGAACGCCAACAACCCAAGTGTCCCCCCTCCCGTTCCCGCTTACGGTTTTAACTTCCCCGGAATGCCCATGCTACCTCCCGGTTTCATGATGGGCGGTGCTCAGGCCGCCATGCCCAGCACCCAAGCCCCGGCTCCCGGCCAGGGCAATTAATTTTTTTTTCCACTTGCACCATCGATTTCTTTCTCTTTATTCCTCAAAGCATCATTCTTCTCGATATCATGGCCCCGAGGCAACCGGCGTTTTGTTGGGTTGGCTAGCTATATTGACTAGCCAGATAGGTGGCGCGCAAGGGCGGTTTTTTGGGGCTTTGGGCCCTGCTTGGATCTTCTTCATTTCTTTTTTTGGTTTCGTGAATGATCTTCATATGGCCGAGCTGAGGGGGCATTTCCATCACAACACTCAAAAAGGTGGTTTTTTTGAGCATTGGCCCTTGGATCTTTTATTTCTTATTTGGTCCCGTGAGTGATCTTCATACCTAGGTATGGTCAAGCTGAGGGCATTCTCATAACACCGCAATACCCTACAATATTCAAGAATCACGATTCAGTACTACGTACACACTTTTCCTGCTATCGTTATCGTATCTTGAAGCTCTTTGATTCGGCTGGCATCTTGCCCTAAAAATTGCTTTCTTTTTCTTGTCTTCATATGACCTTTATCTTCTATTCTCTCTCAAATTGTGTAATTAGTAGTCTTACACTTATTCCGTACGCTTTAGCTATTCAATTTCTCAGTACCTACCTACTAGTTTTCCTATACAAATCCAGAAGCCAGCTCCCATTTATTTCATAGATAATATGAAAAAATGGTGAGGCGGCACTCCCAGATGAGAATCCCTACATGCTCTCATAAGCAGGTCTTGAGCGTCATGTAAGACGACAGGGTAAAAACAGATACTCTGTGGACTGCCATATAAAACGACGCAACCTAAGATCAGCACCCTAGTTATGGGCCCTAGTTTTGAACCGAAAAGTGAATTATTAATATTTCAAAAATCATAGAACTCTTGGACAACTACTGGCTGTGTTCTTTGGATTCTAGACGCATCAATACGTCTACCAATATAAGAAGTAACGCATTGATTCCGTTGAATAAATTTTGATAGCCACGCTTTTCCAAGGGGTTTATGGTCCCTACCAGATCGTAAAACGCGGACAGCCATCTCACGCGCACGCGAATGAGAAGGAGGAAATCTTTGGGAATTCTGTTGAATAACCCATTCAACTAGAAATCTCTCTTGGTCTGGAGATAGTCCTTGATAATTTACGTGGCCGGCGCGAGCATTTTGTGTACCATTCGTTCGACCTTATAGAGTGGATCTCGAGAGGTTGTAAGCAGCAGCAACAGCTCTTACTGATGAAATTCGATCTGATTCTAAATCAGAAATGGCAAGAGATATTTGGTCTTCATTCAGAGGCATTTTTGACCGATGGTTGTATTACATAGAAGTGGAGTGGCGTGACCGCCTGGCTCAAAACTAGGGGTGGCCCAGAACTAGGGTGCTGATCTTACTTATAACTCATGTCTGCATATTATTTTTCTCCCACATTTTGAGACTATATACCACAAAGGTCGCGTGTTCAACCCTGGTTTAAGTTTTTATTTTCATTTTCGCTTTGTTTTAAGTCTATTTAATTTTGACTCTTTTTTTTTTTAAAAAAAAAAAGCCTGTACATAAAGATTAACTTGAAGTTATGGTTGATCGAGGTCTTTCCAAGGTTTCCAAAGTTAGTTTAGGCCTCCCGAGATCCCGCAGTCCACCTGTTCTAAAGTTTATCCACTGCCAAGACCTTACAGGCATTTGATAATAGAGTTGGAATCTACTTTCAAAAAAGATAGAATTTTCTGTACGGAGTACCCAACGATCTTAATCTTCAGTGTAACCGGCACTACACTATATGAGACTCTAGATATGGTAGCATCTGAAATAATTGATTACTCTAGTGTGTAATAAATGTAAGTAGGTTGTGTCGTTTTCTACCCTGTCGTCTCACATGGCGCTCGAGATCTGCTTATTCCGTTGTCGTATTGTGCCGTTTTAGTGTATACCAAAGTGGAGTATAATGTATAGCTAATATTGGCTAACAGCTCAGACCGCTTTAATAAAATAGTAATGCCTACCCACTAGTATCTTAAGCAATGAAATGGACCATTGGAAGTACGTCAAAAATACTATTATGATTATTTCGTGTACGCGTTCACGATCGACTCTACTATTAGATTCAACATGAAATTTGACATGGAACTCGAAGACACCCAAGGTTATGCTTTATGTGGCAGGATAATAATGTTGTTACTGGTTTAACAACTATTCATACTATCACTAAAGGTTCAGACTGGATCACACGCCTTCGAAAACATCCTAGAAAAACATCTACTAGTGCCAATATCACTAGGTTAGCCTTTAATGGCGAACCTACAGCGAAGCTTGATATCCCTGTTATCATTGATGATTATAATCATAAAATGGGGGGTGTTGATATTGCAAATCAACTCCGTGCGAGCTATGAGACACAGAAGAGGTGTCTTCGCTCATGGTGGCCGATGTTTTTCTGGCTTCTTGATGTATCTATTATTAACTCTTATGAGTTGATCAAAGCTGAGCAGTTGAAGCAGGTTATTCTGAAAATCGATCTTATTACCAAGAAGGAGTTTCGTAAGCAGCTCTATTTACAGCTCTTCAAACTTGGCAAAGAAGAGCTCAACCCACGACCACAACCTCCACCTAACATATTATATGAGGCGGTTAGACTTCCAGGGAAAGAAACTGTCTATGGTGTGCTGAACAGACATAAATACAGATTCAGAAAAAGAAGCTAGAGCGGTCTCCTCCGAGAGCAACTCTTACACAGTGGGAGTGTGAGCTTTCTCAAGTGCCCTTATGTCGGGATGATAGTAAACGGGGCTGTTGGAAAAGCTATCATAGATTTTAATTGGCTAGAATATGTATCAATCTATTCCTTTTTCGGATATAATCATGGAGACTGTATTGGCAGAAAAAGGGCGCTAAAACGGCACAATACGACAGCGGAGGGGATATCATAGTTGGGTACTCGCCTAGGGGAAGTCCTTGGCTCGGTATGTCGCTAGTACTAGAAAGGAGCTTGAGCTTGGGTTTGTAGGGGGGCTAGCAGTTGATTTCTCGTCGTATAAGAAGACATTGGGATAATACGAGACTACTGACCATCGTATATCTTTTAATTCACAACTAAATCTCCAATTTTTCCCAATGTTATTATATACTTCTTGACTCTACTTGTCTTCTCACGATGAATCTGGTCTTGTAGTGAGTAGTATCATTTCACAACTGAAGCAACCCACTATCAACACTGAGGATATTTTCTTTATAATTTTTGATGTGGGTTTTTGATGCCAAGCCAAAGTCACAGGTATTCTCCTCCAACAGATATTCATAGTTATGTTCATTATGAACATTAATTAATGGATTACAAGATGATTTTTATCATCAAATGCTAAACATACGGGCTATATTTAATGTTTGCATTATTAGTCAGTAAAATCAGTAGGCTCTGGATTACAGTGAATATGATAGCTACAAACAATGGATAGAACAGATATTAGTACATTCTTTATCGAGTTTGGGTATCATTAATAGCCCTCTTAGGACTAGAGAATTTAAAAACCCATAACGCCAAGGCATGCTTTAAATATGTCACCTCGCCCTTGTATTTCAAGGCTGTGCTCAATCACTATTGTAAATATTGGCATCGTAGGTCCCGTTGGGAGGCCACCAGTGGTCCTCCTCATCATGGCTGATGGGACACTCTTTCTCGAGTAGACTTTCCTTCTCGAGCTTGCGCTTTCTGCGTTTCTCTTTGCGCTCTTCTTTGTGTTGGGCTTTAGCTTCTTTGGCCTCTCTCTTGAGTCTTTTTACCCTTTTTTCACGTTCCTCACGGGTCTCCAAGGTGGGCTCAGGTGAATCGCCAGTGAGGTCGATCACTTCCCTGTCATTGTATACTATGATCCCAATTCCAGGAGCTTCACTAGGCACCTTTTTCTTTTTTCCTTCGCGGTTAAAGTGTTTCTGCTTGGACTTCACCTTCTCAGGAGTTTGGACGATTAACGGATGAACCTTCTGGTCCGGAATATCAATGAACTCCTTGGGAGTATTGATCTCCTTGCCACAGTCGGAAATTGCACGCTTTCGCTTGCGTTTCACGGACGGTATATAGCCAGTTGTTAGCACTGACTCAACCTCTGTGGATGGGATTGGGGCAAGGGCTGAAGGCCGATGGTTTCGGGCCATGGCAATGGCCAGGTTGTTCTCTAATTCACTCTGAATAGTTGTATCGATCCCAGGTCGATCAGGCCATGCAAGTCCGTGAAACTGGCGAACTTCATACTCTGGGAGCAAAGGAGTTTTCGCTAACTGCGCCAATGGTGTATTCGGCTTTCGAGCCCAAGGGGCATAGGGGCCTTTGTAGTTCTTCGCTTGACCAGCTCCGAAGATCGGATGAACGAACAGTTCGCCTGATGCTATTAACTCTCGACTGGCTTCGATTCCAGCCATCTCTGACTCGGAACTGGTGGTCATTGCTGCAGACTTGAAGTTGAATTGCGTTGGCTTTCTTCCTGATTTCTTGTTCGTATCTTGCGCATTGAGGTTGAACATGGATGAAAATACCCAAAGACCTCCTCCGTGGTCGCCAATCAGCAACTGGGTTTTGTCTTGCGAAAAGACACCACTGGAAATTCCCTGTTCGATGCTAGCCTGGTTGGCAATCAGTGCATTCTCAGGAGCCTGGCGAATATCCCACTGTTTGAGATATCCGTCCGATGAGCCGGTATAAAACTGGTCTATGCTGGCTCCCCACTGTGCAAGAGTAACACCAAAATCTGTAATTTCGCGAGGATAGGCTGGGTCAATGGGATGGAGAGGACATCCGTGCTGAAGTTTATGAACAGTCTTCGTATGATAGCGAATGTCCCACACGTATGTCGCGCCATCGGTGCAACTAGCGGTGACATAGTTGCTGCTCATCGGACAGAAGGTTAACTCATTAATGTCTCTGGCTGGACATGCGAGTTTCATGGGTCTTTTATCCTCGCCTGGGTTGTAGTCGTAGACATTAACAACAGAGTGCGAACCCCGGGGAAGAACCATTTGAGGATTGGCCGCAATGGCAGTTGCAAATCGTGGCAGGCTAGGATGCCATTTGATGTCAAAGACATTTTGCGAATCTGGGACCAATTTATGCGACGTGACATCTGATTCACAGACTCGCCACATTTCTAGGTGACCTCGCTCTGAGACTTTGTAATCGTCCGAAATCTTTGCTGCCATACCCCCAACCAAGACGTTGGATGTTGATTTGATCTCTCCCCATGCGAGATTTGTTGGCTCCAGATCAATGCCAGACTTTTGACGAGCCATACGATGTATTGGCAGGTATTGTTCTGTTGGATTCTCACCCTCTGGCAAACTCCACAAACGAAACCCCTCCGCACCAGTTGCGAGAATATTGGGATTTCCCTTTGGCAGGGCCATTACCAAGACACTTGACGCATGTTTCAAAGTTTGAATACAAGCGGGTCGGTTCTTTTCATTTTGACCAAGTCCAACGTCCCAAATTTTGACAGTCGAATCGTAACTCGCAGAAAAAAGGCGATCTCCAACCCATTGTGCAGCGGTGACACTCGTGTAGATGCGCTCATCCATACTTGCGGAGGACTCTGGAGGGACCCAATGATCAGGGATCTCATATAGAGTGTTATGAACCAGGTCTCCGACAAGAAAGTTGTTCTTGCGATTGTACGCATCGGATGGAGCAGTTGCACCTGCGGCGAATTGCGTGCCATTGGGCGACCAAGCTAGTGAAATGATATCGCTGGAAGCACTCTTCCAAGATTTCCATAACTTCAAATTCGACATCATTGAACGTTGAAGATGCTGACCGGCACGACTGTTCTTACCGATGGACCGATCCAAGAGTAGTCTCGAAATTTGCGCATCAGATAGGGCTGAGCTGGGTGTCATTTTTTCAGATACGGGCTTTTCTGAGACTTCCGATGGACGAACAGATGCATGCCGAGAAGGGTGAACAGAAGCATTTTGATACGGACGGACAGATGTATGCCGGGAGCTGGGCTGTGACTCAGCCGCAGGCTCAGGCCTGCCCACAGAAACCTCTCTTTCAAGTCCTTTCATGGATTGAGTTTTGTCATACATATTGTATGTTTGCGGGCGGGCCGTGGATCTTCCAGAGCGACGAGGATGGGAGTCCATGAAAGCAGATGATAGTGTCGTGCTATGAGAATCTGCAGTTGAGGCCCGCGCTCTGGTTGGGAGTGATTCAATTGAATCAGTTTTATACTCCGTCGAAGGCAAGACATTGTCAATACCGCCACTTTTGACAATGTCAGGTTTAATTGTATGGAGAGAGGTTGAGATGGGAGAGCTCAAGTGATGAGAGCTGGCATTTGTCACAGAATTGACCATGGCAGGTTTAATTCCATGGCGAGGAATAGATGTGGACGGGTTTGAAGGCGTAGAATCTCGGATGGGGTTGAGCGTGTGAGGAATGCCAGGTGCAATAGTATAAGGTGATGTATGTTTAAGAGCATTAGAAGACGGAGACTCGGTATCGACAATGCCAGGCGTAAGTACGTGAGCAGGAGCTGAGCTAGAAGAATTCGAAGATGCTACTCCACCAGCTGGATGAGGCGGAAACCATGTATCCACCCTGGTTGCAGTTGATACCGGGAAAGATGTATGACCATGTGTAACATTCGTCGGCACGGCTCTAGGACTTGTCCATCCTGGAGTGTGTTTCGCAAATTTCAAAAGCAGTCTTTCGGCTTCTAGTAGAATAGAACGGTCCTCCTCATCATTGAGGGAATTTGAGCTCGATTCCGTAGCTTTTTGCATATTCCGTGCCATTACATCTTCAGACGCGCCAGAAGGCGAGTCTAAATGTTGAGTACCGTAGCTTATGGAGCGTGGTCATGAACAGGTTAAAATTTAATCGAAAATGATCAAAGATGCGCGGTCGGAAACTGCTCCCCCAACGCGTCGGACCTTTAGAAGGTGGGGCCGCCATTGGGCGGTAACAGAGGCGGTAGCCTTAGTCAGGTCAGGTGATCAATATACAGAAGCGTTGTTCGACGTACCCTCTATAATCGCGTCAAAAAGGTGGCGACCGCGAGATCTCTCCGAAAACCAGCTAATAAGGCTTTGTATAATATCCAGGAGAAAGCTTTGTTACGCTGGATTGTCCAGTTGAAAAACCGGAATATGCCACCAACACCAAGGCTGATTGAGGCATGGGCAAATCGCTCGCTTGGAGATACTAGCCATGTTAGTAAGATGTGGGTGTATCGCTTTATTAAGTGTCTCCCTGAAGAGCTACAGCTAGCTCCCAAAAAGTAATATACCAAGGAATCAAAACGAGTTCAGGCTAAAGATATAGCCTAACTAGGCCATTAGTATGATCTACTTGACGTCGTCCTTCGAGGTATGCTTTTATTCTATACTTACATCAAAGCTACAGAGAAGTCTTACACGTGCCTGCCGCCATTCTGAACTACTTCCAGAAGAGCTTCAATTATATAAAAAAAATATAGTTGAGAATATCGGGGTTGCGCAAGAACCACTCCGCCGTCAAAAACTAGACAACTAAGTCACAACTTAAAGGACCGCCGCTTTTGGATACTGGTGTGTCATGTGTTCGGGATGCCAATCGCTTAATTACAACCAGGAAAGCTAAAGAAGATGCTATAAAAGAGAGGAAGTTGACAAAAGAGCATAAAAAAGATATGGTTATGAACCTCAGCCGCCGCCACAGGAGGAGATTGAGATAGATATAGCGGAAGAAAAAGAGGAGGAATCAAGAGAATCTGACTTAATGGCGGCGATAGAGACAGATATGCTCTATTTTGAACGATGCGGCGTCAATGTATGGAATAGATAGATAATCTAATGGAATTGGCGATTCCGGTGTGGCTCACCCACACACGTTCCTGTGTGTGATATTGGTATATTTGTACTTTTTGTACTTGTTGGGATATCGGATAACGACACCCCGGCTTAGACCACATCACGAACCCCTGTTCGGAGTGCATCAAGCAACAGCCTTGATCAATATGCATACAAATAAGATGTCCCGTCTTCACCGGCTCTCCTATCTTAGACGATGGAACACATTCGTCTCAGACAGAAGAGCAAATTGTAAGATAAATAGCTAGTCCTCACCATGAATGAAAAGGCAGATTTTACAACTACTTCAGAGACACAAGATATTATAGGGGCGTAGAGCGCAACCTGTAATAGGTGTTAGAAGTGGGCGTTAGCCTATCGAATAGCTATTCCACACTTGATACAGGTATGATATATACAATTTCAAATAGAAAGACGAAGTAGTCATGTCGAAAAAGAAAGATATTGCTAAGATACACCTACTAATTGGCATTGGTAACAGCTATGACCAATGATTTTGTATTGAGGTCAACCCATTCCGGGGCCATTCAAGAGAGCGATTCTCTCATTCCTATCATTCCCGTAGTAGATTAATCTTCCAATGAATATGATCAATATCGGAATTGTTCAAGCTCAATTAAGCCTAAGCTAGCCCCGTAGATTCACTTGCGAATAGCACCCCGCTTACGCATGGTTACCATTGTTTCATAGAGAACATCCTTAAAAGCAAAGAGGAAGGCAGCAGTAATGGCACTCTGGGTGACCTTGGGTGCAATACCTAACACAAGAAGTGAGTTAGAGCTCATGAGAAGCATTCTTGGAGTAACTTACCCTTGTACAGACCAGTCCATCCCTCTTCCTTAATAATGCGCTTGAAGTTTCCATTCAGGCTCAACTTGGAACCATCATTGCTAGCTACGTGCATCTGGCTCTTAACAGTGATGTAGGGGTATGTAATGCTGGTAGCCATGATCTTGCCCAGTGCGCCGAGCAAAAAGGCATCTCTCGGGGTCATGCGTCGACGGCGCTCAACCACATTTTTCAACTGTTCGAAGATAGTGTATTGGAGAATAGGGTTGATAACCAGAATCAACGCGGGAAGAACACCTGCGAAGAGAGCAGCGGGGCCCTCCTGGCGCAACAATTCCATCAAGGTGCCAAAAGTTGATGGTTTGGTCTTCTTGGGAGCACCAGGGAGAGCCTCCTCTTCTGAGTCAGACTTGCGGGCTGTCATGCGAGTGTTAACCACCCAGATCGGATTGGTGGTTAGAACAGTGGCACTACCAGCGATTGCACCAGCGATAATAGACTCGACAGTTGTGAGTTTCTTCGAGGTCCGGCCAGAATTGATGGCCGCCTTCTCGAAGGCTGATCGAGTCCATTCGTACCAGTAGTAGTACACAAAGTTGGTGACGCTAATTCCAAAGAGGGCTGACTCTAGACCCGAGAAGAGACCTGCAATTCCCTCACGTTGGACGATGCGACGGACAGCATCGAGAGTAGAAGATTGCGCACGCTTGGATTCAACCTGGGCTCGTGTGGACAGGGTGATAAGAGGGTATCTGGTTTTATAATTAGTAACTAGGTCTTTGGGTTGACACATAAGAGGCAGAAGCCTACGTCAAGATCATTGACAAGATACCACCACCCGAGCCTGCCAGAGCATGTGCGATGTTATCACTTTGCTGCACGGCCACAGATGGCGCATGCTTCTGTTCACGTTCGGACATAGTGGTAGCTCTACGGAAGGGCGGGGCTAAAATGCGGAGTGGAGATTGGAGAGACCTCCAGATTCAAGATCGAAGGATCAAGATAAATGAACAAATTCAAAAGGAAGTCTGAACAGGTCCAAGGAGAAAACGGTTTATTGAAGTATTGGAGAGAGGTGACGTTATGTCGATTGTACCTCGGCTCCTGCCCAAACATTTTTATGTGGATTTAGACGCGGAAAGATAGCCCCATCTGGGTTGACCCTTTCCCCATAATCTTTCATATTCGAGTTCCAGCAGATCAGACTAAAATAACAGCTTTGGATACAGTATAATTTAATCTAGGACTTTTAATTCATCTCACCTTACTGAATAGTATACTTGCTTACTGTGCTATTACGATATTGAAGTGGTTTGCATGTGATCAGTATCTAGCGAATGCTTGGCCTTACTTCACAGGGATAAATCAATACTACCAATACTATGACTACTATCTACATTATTTGAGAAGGGATTGAAAGTCCTGGTTTTACAAATCAAGGGTGATCGCAGTATACGATCCCAGAATAAAGAAGAAACGTTCTCGCCATTAATCCATTCGAGAAGAGATGAATCCAACCTACAAGAAAAAAGGAAAAAGACACAGAACGAAGGGCCAAGATTGTGATACGGCCAGAGAATGGAGAAAAAAGGAAACACCGTCGGTAATCACTAAGCAATCGCAGAAAGAGAACGTAGAGCCGTCTAAAGCACAGGGGAAGAAAAAAGAAAGGCTCTCCCGGAGGGAACCTCGTGAAGACGGGACATGCCTCGTCAGGTCCCGGGTTGTGTCAAGGTTCATTAGGGTGTGAGACGAAGCTGTCATATACCACGCCGTTTGGAAACCCTCGTCCATGTAACATTGCGCCGAAATGGAAGCACCGTCGCCACACGATCACATCTAGCAGCAGCCGCCTGCGGAGCCGGACTGGACACCCTGACCTTGGCCAACCTGCACAGTGGGCTTGTTGTTGACGGTAGCAGCCCCCATACGCTCCTTAATCTGTCGTGCCATTGTCAAGAAGGCTTGCTCGACGTTGGATGCGTTCTTGGCGGAGGTCTCGAGGAAGGGAATTCCAAGGCTGTCGGCGAACTCCTAGACGATAGAAAAGATGACAGGTGAGCTGATAGCCCGGATCGAACAATACAAGCGGGGTAAATTATTATGAAAATATGGAGGGGACAAACCTTCGCCACAGTATATTCGACCACCTTCTTGTCCTCCATATCACTCTTGTTACCAACAAGAAGCTTGTTGACTCCCTCAGTGGCGTATCGGTCAATCTCCTGGAGCCACTGCTTGACGTTGTTGAAGGAGTCCATGTCGGTCACATCGTAAACGACACAGATGCCGTGGGCGCCCCGGTAGTACGAGGAGGTGATGGTACGGAAACGTTCCTGGCCAGCAGTATCCCACTATTTGCGCCATCCAACAATCAGCCATGGGAAATTCCATCAGTGGAGTGTGGTTTCAGGGGGTATATCATACAATCTGAAGCTTCACGGTCTTTCCATCGAGTTCAATAGTGCGGATTTTCTGGAGGGGGCGAATGCATCAGTACGGGAAGTTCCCACTTTCACAAGCCCCGCTGGAGTCGGTATCAACATACAAAGTCCACTCCGATGGTGGAAATGTAACTTTCAGTGTAGGTGTCATCAGCGAAACGGAGTAGCAAGCAAGACTTTCCAACACCGGAGTCTCCGATGAGGAGGAGCTTGAAGAGGTAATCGTATCTATTTGAGATTAGGTCAGGCCGATCAACGAGATGGAAACTGCGATCGCGATGAAAATCTAGAAATAAAAGGAGACACTAAAAGGTTCATAAATATGTCAGCTCATATCTTTTGTAAACAGCTTGTTATCTGCTCTAGATGATGGACATGAATTCTGCTGCCAACAACGGGAGATTAGAACTGGGAGGGGTAATATTTTCAAGGACTTACTACTCGGGATTCATGATGAAAGGTTGTTGAGTAGAAAAGGAAAATGAGATCAGGGGGAATATAGCAAAGAGAAAATGTAAGAGATGGGACGGGGTAGACGAGGGTACTGAATGATGAGGCCTGAAATGATAGGAGGTGCAGGTGGGCAGAAGCACCTGATGTGCAACTTTGTTTCATGGTCGTAAGCTGCCGCTTTGAATTTTATTTAGAAACACTCGAATACTTCTATTTAATATCTAACGAGATTAACTCTTTAATCCTTTAATATATCGAGAATTCAACATGCTTTCATTTTCTGAATACTTATAACCAAATAGGTGTTAGAAGTTTCACCCCTTCCCACCTTGTGGGGGAGTTTCATGCTGGCAGGTGATCTACCCACGTTACGATATCTGGAGGCTCCACTTGACTGTCATTCTACAGTTACTAGTGATATCTGATGTCTCTCCTTAGACATATTTATGCGCCCGCAACCATTCAAGAACCAACTCCTCGTCACGCTCCTTGTATGACGAATAGGTCCGGATGTTATCCGACACAATGACGAGCGCACGAGCGTAAGCCGTGGTGTCCTTGTCCTTGAAGAAGGCAGCGATGTCATCACCAATCTTGCGATCAGCGAATTTTGACAGACCCACGCGGAGGAATCGCTCGCAAACAACGTTGTTCGAGGACAACCGAGCATGGACTGTGGTCCAGTTGGCCTTGATGTACTCCCAGAGGAAGTGTCGCATCTTGGAGTTGGCTGCGAGAGAACCTGCACCACTGTGCATGTCTTGAATGGCCACATGGTTTGAGAAAACAAAGTCCAGATACTCATTTACAAGAACTGGGTCTCTGGTGCGTCCCATAGCAGAGAGGCAGATCTCCTTGCCATCCACAGAAGTTGTACGTAGATACTCATCCTTGACAGCCTCGAATTCCTTTCGACCACCTTCTGCCACGTTAAGGCTGTAAATTGCCCCACGGAGGTTAGTGTGCACGGCAGCCTTGTCTTGGCCGGTAGCCCAGAGGTCAAAGCGTCGCTTAGATTCCGCAACAGTGCTAGAAATTGGGTTAATTGTGATCCAGCTTCTCGACTAAAATTGTGACTCACCTTTCGTTGCCAGCAGTACCAGCCATGGCAATGAGAAGCTTGCGGAGTTGGACGACAAGGTAGTCTTCATCAGCCTGGAACTCCCAACCAATTCGCTCGGCGGCTGGGCCAACCAGGCTCTTGGTGAAGTTCTTCAGACCCTTAGAAACATCTTCGTTCTGGGAGAAGACAGAGCGGAGATTTCCCAGCGACGAAGACACCTGAGACCAAACACTATAATAGCAATATTAGAGACCAAGTTGAATGGTGAAATAAGACGACGTGATTTCTTACAGGGAGCTTTGCTCGTCCTTGAACCCTTCAAGGAGGGCCAGCAAGGCGGGAGTGTTGCCCTCGCCGGATACGGCCAGAGCAGCAGCATCACCCAGCAGGCCAATTTTATCCTCATCGCTCAAAAGGCCAAGGGACTGGCCCAGCTTTTCCAGCCTTGCAAGGGGATAGTTTGTTCGATAGAACCCAGCCATGTCCTTGTTGATCTTATAGAAGCCATCTGAACCAACACCTTGAACGGTTTCAGACTTGGCAGTCAGTGCACGTGTATCTACGGAGGCCAATCTCTCGCCCGACTTGATACCAAGGGGAATCCACCAAGTGGTCTCATTCTCTTCTGGCTTTACATCACCGGTAGAGAGGAATCGTTTCTGACTGACACTGATTTGTCCAGGTTCCTCGGTCACAGTAACGACGGGGAAACCGATCTTGCGGATCCATGGATCCTTGAATTTCTTTTTCAGCATTTTCCGACGGCAATTGTTCAAATTTCATAGAGACTTACCATGAAGGCTTGAACATCCTGGCCCGAAGCCTTGCTCAAAGCAGACCACAGGTCATTTGTTGTTGCGTTACCTTTTCACAATGAAGTATCAGCAAGTTGTCTCTTGAGCTTCTGCCCATTGTTAAGAATGGAAAGGAAAAGAAAGCTTACCGTATGCGTGAGACTTAAGATAGTCAGCAACACCCCGCAGGAAGGTCTCCTGACCGAGGTGAATGCTCAGCATTCGGATGACTGAGCTTCCCTTCAGGTAGCTAATGCTGTCGAAAATCTGGTCGACTTCGAGGGCATTGCGGACGGGAACTTCGATCGGGTGGGAGGCTCGCAGCGAATCGAGATGGAATGCTGTTTCGACACCCTCAGTCTGTGAGAAATGTCAATCGTGATCTAAAGAGTCGTATGTACCTCGGGAACTTCTAACCGCAAATTGACTGAACACATTCCAGGATTTATTAAAGTGGTCTACGGCAGCCCATCCAATACTAAGAAAAGTAGTAGTTAGCCCCCAACAAGCATATAAATTTCATCTCGGATATACTCACAAGGTGGCAAAACCTTCATTGAGCCAGAGTTCGTTCCACCAGTCCATGGTGACGAGATTGCCAAACCACTGATGAGCCAGCTCTAGATAATCATTGTCAGATAAAAGCAACCCCATGAACTAGGACCAGAAGAATCTTACCGTGTGCCACGACATAGGCAATGCGGTTTTTGTAGCGATTGTCTGATTTTCCTTCTTCAAAGAGGACAGCAGTTGTTCGATATGTGACCAAACCCCAGTTCTCCATAGCTCCCATAGCCTAAAAGCACCCTAGTCAGTTAATCATTTCAACTTGATAAAACACTTGGCCAGACAAATAACCCACAAATTCATGCACTGCCAGAAGATCGGCCTTGGGAAGCGGGTACTCAATTTCGAAGATCTCTGAGAAGTAGTCAATGGTCTTGTGGGCACATTCCAGGGCCAATTGACCCTGGTTCTTCAAACCTCGAGTCGTATAAACACGAACAGGAATGCTCTTTCCTTGGTACTTGCGCTCTGTCATAGCCTCGACATATTCGAAATCGCCGACTGCCCAGGCCAAGAGCTGCACGGAAAAACATTTCGTTAGTTGCGTGCTGGTTGAAGTCGATCGCCGATGTACTCACGTAGGTGCTCATCACGGGTGTCTTGTCAAAAGTGACAAATTTCAACCCGGCATGGCTTCCCTCCCTCTCTGACTTAATGGGCATGTTGCTGAGCGCTGTCTGGCCCTTGGGAATTTCAATCTCAAAATCGAAAGTGGCCTTCAGGTTCGGCTCATCAAAGCAAGGGAACGCCCGGCGGGCATCGCAAGACTCGAACTGAGTGCTCAGCATGTAGTGAAAGTCACCCTCCTTGGGTGTATCGGCAGATGGCTCTACAGTAGGCAAGTACTTCGAGCGGTAGAAGCCGGCCATGGCATTGTTCATAGTACCGGTGAAGTAAATAGAGAGGACGACATCGGCAGGAGCGACTTCCTGTGCAAACTTCAGAGAAACACGTTCTTGCTTCTTGTCGTAAGTGATATCGTTTGTCTTGGTGAGCAGAGTGCCTAAAGTTATAGGTCAAGTTCATCAGCGAGTCGATCCAATTGTATAGTTTGTTTGCTTATATCACTTACCATCCAATGCTAAGATCTCAGCACTTTGCACCTCAATCTCCTTTGAATTCAAAACGATCTCTTTTGTAGTTCGGATGACCTTAGTGTCGATCTTCAGGTCGCCCTTGTAACCCCAGGATCCACTAAACTGCAAATCGTAGAGCGAGACATGATAATTGATTGGCTTGGCCCTGTAAATCAGTTAGCTGGTATTTTCATGGAGCTCACGGCTATGATGTAGGAAACGACAAAAGCTACATAGCGGGGAAGAGCCACTCACACGTCAGGCAGAGTCTCTCTGTCCGTGGATGCCATGATTCGAGCTTCGGCTGAACAATATCGGATGTGTGAAAGACTGGGATAATTCCTGGAAGCAGATATCGGGAATCGTGGGCGAGGGGATCGAGATGAAGTAGAAAGTGAAGAGATGAAAGTGAAAGATGAGGGGCAGACTCGGCGGAGAGCGACGGTGTGCCGGCTCGTTACAGAGACACCAGCGCGTCTACTCGCCGCGATGGATCTCCCCCACATCGGATTTGAAAGAAAATCAACGGTTACTGTCGGGCACAAAGTAGCTATTAGATTATCAATTGAGTCACGAGATCTCTCTCCCTAGCAAATGTTTTAGGCGATAGAAGGATCAAGTTTTTATCCAGACGGAGCTCCGTCGGAGCTTGGACCCTACTTGCGGCTTTAACCCAAGCAGTTCCGCGCTTAGTATCCATGACCTTTCAACACTTCGGCCGAGCCCATCTCCACACCAGCCATGGCCGATTCGGATGAGGACTATGCCGGTGAGGTCACCGAGGATGAGGATGACCTTCAGGTCAACACAGGTGGCGTGAGCACTAGGAAAAGAAAGCAGCGTGGAGGCGCAGAGTGGGAGCTCGCCAGAACCTGGGAGACCTTAGTCGAGGGCGCAGATGGTACCATTACCTCGACTGTCGATGGATTATTAGAGGCTGGAAAGCGCAAGAGGTGAATATTCATTCAATATCTATTTGATAATCAATTACTGAACAACTCCCTGCAAAGGTTGCTAAAAGATACGACTCCTCTGCAGCGCGGCATTATTCGACATCTCATCTTAATCCTCGATCTTTCCCAGTCAATGTCCGAGAAGGACATGCGCCCAAATAGATACCTATTGACTCTTCGCTATGCCCAAGAGTTTGTACGGGAGTTCTTTGAACAAAATCCCATTTCCCAGCTCGGTGTGTTGGGCCTTAGAGATGGGCTTGCCATTCGAGTCAGCGAAATGAGCGGCAATCCAACCGAACACCTTACAGCGATCCAGGAACTCAAAACAGAAGATCCTAAGGGTCTTCCAAGTCTGCAAAATGGTCTTGAGATGGCACGTGGTGCTCTATTGTGTGTATACAGCCGACAGCTACGAAAAATCTTACGCTGACCTTGCGATGATAGTCACACTCCCAGCCATGGCACAAGAGAGATCCTTGTCATTTTTGGCTCCCTTCTATCCTCCGATCCTGGCGACATCCATCGAACAATCGACACATTAATCAGCGACAAAGTCCGAGTCCGCATCGTCGGCCTCGCCGCGCAGGTCGCTATCTGCCGCGAGTTGTGCACCAGAACCAATGGAGGAGATGAAACAGCATACGGAGTGGCGCTTCATGACCAGCACTACCGGGATTTAATGATGGATGTAACCACACCCCCCGCCGCATATTCACAAAAACAATCGTCAAGCTCATTATTGATGATGGGGTTCCCCTCCCGCACTGTGGAGGCAGCCCCTTCTCTCTGCGCATGCCACTCTAAGCCCTCTCGTGGTGGATATCTCTGCTCGCGATGTGGCAGCAAAGTGTGCAGTTTGCCCGCCGAATGTCCTTCTTGCGGGCTTACTCTGATTCTTTCGACCCATCTTGCACGTTCATACCACCACTTGTTCCCCCTGATCAACTGGAATGAGGTACCGTGGCGCCGAGCCTGGCGTAGCTCTGCCTGTTTTGCTTGTGGTCTGGCATTCCCCTCTGTGCCCCCAGAGGATCAATGGCAGGCCGCAGAAAACCAGACAAAAGGAATGAGTGTGAGTAGTCGCTACGAGTGCACGGCGTGCCATAACTATTTCTGTATCGATTGCGATCTTTTTGCCCATGAAGTAGTGCATAATTGTCCAGGATGCCAGAGCAAAAGCACTCGACGGTGAATAGTCCAGCATTTGAAACTGGGCACTACAAAATTTCTTCGAAACTGCATAGATTGGCGTCTTTCTGGAGTTGAATTTAAAAGTGAGTACTGCTAATATAAATGACCGCTTGTATACTTGGATATTCATGTATGAAGGTCTGCCTCCTGTTTCAAAGGCTCGAAGCGACACTCAAACGTCGGGATATCTAGATAATCATCTAAGTGTTGACAGTAGTGCCGACTAGTCGACTGACTAGAGAATCAACCTGTTGAATTAGAACTAGTTTTCAAGTCAAAATGGTCGGATGTTTCGAAGGCCTTTGGTACGGAGCCCTTTATCCACTATGAATCCATGCCTGAACGCTGCATATGTACTCCTAATGTATGTACTGTTTTTTCTCTGTCAGTTCTTGGCGGGAATTGATAGGGACACCACAAAATAAAGCTTATGTTAGGATAGAAGTACGAGGTAAATCGAAGAGAATCGAAGAAGAAGAAGACATAAATAGAGAAGCTGACTGGACTTCAGAAAGTCAGCGATTAACTTGGTTAATTACTACAGCTACCAATTGCAATCTACTTCTTTCACTCTGATCATGGCACTTCTATTACTCCTAAAGGAGATCATTAACTACACAATGCTTCAACTCAATCACCCATAGGCTTATCTTTATTGGACATAGGAAGCAACGCCGTTTTTGCAGACATCATAGTCCCGGCGGTGCTATCAGTGGCTTCTTTCATATGCGTCGTCACATATGACTAGTGCTGAGTCTGGTTGGGCGACATCCTCTCCGCACCGCGTATCATGTGCACCAGAATTCCAAGCACATCCGAGTAGCTCCGAGTCAAGGTAGTAACATCTCGGGTGGTCCACTAGTCTAATAGTGGTTAAAAGGCTTTATTCAAATAGAAGTTTGTCTGGTCACATACCTGGGACTTGTTGTTTATTTTCAAAAAAATGAAAATGCTGGTCATCACAAGCCATGCCGTATACTGTACAGTCACGCTTGTTGTTGTCTTTGCGGAGGTTATGAACAATCCCTTATATAAAGCGTTAGATTTCACGGTGCTAAAGATGTATTTAAGCACTTACCTATACATCCTAGACATTGTATGATTCCGGTGCTTGACAAACCTCTCATATTTGCCTCTATAATGACCACATTCACGCCATGTCCTCGACCTTGCCATACCAGATAGAGTAATCCGGCCGACCAGAGAGGACGTATCTTTTGCTGGCATTAACTACCTTTGGCTTATAGCTTCAGAGCACCTATGTCTGATAAGAGAGGGCAGTTGACGATTTAGCGATATCATAGGCATACGCAACCAATAGGTTCAAGGTCTATTGCACGTTTGATTTCTTTCGTGCTGATAATTTCAGGGTAAGGTCGACCTTGCGAAGCACACTAGCTATGTAGTTTATTTAGGTCAGTATTATTTGATGCCAATTAACTCAAGGCCTACTTACCACAATCTCCTAGAACGGGATAGACTTGTATCTCCGAGAGTTCAGGGTCAATCTCACTCTCGCATGGATAGATATGAAGAGTCGTTATGTCTTTCACCTGGATGGTGATGGCAGCTTTGCTATCATCCGTCACAAATTGCTGCAAGTCCTTTTTGGTCTTACGACCTTTGAAGAAGTCCAAGACGGCGTTCCGCCATTTATCATTTCCATCGAGACAGAATCTGGAAGTGGTATATTATTGGTATTGAAGACAACGCTGTGGAGAAGCTTAGAAGTGGAGAGTACTCTGAATGGTTGAAGGATGTGGAGAAGCTTAGAAGTGGAAAGAACTATGAATGGTTGAGGAGTGGAGAAGCTTAAAAGTAGACAATTCCGAATGGTTGACATGGAGTGTGGAGAAGAGATTGATAGTAACTAAATCTGAATAAATACTATTTAATTCAAATCAAATTCAAATCAAGTTCAATTTGTCCAAGTCTAACTATTGCAAGTATATCCCTAGTGTATGATCGTGCTTCCGCCAAGTTTTAGGCATCGTCCGTATATTACGGCCTTAGCTTCATCAATTACTAATGCTGATAGATTGCCTACTTCAAGTACTACTTGAATTGTATTATTGGTCAAGACAAGGGAATCAATAAGATTGTGTATGAGTTGTGGAACTTGAAGATCTTTATAAGGCGGGTGCTAGTGATATTGAATAGAAAGGCGGAGGGTTCGATCAAGTAAAGACGGCTGTATAAAAAGCTTACTTCCACAGGGAAATCGCTCTATACTAGTGCCGGTTCGTAATCTTAATAGTGTTTATCGTATTTTCTTCGATCGAATTTAGCTTTTCGTCGTAACAAGGCTTCATGGTTTTAAGGAGTTTTCACAAGAACTTAGTGATGTAGCCTCTAAGTCTGTCAACTGATTAGTGTCGGTCAACTACATTAAAAGGACAGGGTTCACACACTATTTATACAAGAAAAGGGAAGAAGTCGTCCTAGATTCATGATATATACGTTATGCAAGGTGTGAAATATGTTCGATTCATCTAGCTAGAGGTGCTAGTGGAAGGTAGGAAAGTTGACAGGTCGCTCAACGCCTCACTTCATGTTCTCAGAAGTATATATTAAAATACAGGATCAAAACAATAGTGGTTAGCACGTGCACGAGTATAATCCAGCCCATACCCTTATTCACGTTCCTTGGTTTCTTGTCTTCTGTTTTCTATGCAAAGTTAATGTCCCATACTGAGCGAAAAAAGATGTAGAGTGAACTTTGCAATTGAAAGGGCGTCCAACAGCTTTACTGGACATATGTTGACAGCTTGGTGAACAGTCAGAATTTCTTGCGCAACTTCCCTTTCGAAAAGATGTCGCAGTCTGTAAATAACGTGTATAACACTCAGGTTGCCGGAAAAAGCAGTGACTATTACACATGTGACGTTTTTACGCTATTGCCTCAGCCATCTGACGCTGGTGCAGTAGCTTCGGAGATGTTTGAATCCTTGCTTTTTTCCTCCTCTTGGTCGGATTTTGGTTGTGTCTGTGCCCTTTCTTGCAGCTTTTGAATGAAAGCATAAGATTGCGCAGAATACTTGCAGCGCTTTCGAATGGCAGCACCGTACTTGTAAAACAGGAAAGGGAATGGAACACAGGCCAAGGATAAAAATGCTGGAATCGAGGAGGCCCAGTGAATACCCAGCCCTTGATACATATAAGTAGTAAAAAGGGGGAAACCGCACCAAAGATTGACCGCAAGACTGAATTTGCTGCTAGAACCGAGGCTGCATAGATAGTGTACGCGTCAATCAGGTAGTTCATAACTCCCAGAAAAACTAGTACTATACCAAATCCGAATGGGACGCCAGCAACGATAGAGACCATGAAGTGGATTGACGGGGAGTTTGTCCATGCAATCCAAAAGAGACCTACTGGAATCGTAATCGATGCCAGCATGGTTGGTGGAAGTCTTGCCTCTGGAGATGCAAACCCACCATGTCTGCGCTGGTTCTTGATGTACCGCTGATTATCGAGAATTGTATATACAAAACCAAGTAGCATACCCACCATGATCCCGAGGAAGGGAAGGGCTCCTACACCTTGATTCCAACCCCGAACCTCTTGAACACAATCGGATACGCTGCAAAAAAAGCATAAACAGTGTGCCATAGATGATTGCGATGTATAATGACAGTAAAAAGACGATAGGCTCCCGAAAAAGGAGAGCCCATGGACGTGATAACGCAATTTTGAATGACTTTCCAAGATTGATTTTGCCTTGGTCAATTTCTGGCTTACTGCGATATATTTTGCCAGTCATTTGAGACAGTTTAGCCGCACGACGGCGGAGCATCGGGGCATAGGTCTCAGGGATAAGCAGAGTACCCAAAATCCAGACGACTCCAGAGAAAGCCCCTAGGAGACCCATCACCCATCGCCATCCTGCATTCATTCCTAGGAAACCCCCGACGATCGGACCGATAACGGGGCCTATCCATACCATGAAGGTCAGCCAAGTTGAGTCTTTAAAAGACCAAGAATTGTCTCGTTCAACCACCGCGCAATAGGGGACTTACCTAAAAACGGCATTGCTGCGAATGTGCCCATCGCAATGCCCCTTTCTTTCGCCTCAAACATATCTGCAATCACACCACCTGCATTTGTCAACGGTGATGATCCGAACGCGCCTGCAAAGAAACGAAGGATGACGAGTGTCCAGCTGTTCTGTGCACCTGCAGCACCGCAGTTAAAAGCAGTCAAGGCAAAGTATGTAGTGGTAAAGAGCACCTGTCGGCCGAATAGTTCACTGAGTGGTGCCCACAGTAGAGGTCCTGGGTAGGTGGCCTATCAGTCCGCGTTTGATGTACCCCAGGATTATTGGATGGCTAAAATTACCTATTGCGAAGCCCAGCACAAACAGTGACACACCAAGTGTCGCCACCTCAGTACTGATTTGAAATTCTTCTTCTATTTCAAAGACACCACCAGTGTAGGCCGAGGAATCCAGCGAGACTGCTAAAGCCGCAAGGGCTACCAGCATCGTGATTGTCCATTTCGTCAGCTGTTTGAATCTCATTGGGTTTCGCGGGTCATTGGGAATCCATGTCACCACAAAAGGATCCTCTTCGGTACCCTCGCCGGAGAATGGGTAGTCGATAATCTCTTGATTAACAACATCTTGCTCGACTACCAGCCGCCAGTAAGGGATCCGGGTGATTCTGGAAGACTTATGTTTCTCTGCCATTGAGGGCAATATTCAGATAATAAGTTACAGATCTGCCGTTAGTCTAGACTGTAAGAATGATCGGGGAATTGATCCTGGAGGTGAGGGTTTATGATATGAGACCGGGAAAAAATTGAGAACAAAAGAAACCCTGTGGCCAGATGGCTCCTAAATAGATTATTATCAGTTTACAATAACACTCGCCACCCCATTGTCCTTGAGTTATTTGATATGACCTGTTCCCATTAGTTCGGAGGGTCAGTCAGTCAGAGGTCGAATGCGCACACCACACTTGGGACTTTGTCACTCTCCTTTACGAAGCCCAGTATCCAATTTGAAATCTCCCTTTCATCAGTGGATAAATACTATAGACTGCCAAAATAGTCCAAGTTGCTCTGGAGAAGAGGTATTGGAGCATTCAAGTGAGTCTAAGATGAAATAGTTCGAAGAGTGTTTGATTGATGCTTAACCTCGACCAATTCCCTGCGTCGCATTTATTGGGATTGAAATCAGGTGATCAACAGTGATGAAAGGTCTTGTCTCCATTGACTGTTCCCTTTCTCTCTTTCACCTTCTCTCTCCCCTTGGCAACTACACAGTGTCCCTCAGACCCTCTTTTCTTTTACTTTTTTTCATCGCTTGATAGCAAGGAATGCTCTCGGAACACCTCGCGCAACAACGCCGACGGAGAGACAAGCTTCAGTTGTCGTGTAATCCGTGTCGCCAGCGGAAGTAGTTACTTCCTCGCCAGTAGCCTCTATATGTCTCTAAATATTTTAGAGTACGATGTGACCGGAGTAAGCCCTGTGGAAATTGCGTCCGACGTGGAGAAAATTCCCTCTGCATATATACCACTCAATTTCGGGCCGTTTCTCGCCTAGGTAGGCCTGGATCAAATGATTTTGACGACCGAATCAATTCACTGGAGAATACGAACACCCCGACCGAACAAAGCACCTCCCCCATGGCTAGTTCAATGTCAGTCGACATTCCCTCTGTATCGGATACTCAACCGTCAATTGAAAGCTCGTGCGGGCGTATTCAAATGAAGAGGGATTATACAGAATATGTCGGAGGAGCGCATTGAGCTGTCATTGCAGATCTCGTGAGAACCTTGCTACATCGATCTAGCGATCTAAACTCCTAACCTCCGGGACCACAGTTGCCAGGTAGCCAAAGGAAAAGCGAAGACGAGGAGCGGTCGTCCCCATCGCCCGACCTACTCCTCGGGCTATACGCATGCTCTACGACCCAAAAAATGTTATCGTTCGTGCCACCGAAGCTAGAAGTGGACCGGTTAATTTCGAAGTACTTTAACTCATTAGACTTGGCCGCATTTACGTGTTGATATCCTACATCTTAAGCTAGTGCCCCTACCGCGCGCAGAATGTGAGTAGTGTATAGTAACTCATCCGTCCGATCACTAATAAGAGCATTATATAGGGGTTAACCATGCACCTACATTTTACGAAGAAGTTTGTTAATCAGCCCCTCTAGTCTTTAGAACTTGTTGCTAACCCTAAGCACCGTTAGTATCTACTATTTTGGAACGATCCAACGACAGTTACTTTGAACTGGCTCAGTATTCTTTTTAGTATGATGTGCTTAGCTAGCGCCCTCTTAGTAAAATCCAGGGAGCCTCTAGCTAAGGATAACTTGAAAGCGGAAGAGTCTGTCAATTTATTTCGATCCTGCAGTGCGCAGCGTTTGCTTTTGAGTGATTACACTAAAGCAGCTATATATACAGTCGACGCAATGCTGTTATATTTTTACCGTGAGCTATTGCGATTTAGGGATACTAATTTTGGGCTGAATATCGTACTCGCAACGATTATACGAGTCGCTATGAGGATGGGCTACCATCGTGATCCTTCTAACTATCCAAATATCTCTATATTTGCTGGCGAGATGAGACGGCGCGTGTGGGGCGTCATTATTCAACTCGACATCCTAGTATCGCTTCAGGTTGGCCTACCCCGGCTAATCAACGAAAGTGGCTCCGATACCAAAGAGCCACGAAATATTCCCGAAGAGGAGATGGGTCCGGAAATGACTGTTCTACCTGCCTCGCAGTCGGACTCCAGTGGCGCAGTTCCATCTTATATGATATCAAGGACAAGGTTGGTCTCTGTTCTAGGATTAATTCAAGGCCATATAACATCGGTCCACCCGATGTCTTATAGAACTGTGATCCAATTACATGAAACATTGACTTCTCAACATGACGCTCTGCCGACAAGCTTGAAGGTTCGAAAATGTCCTCTTGTCACAGATTCTACGGCGGTAGTGATGAGGCGCCTGTCATTAGACCTCTTGTTCCAAAAATCTCGATGTGTGCTGCACCGGCTATATATGAAACCGGAAAATCGTTGGTCTTGGGAGACGTGTATTGACGCCGCTCTGACCATCATTTGTCACCAGTCTTATGTTTATCACGAAACCCAATCAGGTGGATTGCTAAGCGGCCATCCATGGAAAATCATCTATTTATCGACATATGACTTCCTCCTTGCTAGTATGGTTTTGTGCCTTGGACTTCATCGAGGAATCAGTCCAGAGTCGGGTTCTTCTGTAATAGGTCTAGATTTGAATAGCCAGAAACCCGTAGCATTACTGAGTGCGATTGAGGATTCATATATGATTTGGGCGGACTGGTGTACAGTGATAAAAGATACAAAGCGAGTGCTTGATATTGTGAAGATCATGCTAGATCGAATGAAACAGGCGACTTTAGGATCTTCAAGAGACCATCCCAGGCAGAACTCCATGAATCTAACTATTGTTCCGGAGAGTGACTCGGGTATGATAATGATCCTGTGGCTCTGATTGGTGTTATTAACTGGTTTCTTTTGTGGATCTAGGTCTATCTTTTTATGATAATACGTTCCCATTAACGCCATGTGATCTGTTAAATACGACAAGCATCTTTCGCCCCCGGCAGATAATATAGGAGTTGTTTCTTGGTCTCATGGTCTTCTCGACCCACTGGATGGCTTTAATTGGGTAAGTAGTGCACGCCTTCTTTTTTCACCACCTAAGTATCTATTTAGATGCCCTTGTATAGTTCTTTTTTCAGAAGCTTACTGACATACTTCGTCAAGGAGTCGTGGGATAGCCACTTACAGGAAAACGGAATCTACTCACAATTCTCATCAACTGATCACTTATTTTGAATTGTATACCATACATCCGTTTTTGGAGATTGGACATACAGTACCACATCGAATTTCACAATTCTTCCTCTAATCTCTCTTCTCTCTTTTCGAAGATGAATACTCCCGACAATGCGGTTCAATGTTTCTCTTCTGCATTTGATCTGTTATCCCTGTATCCACTAGAAAAATTCAGGAGATTCTCTGCCAACCCTGTTGTTTGGCCAACAAATATTCTGCTTCGAGTACTAACGTGACCGACACCAGTGTTGCCTCTATCACACGTAACTCGCAAGGAAGACAGACCCACTAGTATACTCCGCCCATGACTGCAATCTAGCTTGTTTTCGATCTTGTAACTGAACACACGCGACAAAATATGATCGTCATCAACATGCGCACAGTCTGTATGGGGGCTGTGGCTCACATGAAAGATTCGAATATAATCGTGCTGCATCAGCTCCTGCAAGTCAAAAAGGTGAAATAGAATAGTATGTTCCCAAATCAGGATGTATGAAGATTCATCCGATGGCCAGTCGAAGATGCGCAGATCTCAGGTACTGAGGACGTACCTATTCACAATATCGACTTTGGTCGTCCGACTGAAACCCGAATTCGTGTCGTGAATATGATTCTGTGTGTAATGCATTTAGGTGTTTCCGTTCATGGATCGTTGTGAAAGCTAAAGGGACAGTTAGTAGAGACTCTTGTCTTTTGGATTGCAGCAGATCATTCCAGCCATATAGATTGTTTCGAGGCTTATAGCATGTCTCTTCCATGAAGCAGCTCGTATAAATGCGATAGTGGCGATTGGCACCACTCCCACTGGTTGACTATTCCCCCTATGCTACGTCCATATCCCCCACGGCGGGAGAAACTTCACCAAATTTTTGCTTAGACATGAATGGAGACACATGAAGCTTCTGACCGGAAATACTCATGCTTAAGGAGCAGTCTGATTGTCTCTCAGTGCTTTTAAAAGCCCCGCAGAAGTAAGAATACAGACTCCTAGCCAAACATTAGCGTGCTGGAGGTTCAGAATATGGATTAGAAGTATATTTTAGCTACTTACGTGTCTTCTGGGAAATTGCCCTACCTATGTGAACAATTTCCGGGGGCATGCCCCGCCATGACTTGGGAGTGGTTCTACGAGTCCATTGACTGTGGTCTTACACCGAAATGTCCCGGAGAGTGCATAGCGTACTTCATGCTAGAAAATTTGCAAAATCCGAGGACTGCATTTGTATGTTTGGTGCGATAGATACGGAATATCATATTCGTAAGAACGCGTCATATGTATTGTTTGTTGCCCAATGTCTGGGATCACAGGGCTCTATGCATGGGACTTTAGCCAAGGCTCTACCAACCCATGGGTTAGGGTAAATAATGCGTCGGTAAAGAATAGAGAGAAGAAACCGAGAGGAGTCATCGTCATTTTGGTCTCTGTTCAAATTAATGTCAGGAGAAGAAGGCTCTAGAGGTATTTCAAGAGGCTCTAAAAACGCGTTCTCAGGAAGCATATCAGCCAATAATTCAGGTTCTTCTTTAGGCGATTGAATGGGCGATTGAATGGGCGATCCAGCTATAGATGAGCTAAGGATTATGTTGTCAATATCCATTATGAAAATACTAGAAATCGCGTCCAAAAACACGTAAACAGAGAGTGGTGAAGAGGGTGTTGTAAATAAACCCATGATGCGTGGTCTTTAGTTCAAAAATAGCTCAGTAATAAATGATAGCCAATTATAGTTTCAGGTTTCGCCAAGGCGCTAATTCTGTCCATTTTGCCAGTCAAGAGGATAGCATTTGCAGCGCTAGCATGCTCCATAAATCACGAGGAAGGTGCATCGCCGCCTTGTAAGGTAGACAGCCTACGTAGCCTACCCCGCCTTTCTTTCGTCAGCTCTCTAATAACTCGCTCATGAACCGATCACTAAGGATGTTGAGCCTGATTTCAACCGCTAAGTGATCATGACTACCAATCTGCAGCAAAACATCAAACGCGAAAGTTTCTTAGAGGGAATAAAATCTCTTCGAACCTCGTCACATCCCCTGAATAGTGGTACAGGAACTCAGATAAATAATAACAACAACAGCGACAACGGAAGACAATATATCAACAACAGCAGTGGAAAGCAGTGGAATGCGGAGATCCAGAAATTCGGTAAGCAGTATAGATATAGACTTCCTACGAAGTCGGCAATAAGGTAGAAGGGAGAAATCTTCACTACTTTGATCGTAAAGGGACAGTGCCCTTTTGATTCCTTATATATTTGCACTCTACCTACTTGAATGAATGATTCAAGATATTTCTGCAAAAACTGAATACTCTGGCTAACTTTTATAGTTGATATCAAGCAGAAGGAGGACTTCAGCTTTCGTGGGCCTGTTGGTCTCTGTCTCCGGAAAGCACCAGTTATCGCACGAGAGCTCTTTATTAGCCGTGTCTCTGAGCTTGATCAAATGACAGCGCACTTGCATGGAACTCAACGTCAACCATGCCTAGTTCTCAGTGGGATGGGTGGCATCGGCAAAACTCGACTTGCTCTCACCTACGCCGAGTCGCGATCTGATTTTTATGGCGCAGTCTTCTGGATTAATGCAACAAGCGAAGCTACACTTATAGGTAGCTTCCACTCGATTGCAGGCATCATTTTTGAAATACAAGACTCTAAACTTTTAGAGGGCAAGGAGGTGATCGGGCGTGTGCACCACTGGCTTTCTGATACAAAAAATCCTAGCTGGCTCATAATTTTTGATAACTACGATGATGACTCAAACCAGTTCAATATCAGTGACTACTATCCACCTACCTCTCAAGGCGCTATTATCGTCACTACCCGACGACAACATATTGTTAATGGACGCACCGAAACTCTAAATATCAAAGCTTTTCAAAACATTGAAGATAGCCTTGCGATCCTGGAAACCCGCTCAAAACGACTAGATGTTCAAACTGGTATGTTAATATCAGCCTATTTTATAAAACAAACTGACTATCCTATCAGATCCTTACGCAAAGCTCCTCGCAAAGCGACTTGCTGGCCTTCCTCTTACTTTTGAGCGTTACCTACAAGAATATGAAAACCGCTGGAACATTGATCCCTGTCGCCCTACTCAGCTCCAGGATTATCGTGAACATACACTCTATACGACATGGGATATCTCATACGACTCTCTAAAGAAAGAAGACTTAGATGCGGCAGAGCTACTCAAACTTTTGGCTTACTTTGGTAACCAGGGCCTTTGGTATGAGCTTTTTTCTGAAGGTCTCACAGAACGGTCTCCGGAATGGCTTCACAATGTTCTCACAGACGATTTGTCTTTTCAGGGAGTCATGAGAGTCTTAACTCAATGGTCCTTTCTAGAAGTCGATTCATCATCAGGATCATGGAGTATGCATAACTGCGTTCATGACTGGACGTTAGCCGTACTAAATAAGGATATCAGCACACAGTATTACTGGTTTGCTATAGATTGTGTCAATGCGACTACTAGAGGATATGACACGAATTATTTTGGGAATATAGTTTTTTCCCGCTTAACTAGTCACGCAACACGACTAGCAAATCAACGGTTCCTTGATATGATTTATTATCCTACACCTGATCAGCTTGATCAATTATCATTTACTTCACGATTGCTTCAACATCAAATTCAGCTTACTACTGCCGAGCGGATGTATATATGGGTACTAGCTGGGAGGGAGAAAGCGCTCGGACCAGACCACACATCGACCCTTGACACCGTCAACAATCTCGGCAACCTATATAGTGATCAAGGAAAGCTGGACGAGGCCGAGCAGATGTATATGCGGGCGCTAGCTGGGAGGGAGAAAGCGCTCGGACCAGACCACATATCGACCCTTCGGACCGTCCACAATCTCAGCAACCTGCGGGCGCTAGCTGGGAGGGAGAAAGCGCTCGGACTAGACCACACATCGACCCTTGATGCCGTCAACTCTCTTAGCAGCCTCCAACATCATTATGGCAAGCGTAATAAGGTGAAGCGAATTTACATGCGTGTGAGGGCTAGCATGAGATCATAGTACTCATTCACGAGATGGGAGCGACGAATGATCAATATATATTCCTTGATTCTATTTGTAGCGGGTCGATACCCGATGGAATGCCTAGTCTCTGGAGAGACTAGGCTCCTCCTATATGGAGCACATGTATTTTACCTCCTCAATCTTGTTTACCAATCGGATCTTTACAGCATACAAATTCCTGCATTCATCCCGTAACATTATCCACCTATCATTTGCATCAAACTTAATGGGAGCCTACTCCTTCCATAGCTATATATTGCGGGTATATCCTCTAGTCTCGGCTAGTCTCTTATCTTTATCTCGCATCTTCATTTACGCTCCAAAAACATAACCACTTTCCTGCAATCGTTTGTAGCGTTTCTCTTCTGCGATATAGTCTCGTTGGCCATGATACTATCTCTGACCTATAGGTAACTAGGTGAAGAGGTGCCGATAAGAGAAATCAAGTTCGGTGTATATATAAGAGAATGAAGAGAAGTTATGATGATGTTTTAAAGAGGGGTTTTACTTTAACTCATGTCTGGTTCTGGGTAACTCCGAGTAATTTGAGCAAAGTTTCCCCTGCCCACTTTATGATCAACGATATGAACCCATTCAAATCTTTGCATCATTTTTTGTGTATATAGAGAGAAAGATGTAAACACCTCAACCATCAGAAATAATTCTAAATTCAGTATGCTTGTTTCTACTAGTCCCCTTTTAGTGTAGCGTGAGAAAAGACTAAGTACTCAATAGATGATACTGATTGATCCCTGAGTAAGCAGGAAGCAGCCAATCGCGCTCACTGAGTAGTCGCTGAGTAGTCACTGAGCTTGACGCTGAGCGCCCTCATTAAAGTGGCGGTAACTGTTTTAGGAAAGCCCCATCGGGGGAAGAAAATCTGCTACATACAGCTACCTAGGTAGCTTCCAAGGCTAGTATGTGGTTTGTTGAAGTCGATTGTTGCGCCTAAAACTCGGGCACGGATTCTACCCCACCGCCACCGCACTCCGCAATCCAGATTCCCATCTTAGACCAAGACTCAGAACCGACAAAATGGCCCAATCAACAGAAATATTCGAGCAACTGCGGTCCTACCGTTTCACAGAAGACCCGGAGTTCGCAAACGGCCTTGCCATCATCCTCGGCCACCCGGACAGGAAGGCTACAGCGGAGGAGATAAACCAGGAAGATGATCTCGTGCTCCAGGCCAAATGCTTCTTTTTCTCACGGTATGTGTCAATGGCTCTCTCTGCTACCATGAGGCACTTTGGCGCGGTCTTACATTGATGCTGGTTACAGAAATAAACAGCTCTCGCCAGCGATTGATTATGCAGGTTATAAGACTTGGTTAACGTCAACTGCACCGGATAATCAACCTCGGGAATTGAAGCCCATTAAAATCTCGTCCAGCTCTTCTGTTGATGCCGAAGAATCACCATCACCTGATCCTTCTTACCCGTCTTCTTTTGTGCATATTGCGGAGCTCATTGCTACCGGGCAACCCATTCCTGGGATCCAAGAGATCCCAGATACGGTGTTGGAGGGGCACGACATTACAAGTGAGAAACCTCGAAGACAGAAGCCATGGGAGAGAAATGAGGCATAGCAAGTACATATTGAAGCTACGAGTGACGCTGTTTGAGCCATGTTATTTTCGACGTTGCAAGTTTGAGAGCCACAATAAGGGATTGAAACGTATTATACAACAATAATAAAAATTCATTCAAGACTATGATAGTTAAGTTAACCTCGCAGCAGGAATAACACGTAAGGTTACGGTGAATAGAGAAACGGTAAAGGTTGAGTCACAGTACAAAAACACATTCGAATGGCTGGACATCGAATGGTACATATCAAGGATATCATGAGTGCAGAGCGAACCACACATCAACCCCGAATAGTTGATGAAATTGAGCCATGCTTGGCAGAGATTTCGGCGCAAAAATCGGCAGGACAATCTTGCATCACCTTGCAGCATGAAATCCGAGAATTGTAGAAAGGGTAGTGATATGGAACAGATAACGAATGTTGAATAACGATGTAGATGGTATCAATGTAGGGGCTAACGGTGTAGAGGGTAGCCTGTTTTGCTGACATTGTTGGTTTTCTGGAGTGATTATTTTCGCGAGCTGAGAAGGAGCATAAATATTCAGCTTGAAAGGAATAAAACGATGTTTAACGATAGTTGCCACCCCACTGACGGCCGCCGTAACGCCCTCGAGAAAAGCGGTCCTCATTGTTGAAGTTACCGTTGAATCGGTGTGAGCCAGTTCCAGGTCCTGGCCGCGTAGAGTGGTTAGGGTTAGAACACGCCATTGCGACACGTGATCCGTATTTGGAACCTCGAAGAGATACCATATGCTTCCTGTAAAATTGTTAGAGAAGTCGAAGGAAATGAACGCTCGAGAATACGTACTGAATGTGAACCGAAACGAGATCAACATGGCTCTTTGAGGAATGTTGAAGAATCCACTGGATCAGGTAGTTGCCATACTGGTCGCTAGCGACTGTGGTCAAAAAGTCAGCATAAGAACGTCTGTAAGGGAGTGCGCAAATAAGGTTAACTAACCGTCAATCAACGGAATTCGAGGCCGCCCAGCCTGGCTGATGCAAAGACGCGCAAGGTAGCGGTCCAAAAATTCGAGATTTCCGATCTTCAAGCACTTCTCAACAATCTTTGAAGCGTATTGATCCATACTGTATTCAACGGCGTGGAAAAGGACGTGCTCGACGGCCCGGCTCTTGTCAAGGGGAGCGCCATGCTCACAGATATGCTGGATACACCAGTTTCCGTATTGACCACGGGAGACCGATTTCAAGTTCTTCAAAATTTCTTCGATTGCGAGCCGCTTCAAGATGTTAGCATTTTTTCTAAAGTTAATTAGAATGTTACAGTCATCTTACCTTATCATCATCGACACAGTTCTCAAAGATGTTTTGTACGACAAGACTTCCAGTCTCGCCACACGCAATGTTATGCCAAATGCCACGGAGAGCATCATTCACAGGGCCCATGATACGTGGTGCCTCGGATGTCCATCGAATCTCAAAGAGCTTCTGCCAGACATGGCATGCGTATTTGTGGTTAACTGTTTCCGGAATGCCTTGGAGTAGCTCTTGTACCAGCATCGCTTTCGGCTCCTCCGGCACACAGTCAAGAGCCTTTTGAACAACATGGCAGCCAAATGCATCCATACTCAAAAAGCGAACTTTGCCTCGCATTGAATTAGCAATAGTCAAGACTTGTTCGGGGGTACCGTGTTCGAAACAACGTTGAATCAAGAAATTGCCAAATCGGTTCAGCATCAGACTATATCCCGATTCCGCAATTCTGTCGACAATTGCGTGTTTCTCGTTAGCAGAACAGACCTTCAACTTGTTCTGTAGGAAAATAGACGCTTGTTGGTCATCGCTACACACAATCTTCTCAACCAAGTAGTTCCAGTCGAACATAACATTTTTCTCACCAAGAAGGCGATAATTGAGCGGCTCGGTTGACGCAACATAGTTCTAGACAATGTAAGCAAGATACCAAAAGAGGATGAAATAAATTTGACTCACCGAAGAATTACGACTGACCAACGATTGTCCGTGATGAGGTCCTGTGACTGTGAATTCGTTAGCCGTTGGAGACAGAACCGATGATTCACGCTGGCGTGCGGGAAAGGTCGGATTGGATTGAGATCCAGTGGAGTGGAAGCCGCTGGAGGGCGAGGTGGGGGGAACCGGAGCTGCCTCGCTCATAGATCTAGGAACAAATCCACTCCACTGATTCTGCTGGACAGCAGTCGGGCGACGTTGCTCCACAGGGGGACCATACCGATGTGGGGGCTGATAGCCAAAAGCCCCAGCCGAAGGACCAGAGAAGACCCTGTGAGGGACCGAAGAAGGATGCCCTGTTGAGCCACCCCAAAAACGATCTGAACCCTGACTCATAAAATTCGTAATTTGGTGGTTGGGCACCCCCAATGCTTGCATGGCCTGCGGTTCATGGCCGTTTGGGTCCCAAAGTCCACGAGAACGATCAAATGGACCCTGAATTAGTCCTCCTACAGCAAGTTGCTGTGGTTCTCGTGTGTTCCATGGGGTTGGAAAACGGGAACCGACGACGTTGGAACGTTGAGCTTGATGGTCTGTTTCACGTCCCCCAAATTCCGCCTCCGATGAAGCGTATTCGAGAGTATGGTTGATCACCCGGAACTGTGTCAGCTCTTGCTCTTGCTGAGAAAGTCGGGAGTTAGCCGCAATGAGCTCCTCCTTCAATGTCGCAATTTCCTGCTGCTCGCGCTGGAACTGTGCGCCATAAGTCTCGGTGCTTGGCCCACCGACAGGACCTCTCTGCGGGTAAGAAGGTCGATATGCCAGTTGGTCGGTCCAATTGGAAAATGGAGGAAAACTTTGAGATTGCTCCAACTTCTAAAAAAATTAGAACTTGAACAATGTATATGGATTTGTGAAGTGTACTACCTTGGGGGGAACATCGGCTGTCTTCTCGTGTGGGATCCGTCGAAAAGAATTCGCCGAGTTTGGTGAACTGATATTGCTAGAACTGGTCTGAACCTGAAAAGAAAAGGCAAAGTGAGTATTCAGGAAGGAATGATTAGGATATTTGGTTGGACAACTCACCAGAACATCGCGTGCATAAATGCTGGTTCGGGCATCATTCGAAAATGGGTCAGGTGGTTCCTTGGTCAAGCGAGAACCATCAGCATGGTTAGTAGAGGGTGGTACCATGTTGACAATTCGGGCTTCAAAGAGTCCGGAGAATGAAGATCTGACAAACAGAAATGAAAACGTAGACAAGGTAGGATGTTAACGATCACCAGCGAGATCAATTAAATCGAAGAACTATTTGTCGGGAAGACAGATAGGAGGAAATGAAATGATGAAATTGAAAAAAGAGAGAGGGGTGAAGGTGTATGAAAGAGAAAGGGAGAGGGAGAAAGAAAGGAAGAAGAAGTGATAGAAGAAGGAAGTCGCGCTAGCACTTCGCAACTTTTGGACAAACATCAACAAACTCAGTAGATGTTTACCTAAATTGAGATGATTAGAGCTAGTTAGGGCTAATTAATTTCGACAGTGCAGATACTATCACCAGTCTGATATGAACTAGGTGAAGCATTCCATGATCGATCAAAACTTCCAGCTGAATAGACACCTGTAACACCTTCATAACGACAGGTATTACCCAAGATCACGTACTCTGGTTGTCCCGAACCAGTGATAGTTGGTACAAGGCGTAATGCCTGGTGCAACCCCTCCAAATCCACGCCCCATACCACCAATTCCATTCGCTCGCCTTCCAATGGCCGAAGAAAGATTGCCCCGAGACCTGCTTCATACTTGTATTCATGTCTGAATGCAAGCTGTTGGGATGACATAGGACTATGAAATACGATTAGGCGGTCATCTTGATTCTGTATGGGGTATGAGTCGAGTGCGGATGCTGGCAGATCGTGACCAATTGCAATCGTGATGACATTGCCGGGCCTGTGTCGAGAATCGACGTTTGAACAGTCTTGGATAATCTGTGAATCTGCTGCAAAGTACTGGAACAGATTGCGGCTGATCTGAAGGGCGGCATGGTCGACTCCAGCGGAGCATGTCACAATGGTGAATTTTCCTTGGGTGCGAAGAATGGCATCCAGTGCTCCGAGCTGCTGACCATATCTTTGGTCGACACTCTTCCAACGGTTGTCGTAAGAGACAGACCAGCTACCATCAGCGGCCCTGACGTACCAAGACTCTTTCGATTGGTTGGCCTTGGTCTCAAAGGGCTTCTCGAAGTTATCCAATAGCAAAGTTGCCGGTAAATTCACTCGGTTAGCTCTCCAAGAGAGGTGAAATCTGTGTATATTCTGAGTATTTATATACCAGATATGGGCTTTCATGTCGCGGACAATGAAAAATTTCCCCTCTACGTCAGGGGATTGCAACTGATCTACCTGGATACCAGCCTTGGATCCCATATCACCAGTGGGTGGAACAGTAATAGTAAATGTCTCCAGTACTCCTATTGAGACTTTAGCAGAGCGTTTCACCATGGAACTGTAGAAATCTGTCAAGAAAGACGTTGTCATCACGCCATTGAACCAATGACCCTTTCCTGGTAGTTCTTTGTACTCAGATGGCCAGCCAACCTGGCCAAGAAGCTCGTGCATTAATCGAGAGTGGTATGCTGGTACATTGTCATCGACAGACCCATGTTGCTGCGCCACTGGGATTCCAGCCAGGTTGCTGAGGAGTAACTCATTCTTATACGTCGACCTTGATCTTGAGAGCACAGACGAGAGCAATGGCTCATAGGATTGCCACATGGTGTAAGGTACATAATCTGCGCATGTCAATCTCCGTTAAAAGAGGTGAGTATGTGAGAGTACTTACTCTCGATAGATGTATAGCCTGACACAGGAGCCACAGCAAAGACGTTGTCAGGGAAATGCGTGGCATAATACCATGCAGCCTGGCCTGAATCAATTAGTAATAGAATTTAGTGTATCAAATGTACCCATACCTCCGTTCGAGTGTCCGGCAACAATTATATCTTTAGAAACACTTGGACCTTTCCATTCGACGGCGGTAATCCAATCAGGAATTGAAGACAGTGCAGCCTCAAAATCAGCAGCTCCCCAACGATCTATAAGGAGTTTATGTCAGTATTGTCCCATTAAGCCATAATGGAATCCCCTGATCAAGACTCACGCCAATCATCACCACTCCACGTGGTGACACCGCTAGGAAACAACATCCAGGCACAAATACCATACGCTGCATCCAGCATTTCACGCGCCTCTGAGCCATCTACCTCGACTCCTGCCCCGTGTAGAATAGCAATAATAGGAAGTGCCTCTTTTGAAACACAAGAATTGGTGGGTGGAGGTCGCAAGATTGAATAAGAGACGATGTTTGATGGATGGAGATAGGTGAAACGTAGCGGCTCTGCGAAAGACCTTTCTTGAAAATTGATATGAAACATCTGGGTCCTCGAATGCCCTTGGTTCACCCTGTAAGCTACTTCAACCAGTAGCTGAGACTCTTCAAACTTCCCCATAGAAATTGAAAAAATAAGGGGTCGTATCTGATAGCCAAACAGCGGTACTGTCGAATTGTCCTTCATTTCCACTCTGTAGGAGGTCTGGAACATAAAAATGATCAGTATATTGAGTGAAAATTAGTTCAAATTGAAATGATCTCACCTGCAATGCTTGAACTGACAATATTTCAATCAATTCAGCTCTATTGTTCTGTACATTAATCGAAGCCCATTTACCACCTAGTCTCCCTTCTGTCAACTCTGACACCATTAGGCTTTCAGCGTTGAGAGTTATGGGATCTTCTGTCAGCTGAACATCAATCGTGACTTCGACTTCATCAGCCTGACCACCGAGGGCGCGAACATCTCGAGTTAGTCGAAGATCGATGACATGGCGACCTGGAGATAACTCGATTATGCTGGGAGCACGATGGTAGTGATACACGTCGCCACCGAAATATTGTTTGTCGTCGATCCAGAACTCGAGAAGACCACCAGCATGAATGGCAATTGTTTGTGAGTATGTTCCCTTTAATTCTAGGAATCCGCGAGCCCAACACTGATACTGCAAGGCTGGCCAACCATATACCGACTGCAGGAATCCCCAATCGATGGGGAAAGATACACTTAGATGCGCCTGAGCTTTGCCGCGATAATCATTGGAGATTTTTGCAGAGGTGATTCCCCAGTGAGCTGCTCCGCTCGTAGCAAGTGCACTGGGGAAGGACGTTGTGTTATCATATTTGAGGTTGCGAAAGCCACCATGACGTTCCAATGGGTCTGCTCCCCAAACCGCTTCTGTTTTATATGGATCAAATCAATTTTTTCAATCTTTACATCCATGGATTATTTGACCCGCAGCTTGTCTCCAACTAACCTCTTGTCCCAAGCCGGAATGGACCTAGAACCTCCCATTCTTTTGACAGAGAGATCTTAGACTCCAGACTCAGCGAATTTTGATCGAAGTTATCCAGGAATTGAGTCGATAGAAGTGCGCAATGATTTGAACAGACCCATGATAACCATGTGAATATCAACCACAAATACATGGTTTCTACTCCATATGCATTGGGGTATGTATTATGGTTGAATGCAGCAGGACAAGTGGAGCCGGATGGGGCAGTCTTGTACAGTAATGGTATGGTAATCTTGATCACGTGATCAATAAGCTTCTATACATGGTACTAAAAAAACAAGACCGAAGTCAAGGTAAAGTTAGCTTTTAATCAGAGATGTCCCATGTAAGTATAAGATTGGACTGATCTAATACTGCAATTTGGTGATCACAATGCAATTGTCTATACTCAGTCAAAGTCAAGCTGGGGCTCTTCGATAGTATTGTTCTCCGTATTGTGGTAATCATGATCATGTAACATGACGACTGAATAATATCGGACATCAAGAGGCCAGTAATCTTCAATTTCCCCAAGCACTTACGGGTGGCTTCATCTCATCCTTCCCCCTTTTCTTACCATTTAATTTTTTTTCCCTTTACTGTTTCCCGGTTTAATTTGCCGGCTTGGCTTCCTGAATTAGCTGCACCTTGTGTCCACAACACTCGAACCTCATTCGCTCGGAGGGATTCGTCATCGGCGAAGTACTTTCAGGTCGCAGTCGCGCAAATCGACACCAGGAAGTGCTTCGGGCAGGGCCTGTCCACTAATTCAGAATCAATCTAGCAGATTTGTGCGTTTTTGGTTACGTGAATCAGTTCAACTCAATTGGAAGAATCGGAACGTTGATATTTGTGAGAGAAGTTTGGACTGGAGGTGTGGACGATGGCTACAACCACGGTGACCGGCCATGGACGCCGGTCGACATCCGTTCGACAACCCGAATTGCAGATCCCAACAAAGTCCTCTTCCTCACAGCCGGTCAGCAGCCCGATGGACCAATTTCCTCCCTACGAAGAAACTCTCGATGCGGCCGCGAGCCTAGGCTCAGGCTCCCTAAGCCGAACCCCCTCCGTGAAATACAATGAGACTTGGGAACCACGCAAAACAGCGTTGTACTCGCGAGATCTCGTGAATGGATCTTTTAGGAACCCCAAACAACGGCCAAGAAAGAGTATCAGCGAGACCATCACAACTATCCGTGCACGAAACGGCAGCATGAGTGCTAATGCACAAGAGCTGGCAGAAGCACTTCGAGCACCGGTCTCATATCGCTTGATTGTAGGCCCCCAGGATGGCTAGGCAATTTCCCCCAGAACCTGGGCTAACGTTAGGACTGTTATAGGGCCTGTGCGTTGTGTGGTACTTGACCTCCGCGCTCACGAACACATCTTCAAAATCTATCTTGACGGCTCTCCCCATGCCTATAACTTTAACGATTGTTCAATTCGCATTTGTGTCATTCTGGTGTTTGCTGCTAGTTTGGCTGTCCACGATATTTCCGTGGTTGCGAGAAAATGTGCCAGTTTTGAAACATGGAATTCGTTACCCGTCTCGCGAGGTTATATCGACTGCTTTACCTCTGGCTGTGTTCCAGTTGGCCGGACACATTTTGAGTTCTATGGCCACCTCGAAAATCCCCGTCTCGTTGGTTCATACTATCAAAGGACTTTCGCCTCTATTCACCGTTCTTGCCTACCGGTTTCTTTTCCGCATCCAATACGCGAGAGCAACTTATTTGTCCCTCGTTCCTCTGACCCTTGGTGTGATGCTTGCGTGTTCAACAGGACTGTCGTCTAACTTCTTTGGTATCGCCTGCGCGTTTCTTGCTGCAATAGTCTTTGTCTCTCAAAACATCTTCTCCAAAAGGCTGTTTAACGAGGCTGAGCGGGCTGAAGCCGACATGCAGCATCCAGCACGTCGCAAGTTGGATAAGCTCAATTTGCTTTGCTATTGCTCCGCATTGGCCTTCATTCTCAATTTGCCAATCTGGTTCGTCAGCGAAGGATATCCTTTGCTCGCCGACTTTATCAAGGACGGTGCGATTGACCTGTCAGAGAAGAAGGGGTCTTTAGACCATGGTGCACTGGCGGTGGAATTTATCTTCAACGGAGTTTCACACTTTGCGCAAAACATATTGGCATTTGTCCTTCTATCTATGGTATCCCCCGTGTCCTACTCCGTTGCCTCCCTGATCAAGCGGGTGTTTGTCATTGTCGCGGCGATTCTATGGTTCGGTAGCTCAACCACTAAGGTCCAGGGTTTTGGTATTGCCCTGACATTTTTGGGCCTCTACCTCTATGATCGCAATAGCCATGATGATGTGGCTAATCGACGAGCCAATGCAGACCACTTCCGCGCACAGAAATCTATCTTGCCCACAAACGTCCGACATGCGAACAAGCCGTGGGATTCGAATGGCTATTCTTTCCCTGGGCCCCGGTCATATGAGACCCCGGCGCCTAACAATCTCCATGCTTCTAATAGTTCCAGGAAGGAAGACGATGGTCCTGGGGTACGAGCTAGAGGGGCCAGTGTTTCTCGAAACTGGCTACCCGGAACCAAACAGGAATCTACTTGGCAATCCAGTGATTCTGCTGAGGCTACATAGCCTCATTGATGTTATTATGTATTTTGAAATGAAAATGTCGGTGCCCAGGTGTACAAGTATATATTATGATGTTTGGGTGTTGAGAATTATTTCCTACTCACTCGATAAAGTAAAACTTGCTGGCAGCGTAGATAATAAAGTGATTGAAGTACCTAACTACATTCAAAGCAATCTTGGAGCGTTGGAAATTTGAACCTTGGAAGTAAATCGGAATGCCCAGCCCTGGAGCTCCAGATGGCCCGCACTGAAGAAAGATATTGTCTAGGCCCTACCAGATTCCTATGAGCCTGACTCTGAGCGCCTTCATAAAGCGGCATATATAAACAATACGTAGCTACGTAGGTAGGTACTTAGGCACCCAGTTTCCAGCTTCATTAATTAATTCATGAGATTTTTGATAGGGTAGTGGGCATCAGCAAGTCCGAGAGACAAACATTGAGACAATACCGCAACAACACCTCAGGGTTGGCCAATAATAGGTTAAGTGACGGATTACCCAAGATATTTTCAAAAAAGATTCCTTGTAAAGATTGTATTTCCCTTTCAGTAGATAGTTGTTCTATATTGTAGAGATACGAAGGTAGTAAGCGATGAAGTTGTCCAGGCAATTTGAGACTACGCTGCAGTAATTTTGTGGAAAACCCGTCGAAGTTCAAGTTCGTGGGATGTAGCCGCCGTCGGTAAGGAACAAAGTCATCATTGGACAAAAGCCCTTGACTGCTCCAGCTACGGTGCATTATGCATTTGTCTGGGACAATGCTGTAGAGGAAACAGGGAATGAAGGCCCTGTATCCTACAATAAATTATGCCCGTGAATGAGATATTTGCAGAAAAGGGTGCAAGGGTAGTCAGTAATTTTATAAGAATTAATATCGGAATAGTAGTTTCTCCGTATAACCGGGGCTAAACCTAAAAAGGAGTCTAACCGAGCGAAGAGCCAATCCGCGTAAAGGCATTAAGTCAGGCCAGAGGCAGATGGTCAGCAATCCTATTATGTAACCCAGCAAATCCGATTCTGAACAACAGCTCCCTTCATCGACCGTTCCGCTTCCAACCCCTCGTCTGCCCCATCCTCACTACCCCCTCTCCTCTCATATTCACTCCTCAATTATGCGGCCGCAGCTCTTTCGTGCGGCCGCCCGGTCGCTCCGGGTGCCCAGGACCCGTGCCTTTGCGACAACAGCCCCTCGGGCAGCCGAGGTGGAACTGACTGTTGGTATGTCTACAATTCTAGATACGCGATTAATTCACACTGACAATGGGCTCTAGATGGCAAGAAGGTATCCGTGGAAGGTAACATACCTATATATGCCAGCAATTGATCGACTACTCACATCCTTTGACAGCCGGCTCTGCTCTCATCCAAGCTTGCGAGAAGGCAGGCTCTACAGTCCCCAGGTATCTAACTTTTTTTTGAAACACCATACACAAGTTTAATTAGTACTGACTCTGCGACAGATACTGCTATCACGAGTACGTACCCCGCGAACCGATGGATTCGATAATTGCGATATACTAACGATAGATTTGAAGAAAATTGGCGGTTGCAGGAAACTGTGAGTTGTGATCCTCATTTGATCTTCACTGTACCATTGTACTGATGTGAATATGTTGAACAGGTCGTATGTGTCTCGTCGAAGTTGAGCGAGCCCCCAAGCCGGTGGCATCGTGTGCATGGCCCGTCCAGCCTGGTATGGTCGTCAAGACTAACTCACCCCTGGTCCACAAGGCCCGTGAGGGTGTGATGGAGTTCCTCCTCGCCAACCACCCTCTTGATTGCCCTATCTGTGACCAGGGTGGTGAATGTGATCTTCAGGACCAGTCCATGCGTTATGGTTCCGATAAAGGCCGTTTCCACGAAGTCGGCGGCAAGCGTGCAGTGGAGGACAAGAATATCGGCCCTCTCGTGAAGACCTCCATGAACCGCTGCATTCAGTGCACTCGCTGTGTTCGATTCATGAACGACGTGGCAGGTGCACCCGAGCTGGGATCCTCCGGCCGTGGTAATGACATGCAGATCGGAACATACCTAGAGCAGAATCTCAGCTCTGAGTTGTCCGGTAACATCATTGATCTCTGCCCTGTCGGTGCCTTGACATCTAAGCCCTATGCTTTCCGTGCCCGACCATGGGAGCTGAAGCACACCGAGTCTATCGACGTTCTTGATGCCCTCGGCTCTAACATCCGGATCGACAGCCGTGGCCTGGAAGTGATGCGTATTAACCCACGCCTGAACGATGACGTTAACGAGGAGTGGATTAATGACAAGGCGCGTTTCGCTTGTGATGGATTGAAGACCCAGCGACTTACTACTCCTCTTATTCGGCGGGAGGGTAAGTTTGCTCCCGCCACTTGGGAGCAGGCCCTGGCTGAGGTATCCTCGGCCGCCGAGAAACTCCAGCTGAAGTCGAATGAATTCAAGGCTGTTGCTGGACATTTGGTGGACACCGAGTCGCTCGTTGCCATGAAGGATTTGGCTAACAAGCTGGGTTCTGACAACCTCGCCCTGGACCAGCCTGGTGGCAGTGCGCCTATTGCCCACGGCATAGATGTTCGTTCCAGCTATCTGTTCAACTCTACAATCTACGGTGTTGAACAGGCCGATGCTATTCTGCTGGTTGCTACTAACCCTCGTAACGAGGCCTCCGTCCTGAACGCCCGTATTCGTAAGCAGTACCTTCGCTCGGATTTGGAGATCGGCCTTGTTGGCGAAGAGTTCGAGAGCACTTTCGAATATGAGCATCTGGGTGCTGATGCCTCTTCCTTGAAGGCTGTTTTGGCCGGTGAATTCGGGAAGAAACTGGCTGCTGCTAAGCGTCCTATGATTGTCGTCGGTAGCGCAGCTGCTGAGCACGCCGATTCCAAGGCCATCTTCGAGATTGTTGGTTCCTTCGTTGAGAAGCACACTGGCAACTTCAACACTCCCGAATGGCAAGGCTACAACGTCCTGCAACGTGCCGCATCTCGGGCTGGTGCCTATGAAGTGGGCTTCACTGCCCCGTCCGCCGAGGTTGCTCAGACTGCCCCTAAGATGGTCTGGCTCATCGGTGCCGATGAGATCGCCGAGAGCGAGATCCCCAAGGATGCCTTTGTTGTCTACCAGGGCCACCACGGTGACCGTGCTGCCCAGTTCGCAGATGTTGTTCTTCCCGGTGCTGCATACACCGAGAAGGCCGGTACTTATATCAACACTGAGGGTCGTGTACAGGTTACCCGTGCGGCAACATCGTTGCCTGGTGCCGCTCGTGATGACTGGAAGATCATCCGTGCCGCTAGCGAGTTCTTTGGCGTCCCCCTCCCATACGATGACATTGAGGCCCTGCGCGACCGAATGGAAGAGATCAGCCCTGTACTGCGCCGTTACGACGCCGTTGAGCCCACATCCGTTGGCGCTCTGAGCAAAGTGCAGCTAGTCGACCAGAACAAGGGTGCTATCACCACTGGTGCTCCCTTCAAGCAACCTATCGAAGACTTCTACTTCACTGACTCTATCTCCCGAAGGTATTTACAATCTGCTTCTTTATTTAGCATTGATGCTAACTCCTCTTCTCACAGCTCACCCACCATGGCCCGCTGCTCCATTGCCAAGAAGACTGGAAACCCAGAAACTAACTTTATGGCCGCTGGCGAGATGTCCCCTCAGGCTCTGCACGGTTAAATGGTGAATTTCATTCCCATATAAGCCGGTCATTGATTCTGTGTTTTCTCTAATGGTTGCTGGCGTTGTCATTTGTATCACCCTAAACATCCCTTTGATCGTTTTCTTTCCATCTTCTGTTTTTCTCCATCATCTTGAACGCCGTCCGGTTTCCTTGGTTGACCTCTTTCGGTGGACCCGGGACCAATCGTTTGGGGTTGACTTGTATATAAAATGATTGAGACAAAATTCCAATCCTTGTCGGAGATATCATTCCAGTATTCCAGTGTCTAAAATTATTATCATGGATTAGATATACATCGATCAAGTATATGTATGTATATATATGAGATGGAAAGGACTCACCAATGAGAAGCAGCTCACGTGTGAACTAGATGCCCAACTCGACAGGCATCATGGATGGCTCTAAAGTTATTTTTGGATTTCCCCACAATAATAAACTTCAAACACATGGTTTCATAAGTAAGCTTATGCGTTGTGCGCTGTAGAATTTTATAGTGGATCGTTCTGGGGTTGAATTAACGTAGTTGCTAACAGTTGAGGTGCATATGTATGTACTTATGTCTGGACCTCGGTACCTACATATGTAGGGCAGATTCAGGGCTTATCTTACATTCAATTTTAATATCTAATAAAACCTCCAGATCACAACTCATCATCATCGCTTTCTCCGTCAGTTTCATCCATTACTTTCGCCACTGGAGACTTGACCTTTCCAAGCTGGCCACGTCTGGTGAAAGGAAGTTCTCGTCGTGGCGGCGGTGGGGAATGATCCTTCGGGGACGGGCGTTGTCCCACCTCGGTGGATTTCCCATCATTGTTATTGTTGATTTCATTGTCTTCTTTCTTATCTTCTTCCTCTTCCTCTTCCTCTTCATCTTCATCTTCATCTTCTTCATTTTCCGAATGCTCAGGCGTAAACTGACCACCGTCATCGGTTTCTTCGTCATTTGTAGCAATGTCAGGTTTCTTTTTGTCGACATCCATTTGCTCGAAGCCGTCATCGGTGTCGCCATCTGTATCGGCAATGTCCTGTGCGCGCCGTTTCAAAGCATGGATCTCATGACTAGTTTCATGTACTGAGCCCGTTGCAGCCTGTATCTCCGCAACTGTATCCATGGTGATAAGTTAGTATACTCCATATAGTAGTGGGACTTTAGGTGGATAAAGCCCTTTGTACACCGCTTGATCTGCGAAGGAATCCATCTTTATGGAGCCACCACGGCGCCGTTGAAAAAAAATTCTGGAAGGTGGAGCGTGCGTACCTCTGGCAGAATCTGCCGTTGCCGTCGCTAGGAGACGCTGTTGGTTCCGGATCTTGAGCTTTTTCTCATTGAGAATCTGAACAAAATTAGCCAACAGCTGGTTTTCATGCTCGGTCTTGACCCGTATGAGCTCTTCTAATTGCTCAGTCAGCTGCTTGATCTTCTCCTCAAAGCCGTTATGGCGGTCTGCTAGTTCAGTGACTTGGTTTTGTAATTCATTTGCTTTAGCTGCCGCGATTCCGGTCCACTCAAAAAGCTCAATTGCCTGTTCATCGTCCTGCTTAAGGACAAGTGTGCCAAGTCGTTGCTGGGACAGCATTAGTGCTAGACCCACTTACTCTTTTAGGCTGATTAGAGTGACTTACTGTTATTGATTGGACCCTCTTGCGGATTGCCAGCACGATTTCTCTGTCTTCGTCGCCAGAGCCGGTGATGCTGGCCGTTGCTTCAATTCCAGAGATAGATGCCAGTTGATCTGCTGGGATGGGTTCGCCGAGGATGTAAGAGACAATTTGAGCCCATTCATCTTCGGAACCTTGGTAGTTTTTGGCTCTAAAATCTTTCAAGCGAGATTTTTTAACTGTAGTCTGAATGTTATTCCAAAGTATTCCTAGTGGGTGGTAATCTTCATCCAGAGCGGAGCACTTACCCACAGCGGTATACGGACTTTCTCCTTCAGTAGCTGATAGCGATAAGTCTAACGATTTTGGTCCGGCAGCGGTGACATGAACCAGTACGAAGGTATCTGGATTATCAGTTCGCAAAAAGCGAACAACTCTGGAGGTAGACATTGTCTGTTGTGTGGTTGTTGATAGAAGAAGAAGTTGCTTGAGGAAGTAAAAGTAGTAAGGCAGCAAGGCAGTCATACTGCTGTAGGCAACCTTTGATTGTCCACCAGAGTTAGGGATCCACCATATAGACGCTAATTTTGTAGAACTAACTAGCTAAATTAGCTTCCCTTAATTTTTTCCTATAAACCCCTTAAAATCGATATTTTTTTTTAATTTCGCAGTAGTTTAGTAGTAGTGGAGGATCGCGGTGGGGGAACCGAGGTTCCCACGGTCCAGCTGGCATAACACACTAAAGGATTCCTTGAACGTGCCAGCCACATGCATACTTGACACAAACCCCTCCCCAAACACCCTAAAGTCCCAACTGCATTACTTCAACTTTTATCAGTTCTTAAAAATTCCCATCAGTCCGTGCGAACAAGCCCGCCTGAACCCTAATTTATATCCGAGCCCCTTTCAGCCGCCCTATCCGTCTTGCCTACTTTGTGTAAAACGACGATGAAACAAACAACGTCCATGAGAGACCTTTGACTGAACTGTCCTCTTGCATCTTCATAGAACATGGAATGATGCTCTCACTTTTCGACTCTCTTTAACGTCACCTAATATACAGTGGAGTTCGAACGCCATCGTCTGACAGAGCCGTTCTCCTGAGTTTCTTCACAATGGAGTCGGCTGTGATCCAAAAGCGACCGAGTGAGGATGAGATTATTGAGTGCTGGGATGACGATGACGACCTGCAGTTCAACGATGGACACCAGTTTCGGACTGCATCGAGCTCTGGCTCTATCACAAATTTCTCACTTCGACCTTCTGGACACCGTGATTCAATCTCTTCGCGTCGTTCTGCGCGCTCCGATATCGACTCGAATGCTGGAGACGAGGACTGGCAGGTCCTCTTACATTACAACGATGAGTTGGCTAAAGAAGAGGCTCTTGCCTCTGCCAAACATGCTGGGATTCCTATACCTGCCAACATCCCCAGTTCCGCCCTCATTGGCGGTGCCATCAAACGCTTATCGACCCGGAAGACGAAGCGGTCATTCGTGGATGACTGGTCCGACGACGTAGAGATCCCAGACCCTGAGATGGTACTACAGCTACGAACACCGCAATATTCGATCTTTCCTGAGTCTATACGTTCTGTGGCTACCAGCCCCGTTAAATCCACAGCCTCACCGCCTTGGAACGACGTTCTGTCAACACGCATCCAGTCGGCATTGGTTTCCTTGGATCGATTCCAGGATGAAAACACCACTCCCATAGAACAGATCGTCCCTATTATTAAGGCTCCACCTTCCCGATCCCCACGTAAGACCTCTCTCAACCTGCCTAGAAAAACCCTTGCACTGAGACGGGACGTGGAAGATTTTGACCAAGACCTTGAGTTCCCCCCGGACCATCAACCTCTTCAACTGACCCATCGGAAAGATTACCTTGGCATCTCAAGCCCGACGCCTCTAGATGATTTTGATCTCGAGTGGGCGGAAGGGAGCATTGGCATTCGACTTGCTGGCACAGCTAGAGATGGTCGCTCTGTTCCTAGCTCCACTATCTCCCTTGCGAGCCCCAGTGTTTCAAGCTGTCTCACTGTGGAAAGCGAAGAGGATGGTCTCGATGGCCTCGTGTTTCCCGAAGGACCATTGGATTTTGGTGCCTCTCTGAAAAAGCGCCAGGAGAGCTCCCCTGGAGAAGCACCTACCAAGAGAGATTTAGGTTCAAGCCCACCAAACTTCTCAGATGTCGACGACTTCTTCGCTGGCATTGAAGTTGATAATGGGAGAGCATTTTCACCGGGCAAAATGAGTTTGAACCCAAACGTTAAGTGCAAGACAGAGCGGCCATCAAGCCCATCACGTCGATCTGCCACCACCCTAACTTTCACCAGCTCATTAGACTCTACGAGCCAGAATACTCGTATTCCTCGTTTGTCTAGCAGCCATGAGCGGACCCAATCTACCCATTCTAATTTGGAAACCGTCTCTGAAAGCGGTGCACCTTTATCGAAATTCCAAAGTTCTCAATGTCGACTTGGACATACAGCCCAAACATCAGTTTCCAGCCTGCCACCAACTGTCCCTGTCCCGACCTCCAATTCTCCCGTTACAACCCGAAGGATTCTCAGTTCACGTACATTGAGAACCCCTCCATTATCTGCCGATTCTAGTAGCCGGCTTCAGACTAAACGGTCCCTGCCTTCTATTCGTGGGGTACAGAACTCACAACGAACTACATCTCATTCGAAGGATTCCATCCGCCGACCAAAGACACCTGTTGAGCGCCTCGTCGCAGACGGCAGAGCACTTCGCAGGCCACAGGGTGCACTGTCTTCGGCTGGCCCACTCGAAAGGCAATCTTACCCTTCAGCTTCGTCGAACACCTATCGCCCTTCCCGTCGTGCTGGTTCGGACAGCTCTGGTGATCTTTATATGCCCCAGAACACATTTTCTCGACTATCTCGACCGTCTCCCCCAGAATCCCTACATCTTACCAAACCCGAGACATCCGGCTCTGCGCGTACGCTCAATCGACCAACAAAGCGACGAAACTTTGGTGATGGAACCGAATTGGAGTCCTTTGATGATCTGCCAACCTCTGTCAACTCTGAAAGCAAGTTCGTCAAGAACCCCGCCGGTCGAGGTGCTCCCCGATCTGTACGCAGCAGGCTTAGTGTCAGCCGAATCACTCCACCTACCTCGTCTCCTACTACTACACCCCCTTCAGCCCCAAAGCCAAGCCACTCCACACCCCGATTTGCCCGCGACACTAACTCCTCCCGCATTGCGAGAGAATCACGCATTTCCTCTTTAAGCTCGAAGCCTCGTGACGTGACCGGTCCCCTCCTGCCTTTCAACCCCAATTGGAAGGGTCCTATCTCACGTATATCCTCCAATGGGGCCTCGGTTCGAAGCCGAAAGAGCAAATCTACCTCTAAACTTCCCTCAAAACCTCAATTGATCAAGCCGTTGGGATCCAGTTTGCAAGAATCTAAGTGTAGGCTACCCCATCCCTCAACTATATCTCGCGATAGGTCTGACTGTTTTGACTTTTAGCTGTACGAGGCATGCGGTACAACCCGAGCGCATTCCGCTGGGAAGGAAACGAGAATCTCGTACAAGATTTTGATATTGCCACTGCACCGAAGTCACCAAAACCAGCCCCTGCACTGATCACTAATGTGGGTACTACGCAAAATGTCCAGACCGTCGGCGGTATGGTTTTTGACCCACACCGCATGTGTTGGCTTCGGGCGAGGTCTATCGAGTCTGGAAAACAAGGTGGAATCCCACCGGAAGACGAGATTGATGTCTTTGCAGGTCTAGATGATTTGGAAGACAATACTACCGGACGGGGCTGTTCGGGAATGATGGACGAGTGTGTACCTGATGCTGAGGACCCGAGTGCTGGTGATTCATCAGACGAAGGACCCATCACCGAAGAATTTGATGTCGGCCCGGAGTTCATTCGACGCCAACGGGCCGAGGAAGAGAAATGGAGACGGAAGGTAGACAAATGGGTTGGCTTTGACCGTGGAGATCGTGAAACCCACTGGCGATGGGCCATCCGTGATCTTGGGGCCGATGGTGGCATGGACACCATGGTATGAATGTCTTTTTTCTTCTTCCTTTCTTGGGGATTTCTAGAAAAGAAAGCCTCGACCTTTTTTTTTTTTCCCTTTCGACATCCACCGTGCGCCCCTGACATTTGTGGGGGATTTGAGCATGGATACACGAACTAATGATGTGAAGACCCTTGTCCTATTTTGGTCTTGATGAACCTGACCGAACATGATTTATGGTTTTCTTTTTAGGTCTTTTTTTGTAACTATATTGTTATTTTGTTTTTTAGTACATACTGCCTTAATTTGTGTATGTAAAAAAAAAAGAGAAGGAGAAAAAGGGAATTGGGGGGAATAAAGTCCCTGTCAAATATAGTCAATTCAATCACATTCAAGTTATACTGATGGTTCTTCCAATCTTCTTCTCTTTACCCGTGTACTTCTATTACTATTCCATGTACCGGGATACTATTCTTCTCTCCTCCTGCTCTATTCGCATCTGTTCAACAAGGAACATCCATGCTACAATGATCAACTCTCTGCTGCCTCACCCTAGGCAAATCCGAAACCTCTCGGACTCGGGGCTTTCAGGAGTTCCAGGAGGGTGAGTGCAGTGCGTCTGGAGCGCCAGTCTCGCATTCTCCATATGGATGGCTCGCAATTATCTCCCTCTCTTATCCTCTCAAGGAGGATCGGGAAACAGCAGCGTAACACCGGGTGATAGATTGTATAACGCACCTTCTGGCTTCGAGCCCCTTTTTCGGTTTCGCGACTGGCCTAGACGCTTGAAGCTGTGAGGTTCCGGCTTGCCAAGTCCATTGAACACGGTGTCTCACCTATTGCGTACGGGCCAAACGCATGCAATCCTGCCATCCCGCATGCTGCATTTGATTGCCTGTCAAAAATATCCAATCCGCTGTGCCCTGACATCAACGCCACGTCAAGGTCTAGTGGTCACGCTTCATAGTTACAGGGAAAAAAAATAAAGGGAAAAAAGGAAACCCGAACGTTAGGCCTTGGGGGAAACCAAAAAAAGAACACAACTCTTCATTCGATAAGCCCACGATCTGGCCGATTCTAGCGGGAAAAAGAGCAAAAGAGATTATAGAGAAGACAAGGCAGTGGGACAGCAGGGGATTGTTCCCTCTTGGCTTACCCAATTCAGGCCATTTCATACCTGTACAGGCTGTACTTCATGCCCATTTGCATTTAACCCCCAGTGCGATGGAAGCTATTTTCCCAACCCATGTTCCTTACGGACGACGGTTACGTGCATGTTTGGACCTTTGCTGGAGCAATCTCCAGCCCGACTTTTGTTTGACGGAGGCAAACCTGCAGAAACAAAGCCCTACCGCTCGTCAGTCTCGTCTCTTGTTCTTTTCCCGGGGAGTTTGTTCCGCCGCTCCAAAAATTCGGGGAGGTTCTAATCGTCCCCCCGGCCTTGCTTGTCATGCTTGTTTCTTGTGTCGGCGTCATTCTGGGAAGAGTCGCCCCATCTTACCTCCCCCCCCCCCTCTCTCTCCCCCCTCTCCCCGCGCGTCTCCCCCAATCTCATCTCTGCTTCATAATAGGTGGCCTCGAATGGGCCCAACGTGGCTCGTCCATGAGGCGAATAGTGGCGCCGGGCTTCGAGGCAGGAATCCGTATCACCTATTGCTTGTATGTGCTGTCGTATCAGCCTGCTTTCACCCTTCAATTGCTTCGGCGGGTCGGAAAGAATGTCGACCACGAACCCCAGTCCTTCTCCGTTGCTGCGTTTTTCGTTTCTTTTTTTTGATCCCCCAAACCCATGCCACTTCTCTTCCCTGCAGGCTTGGAGTTATACTCTTTCTGGCTGTACCTTACAGAGCTCTTGCTCGACTCGCCTGGTTCTGTTGTTTCTTTTTTCTGTGGAATATTTGCTGTTCCTCTTTCAGGGATGTCCTCACTTGCCTCTACCCACTCTGTCTTGACATGGTCTCGTGCACGTCCTTGGGCATCTGTCATGTCCTGCAAGATTTATCTAGGGAGGTTGCGGGTCCTTTTTAATGCAATTGATACCCCACGAATAACTGTTCATGTCATTGTGTTCTCTTTCATGGTTTACTTTCTTTCATTTTCTATATACAACGTCTGATAATTTGCCAAACCAGTGCATTTTCAATTACTCGTAGCTTCATTGCCGCTTTTTTTCTTTCTTCTAAACTTTTATCTCTATTTCCATTTCTTCCATCTTCATTTATCTGTTTCGGGACATCGGGACCAGACAGTGCAAGCGACAGAAACAATTTCAATATTCCAATTGAACAACCATCAGACATAATGGGCAGCTTTGCAAGACGCAACGAAGGAAACGACAGCTACCTTATGAACCAGCAGCTAGCAGTCCCGGGAACTTATAGCCACTCTCATGGATTGCCAACGGCGAACCATGAGTTCAATGCAACGGGATCCGGCTCGTACCACTTCCCTCAGCACTCTTTCAATCCATATGGATCTCAATTTGGCCCGTCCTATGGCCATCACTCAAGTTTGACCCCGATGCAACATATGCAGTATCCATCGGACCATACCATTCCCTCAATGTCCACCTCGGATGACATGAGACTACAGCACCCTCCTTCGCAGTATATGCCACCATCCCGGTATCTACAAGCACCTAGATATCTCCCATTGCGCGATGCCCTTGGTGAAACAGAGATTGAAGACCAGGAGTCTCACAATGAGAACGCTATGCTGTCGGAACCCGTTTTGCCCCCACTGGATGGCTTTCCTGATGTGAAGGATTTCGATCAATTGATGCAGAGGTTTGTGACTCACTCATTTACAACCAGCTAGCTAGTTTCATGGGCAGAACTAATTTTATATTGATCAGCTATGTCGATGATCTATCGGTAAAGAAGCAGGATAAGGCATTGATCCATGCTAAAAGAGCACGAAACATCAAGAATGTGCTGAATGACCCCAAGGACACGGCAATTGAGTCTGCACAGTTCCGGTAAGATCTTAGAACATAAGCTTTTTGTTTGCAACTTTCTGACAGCATCTAGATTCTGGGTCAAGAAGATGTTCAAGCTCCAGACTGTCGGTATGGGAACAGACGATGTGAGTATTTGATTTTTGATGGTATGACCATTCGGTCCTAACAAATGTAACTTGTTAGTGCCGCAAAATGATCTGCCATGAAGGAAAGCCTGTCGCCATTCGAGAGAAACTATTCAAAATCCTCACCAAAGCCCATCAGCAATGCCAGCACGGCGGTCGAGACAAGACCTCGGCACAAGTCCGACGCATCTATTCATGGTACGCATCTAACATTCCATACAGTCTGGACTCTTCAGGCTGCAGATTTCTGAAATGTCACTTCCATCTCAGGCGCTAAGAAGTATGTCATAGGGTGCCTAAGGAGCTTATCTCCCGCTTTGTGAAGATCTGCCCGACGTGCCAAGTTCGCCGCGGGGGCTCGCGCCTGACGCCGCCCAATTCCCGGAGAGGCTCGCCTCGTCTGGAGATGGTATCCCGATCTCCAAAGCTGCCATCGCCGCCAAGATCTAGACGGGAGTCTACATTCGGAGGCCAGGTAGCGCTTGACAGAGCCCAGTCGGACTACTACACCCAACTACACGGCCACAGTGGTGGCTGGATGGACAACCACGGAAGTATTCAAAGCCGCTCTGCATTGGGCACTGGCGTGCGCACTCCTCATGGGTTGAGTACTATTCCGCACTCGATTGCTGGAACGTTAGATCCGTTCTCAGGTGAATTGTCCGTGCCGCCCTCGCAGCTAAGCTACTCGACAAACTATGTCCCAAATTATGGGGCACCGAATCAGCGTGATTTCTAGGCGACATGATACTTCCATCAGTGTAAGGCTATGGCGCGAATGGTGGGTAAGGCGTGGGCATGGGCATAATACGTGGCGTTTCTCGCTGTTTTGCATATGTTTTCTCTTGTTCGTTCTCACCTTATGTTTTGATCTTCAAAAGTGATCTTCAAAAAGTGATGTTTACACTGGAGGCCAAGCATATGGCCTCGAAAAAGCTTTTTTAAAAAAAAGGTCGGGAATTGGAACGGGTTATGGACCTCGGGAGTGGGAGGTGGCTCGTTGAAAGCTATCATGTTACAGATTACTATATGAAGTACGGAGTAGAGGTTCAAACAATGCAGTAATGAAAATTGATCTATCTCATTATACAGTGGTAGTGAAGAGAGAAGGGGAAAAAAAAAAGAAAAAGGCACGCCGAAAGAAAACTCCAGTTTAGGTAGGTCTTGACCGACTCGATGAGATTGGTTATATGACCAAGTATAGTAATGGATAATTGGATAATGGGAACCACCCGAGGAGAAACAATGGGAGAGATGCATATCGATCAACCTCTCACTTTCTCCAATCTATACGTCCAAAAAGTTTCCAAGTGACGTGAAATGAACATCAAATCGTAAAACTCGGACCCGTTTAGTCGAACATATCAGTACACCATGAAAATATCGAGATAGCATTATCTTCAAGGGATCTTAGTGCTTCATAGGAGTAGCCCGAGCAAAAGCCGATCTGCAGAAAAAAGACTCTGAAAATAGACGAAACCGCGACAACTCATGTCCCCCGTGCAACGGGTCTGTTGCTTGTAGGGATTTTTTTTAAACAGGAAGGGAAAACTTTTTTCCTTTCAGAACCCTTTATTCAGTGTTAGATGCTGCCGATTATACATTTGGGTATTGTTGGGGGGGGGGGGGGGGGGGTTGGCGACCTACTTGTTCCAGTAAATGTAAAAAAAGTCAGAGTATAGTAGGGTCTGAATGATGCCTGCAATTATAGTGACTGGCCGGTAGGTTGAAACGAAGTGAGGGTCGGCAATGTATCGGTATAGCCAGTTTGGGATATAAAGGGCCCGGTAGATACCCAAGGAGAATAGGTAGTGAGTTGTGATGGTGTCCGCCTCACCAGTGCGCTGGAGCATAAACAGCTGAGGAAGGATTGCGACAGACTCCAGCCAGATCGAGAAAGTCCAGAGAATCTAGGCAGTGTTAATTTAAGAGGAACCATCGCGCGCAAGGTTTCTGGCTCAAAACCGTTATCAAGGTACGAACCTCGGAGATGGTGTAGTTTCGCGGGAATAGCAGGGCCAAGATCGCGCTAATTCCGAGGAGGTACTGAACCTTGAAGGTATCGAGGTTGGGATCGTGGGTAGGCTTGTAGTCGTTCACCATCAAATAGATGATGTAGGCGGAGGACCCGATGAAAAGAAGCTTGAAGGTTGTGAGGTATAGAGAGTCGAACATAGTCCAGAACAGATCTAGGAACACGTCAGTATATTTGACGTAAGAGTTGAGGGCATTGAAACGCACCAAGGTAACGAGTGACGAAGACCAAGAGATAAAGCACCTGTGACTTGAAAGACAATCCGGAACAGCTCTGCGATTGTCAATTAGTGATTGGACGAGCGCCTAGAAAGGAAATGATGCATACACTGGTCGACTTCATCTTCTGCAGAAGAATGAAGATAGACGCCAAATGCGAAAAATCGGCTGTCTCGGTCAGTATTTCCTACAGAGCTGCTAGAGGCGATCGTTTTTACGAACCTGTGAGCCTGAAGATATTCATGGTTGCGGTGGACGAGAGGTTGAAAAAGGAAAGATTGTTGACAGATTGCAAGTCGAAAGAGCTGTAAGGTACAAGGGGGCCGCGGCTGGCCAATGGAATTTGCGGATTACTTACTCCGTAACCCGAATATTAAACGATTCAGTTAGTTCAAACAAATAAATCATTGAATAAACAAGAAACAAGATTGAGTTGATGAAAATATAAGAGGTTAGGCGATCTTGGAAATTGAAATTGATAAACAAGCCAAGAGGTTGATTATGTAGTAGTTGGGGTCCACCTCATACTTACCTATTTTGGTCTTTGCAGAGCTCCTTGGAATGGCGGCTTTCATCCTTAAGAACTACATTAAATATTTGACTACCTATGCAGAAGTACGCAAGAAGGAAAAGAAGGCTCATTATTCCTTGTTGGTATCGGTATTACGTGATTAAACCAAACCCATTCACTCCGTATGCTCCAGTCCATTTCCTTTTCAAGACGCCGAGCAAAACCCCAAAATATTTTTTTTTTGAAAAAGGACGGTCGTTTAAAATGGATATCCACCTCCCATGCTCTGGTCAGCCAGGCGTTGCAAGTGACCATCCAATAATTCACTTTTCTGCGCACAGATTGAACTTTCACGGTCCAGCCGGTCCCAATCGCGGAGCCCTGCTCTCTTTACACGCTGTGACTCATTCATTTGCTCGAGCAACTTCTCTTGATCGGCCTCAAGCTGTAAAAGTCGCTTCTCTGTCGCTGGGTCCAGACCAGAAGGCAGAAGTCGGCCACCTGGGATGATGCTGGTGAGACCTGCGAGATGATTAGGGGCCCGTGGAGCCGGAGCAGAAGGTCCAGAGAAAGAAGTACTCTGCCGGGGTCCAGAATATCGATATGGCGCTCCTGCAGGCCCAGAAGGTGTGAACGAAGCTCGAGGGCCAGATGGAGCGTTAGGTGCCGGGGCCGTGGGAGGGCCGCGGCGATTGATAGAAGGTCCATTCCAAGGTCCATCACGAGAACCAGAGCCAGGTCCTCGGCGAGGGCGCGTTGGGGCTGACATGGCGGGCCAGTTTTGAGCGCCACGTGGGTGCGAGGGTGGTGCTCTGGGTCCCTGAGGTGGTCCTAGAGGCGGTGACCGGGCGTTAATGAGGCCCCGGGGCTGCGTTGGGATATTGCCGTTGAATCGATGAGGAATCTGTTGCTCCGAAGCATCGTTTGGCCGTCTCGAATCGTCATGCCCCTTTCCATTTTCGTCAGATTGTGACCCTTGAGCATGATCTCCTCGGGATGTAGATAGACTCTGAGCACTGGAGGGTCGGAGGGCGGGTGAGCGGCCGGCGCTTTCAGAAGGAGCTGCGTTACCACGGTCTGTGTGAGAAGCTGGAGATGGGCGACTCGACGTGACTTTAATCTCGCTAGTCACATGACGCTTAGGTGACGGCTGTCGTGATTGTAAGACGGGTGTATCACGATTCAGGTCGGAAGGAAGTTCACGGCGGGGAGGGGCATTGACGGGACTCTGTGGGAATGTGGCGCTTATGGGGGGTTGATTAGGACTTGGGGAGACAAGGCGTGGTCTATCACTCATAGGGCCCGTCGGAGTGGGTCGCATATGTCCTCTCAAGTCCTGGCTGCCCGATGTTCCATCGCCGTTACGCTTCGGAGTGTTACGACCATGTGATGGTGACCGAGCCTGCCACGGTGCAGGAGGGGATCGAGCTCGGCTATCTCTTCTCGGTGAGAATCTTCGCGGAGGTGAACGTCTTCTGTCGTAATTGTTTGGTCCTCCATATCCTCTGCTCTGGAACGGAGGGGTTCGAGAACGACGGCGAAAAGTTGGAGGTGAGCGACTGCGCGGACGCCCATATCCTCGATTGCCGGGAACCCATGTATCTGCTCGCGGCGGCGGACGAGATCTTTCCCGTTCCCGCGGTGGAGAGCGTCTCGGGCGGTTGTCATATCCTCTCGAACGTGATCGACCAGATCTCACTGGCCGATAACTTTCTCCTCGCCCATCGAACCTGCGTTGATTAATTAGGTCATTTTTCACGAGAGTGCGGATTCTGTGAATACCTTCTGCGATCCCAATCCATCCCCTTTAATTGACGACGACACAAAAGAGCGCCAAAGTGGTGGGATAAAGATATGGGTTGAAAGTTGCAAGCAAAGGAGAAGTGAAAGTTGTAGAGTGGAAGTAAGCTAAACCGCTTTAGGATAGAAATTATTCGCGCGTGGAGCTTAAATAGAGCGCATAGATTGAAGCCCTAAAAGCAAGGTGTCAATATATTCATACCAACTTTTATCAGTTCAACTATACTAAAGTTTTTCTGCATGTAGAACATTCTCCCTTTGATTCTACTGATTTTCTAGGGATCTGATGACTTAAACTTCACAACTTGATGTTTTATTCTCGTTAAAGACTAAGCGCTTTAACGGTTTTGATTCTCCTAAAATGAGTAAAAGTACAGACAAAAAAGGTGTCCCGGGTTATCTCGTCGAAAAGAAAATAAAGTAGAAAAGCCTTGCACAGATATCTAGTGTTTTTCGCCTTTTAGCGCTTGCCTCGTCGCTCTTCAGCTTTGCGTGCCCGCTTGCGACTCTCCTGGGCAATCATATCGCTAAGATCCTCTTGGAATCCTCCCCATTCTGGGTTGTTTTCCTGTTGTCGCTGGGTATCGTACATGTTCTGAAGATTGTCTTTGCTAAGATCGTTTGCATCAAGGTCCACTGACACATCCACATCGCCAGGCTTCTTGCGTTTGCGACTTTCGTCTTCTGCTCCGAGCACAGGAACATTTCTGGCCGACGCGGTGCTGAGATCATAGACGCGGTCACCACCAAAGAATCCTTGGATACTGGTGTGCTTCTCTGGGATGATTTGGTGAGCAGTACGACCATGGGAATCCTCGACCTCTATTGGACCAGAACGATTTTCGAAGACAGAACTCTTTGAATTCTTTCCTGAGACATTATAGTCGCCGGAAATATCCTCAGCTCTTACAGCTTCGGCTGGTAATTCCAAACCAAAGCGATCTCCACGCTCCTCCTTCGCCTCCTCTTCTTGTTCTTCCTCATCCTCGTCTTCTTCATCGTCGTCCTCCTCACTTTCTTCTTCGGATTCCTCATCTGGTTGCAATTCACCCCAAAGATCCCTTTCAACTGGTTCTCCTTGCGGAATAGTTCCACGGCCTTCTTTCATACCGAAAATGTCTCCGCCGTATAACGGCCTATTGTGCTCATCGACAGGAGGTTTGCCATATGCGCCAGGGGCGTAGCCCCAGATTGCGCCTTCGGGGAGAGGGGCATTGATGCCAGGAATCTTCAAGGCAGGATACGAGGGTGGAATTCCAAAGCGTTGCTGGTTGATGAGCCACGGGGGAGGGGATGAGGGTGACATGCCGAGAGCTTCCATCAATTCCGCGCTCAACTCGCCAGGACGAAGATGCTTAAGATTGGTCTCGTATTCCTTGCCCTCAAAATAAATTTCACCGTAGCGAGTAAGCTCAGGTTTGGTTTGAAACCGGAAAAACGCCTCGTATAGCTTCTGATAGTCGATATCCAACTTTCCCATCTTCGGTTGAACTCTCTCTCTTTGCTTTTGCTTCAAAGACGACGCCTCCTGCTTCTCTAATGCAGCATCTCGCATTGCGGAGATTCCTGTCTCCTGGATAAATTTAGGCAGTGCGAACGGCGCTTTCTCAACTCCGCGCTTCGATGATAGATACTCCCTCTTAAGTGACCAGTGTTGGGGAACGGGAACGACATTACGATGGGCCTTGATGTGAATCAGAAGTCGAGGGTCACTGGCAGATGTGTCCGTCCATTCAACAATGTCGGGTTTGGGAGCCACAGCTTTCAGCTCGGCCACGGAAAGTTGGGTCATCTCTTTACGCTTCTTTTTTGACATTCTCGGCTCGGCCTCTTCATCCTCATCAGGTATGTCATCCGCGTCGTCGAAGAAGACCTGCGGTTTTTCAGCTTCCTTTGCGCTTCCATGTTCAGCAGCTGTGTTCTCGAATCTAGCGACAATGCCTTGGTACATGTCCCATAGTGGATTATCAGCCATTAAAGAATCAGAGTCTTCAAGTGTATCTTGGGTAATCGGAGGAGGCGAAGGAGCCTTGGATTCTATCTGTTGAACATCGTCACTGGGAGCAGTGGCAGCCTGTGAAAAGCTTATGTTAGCTCTTGGAGTCGAACGCCGAACACGTAGCCTACCTCCTTCTTCAGCGCCTTCTTGCGCGCACGTCGGATCTGGTTCTTGGTTGGCTTCATTATTAGTAGCTCTGCGACCCCAAGCGCTCACTGTCACAGTACGATGACCTGTGGTGGGCGTGGATGTTGTTAGGTTGAGAATTGAATCGCGACGTGCGTCTGGCTGAGGATTAAAATGCTAGGGTTCTCTGGGCCTGTGATTGGCCGGTGGCCCCACCGCCCCTCTGCGTCAACCTTGTATCCTTGGAAGGTAAGGTAGAAATAATGTCAGGTTGTGTCGAAATGCTATGTAGTTATTTACTGGTATTCAATCAGTCACCGAGACGTATAGAGAATTCAAAGCTGTTGCTCTCTGTAGTCTTGAATTTCTAATCTAAGCAGGTTTACTATCAGCCCATACGTACATCTCGTTACTAAACTAAAAATGCAGTTACAGGCTTGCATAAATAGAAGTCAATTTTAGGGGGAAAAAAACAAATCCATTGCATACGGGTTCAAATATAGTACAATGTTTAAGTATAAAAGAAATTGGAGCCATGCATCGGATGGATAGAGTAGGCAAAACCTCGATCGATGTACCACAGCTTCCTTTATAAACTTGAGGATCAAGCTTAGGAAATAATCAGATATGGGAAAGGTTGGATTGGATCTTTGGATATCATCGTAGGTGGTTAGGTAGTCATGTTGTTCATTTCTTCTTCTTAGCAGACCGAGACTCTGAATTTGAGGCATTATTAGTGAATCTCATCCGATCAATTGCACAGGGAAAAGACTCGACATACCTGCGGCTGTCCTCTTCTTCTTGGGCCGGCCCTTTCCTCGGAGTTTGGCACTAAACAAAATAGTCAGGATATATTGTAGTGGTTGAAGAAGTGTGTCACGAACATCTGGATGGCTTCTTCTCGATCGTCTTCAGCCTCATCGAAAGTAGTCAAGCCAAGGGGCTTATAGGTGTTTTGGAGATCTCGGAAAGAGACCATCTTTTGAGGATACCATGCTGCGAGAGCTGGACCACGAAGCCGCTGTCGTAGGACCTTATTTCCAAGTCGGAGCCGCTGCGGATTGAAGTTGAGAGAGAATATGCGACACTGGGTCTGGGGATGGTTAGCAAACAAATCCAGAAAGTTCGATTGCAGCTATATCTGTTCACCTACCTTAACCAGGTCGAGTAACCTGGGTTGTGACATCTTCACTGTTCCCTTTAATGATGAAGTGAGGAATCTGAAGTCGGTTGCCGAGCCGAAGCGCGGCGGAGATCATGTGACCCAACTTTTATCTTGATCAATAACTTCCGCCGAAGTTCCTTTGTTGCAAGAACCAAATCAGAAATGAGCTCCAAAAGATCTGCTGCTGAATCGGACAGAGAGCTAACAAATATGTCTACCCAACGAAACAAGAAGGTGCGCAGCGTTTCTCCATTGTTATCTCGTATATTTATTTCCTACCCTACATCGAATATGGCGTTTCTTTACGATAACTCAGCTAAGTTTTCACAGCGAAAAGTGCCGTTTTCGGAAGGGGCTACATACTCACTTGACCGTGGATTACGCCCAAGCGACAGTGCTCATCTGTCAATTCTAAAAACACTTGTTCGGGAAGTGGTAGATGATCCAAGCATCCTCAGCACTGAACTGGACGTTACAAAGGCCGCGGACATCGCAAAGGCTGCATCTGCGCTAAATGATGCTTTTCAGCATTCAAATGTGGATTCATTACCTTCTCATGATTTCTCTCGCGCCATGATGAAGCATTCGTCCAGCAACTTTTCTCAAAAGCCTGCCTTACCGCAAATTCTAGATAAACAAATGGAAAAGGCAGTCTTTACACACCCAAGTGCCGAGAAAGCCTTTGGACAAAATTATGATCGCCTAGAAGTGATGGGTGACGCATACATCGAGCTGATTGCAACGAGATTGATCTGGGTGAAGTACCCTAACATCCCCGCTGGAAGAATGTCACAGATACGCGAGATACTCGTGAAAAATGAGACACTTGCAGAATGTTCGCAGCTTTACGGTTTTGATCGCAGAGCTTCCATACCGAAGACTTACTTGGACCAACCCAAGCGGCGGACGAAGATACTGGGCGATATTTTCGAAGCTTATGTCGCTGCAATCATACTTTCTAATTCTTCGGGTGGCTTCCAGATTGCAGAGGAATGGCTGACAGAGCTATGGTTACCGAAGCTGATCAACGTGACTGAGAAGAGCCCGCATAAATACGAACTTCATTCAAAACAGGAGTTGGCAGCAAAGGTCCTGATGAAAGGTGTTAAACTGGATTATCTCGAGGAGCGTCCTTTTAAGCAGAACAACGATGGAACACAGCTCCATTTTATTGGAGTATATCTTACGGGCTATGGTTGGAATAAAAAACATCTCGGATCTGGCCAAGGTCTCAACAAAGCAGAAGCAGGAGAAGAAGCGGCTTCGAATGCATTCGCAAACACATCGTTGATGTTAGAGGTTACCAACAAGAAGTCTGCATCAATGGCCAAATAAGATACCCCTTGATATCCCAAAACAGTTTCATATCGAGACTGTACACACGAAGAACAATATCAGAAACGAATCAGAACTGGAGTTTTATTTCCGGTAAAATAGATTTTAATAGGAAGTAACTAGCTATTTATTTAGTTATGGGAAGATTGATGAACAATGTTTACTCCGTTACTAGTGCTAAAGCTAATGCGGCAGAGGCGTAGAGGTGTTCTTATGAAAAATGAGAACAATTATTAGTAAAGATTCGAAAGGCTACGAAGTGCTCAGTCATGCCTAATTGTTACAATGAATTTCATTCAGACGCCACAGGCGGATTTGGGAAATTTTGGTTGGAAAGATGTGAGTGAAAATAAATTCAAGTTACGGGCTGTGAAGATGATCGTCAAGCCGACATATCCTTCATACGGAAATACTGTCTGTGTCCAATAACTAGAAACACTCCCAAGTCAAGGCGAGTCTTCTACCCCAGGTCCATGGGTATAATCTTGAAATCCCAAGTAGGTTCAAGGAAAATATGCTGGTAGTGATTAGTGGTCAATTATGATGGTTTATTTGTGAGAGATCATGCTCAGGTGTGAGGTTCGAGAACAGGTGATGTCTCTGTTTTCAATGCAATGGAATATATTGACTGGTTTGATCTCGAAAGCAAGCCGTTAGGTCCATCACCCGAAAGGGAATTACAGCAGATATCAATTCAGATCCTAAGAGGTCCTCAACATCTCTATATCAATCGTTTTATCCATAAACCGAAGCCTTAGGTAATGATCCCCGGATGGGCAACCTTCTAAAAGTACGATGGTGATAACGGATAATATTAAAAATTAATCATGTCGACTGGTCCTAATTGGTGGGTCAAAATTGGTGACTTTGGTTTCAGCAAACAGTTCGATAAGAATGTCTCGGTGCCAGGCATCATGCCGCTAGCTAAGCCCGATTTCGCAGATAGAGTCGATATATGGTCGTTAGGTGCAATGACGCTTTTTATGCTCTTCCAAAAGCATCCATTTCCAGACCCTCATAGCTTAGGGTTATATACCAAGAGCTTGAGCGCCCCATCAACAATGCCCTTATCAGATTCTATCAGTCAGGATACCATACACACTTCAAACAGTCTGTCAGCGGCTGGTGCTGAAAAGCGGGTGTCTACTGGAAAGACCCTTGAGGGCGCTTGGCTAAAACACCATTGGAGGTTCACGATTCACCAATGCTTCAATCAATGCGTTAATAACAATTTATGAGAGAGGAATGTTGTACTGCAATGTAAAAAATTACCAACAGATCGAAGCAGAGTTTTAACAGGTCTTTGAAGAATAGAGGGAAGACTCTCGATGCAAACCTTTAGAATCAGGTTGACACTCTTTTCACTTTACTAGATAGGTACCGTCCTTGGAATGGCTCGTCAAGAATTCAATGGATGTTAATTATTGCCTAGACACGGAGTCGAGTGCGGTAGCAAAGGAGTTAATTATAGAAAAAGAATATACACACAGTTTGCGAGCCATCGTCAATTTAAAAGAAATGAAAAGCATCGAACAACAGGTGTATGCAAGATATTAAGGTTGGAGCCACTTAGTGGGGCCGTCCTTCCCCGCGTTTTCATTTATCATGAGGTCACAAGTCACGAGTTACCTGGCGTGACCTCCTACCGTTCTATTTCTATTTCAATTCTTGTTTCTGTTTCTGTTTCTATTTAAATCTCCCATCTTCCCAAATTTCAACCATTTTCATTAATCTCACTTTAAAAAGTAATTCCAATCAGTAAGCATTGCTCTTCTATGCCTCAATTACTGAACTAACATCAGATGGAGTGACTCGCACCCACAAAGTCAATGACCCCGACCACTCCGCTATTGAGGGTGTTAATGCCCGCGATGGCATGTCTCGATTCTTTGGCAAGTCGGCAGCATTCACTGATGCTGATCCGAAGAAAACTAAGAAGGATGGCGGTGGCAAGGGTAATTGGTAGGTTGCTATACTGCTTAGTTGATCTGATCATATGACATACCACCTCCCACATACTACATACACTTGTACCGCACTTGTAACTAAAATTTCACTCTCAATCTTCTAGGGGACACTCTGGTGATGAAATTCAAGACTACGGTTTTGCATTCACCAATGCCCGTCGCCACTCGAACAGCAGCACTCATGGTGCCGCTGACTTTAGAACCAAGTTTGAGACTCGTGATACTGAACCTGTCTTTGAAGAGAAACTCCATGGAGCCTCTGATGTCTCTGAGGCTTCTGATGCTTCCGACCTGGTAGTTACCAAAGTTCCGACTAGCAGCAGCACTGAAAGTGTTTAGAGGTTGACGGATTTCATAAACCAGCTACCAATTTGAAGCAAAGAATATGCGGAAATCCATATCTCAGATGGAATGGTATGGATATGGATCTAAGATGACTGAGGATGCTTGTTTTCATTTCTCGGTCTTGGGATTCTAAATGATTATGGCAGTTGTATGGTTTTATGGAATGGTCATAAGAAATAATATCGTCCGAGGGAATCATATTTTATTACCAATTGAAACTTGAAGTAAAGAACTGTTTCCTGCTCTTTCATAAGGGATGTCATTCAAGCCTGTATCTATCGGTCTTTACCTCACTACCCGATACTAAGAGTCCACAGCTGAGCTACCAACGCCATTATCCTTCAATTAAGCTTCTACGGTAGCTGCATCCTCAATAGAAGTCAAGAGATGTTGGAACCAGAAATCAAGTTTTCCGGCATCGACGTAATGGAGCAAAATCCGGTTCTCTTGCTTCAGATCAGAAGCCACTCGAGATTTTTGCTCGGGGTGGAAGCGTGAGATAAGAATTTCAGCTTCAGAATCGGCCATTAATGCGTCGCCTGGACAAAGAGGTGTGTATAGTGGCTGAAAGCTGGGGCCTTTTCGTTCTGCAAAAAATGTTAGGTTGATGGATGATGAAAGATGTTCGATTGGCTCACGTTTGATGCAGAAAAGCAATGTTTGGTAGAGGGCAGTGTGATGAGTCGCATCCTCTGAATTGTCGTTCAATTCTGCTTCTTTTCCGATTTCTTCCCAGTCGTCCTTGATCATACAGCGTCTCCAGATCAACTTCCGCAAGGCCGAGACGTAAAGCGGATCCTGGGAATATCCGCCGTGAAGTAGCACTTGAAGAGCTTCATGAAATTCAACTCCTTCCTCGGATTTTTCAGTGGGGCCAATAAGAGTCAAAATATCAATCAAACTATCTGGCCCGACGACCTTCTTGTTGACCAAGCTGGAAAGGGCGTCACCGAGAATCTGATGGAGAGAAGGGCGATCTTGAACAAGATGTGGTCCCAAAGATTCCAACGCCAATTCTGCTTCGGCCTTGAGGTCGATGGCACCTTCTACACCCTGCTTAACGGCCTGGTAAACACTCGTTTGGATCTTATCGACTTCAGAGTAATCGTCGAGGCGTTTAATATCCTCCTGTACCAAAGGACCACCCTTCTCAGCTGAAGCCAATTTGCCGAGCTTGGCCAACGAAACCTCCACGCGGTGGCACCACAGTTGTTTCTCCTCGTTGAGCGCCAGGTTTTGCAAACACACTGCCGCACTTTCATAATCTTCTTCTCCAGTCACGTCGTTTATCCAACTGAGTTTGGCATAGCTAGGGTTCTTACGTAAGAACTTTGTCACCGCAGGTTGGTACTTTCGCATAGAAAGAAGTGCACCTGGGTGTCCCATGGAGATCTGGCGAGAGAAGTAGGCATCTGCCCACTGTTCACCAAATTTATCAAAATACTGAGAAATCCGAAGATTGACATCGGCCTCGCTTTCTCCAGCAAGGGTAGGATCCAGTATGGTTTCCGGAGATTGCTGATTTTTTACCTGATCTTGGAGTTCGATGATGAGCTCAACCAAGCCCTCCATATCTCGGAAGCGCTCTGCCAGAATCAGTGCATCCCTGAGATGCCCGATTCCAGCTAGCTTGAATAGCTGCCACTTGCGCTCTTTGAGATGGGTCTGTTCAAGTGAAACAGCTGCATCTGCAAGTTTGGGGTCATCCTGAGAGGAAAGCCAGCGAACACGCTCCTGGTGCATTTGACCAAGAACTCTGAGATGCCGTGCGCTGTTGTCTGCAATCTGATTCAAGGTTTGGCTATCAGGTGCATCTTTACTTGTTGACTTTTGTTGAATCCAAGCCCGACAGCTGTCCAGTTCCCAATCAAGTAGATTACCTGTTTCAGTATAACCCACCGCTTTAGAGGTCCAGAACTCAGGAAGATCTTGATAGTGGTCGGCGAGAACTCCATCCTCGATAAAGTCATCTCCAAGACCATAAACCGAAGCATGTTGTTCACGATACCTGAAAGCCGTCTCCATTATTGACAAAAGAAGCTCACTGGCCTCCAGAATATTTTCCGATAGCCGTTTTGCCTGTTTAGAAGAATTGCCCCGACGGGGTTTGATCGCGTTTTTAATCCATGAAACAATATGCTCCATACGATAGGTATCTTTCAAGAACCATTGACGCACTGGATCAGTTTCGTTGTTGGATGGGTTCAGCGGGGTTTTGAACTTGTCGTTCATCGTCTCGATGACTTGCCCGAGGAAAGCGCTCTCATTTTTAGCCCGAAGAGTCTCTTCCAATTTCCACATGGCTCTTTGGGCACCGAGCTTTTCAGCACCCCATAGAAGTTGCCACCTTGCAGCTCGGCTCAAAGGATTGCCTTTTTGTGACAACAATGACGCGAGATCGCCCAGAGCCTTTGCTCTCAACCGCAAGTGTTGATCAATAGAGATCGCAGTATTTGGAATAAACCGAGACTCTGACTGAAGAAGCTCTGTACAGATATCGAGCGAGGCTTGTTCAATGTCTGGAGCAGGAAAGTCAAGGCCGCCGTCTCCAGCGAGATTCAAGGGGTTCTTTGCCATGGTACCGAAGAATATAGCCTGCTCAAGCTTGTGTTTGGCGGTAAGCTGACCTTCATCCAAGGCATCTTCTGTAGGATAGCGAGGAATGACGTTAACACGAATGACACCAAAGTTTCGAATCATCATCACGCATGATGCGCGGTTCTCGCTGTCAGGTAGCTCCTCCGCACCATACCCCAATATCTCAAAGTCTTTACCGGACTGGAGATGGATAATATCTTGGAACGGCAAGGGCAACTGGTGAGAGTCCAGAAGCAGCTGAGAGGTTGGTGAGTCCTTGACGGTGCTCGTTAATGACAAGATAGCGATTGATTGGTTGATCCGGATGAAGGCAGTGTCTTCCGCTTTCGAGACCAATATCTTAGGTTTTGCTTCCTCTCTTGTGGTAGGAATACTGGATAGATCCACAGCGTGAGTAGATAGCACCCGCGATTGGTTGCCCGAAAATTCCACTTGGACAACAAACACCTGCTTTTGATTCATCCAAGGATTGGAACTAGCAACCAGAAACAGTTTCCAGGATTCGTCCGAGCCAGGTTCATCATGCTGCTCGGCGGAAATTGCAAAGTCCATGACCTTGAGCTCTGGTTCGCCCGTTCCTTTCTCAAGATATTGGGGAAATGCAGCCAAAACCTTGTCCTTCACATCGTATTTCTTCTTTAGTGCATTCCCGTGGTTCCAATGGGTGTCCCATATTTCTATCAGACCCGTAGATGTGGCAATGATCACATCGCGTTGGCCTCGCTGTCTGGAGCCGCCTGCTTGTACTGCAGTGACTTCTTTCCTCCAGGAACCGCCGATTAGCGCACTCTTGATTCCACCAAAAATTCCACCACCTCCACCACCAGCATTACTCTTCAGAAATTGCACGAGCACTGTGGGTTTTCCTTGGGTGTCTCTGAAAGTGATGTGCGCAACACGTCCAGAAGAAAAAGTAGCGATTATTCCAGAGGGCTCACAGTTAAGGACTTCTGTGGCATATTCGCCGGATAGGAGTCCCGGGGTAGATCCTTGAATCCCATATTGTTTTTGCCGAGACAGTCCCAGTGATGCGGCACTTGACACGGTTTCCCAGTAGATAATTTTACCAGTGGATGGAATTATAACCAGCAAACCAGGATGCTCTCCAGTAGCAGTAGAGAGCAGAGTGCCAAGCGGCACAGCACCAGTTGGATCTCTGCATTGTTCAGGGATTGGCACTGTGAACGTTTCTGAAGGGGATGGAGATGAGGAAGCAACGGAATATGGCCATACGATTGCGTGGGAGTGTGTCAAGGCTAATGCGTGGTTATGGCCCTTTGCGAAAAAGCACTTCAATGGGTCTGTGGTTCAGGAAAAAGTCAGTTTTATTGTTCGAATTCAAGCTTGCTGCGTATATGCTATACCTGAAGGGGAGCTTCGGATTTGATCTGGTAGAGCCGGGAGTTGATCAACAGTGTAGTAATCAGTGCTAGACTATTTTTCGTTCAGCCAAAGCCATGTATGCATTCTCAAGAAAAATCTTAAGAAGCTAACATTTAAACAGGTCAACTTACCAGCACAATCGTGCCCTCTGAATCATTTCTGCGCGCTTCACTCGGTTTCGAGCCGCGGATTGGGATTTGCATTTCGGAGGTGTTATCCATAGCCACGTCGTCATCGAGCTGGATGACTTGCTCTCCTAATTTTCTCTCATGATCTAAACCAATAGCCGTGCTATCTCCTCTTTGCCTAAGAACTGAGCGCTGTCGCTTGGCTTTGGGTGGTTTGGCAGCGTCGTCACCAGAGCTGGTTCGTTGGCGTCGCCGAGGGCGCGCAGCGGCTTTTGGAACGAACATTCTCAATTGAGAAGGCGCGGAGGGCCTCACATAAAGGTTCAACACTGGAAGCTGTAAAAAAAACCTGGAGGGTGGAATGCGCCTGCTACGGGAAGATTGAAGGGTCAGAATAACAAAGGTGATCTTTAAGCTTTCACCGCCTTGGATGCCAACCTCAGGCATCATAAGGCACCATAAATAGAAGATGCATATGGAAGTAATTATTGCTCTACGAAGTACGTAACTTGGGGGAAATAATGACTATTAGTTTCAAGCCTCCTCCTCTGTTATTGAGATTCACTGTTCAAATCGTATATAATACCTGCTTCTATTTATGGCACAGGAAACCAGCCTTTCGTCTCCAGGTAATACCCTAAGCATATGACTCGCTTTGTTGTACATCCGGACCTCGGGAGTATGCAAGTGTATTTACAGTGCCAAGTACGGGAGAGTAGTCATCCGGGGAAAGTGCCGACTTCGGAAGTTACACGTGAACTATAATGAGATAATCAGCTTTAACCTTGGACACCTCATCAATTCTTTCAACGAAAACAAATACAATAATGCCACACTGCGTTTATCAGATCATGAAGAAGGTCCGGGTTCCAGTGTGATCACTATAGCAATATGATCTCGGTCATGAATGCCGGTGCCCTACGCGGGCTAGAAGGGTGCTCAAGGATAATAATGCCGAGGCGATTCGCGTGCTATATGCCGCAGAAACAGCTTCATACCGCTCTTTTCTTTCCAGGTTGGTTATCTAATGCGATCAATATGACACCATAGGCTCACATAGCATTAATAGGGCATGGGGTGCAACGAGTCGGAATGACCGATCCCTGGATGAACAGCTTCCCCCGCACAACTTCCAGGGTCATGGATGAGATGGACTCCATCTTGGGATTCAGCCTTTCTCGCATTATTTCCGAAGGACCGAACTCACAACTGCATCAAACCGAGAATGCGCAGCCTGCAGTAATGGCTGTCTCTGTTCTCATTCTTCGCATTCTTGAAGAGAATTTTGGATTTAATATTCGTTCAAGAGTAGATGTCACTCTTGGACACAGCCTGGGAGAGTTTGCAGCCTTGGTCGCCGCCGGTCATCTGACTTTTGCCGATGCTCTTCGTTTAGTGCGCAGTCGGGCCGAAGTGATGGCCCAATGTACGCAACAGTTGGTTGCGCGATCCGGTGAAAGGTGCGGCATGGTAGCGCTTATATGCCAGCCGGAACACCTGGAGTTACTACTAAAGACTATTCAACAATTCCTCGGTCTGGGGACTTCCCGTCTTGAAGATAGTAGCACATCTACGCCACCCATACAGCATGTGATGGTGGCAAATATCAACTCTCCAAACCAAATTGTCCTCAGTGGCAGTCTCGAAAAAATACAAACACTGATTATACAACTCCGCCAGTTTGGAGGACATGACCCTCGTGCGGTGAGGCTGAGAAGCGATAGCCCATTCCACAGTCCTGTGATGGTTCCTGCAGCAGAATATATGAGGGCTGCAATGGATCATGTAGACATCAAATTCCCAGGCATGTTGCCTTGCATTTCCAACGTTTCTGCACGGCCATTTCACTCCAAGGAGGATCTAAAGAATTTGTTGTCGCGGCAATGCACTGATACGGTAAGATGGTGGGATAGCATCCGATATCTCCACCAACAACGAGGAGTGAGACGTTGGATAGGTATTGGTCCTGGTAAAGTGGGTCGTAATCTCGTTGGAAAAGAAGTTGGAAGAGTTGACGTTAAGGGAGGCGGCGTTTGGGCTATCTCTGATCCAAGGGAAATGGAGGAAGCCTTACTTGGGTTAGATCACACTGAGCCGAATGCTCCAGAAAGTCGGTTACAATATCTATAGTGAATGGGCTCAAATTATGTACAAATCTTGTGCAACTTTATAATATTAATAGCTTATGGTAAATTCTTATTTCATTAACATAGACATAGCCGTGGGATCGACTATATGCTCTTATTTGGAACATTCACCCCCCAAAATCTGGGAGTGTCGTCCAGAGTGCCAGAGAATTGAACAGTCCCTGAATCTCCTACTAGAACGATGGTATCTAAGCTGATGAGCATAGACTGTCAAGAACTTCTATATCGCAGTCCCAGGGGTCCATGTTTCGCCAATTCGTTTGACGTCTGCTATGAACCTTGAATTGGAAATTGGTTCGCAAGAGGTTGCTGATCCTACTGCTGCTCCAGGTCCCGGGGCATGTTTATCCGGGGAATAGAAGGGGTTCTGCAATAGCTGAATATATGCAGTTTGCAGTGCTCGGAATGCCTGGACAAGCTGGTTAGCAATTGAGCTCCATTGGAGAAACACTCCTGCAACCTACAGGCTTCAGATCTGCATCTCGTAGGCCATTGGCTGCAAAGCTTGTCAGCTTGCTAGGTGTGTTTCCAAGACCAAATACATCCACAATGATCAATAGCTTCACCCCCGTGGTTGTGAGCCAGCCGTAAGCAGCAAGTCTTTCGTCGACTGCCTGTAAGAGACCCAGATCTTGGTCTATGGAGGTCTGTTTGCGGTGAATCTCGAATATGTCAAGGCAGGAGTTGAGGAGGAAGGAGAATTCAATCGTGGCATCGGTGTGGGGAGGAAATAAAGAAATATGGAGGGGGTTATCCTGTTTTGCATGGTAAGTATACATCTTAGCACCAGTTCGCCATGAGGAACATACGGCTTTGCCAATCACCCCAATGCAGGCTATTCTTGGACCAGCCATCCTGCTCAGTAATGGTCTCCTTTGATGCGGGGGTTATCGCTCCCTACTATTCGGCCCTCACCTGGGCTTCGCCACGTAGTATGGATTTACTGCTGTAAGTGAGAAAGTAAATTTATGCAAGGTAATTAGGGTAGCAGATGATATTAACGAAGATGATTATCGTCTTATCGTAATGCAATTTCGAAGCTAGGGAAGCTCACTTCCCGGTAGGTTGGGTATTGGTGCCTTGGAGCCTAAACTTACAGGCAAAAAATCTGCGGGCCAATGACCACACAGTCAATTCAGTTTCTAAGTCCAATCACCGCCTTCAGCCCGCTCCTTCTAAACTCGGCAAAGAGTTCTCCTACTAGACCGTCACCTGCGAAAGAAGATACTGGGCGAAGAGAACTCCACTCATTCATCATGCTTCCCATGGCGAGACCCTTAGTTTCCGGCGCATTGAGCGGTATGCGATTTTAACTCTGATTCAATTGACATGATCCGTGGCTAACAGATATCAGCTGTGCGTCCCCGTTTCGCATACCTCCCTCGAGCCCAACCCATCGCCGCTCTGTCGACCTCCTCTGTAAAGTCAGCGGCACCCGTTCGTCAGTCATCACCAAGTCAGACTCTTACTGCCTCGGGCAAGGCCCGAACAGAGGTTCTTTTGCCCAGCCAAGAGAAGAAGGAGGGTGCTATGCAATATGTCTTGTTCGTGCCTCTATCAATTCCAATTGATGCTCCGATCCTTCCGCTGACTTTTATGATAGGACTACCCTTGATCAAGTTGCCAACTGGGCCCGTCAGAGTTCGCTGTGGCCCGTGACTTTCGGTCTCGCCTGCTGCGCCGTCGAGATGATGCACCTTTCCACCCCCCGCTACGATCAGGACCGTCTGGGTATTATTTTCCGTGCCTCTCCCCGTCAATCAGATGTCATGATTGTCGCCGGCACCTTGACCAACAAGATGGCCCCCGCCCTGCGTCAAGTCTACGATCAGATGCCTGACCCTCGATGGGTTATCAGCATGGGTAGTTGCGCTAACGGAGGTGGCTACTACCACTACAGTTACTCGGTGGTCCGCGGCTGTGACCGTGTCGTTCCTGTGGATGTCTACGTCCCTGGATGCCCGCCTACATCCGAAGCCCTGATGTAAGTGAATTTCTCCCCTGTATCAATACTCATTTTCTTATGCAATTGAACTATAGGTACGGCATTTTCCAGCTCCAGAAGAAGATGAGAAACACCCGTATCACCCGGATGTGGTACCGCCGTTAGACTCTCGGTGATATGCGATTTATTTTATATGCTTGAATCATTGTGCACGGTGGACTCAAAATGCATTCCGCCATCGTGGAGTCCGTGCGTTTTATTATTTTGTATATCAACTCTAGGCGACCGACCCTCAATTTCCTTGACTTAAGTTCTATTATTCTTGTCGGCTTTTCAATCTAAACAAATGTTGAAGTATTGGTCACTATAACTGAGTAATCAACGTACACTCCGCACCACATAGGTATTATTTCTGTTACCAGAAGTACAACCTATTTAACCGCAATTCATCAAACTTCGTGATTTTGATAATCAGGTCAAAATTATGAAGCACTAACTCCTAGGGATGCATTAGGACGTACAGTTCAGCTCCTGGAGATACAAAATACTTGTCAGGATCTGACTTTACCTCTAATCAACCACTCGATGATTATGGGCATGTGGCATATGTAAAATACCTTTTATCATTCTAACCAGAACACCCATGCACAACTACCTCCAAGTTAGGTAAGGTATCAAGGCATCGACATTGGACTGCTTTGTAATATGGCGGGGCATAGTTATGCATCCACTCCACCTGGGAGAAACATTGACCGGACCTCATACTACCTAGGTAAACACATATGAACAAAAGTCGACAAGAATGTCATCTATTGCGAAAACCGTCCTCGCAACAGGCACGTCCTCAGGCCTGGTAGGAGTTCAGTTCAGTTCCAATTAGCGCATCTAGTCTCTGACGCAAATATGCAGGGATTCGAAGTGATTAAACAGTTGCTTCAGCAGCCACAGCCCTATAACTTTATTTTGGGATCTCGAAATGTGGAGAAGACTGAGACTGACTTCAAGAATCTTGGATATGACAGCAGTAAACACTCCGTTCATGTTTTGCCGCTTGATCTGCTGGACTTGCGCAGTGTCCAGCTATTTTCCCAGAAGGCACTTACTCAATTGGGTAAAAATCGAGTGGACTATCTATTCCTCGCTGCTGGTGTGCTCGACAATGCCAAAGGTCCAGGTCCCCATGGATCAAAGTGGTGCGCAGGTTACATGGTCAACCACCTAGGTAAGCAGAATGTTTTCTACTATGACCTCATCTTAGGACCATAGCTAAGATGCTTTTTACAGCTCAGCATTATTTTGTTCATCTGATCCGAGAAACACTGGCTGCTTCGAAGTCTCGCGTCGTCTTTGTTTCTTCTGGAGCGATACGCAGCGTGAGGGGACAAGATCCTAGTGAGTCTATCTATTCACCGTAGTCTGTCATCTTTGCTCATTGTTCCTACTTTAGATACTCTTGATGTCGATTTGAAAGCCAATTCTGGTGCGGGAATAGGAACGGTATATAGTGCCTCGAAGTTCGCTCAGTTGCTCGGTGCTCATTACTGGCGCCGCAACTTGCCCGAGTGTACAGTCGTAGCTGTATCCCCTGGTCTCATTCCCGATACAAAGCTTGCCGCTGATATGGGTCTTTCGATGAATATGGCCGATGCCAAAACTGTTCCTGAGGGTGAGAATTACTCATTGAAAATCCATCGAAAGCACATAATCTTACTTTGTTCTTATAGGAGCCGAAAATCTTCTCCGTGCATTCTTTGCCAATAACTTGCCTGCTGATCCAGAGCAGTTGTTCTTGACTAGCTGGGGTGAATGGTGGCCGACAGATGTCTATGCTACTAGCCTGGATACCAACCTGCAGAACAAGTGGTGCTTGAGCAGGGAGGAAATCGAGAAAACTGAGTGTCTTACTGGATAGTTTTGAACACAGTATCTTGGTTTGAAGCCGACGCAGTCTCAGACACAATAATGCCTTGTTCATTCAAGTCACTCAAGAAAAGGAGTTTAGAATGTTTTCCTTCTCTATTCCATTTTATCACTAAAGTCTTGGAGAGTTACAGAACCAAACATGCGCATGAATTATTTGATATATTCGGTAAAAGCTTGTTAGAAACAATTTCTATAAAATCAACTTTATTCAACTTCACATCAACCTCAAGAATTGATATTGATTTTATACTTACTTCCTTATCTCTTATCGGGATGGTTGTGATTGGTTCTCGGTCCGTGCTTCGTGCGACAATTTTTCTTCTTCTCATTCCAGCACCTTAGCAACCCAGCACTTTTCTAACAATTTCGCTCTACCAACCATGGCGAGACGAAAATCAGGAGGGGCAAAGCCCGCTGAATCCACAAAGCCCACCCTCGTTTCCGCACTCACCTCGCCCTGGGATTTTCTCCGCCCAACCGACGAACTACATACCCTGATTGCAAATTCGACAAAAGAAATCTTGGATCCTCTTGCTACATCCATTGTCGATGAGCAAACTCTCCGCCGACAAATCAATAAGAAGCGCAAGCGTTCCGAAACAGACTCGATTCACCCACAACTTCAGCTGAAAAACCTTTACACTGAAGGATTCACGTCCAACCAAATATGGGAACAAGCTATTCGGATTCTAGAGTCTGCTGGTGCTGAAGTTGAACGGGATGTTACTTTGTTGGCTAAGGATATCGATTACCCATCTTCTACCGATGAGGACTCGGATGTTTCTGGCCCTGAGGGTCTGGAATCCGAGAGCGATGAGGTTGATGGCATGTCAGATGAGCTCGATGAGGGCGAGATTTCTGATGAGCTCGATGAGGATATGGACGAGGATATGGAGGACTCTAACATGCTAGAGGAAGAAGAACTAGATGGTGAATTGGAAGAGGACATGAGCGAAGATGAAGAAGGCTCGACTTCATCTGGTGAGGAGGAAGATCCAGGTGTCTACACTGAAGATAAATTCGGTCTTAATGACGGGTTCTTCTCCATCGACGACTTCAATAAGCAATCTGAATTCTTGGAGAGACAAGATGCAAGGGGCGATGTTGAGGAGGAGGATAGCGATGACGAAGTCGACTGGCATGCAAACCCGATGGTCCCTGGTAGCTCCATGGCTACCGTCAAGAACAGCTCCTCGAAGGAACCTTCAAGGTCGAAGAAGGATGAAGACGAGGATGAGGACGAGGACGAGGATATGGATGACAGCGAAGAAGAAGGTCCCACCTTTGGCAATGTCGACCTCAACGCGGACACAGATGAAGACGAAGATGCCTCCGAGAATGAGGATGCTGAAGCCACTGGCTGGCTCGACACCAGTGAAATCAAATACGCCGATTTCTTCGCACCACCACCACGAAAGGCTTCATCCAAGCGAGCACGCGCACTCCCCAAGACCCAACCCGCTATCACGGAAGAAGATGTCAACCGAGCAATGGCTGATGCTCGACGTGACTTGTTCGATGAGGAATCTGATATTGAAGACGAGGCTGGTGCCGAGGAGGCTGCCGGCCCACAGTCGACCCACGAAAAACAGCGAGCACGTATCGCGGATGAAATTCGCCGCCTTGAAGCCGCAAATGTTGCAAAGAAGCAATGGATGGTATCTGGTGAAGCCAGAGCCGTCGAGCGACCCGTGAATTCCTTAATCGAGGAGGACCTTGACTTCGAGCGAGTTGGCAAGCCCGTCCCCGTCGTGACCAACGAAACTTCCGAGGACATTGAAGAGCTTATCAAGCGTCGTATCCTTGCTCAAGAATTTGACGAGGTCATCCGCCGTCGCCCAGGTGCCGGTGACGGAAAGACTCCCCGAAGCGCCCGATTCGAACTGGATGATACCAAGCCCCAACAGAGTCTGGCTGAGATGTATGAAGCAGACCACTTGCGCGCCAGCGATCCCAACTACGTCGACTCCAAGGACCGTAAATTGGCCAAGGAACATGACGAGGTCAACAGTCTCTGGACACAAATCAGTGCTCAATTGGATACCCTCTGCAACTGGCACTACAAGCCCAAGGTGGCCCAGGCAAGCATTAATGTTGTCACCGATGCGCCAACCATCACAATGGAAGACGCACGTCCTTCTGCTGGCAGCGCTGCTGGTGGGCCATCTGCACTTGCGCCACAAGAGATCTATGCACCAGGTGATGATGGCAAGGTTGCTGGAGAGCTGGTGCTTAAGACTGGTGCTACTATTTCCAAGGATGAAATGTCCCGCGAAGAGAAGGCCCGGGCTAGACGCCACAAGAAGAGTCAGAAGGATGATGCTGATAAGCCTAAGAAGTCTGCCAAGGCTATTGAGAAGCAGCAACTTGTGTCAGATCTCAAGCAGGGAGGCGTTAAGGTAGTGAACAAAGAGGGGCAAATTACCCAAATTGATGGCAGCAGGGTGAGAGAACCACACAAAAACCGCGGCGACAATCTGAAACTATAGTTATACAGTCATGCAGTCATGTATAGATTATTTTTTTTTTCATTCAAAACTCGAATAACACATCATGTTTCAAGGCGTTAAACTATCTGTTGCTTCAATATTCTCCGGTATCTCATGCTTACCTGCAGCGCTAGGTAAGTGCTGTAGCTAGAGGAGGAACGCATGCATCAATGAATGATTTGGCGATTTGGAAGTTACGTAGTAGTAAGATTGGATAAAGAATGCACAGGAAAACTACAGGGCTTGGAAATCTAAATTATCAGGACATCTTCGCTTCTCTTGTATTTGTAGACTTAACACGAATAGTGTAGAGGAATAGTTTCTCTCGACCGTATATTGAAGCATCGGGATCGTCTTTAACCTCCTGCACGTCGAATGCCTTCTTCGCCATTTTCATAAACCGCAAGTCCGCTCTTCTCCGTCGTTTGTAGCAGAAGTAACATACGGAATTGGGGCCAAGAAGGTCCTGTAGGGTGGTAATTAGGAGAGGAAATGCAGGTTCGAAGTAGACGCAGTCGGCAGCGAGGATGACGTCCGGCTTCGCAGGGATCTGCTCTGGAACTGGTTCTCCCCAGTCAAATACGGAAGCATTAACAGTCGAGTCAAGTTGATTGAGCGTGATATTATCCTTCATAAGGGAGAACATGGGCAGTTGGTCTGTGATGTGAAGGGGAGCCTTGAATTCACAGGCTCGAGCAACAGCAAGCCCAACAAGTCCACCACCAGCTCCTAGCTCAACGCTAGAATTGGAATCAGCAATCAAAATATTGTACTCGGAAGCACAGGGAGCTAGAGCTAATGTGCTTCCTATCGGAAGACTCAAGAGTTAGTTACATCGATTTGTTGGACATGTCGATTGAATGTTGAGACAGGATGTATTTTGCCAGAACCATTCCAGCAGGCCATAGCTGTCCTCCACAGCCATTTTTCAGGTCCTCTTTTAGAAGCAGTGGCTCTTTTAAAAGGCCGTCGAAGTTGATATTGGTAGTGCCGGCTGATTTGATGGCACGTGGCGGAGCCAACGAGTCGCTCACGTTAAAGGAAGCATCTGGAAGTGAATCCGGGCTGAGCGACCTTTCTATAGGCTGGGGAAAGGTCATTAAATTGAGGAATTGATTAAAGGAATTTGGCGGTTGCAGAGCGAAAACATAAAAACATGAAAAACATCGCACGATGAGAAGTGGGGATCAACTCTAATCTGGTCACATGATACAGTCTATTTTGACAATATATTAGAATTCCTTGGAATGACGAGCTTTTAAGATAAACAAGCGTAAGTATTATTGGTTGTGGACTAACTGGCTAACTTACTACTAAGTTACTATAGTGGACTATCGAAGATGTATAAGGGAGCCTAGACTGTCTCATACAAGTTAGGTAGTGATCAACATTTTCCGAAGCTCCAAAGCAGCAACTTCAGAACTTAGGAATGATTAGAAAGCTTAGTTAAATGACCTAGACTGAAGAACTGACTAGAATAAGTCGTTCCTTATATAGAAATAACTAGAAAGAAGGTTAAGCCCGTGCGTAATTCAACGAACAGCTAAAACAGGGTCCGCCTCCACATGCACTGACGTATTGTAGAGGATCGGCTAAGACGAGATTAATCTCCACTATTGCTCCAGATCCAGATCTTACTTTGTATTGTGCCCAGGTTGGCCGAAACAAGTACTGTATTAACCCGGTTTCCCCGGACTGGGAATGGTGAACCGGAAGAAGACCAGGAATTATTCCTGACGTCATGTTAATTCCCAATTGCGCTGAATCATGACGACGTCACCGCATAGCTTGTCTTCTTAAAGCTCCCTTTCTCTCTCAATACTTCTTTTTCCTTTCAACATTGTACTCAAGACTTTGTACACTACTTCCTTCATCATGACTACCCTCCATTGTGAGTATCATTCAGATAAGAATTTCGAACACAAAGATCAATGCTAAACATCATTCTTCTCTAGACTTGCCTCCCGTGAAGCCCTCGGCTATCGCCTTGGGTACATTCTTCACCCACACTGCCTCCCTCGGCATCTTGGCCCCTATCTTCGGTGACACCTACCACCGCGCCCAGGCCGCGAACTCCAAGGAGGAATTCATTAAGTCGAAGGAAGCCGCAGGTGCTGCTGCCGCTTGGGGATCCTCCCTTGTCGGAAGCGCTGTGCAGACATATGGTGTAGCTGCCCTCATCAACGCCACTGGTACTCTCAGCTACAAGGGTGCTGCCTACCTCGGCTCATTGATCTTTTTTGCTAGCGCCGCTCCTTCTGTATGTCTATCTTTACAAGAGTTTTCTAATTTTCCAGTCAACTAACAGTTGTAACAGGTTGTGAGTCAACTGTTCTTGGAGAAGCGTCCTCTAGATACAGTTGCCGTTGGTACTGTATCTCGCGTGTTCGAGACTGTCGGTCTCAGCTTGTTCTTGACTTGGTGGGGAACTCGCACCAACCCGTTCGACTAGATCTAGAATATGATCAGTAACGGATAATTGATTATCGGCTGAACTGGAGTTTGGGATTACAATAATAAGCATGGAGAAATGATGCAGATGAAGTATCTATGATCTAGCTTCCTTTTGTTCAAAACAACCATTGAAAGCACTTCTTTTCCATTTTATCAATAATCAGGCTCACTTTTCCGTAATTCCGAGAATATACGGTCTTCACATTCTGCTCAAGATAGAACTGATGAGCTGTACAGTACTCTTCGTGTAGGGCCTAGATTGAGAGTTCTACTTTAAGCTAAAGATCGAGCGTGTCTTGAAACATGATGGTCCACTTCTAAGTGGCTTATCATATATGGCTCCCAAACTATACGAGTCTAGATATAGCGATAAGCTTGATGTATATGATCTTGATTCCAAATGACATGACATACTCACAGCTAACCGGGTTCTGACGGTTGAATTACTGGTTCAATTACAAGTGCATTCAGCGAACCTTCAAACAAAAAAATACCGCATGCATGCTGTTATGAAAAACGACACCCCAATTATACCCACTTTGTCCTTCCGCTGAGCTTATCACGGAATCTAGCCTTGGTGTCAAATCTCTTTAATCGAGAAGAACTCCAGGAATAGTTCATCTCTCAAGTTCTAGACTTGCCGCCAGAGCTGCTGTATTTCGCGTCGGTATAACTTTCTGATATTTCGATAGGATGTGGTGAATGCAGATAACATCACTGAAAGGACGAAGGAGCTGATTCTTCCATTCTTCTGTGGACTGAACCGAGAATGTATCGTTGATTGGCAATTTAACTGTTCCCTGGAGTGGCCAAGGCATAGCCAGCCTGGAATTGCAGCATCATTGCCGACGCTAAGAACAAGATTGTAAGCCAGCGCCGGTCCAGTTTTTAGAATCGAGAAAGGCAATTTTTGAGGATTTCTAAGTTATTAAGCGCGTTGTCTTGATCTAGAAATTTGGCCTTATAGCTCTCGAATCGAGACTGAATGAGGAACATTTCCCAATCTCTGGCCCTATAAAGTACTTATATGATCTAGCTCGTCATACTCTTTGAATAAAGAAGGGAAGATATTTTGCTTCAAGAACTGCCCACACAAATCCACCTGACATAGACGCGACGAGAATACTGCCGGGGATGTTCAACTTCGAACGGACTGGGAACTTTGCCGCTAACCTATATATCTATTGGCTACAATTGTGCCTATATAATATCTGCTGCAGGTCAAATCTATTGAAATCTGAGCTCATCGTGGTGGGTTCAGACATGAATACTTTGGAAAAAAAGGAAATGATAACTCGATTTGTATGTACGTATTCGTCTGAAGCGGGCAAATCATGCCAGTGGAAAAAATCTAATCAAGCAAAATTGCGGCAGGGGTACCTAAATTACAATTGTCAGCTAGATCATATAGATAATACTTCAAGGTTGAAAACACATACTTATCAGGGTAAGATTGCTCCTCGGTTAGGAGATACTTAGAGTGATTCTCCTGGGGCTTCGAGTTGTTCATGTGGCCAGGAAGAGGCGGCAGGCCATTTGCACCCAGAACGCCCTGGATGCTCTTCTTGTCCTGTTCAAAGAGCGCAGCCAGGCCGCGCTCTTCACCATGTGCCTTCACCTCAACCAATTGCTGCGCACCAGCCTCTCCGAGCTTCAGGACATCATCCTTGGGAGCAGCCTGGCTACCGACGGTAAGGAGACTCACAGAGTCGGCCTGCGTGAAGGTGCTGAGCTGCGGGTAGTTGCGGCGAACATCGCGCTTCCAGTAGGGATTATCTGCAATGTCACTGGCGGGGAAGGTGACAGGATCGTCATAAGCCAGAGGAGGGTTGGATCCCGGGGCAGGAAGACGGAACTGAGCGTTCAAGGGAACACCGTTCGAGCGCTCGGGGGCTACGGCGAGGAGACGGCGGATACGCTCCCAGATGCCGGTGGATTGGACAGTATATTTCTGCAGGGTGCTGGGATCAATCACTGGATATGTACAAGCTCAGTATCAAGCAAGAGCTTACCTGGTGAACAGCAATGGCGTGCCCTGCTGACTGGGCGGCTTTAATAGCACCGCGAGCCATGATGAAAGACTCTGACCTGTACCTCCTAATCAGCTCGTTGCTCTGAAATCGATCGAAACTATGTATAATTGGGAGGTGCAGGATATTTCAATAGTGAAGGACTAACCTCTTGAAGTACTAGAAATCCTTCAAAATTGTAATTTACAGACTTGAAGATCACGATGCGGCATCAAAGCAACTCCGGAGGTTCCAAGGCGGAGCGGATTATTGTGGCTCCGGTACTCTCATGAAGGCTGCATTACTAATACTGGCTAGTTAAAAACACGTGCGAGTGGAGATTCCGAGCGAGTGGAGAATCCTCTTTTTTTACGCATCATCTACGTTTTTCACCCATTATGCCACCACCTACCTCTCAAATGGCCCAAACCCGGGAAGAACAGGAGGGTAGGATCTTATTAGCTATTCAGGCTTAAAAAAAAAAAGCCAAATTGCCAATGCAAACCAAGCTGCATCTATCTTTAATGTCCCATATACTCCGGCGTCGCCAATCCAGTGTTACATATCGCGCTGAGACACGCGCAAATAGTCATAAACTGATTAAATCTGAAGAGGAAACTCTAGTGAAATAGATTTTCTCTTTAGACGATCGTGGATCTGCCCCTAGACCTCATTTATGTCGCTCAAATCGCCAATATTCTACTCGCTGACCGTGGAATTAACCCACCTCTTACGATCGGACGAAATTGGGTTTCGAACTTCGTTAAACGTACACCTGAAATCGATATTCGCTATTCAGAACGTTACAATTGTGAACGCGCAAAACAAGAGGAGCCTAAGATTATCCGCGAATGGTTTACACTAGTTGAAAAGCTGATTCGCGAGAATGGGATTCATAAAGATAACATTTACAACTTTGACGAAATTGGCTTCGCGATGGGACAAACCGCCACTACTAAAATCGTTACGAGGGCAGGCTATTATGGCCGAAAAACAAAGTATAACCTAGAAATTGCGAGTGTGTTACGGCTATTGAATGTTTAAATTCAACCGGTTGGGCGCCTCCGCCATGCATCATATTTAAGGGCAAAAACATGATGCAAAGCTGGTTTAGCGATGCCAATTTACCACCTGATTGGCGCATTGAAGTAAGCCCTAATGGCTGGACATCAGATCAAATAGGCCTTCGTTGGCTACAGGAACTATTTATCCCTTCTACTAGAACACGTACGAAGCGGAGATATAGGCTGTTGATTCTAGATGGCCATGGTAGCCACCTTACACCCGATTTCGATCATATTTGCCGACAAAATGACATTATACCACTCTGTATGCCTCCGCATTCATCTCATCTTTTAAAGCCTTTAGATGTATGTTGTTTTGTTGCTTTAAAACGCTCTTATTTCCGGAAGGTTGGTATCAAAATGGAGCTAGAATTCAACTCTATCGACAAGAACGATTTTCTAGCTATATATCCTACCGCACGTGAAGAAGCTATAAGATCTACATCTGATGCCTTCGTTGCCACTGGAATTACACCATTTGATCCAGAGAGGGTGCTTTCAAAGCTTACTATCTCGCTTCGTCCATCAACACCACCATCATCCTGAGGTAGCGACTCTAGTAAGAACTTCTCCCCAAGAACGCCAGTGACACAGAAATATATATCTCGCTAATATAAAGCTTTATTACGTACAGTGTCGCGATCGCCGTCGACACCAACGAAGGAGCTGTTACACCAAATATTGAAAGGTACTGCATCTATACACCAAGAGATGGCCATTCTACCTCAGGAAATAGCCGCTCTTCCCGAAGCTAATGAATAAAAGAAGTAACGAAAGGCACGTCCGAATGCGCAAATGGTCATTGAGAGTGGCCTTACTGTCCAGGAAGGCCGCCAGCATATCGACGCGTCAATAAATCGTGATGTAAATGGACGCCAACCCCGGGCATCTTCTCCACGACGCCAGCGGCCACAAAGATGCGGAATATGTAAAGAAACTGGACATAGGAGAGAGACGTGTCCACAGCGCCCGACTCAATAGGTTATTTACATAGTTTTAGTGATTTTAACGGAGTTATGGGACAAATAATATAAAAAATGAAAAAAGGGGGTCATTTTCACCATTCGCCCGTAATCTCCACTCGTCCGTGTTTTACTTTAAGTGGATCTATTTAACTACTCCATAACTACATAGTTGAGCCGTCATGAATGATATAAGAACAACTAAAAAAGAACTGTAAAGCATTACTTGCTTGAAGATTGTAATTTTGTGACCTGTCATCGTAGTAAAAGAAAAAAGAAAAAAGGCAAGTGATCATTAGGAATACAACCCCAGAGCCAGAGTAATAGTTATGGTGAGCTAGTACCTTTCCAGGAGTCGATCTCAGGCTGAAGTAGTCATACCAGCATCGGTACCAAGCGCGGTCTCTGCCGCAGTCGTGATTTCAGTGATCATTCGCTGGGCAAACTCGAGGGTCAGGTCTGGGCCACCGGGCTTTTGGAGCAGCACTTTCCCCCTCTTATCGAGCACGAAAAGACCTCGACGAATAGTCATGGGACCCCAGGGCCGCTTGAACCCCATGGCTCTAATCAGATTAGCCTCTTTGTCGCAGAGAAGATCAAAAGGTAAGTTAAAAATCTCCTTAAAGTTAGCGTTGTGGCGGGGAGAATCGACCGAGACACCATAGATGCTCAGTCCAGTCGAGGTCAGATATTCATAATTGTCACGAAAGTTCATTGCCTGCGCAGAACAGCCAGCGGTAGCGGCCGCTCGAAAGACGAAAATCATAACTCCATTCTGGCTCTTGTCAAGGAGCGCCTTGAGCATTGTGCTCTGACCTGTATGGGTCTTAAAAAAACCACCAAACTTGTCGATATCAACGACATCGCCGAATCCTGCCGGAGTACTCGAAGATTCAGCCTCTTCAGCGGCTTTCTTAGACCATCTGTAGCTAGGCTTTGGCCATATCGGGTTGGTTGCGGGTTCTTTGGAGCGAGCTGTTTCGGTCACGGTTTCTTCGGGAGCATCGTTTATGGGACTTCTGGTCTTGGAGGTATCTTCCTTGGGAGCAGCTGAATTAGAAACAAATTTTCTTTTCCTGGGCGTAGCCTTCTTGCGCGCAGCTTTTTTGGGCGCATCGTTCTCTGGAGCATCGTTCACGGGAGTTTTGTTCTCAGAAAAATCTGCATTGCAAGCAGCTGATTTAAAAGCAAGTTTGCTTTGCTTAGGGGCAGATACTTTAGGGTCAGTAGCTTTCTTAGGGGCAGCTTTTTGGAGAACAGACGCTTTGGTAGTCTTGGGTTTCTTTTTCGGTGGCTCAGTCAGAGATGGTGTGAGGTTATCCATATTTACGGATGATGAGGGAAAGAAGAACGGATCCATATTGATGAAAAGTGTAGAAAGAAAAAGATAAAAACGCGATTCAATCAAAACAATGGATTAAATGGAATAACTATACAAAGGCTTGGCGGTCACATGATGATATAAGCACAACCGATCCACGGCTCGGATCGGGATCCCCTGTGACCCGATAAAAAAACTTAGTGTGGCGATCCTGTTCGACCCGGTAAAAGCCAGACTCATTTAATCTTCGACCGTCATTTCCTACCTGTTTGCCACACTTCTCTCAGATTCAGACTCCGTCTCAGTCTCACCTCTGCTTTCTTAATCTTCAAATCGTCGCCTTTACTCGTAATACTCTCTTTTCGTGTCATCTTATCTATCGTCTTATCCCTCGCTAAGTTCGCACGCGACCATGAAGGTCTTTTCCTCGACCTGCAGCTTTGACTACTCATGGGAGGAAGTGTCCACGGCCAACTGGCGTAAATATTGCCCGTGGAATGACAAAGTTACCCATGTTGTCGGCGTAGACACACTCTCACGTGTTATCGACTCTAAGACTGGTATCGTGAGTTGTCTTTTGAATATTTACATGGTGAACACCGAACTGACTCATCTTAGCTACGAACTGAACGTCTCATCACTTGCAATCAGGCCGTACCGCAATGGCTTTTATCCTTGTTCGGCGGTAGCACCACCTCGCACGTTTACGAAGTTTCCTACGTCGACCCTGATACCAAGAAAGTTACCATGTGCTCTACAAACCTCACCTGGTCAAACGTCCTCAGTGTCCGCGAGACTGTTACATACCAGCCCTCCTTAAATAATTCGTCCGCCACCGACTTTACCCAAGAGGCCCAGATCACTGCTCTCTGCGGTGGATGGCAAAAGATCAAGAACAAGGTCGAGGAGGCCAGCGTGGAGCGATTCCGTGAGAACGCCAAGCGTGGCCGAGAGGGGTTTGAGACCGTTCTCGAGATGAGTCGCCGAGTCTTTGGCGAACAGCGCGATCTCGAGCAACAGCGAATCCACGTTTAAATCAGCAATCACCGTCCTATGGTCCGTGCTTTATAAAGCACCATCGTTCAAGATTCTTGCATTGAGCGACTTTATTTTATCGGCGTTCCCTCTCAGCATTTCGAAGCCTGGTGTTTGTTTTGGAGTTCTTCTTTTATTCAATATCCCTACCCTGTCAACAGGGAATTTTGTGCTCACGCGCGTTATTTTACGACGCGCCACGGAAAAGTCTCATGTTTCTTCTCAGCGACCCGTCTCCTTTTCTGAACCTTTCAGTTTTACAACCTTCACGGCATAGATGTATATACGAATTCGAAGACATATCTCAACGATGTATTGTATCCTCTTAAATCAAGCGTCTCGTATTAATTTTCAAGATTATTGTATTAAAAAAGATATAGATCCATAGATTATATTGCACATTGTATGCCCATACATAAAAGTCATTCGCAAGGCCTGAAACACCTCCCTTAAATCGTGAACATGATATTTTGCTGCAGAAGCACGCCATTCCGAGTCTCTCGGCTAGGCTAACCCAGAAGTCCACCAAGAACAACTCGACTGACGCCAGAAATCTCATTTTTGACGCTATTTCGGCTTGCGTCCTCAAACTCTCGCACCGAACCCGCAACCATTATCTTGCGCAGTCTAGCATCGGCTTTGGAGAATGTCTCTCCTAATGCCACTGTGCACACTGACGGGGTTGATACCAGGTTTGCAACACGTCCATAGCAGTCAATCAAGACATCACAAAGTGTGGCAAATGTCTCGAAAAAGTCTGGCTCAAAGGGCAGTGATGGAGTAAGGAGGAATGTGTATTCCTCGCCATGGAGGAGATCAGATGATTCTGTGATTGGGAATGATATCATAGAGGCCGCCGCAGAGCCAGAGGGAGAATTCAAGTTTCCTGCTGCGTTCTTCAAGTCTGCCGGGTCGCTAGTCTGCATCGGCAGTCCGATCTCCGTCGCAGAGCTGGCTCGTCGAGTCTTTGTCCCTACATGTGCCGCTCTTTTGAACATCTGTGGTATGCGCGCCCTCGCAAGAGTCGAAGAGGAACTACCATCGGGTGGGTGGATTTGCTGGTAGGTCTCAAACTCGATTAATAGAGCGTTGAGAGTTTTTAGATACTCGAGGGCAGTCGTATTGACGTCTAGGATTGGCGGTAGAGATAGACCTAGGAGGAGCAAGTTGACAGCTCGTCGAGCCAGTTTTCGTCCTTCAAAATATGGCAAGCGGCCGATATCTGCTCGTGAAAAATGTACGGTATTGAACCAGTAGACCCGACCTTCCATACTATGGCGCCATTGAATGTCGCGTCAGCTTGTTTCTGGGCTAGATTTACTTGGAGATTCAGAAACTACTGTCAAAGGTAACTTACGCTTTCCTCAAGTAGTCCAATGTGGAAATCCGCTTCGTAGCCATTTCGTGAATTTGTTGGTAGATGGCACTAGCACTCTGCGGTCCAAACGGACCACCTCCGCTGCTCACAGGAAGACTACCGACATGAGAGAGATCATGCCCAGACCCTGATTTGGCCGTATCCCTTCGCGTTAAGCTTGGGCCAAAGGACGACGACATCTTGACTAGTTGTTTAGATGTGTCTCGGTGCTGCTGGGATGGTGGATATGGTTCGCAGCTAGGAGGTGTGGACCTGGTTGGGGCGGAAGAACACCTTTGAGCTCGAGAGTGGTATCAGATAGAGTAGTAGTTTTGTAGAAATGGAGGGGGGTGAATTGTCTGAAGGGTGTGTCGTTGGGGTTATTAATTGGTACAAGACTAAGAAGTGCGCGGCCCTGAATCTCAAAAGGAGCTGCTCTAGACTTCGACCCCACATAACTAATCGCCTCCGCCCCTAAACCCTCTCAAATGTACGAAAGCGACCAAAGCTTTACACGCTCCCCATTTTTACCAGAATTATTTACAGATGACTTCTGAGCAAGATCACATCCCTAAGCCGGGCCAATGGCCTGTCGACCCTCAGGAAGCCTTGCCTATTTCCGACGATCGTATCTGGGTTGATGGATGTTTTGATTTCACCCACCATGGTAAGAAGTTCGAGCTCTTGTATATTTGAATCTCGCCTAACCGTCATGTTATCATAGGCCATGCTGGCGCCATGCTTCAGGCTCGTCGTCTCGGCAAGGAACTTTACGTGGGGATCCATTCCGACCAAGAGATATTGGAAAACAAGGGACCAACTGTCATGGCCTTAGATGAACGGTTCGCCTATCCCACATCTACCCCTGCAGTGCGCCACTAACATATGATACTACCCAGAGTCGCAGCTGTTGACGCTTGCCGTTGGGCAACTCAAAGCGTTCCTTATGCCCCTTACGTGACCTATCTGCCATGGGTGTCTCACTACGGCTGTAAATATGTAGTTCACGGCGATGACATCACATCCGATAGCGACGGCAATGACTGCTACCGATTTGTCAAGGCTGCAGGTCGCTTCAAGGTGGTGAAGCGAACTCCCGGTATATCGACAACAGACCTGGTAGGCCGTATGCTTCTATGCACGAAGAACCATTTCGTCAAGTCTGTCCGTGGCACACTGGCTGGTGATGAAGGCTCAGGAAGCTCAGAGGAACGCAAGGCATTTGCAGAGGATCTTTTGCAGCGGATCAAGGACTATTCGACGGATGAGAGTGGCCTACAGCCTGGCCCCCAAGTTTGGACCTGGTCTGGGTCTGGTACAGCCAAGATTGAGCATACCGTCGAAGAGAAGGGCTTATTCACAAAAATGGTTAATGGAAAGGACGTAAAGCCTGGTCAGCGTATCGTCTATGTTGACGGAGGCTTTGACCTGTTCTCATCTGGCCACATTGAATTCCTCCACAAAGTGACCGAGTTGGAGGAAGCCGAAGGTCGTAGCCGTGGCTGGTATGAGCCTAAGCAAAAGGAGAAGCGCATTAAAGAGCACGACGAGGATTACGGCCCTGCATATATCATTGCTGGTATCCACGATGACGATGTCATCAATCATTGGAAGGGTCTGAACTACCCTATCATGAACATTTTCGAGCGTGGGCTCTGTGTTCTCCAATGCAAAGTAAGCTTTCTCCAAGTCTTCAGAATATTGAATCAGGCCATTAACATTCACTAGTACATTAATGCTGTCGTCTTTTCTGCACCATTTGCTCCCACTCAGGCATACTTGAAGACTCTGCCACTTGGCGTGCCCGATGTTGTTTACCACGGGCCTACCACTTTCATCCCACTGACCTATGATCCGTATACTGGCCCGAAGGAGATGGGAATCTTCCGGGAAGTTGGTAACCATGCCTTCCAACATGTGAACGCAGGCGAGATTGTCGATCGAATCTTGAAGAGCCGAGAAGCGTACGAAGCTAGACAACGGGCCAAGCTGGAAAAGGCAGTGGTGGAAGATCAAGTGAAGTTACAGGAGCAGGCCTCGGCATAAGCATCATCTCCATATTTAAAAGCAGTGTAATGAATATCCGTCGAACTGTATATATGCCAAACCTCGTTAACTGTTTCTCGAGGATAAAGAAGATGTTATCTATTGGTCCCATCCTATAGATTACAATTGCGAGCTATTGTTTTACATCTAGGCTGTAGACTTCCAAACCAGACTCAAATGTGCAGCATGAAATAGATCGTTGATACGGGTATATCAGTGTATTGATGAGCCGACAACCCAGCCGGAATCGATGGTATAAAATGATTAAAGTACAATTTTGACAAAAGCCCTCATCTAAGGAGAGATTCATTGATCCGCAGCCACGAGAACGCCCTTGTCCTCAAACATCTTGGCAAGTTCACCGTTCTGGTGCATCGACATCAAGATGTCACAGCCGCCAACAAACTCTTTATCGACGTACAGCTGAGGGATAGTTGGCCAGTCCGAGTATTCCTTGACACCTACATAGAAAAAGCAAGTCAGTTACCCAAAACCAGCACAGTCGAGCTCAAATAAGACATCACAAACCTTGGCGCAGCTCCGCATTCTCAAGAACATTGAAAGCCACAAACTTCTTGGGATCCACACCCTGCAGACCCAGGATCTGAATGCTGGCGCGAGAGAAGCCGCACTGCGGCGTCTCGGGCGTACCCTTCATGAACAGCACGACCGGTGCAGAAGCGACAGCCTTGTCGATAGCGGCCTTGGTTTCGGTGGAAATGAGACGCGCATGGAGGGAGGGCAGAGGAGTGGCCGGGACGCGAATAGGCCGGAGTAGCGACGTTGGTCGTGAGACTGGGCGGAACGCCTAGACAAGTGTGAGCTTTCTAGCTAGTGAGAAATTGGATGCTGGTGGGATTGCACACCGATAGAACTGTTCGGGAAAACATGATTATCGTCCTGGATGTGAAGTTGGAGGATGTAGGATGAAAGGTTGAATTGATGGAGGTTTGTTTTAGTAATACATTTTGGCCGTTGCGTCAATCTCGCCCCACATCTACGCCGTCTTACATACACCCCAGCAACTTTCTTCTCTTCATTTTTAGAAACTTACAATACTTCTAGCCCAAGTTGCTCATGCAGTCAAAACTGCCTGCTTTCTCCGCGAAGGAGTATCTGGATGATGGAAAAATTCATATCATTCTTGCAGCATCCGGTTCTGTTGCATCCATAAAGCTTCCAAATATTGCGGAGGCCTTGTCTCGTCACAAAAATGTTTCTATTCGGATCGTCGTTACTCAAAGCGCAAATAACTTTCTGCAAGATCAAAGCGAGGAGCAGCCGGCCCTGGATACCTTGAGCCAGCTTGATGGAGTCGACGGGGTATATAGAGATGCGGATGAGTGGAGGACACCATGGACTCGCGGCGCATCAATTTTACACATTGAACTGCGCAAATGTAAGCTTTACATGAAAAGCTTATCCATTTGATTATTATCTAATCTCTACAAGGGGCGCATGTCTTGTTAGTTGCACCATTGTCAGCCAACACAATGGCAAAAATGACTGCGGGCATCGCAGACAATCTCCTCCTATCAGTGATCAGAGCTTGGGACACCACCGGGTTGGTTGATGGAGATTTCAAGGCCCAGAAGCCACTGATATTCGTGGCGCCAGCTATGAATACCGCAATGTATAGACAGCCCATAACCAAAAAGACTTTGCTCATTCTAGAAGAAGAATGGGGCTGGAGCGAGTCCAATCCCGAAGGCTGGGTGGTGGTTCTCCACGCAATCGAGAGGTCTCTTGCTTGCGGGGACGTTGGAAGTGGTGGGATGATGCTCTGGACAGATATCGTTCAGGCCATTGAAAGGCACCTGGGTCTTTTAAAGACTGAGTCTTGATCACTCGATTCATTCGTTGATAAGACTTCAACTCCGAAGATTCCGTGACATCGCACAAATTCAGGTATCATGCGGCATACTCAGAGCCGTACATGCATCAAGAGAACTAGCATTCTAGGCCAATGATGATGGTATCAGGATACAGCTTGGCCTAAACTTTGTCATGTTTCCAGCCTCACTTGACTGGTGCTTCAATGCCCAAGGAAATGCCAGGAAAGAAGGTGATCCAAGCAGATATCCAAGATGAGGACGAATTTTCAACTAAGGACGTATTTATTGCAGTTCATTAGTATGGCAGAGGTCCATACATCTCAGCTAGACGGTAAACTAGGCATCGAAGGCCTTTAAGCCTTGGAAAGCCCCGTGATTATATTATACTACCGAGGTTGCTTCGGTGAAAATCACTTGAGGTTCACTGTAACATTCATATCACTTCAATACCACTCCATCACTCCAGGGCTTTTTCATAACTTTAGACTCACTTTACCTTCAAGATCACTTTGACATCACTATGGGCTTTAACATTACCTGGGCACTTCAAGCGATCGCTAGTCTTTTCGAGGGCCCTTATGGCCTAAATAATATGCACATATACTTTTCTGAAGCTTTCTTTCTCACGTCCTCTATCTACCTTTCCGCCTCCCTATTGGGTTTTGTCAAGTCTTTCAGAGATCGTTCTACACGAAGCTACCAGGTATGAAGTCATGAAAACACTCCAAATTTGCGGTTCAAAAGCTACATGCCGAGCGAGGCCCCTGGATTTGACCATTCCATCTGATCGCTTCAAAATACGACAGTTTTTGACCCGTACAGCTTTGCCAGGTGCTCAATGAAATGCGCTTCGGTAGCAGATCCAATTCCGCGAAGCTGTTTGACCGACTCATTCGAACCAGAGATCAGATACTAGCTCAACCGATAAATTCTCGGTAGCAAGGCCTGGATCTGAGACTGGATGTTTATGATTCTGCTCTCTGCTACGGAAGGGTTCACTTCCAGCGGCGCATGTGTCCAGTCAAACTCCTGGCACATGAGAAACAGACAGGAGCACGCCAATCTTGGAAGACTTCAGAAAGTGTTTGGAACAGTTGATTATGGCTACAAACAGCGAACGTGGTCAAACTGGGGATTTCGTGAACTTGCCCTATCCCTCTTTGATTCAGTACTGTTTTAGTTACCACTGCCATTACAATATGATTTACGAACACCTAGCTAGTTCAGGCTATTTTCATAATTTCTGTTTCGATCAGTTTGATAGAAGCCCATTCTAGTTCACTATTTTGCTTGTTCCCGGAAGCCAATAGTGTCGTGGTATCAATGAACATATGCAGTTGCGATTGCTTTTCCTCGCTGTAGAGTCACTTTCACGGCACTTTTCATATCATACCATTCAAATAATACATGAAACCCCCTATTCTCCAACAAACGGATCCTCTTGTCTAACTTGGCAGGTTCCTTGGTTCGGGCTTAGTACGTGTAGCCATGACCCACTAAAGAAGGCCTCAGTATCTGCCCCAGTGCCGGGATTGCAAAAGTGATACAGCGGGTTCGATGAAAGATCCGGTACCAGGACATGACTAGTGAAGAGAAAGAGTAAAATAGGAAGGAGTACCCGGATGCAGTATTTTAGTCGTAGAGCTGCTATGTACGGGTCTCACTCGGCACATTTCTGTCTTCCAAAATCCAGGAAGAAAGCAACCCAATCGATATACCGCCGCCTGTCAGCAAGCAACCGTTCCTAAACCACCACCAGCAGCTCGAAACGCTCTTTAATTGCACCTTCCAGATCATGAGGCCCAGAGTGGCTGCTGCGCTTCCGCAGCTACCGATGAAGAATACTGGCCCGCAGCCCGCGGCGACGCCTGCCGCTCCGAGAAGAGCCACCTGAGTCACCGCCAGACCTGTCAAGACAGCTTTGGTGTTGTGTTCGTGGCGAAGAGCGATTGATTTAATACCTGCAGCCACATCATCTTTAATGTCCATATGCGCATAGATCATGTCATATAAAACAGTCCAAGCAATACAACTTGTATATAAGGCTCCGGCTGATATCATAGCATCATAATTATGCAGCAGGTCCACTCCTAGAGCAGGAAAACCCATAAAAGCTCCCCATGAGTAGGCTAGGCCCAGTACAAACTGGGGATAATTTGTGATTCGCTTTGCTAGAGGATACGCAAGAACAATGGGCACGCTGGGAATTCCGTACCACAAACATTGAGATGGAAATGAGAGGAGAACTCCGAGCCCAGCGAAGAACTGGGAGCCCGTGAATATCAAAGCGTTTTTAGGGGAGATGGCTCCGCGGGCAATGGGTCGAAACTTGGTTCGTTCGACATGAGGATCTAGGTTTCGGTCCCATAGATCATTGATAGCACAGCCAGCACCGCGCATTATAAGTGCGCCTGCGAAGAAAAGCCCTATTGTTCCAAGGACTTGCACCGGGGCAGCACCAGCCATGGGGGCGGCGAGGAGGGTGGAGAAGAGAGTAGGGAAGAAGAGATAATATGTGCCGACGGGCTTATCTAGCCGTACAAGCTCGGCATAGGGGATCCAGGACTTGGGGAGAGAGGCGGTCAACCCCCTTTGGGGCGGGACATAATTTGTAGCGGGATTGATGGTATTCGTATTGAGCCCTTGTGGTCGTACAGCCGTGGAGTGAATATGGACAGAGTGCCTCGGTTTTTGTTGTGTTACTCGGTTGATCGACTGGGAAGGAGGTGAAATGGTCACCCTGGCTGTAATAGCCAGATTTTCATGGTTTCGGTGACTGGCGATGGTCAATGGCCGGCTCCTGGAGCATGCGAATCGGGGTAAACAGGCACGGCGCGGAAGGAGACTAGAACTAGTGGATTGGAACATGGCGGAAAGTAGAGAAGAGATTGATGATTTGGAACTCAATTGGAACTCAATTGAAGATTTACAACTGAATCATATTCAGCTGTGGAGCTTAAGGACTAAGGAAATAGGATTGAAGTATTGAAGCTCTGATCGTCCAGCTCAATAATCCCAAAAACTTTGCCGCTAACCTCTTTGGGCTATATATAGGATCCACCGATCTGCGTCCTGATGTAATCCAACACTCAGAACATATTGAAATGTTCAAGATCATAGAGTAAGAGTAGGTGATGATGAAGCGACGATAATAAATCTTCATAAAATTATAATTGATCCTAGCAAATGGAAAACGCCAAAGAATTGAAGGATGAAGGCACCTGTGCGGTGCTACACAGTTGGGGTAGAAAGTATGGGGGAGATATTGGCAGAATTACTTACCGCCTAAAAAGCTCCAGGAAGGTTGGTCGAAGTCTCTTACAGCCTTTGGTATTATAGCTTTCTTCAAGTAGAATCATGCCACTCATGCAATAATAAATATACAATCGTTGATTCAGCTTCTCTCGGTGAGAAGGCTACATGAATTTCTTACAGCTGAGCTAGGTTTGAGCTGTTTCTTTGTTCGCCGCTTCCGCTCGCAGTAAACACAAACGCGTTGCATACTTCGTTTGGACGAGGAAGCTCCTTAGCCTGGATCCTTCTTCCCTTGACGCAGCTCATTTCGTCCACAAAAAAATTACTGGAAACTCTGAAGTGCGACGAGACGTGTGCTTAAGCCTTGCAAGGCATTGGCATAAGATAAGCCGCATCATTTGAATTCGGTAGTTTCTCCTACTGATTTGATTTATCTCCATCTATATACTGATAACCTCCAGGAGTATTCTCACGTTTGTCTGAGTGTTAGTGCTGTACCACTGAATAAGCACTCCCCACCTGGCTGTCCCTCGATTAATTTCCCAACTACCATAATGTCACAGTCCAAGACGGCCACTTTTGATCCATTTCCTCCAGATCTAGACATACATACTATTGTGGACCAAACGCCCAATTTTCAGCTTGCTCGACGTATCACATGCGACGCAGTTGACGCAGAGTCCAAGGAAGACTTTGAGAGATTGGTCCTTTTATGGGTAGTCGTTTGTGGGCAGCCACTAGTTATTGAGGGATTTCAGGACCGACTTGACCCAAAGCTGTTTTCAGAGAAGTGGCTTCGCGGCCAATACTTCCAAAAAGGTGAGCAGTATTCCCTCTCTCTGTGTTGTTCGCATCTGACTTATTAACAATGCTACAGTGGAATATGTTCGAGACCTGGGGAAAGGTGTAAGTGCGCCATTTACAATTGGCCACTACTTAGGACAACTCCCAGCTTTAGTAGAAAAGATTAACATTTTCAATTACGCAAATCGAGACCGACAGCGTCTTTACATGAAAGACATCGACTGCCCTCCAGAATGGCATCAGTCTTTGGAGAAGTTGATTCCCCCGAATTTGTTTTACTTCAATGATTCCCCAAAAATTTACGATGGTCCTGGCTCAGGCCTTTCAAACTTGTCAGAATCATATAAAACGAAAGACGGTACGCCGATTGCCAGAGCAGGCGATTTGATGAGCTGTCTTCCCCCAGACATGCGTGCAGAAAATCTCATGTGTTACATCGGACACGAGGGCACATACACGCCAGCACACCAGGAAATGTGCGCCAGTCTTGGCCATAATCTCATGGTTGAGGCTTCGAACGGTAAGCCAGAGCATGGGAAGCCAACAGTCCCGGGCTCGTCAATTTGGCTCATGACTGAGACGAGAGAACGGCGTGTGGTGTCGGAGTACTGGTCCACAATGTTAGGTCATGATATTGACCTCGAGAATCATTTCGCACAACTCAAAGCATGGAGGTGCGCCCCGTTCAAAACCCATGTGGTCGAACAGAAACCCGGGGATCTCATCCTTGTTCCACCTATGGCTGCTCATCAAGTCTGGAACCGCGGTACAAGGACGATGAAAGTTGCCTGGAATCGCACCACCGTCTCTACCCTGAAAATGGCTTTGTCTGAAGCACTGCCACATGCACGGATGGTCTGTCGTGATGAGCAATACAAGAACAAGGCCATTGTTTATCACTCACTCGAGCGGTATGCAGATCTATTGAAACAAGCCCCCAAAACTGACAATGTCGAAATCAAGAAGCTGTGGGGTGACTTTGAGGATCTATACTTCCTGTTCACAGATATTTTAATATCTGAAGACTTTTCCAGCAGGCAGAAGATTGAATGCATCGAATATCATGGCAATGTGACTTGCTCATATTGTCGTTGCAACATCTTCAACCGGTTCCTGACATGTCCCTCATGCAAGGAAGATGATAACGATTATGATATATGCATGGACTGTTACGTACTGGGTCGAAGCTGTCAATGTATCTCCAAGCTCAGGTGGGTTGAGCAAATACCTTGGAGCACTCTACGCAAACAGCATGAGACCTGGCGGCGCCAGCTTCTCAGTATTGAGCCTGTAGATTCACCGCGCCTGAACAAGTTCCTGCCCCTTACCGTTGTGCGAAGCCAGAATCCCAGGAAGACTGTTGCAGAAATCTGCAAAGAGCAAATGACTCGTCGGCCCTGGGTGGATTGCAAGAAACCTACTCCAGAGAAAGAGCAATCAGCCTCACCAGACAGTGCTATTGGTGATGCTGAATCCCCAGCGCGGAAACGGCGAAAAACTGGCGCCAACTCCAAAGATGAAAGGTGTCATATGTGCAGAAACAGGGAACCAAACTGGAAACTGGCAAAGTGCTCACAATGCCCGTTGCGTTACTGCTACGCCATCCTGTTTCGCGCCTTTGATATATTTCCGCAGGAGCAAATGGAGAAGGCCCATTGGCTGTGTCCCCGCTGCCAGAAAATCTGCAACTGTGGACCGTGTCAAAAAGATCCGACAATGCGGCCACATGAGCCGGATAATATTTTGCTGGGACATGATACCAGAAAGATCGCAGATCCTCGAAGTGTTGACTCTCTGGTAGATCTTCGTTTATCTAATTTGAAATGGCTTCCCAGCCTCGAAGAAGATATAGCACGCCGCCTGCAACGGAGGCAACAGGAAGCCGAGGAGAAGCAAACGAATATGATTATGGAGCATGCCATTCTTGTGAGGGAGAAAGAGTCCCCGCGCGTTGATTTAACGGCGTCTATTGATTATGGTAGAATCCCCGTGGATCCTACTCTCCAGCTGGACAACTCTATAATAAATCAGCCAGACCAAGAGTTGGTTTACTGAGTAGGATTTTGAAGATGTTTTTCTTATGGCTATGATTCCCCCTTTTGTCAAGTGATGAAGTTTTGAAGTTCCAATGCTGTCTTCTTTTTTCATGAATTGGTCTGTCTTTTAGAAGACAAATCATTAGACTAGCTTAATGCCCATAGGTAATCAGATACCAATTCAAAATCAGGCACCTTTGTAAGCGTATGTAAGTGCCTTGAGCGTTGAGGCATCCACCGAGCGCATAATGCCCCGAGCGAGTTGAACTGCTGCAAAAATGACTACAAATTTCATATTAGAATATGAACACAGGTTTTATAACTGCAAATAATGGGGGAAATCGTTTGCTTACTCCCTGGAATCAGGTAAAACTCAGGCTTGATCATGGTTGCACCACGAGCAATAAAGAAATGGAGGCAAGCCAATACTAAGTTGACAGTGCCAAATATAGGCCCTATGAGCCATTTCAAGTCTCTATTCTCAACCCTCATGGGCTGTTTTCCCTTTCTATCAGGGTAAAGGGGGCCTCTGGCAATAATGAGGCCGGATCCCAATAGCGAGACGACACTGATGAAAGAGTAGGTCCGCTCTGTGGCATCCTTTCCAGTGAAAACTGATAGAACAAAGAATGGTATTGAGCAGAGGGAGAGTATAACCAAAATGAACTATAGAAAAGGTCAATATCTACTTCTTCTGATCGCGAACGGTGTAGGAAATTTTAGATCTACTTGGTAAATGGTATTGCGCGCATCGATATCATGCTTCAGCTGGTCGATGACTTGCTCCTGTTCCTCTTCATCAAGCTCCTCTCGCCCTTCATCATTATCCGAGTCTTCGGGATAACCAAATATTCTGCGTAGTTTGATCCCATCCTCGGGATAACGAAACCCGCTGCGTTGTCGTAATGTCGCCAGGACCGCCATGGTGGAAGATAATAATAATAAAATGATAGTAACAGGAGACAAGAGGAGAAAAAATGCCAAGTAGAAAAGTGACAAGAGCAGTGTACTACGTACTGTTTTGTGGGGTTGGTTGTAGAAATTAGAACAAACATGACAAACACAGCTTTTCTCTCTCGGCATCGGATGATCGTTGTGTTTCCATAACGCTTTTCGAACTCCACACCACTTCCGACCGTCTCCCTCCAGCTCACAATGTTCTCAGCTCGCGCTCTCCCTCGGCGCGCCGGACTAATCCGATTATCAGCCCCCCGCTATGCTCCCCAACACCGCACATTGATCCCGGCCCCAACCCCAGGCACGGGGCCTCTTATGGAACGCCGCGCAGACCGCGAGCTGCCCGATATCAGCAAGAACCGAGGCTGGATGCGTACTCTCCCAATCTTTGCTATTGTTCTAGGTGCCGGCACGCTAGCCATCTTCAACTACCAGAAGTCCTCGTCGAGCATTGTCGGCAGTACGATGTATGCACTGCGGACGTCGCCGCAGGCTCGGGAGATTCTGGGCGACGAGATCTACTTTGCGCAGCAGATTCCTTGGATCAGTGGCGAAATGAACCAGCTGCATGGTCGCATCAACATCTCGTTCTGGGTTAAGGGCACCAAGTCTCAGGGCAAGATGCGTTTCAAGAGCATACGGCCAGACCGTATGAGCTATGTGAGTCGGCCTTTTTCATATGCCCCTGAAAAATAGCAGTATTATCTTTCGTGAAGATGATATTTGTTTAAAGTATTTTTTTGTCCCAATAAATTGAGCTAATACCTTGTCGTCTAGTTCCACACTGAGGAATGGAGTCTGGAAACTGAAGATGGAACTGTGGTGCAACTGCTGAATAGCGACAATGACCCCTTCGGCCAGGACTGATAGTTGCACTGGATGTGTGGGCTATTTTGTAAAAATAAAGACCTTATTTGCATATGATCTGGCGTTTGGGACATTTTTTACATGATTATTGCGTGCAGTACCTGAGACGAGGTCTCATTTTGAAGCTGAAGGTTGAACGAAAGAAAAAAAGGATATCATTTGTTATATCATATACAAACGCCGCTCAAGTGAACAAGTATTTCGGGAATGGTGTAGTGGTACATGTTTAGCCCGGCCTGGGCGTCGCTCTAATCAATTTATTTAAGCCTCAGCTGTAGCTGTGGACTCTGTGGCTGAAGGAACCTCGGGCCATGGCTTCTTGATGGCATCTTGAATGCGCACACTGCAACCCTTAGGACCACTGATGTGACCTAAAACAAGAAAAATAACAAGATTAGCAAGTGTTACGTGGAGGTATTGAGAGAGAGAGAGAGAGAGAGAGAGAGAGAGAGAGAGAGAGAGAGAGATGTCTTACCGCTCACAACCACAATACCATTCTCAGCATCGACCTGGAGAATCTTTAAGTTCTGCACGGTGTTTTGGTTGTTTCCCATCCTTCCGGCCATCTTCTTGCCAGGGTAGACACGAGAACCACCACCTTGACTAGGACCCGCGGAACCGAGAGAACGGTGGGTCAAACTAACACCGTGACTACGATCCTGACCATGGAAACCGTGACGCTTCATAACACCAGCAAAGCCCTTACCCTTGGTATTGGAACGGGCGTCAACAAATTGACCCTCCAAGAACCAATTGGCATGGATACTCTCGCCGACGGGAGTAAGGCCAGACTCATCCTTGACGCGGAACTCGAAGATGTGGCGTTTGGGAGAAAGACCATTGGCTGAAAAGTGACCAAGCAGAGCCTTGTTCACATTGCTAGGATGCTTCCATCCAGCGCCAACCTGGACAGCCCAGTAGCCGTGCTTTTTGACAGTCTTGTGGGAGATGACCTCGACACGGTCAAGCTGCAGGACAGTGCAGGCGGTGCGCTTGCCAGTTTCCGGATCGAAGAGAGCAGTCATACCCTTTTTGATTCCAATGGCACCACTCCGGAGGGGCAGGGAGTTGGCTTTGCGGCGGAGAGCTGCGGCTGGAGTCGATTCAAGGACGGGCAGGCCGGGGCCAATGTTGTAGCGGGTGTGCTGGGGTGGGCTGATGGCTTTGACGCCGAATGATCGCATATGAGTTAGAGGCAGGGCCAATTGTGTGTCCCATAGGGATGCAGAAAGCTGGAGCAGCTTCCCTGAAAGACGCGACGCCATGATGGGGTTTGGTGGTTGAAAATAGATCGGCGCTGGTGAAGTTTTTGGTTTGTATGCTGAGTCAGCATCTCCGGACTTCAGCCAACACTCCGTACGAGATCTAAAAAACCGAAATCATATATACCACAGGCACTAGGTCTGCCACTCAGACATTGGGATTTGTAAAGCAGCCCTCATTGTATTTTTTTATAACCTTTTTTTGCCTCTTTCTGAGGTTTTCCCACTCACTGGCGCTCTGCTAAAACTTCGGCCTCTAATTATGCTGCGTTGATATTTTTCACATCTGTAAACTGTGTATTGGGGTCCACCGCACGTCTTCTTTTATTTTTCTGATTCTAAAAGGTCTGAACTTGCGGAATTAGCTTTGAAATAGAGCTTTATCCAGCAACTGGCTAGTATTAAGGAGCGCAATCGCCTTGCCTGCTTTCTCGAAGGTGCTGATCTTTAAAGTACATACGTCGTAAATAACTTCAACAGTTTTGGAATCCTTGAATTTCGAATGATTATTGCTCTTTTAAATTTTGAATTATCAAATCTTTGAAATTACTAATTCGATGATCTAGACCATAAACTTGAAAAAATATCCAAACCGACAATGTCGGATATATTGATTCTATTGTACATGCTATCGTAATATATAGCCTCTAGGAAAAGCTAGAGTTAATGGTCCCATTGTTACCCAATTACTCGGAGTCGGCAGGCGCGTCCAAGGGGGTAGAAAGCCCGACACGATCAATGGTCTTGGTGTAGACAACGCCGCCATTGAGTTTGTCCTCTTGTACAACCAGGTCCTTGCGGTCAGCATCAACCAGAAGGCGGATAAGGTCTGGGCGCATGTAGTGACCTCCCTTGTATGAAGTTAGCACTGAACTATAATCGATATCATATCCAAAACTTACAAAGTCAGCCAGAGACTTGGTTAGGTGGGTCTCATCGAGGTCAATCTGCGATAACTCGTTAGCATTTGCTAGATAAGCGCTTCAAATAGTATTTTTAGCCTACATCGACGAAGAGCAGACCCTGGAAGTCCTTGGCGGGGTGGGGAACCAGGTTCTGTCCATCAGGACCAAAGATACGACCGTGTCCGTTGTAGATGTTAGGGTCCTCAAGCTCCTTTCCAGGGGGAGTGTTCAGCTTGATACCCTCGGCGGTGATTGTCTGCCAAGGTGCAAGAGTGAAGGAACCAGTCTCAATAGCATAGGCAGGTGTAACGAGCTGAGCCGTCTTGTTAGTGATCAGGTCAAGTCTTTATATCTTAAGAAAGAATATACTTACATCCGCGTTGGCCTCGGCCACATTAGTGTAGGGGTCTGGGTACTTAAGGGTCTCCTTTCCAGGGTACAAGGGCCAAGCGGCAACGTGGACTTGCTCACCAAGAGAGGCAGCATAGGCCTTCAGGAAAGGGTTCATGTTCTCCCAGCAGTTCAAGTGACCAACACGACCAATCTCAGTATCCATCACTGACTTGGTGGTATCACCGGTGCCATCGCCAAAGACAAGGCGCTCGACGTGAGTAGCCTTGATCTTGCGGCGGTGGTTGATGACCTCTCCAGTGGGATTGATCATAATCTGAGTGGTGTATAGACTAGCAAGATCCAGCTCGGAGTATCCAAGAGACACATAGATCTTGTTGCTTCGGGCAGCTTCGCGGATACGACGCATCTCCTCCGAGTCGGAAGCAAGACTGTTCTCGCGGTACTTCTTGAGAAGAGGCAAGCTCTCCTGGTAGTTAACCTTCCAGGCCCAGTACGGGTAGCCGGGAATCCCTAATTAGAAATGTCAGTTATAAAGTTGATTCATGCGAGAAGTAGAACTAACACAGCTCAGGGAAGGCAATAAACTTGCAGCCTGCCTTTCCAGCTTCGTCGATCCAGTGGATAGTTCTGCGAACAGATTCCTCGAGATCGAACCAGCCAGGTTCGGCATTGACGGCAGCAGCCTTGTACTTCTTGAGAACGGGAGCCATGCTGAAGATGTTGTTTAGGGTTTGGTTTTGTTTGAGTGATTGAAGTGTGATTGTGAATGAATAAGATATTTGAAGCCAGGAGTTAGCATGCCTTTATATCTTCAGATTCAAATCTGTTTTGTATGTCTACCATAAAAGCATATCCCGCCAGACAGAATTCTGAGCACAGAGCATCCGCATCGACTCGGATGTGTTAGACCCGGCTGACTCGGCGAATGCTTCCAAGATTGACTAATTCAGTGTAAAACACTTGTATGATCTTGCCATGTTCTGACTTCCGGAAGCTTGAGGGGAATATAGTAGATTCGGGCTTTGCTTCATTATGTTGAACAACGCAATACCCAGGTGGATGGGAATGGTTCTAGTGACAAAAGGGAGCTAGATAGCAGTTCTATGGAATATGGCACTGAGCGATGAGTCCTTCATAGATCTAAGATCCTTCAGAAAGCTTTCAAAGACTTCCGAAATCCTTTAGTTCGATTTTCTGTAGGCCCAGGCGATGTCATAGATGCCACCCGAAGGATAGGAACTGTGGGGAACACATTTCTCGGTGACTTGTTAGATCCCGCAGAATCCCTTCTAGAAAAAAATTGAGAGGAGCCTTGGAAGTCACTGGGATTTGCTTTGATACGAAATCACGCCATATGATACGGCATTCAAGGTGATGGTGTTTGGAAATTGATTAGGACAATAGCAAATCCCGTATTGCGGGATGCATGATATCTGAAAAATACTCCACAGATCTACCAACTACCATCAGGACTTTCTGATGACTCAACCTTGGAAGACCCCGACATGTAGAATCAGATAGTGCAAGACTAGCCATACTAGTCCAAGTTTGTCACTTAATTTTCGCCAACGCAGTGTAAATAGAATCGGTCAATAGCATGATTCCTAACCGTTCCGTTCCGTTCCGCTATCCCGACTGTTCCATCAACACTTCTAAAAATGTACTTCCTAACACGGAGAACCAAAACATGATGGATTTCATTAGATAAGACGATTCTGACATTGATTGATATTATGCCATTTCCCCCACATATCCAGAGCAAGTTGGCTCACGTCGAATTATAGGCATAATAGGCAAATCAGCCTAAGATCTTGAATAGCTTCACTAGATATGAAGGCTACTCATTACCATAATTTTGAATCTCTTCCAAACTCCCTAGACTACCTCTAAAGGCAGTCTGCTTCTTACTCGCCGCCCGTTCTTTGGTCTGTTTCTTGTTCACTTCTTCTAAATGACTACATCGATCATGCAGCAAGATATGGCGATGAAACGTTCGAATCGTCCAATAATAATGCTTCCGAGTCTTTCTTTTGGTAGGCAAAGAGATTCAATTAGATGAAGATCCTGGACCTAAATCAATCTGAGATTTCAAACTTTCAAACTTTCAAGTTTCCAAAGTGAGTTAGTATCACTATCGCTGCCGGATGATGATGGTCGACTTGGCAATGGATCTAGGACGGAAAAGCTACTCCAGGAGCCATTATACCCTCGATTCAAGTGACTTACTCGCAATATCCAGCTTATAAAAGAGCTTTCTGATTGTAGGATTCAGCAGAGATAACAATTTTTTAAGCCATATTTACTCACATTGAAGCTAGATTCATCAAAGTTGAATATTATATCCCTTAACATATCTGAGGTTACGGCTACGCCTTTTAATCTAGAAGAAACTACCTAGCCAGTTTTATATATATTCTTCTTCAAGACTAGCAAATCTATGGCCGTTTCATGGCCCATGTTTCAACACCCTTCATTCGATCAACGATCTTAGAACCTGAGATGAGCGTATAGCAGCTGTGACCAAGGACAATCTTCCATTTTTCAAGGCTTGAATAGATAATTCGACTAGACTCTCCTGATAGTACGATTTCTGCCTTTTTTTTGCAACAGATTGGTGGTATGTGAATGTTTATAAATAGAGGGTTCCAAGATTGCTATGGGAGATAAATATTTTTGGAGGGATAGCAGAGCGACCGAGAATCATGTTATGAATCATTTAAGATTGAAGAATAAGTAAGTATCTGGGTTCTGAGACAATTTGACGAGTATTTGTTGCTATTAGCGTCATTGTAGGTTCACGGGATCAGAATGACTCCGAATTCCAACGGAAGGTGGTCTGATATTGGGGCCGTTTGGCGCTATTTGGCGCCGTTCGACGCGCTTGGTCAATCCCAGGAAGCTAGTGACGGAGCGGGTTTCAGATTCAAATCCGATTACCCCATATATTAATCACTTCGTTGATCAAACTATTGATATTCTGAGAACCCCCTATGGTCATAATGAACGACCTGCAAGTCCACCCATCGCGGAAAATATTGCTGGTAGTCACCACTGGGGGCTTTACTCATGCAGGTATGACAAAAAAGAAAAAGGCGTAGAATACCAATTTCTGATCGCTTATGCAAGATAACAGCACCTGTGTTGGAGATTGGAAGAGTCCTCGCTGAACGTGGTCACACCATTGAATTCGCAACTCTGGAAGGCCAAGAGCACTGGATTAAGGCAACCGAGTACAGATTCATTGAGAAAATTCATCCACTAGGCCCCGGACCATCTCATGAGCAGTATGATGATCACTATCGTCGCATGCAATCATGGGATATCTCCAAGGGCATTAGTGCAGCCATGGAATCCAAATATCTCTTCGATTCCTTCTGGCCTCAGACCTATCACCGCTTGAAAGATATAATGAATAATCCAGTCACTCGCCCTGCGTTTATCATCGCTGACTTCTTTGTCGAGGCTGCCCACGACATCCATGTGGAGTATAACCTGCCTATTGCCATTGTATCTCCCACGATGCCTGCCTTGCAGATGCCATGCTCTTATATCCCGGGCCAACCTGGCTTCCAACTTCCGGGAGTATTGACCTCAGAGGACACCCCTATGTGGCTGCGTATGAAGAGTGAGCTTTTCTTATTGCCGGATATACTCTCTATTATTCGATTTGGGATTCGAACGAAGAAGATGCGCCAGGATAACGGCGTCTTTCGACCGCTTCATAAGCCTAAAAAGCCAGATTATCTGGTCTTTATCAACTCATTCATTGGCTTAGAGATTCCTCGAGATCTACCCCCCACTTGCGCCCCTGTGGGTCCCATACTTAGTCCCATCTATTCTCCATTAGACGAGCAATGTGGTTTCTTCCTAGAGCGCCATAGGTCCGTTCTCTATATTGCCCTTGGCACACATATCATATTGCCCCATGTGGACGCTATAAAGATAATACACGGCGTTTCTCGATTGATGAACGAAGGGCTGCTTGACGGTATAATTTGGGCAATGGGCAAGACTTGCCGAATAGACATTGATCGCAGGTGAGCCTTTCCTTCTTCTTTCTTATGCTCACATATTGACTCGATAAAACCATAGCGCATCATTAGACATTGAATTTGGCGACTCGATAAAATGCGTATCTTTAGGAGACCTACTCGACAACAAGCATCCCGACTGGATCTTCCCATTTTTCGCTCCTCAACGTGCAATACTTAATCACGATTCCACCAAGTTATACTTCACCCACGGAGGAGGATCCAGCGCAAATGAAGCCCTCTACCACGGGAAGCCCATGCTCTCAATGGGTATCTTCTCCGATCAGATCGCAAACACTACACGCCTCGTTGCTGGGGGCGTTGCCGAGTCATTGAGTAAGTTAGGTTTTACAGCTGATGAGCTGTACGCCAAGGCAAAGAAGATCCTGAGCCCAGAAGGGCCTAATCCAGGAGATGATTCATATACACGGAATGTATTGCGCTTAAAGCGCATTGCTCACGTCGCTTCTCGCCGCAAGTATTATGCTGCAGATTTGATCGAGGAGCTCATGTATGATAATGAACTACGATTCAAGGACAGGAAGGAGCTGCGACCTATGCATCTGCAGACTGCTGATATGCGAATGCCCTGGTACAAGGCTAGCAACATGGACATGTATGCTATCGGTGGACTTGCTTTCTCGATGGTAGCTGGATTTTCATGGTTAACAGGCTATTATGGGTGGAAGTATTGGAGTCTAGGCCGGGCTACAGATCTATAGAAGCAAGTCAAGCAGAATAACTAACATCTAAGGACCAACATAGATCAATTTTCTAGCTCGAAAATCAACAAAATGGAAAACTCATACACAAAATTCCTAATAACCGGAACTGTCAAATATAGAAGATGTTTTTGAAATAAAAATAAGAAAGTAATTACACCTGAGAAATCATAAGCCGTTTTTCCAAGCTTAACTCCGCCCGGATCGGACCGAGTCGGCGCCCGAAAAGAGAATCCGCTAGAAGCGGAAAAAAAGCATTTATCACCGTCACCAGTACCAACAAAAACTCCCGGCGATTGTCACCGAGAATAAAAAGCCACCATCAAAGCACCTCGCAAGCTCCAGATGTCCCTCCGAACACCCCTGGTTTCACGCTGGCTCGCGCAATCAGCAGAACTCCTACAACAGAGCTCACTCAGAGCTGCAACTCGCCCATCATCAGCCACGCCACTCTCCCTCCTCCGCCCACAACTCCTCAATGGCCAGATAAGTGCAAGGCAGACTCTCCTAGCGAGCCGGAACTACTCCACACGCCCAGCGCCGTCCAGACCAAGCGCTCAATTCAAATTCAACCAGCCTAAGCAACGGCGCTTCAACTCGTCCGGACCAAAGTCAGAAGCCAAGTCAGAAACCAATGAAGCTGGTGGACTGACTGCGCGGTTGCGCAAATTGACTCGTGAATATGGCTGGGCTGCCCTGGGCGTTTATCTAACCCTTTCAGCGCTGGATTTCCCCTTCTGCTTTATGGCTGTACGATTGTTGGGCGTTGAGCGCATTGGTCATTTTGAGCATGCTGTGCTTGAGTCTATAAAGGGGGTTTTCCCTACTTTTTGGCCGAAGAAAGAGCATGCTGAGGGTGAAAGCGATAGTTCTGTCACTGCTCCTAAGGATGGAAACGCTAGTAGGCTACCTTCTCTTCCTTCTGTCTGCGATGTTGGCTAATATGTACTTTTCTTTTTCAAAGGTTTGTGGACACAACTTGTATTGGCCTACGCCATTCACAAGAGTTTGCTCATCTTCATTCGAGTCCCGTTGACGGCTGCTATAACACCCAAGGTTGTGCAGGTTCTGCGACAGTGGGGATGGAACATTGGGAAGCGGACACCCAAGACTACTACTAAACCCAAGAGTGCATGAAATGAGACCGTGCAATTAGTATAGCGAAGAATTAGGGATATTAATTTGGGGACTGTATATTAGCCATAGACCTTATTTGGCGCATCGTCGCGTGTGTCCTCCCCACTCAATTTACATGATTATAATACAGCAAATCCTGAAACCTCCTTCTATCCCAGCGCCAAAACTATTAGCCAGCAGCAGAGAAACTTGGTAAACGATGCAAGAGTGGGACTGCAAAAGCAAAAAGGAAAAGGGTAAACATCCGCCACTTCACCACTAATACCCAAAAGCAAATCGTGATGAGATAATGACATAAAGCTATTCAACTTGGATATCTCATGGTGTTCGTCTCGTTAAAAATATATAAATATCAGGAAGCAACATACGAAGCACAACCTATGAGGCTGTGTTAACAGAAGTCGAGATGGATAAAGGTTCACATATCGACCGAGTCGTTAAATCTCAAAATACCGTTGGCTTTCATTACACCGTTTACGCCATCGGGCATACGATATGCCCAATCAGCCACACCCATAGAGCTGACTGAAAGGGCCTCGGTGTGATCAGGCTGTGCAACTTCGTCAGAGGTGTCAGCCACCAAAACGAGGCCGAGCTCTTTGACAGTCTCAACCAGCGCAGGGACAACATTCTTGAAGCAGTTAGTACGGTCCATTGAAGAGTAAGAGAGGAGGAACATACCAAAAGACTAGAGCGGCAGATCAGACCCATAAAGTTGTTACTCTGAGCGATTCGGACAGACTCCTTAATCGACATCAAAGCACGGCCACTGCTGTTGACATGAGGAAGAGAGTCCACATTGCTAGCAAGGTCACGAATTTGACCAAGATCATTGCATAGAAGGACGGGATCTGGAAATGAATGTTAGCAATCGGTTATGAGAAAGTGGGAGATAAAAAAAGACTACACTCACAATTAGGCTGTTTCCAATTAAGTGCAGTGCATATATTGGGATTGTACGAGGTGAAAACGACGGAGCGCATGAAGTCAGGACTCTTCTCACGAGCCTCGCGGGCATGGTCGAACAAATCGGTCAGAATCGCATCCGCGAAGCTGTTGACATCGGCTTGGGAGGTCAAGTCGAGAGAATGCTCCTCAGCGTCAGATGGGTAGAGAACAGAGATATCAACTTTCAGGTCGATTGGCAGTTCTAGTAGAGCCTCCCGCAGAGACATGAAGGACCCTGCCAGAAGACGGTGGGTTTTCGGCATATCATTGATAGCCTGAGTCCGCAAGAAGTCTAAAATCTCCTGTTTGCTGAGACTCGCTTGTTCCGAGCCAATCTTTTGGAATTGAGCCCAAGTCAGTCGGGATATGGGGATGTCGATGCCGTGGTGGTTGACTACGAACTGTGGGTATAGAACCGGCACACTATCTCGAGTCAACTGCACAAAGAGCTGTACATAATCACCTGAAAGGCTTGAGCCGGTAACCAACCCACTGTGTACTGAGTCGATGGCACTTGTCGACTTCCAGTAGGTCGCAAAGTGCGTGATTTCCAAGGGATCTCCGTGATACGGCTTGATAACTTGGTAGTTGAAGCGCAGTTGGCCAATAGCCCGCAAACGAGGGTCAATAAGAGGCAAACAGCATGAGCCCGTGCTGGATGTTTCGGCAGCAAATTTCACTGGCAGAGCCACACTTTTCGCGATCACCTTGGAGCCAAAAGTAGGGAAGATTTCAAAATCAACGGCAAATGTATCCAAATTCTCCACGTGGAACGATATTGTCCGATATTCCTCCTGTATGGGAAGCATGATTGTACGGGGAATCAGGTCGGACATCTTGGAGGAAATCGTCAACCGGGCAACAGGGTGGCGCCCGCGTTGGTCAAATGTAATCGACTTGACTTTAGCTTCATTGAATATAAGCTGGACGAAAGCCCTCTTGTCCAGGAAATTGTGGCCGTATCGTCGTAAAGGAATAATCGGGGGAGGTAATTCCAGGTCTGGGATGCCATCGGTCATGTCGATGTCAACTGCCGAACTGTGACGCCTCTCGAAATCCACCGTCATGCCAGGCCCCTGACGATTGGTTCCATTCAGAAGGTCAAGTGGACTCCGTGAAGGGGCTGCTTTTGAGGGTTGGGCCCAGAGGAGCAACATGCACTCAAGGTGGCCTTCCCAAGCAGCGTAGTACATAGCCTCGAGGCCTTTTTCGTCCGCAATTTTTGCATCGACACCAGACTCGAGAAGAGCTTGCAGACATGACACACAGCCTTCACTTGCAGCGTGGAACAAGGGGGTCCATTGGTAAAGCTTGTCTCTCTGGTCAAGATCGGCACCGTGGGCCTTCAAAAGTAACAAAATTTTCGGAGACTGTGAGGCCCGCGCAACCATATGTTGGGGGTAAAGACCCTCTGCATCGGGTAATAATTTTGCCTTCCGTTGAAGTAGCATCTCTACAATCTCATAAGAGCCGTGTTGGCAGGCAAGATTCAAGGGGATGTGGTCAGAATCTGAAATGGGATCGATGCGCGCATTGCTGATGAGCACCTTCTCGGCACATTCAAGACGGCTCTTGACAATACTATGGATCAGAGGCGTGAAGTTGTCGTGGTCCATCACGTCAACGGTTTGTGGACCCACTGTTAGCAAATGCTCTACCATATCTACACGGCCATGCATACATGCGTAATGCAGGGGAATCCGACCATAGACATCGGGAAGGAAGATATCCACGCCGGCCGCAAGACCTGCTTTGAAGATCAAGTCTCGTCCGGAGATGGCGGCTTCATGGAGGCAGTTCCGCTCGTTGATATCATCCTCAGAGTGAAGGTCGACCAGGCCACTCTCTAGAAGCAGACCAAGAACCTCATCGGAGAACCCGTTGATCGCAGTTAAAAATGTCCTGGTTGCTCGATCACGGGCATCTGGGGCTGACTGCAACTTTTCAATCCAATCTCGCATCACCTGAAGGTTGCCCAAAGAAGCGGATTGCAATGCCTGTAGGTCCAACTCATCCTCTTCTTGGCCAACTCCAGGTGCCACACGATCCACTGGCCGAGCTGTGTCCAATTGCAAGTTCTCGCCTTCAGCCCAAGCCTCCAACTCCAGCCGCGCCGTAGTAGCGCGGTCCGATAGTTCGCGCAGCACCTCTCGGTTGAAACATGGTTGTACCTCTACCGCCCGATGCAGGTAAAGCTCCTTCATGCGGGACTTGGAAGTCTTGTCCCATTTTTTTAGGATCTTAGAGGCGGCGATCTCATTTATTTCCACGAATTGTTGTAATTTGTTCAAATCGCCATCAAATTGCTGAAGCCCTTCAAACAATGAGACGAAATTTGAAGGGGCCTTTGAGCTTGATGCCGGCCGGGATTGTATTACGCGCTTCTTATCGACTAATGTTTTGAGTCGCAGTGAGAACTAAATTGTACTGTCAGCATGGGTCTTCCCAAAAAGGCTAAAGTGAAATCTACCTCTGATTCCTTCTGCAAGTAAAAGGTGTTCACCTTTTCAATTTCTCGCTCCTGTTTCAAAAGTGTCATCAGCTCCCTATTTTGTATCCAGCGTTGAAAAATAGATTTTGGTGAACTTACCAAGCGGAAGAAGAAGACCTCCTTGTTTGCGCGCAGTAAAGCCTGGGGATTTAAGGTGTGATCCTGGGCAATTTCCTCTGCGGTACGCTGTGCTTGGATGGTAGGTGTGGCACTGAGTTGCTTGATAAGCTGTGGAAGTTATTAGTCGTACAGAACTTCTAGTTCTTGCTCCGGTGGCCTTGGCCTACCTTCTTCAGCGCCTTGTAGTTGACGAAACTGGCCGCATATTCTGGAAGATCAAGTTGCCGGCGTTGGATCTGTTTACCGAACTTCCTACGTAAGAGTTAATATGCGTGTTGCGCGCAGAGGGGATGACGCACACACATCTTGGGCTATCTCGTCGAACGAGTTCTAGGAGGTCTCAGGGTCGCACGAGCGAGAGGGAGAGAGGGGGGGGGGGGGGGGAAGACGAAGGGGGAATTCGGATATACCTCGAGTCGACAAGTCGAGGGGGGAGGGGCTAATCGTCCGACGTTGTGGGGAACGAGGATAGTGGGCCAGATGTATAGTATCGGCGTGTAACTATGACAGGTGTGCAGTAGATAGAGAGATGCTAAGCGCGAAGTGACATAGTCAGATGTGTGGCATTTGATTTGTGTGTTCGAACCGAGAAGACTTGAACAAGTCTTGCAGTCTTACAGGCCCTCGGGAAGTACCAAGAACTAGGTACAACCTTTTGGCCAATGGATGATGTGCGCGTCAAAAAAAACAGTGAGAGTCGAAGTGAGTTTAGTTGAAGCCGGAGGTGGAGAGCTCCCTATGGTTCACCGCCCAATCAGATTTAATGGTGAGCACACGTGAATCTAAAATCCCTGTAGCTTTATTATCTCCAATAGCCGATACATTGTGGGTACCTATGGATACATACTTAAATATGCTTTTGACTGTTATATCATGTACTACTTTGTATTATTAAGTACCCAAAACTGGGTATAAATGGCAGAAAGCCACCACAGTGATCCCTCAGGCTGGGGAAACACGGAATTCAGGTGGAGTTGCGGCACCAGGTCGGCAAATCAGGACTCGCAAAAAAAAGGGGAGGAAGAAGAAATCGATCATGTTCCTCTAATCATTCTTTACCAGGTAGTGCATTCACCTTTAAAGTCGAATCCATCGCAGAAAGTGGAGCGATACTTGATCTGATATACTGTGTACTGAGTGGTGAAATCCTATCCCTCATCCTTGTTTCGGAGGTAACAGCGCCTATTCTATGCGGTCTTCGCCTTGAAAACAAGAAAGCGCACACCCTAGTGTTATCCCGGTGCCGATCCATTTAGTCCTTAACGTTTCTATAGAGTAACTTGTTCGTCAGGTCTAGTGTAGCGGGATCTCTTCGCTTTCTACCTAGGGTCATATCCTGAAGGTATCTAATAGAGGACCGGAAAGAGGAAGCAGAGGAGAAGGGTAACCCTCTCCCTTATTAATAAGATGGATAGGCTAACAGTGGGCACTAGAATGTTCAACAATAACAGGGACTTTGGAAGTTCTGTCAATTACTTCTCAGTATTCTTCGAGATACCATCTCGTCAATAGCTAGCTGTATTTATGACCTACTCCTTTAGGATAAGTATGTTAAGCATTCTCTCGTAGCCAATAAAAATTGAGATGCTAAGAGTAAGTGTATTACTGATAGGTGAAGGGATTTTGATAAAGGAGTTGGTTTCGATAATAGGCTCTAACGAAGAGTCGGGTAGCCGGACCGATAGCGTGGCGGCTCAGTTTCACGGGGGCACTGGCGCCCGATATATTTGCCAATCGGGCACTATCCGATATTAGTTGCTGCTTGGCAGTGCGCACGGTGCTCTTCACATGATGAGGACTGTTGTGTAGATCCTGACTTTCTCTCGGTCAATTCTTGAAAAAAGGAGTGGGAACACTTTGCAATTAGCTCATAAAATTACTAATTAGCATTAACTCATTTCTTTCCGTTTGTTATGGTGCTAGAGGATATCGTAGGAGGTTTACGTGCCAAGCCTCACATGGGTCTTAATAGCCAAGCTCTATGAGCTTGATTGGCCATGTAAGCCTTTTTGATTGGAGCCTTCATAGTTCGGGATATCACAAGGTTGAGAACTAGCTTGGTCTCTTGGGGTTACTTTCCTTTTCCTTTTACTTTCACTTTCCAATTTAATCCTGGGCATTCACTCATATATCTCGCGCGGTGACTATAATATCTTCTATAGCGTATGAATCGGTAAGCGAGTTGGCCACCTACTTTTTTCACGTCCAGGTCCTTTTATCTTTAACCGCCAACGATGCCACCAAAACGCGCTTAACCAGTTTGAAACTCTGTCGAACAAGTTTATAAATCAATAAGAAAATCTCTCTATTCGTGATATAGTGTGTCGATTCAATGTGCCGCATTCTACGCTCGCCGATCGCCTTATGGGGCGCAAAAATCGCACTGAAACTCGCGCCAATAATCATAAGTCAGCCCAAACCAGAGAGGAATCGCCTAAGCTGTAGTTAGTCTCTATAGACTCACATTGAGCTGCCCTGAGACCTATACTATATACAAAATGGCCAATCTTCAACTCACTAAGTGTGGATCTACCTCAATCCAAACTATAGGTCAAAGATGGGTATATAACTTCACCCAACACACGCCAGAGTTTCAGTTCTGCCTCTCGTGATGCTTAACTATCAGTAAGCACAACAAGAGGATCTGAAGATAATTCAAGAGCAGTTTTATACTGCATAAACCACACTAAGTATGGTATTCTGATAGAGGATGTCTATAACTTTGCTAAGACCGGCCCCAGATGATCATGGTCAGAGATCAGTCTTGTAACCTGGAAATTGAGAACAAGTAATGACAATTGAATCAATTTACGCTAAGGTAATCGAACTAATAAAGCTTGATTTGACGGACTCCTAGGAGTTTTTAAGGTTAGTCTAAATGGATGAGCCTCTGATGAAACCTTGAAATTATCTTCAGTGGCTCCAAATGCTCATTATTCTGGCAATAAATTATTGTACATATATAGGTTATCGGCTTCTAATCCTTAACGGATATGGGAGCCACCTTACGCCACATTTCGATCAAATTTGCGCAGAACATATAATAATACTGCTTTATATAAATCATTTATAACCACTCGATACTGGGTATTTTGAGATTTTAAAGCGATTATACGGAAACTTTATCGACTAAAAGATAAAAGTTTAACATCAACCATATCGACAATTGAGTACTACATGTCCAGGGCACTGTTATGCACGGCCTCCGTGATGTCAGAAGTGCTCACAACGAACTTCCAACGCTCATACCTGAGCTCTATCTGTTCAGTACATGCCATTTGAAAGGAATCGGAAAGGAAGTGGAAAGGAAGTTTTGATGCAAGATTATAATCACTCTCACATGACCTCGAAATTACTTTGACTTCATTCATTCACTATTACCTTCAATCCATTCCACTATCACTTTTCCTTCACTTTAACTCTTCCTATTTTTACACCGTTATCTAATTATTCAAGTCTTCTACTTGTTCAAATCGTTCTTTCCTCTTACATCAATCCTCTATTCACCCACTGCCATAGATTACTCAGCCGGGGCCTCGAGGCTTCTGCCGGGGCCTGTATACCTCCAAGATTACTCTTCTGATTCAGGAGATGCCATATCATCTATGATCACCACCTGAGAATTTTATTGCGTATATCGGTACCACCTAGATATGATGTGGCTGATCTCACCTTTTACACTGTCTAACGTCATTTCTTCCAAGGTTGTTACCACTGCATGGTCAGTGACATGACTGGAGGTTATGTGAGAATCAGATATATGACAGACCTGATGGCCCAGCAACAAGAGGAATACGGAAAGAATGTTTTTTTCGCTAGCTATTCTGGAAATAAAGAACACGCACACAATTTTGGAAGCCGATTTTCAACTGCTATATAAATGATTAGTGACGAAGCAGATACTATGAGATACGGTTCTATTTTAGATACTCCATCATCTAAAATGCAAATATAGTGGTAGGAGGCCGCTGATATTGTCGCTAGGGAGAATTACACGAAGGTTGTCACATCGAGAGGGATGGTTCTAAGAGAATTCTGCCACCTCATCCTTGGTATCGACAATAACGAAACTCTGAACTTCAGTCTCACGAGCAGAGAGGAATTATTGATACCCTGAAGCGTGCGAAGGAAATGTCGGACCAGGTGCGCTTGACTGAGTATAACAAAGTGCTCCTAGAGAAACACATCTCAGAGGTGCAGGCTCAGGCGATAGCTCGAACTTGTGATCAGCCCACGAAGAAAGTTCTTCATGGAAAAGCAACTCGCTCATCACCAAGGGAAATTATGACATCCCCGATTATACCAAGTCGGGTTTGCAGTAGAAAGAAGCCTGCAAATCGTCAGCATCACCTACACTAAATTTAAGGAATATCGTGCTCGTTCTTATTCAAAAAGGAAGATTGAGTCTCATTGAGATGCGCATGAGGCGAAGCAAAAGGCGGATAATACTAGTTCTCGTGCAAAGAAGAATGTGATGACTGATTAGTAAATCATCACTCGCACCTTAGAGGGGAGAAGCGCTAAACTACTCTTTCATCTATCACTTTCTCCAATGCACTAGTCATGAGGAGAAAGACCGGGCGAGTGATCATTTATGACCAATTTCATCAACCCTCAGTCGATATAATATGGAGAGAAGGAAATTCAAGCTCCTGAACTCTGTAATATGACTAGAACTGGAGCTAGGGACCAAGCAAGTCAGATCCTTGATAGATAAGGACTTACTCGATCATCACCTTAGAGAAAGAGTTGAAGGAGATGCAAGCTCAACAACCTTCAAGAATTGCCATCGAGGTTCTTGACTCGTGGTTGGTCTACTGAACCATGAAAATTGACGAGCAGAGCTGTACACAGCGACTCCGACCCCAAGCTCGTCCCATAGAACGTTGTAATATGCAACAATATTATCAAGCCGTCATTCGATCTACAATCAAACACACCTCCAACCCTTAAGACTGTAAAGGCTCTCAACACAGTAATCCAGCATAGAAGCAGTCGGATGTCGCAACATCAGACTACATTGGCTTTACTTTATTTTCATTAGAAGGGTAGTTTGTAACGGTGCTAGCGTTCAGAGCCAGTTGGAAGTTCCGGCGGTTCAGTCGATCGACGTACTTTATGTTGATTTCAAGACACTTAGCAGAGCTTACTAGATGCCATTCTAAGCAAAATCGATGGGCCTTAAGGTTGTTGGTGGGCTGAAGGTTCTTTGGGCCAAGGAGCCTTTCATATACGACTAGACTAGGCTGGGAACTACAAAAAGGATTTACGACCTGGACATGAGAGCTTTCACATAACCTGATTTCAGTACTCAGCAGTTGGAGAAGGAGATGCGATTCGGGGTACAGACTTCAGAATGGAGAAATGGACTATATCACTTACATGAGCCACTGTGAAAAAACCTGGGGAAATCCCAACGTTCCAATACTCTATATCCATAAAGAAATTTGGACAGCAACGCGTACCTGATTTTCTACCTAGCTAGTTTATTGATATGATCAATCTATTTCAATATTGGTATATACCTAGGTAACCCTAGGTACTATGAAAGATGTTCACTGAAAAATAAAAAATAAAAAAGCAAATGTAGAACTAGTGACTGCTCCATTTATTCTGCTCTGCGTAAGTTGCTATGAAAAGAAAAAAAGAGATCAAGGAAAAAAGATAAACACATAGCAAAAACCTGCCAAACACACCCCCAAGGCCCAGAATTCTAAGCAAGTGGTAACTGTGTGAAATGTACATAGATGCGGCAGGAGCCCAGAAGGTATTGTGGGTAGATCAGATGAGAGGGATATATCAAATAGAAGTACGTGCGTCGAAAAAGGAAAATAGATAAGAAAAAAAAAAAAAAAAAAAAGGTGAGGAAAAAGGTAAAAGAAATGAGGCAAGAAAAATTAACCTGGTAGGTCAATTAAAATGGGTAAACGAAAAGTCAAGAAATTAAAGGGTCAATAAACACATGGCGAAGAGAAAGTCTATCATGCCGGAATGATCGAGATCGAGGGAACCGGTCTATGATACACAATCGATGGACCTCGCAGAATGGACTCGGCAATGGTCGAGAAAGAGTGTGGGTTATGCAGTGTTGCAAGGGTCAAGCAAAGAGATTTCATGAGTGAGGGAAGAACGGGATGCCGCGCTTTTTGAAATACAAGGGAACAAAAAGAATTCGCAATCAAAATGATATCGTGGGCGGAAATTTGCTTAGAAGTTCTGGGCAATGCCTGCATTCCCTTGTCGTGGGTATACGCCTGGGTTTTCAATGCGAGTGTTGCGACGTGCCGTCACATCCCGGATCACAGGTTGATAGTCTTCGGGTGTACCCCAAGCACCATGTCCCGTAGCCTCGCCATAGTAAGGGTTTTCACCGTAGTAGGGCCCGGGTGCTTGGTGAGTAGACAGGTGGCTTTCTTCAGAAGCCTCGGATCGATTGGCATTTGAGTAGGCCGAAGAGGCGTTGGAGGGTCCACGATGGATATCACCATTACGGTTAGCTGAAACGGGAACGGCGCCTAGTACGCCAATAGGCTCGATGGGCTCCATCTCACCAGAGTCCGGACGAACACCGTCTGAGTATTGGACAGTGCCTTCGCTCGGGGTTGCGCCGTGGTGGTAGCCGCCAGCACCGCTGCCCTCGGACATGGCGATTCCCATTCCGTTGGACAGGTTGGTCGAGGCCTTGCGTCCGGCTGAGGTGGTACCCCAACCACGGTATCCTGATGAGTGATCGTCCTTGAGTGACACCCCACCCATTCCAGAAGGATCGTTGTTCGGGTTGAAACCATACTCCTCGACTTCCTTACGGCGCTCCTCTTCTGCGGCCTTCTTCGCCTTGCGCTTACGCCAGAGGAATATGGCGGCTAGAGCGATCAGCGCGACGGAGACAACGGGTACAACGACTGCCACAGCGATAGTGCCACTAGCAGACAGGCCGTGAGAGGCGGCAGCGGTCGAAGTCGATAGCGCGCCCGTGGTGGTTGCACTGGAGGAGGTGATGGTCGATGGCACGCTGGTGACGAGGCCATTTGATTCAGTGGAAGTGACGTAGACAGTAGTGGCGCCTTGCGTGGTAGGGGCAGCGGTGGTTGAATCGCTGCTGCTACTGGTAGTCTCGCTGCTGCTGGTGCTGGTGGTAGAGCTGCTCGTGGAGGTACTAGTTGTGGAGGTGGAGGTGGAGGTAGGGGTGGAGGTGGATGAAGTTGTGGAAGTAGTCGATGTTGATGTCGAGGTCGAAGTAGTAGAGGTGGAAGTGGAAGTTGGAGTGGTTGAGCTCTCACTTGTGCTCGTAGAACTGCTCGTTGTGCTGGTTGTGGGAGTTGTAGCAGCGGCGGTAGTAGTGGTCGCGGCGGCGGCAGCGCTGGTGGTGACAGCGTCGGCGGCGGCGGCAGCACTTGTCGCAGCCTTGGCAGCAGCGGCAGAACCAGACATGATTAATATTGGAATCTCAATTGGAAATGTGTATTCTAGGTTGAACGGTCGGGTGTAAGTTGGGGGGAGTAAGCCGGAAGGTCGTGGAAGTTGGGAAAGTGGCGTTTGGAGACCTAGGATGTCCGGCTGTAGAGATTTCAAGGGTAGATTTCCAAGGTACCGAGTTCGACCGAATTTTTTAAGGAGTGACAGAGATTGAGGTCTTAAAAGAGTGAAAGATATGAACTTGTGACGAGTTCAGGGGGGGAGGGTGAAGTTGGCGGATGGACTAAAAAACAAGAGAAAAAGAAAGAAAAGGGTGGTAAAGATCCAAGAAGAGCAAAAGCATCAAATTGAAAAGTGGAATAAGAGCAGAGAAGTCCTGTAGTCGGGAGCCATGGGAGGTTGAAGGTTGTGTGGATGGGAAGTGGAAACTTGGAAGAGAAAGTGGAGATTTCTGTACGTTCTCGGTATCCGCATTCCAGTATTAATAGAAGTGTTCAGTTTTGACGTAGTATTAAACTGTACCTGGTTGCGGATGTTTTATGCTCTATATCTTGTGTTTTGTGTTTTATGGTTTGTGTTTTATATTTTATGTTATGATTCCTGGCGTGTTTACTCTGATATTCCTGAAGCCCGGAGTAAGCATAACAACAAATACTAAGTACCACAAATACCACGGATATTAATATTCATATCTTGCATATCCAACTTTTACTCATATTCAGTAACAACGCAAGATTCAAAACACAATATGATTGGATAATTAGTATCCAACGGTTGATCAGATTCCACGGTACAACAATACGCTTGTATTGTACTTAATTACGGCCGTTTACGACCAGTTTTCATTAAGGTTGCAACTTTCAATGTGACATATCTAGTCAAGTGTAGTAGAGAGTAGAAAGTACAAAGTAGAGAGATGTCAAGGGCTACTATTACTACTCTAATCTAGAGAAAAGGGGCATATGTGCCGCTAATTACGCAATATCCACTAAGTGGAGTCTGTTCTTCGAAAACTAACGTCCACACCTGATTTTTGGTTGGATTTACTTAGTACTCATTTTAACATGACGAAATCATGTCTTACACTAGTACTAAGTAGTAGGCCAGGCCGAAATGATTCAATATATACAGTATACAGCCGATAGAACTCAACTCAATCATCTTCTATTTACGCCAGAGTCGATTTTCAAATGGTAGAAAAAAGAATGATAAGAAATGAAAAAAAAAAAAAAAAAAAAAGTCCAAGTCCAGGAGGGGGAAATAAAAAAATGAATACCACCCTCCTACTTCCAAGCACCGTACCATGAGAAACGCAGGTCATGACGGGTTTAAAATATAGCACAGGTCGTGATAGGGCCCCTGGGGGAAAACAAAAATAACAGAATTGAGTATCACCGTTGCGCCAAGTCCATTTGCGGACGCAGCGTATTCACCAAGTCATCTTTGGTACCGACCATATCGGCTGGCAGGCGGCTGACACGGTAGTTGCCATTACGAATATTGTTCATGTGAGTGTTCGAAATAGCACTCCGGTTGCTACGGATGCTGCCTGCGTCGCTGCCAGAATCGGCGTTCTTGAATCGGGGCGGAGGGGCAAAGTCCAGTGACGTGAATGCGCCTGATTTCCGCAGCGCGTGTGGACTTGGCATCGCAGAGAGATCATCAAACACTGAAGCAAGCGGTGTATGAGATCGGAATGCTGGACTGTAGGGCATCGTTCCACCGGTGGGGGTTTCAGGGCGACCTTCAGCTCGGCCGCGGAAACCGCTGCTAGGAGCGAAGTCGGCTGCCATGAATATGGAGTCATCCTTCAACATGTGCGGAGTGGGAAGGATGTTGAGTGGTGACGGGGGCGGCATCTTACGAGGAGCTCCACGAGGTCCACCGGGAGGGGGACGCGCAGAGGCCGAGGAGAATGCCCGTGGTCCGGGATTGAAGCCGGCAGAGTTGGTGGCCATATGGCGGGCGCCGCCTTGGAAGCGAGGAGGCATGCGAGGGGGAGGAGTCATGGCTCGACGGCCGATGGGTTCGGCGAACGGAGCTTGAGGGGCGGCATCGAAGTAATCTCCAGTGGTGGGATCATAGACGTACCCACCGTCGTATACCTCGGAGCCGTGGTCTTCATAGTAGGTCGTCTCCCGCTTGCTGTCGTCAAAGTATTCCTTGTAGAAGGATCGGATGCGGTTGGCACGCTGCTCCGGGTTGTCGGTGGGATCATCTGGGGGCAGGGGACGCACACCAAGAGTCATCCGACGGGTATCACGACGAGGGTCGTAGGCCGGAGTTTCAGGCTCTGCAGGCATATTGGGCATATGGAGTTCGTCCTCGGCCTCGGTCAGTTGAATATTCACTGCGGGAACCATCATTTCTGAGTGTCGCTCATCTCCATAGTCGCTGACTTCACTAGCTGGGAAGGAAATTCTTGGGAGTTGAGTCTGCTGCCTGTGTTCAGGCTCGGGCATCGCTACAGGCTCAGGGTAGGTGAGAGGGTGATCCGGTAGCGGGAAGTTGGGACGGTCTTCATGGTAGTCAGTTTGGTGAGGAGAGCTGTCATAATGAAGATCCTCTTCTGAGCCCAAACTGAACTGAGGCTCTGCAGACAGAGGAGACGGTTCAATGGTCTGATTTTGGTTACCAACAGGCAATACTTTGTTACGCTCGACGGGAGAGATAGGGGAGTTAGATGACGAGGGAGCCAGAGCAGATCCAGGGCCACGCTGTTGAGGCCCTCCAGGAGACCTGGTGCGGTATTCGTTGGTAGGACTCTGGTATATCGGAGGAGAAGAGCGGGACATGTGTGCAGCATTCCCCAGAAGACCTGCATTGGGCTCCTCCAGGCCTCCAAAGCGAGTAGAACCTCCATAAGATCGAATGGAGGCATTGTCATTCTGCGTGAACGTAGCCGGGCGATACTTGTCGTCGTCAATTGATCGAGAAATCGAATGCAGCGAGTCTCGTGAGGGACTTTGGATTCCAGGTGGCATCAGATAAGGAACAATATCTAGAGACAAGCCTCCTTTGGTATGTGTCATTTGTTGTCCCTTGCCGGACTTGGAATTTACAATGTCCATGCCAAAATCGAGAGATCTGTGCTTGTCCATTTCATCCTCTTGAGACAACTTCTTCACATGTCGTCGGTGAAAGATAACCAAAATGACAACGGCACAGATAATGGGGATACTACTTCGGCGTCAGTATGAATGGTCCCCTATTTTAATATCTCCAACTACATACCCAGCACCGAATACCACTGGTAATACAGTTGTCATCAAGTTACTAGTGGGTTTCTCTCCCGAGCTTGTCTCGGTTGCAGATGCGGTGGATGTAGAGTCATCTCGTGCGACGAGAGAAGGCAATACGGAGCCTATAGTGGTAGAGGCGGCAGAGAATAGAAAAGGCAGTCGTTGAGAGGGAATAACATCCCGTCGAGTATGGTTAAGGACACGCATTTTGGGTTAGTGTTGTCGTCGATAGGACGCTTCCAGCACGTTGATCGACGAGTTCTCAGATTCCGTGGCAAGAGGTAAGAGGTAGGTATTTTGATTAATACGAAGTCATTGAAAGTTCGCAATATTGAATTTGAAGCGCTCTAAAGAGTGAACGGACCGATGTCCTAGGAAGTAAAAGAGCGAAGGTGGCCAGCAGCCAAAAGAGAGACAGACAAGAAGCGAGCGAGTTGGAGAAGTTCAAGGAAAGAGGAGAGAAGAAGAGAAGGAAGTCACAAGTTCTGGGCCCGTTTTTTCCACTAGTGCGAACAGTTGTGTGTACTGTACAGAGTACTTCCTTCTTCATTCAGTAATCAATACTGTATTTGCCTTTCAAATCTCCGCAATTTCCTCTGCCCCCTGAGACTTGATAAGCTGCTTAATTTAGACTGCCCCTTTGACCCCCCTTCACTTTCCCCTGCTTTTCATCTGAGTCTTGATATTTATATTTTACCACTCTTATTTTGTACATTAATACGAGACAAATGGAGATCAATAAGTAAGGTATACAAGACTGAGACTCTTTTGGCTCAGAACGGATAGACTCAGGAACCCGCTATCACAGCCAATCAGGGCCGACGTTACCCCTGAATCGGAAATGAGCGTATAATGTTATTTACTTCCAATACACATCAATACATCAAATCCAGTAATTATTCATGTAAGGATCAAGGGGCTTTACTAGTGGACCTTATCTGTGATGAGAGTACGGAGTAAACAGTACTAAATTCCTTCGTTCCCTACCTGAGACGGAACCGCTCATATTACCGGGCGTAGGGTTCTCCATTATGGAGTGGGGAGCTGGATAAAACCCGGACATTTAAAGATCACTCATTGTCTTCATAGGCTTTAGTACTATAGTTTCCATGAGCTCCACGGGAGCCTATATAATTATAGATCTAGGTATCCTCTTCCTTTTCCCATGGGTCTGTCACAACGGAAGGCTTATATAGTCAAGAGTCTGCCAATATTCGCCTTCATAGAAGTAAGACACTGTTTCTTGGAAGTTCCCCACTTATCTGTGGACTACGTGATATGGTTTCTCATTGATTTGCTGATCGGATTTTAGCCCTACTCTAACTTCTGGATCTCAATAATTATAGCCTCATTCATTAGTCCATATGTGACTACTGATCGACAAAGTCTCTCTGCCTTCCAAGGACCAAGATCAATCAATTGATATTCAAACTTGGATTATCCAGGTGGTTACATCCATGAATATCAAGATACCTAATCAGGTAATATCTTCAGTTTTCAACATGGAAATGGAGCTTAGAATTCATAATCCCTGGAAGTTGTGCTTTTAGACATCTTGAGCAAACCCCATAATACGTACCTATGTACTATTTTTTCTATGCCAGTCCTTGGCGTTCCTCTTCCGTATTAGTGCCCCATCGCTGCTTTTGCTCACTGAGTTTAACTGAGCAATGTGTTACATAAGCTCATTAATCTAGTCACTGAGTAACTATCAACACTCAGCACTCGGTGAATGCTTAGTGAGTGCCCTCTTCATGTAACTATCTAATTAACTAGTCAACTAATCAATAGTAATCATATTATTTATGCCAGAGGCATCGAGAGATATGATCATGTGACATGACGAAGAAGACGTCTAATCAGGACTAGTGGGTTGTTTAAATAGAACATCACTAATTAGGACTAGTCCGTCAGTATGTGTTATCCAAAAACTCACAATTACTTGAATTCCAACAATCACTTGCAAAATGTCAGAGAATCGAGCAAATTCTTCCACAAACATTAAGACCCGGTTTATGGTTTTTTTCGGACACGCATCGGCTCTCCAGTTTGCCTGATTCCGTCTTGTCACAGTATGTAGATGTCGTGATTCATTGCGGTGACCTTACAGAAGAATCAAAGCTCGACGAGTTCAGAGCTACTATTCGATTTCTCCAGGCCGTGAATGCTCCTCTAAAACTCGTGATTGCTGGGAACCATGATTGGACAATGGATATTCCCAAATTCGAAAGAAAGGTCGCAGAAGTCAGACCCCCCTTAGACCCTCAGCTCGTTCAGGAAATATACGGCTACCAAGGAGAATCTCGAAAGCTAGTATGTGAGCCTAGTACTGGAACAAATTTTCTTGATAGAGGCACATATTCCTTTCAGCTTAAAAATGGTGCTTTATTAAAAGTCTACGCTAGCCCATACACACCAGCTTTCGGCGCATGGGGCTTTCAGTATAACCCAAATCAGGGACATGAATTTTCTATTCCATATGCTGATGTTGTGATAACACACGGTCCACCAAAAGGTATTATGGATGGTCAACGAGCAGGCTGTCCATATCTTTTCGAGGAAATTGCCCGAGCCCGGCCTCGGATGCATTGTTTTGGACATATACATCATGGATGGGGTGTCAAATTAGTTACTTGGCGAAGTAAGATTAGCGACAAGCCTTCACACTTGACTGACATCGATAACGGAAAGTCTGTCCTTATTAAAAGACTTAACACTCTGCGGCCGGAGGATTTAAAGGTACTTTCTGCTTGTGTAGCCAGCCACTACTGAGAATCCACAACCACTATAATATGGCTTCCAAACCCCTTTTGTCAATGCTGCGATCAAGGGCTCGTTAGATCTTCCAACACAGCCACCGTGGCTTATTGACCTTGAGCTTCCTACAAGCAAAAATGATGAGCTGGCAAACACGATGAATAGAAATCATTAAAAATGTGAGTTATAGGATTGTCTTTCAAACGCAGTTTGGCCATCAGGTTCATACGAGAAGTTTGCCGCACCAGCATAAACTTTGGTCGATATCTCGAGAATAACTTCTTGTGATCCTACGATATCAATGTCCTCTGTACTGTAAACAGAGGTTTTTATAACACTCGCAGATCCTCCAATAAGGATGACCTCATGTTGATTGTTCGCTTGCTAATCTCGTTGCTGCACGAAAGCATTCAGTGAGAACATCTTTCATCACTAACGTTATCCTTCACCGTACAGGCATATTGTAGGGATATCTTGTCAGGACGTAATGTGCTTCTTTTTTGAAGTATTTCGTAGAGGAAAGTCTTGATCTGCTCAAAAAACATGGTCAATTAGCTTGAACACGTAATTCAGTGAGCAGTCGAAAAAGGCTCATGCTCATACTTGACTAAGAAAAATAAGAGTAATATCTACTACTGCGAAGACGAACCAAGGAGAAAATAAATGCGGTCAGCAATCCTTAGGAAGAAACAGAGACTAAGAGCTACGAACAGAAACTATAGAAAAAAAGAAGAGTAAAAATAAGACGGGAAAATAATCAGAAACGTGATGAGAGAAGCTCTCTCCTAGAAAAGCTAGTAGGTAAACTACCAGAGACGAGCACTTACTAACTTTCATTGTAGTTTTTATCATAACTATTATCATAATTATCATCGCGAATTTCATCAAACTCATTCTCATCGTCGTAATCGTCCTCAATCATGTGACTTGACTCTGAGCGCCCTCATAAAAGCGGCGGCAGCTAAGATAGGAAAGCCCCACCTGGCAGAGGAAATAAGGTACGTATCGCTACCAGGTAATGAGATACACAGAACGCCCCAGGGCTAGCTGCGCTTGGTATTTGGGCAACTACAATTGACAGTTTTTGCATGTGGCGTTCCCTTTTCGTATTAGTTCTCGCCTCTGAGCGCCCAACGACACAAGTGGTAGAGATATACTTCTTTCGTTGATTAATAAAATTAGATCGATAATAACGCCCACATGAGGTGATGGGGGTTGAGCAGCCATGGCTAGGTAAACAACCTTGGAAGAATGCAGTAGTTTGAGAATTTTATTGGTATAGCTTGATGAAAAGTGATATGGTTTCTTTATTAAAGAGAGAACTCGTCCATGCTGACTTTCGGCTTCTGATTTGCCCAGTGATTTATCACGACCTTAATGACCGAACTCAGGTAAACTGAGCTTTTCCATCTCCGTAATTACTTTGGTCTTTCATTTGAGTCGTACTCCGGGGATTCAATGAATGTATTATGAATTTTGATCGTGATAACTAGTACGGCTGAAAGATATTCCGAACTTTATTTACATACCGGCAGATAGTTAGCCTGATATTCAATTAATTGATCCGGTATATTACGTCCAATCTTTAAGATATAGGAAAATATTATCTCAGTCAAACCCATTAGGCTATTGGGTATGGAGGTCCATAGAGCCACAAGTAAAGTGTACGTTGAATTACTGAAGCAATTTGCGGATGCTGATTAGGGCTGCCCTCATGCTAATTCTAGATCGTAGCAAAATGATGAGGACCATCAGCTGAAATATTGCACCTGCATATACCAATATTTCATTGTACCTGCATAGCCAGGTGCTTCCTCATCATTTCAAACTTGAGATCGTGATCAAGTAGTACTATTTGAATCTCTTGGTATCAGATTGAAACATCCCTTGTTAGACACCGACCATGGAGCGAAGTTGGGAGTTTCCCTAGAACCTTGGAATATTCGAAGCTCGAGTTCATCCATTCTGTCCATAGCCCTAATATGGATGCATCGAAAAACCCCAGAATGACGTAGATGCCTTGAATAACCGAGCTCGGGGTATCCCCGACGATAGCCTTCCAATATCAACTTCTGATAAGGAAAAATTAACAGAAGTGACCTTGGATTGTCTAGGCCGTCAAAGCTCGGTCAGTGTCGGCCCTCTAATGGATACTCCGAGCAGGATTCACAATTCCAATCTCAAATGTCTAATACAACTCTAGGGCTAGACACTATGAGGGTTGTTTACCCTTCAAACCAAGTTAGAAACTAATTGATTTGAATTTGTAGAGCATTGGAAGTTCTAAATGTATGAAATGACCGAATTAGGGCTAATTGCAGAGCTTCATATTATCAAACATCCATGGAATGAACATTTGGTGATCCACATTTTTAGATCAGGGCTCCATATCTTGCCGCGTGAAAGCTTTCAAAAACGAACTACCTAGGTGGTACTAACTAGATCAGAATTTAGTTGATATAATTCAGTATATTTACACTCGCATCATCCCTTCCTGCCATTGCCAACATCCAGCATCTCTCGATATCAAAAAAATCACCTTGGATCCGACCCACCATGGAGTCTGCATGGGATGTAGAGAAGAGCCTCGAGAGCGTCCATCAAACTTCATCGCTCTCTTCCTCCTCATTCTCAGTTTCATCCTCATCCAGAGATGAACTATCCCGTATCCAAACAGCACATTCCCTCCACGGCTCCTGTCTAGACAGACACACAACAGCCCTAAGCCGGATAGCAACAGCCCAAAGCCAACACACCGCAACAGTGGGTGCGAGTATAAAAAGCACACAAACACAGAAACCCCTACCAGAATTCGGCGCCGGACGCCCTTACCCACCAGCTCTCCCCTCCCAAGATGAATACGTGGTAGAATTCGCGGGTCCAGACGACCTGCTACACCCCCAAAACTGGAGCTTGACAAAGAAGATCCTCACAGCAATAATGCTCTCCTTCACAACCTTCACAGTAACCTTCTGCAGTAGCCTCTACTCTCCCACAATCTCAGTCATCGCTCCAACCTTCAATGTCTCCGAAGAGGTTGGAACTCTAGGGTTATCTCTCTATGTCCTCGGCTTCGCGACAGGGCCTGTTCTCTGGGCTCCATTCTCTGAGCTAAAAGGCCGCCGTCTCCCAATCACGCTAGCAATGTTTGGCTTCACAATCTTCCAGTTCGCTGTCGCGACTGCGAAGGACCTGCAAACTATCATGCTGTGCCGCTTCTTCGGCGGCTTCTTCGGCGCTTGTCCCGTCACTGTAGTTGCGGCCGTGTTCTCGGATATATTCGACAACCGCATCCGTGGCGTCGCGATAACAGTCTTCATCATGACTGTCTTTACAGGGCCGCTGTTCGCTTCTACTGTCGGCGGGTTCATTGTTCAGAGTTCCCTCGGCTGGCGCTGGACAGAATACCTAACAGGAATAATGGGCGGCGTAGCATTCACCGTCGACATCCTCTTTCTGTCAGAGACATACCCGCCTGTCGTCCTGATTCAGAAAGCGACAGAGCTGCGTCGCCGAACAAAGAACTGGGGTATACACGCGAAGCAAGAAGAGATCGAGGTCGACCTCAAAGAACTCATCCAGAAAAACTTCGGTCGTCCACTCAAGATGCTCGTTTCTGAACCGATTCTCCTCGCGCTGAGCATTTACATGGCTTTCCTATACGGCCTGCTCTATCTGTTTCTAACGGCTTACCCGCTTGTCTTTCAAAAGGTTCATGGAATGGGCAAGGGCATTGCTGGCCTGCCTTATCTGGCTATCATCATCGGCGAGTTTCTGGGCGGGTTCTTCATTCTCGCTACGCAGCCGTCATATAACCGGAAACTGGCTGCTAATAACGGGATTCCTGTCCCAGAGTGGAGGCTTCCGCCTGCTATTGTTGGTAGTGTTGCCTTTGCGGGTGGGTTGTTCTGGTTTGGATGGTCGGGCTTCAAGGCTGAGATTCACTGGGCTATTCCAACTACCTCGGGGGTTTTGACTGGGTTCGGACTGTTTTGCATATTTTTGCAGGCGCTGAATTATATTGTCGATGCTTATCTCCTTCTGTGAGTCCGAGTTAGAATATAGTATGCTTTACCTGGATAGAGTTGACAATCATTCGATTAGTGCTGCTTCTGCTTTGGGTGCGAATACCATTTTGCGTTCGGCTGCTGGGGCTGGATTTCCTCTTTTTGCTACTTATATGGTATGTCTCTCCTCATTTTTGACAGTCGTCCATGCTGATTCTAGCAGTTCAATGGAATGGGTATCAACTGGGCTAGTACGGTGCTTGGTTGTGTGTCTGCGTTGTTGATCCCGATGCCAATCATCTTCTACTTCTACGGTCCCAAGATCCGGGCCAAGAGTATGTTCGCGAGTGAATTTGCCATTATCGCCCAAGCCCATGCGCTACAGCCTAGATGAGTTCTGCTATTGGCTGCATATTGGAGCGTGTCTTGTTTAAACATAGAAATCCTTAATGTTATCTCATCCAACTTCAGGTTGGCACGTTTACTTCATTTTACACTATGCAAAGAGTCCCTGAATGGAAAAAATAAAAATAAAAAAAAGTCAAGAGTTCTTTCTACCACGTTCTATATTGGATAGACTGCGCTTTAAAAATGCTCGTGTCCGACTAGCAGGACACCAAAGATATGACATTGAAACTCATGCTCGACCCGAGAAGGTCAGGTCTTCGACCTGAAAATAGCGATCAAGAGCCCGCCAGGATTATTACAGCGCGATTATGGGATATGAGTTGCGCACACAAAATGCAACAGTAGAAAGGTAAAAACGCACTGAAGAGGAAACCCAAGGGGAACCCGATACCCTCGTACAAGCTTGAGCGGATGAGCACAATTGGAAACGGGAATAAAAGGCGATATGGGCTGAGCAATGTACACTGAGAGAGAAAGAATTGTACAATGAGATGATATGGCTTTTGAAGGTGCCCGGAAGGAGATGAAAATGACTCGGCTGAGAGCATGAGGAAAGCAAAGGGGGTGGGAAGAGATATGAGGTTATGATGTGAGTTAGAGTCTGAGGGGAGGATGAGTTATGGATATGGAATGGATATGAATGCGAGAGAAGAGGTCCAAATGCGAGAAAGTGGGAGATAAGGATGTTAGTGCATATCGGCTAGCGCAGCCTCAAAACATCCAATGTCGACGACATGCGAGGGCTGGTCAAATATGCGACGGAATGGAGGATCAGAAGGAAATGCATCATGGGAACTAGGGTCGACACCCTCTGCTTTGCGAATCACCTCTTTCAAAGCACGAGTGACAACCCCAGCGCGGACGACAAGGTCTCGGAGAGAAGACGTATCGAATGGTAATTTTTGAGGTGGCTGAGATGGAGTGAAGCCCGTGAACACCGCACTCTTCGGACGTTGACCCGGTTGAAGAATGTCAAGCACAGATTGCGGCTTTGGCGTATTAGACATTGGCCGGAGGGGCGAACTGAAACCTTGACCACCACGGCGTTGTTCGGGGCTTTCACTGCTGTCCTTAGATTGAACCAACGACGGCGGAGATAACTGTGACCCTGTCTGAGAACCCCCCATGAAATTTCGCTATTTTCTTTCGACGATACATTCAAGGCTTCATCTTCCGAATCGTCAAAGCTGAAAGTAAGAGACAATGGCGACCCAGGGGGGATCGGCGTTCTTCTTCGTCGTCAATCGTGGCCAGGTTGACGATTCCCTCAGCCTCCTTCCAGAGCTCGCCCGACGGTCCACCCAGAATATCCAAGACACTAGCCTGATGACGTAGCCGTTTGAGTTCTTCCACCAACAGCGTCAGCTCCTGTACTTGACCAAACTGGCCACGGAGGCTAGCCTGGCGCGCGAGAATGGCTTGCGGAACAGACATGCTGTGGGGAACAACATCCGGGCCTATGCCGTTGGCAGTCTGGACTGCAGTGTTTTCCTCGGAGTCGTCTTCGAAATCGAAATCGCTGTCCCAGTCTTCGCTCACTCCTTTCATGCCGAGTTTCCAGGTGGCAAATTTACCAGGAGTTTGACGTTCGCTGCTAACCGGGAAGTCATTTGCTACGGGAACACTTTGACTGCGCAGATGGATGGTGGAAGAAACCTTGCGACAGGCCGCGCGACTGTCTCGGTTGACTGCATTCTGCTTGCCATGTACAGTTCTCGGTCGTGTCTCTGAGTCAGAAAGATCACGATCAGCTCGTGAATGTGAATGCTCCGACCAGTCGAAGATGTTCATTTTCTGACTCAGTTGCGATCCGTTGGGGGAAGTCAGCTGCTCTGGTTGGTTCCGCATGTGGCGAGACCTGCTCGGCAAATCCGCAATCATGCTATACGAGTCTTCATCATCGAATAGACAATCAATTTCATCGACATGGACCCGGTTCCTAGGAGATGGCAGTGTAGCAGAGTAAAACGGGGGCTCTCGTTCCAGACGTGAGTTAAATGAACCACGAGGTAGCAGATCCTCCAGGGTCGTTACTTCCTCATTTGACAGCTGCAATCCTTCCTTGTCAAACATGGTCTCGATGCGCAGCCCTTGCAGACCACTGGCACTCGTTCGACGCGTTCGAACCGAGTCCCAGTAGTCTGTGACCATGTCGGTCTCGTATTCATCCGATGTTGTAAAAACCCGAGTATCGTCCGAGCCCATAATGGTGGATGATCTGTTTGAAGATTCAGCAAACGAATGCCTCTTCGGTCGACGTCGCAGTGAAGTATATTTGTATTCACTGGGACGACATGCATGTTGCCATGTCGACACGGCCACAGCATCTGAAGTCAAGGGGCGTTGTCGCCGTTGAGAAAAATTATAATCCTGAGAAACAGACCGAGGAACAAGTTGGAAGGCTCTATTGAAAGGGGAGATGGAAAATGTCGGGGATATGGGTTGTGGTCGGCGAAACACACTGGGATCTGTGATATTTCGCCGTTGAAATGGAGAGCGGCCTATGATAGGGCTTTGTATATCAAAGGGAGAGAGATCTGTTCCAAAGTTTCTTCCCTTTACCCGTTTTAAAGATCCGCCCCGTTGAGGACCGATGATGGGTTGACCCGATGCCGTTACTGTGTTGACCAAAATTCTTTTCGGTTCCTTATCGAGTGACGAAGTTTGTCGATGCTCTCGTTGTTTTGGGGAATCTGGGCGTGGTGGTGAAGATGGCGGTGGGGATTGCGCCTGAAATGGGTCAGAGAACAGCACCGGGGGTATGAGTTCAGGTTCGACGATGGATTCAGATTCGATGATGGATTCAGGTTCGACGACAGCTTCAAGTTCAGGTTCAGGTTCAGGTTCAGGTTCACAACCTGGAATAACCTGTTTGGTGAATGCAGTTGACAGGACTAATGCCGGCAGTGATTCCTGATCGGGTATGATCAGACGCACAGGCTGCATCCTTGTAGTGTTGATAGAGAGCTTTCGGGGGGGCTTTTCAGAGAGTTTATCTGGGTTAGGGGTGAGGTATGGTTTCCAGCCATCTTGCTCGTCGATGTCGAACTCGGACTCTTCCAATACAGGTTGAGGCGAATAGTTGTCGAAGTTGAAGTCGCGAAGGGGGTCTTCACGAAGGGAATCTAGTCGCATTGACTGTGGTCTTGAGCGGGGTTTTTGATCGCTCGTCGCGGGCCTGCGCGTTATCGGTGGGGGTAGATCTGAAGTATTCACCACACTCGGGTGTACATTTGAAAGGTGTGATGGTACCCGTTTGATCAACCTGTTGGTCTGTTGTTGACTTGCGGGACGGGAAGTCGCTGGGCTAGATCCATGGGATGGCATAGTCGAACCGTGGGTTGCATTGTCACGAATGGAAGCCAGTGATAGGCGTCGCAGCCAACGCGTCGGTCCTCGTTGTGACTGCGGCTCGATAGGTTGTTCCTCGGTGATTTCCAGGGGTGGGCTTGCTAGCGGGCTTATGAAGGGACTGGTCAGCGAGCTGGCCAATGTTTGGCCACGACGTCGCAGGTGAGCTGCGCCACAAGTCAAAGAGTTTCTTCTGAAATCTGAACCCTGCGATTGAGTTGGGCGATGTCCTTGTCCGTGCCTGTCTGGCCTTTTGTCACCTATCCATCTGGCCCCCTCTGAGTTCAGCCGCGCCGGTTGCGCGGTCTCCGGGCGCACATCCAGGATAGAATTTGAGTCGCAGGGTGTATTACGCAATAATTTCCGGCGCCAGGTTGTATTCTTTGAGCGATCAACGCGGCCTAGTGCGAAGCCGGAAGTAGCTATTCCGATAGTGCTCAAAGCACAAAGCTGATAGACATTAGTACCGGGACATTAGCCTCGGGTAAAACTTCAAGACTTACAGTAGAGATATGATCCATACTCAGCTGTGAAGAATGTCAAGCACCCTCCAGCCTAACTCCGCAAGAATAACGGTTGCGACTTGACATCCCATTGGGTTTCTTTAGGAGAGAATAACGAATGGATTCAAGATGTTGCAGAGACAAAGGAGATCCGGATAAAGTGAAAGTCAAAAAATAAAAACAAATAAAAAATAAAAACAAAATAAACGAACGTGGGCCCTTTCAAGAGTTAAAACGACAAAAGCCCAGACAGGGCCTGTGAATAGGGAAGGGTTAGGAGATCAGTGACGAGAGGTGGGGGAAAGTCAACAAACAAATCTCATAAAAAGCGCTAAAAGTTAGGGTGATTGATTACCAACGCTAGGGGAGTAGAAGGATATTCAATTATTCCATCTTTCCTTTATAAAATCAAGGCATTTAAATTAAATCCCATTTATTCTGTTAATGCTTATTGCTTTTTATCGTCTTTAATTCATATTTTCTTTAATTCCTATTTCCCCACCTGGAAAAAGAGGCATTTACTAAGCCAAGGACTAGAAACTGGAATATGTCTACGATACGATACGGTCCACTTTTTACTATCCCTTGCGGCTCGAATTGGCTGAAATGGCTGAACTGGCTGAATTGGCGCTGAATTGGCAGGGGCTGACTCCCATACTTCCAACTCTCTCTAAAGCGGAGACACGGAAACCAAGAAAGCTCAGCTTGACCACCCCACATTTATTGCCCATTACGATCGCACGGGCCCGAAGTTCGATCTAGTGGCTGTAAGCTGTTAGGAAGTGGGAAAGTAAAATAAATAAAAAATAAAATGGAAGTGGAAATGGAAATGGAAATGGAAATGGAAATGAAAATGAAAATGAAAATTAAAATAAAACCGACATTGTTTTGACTGTTTTTCTGCCAGTACAGTCTCCACAATAACGCCCAGAAGAGGAATAGATCAATACCTAGTATAGCCAATTATATCTTCTAATAGCCTTTATAACATTTACGCGTTTTCTGATCATTGAGGGCTGACATAAACCTTCATACGTTGTTAAACCAGTAACAACATTATTATCTTGCTACGTAAAGCATAAGACCTTATCATTCGGAGCGGCATAAAGCTTATTCAACTTTAGTTTCTTAACCTTGTCTTGTCCTTGAGATTCTAGAGCACTTTTGGGAAACGTCCGCTATATTTGTGTTGTCCCGCCAATACATTGATCTCGAAGGTACTTTAAAAGCTGAATAGATGTGAAAAATGCTCCCAAGGTTGTCAAGCTAGCTATCTAGAAGCGGTGTATATTGATTACGCCCAATAGCTAAAGATTTCTTAAGTAGATGAATAATATATCATAGAATATACCTAAGTATTAGTATATAAAAACCCCTTTGATTTGGTTAAAGCGGGGTGAGGTCGCCTAAGATAATTGGTGGAAGAAGGAGCTACATATGAACTACTAAAGGAATAGCCTTGGTCGTCTTCGTATTACATAGAGTTGAGTAGAGACTGGAAGAGTACGACGTAGATAATAGCCAATGAGAGCTACTGTTTATTGGTAAGTAAGCATTACTGTTTCATCAAAGCGGTCAGAGCTTTTAACCAGTCATAGCTATGTATTATTCTCCACTTTGGTATACGCTAAAACAATTCCGACAGGGGATAGGTTCCACTCCCTCTTGTCCCTTCGATTTACCCTTTTCCGTTACAATCAAGTGAAACACTTCTCCCTTTCACTCGTCTTAACTCGTGAATAGATACGCCATTTTTGCCTTCTCTTTTTTCCTCTCTTTCCGCCTTATTTTTCTTTATTTTCCCTCATTTTACTTCCCTGATCATACGTTGTTCAGGTCCAGGCCCAGGTCCAAGTCTGACATCCCCAGCCTCATCCGTCCTGTTCGGGATATCGCGGCCATCGTTCCAAATCGGGCGATTCTGCCCTTTCTAGATTGTTTATTACCTTTGGAACTAGTTCGAAGTAGTTTCGCTCTTCTTTCAAATCTTGCTAGAACATAGCAAGATCTACATAATATCGTCATATCTAACTTTGAATCAACGGGTCAAATATAGGGATCTATGGGTATCGTCGGAAGCAGGATCTGATCGCTAATCAAATGGGGACTACAGTCACCGCTCATTTATATTAATTTTCCCTTACAGAGAGAATATGAAATTTGTGGCTCATAGCTTCGGATGAAATAGAATTGGGACAGAACACCTTCGAACAATAGAACATAGAACACCTGGATCAACGCTCAAGCTCGGCCGATCATCACCATGGCGACACGTCTAAATCGTGATCCCTGTCTGCCAGCTCATCTTGGCACTTCACCTGAATCAATAGTTCCATTAGTATCATGATCCTAGCAGGGATCTTTGTAGCAAATCTACCTATTGTTTATTGTTTATTTTTAATTTTTTAATTTTTTAATTTTATTAATTAATTATTCTTGCGGGGGTTGGGGGTCCTACTCGGACAGGATCGGCAATATCGGACACGCTGGCTCGAAGCGGATCTATTTTTGAACTAGCCCTAGCCAATCTATATGTTGTATGGGAATCTGTCGATATCCGCGGCCCTCGCTTGTATTGAACGCTTTTGCATGGACATCCACTCTACCAGTGTTTCTACCGGTGTTTCTACACCAGTCAAGGCCCCTTCTAAACTTCCCTGCTTACTCCGTTTAAGCCGCTCTGGACCAACGGATTCTGTCTGGATGTTCGGGTACCCTAGTCCGTATACGGTAGTAGGAGCTAAATCTAAGCTTAACATGGTCTCAACTTCTGGTTTCCTGGACTAAGCCCTACTACTTAATACTTGGTTTCCATCTGAAACAACCGTAGACATCCGCGAAACTGTGTAGATAGCCCTAAGTAGGAAGGAGTTCGGAGTCAATGTGAACCCTGGAATGGAGAACTGCAGATATCTGTAAATCCAGAACATGGTTCAGACAATGATGATGGCCTGGCACATACCCATTTACTGCTCGAGGAAATCAATTAGTAGATCGCATCCATAATCCTTGAATAGAGTTAAGAAATAAGTGAATACGGATTACTCCGTCCAAATCCCTCATCACATAGAGAATGTCGAGCTTGGTTACCTAGGCACCATCGGGTGATTTAATGCTTGTTCCTGCAGGTGACAGGCCCGTGCCAAAGCAAACGCACAATCACTTACTTTCCAACCAAGCTAATGCACTTTTATCACAATTCCATCACATCAGCAGGGTCAGCAGGGATTTCTGGATCAAAAGTACTGGGTACCTTTTTCTCACTTGCGGTAACCCTAGAGCTTGAACATGTTTCTGTCAATCTAGAAAACTCCATCTGTACTCTATTAAGCCTGCTTGATACACTACATCTCCAAGGTTCTTCTCCTCTCTTCTACTTGAAGCTACCTAGTTAAACTTTATCGTATCGAGATGAACCAAGGTACTGCATGTTTTAACATTGCGGAGCGTTATGCCTTGAACCGTGGTTCTACACTTCGTCTATACTTCCAAGGTTCTTGCCGGCCGGTGAATACTTATGGTTGAGACCCTCTTAATTTAATCAATCTTTGAAACTGGAAAAGCCCCGATCTTGCATCATAATTACGATAAGGTTATGGAATTCCCCGAGAAGAACAAGTATCATATTTGCCACGGACCCACTTGAGAAGGTGTACTAGATAAGTCAAATATGCAAGAATGGATGGCGAAGCATCTCTCTCGTGTTCAGGTGCAGGTGGACGATACATCTAAATGAGGTGGACAACGTGCTTTGTCTTTTCTATGCATGGCACAGAAAGATTGGGTCGTGATGACCAGCCCCACGAGTGGTATGCCGAGAGGGAATGGTGGAAATGGTTTTGGTTCATCTTTGCCTATCAATATGCAGATGCATGTCAAAGAATGATACAATTGACCAGAAGTGAAGTTATTTACCAGTTCATCTTTAGTGCCGGCCATATCAGATTCTGTCTGCAGATATGATAGTTGTCATTACAAATGTTATTTATGGGAGTATTCAGAAATGTGCTTTATTTGATATGACTGGACTGTTCCTAACTTGGAGAAAGTGAACACTCCCACTCTCACTTCACTCTCAAGCCCAAGAATGAACCCACTTTGTTCCCACAGAGCATACCAAAACAATTACGGTTATGATACCTTGTCTTAGATAAAGCCTGCAGATACATGTCCCTTCAAGATTATGGACATAGAGGGACGTAAAATGACGCCCATATCTTCAGAGGATGTTGTTCTGGAAAGCATAAAGAAGCGACTCCAAGTATTCTTAACAATGCGAACTCAGACTCTCAGTTTGGCTGCCAGCATCAATGACACTTTCCCAGGGACCAAAGCTACCTGGGGTTATCGCAGAGGCTAGATGAATCCTTAATTGTTGAAGAGTCATGATTGGAGAGATAGGGCACCTCTCCGTCTCACTCAGAGAATTTGAGCGGTCTCTGTTAAAGTTGTATGGTTGTTCAAATTGGTTGTCTCGTTCGTCCCTCCACGGTCTGCTTTGGCTTCTTTGGCTTTCCCTGTCATGTTTTGATGGACCCAATCTTCTGGTTGATGTCCCATAATAACTGTGACATAGTCTCCCGTAACGATTGTCTGTCTGAACATTGGTAAGGTGGCTACCATGGCCACCTAGAATCAACAGCCTATATCTCCCCTTCATACGTGTTGGGCGTGCTAACCCATACCGAGATGCAACATCAGTGAACTAGCCAAAGCTGTTAGACATGATAATCATGATAGTATAGCGCAATGAGTAGCAAATCTATCTTAAGCTAGCTATGATCAATGCTAACCACCTATAAAGGTAAGAAGGGGATGGCTTACTATTGTGTAAAATACAAAACAATCATCGTCTCTCTATAATCCCTGGTAGAGCATGAAGATTCTATGGAAGAGTAAATGGAAAGGTAGGTATGCATCCTTTGGGCTGATATATTACCTAGATAGGTGTCTATAGGCGGGCAGTGTAGTTAATGAAAAGATGAGTGTCGATGGGTAACAACGGTTAAAGTGACTTGAGAGTGAGATGAAAGTAAGTGAATTCACGTAAAGTGAGAGTGACGTGGAAGTAAATTGAGAGTATACAATCACTTCCGTAGATGCTTCGCCATCACGCGAAATATATCTGAAACCGATTTCTCACTATAATTTTCTTGAAAGTTGAAACAAGGTTGATGAACCTGCACAGGCAGCTAGATCTTCCTTGCATAGCAAGTACCTTCTTTCAGGTGGTTCAGTGAGGGCATCGACGAAACAGCTCCAGAGAGATTTTAGTCCAGAGTCTAGCCTATTGGTTTTGGTTAATTATATAAAATTGCTGGTTTTCTTTCATGTTTCCAAGGCCTTGACATCCATGAATAAGTGTGTACTCTTGTTTACATCGTAAAATTTAACACAAGTAGACACGCTCCTGGCTGCCTTCGCACGGGAAACCTTTTACTCAAAAGATTACATCTTTAGTATTTATTTCATTTTTTATTGCTTGGCAGCCCCTATGGCTGCGGGTAGAGAAGAAACCAGATGTGAGGCTTTTGAATCTATCGCGATATGACATCAAAACACGCATCTTGCGGTGGTTGAAGTCAATGGTCATAGTATACATGAAATCTCAAAGCAACTCTAGCAACCTCAGGTATCAACTACTCAAGTTCAATTAAATGGCTGCTTCGTTGCATTTCAAGAGAAGTAGAAGCCATGATTATGGGTTCTCCAGATAACAATTCACATCAGATCTATCAGTTGAGCAATGAACACGCAAAACTGAAGGTAAAAAACGGAAGAGGGAAGAGGGAAGAGGGATTTCTATTACTCTAACTCCAGTGCCCTGAGACTAGAGCTTCAAATTACATTTTGTATATCTTCACCTGATCATAATGATAACCACGTGATCTTATCGATAACGCAAAAAACACATGCCACTTTGGAGGTTGAACATACCCCAGATGATTTCAGTGCTTCATTGAGTGAACTGGTGGCTAATTATCACTCGGTCGCACTCCAAAAAGAATACACACAAATTCTTTCCGGCTTTCAAAATGCAGGCAGAACTCCAGGCCCAGATCCCGGGCTTGGACCGTGTCATCTCCGAATACTCCGTGGTACGTATAATGTGCGATCGGAATTCTTTGTGGAAACTGACAATAACTAGGGCTACTTGACACACGCCTCTCATCTCTATGTCGAAGACGATAATGCCCTGTCGCCTTTGGCGGAGGCGGCCGAAACGGTGACGGAGCTCCTAATTTCTGCCTCTGGGGACTTCTCTGCACAGAACCAGGAAGCAATTGGAAATCTAGTGGAGAAGTTTATTTCATCTCTCAGCGCATCCAATGGCGTTGACGATGAGAGTAGAAAAATTCCCGGCAAGGCCAGGAAGCTCGACCAAGCTATCAATGTCGGCACCCAGCGCAACATGTCCTCGACTCTGGGTCTGAGTGGTACGAACGTGGACTTGGAGTCAGCCAATGCCAGGAAGGTAGAGTCTCGAGTTGATAAGAAGAAGCTGGAGAAGGCCGAACGCAAGATTAGAGCCAAGCAGGATAAGAAACAGATGAAGACAGTCACCTACGAGTCCTCGCGTCTACTGAACCAGCCGGATGAGACCATGTCGTATGAAGAATTCTTCATGGCTGTCAACCCGCTACAGTTGGGCTCTGACTCTCAGTCTAAGAGCAAGGACATCAAGTTGGACAATATCGATATTACTATTGGCGGCCAGCGTATCCTGACGGACGCTGCTCTAACTCTTTCTTTTGGCCGCCGCTATGGTCTTGTCGGTCAGAACGGTATCGGAAAATCTACTTTGCTGCGTGCTCTAAGTCGCAGAGAAGTTGCTATTCCGCACCACATCTCAATTCTGCACGTCGAGCAAGAGGTATTTTAAAACCTGTCTCAGTTGTCATATCGCTCGTTACTGACTTCTCTAGATCACTGGTGACGATACACCCGCAATTCAAGCGGTCCTGGATGCTGACGTGTGGCGGAAACACCTTTTGTCTGAGCAAGATGTAAGTTCATACCGGCGACAAACGAAATAGCATTATACTCATTGAAAACCTAGAAAATCTCCAAGCAATTGGCTGCGATTGAAGAAGAAAGATCCCAACTGGCAGATACATCCAAGGATGCTGCCAGGCTGGATCATGAACGAGAAGGTCTCGACATTACCCTGGCCGATATCTATTCCAAACTCTCTGAGATGGAATCTGATAAAGCAGAATCCCGAGCCGCCAGTATTCTGGCTGGTCTTGGTTTCTCTCCAGAGCGACAACAGTTTGCAACAAAGACCTTCTCTGGAGGTTGGCGTATGCGTTTGGCTTTGGCTCGTGCTCTGTTCTGTGAGCCTGATCTTTTGCTTCTTGATGGTAAGCGCTTTCCCCCCACGATACTCTACACAAAACAGAGAGCTAACTTCACGAAGAACCTTCCAACATGTTGGATGTTCCTTCTATCACTTTCCTGTCAAATTACCTTCAGGGATACCCCAGCACAATCCTCGTTGTCTCTCACGATCGTTCATTCTTGAACGAGGTGGCCACCGATATTGTCCACCAGCACTCAGAGCGATTGGATTACTACAAGGGTGCCAACTTCGGTATGTCCTGCTTCTTAGTATAATCCCAAACTTCACTAACAATATGTAGAATCCTTCTATGCCACAAAGGAGGAGCGACGGAAAATGGCCAAACGCGAGTACGAGAAGCAAATGGGCGAGAGGGCACATCTTCAAGGTAGGAACTCGTTCATCGCTATTCTATATCTCATACTAACCGCCGATGATCAGCCTTCATCGACAAATTCAGATACAACGCCGCCAAGTCCTCAGAGGCGCAATCAAGAATTAAGAAGCTCGAACGTATGCCAGTACTCGAAGCCCCCGAGGCCGAATATGTTGTGCATTTCCAGTTCCCCGAGGTCGAGAAGCTTTCACCTCCTATTGTTCAAATGTCCGAAGTTTGCTTCGGCTACACTAAGGAACTACCTCTTCTCAAGGATGTTGACCTTAGCGTCCAACTGGACTCACGTATCGGAATTGTCGGACCCAACGGTGCTGGTAAAACCACAGTGTTGAAGCTGCTCATCAACCAACTCACTCCGACAAAGGGTCTTATATCCGCACACTCACGACTAAGAATTGGATTCTTCGCCCAGCACCACGTCGATGCTCTTGATCTAACCACCAGTGCTGTCAGTTTCATGGCAAAGACTTATCCTGGCAAGACCGATGAAGAGTACCGGAGACACTTGGGAGCGTAAGTCAAATGACCGGTCCCCAGAGCCTTGAATATTTGGTGCTAACTATTAATGATTTAGCTTTGGTATCACCGGTACAACTGGTCTCCAGCGTATGGAGTTCTTGTCTGGAGGTCAGAAATCGCGTGTCGCCTTTGCGTGCTTGTCTTTGACTAACCCTCACATTCTGGTTCTTGACGAACCTTCTAACCACTTGGATATTGAGGGTATGGATGCTCTCTCCTCCGCACTCCAACGATTTGAGGGAGGTGTGGTGATGGTATCTCACGACGTGACAATGTTGCAGAACGTCTGCACTAGTCTCTGGGTCTGCGATGGAGGAACTGTGCACAAATTCGACGGAGACGTCAAGGCTTACAAGAAGCTCATTACTGCACAGGCCGATGCGGCTGGTGTTGTTGCCAAGCACTAGGCTTAAAACTATCTCAATAATTGATGTAATGCACGAATGTTCCAAAACGGACCTTCAAATCCACGAAAATATACTCCTTCATAATACAAAGCCCATAAGTGTAGCTACACGTTGCGCAGATGTGGGTCCCGCTCCCGCTATCGCCTTTATCTGAACCCCGGATTCTCCCTTCACGTTTTCCTTTGCCCCCCAATTCAGCGTTTTAGCGTTTGAGTTCTGATCGATGATTACTTTGACAAAGCTGAGCTTCCCAGTATGAATACAAGAGAGGAGTCCGATCAGCCTGGTCCAAACGCTCCTCTGCTCGCTCCGACCGAAGCCTTTTCCGACCATGACAACAATGACGAGACAACAACCTCCGAGCTCAGCTACTCCGGTGGATGGTTCATATGGACCCTGACATTCTCAGCCGGTATAAGTGGTCTCTTATTTGGCTATGAGTACGTTTCTGTCATCACATATATAGTGATCATAACTGACGGCCTTCTCAACCTCTAGCACCGGTGTCATATCCTCCACCCTTGTGACCATTGGCTCTGATCTCTCCAATCGACCGTTGACAACCCTCGATGAAAGCTTGATCACATCATCCACCAGCTTATTTGCCTTGATTGCTAGCCCATTCACCGGAGTTCTGGCCGATAAATACGGGCGGCGCATGGTCATTGTCGTGGCGGATGCCCTATTTGCGATTGGAGCATTGACCCAAGCGTCTACAAGTAATATATGGGGTATGATAGCTGGTCGCAGCATTGTTGGCCTTGCGGTTGGCAGTGCGAGTGCTGTAGCTCCATTGTATGTCTCTGCCATTTCAGGCAATGTCAAGCATCTACTAACTGGTCGTCGGCAGGTATATATCCGAATTAGCACCATCGCATGCCCGAGGACAGCTCGTTACAATCCTAAGTCTGCTCATAACTGGAGGGCAAGTGGTCGCGTACATAATTGGCTGGCTATTTTCCCAGACTGCTGGAGGCTGGCGCTGGATCGTTGGCCTTGGTGCGGTCCCGGCATTCCTCCAGTTTGCAGTTCTTGTAGGTTTGCCGGAAACACCTCGATGGCTCATGCAGGTCGGACGTGACTCCGAGGCTGTCGCGGTCCTGACTCAAATCTATAAGGACTGTCCCGAGTGTGACCGTGTGGCGCATCAAGTCCTGCGAGATATTCGAAGGGAAATGTCGCAAGAGGCGGTCGAATTGGACCAAACCAAAGTGTCAGACGCAATACCACTCTGGTTACAGGATACCTCTCAGCGTGCCTCGGATTTGTTCCACAATGGGGGCAATCGGAGAGCCTTGACCATAGCAATGATGCTACAAGGGCTACAGCAACTATGTGGTTTTAACAGCCTGATGTATTTTTCCGGGATCATCTTCACAGCACTCTCATTCTCTTCACCAACTCTAGTATCTCTAACTATTGCAGTTACAAACTTTTTCTTCACTCTTGTGGCGTTCGCACTAATTGATAGAATTGGGCGACGCCGCATATTACTCTATTCGATTCCAGTCATGATACTTGCATTAATCCTATGTGCGGTCGCCTTCTCATCAGTGGAAGTATCTTGGGGATCTCCATCTGTGAACTCGCGGGATGGTACAGACCGTCAAAGCCTACTTTATCCACTGCTTATTCTTGCTTGCCTCACTGTCTACGTTGCAGCTTATGCATTTGGACTCGGAAACGTACCTTGGCAGCAGTCAGAACTCTTCCCTCTGAACGTTCGCTCTTTGGGGTCTGGACTTGCGACTGCTACAAATTGGGGATGTAATTTTATCGTGGGACTGACATTCCTTCCTATGATGCAGTGGATGTCTCCCACGTGGACTTTTGTTGTGTACGCAGCAGTTTGTGTGGTTGGCTGGGTTGTTGTTCGAGCAATTTACCCCGAGATGAGTGGACTTAGTCTGGAAGAAGTGAAAGATTTACTAGCCGATGGCTGGGGAGTGGAAAATAGCCAACAACGAAGAGATGAGTCGCATATTTAGGAATATCCACTATATTCAGTTTGAGAAAATCACTTCTCAGTTTTCTGCTTTTGATTACTATTGTAAGTCAGGTTATTTGCCTGTAACAAAATGAGGCTACTGTAGGTACGATGCTTTTGAATTCATCCCAAGATCAGGCATCAAACTGATCATGTTCAGACCATGAAGCGAAGAAAGGAGCTTGGAAAAGATATACCACAAACAAAAAAAAGCAATCATTAATGAATCTATTCCTCAATATCTTTGACCTTCTCCCATTGGCCCTTGAGGTTCTCCTTCCACAAGCTCACCTTGTTGTCACCACCGCTGACAGCAAGGATGTTTCCGCTCAGACTCCAGCTAACACGCCACAAAACACAGTCAAACTCAAGTGTTTGGCTAGTCCACTGACCTGGGTTGGATGCATCCGAAGTCCAAATACGAACGGTCTTATCTTGCGAGGCAGAAGCGATGTAGGATTTGGACAGAATGCTCGGCGACCAAACAACATCACGGACCCAATCAGAATGGCCTTCTAGAGTTTGAGTAAGGTTGTAGGTCTTGGACTCGGCGCTAGAGGGAAATAATTAGCACAAATGACCCACAACATCACTCCTGAGCGAAGACGTACTTGTAGTCCCAGATCTTTACTGTATTATCGCTTCCGCCGGTGACAAAACGTCTCTGCTGACCAGGACCTGGGTTGGAGCTGATAAGACTACCAGCGAAAGCAGCGGGAGCCCAACTAATCGAGTTCACGCCCATCCCGTGGGCAGGGAAGGTCTGGTGGGTCCAGTTGTTGTCGCGGAATTCGAGAACGCTGACCTGGCCATCGGAGGAGGCACAAGCAAGGAGGCAGCCGCTCTCGTGGGGGGCCCAGGAAACCGTGTTGACGGAAGCGGTATGCAGAGAGAAATCAAAGACCTTGGTCCAAGTGCTGCCGCCGACGGGAGAGGTGGCATTCTGAGGTTGCTCCCGCCAAATCAAGACCTTGCCGTCATATGAGGAGGAAGCTAGGATTGTGCCAAACTTTGGGTGAGCCTGTAAGTGAATAAGTTGTCATGGTCAGCCAGAGCCGTATCAATTTTGTTTTGGCGCTTCCCACATACCCATGCGACACACCACACTGCACCCTCGTGGCTGTTTTCAAGAAAAGATAGAATCAGTCACTGACATCATTGACAGATAGGCTAATAGCTCAACAAGACAGGCTTACCCCTTGAGGGTCTCGACGAAACGGTGAGTCTCCCCCTCAATCTCAAAGATCTTGATTGTTTTATCGGAGGAGCAGGTGGCTAGCCTCCGACCATAGTAGTCCAGGCCTGCATCGTGCTAGTAATTTTAACTGTCCGTTAGCCCGAGCATTAACATGGGGGAGCTCAGGAGCTGGCGATTGCGCCTCCCACTGTTGGGCCTTGCACGTACAATCATATCTTCGTGCCCCGAATTCGAGATAACCTGAGCGGCCGCCTGTAAAATGGAAGTCAGTCAGAAAGAATGCAATTACAATTGAACTGGAAACAAACCATTTTGCTGAGACCCAAGTGTAAGACAGAAAACGCGAGATGTTCTTAAAGGAAGGAGCTTGAAGTTCGACACCAAACAACCTGGCTACAGTTGCTTATCCTTATCTGGATGACTCAGCTAAAGTCACGTTTTACCACGTGCTTGTACCTCGGATAGTCAATCAACCCCACGATTTCCCCGATCTTTCTTCCCTTTAGTATATCTTGTCCTTCGATACGCTCCACTCTTCCTATCCTCTGGCATGTAATTCACCATTTTGTCCCTATATATTTTGCCTTTTCACCCAGCTTTCATATTCCATACGACTATTAAACTCCATCATGGCTGATGCACTATGCGGTCCATCCAACGCTCTTCAAAACGCTCAGAAGCATGCATCGGTCGATAGAACCATTCAACAGGACCGCTTGATATCAAGGCAACCACCGGCACAAGTGAGTTGAGAGTTGGAGGGCTGACCCAACTTGAATACTAATATATTTCCAGGGATTTCGATCGCAAAGTCCGCGCGATGGAATACTTGATCCCGAATTTGCAGCCTTCGAAACAAATCTTGGTGGACAGCCAATACCAGATATTCGGAGCCCAGCTCACTTTGGCGCACCAGCACATCTTACAACTTCGGCACATCCCGCTCCTCACTGGGCCTCGGACTTCCAGAATTTACATATCTCTACTCCCCCGCTATCGCAGCAACAAACACCGCCCGTTGCGCAAGCTCAGGGAGGATGGCATAATGAATTTAAAAATCAATGGCAGCATCAGCAGCACCAACAAGTGCCGATGCAACCTCAACAACCTCAGCAGCGAACGATAAACCGCGGATTTCAACCGGGATATTCAATGCACAATACTTCGATGAATATGTACCAAGCGCCGCTTGAGGCCCCATCAGGTCAACTTGCATCGACTGAGCAGTTCGATGATGCTGCATTTGAAGCTGCATTTGCACAGGCTGGGGCAGATCTAGAACTACAGGAATCCAATACCGCCTCGGCAGTTGCGGCAGTTGCGGCAGTTGAAGAAGCTACTCTTGATACGCATCAGGCCGAACCTATAGAGGCAGTTTCCGAAGACATTCGAATTGGGTCAGACCTTATCCTACCGATGAATCATGACGCAAATGTTCTTGCGGAGGTGGCTGGTAAACTTCTCGAAAAAGTTAGCCACGAACAAAGCCAAAAATTTCAACAAAGCAATTTCCTTGCTTTGATGCGGCGAATCCGTGATCGTGAGATTGAAGTGGAAGGAGAAGAGTTTCGCGAAGTCAGTAGCAACCCGTAACGGATTGACTGTCAGCAACAGAACCTCCGGTATATCTACGTAAATCTTGGTGGGGTCTTGTTCTTACTAATGCCATGACTTAGACGAAACAGTCTCTTCATCCTGGTGGAAAATACTACCCCAGTCGATCTCCTCCCCTGGAATCGTCCAAATCCCCGGGCATTAATAGTATGAAATCCTCTTAGTGTTGAGATTTTACTATCCTAAGCCAAAGAAATACAATCTGACAGTCGCTCGTTTTCGACAGATAATAACTCAGAAATAACATCAGAAACTCTATTCAATACTGAAGAGGACTCTCCCCGCTTGGGGACAAATCCATCTGACATCAGTGACCATCCATTTGAGCACAACAATGAGAATTACGAACGCTCGATCCATGGCCAGGAAGATGGATGGTAGAGCTCGACACCATATGCTGAAGTTTGGTAGTTCTAGGACGTACAATATCTAGCATGTGAAGCTATGATGTTCGCAAGAACAATCGTTGCATTCTACCTCTTCGAAGCCAGCAGCTTTAATTAAACAAATGCATTCCAGTTAGAGTCTTGTGGCGGTCACTGACTGCCCAGTTCTTATTAAATTTCATCCAAAACCGTTGGTGCCACTCTAGAAGTACAAATATTGACAGCTCCTTGTATCAAGATAATGTCAGAACGCTCAGAGAATCTTTGGAAGATAAATCAAGTCAACCCCTGAGTACATACTCATACAAAATTCAACTCGATACTTGCATGAGTATCTAGATGTGGAAAACGAGGACTACAGGGTTTCGTCAGAATAACCCCGGAAGAGAGATAAGATGCTATAAGCTGCTAAACCCTGTATCAAACACGTAAATCCGAAACATTTTGATATACCGTCGAACTGAATGAGAAAGAGAATAAAAACAAATGTTGAATACAGCAATGGTGCCCAGGTGAGGTGACTGGTGAGTATTCGAGCGGGCTGAATGTCATTCCCATACTTCGATGTGTACTCACTGAGTAGGTTTTTTTTAATGGCGACTACGCTACTGATAGCGAAGAGCCATGGAAACGTATCTAGTGCACAGAGAATGGGATAAAAAGGCAAAGGTTGGAATAAAATAAGTTGGGACGAGTAATGCTATTTAACAATGTAGCATAAGGTATCGTGCTTGAAGATAGTGATACGGATGAAAGAGCCAATATAGAGCAATTGTGGTAAGCAGTAATGGTGAATAGGGGTTTGAGTTGCTCGACAAACAGTCACTGTCATAATAGAATGATAAGAGTGGTAAACCAGTTCCATAGGTCTAGGTGAATCGACCAACAGGAATATCGTGGCGATGGAGGTCTTTTGACCACTGCGGCGGGAACTTATCCCTTTCGTACAGGAAGCCACAATTGTGGCAGAGTGTCTGGAATGGGGAAAAAAAGATTAGTTATGGATGGTCAATAGTAGATATCATATCAAATTCACTCACCCGAGGACCATCTGGACCGTCTCGCACAGCCCAAACTGCCGTACCCCAAACCATACAGTTGCTGCATCGCCAACTTTGTCGTTCCCTGTATAAGTATTAGCATGAGTGGCTCAGTGCCATTGACCTCGGATCCACATACCAATCAGTGAGCGTACCACCTCCGCCACCATAACCGGCGGCAGAGCCTGTGTCCGGAGTACCTCGTCCACCAGGCGTACCCAGCGGGCTTATGCTGCGGAATCGACGCTTGCGCTTATTTCGCTCGCCCCGACCCAAGGGGGCGTCACCGTCATTCTCGAAGTATCCGCTGGTCTGTCGAGAAACTTCAGGAGTAATTCCAGTGGTGGAAGAGAATCGGGCAACATCTCGTCGTAGACGCCTAATCTCACGCTCATGAGCGATTTCTCGCCGCTCAATCTCTTCTTTTGTAAGTGTTTCGACCTTTGGATCCCACTCATCAGCCAGGGTCTCGGGGTCGTATCGCCATCCGGCTTCAGCACCATTCGCTGCCAGGTTATCAATCTCCGTGCCATAGCCATTGATGCCACTGACAATGCCACCACTTTTGCAAACCTCTTTCTTCAGGTTCAACACCGCTTCGTAGATGCCATGTGCAATAGCACTGACCCAATCGCCGCCAAGGCTCAGATCAGCACACGTAACCTTCGCGAATTCCTCGGCCATTCCTGGAGGGTGGAGAAGGGACCATTCAAATTTATCAGTGTAAAGCTTGTCTTGGCAGTTGATGTTGAGATTGATCACACATCGATAAGCATCGTCTGGGTTCAGAAGGCTGTCGTTGACCAGCGCCTCCTTTGTAACTGCTACAACAGGCGGCGCAATAACTTGGCTGTCGGGTGTCGCCACATTTGTCACAGCCGGAGTCATGGATGTATCACGCGAGGGCTCAAGTTGGGGAATAACTCCATGGTCAATGGTGGATGGAGAGCTCTGGAACAGGGGATGCAAAGCTACACCAGCATACTCTTCCAATTGCTGCCGAATCTGGTTACCAATGGTCATTGTAGTAGCCTGAGGGTTAGGAAGGTCCAAGTCTCGGACGAAGCCAATAGCAAACTCCTCTGGCGTCGCTACCGCCTCATGGAGATTCCATAGGAATGTATCCTTAATCCGGAACGGGGGTTGTAGTTCGGGTCTGCGGTACGCAGGGAGGGCCGAGGTGATGCTAGGATCAAGGATGTTACGTGGTGGAGGAAACGGCTCGAGTGGTTGATGCGAAGCAACTTCCAAATCAATGCGAATAGGAACAAGGGTTAAAGGAAGCTGCGCTTGGATTTGAAGTTGATCAGAACATCTGCAAAAAGAAAGCCATTCACAGTTAGTTGAGAACTTGTAGAGGGAGAAAGAAACAGCTCGTTGGGCTTCTTACTACGTACGCTGGTCGTAACATGCGCTTGATCATCCACTCGCGATAAATTCCCTGAACTTCCACAGGCGCATCTGTTTCCTTCCCCAGCTTCTCGGCTGTCGAGAATAAGCCAGATGATTCCTCACGGCGGAGACTCCTTAGTCCTGTTGGGCGCCGAGGACCATCGCTTTCATCGAAATCGTCATCATCGAACCCATCTTCGGCATAGTTTATCGCAGTCGTGCCGCGTTTTGTAGTTCGCGGTGTTGGCCCTGTCTGGACAGGATACACAGGCGTCATCAATGAGTTTCGATACTGCCGCATACGCGGCGGGTATGAAGTGATGTAGCCTCTAAGGGGATCCATGTTAACGATTTATCTCGCGACAGATAAATGCCCCTTCGCGGGGATTAGTATCGCAAAAGTTCGCGTTGATCGTGATCGACAGCGACGATGGAATAATACTTGAATAAAAACGGGTACACGATGCAGGAAGGTCTAGCCTTATGTTAGACTGCTTTAAGAGGCCTAATATCAGCGAAAAATGGCAAATTGGAGAAGAATAGCTCCCTGAATTGACTGTAGTCGGATCTTTTGCGCTGCGCGTTTTCCCCAATTGAGCAAAGCCCCATTCCACAGTCACGTGGGGTTATCGTTTTATGCCTTAGGCATCAATGCGGTGGAATATGGCAGAATGTGAATACTGTACAGAAATGATTAGATCCTACAGCCAGGAATACCCGGACATATGGACTGTGTAGTGTATACACTAGAGAATTTTATCGAGTTACAATTTTAAGTGGTGTTAGTTCTTGATAGGCGAGAAATAAAAGAGATAAGCTTGATTATTATGTCCATTGTCTGTCCTTGTAAGGCGCTGTTTTTGAATGTCTGGTTACACACAATGTAGACACTAACGAATAAATACGCCAGCCCGTAATCGGGGAAAGAAGAAGAAATCAAACAACTAGTGGACAAAGAAAAAAGAAACATCACAGAGAACTAAGGATCTGGGTATAGATACAGATGCAGAGAAGAAAAAATCGCGAATTAATCAACGGAGTCCGATAACACTCTATAAAATGAAAGTTAGTCATTGTTTCAGTAGGCAAATGGGTGGAAAAATCTTGCCATTTCCAGTGTCCAGACTCGTCGAATCCAGACCTTGACTTGACCTTCGACGCCCTCAACGTCGACCAAGTCAACACCCTCCCACCAGCACCGCCGAGCAGGCTTCCTCCAAAAGAGCAAAAGCTTTTGTGCCATCCCAACGGCATTGTTATTCGAGAGGTCTCCACGGATATCAGTACGAAGCTTGGCCAAAGCAAGACTGCAAATCACTGCTTTGTTTGGCTCGGGGGCACGGTGGCCCCATTGATCTTCGCGATCAAATCCACTAGCCAATGGATTAGCGGGACAATCTTCAAGTCATAAAGTAAAGGAAACTCACCCAGCAGTCAGCATCTCAATCAAGTGTTGCTCGGTTGAGCCGACTTCCTCGCTTTTGCGCAGCCCTGAGAAGATACCATCCTGTTTCAAAAGGGCACGGCCAGCTGCCCGTTTGACTTCGAGCATCTCTCCATGGCCAATATCTGGCCGTGGTGGGATTACATAGAAGTCAAGATCCTCTCTGAGGACGATGATTCCTGCGCGATCCTGCAGCATATCGCGGGTTGAATTTTGCATTGGGTCATCAATCTCTGGCGATGTCGACTCCGAGGGGAGCGACGTGGGGATGGATTGAGCCACGGTGCGGAAGAAATCCAACATATACTGAAGTGATGCCGGGTCGTACTAGATTATGTGAGCTTCTTGCATGAAATAAACAACAAACAGCATCGTGCTTACATCAACGGGGTAGATATCGCCTTCGTGGAACCCACCTAAATGCCCATCAGGAAGAAGGCCATTCGGAAATAGTGACAACAGCACAAATTCCGGCAATGTCAGTAGCTCGTCTCGTGACAAGGTAAATCGAGTGCCCCTTTAAAAATATCAGCGGGGTAAGAACAATTTATAGTATGAAAAAGGAGCTCTTACCGAAGATCGAGAGTGACATTCTCATCCCCACCGATATCTGTACGTAAACGATATCATTAGCAACTTGTATCACCTCCCCTATTGGCCATATAAATAATTCATACCTCCTAGAGTATTGACCGGAGGTCCACCATTCTGCTGGACCTGGGTTATAATACTCGAAGCGCCTCCCGCCGCAGCCATCACGTAAGAAAAGGACTGAAGGGGACTGTAGCCTTCGGTATACGGCGGCGGTGGTTCCCCGTCGTCGATATTCTTTCCAGTTCCTTGACCTTCACCTTTTGCTTCCGAAAAGGAGGCCTTGGTGTCTGCGACAACGGACGACGAAGGGGCCGAGTCGAGAAGCTCCTCGGGCGATGGTGGCGCAAAAGCTGGAAGGGAAACAGGTCCGGACTCAGAAACCTTGGGAAGGTTGGACTCCGAGGTAAGGAATAGCGAGGAAAAGGGTGGCGGGCCAACGAAGACTGAGCTAGAGTGGGATGCTTGAGGTGGATGCGGCGGGGGTGCGGTGTAGTTGTAGTCGTCCTCCAGGATGGAGTCCGTCTGGTGAGTCGGTCGCGCCGTGGTTGAACTTCGAGAGGCTGTCTCTTCCGACACGATTATAGTGCAAGTAGATCAGATTCAATCGCTGCAACGCGGTTGACCTGATGGAATCTAGACTTGAGTCCCGAGGGGTCTCTTCGTTTTGGTTGTCGATTGTTGATCAGGAGGCGGAATGGACTCGAAATTCACAGCCGCAGGATTCTCACAGGGCTGATATATTCGAGAAAAATCACTTGAAAGGGGAAATCTTAGCGAGCTGATTTAATATTCCAAATTATGAGAGGGGAAAGAGGAATAAGCGGGCGCTTGATCGAACAACCCCGTGTTGAACAACCTGTGGCGGTAAGTCCGCCCAAGTGACTAACTACGCTAATTTATATGGGACTTTTGCCGCCACTTGTATTTCTGCTGAACTTGATAATTAAAAAAAAAAGCCGAGGAAAATTTTGATTCAAATTCTCAGTTGCGTGAATCAAGGTTTTGTTCTACTCGGGATGTCCTATTTAAAGCCGTAGCCCTGGAAACAAATATCAATGTTTACTACGGTGCTAGGTATGATATTGCCATCAACTTCCCACTTAGACCTTACGGTCAACGTAGCTCTGAATGACACCTTCCAAAGTAGCCTCATACTCTTTAAGAGTAACCTTGTCTCCTTCAAGGATGGTGTTGGCCTGCACAAAGATCTTGCGAGGCACTTTGTTCTTCAACACGACTTCCCGCAAAAATTCAAAGAATGAGTCCACTGATGTGATATCATCATACAGTCCTTTACCTGCCTCGATATCGGCAGTGCTCTTGTACACATGCAACTTTTGCAGGTACTTTTCAACAGCAGGTCGGCCATGAGACAAGATCTTGGATCGATCAAGGTTGATCTCCAGATCGGACAAGTCCTCCTTGGTGTAGGATAGCTTCACAAAGTCATCACCAGCACTGAGGAAAGTACGCAGAATACTGTACCGAGCCTGCATGTGAGCCTGGCCCCATTTCTGAGTCTTGGGATCCCAGAATTCCAGGGCAACCAAACCAGCACGGGCCATTTGCAAGTATGCTGCAAAGAGAACATCACCAGCCTCGCCTGTCATGTCCTCTTTACCGTTGCCAAAACCGAAGATCTTCAAGATTTCAAAATCACATCCCAGCACCATGGCAACACACTCGGCTCGGCACTCTTCGTACGAAGAGGCAATGGCCCCGAAGACAGAGCTCCAAGTCTGTCCGGGTTTGTACCATGTTGATACAGGATTGTTAGTAACCGGGCTTATGGGTGGGTTGGAAATATCAAAGTTGTATTCTCCGGGTGCTGTCTCCTGCAGCAGCTTGCCTGTGCCATGTCCAAGCAACTCATGGATGCCGACCTGTACCTCAAAGGCAGGGTCGCGACAACGGCGGTAAACTTCTTGATCATTCTCGGTAATGAATGGAATGTCCTCATTGGGAGCCTTAGCACTCAGAACATTGCCCAAAGACACGTTCTTGAAGCCCAAATTCTGGCGGATATCATCATAGTTGGGGAGATTTATACCCGCGGGGATACCCGAACCTGCAAAGCTCAAGACTTCAAGAGATGTAAAGTCGGGGCTCAGAAACTTGTCCTTCTCAAAGTCCTTGCCCCATGGTAGCTTGGGGATCATGCTTTCGGCGCTATCGACTAGAGCACCGAACGCACGTGTCCGCTCCAGGTTGACCTATTAGGATTAGCTTAAAGAATCACTACGAAACATGTTAATTTGATCTCACCAGAGAGACAAAGCCTTCCCATTCTCCGCGCACACCGTGGGGATCCCGGTATGTCTCGACGAACCCCAAGTTAGTCTCTAAGGCGGGCTTCTGATCCTTGACCCAGATGCGCTGGCTTTCCTTGAAAGCTTCAATTGATCCTGAACCAAAAGACAGAGCGTATGCATCCAACATACGCTTCTGGTTATCATTGGCCGCGTTAAGACCAGCCTGCTTGATGCTGTGAGCAATTTTGGACATCTCTTCTTGATAATCCCCAAAGACAAGCTGCACAGTCTTGCCCTTAAGAGCTCCCTCCAACACAAAGCTAGTTGTCTCTCCAAGATCACGATCCTTCACGGGAGGGTTGGTAACCCCACCGGCAATCAAGAGCTCAAAGTCGCCCGAGGAAGTCTTGCGCAGTCTTGTATTCTCCAGTGCCAGTCCCTTCTTCTCCATCAAGTCTCCAATGGCGATAATTTCATCTTTGGTGATAGAAGGCGAATCGGGGTAGTATGTGGTCATGTGGCCACCTGTGGGGTATCCGAGATGCATTAAGGACTGTTCGCTCGTCTCATATATGCCACCTCCAGTGCTGCTTGCCTTCTGGAAAGCAGCCTTCGTCTCTGGAGTGCTAGAAGCCAAAGCCTCGAAGCTAGAGGCTGACAGACGAGGAATAAATTTCGAGTCGCCAAAACCTTTGTAGTTACCGCAGTTACCCAAGAACTGAGCGGCATATTCGAGGAAGAACTGGAGGTCTTCATCGCTCACTTTGGTTTTCTGGGCTAAGGCGTTCCAGTCACCGTCGCAGGAATCGTGAAGGGCGAGGATAAGATCATAGATGGCTTCTGATTCGGGAGAGACCTGGCGCAAGGTGATACGGGTACCTTCGAAAGCAGCCCTATGACCTGTTAGCTTGTTGACAACGCCACATCATGCGGGGTGATTTACCGGCTCATGTAATGAGCGTATTTGCGCAGGCTATCATCTTTAAGGGTATCAAAGTGAGACTTGATTTCTAGTCTCACTACAGTGGGCGGGTTATCTGCGAAATAATGCTGTTTGGCGTTGGCATCCATAGTGGCTCGACGGGATTGAGAAAAGGAGAAGTTTCTGTAATGGAGGGCAAACAATCGGTGAGAGGCAAAGCGGTTGAGGGGTAAGAGCTGAGGTAGCACGGAGCTTCGGGTAAACGAGGGGCGCAACAAGCGACGCATTGGGTGCATATGGAAAGGTCGAAGGTCTGTAGCTATGACATATTACCTATCGACGCGCGGGTCCAAGCTTTTAACTACTCCCGTACAGCTACCGCATTACAGTATGTCCCGAAACTGGTGCTACCACCTTTACTATTTCGAACCCCTCTACCAAAACCTACTAGTCTATATTAGGAGTAGGCTCGTAATATTAATATTCCCTAATAATACCGATACAATATCGTACACTGTTTATCACAGGGCCGTATAAAATACCATGTCTTATTACTGTATTGGCAACTGGAACTTTCTATGGTAATGCAAATCAATCAGACAAACGAACAAAGGAAAAAGGAAAGGGAAAATAGGCCTCCAAATCTGGTTATGTATCATGACTATCCCTTCGGAAAATACGAATTTTCATTTGATGAACGTGGTGTGCTATGAAAGATTCTACTAATCAGTGGAACAATAACTTGTAACTATAACTAAATCGAACTAAAAGGACTCCACTACCCCACTTGGAGCTGCATCGATCCAATAGTAGCCGTCTAGACATCCGTCCAATTAGAACGGACTGTCATAACAACTCTAATTGTATCAACACATCATCTTCTACTTGAAGTCCACCCCGCCTTCTTGATACCCTAAGGGTAAAGTTAAGCGAGAGGGACAGAGGGGGGTATGAAACCTCCATATTAATCATCCAGATATTGTGCCATTCCGCCGCAAATATTGACATTCTCATAGTTTAACCCAAAACCCTCAAGCTCCGGGATAATGCGCCAGTAGAAATTTGCGGCATTATTGGTTTTGACGAATCCGATGAGATTATCGATGCCACTATTATCCGCCTCATAACCCCAGCTCGATGCAAGGCCTTATGATATTCTCGATTCGTCAGCGGCAGAAGGTTCCGCAGTCGTTCTTGATGTGAATGCAATTTTAAAACCCGCGCCATTAAAACGTTTGCCTAGAGTAGAGTTACTCGAGCTGCCCAATGTTTGACCATAGCCAGGTAGATGAATTTGGCCGGTGCCGTCTTCATATTAGTAGATAGCAACGTCGTGAGCCTGGGAGGTTGCGTTTTTCAGATCCGTTAAAACAATCTGAGAGATCAGGGCTGGCTCATAATTACGTGTTTTGAGACCACTCTGATTGAATGAAACAATCTCCATGGAGCTGAAGGTCAAGCCATACTCTGCAAGTACTGAACTGAGTTGTGACTGTGAGTTACCATTCTCATTTAAGTCACGTCTTTTGACGGTACCGGCAACGTCGCTTAAGATTTGCGCGTTCTCTGAAACAACCGCAGCACCATTTGCGCCATATCTGCCCAGACCCCAAATTAAGGTGAAGCCTTATTGGATGATATTACATATCTCCTTACATGTCTCGGCTCTGTTCGATAATAAAGCGCATATTCTCTTTACAAGGCTTGTGGACCCATAGACAGCGACAATACTAAAATTCCAAGTAAATTAATCAGTATAGTGGTCTTAGAGTCGAGAAATCAGTGAAAAGTAACTCTAAAACATACAATCCAACGCTTTGAGTAGCAGCGACAGTCGAGGTAATAAGCATCTAACAAGATGGGGCTCGATTTTCCAGGCTTCTTAAGGCTAGACCAGCATCATAAGGACTAGTTGTGCTCATAGAAATTTCTGGGTTGGTAATTGGTGAGGTAAAGGCTATTGTCGCTCGTTACTGAGAACAGTGAGCTCCAACGAACCGCTACTCAACACCGTAGACAATCCACCGATCTGGTAGTGGATTCCTACTAGTTGAATATTGCAGTTGTTGTGAAGTCTGCTTTTTCATTGATGAAAGAACTAGCTACTTATAGTATATGGGTGCCCCTCTGCCCTGGACGAATGTCAACATTCGTCCGAGACAGAAGAGACGGTGAAGACGGGACATTACTGTCGCGAATGCACATCGCTCAAGGGTGTCGTTTGCGATGAATGCATATCGTTCAAGGATGCCGTGATATACTAATCTAGTTCCAGAGTCACTGTCTTGGCAGAAGCTTTTTCGGCCGAAATACTTTTTGTCTGTTGATGGCCTTGTTTCTCGGCTGTCGCAACAGCTATACTGCAAAAGGCAAAAAGGAAGGAAAAAAGGGTTATCAACTTCATTTTGTCTGTTTAAATTTGAAAGCAAATCTTTAGTTGTATAGGATGGTATTGGAAACTTGGAGCCAGGTATTTGGGATGTTCGAGAAGCAATATCCACGAGGAAAACACCACATATTTATACCTAGGTATTTGACTATGTTAAATAGGGAAAATAAAAGGGATTAGATGAAATCGGGTTGAGATGATATTTCCCGAAAACATCCCGAGGTCCGTTTACCGGGCGTGATCCGACCTGAGATCGATTTATGAACATATCCATGGATGGATGGATCTCATCATACCCGTGGATCATTCTTATACATATTTCGCACTAGCATCTTGTCCTCCAGGGCTGCTTCAAGTTCTGCTTTGGAATTCTGTGGAGAGAAACATTGAAGCTTCCACGTCACTGGCTAGTTCATCACCAGACCTCTTTAAATCTACAGATTTGAGAATTTTGAATACATATCTGTCGAGTGGTTTTGCAAGGCTTGCCTAGGTAGATATATGTATCCATAATACAAAGTTCGGAAACGAATTGCTGTTAGTAGCAGCTAGTGTTTAACGAGAACGTACATACATACATAGATTTAATAAACCGCGGAAGAAGTTCCATATCTATCTGACCGGATATTTTCCACCCAAGTATCACCCCGGGCCGGTAAATAGCTCGATAAACGGTGCGTACATACTTAGGGACTTACCTCTAACACTGCGCTGCGTTACATCAACAGGTATGAAATAACTTTGTTTCTTCTATATAGGGCATCGATCTAGGTCCCTTCCTTCGGCGCGGGCCAAACATTGTCGCTGCGGTAGCTCTAATGGCGTTGCGGAACTTTCGAATTATCGCTAGTGATATCAAGACTGCCCTCCATCATGGCTACTTCCAGGAATAGACATGGTCATTAGGTTGTGTTGGAACCAATGGAATCTGGTTTGCTGTAGTGAATGAACTCGGGAAGTGAATGAAACTAGTAGAATCGGGGCATACCCGATTCCATCGCGGGAACTTAGAATTAACACACATATTATCGCATAACTTATTACACGTATAACGTAGTAGTAATAGTGCATCGAGATCCCTGTGAACCGACAGGTTGGGTTGGCTTGAAATTTTCAACCCAAAAACTAGCTATGCCTTACCCAACCCATTTTCCATTCTTATAGATCATTGCCTAATTAGGTTTAGATCCGACAAGATGTGGCTTAAACTTTAAAAAATGGGTAAATGGGTTGGGTCAAGATTGAATATTTGAACCCATTTTTGGATTGGGTAAATTTCCTGACCCAATGACCATGTCTATCCAGGAATATATCCTCAGTAGTAAATTACACACACACACATACACATACACACACACACACACACACACACATACCTATCTCTGATTCGTTCAATTCAGTTATTGTCGAGTCCCCATCTATTCTGAAAGTTATCAGAGGTTGTCAAAGGCCCGATTCCATTTATAGTTAGTCTATTTTAGTCAGCATTGGAATCCCACAATGGGATTCCTCCATTCTACAATCTATACACATACACTCTTTGGTACGCATACTGCGTTCTCATTTGCCCACTAGAATCCACTATTCCTTGGTAGTCGACCTCCATTTGACAGAGGTCGTGGGTCACGTGCTACAATAGACCTGTCAAATGAGAATTTGACCGTCCAACCGTCATTGGTTGACGAAACTGGATTGTCTATGTACATCATCTACGATACGGATAGCTCCCCACTAGAGACCATGTTATATAAGCTCATGATTTAAGGGCGCTAAGTTGAGCGCCATCTTGGTTTATTTGACTAATAAATAGTTCAAGATATAAATTTATAAGAGACTTTTTCGTGGTTAGGGGAAGGGGGCGGGTGTACTTGAGATATAAAATATTTTTAATTGTATTCTTGAAAGTAACATGTAATTAATGTAAGGCTTGGTACACGTATAACTAACAGGATATCTTGGAAAAACTCCCAATATAGACTAGTGTTACTTGGCAGTGGGTCTAGAAAATCATTGAAAGAGTGTAGGTGGTTGCACCAGTTTCGGGACAGACTGTATCTTAGAGCATCCCAAGCTGTTTTTAATTTTTTTAATTTTTTTAATATTTTTGTTTATAGATGGTATCGTATGAAGGACTTGAGTTATATATTTTGGGATGTTTTATTGCAAGTTAATAGTTTGAAACACCATAATCACACAGAGGGAAATCGCGGTATAAAGATTGAATTACAACAAGCTCTCAAACTTGTCAAGTCCTTTCTTCTGCGATCCCGGCGGTTGAGATTGTGACTGGGCTGTAAATGCGCTTGGTGTAGTAAATGCACTTGGTATTGTGTTCATGCTGACCGGAGATCTCATGGTATTGCTGGCAGCCAAACCTCCGGGAGGAGGTGGAATCGAGAATGCAGAAAAGTTGGAGGTTTGTTGAGATGATGGTCTGGACATGGTGTTCATAGCTGAAATACTAGACAAAGAAGCCATAGATGATCCTTGCTTGTTTCCCTGAGGCTGGACATTCCAAATCGATGATGTCGGCTGTATGGGTTGCATAGATTGCATAGGCGTAGACTGCATATGTTGTGTTGGTTGCATGGGCTGTATGGGCTGCATAGGCTGCATTGGTTGCATTGGTTGCATGGTTGGGAATGACGGGGTCGGTGATGTTTGCCGGGTGGGTTGAAGAGATGGGAAGGAATTGAGCTTTTGGTCTGGTGTGATAGAACGGAAAGCAAGCTGGTTAGAGACTCCAGATTGCACTTCGCCATTATTCGCAGACCAGGAAAGCGCAGGGGACAAGTTTGGTCGTTTAGAGGTAGCAGATTCCGGCTCCATACCCCAGAGATCAGTATCATTGCCGCTTGATGGCCCACTGGTCTTCTTGCCAAGAACCAAACGTTCAAAGTTGTTTTTCCCATCGTCTGTACCCGGGGAATTGAGGTCCGTAGCGGAGTGTGAGAAAGTATTGCCACTGCGGAAACCACTAGAATCACCACTAGTGGAGAGTTCTTGCAATTTTCTTGCTTGTTCCTTTTCAATCTTGGCGGACAGTGATTTGATCAAGGCCATAAATTCATTGAACTGCTTGAGGTTCAAAAGAGGACCAAGACTGAAGCTCCAAAGGATTGGTAGCACTTCCAGGGCAACGAACTCTGTGTCTGCAATCTTACCAACTTGTCGAAACACCTTCAGTGCTGCCATCATGACCGAGGGTTCTTTTGTTTTGATAGCCTTGAGAGAAGGCATGAGCTTTTCTTGGATGGTGTATTTGTCCAAGATAGAAGTTTTCCCTTGTTTAGTAGGTTGCACAGTACCGGTGAAATCATCCAGTCCATCGGAATCATCTGCAGAACCCCCACAGAGCACGCTGAAAGCTTCCAAGCTGCGTACTTTGATGGCCAGGCTGCTGGTGCGACTGAAAGTGCTAGCAATGGGAGGAAAAACCTCGTTCTTGACGGTGGCAAAATCAAGAACAGGAAGAATCACAGGCAAACATTTGATAGCGGCATCCACCAAAGAATGTGTAGGCGAATCAAGTCCGAGCCGAATGAAAGGCATGATGTCTATAATCAGAATTAGCTACGCAATTGCTTACTTTGTTGTATAGAAGGAAAACTTACCATCCTTGAACTCCATTCCAGAGCAATTGGCTGCAATGAGCTTCATATTATCAAGCACTACCATAAGACCTGCGTCCTTCTTGGAGTCGCGTTCTTGCGATGATGGTTTGCTCGATGCGGTACCAAATACCTCCTTCAAAGGGGGCAGGATCCGCTCAGGGAACGTACGGCGTCCATTAGGAACCCGTTGAAGAATTCCAAACACATTTTGCAGTATCAAAGGCAAAAGCTCTCGATCTTTGATTTCATCAAGCAGGACACCCAATAACTTCCGTTCCAATACAGATTCAGGAAAATCAGGAAGAACTCTTTGTAGTCCGCGCATGAATTGGGACTTTTCACTAGGGGTTTTTGTTGGTAAGGACTCCAGAAACCGAATCGTCGATACGAGAACGTTATCGAAGTACTGAGATTCTTGGAATTCCCTAGCATTCATACGCTGGGCAGGTCTTCTCGTGATCAATCTGGGAAGGACATGGGATAGAACTTCGCGAGGGATGGGCTTGGAGCAAAGGAAATTGTTTCCTTGAGAAGGAGTTGTGGATGGAGTGCTAAGAAGCTTTTTGTAGGTCGATAGGTTACCATGTGCCTGCAGTGGGGAGGCATGCGGAGAGTTATAAAGAGCAACTATGAGCACACCCAACGAGAAGAGATCAGCGGCCGACGACACGTTTGAGTCTAAAGCAAAGTCTGGAGACGTGTAGTCCATATTTAGCTGAACAGATTTGGGAAGCCTTGGATCCTGGTAAAGAGCCTCGGAGACCGCCAACGTCGGGAGAGACGAGCGGGCCTCAGAAGAGTCAGGCGGCCCTGCAAACCCAAGCCCCGATATTTTCCAATCCGATTTGGCATTGATATAAATAGCATCTGGGTTCAAGTTGCCATGCACTAAGCCTGCAGACTCGTGAAGAAACTCGAGACCCTTTGCAACCTGTAGCAAACCCTTCTGGATCTCCAGTTCATCAATCTCCAAGTCCCGTTTTCCCCGAGTCCCATCGGCTTCATCTACCATCTGGCGGTTTGATGATCGCGATCTCGAGCTTTCTTTCTCGTTCTTCTCTAACAGTAACCCAGAAAGTGACGCAGTAAGGTGCTCCGTCACAAACATCAGACCTCCACCGCGAGTGTCCTCCACCGGCTCCAGCACTTGGAGGATGGAAGGGTGTCGCAACCGCGCCAGGTTGCTTGCTTCCCGCTTAAGACGCTCGAGCACATCATCTTGCAACTTTTTTGTAGAGGCACCGGCAGACCGGGCCCCAAATGAGCCTGATCGTGGCTCGAGAGTTTTGCGATCAAAGATAAAAACCGATGCAGCTGTTCCAGTAGACTTCTTTTTGGCATCGTGGATTTTCCAGGGCCCCGAGTATACGGTGGGGTTAGGAGAAATCTGATAGTTCGCGGATATATTGGAGCTGAATGACTTCAGCGCAGACGAAAACATGTTGAAGGTTATTGTTCGTAGAAAGAATAAGATAGATCGGGTGAAATAAGGGGACTATATTTTCGATTATTCAGAGAAACGTGGGGGCGCAACCACGATACATTGTTTTCGATGTTGTCGCAATTATTAACACAGACCCGGGGTTATAAAAAGTGACACAAATTCAATTGAATAATCAATCTGGCCTGAATTGAGTCTCGAAACTGGCGTTTCCACCCAAACGCGCGATAACAATGCTCCTATCGCGATCACGTGCTGTCCAGTAGCTCCATGTCAGGTGATTCCCCGCTCTCATGTTCGCTCGACTGGAAGTCGGCATGTGGGTCTCTGCATATTTGATGATTATGATTGGTTTTATAGCATGATCATAGCCTGACTCATCTTAGGGTGATAACTAAGCAACCACTATCTGCTTGTGTCGGAGTTGGTCTAAAGCTCCGCCGAAATATCGCGGAGTCATCCGAGCCCTTACAAACCGCTGGCCCACGTTTCTCTCCTTCACAATCTCTCTCTCTAGTGACTGATATTTTGACAGCCATGAATTCATTGCAGCAATTAATACGCCGCAAGGCCCTCTCTAGCCCGGCAATGCCTCGCTTGCAGTCGCAGACCATCGCATCGCGATTGTTGCAGAAGAGCTTCAGCGCTACTACCGCTGCTCAATTGGCCCAATTGGACGCTTCCAAGTTGACCGTGACTAAGACTCAGACCCCGAAGACTATCACTCCTCCTAAGGAGCTGGTTTTCGGAAAGACCTTCACCGGTAGGAAATCTTCGCCGGCCGATAGATCCCCGCGGTGACTGACAGAATTCTTCTATAGACCACATGCTCTCTATCGAATGGACAGCCAATGAAGGTTGGCACGCACCTAAGATCACTCCCTATCAAAACCTGAGTCTGGACCCCGCCACCTGCGTGTTCCACTATGCCTTTGAGTGTTTCGAGGGAATGAAGGCCTACAAGGATAAGAACGGAGGCACTCGGTTGTTCCGTCCGAACAAGAACATGGCGCGCTTGAACAAGTCATCTGCGCGTATTGCATTGCCCACTTTTGACGGCGAGGCCCTGACAAAATTGATTTCGGAACTTGTAAAGCTAGATGACCGATTCATTCCTGAGTCCGTAGCCCCTACTTTGTTTCAATTACATCGCAGTTATTCTGACAATGATATAGTGCCCGCGGCTACTCCCTCTACTTACGACCCACCATGATCGGTACCCAGAAGACTCTTGGCGTTGGTCCCCCAGGCTCCGCTCTTCTGTATGTCATTGCTAGCCCTGTGGGACCCTACTACCCCACTGGCTTCAAGGCTATCTCGCTGGAGGCCACCGACTACGCTGTTCGTGCCTGGCCCGGTGGTGTTGGTGACAAGAAGCTCGGTGCCAACTACGCCCCTTGCATTGTGCCCCAACTCGAGGCTGCCTCCCGTGGATTCCAGCAGAACCTGTGGCTCTTCGGCGAGGAGGAATTTGTTACCGAGGTCGGTACCATGAACCTTTTCATTGCTTTGAAGAATAAGGAAACAGGCGAGAAGGAGCTGATCACTGCTCCTCTCGATGGTACTATTCTGGAAGGTGTCACAAGAGACTCTGTTCTTGCCCTCGCCCGGGAGAGATTGGCCCCCCAGGGTTGGAAGATCTCGGAGCGCAAGATTCGTATGGCTGATGTGGCGAAGGCCTCTGAGGAAGGCCGTATGATCGAGGTCTTCGGTGCTGGCACTGCAGCCATCGTCAGCCCTGTGCGGACCATCAGCTACCGTGGTAAGCTGGTAGATTGTGGCTTGAAGGAGACCGAGGAAGCTGGTGAGATTGCTCTTCAGATGAAGAATTGGATGGAAAACATCCAGTATGGAGAGGAGGAGCATGCTTGGAGGTAAGTCCACTATCTATGGAGAAATGATACGACTGGTGCTAACTACTTGACAGTTACGTGACTTAAACTTGAATGATACATCTACGACGACAAACGTCATTTCATTTTTTGGCAGCCTACACTACTGGGAATTTTCTTATTGTTCTTAGATATTGTCGCGGTTCTTTGTTTGCCGGAGTTTTTCCAAGCATTGATACTCACAAGAATGTGAGGTTTTTTTTCATAAATTCTTACCACCAAAGAAAAAGAACTACCTACCAACGAGAATTCTAGAAATGTTCTATTACCGTGCATCAACCAGGGCGAATGATTCTTTGAAAACAAGATCCTAGGCAAGGATAAGATATACATTAGCTATCTCGTACATAGGTACAGTCTCCCTCTCTATCTAGGTATTAGCTATATACCCAGGTGGACATGAGGTCAAGTACTTTCACCTTCCACGGCTAACATGTATGACGAATTGCCATTTCAAGTTTTTATTCCAGATTTGAGGCCCTAGAAAATCTTAACTGCTTTGATCCTTGACAACCTCGGGTTTTTATACAGCGATCAAGGCGAGTTAGATGAGGCCAAGCCGATGATAATGCGGGCTCTAACCGGGAAAGAGAAAGCACTCGCTCCAGGCCATATGTAGGCATGCTCACAATAAACATCGCCAGTAACCTCGGAGTTCTATCTTGTTTTCAAGACAGGCTGTATGAGGCCGAACAGACGTTTATGCAGGTGCTAGCTTGTAATGAGAACGTGTGGGGACCGAGCCATTTATCAACCCTTCAAGCGGTTACTAACCTCGGACTTTTATACATTTTTCAAGACAAGATGGATCAGGCCGAACAGATGTTGATACGGGCACTAGCTTGGGAGAGAGAAAGTGTGGGAACCAACATTTCTCATTGTCAGCCGTCTTGGAAACACATAGCCTTTAAGGCAAGCTAGATAAGGCCGAGTAGATTCATATGCGGGTGCTAGCTGGGTATGAGAAGATGTTTAGAACTGTCCATCCATTAACACTTGGCGCTGTTGATAGCCTCGGGGACATCGGGGACACAATATCGTCGTGAGGGCAAGATGGATGAGGCCGAGCAAGTAGATATGCGAGTGAAAATAGGAGGATAGTTACTTCAGAGCTACTCCTAATAATGTCCATCTGGGCACGGGTATTGATTCTAGTCCGAAGGAAAAGGGAGACCAGCTAACCTCCAGCTACCTGAGGCAGCGTCTGAATTAGGTAAACATGTGATGCGTTTTCGTCACAAACGGATCCTCAGCTGAAGTCCTTTCCGACATGTGAATATTGAAGCCGAAGTGTTCCTGGAGTCTTCTTCAGCTGGGCTAGAAACACGGTGATCATGGGGTCATCCTTGGTCTTGTACTACCTGAGGGCTATTACGCAAGCATTAGCGATCTCTGATTAATCACCAGTGCAGATATCTAGCGTTGTCACTGTTGCAGCTGTCCTTTTCTCGTCCGCGTTTAGAATAGGACCAATTCACCGGAGAAGCAGCTACCGGGGATTTATTGGCAGTACAAGCAATTGGACCGCATCTATGTAGCGGCTGAAGTGAGGCTGATTCGAACCAGCTAGTAACGAGATCGGAAGAGCACTCGGGATATTCTAGATGATGCACAATTATGTGCTGTCTTCTATGCATTCTCCCAATTTGGCCGTGACTTCAGGCGACGTCATTAGGCAAGAGGGGAGCGTCGGGGATTTGTAATTTCAGATACCCAGGTGCATTATCCCCTCTTTGATGCCAAGTTATTCGCCCAAATATGGAGTGGAGATCAATGTCTGCTTCGGGCCACCGGGGTAGGCTATTTCAATGTCGTCTTGTCTGTGAATACGGAAAAGATCGCGCTGAATACGAGGGCAACACGAAGAGAATATTCCGAGGTCGCATTCTATCAGGAAGAACCAATCATATTGAATGACAGTCTGGATGTTTCCACAAATAATCAGCTGCATGCCTAAATACGGAAAGCTACAGCTATAGTTCCCGTGTCGAGTATGTGATGGCCAAGTATGGATATTCATATAGCGTTACCTAGGTGGGTAAATGAACGTTTTTAAAGTCCGACTTTAAAGAACAAACTTGGAAAGGAAAGCAAGAAAAAAGCAATTAGTGCCACGAAGTCTTCTCAGAACTATGAATTTAGCACGGATCCTATCCGTAGTCATCGTCAGACCCATATTCCAGACCTTGCACAAACACAGTGCTGACAGACTTCAGCCACCGGCTTTCACGGTTTCATCAGGGACCAGCTATAAATGGAGTCGAAATCTTTGAGCAAAGTACGGAATTAAGCACCCCTGTCAACCGCCTCGTATCGCACCCAAGATAGCTCGTGGTGCCGAACTTGAACTTAATCATAAACATAACAGGGTGCAGCCATCGGCGCATATGGGAGAGAGTGTTGCACGAAAAGCCGCGCAGCATGAGACTATACCATAGAAAGGCAGAGTAGGCGAGTTGCAGCACGTGTGGGCCACGTGGAAGGCTGAAGAGAAGGGCAAGATCTGTTTCAAATTGAGTCTGTACGCTGCTGGGTGACTTTATTATTTCTTTTTTTCTTCTGTTAGGCGTGGGGACACGACAGATGTTCTGCATAGGCTATCTTGGGGACGTCAGGCCCCTCGAGTTTAGACACGATCTTTCCAAGTTTATACCGTGGTAGGGAGCAGAGTATGATAGGTTGCTGAATTGGACTAGAGAGTTCGGCGTTTTCATACTTTCTTTATTTCATTCTTTTCTTTTTTTTTTTTTTGCCTTACCCATCTCTTCTGTCTTTCTTCAGTGTGCCACGAAAGTCTGTTTCTTCCTTCTGTTCTAGTTTGGTCTGGATAGACTCGGTCTAGAGTGATTCCCAGGAAGGGGGGCAAAACAGTGACAAACCATGTTCATCTTGCATTAGAAAAGAAACGCATTCAAGGGCTCGGACGTATAATAGTGAATAGAAGTTGGGGGGCCTTGTCCGACGAGGGCGATTGGAGGGAGAAGGGGGCGACACGTTTGACCTTCAAACCATGGTTTAATGGTATATGCCAGGACCATTTCCGCATCTCCCGCATCCGGGTTCGTAATTCGGTCTATTTCGCACTTTTTGTGTAACTTGAAGAGTTGGGTGAAGGATGAACGTCATGGTAAACTCGGAGATTGCCGCCAGGAATGTTCACTTGTGGATATGGATATTTGTTTGACGAGTGACACGGGCCAAAATAGAAGGGTCCAAATCAAGGACCTTAGACCCCCATAAATCTGCGTGTCATCAAGTCTCAAGTGTCTTTGACACTTGTTCATCCCAATGGGCTTGCAGCACACCGCCAGGTACATTTTTCTAGATGGTTACTAGAAGGACCAAACTGCAATCCCACCCAAGCATCCGGGGATCAACAAGGGACATCATTGGATATGATCCTTGTATGAGGGGTGACAGGTTCCGGGATCAACGTGCAGCACTTTGAATACGAGCCGGGGACGTGGGCTTCATGAGCGGTGTACGAGTATATGAGCAGTGAGCACGGTTCATTCTTGACGCAAAGAGGAAAACGGACTTGTCTCTTTCTGAGAGACTCAGCCCTATCAAAAATGTAAGATGTAATATCTATAAAATAAAAATAAAATGATTAAACTGAAATATTACCCATAGACTGGTAACGTATATGGTACATTGTTACCCCGTGGAGCCCCGTGTATGCGGATTGGTGGGCTCGTATACTACAAAGTATCAACTTGACGGTATTCGGGTAAGCACCTTGGTAGTTGTCATTGCATTAATAATCAGTATCTAGATATTCAGTTAATACTTTTGTAAAAAGAAAAAAAAAAAAAAAAAGAGAGATGTGTTACGCTACGTCTTAGTTCCAATATAGAATATCTAGTTAGAAGGAAGTTGATGATACCTCAGATCCAATCAAATACCTTCCTAGGGCCAGCCTTGTCAACATCAGGTATTATTAGGCGATAGGGAGTACTCTGTAGACAGAAGCCCCCACCTTTTCCCCCTCTTTTTTCTTCCTTTGTTTTTCTATCTATTTTTCCATTTTATTTTAATAAGTGGATCCTAATGACTCCATTATTTCCACTACTCCCTGTACAGCGCTGGAAATAACCATTTCAGAAATTAGCCCTCGTTTTGATCCACGATCAGCAACAACACACGGGTCAGATCTTTAACCCTAGTATGCCAAGAACCCATATAAAAAAGTACCAGAAATGCAAATACTTAGTCGGTAAATACTTTTAAAATATTATTAAAATTACGGAGTACTTCAATACCCAAATACCTAAATACTAAAACGTGGCCTCCTTCAGCTGCCCCACGTGAGTCAAAGGGAAAATAGACGAATGTTAGTGTAACCACTCTACTCTTTCCCGTTTCATCCCCCTGGAACAATCATGTCTCGGCCTAGTTGAACGAACGTTTGCTCGGTCCAGATTCAGGTCATTATCTTTACTATCTGGTCCCCAAGGTTAGGTATGCACTATAATGATCTATGATCTATACCTATGTAGACTGCAGTAGCTATTACTATTTCCGGAATACGAGATATCGACCCGGTCCAGCGGAATTTCATTATCCATGGGGCCAGAAAGATCAAGGACGTTGGAAACGGCAGAAAAGTTGCCCCGACCCATTCCCCATTCTTTACTTCAGCGTGATACGCCAAAACGTGGCCCAGATTGGTGGGTTGATGGTACTTGGGCCAAGTCCGAGGCTGAACAGGCCCGGATGGATCCTTGTCCCATAATTTAAATCATTTTATTTTTATTTTTATGCTAAATCCGCACATGGCAACTCCAGTTCTAAAGATGCACAGATAAAATTGACCCAAAAGAGGCAGAATGGGGGGCTTAGCATCTGCAAGGCCCGTAAATTGTAATTCCCAGCTGATCGACAATAGGAGCCCCATACCCCGACTGGACTATATAATTCAATCTTAAAGCCGCTTTCTTCCGCACTATAAGCACCTTCATACTTTCAGTCTTTAAATCTTTCTTTGATAAATTTGATACTTGATCTTTGATACATTGCACTATGCATCGCTCTTATGATGCCCGTTCGGGCTCTCGCTCTTCCAACCACAGCAATAGTAGCGCTTTCAGTGCCAACGCCAACCCAAATGAAGACTGGACCAAGATCTCAGACTTGGCTGAGCGTCGTCGCATCCAGAACCGGATCGCTCAGCGGAACTATCGTGAGTTTGGATAGTCGCCTTCCAAGCTTTACTTCTATTAACAACCATCATAGGCAAGAAGCTTAAGAGACGCCTGGAAGATCTAGAGCGCCGTGCTGCATCCTCTGCATCTCCCGAGCAATCACACGCAGAACCAGTCCTTCAAAAGCCCTCAAAGACTCGGCCCAAACAGCGCCTTTCCAAGTCAACAGAGACAAAGACACAACACTCGGAACATCCGTACGAATACTATACCACAGATGAACGATCCATGTTTGCCCAACAATCTACACGCCAGCTCTCCGCCTCGCCTTCACCGGTCTTCTCCTACCCACCACTCCAATCTACTGCATACGAGACCTACCGACCATCGTACAGTCAATTACCAGTCTACCACACTGTCCCGAGCACATACGGTGAAATGTCTTTCCCAGAATATGGCGAGACATTACCTGCAGTAGTGCCGATGATGACCTCGTCCATGGTCACTCCGCGAAAGTCAGCCTACGACGAAGATATCATCAGTCCTTTTAGCATGAGTTATGCCTCCATGGCAGGCATCGACATTTGTGCTCAGCCTTCATCTCATCCCGAGCCCGTCCTGCCGGTACATTATCACTCGGTCAAATGAGCTTCCGACCACGAACGCTAATGTCCTTCAGATGCCTTCGCTTTCTTACGGCTATGATCACCGTGGGCCATCGACTTCCCCGGGTGCCTCGATCTTCGCCTTTCCTATGACGCCCGAGTCTATCCCATGCTCTCCACGTGCTATGCCGGGGATCTATGACTATGATCTACGGCGGTGATCTGATTCCTGGAGTGATCCAAGGATTACCCTGTTATACCATTTTTTTTTCAATTGACCCAGCCTTATTTAATTGGCACCATGTGTAACGATCGAGCATAATGTGGCGTTTTCTGTTTTTTATCATTATTCCATTTGTTCCATTTCATTTGTTCTATTATTATTGTCTATTGAGTATGTCTGGACATGGATATGGATATGTGGGGAAATGGCGGTTTCGAAAGATTCTAGGACCAAGGTTCAATCTCAAACATAGTATAAGTATACTCAACCTAACCATGGATTTACAATCAACTAGAACAAACGAACAAACCCTGTTTCTAGCTCCATCGATTAATAATCCATTAAAGTTTCCAGCTTAGCGTGGCCCCCAAAACATATACAGAAGTAGTTGCGGTATTGCGGTAATTCCAGGCTATTCAGGCGTCCTACAGAGTTATGGCCCCCATACTAACCTAACCCCTTTAGGCAGCTCCATATCTCAAAAAGAGAAAAATACCGTTCCATCAAACACATCATTTTCAAAGGTATCCACTTCAACGATGAAACGATGAAACGCTACCCTTTCCCAGTTAGGGTTGGTATATAGAGTATAAGGTTGCCCTAGTTTTCTGTGGGGGCGCGGAGTCGAGAACTACTGTAAGAAAGACAAAAGAACATCAATAAGGAGATAAGAAATAAAAAGAAATACCCTGACTCATGTAACTATGGACTGTCTATGCCATGTGGCTTCTCTCTTCGTTTGCTACCAAACCCTCGGAATTTCTCTAATCGTTGAAGAGAAAATAACTAAGTACTCGGCCACAACCACTAAACCCGAACTGATTGGATTGGTTATTTCGGGAGATGACCTCATGATTAACCGCCTTTCCCCTTTCTCTGAATCCCGAAAGCTTGGAGAAGTACAAAGTATACACAAGAAAGAATGAGTAAATAGATATGCTTGTACTATTATCCCTCTCTGTTTCTGTAAATTCACTGTATGCACGTGACTTTTAGTTTTCATTTTCGGGCTCTTTTCAATATTGTTCTGCCCAATATCACGGGTTTCGGTGTGTTATTGCGGCTCTTCCGCAACCCCTTCGTAATGAAAATCTATCCAACCCCGTGGTCGGTGCGCCACCCGCAGACCAAGTGTTTTTCTTGAAAACTCGACTCCGCTAGTTTCGGCCGTAGAGAATTATGTAATTTTAGATTGAAATTGGAAGGGTGCCAGGTGGGCTGAAGGTAGATGCACCCAGGTAGGGGATATATCACAGTTCCAAACCGTTGGTATTGGGCTTGGTCTCGGTCTTTGTAGTCTGTGGCGCTTCATTGTCGTGTTCCCGTATAGGGTCATCTACGAGTCCTATTATGGAGAAGGGAGAGAAGAGAAGGACCTATGAATCAAGTTGGTCGAGTCCATTTTCCGTTTTAGGTTAGTTTCATTTGCCTAGCACATTCTCAATTAGGAAATATACTGGGATGTTATCAGTCACTGCGTTTCGGGCCCGGGGGTTTTCGATGATTCCCGAGGTCCGGAGTATAAAGAAATCCCTATTTCCCTGAATCCTAGATCAACGGCGTTCTGCAGTCCGCGACACTAGTCGAGATGTTTGGAATTGATGATTTCCAAAGCAAACAACTCAACGGCATAATCGGACTAACCTCGGACTGCGGGAAATGAAGGGTGGACCCGTCGCCGTAACCCTACGGCGATAAGGTTATGACAAGGACGACTCTTTTGGTAAATTTTACCGAATTTAGAATTCTCATTTACAGGGAGGAAATAGGGTGTCCTAATTTGGAATTTGGTCAATAGATCTTGTCTTTAACCTTGTTCTTACCACTAACACTGATACGTACTTATGTCTATGGCTATGGCTACATGTACTACGGAGCATCCCTTGGCACAAGGCTAATATCAATCAATAACCGCGCCGTTTCTGAGGTCTTCAGGGCTTTACCAAGGTTCACTTTCAGCCGCAATACCAAGAAACATTCCGAACGTAAAATGAAATATTTAAGTGGAGTGAGCACATCATACTCTGTAAAGTGGAGTGTTTTCTTTCCGTTCGCCTGATCTTTAGATCCTGTACCCACTTCAAGGTATTATGCTTGACTAATTCTGGTCCATGAACCACACGGAAAATACAGGAACGATGAATTATTAGGCCTCCACATTTCGACACACAGAACAGGTATAGTGCCTAAAACGAGGGTCCAAAATACGGATAAGATGAAAAAAGGTCCAGGTTAAAGGGGCCGAAACGTTGGAACCAATTCTAAGTCCTTCAAATCAGATAAAGCATACTTTAAGTTGCCCCACAACATCTTACTTACACAGTACCACATCAATGCAGGTATCTACTCAGGTATGACCTAGAGTGAAGAAAACAACGAAGATCATGGGGGCTAATCATTCAATAACCAACAGTGGGGAACAGCGGAGCCCGCTTCTGCTTTCTGGATCACGTTAGGTCAATTAAGCTGCGATATACTGTTGGGATCATGTTTACCTGGCCTTACTAATACCTATGTCATACGATCATAGGTTCACGATCGGCCTAACTGTCCTTAAAAGGGTACGAGCTTTGAGCTGAAAACAGTACCTACAGTAGCGCCAGTGCCCCGCCATCAAGTCAATAATAGAATCCTAGAATTTCAAATACCTAGTTCTTGTTCCATCATATATTTTTTTGACTTTTGTAGATCAAGGATTCTTATTCTAACTAATCGGGAAAGGTGCTGTCAACGGTAGGGCGTACTACGTAGATGGAGTACTTGGTGTAGAGTACTTTCTACTTTCTACTTTCTACTTTCTACTTTCTACTTTCTACTTTCTACCTTCTACTATCGGGTTACATTCTTTGTTTATGACAGGGTGCAGGGGAGGGGCGGTTAATTATCAATACATCAGCAATTATCATTCCCGAAAGAAGCCGAGAGGAAATTAGAAAAATCTCAAACATAAGGCTTGCCAACCTTGGAATGAAAACAATAATGTGTGATTCGGCCCTTTCCAATACGCGAGATATTCATGTATGCATACGAGAAAAGGCGCATACTATGTCTGAGGAAGACCTACAGCTACCTAGGCCTTGGGGCGGAGATCGGGATATGAGTAACTTCCTGGACGCCTGAGACAGCTGTATGCAGCTGTATGCATCTGGCATTAAAGGTATTAGCCCAGCTACAAAGACCCGCTTTAACCCATTATCAAACCCCCAAACAAGAGCCTTGGAAAACCCATTTTCGGAAAATATGGAACATGAATCCAGACCACACTCGTATGTAAATGTACAAACCCACTTGATCCTTCTGCAGGTGGTCAGTCACGATCAAAATGCCCAGGCTTCCAAGGTTCTTACCGAAAAAGGAGTTATCTTTGTTCCGAATAAGATTTTATTCAGACCCCAAGGTGGGCCGTAATGGGCTGGATCGTCGGTGTTATGCCGGTGTTCGGCCTTATACACAGTCCGAGTGTGCCTCGTCAATTCAGCCCTGGATCCCGAGGTAGGCGGTACTACGAACAATGAACATGTAGGCAGCCTTGATCGGCCTGATTCTTTGAATATTATACCAAGGGCTATGAATTATGAATAGATTTCAGTTTTGCTGAGGTGTTTTCTCCACTGTGCTAAGAGGCTGGATACGCGGGGCCATATTGAGCTATGTATTTTGAAAATAACAATATATGTCATCAAACGCAAAGACCCGAGAAGTCAGGATCTCATACTAAGTATCATTTCACGATAATTGCCTAAATATCTGGATACCTAGGTTCCTAAGTGGTATAATTATGGCCATAGATAAGAATAGCTGAGCCTTGTACAGGAATGGCCCGGGGAGTAGTCGATTATAATCATTGGCGTGTCGTAGGTCTGTGATATGGCGTTCCGAGATCTCCAGCTCGGCAGAAAGCTAGGTCCATTGGGATGGATCATTTCTTGATCTGGAGTTCTTGATTCCTTCAGGGGTGATAGATCTAGGAAAGGAAGAAAATCACGGAACAACGAGGAAACGGGATTCTTTGTTCTGAAGTATACACATTTCAAACAAGACCAGGTGGTGGATGACGTGGCAGATACAATCTATAGGGGATTCTGGTTGTCCACTCATGCTATAGTAACTATTGTATTGACAGCCAGGCGAACCTTACTCGTCATAGCCCATCTACAGAAACAGAAACACCTAGCTAGCTCCTAAGGTTTCATGTCTGCCTATTGAGCCTTATCAGTCTAGTATATGCGGCATTGCATAGGTACCTTTACCATATCTCCTTCCAAGATTTGCTAGTGCATTTCCTACCCTAGCTACAGCTACTTTTATGGGGAGCTTGGGGTCAAGCTTACCGGGTAAATTTTAGTCTGCACTTAGACTTGCTGAGTTGTTTAGTATAATCGCGTGGAGAACAGTCTTTGAATATTCAGGAAAGTACATGTTGATCTTAGAGGTTAAGCGAATAAAGGAGCATCCATGTTTGTTCAAGGATGTTAGTAGAAAGAAGAAACCAAATCAAGCGACTGCAGACTATTCCTTTTCCGGCTTCAACCTGGCACCGAGTGCGCCGGTATTTTTATTCTTTATTCCAAGGCCTGAAACACTAACTCTCATACGGATGTGCATATGAAACTCGTCGACATGGTCATGTCTTCTTCACCTGCTTTGTCAGATTTCCCTCGAACAATGAAGTCAGGGTTTTCGTGCTCCTCTTCCTGCTTGATGGTGGTATCTTCATAGGACCAAACAGCAAATATGTTCGTCAAAATTTATAGCTCTACCTCGATATCATGAGTCTCTGAGGCATTGGGGATATCGTCGATGCAATCACTCGTGAATTGCATTATTGGAAGACCAAATCACCTTGTGTCGCCTTTGTAGATTCAAGAACATATCCCGGACTAAGTCTTTTTTGCTAGAATGAAGATCAGTTGACAGGACCATTGATCCCTGGCATGACAGCTTCAATATATTCTTTCAAACTAGCATTTAGGAATGACCCTCCATTTTGACCCCGTATACATATGTCTATTATTATACGTGAATAGATAGTTATGTGCTTTGCCAGTAGCCTAGTTAACCGACATTTCTGAATCAAAGCCAGCGGATGAGGCAAATGAAATTGAGAGCGTTTTCTACCTAGCAGCAATCACAATAACCCCTTACAGTATCACGCGTGTGCGCGCCTGATCAACAATGAGCTTAACAACATGAACATGATCTGAGCAACCACACCCTTAGAGTATGAGGATAGGTTCAATGGTATACGTACCATCTTAGCAACCACATCAAGAAACAATGAATACTATTTGCTCCGAACCCAAGGAAGATTTAAAGTTTGCTTCGTAGGTTAGGTTTTGTTATGTATATACTTCTTCGGATCCAAGTATGAAGTGAGGTTGAAGTGGAAGTAAATTGAAATGTGCGTTCCACTTTTGAGGGGAAGACATGTCGGAATTTGACACATAAGAAGTGGAACTGCATTATATGATGAACTTCGTGACACTCGTTAACTTCCTGGATAAAGACTTCATTAGCACATTCAAGCTCCAGAGGTTGTGGTGGTGTGCTGGTCTACAAGTATCAGACAAAACCTTGGCAGCCTTACTGGATTGTCTCATGCTTGTGAAGGCAGTATTGGGCTCATCACTGAAGAAGGTGATTGTTTCCCAGGTACCCAGGTAGATTGCTAGATGTATATATGATCATAATGTGCCAGTAGTATGGCGATTGATCAATAACGAAGGTTTGAGTCTATCCAAAAATTGAAATTGTGAGGATATTGGTTCTTGCCCAAGAAATGAATCATCAGTATACTAAAATTGAAAAGTTATACCTCTCCATTCAGTCCACTCATGAGGATCATAGGAGATGCTATCAAACAGAAATGCAGAGGTCCTGATGAATTGCGATCGAACCTTGGAAACCTCTTCTGCGGCTTGATGCCTTCTCAGATAGTCTGGGCAGATACAGCTTTCGGGAAGATCTGCCTGAAGCTCATCAAGGGTAGGCATGGTTCGGATTCATATTCTCTTGTCGTTATTGCGATGTTTATCAACATTTGAAGTCAGATATCTAGCTATGAGGCACAGAAAATGAAGTGATTTCTTCGCATTCATTAAAACCGTGATAGCATTTTGCAGGTTACTGAGAGATCTCCGATATATACCATATAACACATCTTTGTTGAAACGTTGAATGATATTACGTCGTTTGCTGTTAAGTGACCAAATGCATTCCGACCCCATGCACGCACACCGCTGGCGCATGTTAAAGTAAAGTCATCGAAGGTTGCTGGGACTCCTCGTCCTTGAATTGAGACGTGTACTGGGAATCTCTCATTCTTTCAACTGCCTCGGTCAGAGAATTGACCTTATTCAACTTTGTGAATGGCTTTGTGGTAGTATCTGCAGTGTTTGAGAAACTCTTTGTGTCCATTATAGTAGTATGTCGTGTTAACATAGCTTTGTTCATTTGGGCTCGTGCCATAGTATCTAAGGTGTACTGTTATTGAACGAGTCCATCAAATTCATTCTGCAATATCGACACTAGGTACTACCTAGATAGCGCTTCGATCAATTGAGGCCCAATGGTCAATCCTCCCTAGGTCCAATGAAGCAAACCAGTGCCTAGATAGCTATCACCTGATACCCACCTGGGCCACTCCAGGACTTACAGAATGGATGGAAAGGCACTCCTAGTCAGATCAGGCCACTAAGAGCCGTTCTCAAGCTAATTTTCGTAGCGGGCGCTATCTAGGTAAGTGATAAAACTAAAAAGGCAAAGGAGATCCGGTACGGAGTACATAGGGACCTATCCTTGCCCAATTATTGCCAGCTGCATGCAAAATTTCCATCAAGACCTCTAAGGTTAGCTGGCACCACTCATTTTAGAGCATACTTTCAGGAATTCCCCTTGTTTTCTTACATGACCCGCGGAATACTCGATTTTCATCATGTGCGGAGAACTCCGGTCGTGAATGTAGATGTCCAGGTGTAGATTAGAATGCCTAGATTGTGGTAACATCTTGGCTATCACTTGGAACGACGTCTGTGTTCAAGTACAGCAGAATCCCTGTCCAGGGTCTACAGATAGGAGGTAATGCTGTCAACTGATATTATCTTGAATGGTACACACTGAAAAAAAATAGTCCGGTGATGCTTTGAAAGGAGGACACTGCAAACATAGAACTTTCCTCTACATCTCAACATTGTCGAATTATGAGGAATAACTATTCCAAGATACATTGATTCTCAAGGATCGCACTTATTGGACTGAAATTTGAGCCGTGTCAATATGACAGTGGCTATTTGAGATGCACGCGCGTCAGAAGCCAACAGCACTGGCAATTAACTGACAACCCAAAAACTAAAATTAACACCACATTCAAAAGCACAGAAGAACAGATAATGAGCGCAAGCCCATCGCCATACATTAGATTCCTAGCACATCTCCCATTCTTGGTCGGCAATGGGCATTTTTCGACCGTAGCTGGATTCGTAGATGTGACATTTCTACTTCGATAGACAAGCTTCTCTTAATGCTCAGCTCATCAATTTCTGAATTTCTGATCCCATAGAAAGGCCTCGATCGATGGACGCTCAGCTCATCTTCTCATCAGAAAGCCCGGCTCGTCGACGCCGACGCATAGGGGCTTTCTTGCGGTTGGCGATAGCTGCCTCCTGAGTCTGTCCAAATCTCATCTCCGTGTCCTTGTTTTGGTCCCCTGCTAGAAAGTTAATATCGTGCCTTTTAAGAAAGGGAAATGATCTACACATGCCTGCTTCATCACCCTCGTCTTCATCATCATCAAAGGGAACCTGGCGGTTGAGGGTCTCGTCTAGCTCATTTACATTCCTCGGCTTCATTCGCAGCCACTTCATGCGCGGACCAACCCGCGACACCTCAGAAACCTTGAAGCCATAGATTTTCGGATCATAGATGTGTCCGCGTCCGAGTCCTGGACAGAAGTTCGACGTACGCATGCCGTTGATTTCAAGAGGCTGATCCTCCAGAGCAGAGGAATCATTGCCTGTCTGGGGATTGGAAGTACGGGAGGATAGTTGCGCAGAACGGGATGCGTGATCAAGTCGGGGTCCAATATCAAAATCGGGGAATGTCATGAAGAACAGACATCCAAAGGTCGTGCCGAAGAATGCACCGTCTACAGAGTGAAATCGGCTGTTGGGGGGAGTGTAGATGTCCTGGCACCCAGGACAGAAGAGCTTGACTGTCTCGTGGCCAGGTGTATCGGAGCGACCCACGGGTAGAACCTTGCATCCATGGCACTTGACTCGCGGACAAACTCCAAAGTGTTGCATTTCGTACTTCTCCAACATTTGCTGAATACCCGGTCGCGAGGTGATGTAGCGCTGGTGAATGAGACCATAAAGCAGCTCTGCTGAGCTCTCGATGGCACTCAGATCGCTGGCCACGCGGGCGTTTCGGCGGTCGCCAGATCGTCGGTAGTTGAGAGGATCTTCGTTAGCCTCATCCTCATCTTCATCTTCATCTTCTTCCTCCTCTTCTTCATCTTCGTCCTCCTCCGGCTCCACGTCGAGAATCATCTCTAGTGCCTCTTTGTACATGGGCACCTGGCCCATCAGACCGGTCAGATTGAAGTCATCCTCGATAAAATCCTCCGATACCTCCGCAAAGAATTCATGGCCCACCAAAGAGCAGAATGATGAGATCCATGACTCCGGGGCACCCTCTGAAGACGACATATCAAATGAAGCAGACACGGATGATGAGAGTGTTGATTCTGACAGTTGACTCAAATCCAGCCTGTTCAGGCCGTCGGCCAACGCCGAACCTGTCTCCCTCGACACGTTGCCGAGATTATGTGTAAAGAGCTTGGGAAGAGATCGCGACGCAGTGACGCAGTCACGCGGATCTTAGGCGATTAGAGGTGGCGGCTGCGGGGAGGGGCAGTGGAATGGGCTCGATGAAAAGTCGGCACAATCGAGCTTATCGACCACCACGTGACCGAAACTGGTTGATTTGATTGAGAAGCGCGCCGGTTTGCCTTTGTGCTGAATTGAAGAATGGAGTAAGGCGATGTGCGGTGCGGGAGGGGAGGTTGTGCGATCCAAATCGAAAAGGGCGTCCAGGTATCGCAACCTGACTCCACTTTAGGCAATATTAGTGTCGTCCTCAATTACAAACAAATATATGTAAGAGATATGATATGAACCTACCGATATTGAAATTAAGCTCAGAAACTGCTCATCAGTGAAGTTGACACCACGTCAAGGTGGTGCTGGTCGAGGTTATGAGGCCCACGCTAGGTTCGGTTCCCTGGGTGGGGCGGTGGGATACCGCACGGATGTCAAGTGCGATTCCAGTCGAGTGACAGCAACGGTTAGATTTGCATGATCAGTCGAGATGAAAGCTTGATGGGACAGAAAGATGAACTCGGAAAGGAAGAGTGAACGTGGGATGGTGCTAGTCACGTGGCGAGACGACAGATAACCACAATTCTCGTCTGTCACATGTAGTATGATGTGCATCATTGTGAAGATTGCTCATTACCTGTAACTATGACTACTGGCTACATTTATGAGCATTTGAAGGGGCTAGATTATATGATGTATTTCGTAACTCGTTGGCACTGCTCATCTTAGAACATATTTCGTATTATACGGGAAAACTCCTCCTCGCCGCCCAAGATCCCTGATAAGCCTTCACCAGTGTTCTGTATCTCTCCATCGATAAAACCATTTATGCCATCAGTGCCACTGGGCGTCAAGTTACCAAATGAACCAACTGCTTCGAACAAATTTGTCAACTCATGGCTCATCTGGAGCCCGTTCAGTGGACTATTTCCAAGTTCAATTCCTTCATTCATCGACCCGTACATAGAAAGGTCATCGATGGAGTGTCCTGCGAGACCTGCCATCGCCACAGCGGCAGTTGAATGAGGGTCATTGGAATCGGTGCCAGATTGTCTCGTTAATACACCCAATTTCTCCCCAGTCTTACGGAGACCCTTTATGGTCTTCCACAGTCGTTTGGAAACGTACGACTTGGTACTAAATCCATTAATCAAGTCCAGCGCCATGTAAAACTCGTCGCGTACTTGCCTGTTGTAATCAGTCGGCGCATGGCATACTGCCAGGAAGAGCACACCCAGAGCTGTGACGAGGAAGTGGTTGAAGAGAATTTGTTGGGTGCGGTAAATGTCAGACATCTGGTTCAGACGAGTCAGGACTCTCACTGTGTCCTTGGCAATATCTACCACTGTCTGAGCCTGACTTTGTTGTTCGACAATTTTCGTAGCAGAATGCAGAACGGGACGATAGATCAGAGTTCGCAAATGGTTCATGCGCAGATACAGCAGAACTCTAAGACGCTTCATTCCTCGACTTACGGTGTCTCCATTTATCAGGGTCTCCACGGAGAAAAACTTCAGCTCGTGCGGAATCTGTTTATACCACTGCAGAATCTGATAATCCAAATAGCCATTTTCGTCCTGTCGGATGTCGGTTGTACCTTCAGAGCCAAGTCCAGAATACCAAATTTTCGAGCTTATCCGATTATACGAAATCATACAACGTAGATAGAGTAAAGAATCATCCTGATGTCTGGATCAGCTAGGTGATATTTCAAGCTGTGATATTTGGTCGACTTACTAGTTCGGGTAGGTTTGGATCAATATCTTCATCCTGTAGAACGAAGGGCAAGCCAGAGCCCAAGGCACATCGCCTCTCTAGGCTGTAAACAGCCCAGAAAATCCGAGAAATTTCTTTCCATTGGCTTTCGTTCGGGAATAGCTTGACAAGAGCATCTCGTCGGTGAAGTCCGAGTTCCAGGCACATCCGTGCAGCTAAGCCAATCAATCTGTACGCCATCACGTCATCATCGATATGATAATGATACGTAGCCTAGTTGCGATATAATGAGCAAAGTTCTCCATCGGGGATATCCAAATGTTAACATACCACAGCGGCAAACAGCTGAACGTTTCTGAGGCTCTGTGACTCCCACAGCTTGGATTCGATCACAGGCTTGACCGATGAAAATAATCGGTCACCAAGTTTACTCTGACCACCTCCCTCCACGACCAGAGTAGTGGCAAGAATTAGTTTCAAAAGAACTGAACTGTCATCATTGAGGCTGTCAGCGCCAGGAAGAGTATTCTGCGCAAACCCAGTTCGCGTAGCAGCTTCCATAAATGTATACAGGAGGTTAGCCTGGCTAGCGACAGCCGTGATGTCCACAATCGGATACATAATTCCAATCTCTTCCTCATAGACCTTACACAGACGAAAGGCTTCTTCCCGTCGAATAGTCCAAATCGGATCCTTGGTTGGATGTGTTTGGATCGAATGACTGAGGAAGCTAATAGGAGGTGAACCAGAGGGTGTAACATTAGCAGTCGTTAAGTCATCTGGCATGCCGTACTCTGGATGGTGGATACCCATAATTTGTAGACTGGACTTGGCGACATCAAAGTTGAAGGCAGAGCTTGTTGGGCCGTGGAAGGGTGGATGACGAGCTCGTGCCTTCGGCATGGAGGGAAAACTCGATTGCGCACCATCACGAGATAGATCAAAGGCTGGAGACTCAAAGGCGGGTTTCTGGGTCCTCAAATCATTGAGACTGTTAAAAAGATTGTTGACTTGGTCCTGCAGAGTTGTGATCTGAGAATTCATCGAACGGAACTCTCTAATTCAATGGTTAGACTTGACAAAAGAACAATCGGACTCAATTGAGTAACTTACTCTGAATCTTTGAAGTTGTTATTACAGCAATTTGGCGCATATCGGCCTACATGTGGTATTAGCATAGAATATTCCTAGCATCATGCAGCTATTACAACGCAGGTGGGATACTGCGACATGATAGGCTGTCATAGAGATTCGAGAGTTCTCCTTACATTCTAGATTGAGATGTCCGCATCGCTGGCATGGAACCTGGCCATTGCACTTGATTTTGCGACGTTTGCATTCATTGCTAAACAAAGGTCCGTCAACGCTGTACAATAATTCCGCGGCAACAATGGAAAAGGGAAAAGCCGAATGGCATGATGCAGCAGAGGACGCCGCATTCTGCCAACATCCGCCCCTGGATACCGAAGCGTATAAGGCTAGACTAGACGCTCATGCCTTCACATACCATGCGATGGAGATGTAGCGATTCCGCTTCGCGCGCGTGTGTTCCGTTACTCTGTTCCGCTCTCCTCTTTGCCGTCTCAGTAGCCGGAGTACCGTTCAGATCACTGGGGCTGGCCTGTGGTGGTGTAGTCTCCACCTGGGGTGATTCCGAAGCCATGCCACACGTAGAACTGGAAGCTCAGAGACTGGTGTTCGGGAGTTACAATGCCGATAGAGTGCGGAGACATTCCTCGTGGGGGTTGAGATTCCCCGGATCTGAGGCTGACTCATCATATTATGGTAATATCATTGGCGGGTAGCAGTTATCAACTCCATATCTATAACATCGTTAGCAAACATAGTAGACCCCGGAATGTATAGTCTAAAAGATATCTGGCAGAATGTAAAACTGGATCTCTGAGGTACAATGATGCTTATGAAGTTACAGTAAATTGACGAGAATTCCGTCGAGCTTTGAACTAGCCTCATGCATTAACAACTTACAAGCGTTATTTTAAAGGAAGATATCTCATAATCACAATGTAAATTTGAAGAATTATATATGAAACACGACTTGTGTTTCAATTTTCAGTTTCTCTGTCTCCCAGCCCATGAAAGCGTCTTCGTTGGCCAAAGCACCATGATGATTAGGCACATACCATGCACCTTTATAGAGTAGACTCGCTCAGAGAAGAAGATAATTTATAGAATGTGGCCTTTGTAAGAATGCTGATTTCACGCGCGGGAACAACGAGCAGTATGTTTTCCAGTTTTCATATTTACCTGTCTGATACACACCAAAGCTTGGAAATAAATTCTTTATGGCTCTTTAACCCCACATGCGCTACAAAATATTATTGTTAGGTACACTAAATATCTTAGTGAATTCAAAATGGTAAGTAGTACTCCAAATGTCTGATCATCGAATGAATCAGATAATCACCAATTGAGTACTCGTCCTTGAGGGCGTCTCATCTTAAAATTTCCGAACATAGTTGAACTTCAACACCGGATATTGAGATGTTAAGACTGCAAAAAGATACCCATGAGAAATGAAACTTTGGCAGTGGAGCTAAGTCTGGAGATCTAAAAACGGGTCTCAAAGTTTTCTCCAACATAAGCATGCTTAAGCCAAGATTCCAGCATTTCCGGAAGGTTCATTGGCTTTTAGGATAGCTTATAATATCACCTAGAATACAGGCTCTAAGTTAAATTTTACCAGCAAATACCTCACAGAGCTCTGAATGAGAAAAATGTTGCGCATAGTAGAAATAACTAAATTGAAGGAAAGGGAAAAGATGCCCTAAACAAATATTGACCGGCGGCAAGGAATTTGAATGAAGGATAAGATTACTTGAAGGAAGGTGTATGCAAAACTCGAAGATATCTAAACACTCCTAAAAAATATCCTTAAAGGACTATCTTTTTGATGTTTCGAGCATTATGTGCCATGTACTTTTTTGGGCGTCATTTCAATATGACTCGAGTCCAAAATGTCGCTCACTCTTCCATCCATAGCAAGTTTTGGTATTGCACTGGCCAGGTGCTATTCAGACTCGGTCAAATATGTGATAAGTGTACCAAATAAATCGTAAGGCTCATAGTTTCAGTGGGCCAAGTCAGGTTGGAATATTCCAATCCGCATAACCTTTCCTCAAGACCCAAGCCCCATAATGAGATCTAAAATTACAATTGATATCTCAGAGCCCAAGAGTTAGAGAAATAGCGAGGGCTTGAGGAACATCGCGACAGATGGAGAAATTCAACATCACTAATTCTTCGTATCAAACAGATATCACCGTCATTGGAACTAGATATCAATAGATTAACTGATGAACCTTTTCACAATGAAATCTTTTCCAGCCTGCAGAGTCTGCAAAATCTGGTCTCGGTGCTGTAAATTTCCCCGTAGCCATATAAGGCCCACCAGAATACCAATGACGCTTGAGATGCGAACAGCTGTGTTAACTCGCCGTAAAGTGCGACCCTTCCGAGTCAATTTTGCAGTCCAATGCCGCCAAACTGGGAATTTGCACCAGTACCAGTAGTGGATTTGGCTCCATCTAGAATTTCAGTCAGCATCTTCAGTTCAACCGAGGTATTGGCCTGTGTCAGCGGGTACTTACGGGTAGGTAGAAGAGTTCCAGCCGCCTGAGGTGATGTACCAGCTTGTACAACTACCACGACCGAAGACCGTATCTTGCAACTTATCCTGTACTCGCTGCGTCCACGTCAGCTGAGCATCCTCCCTAATTTCGTATGTGTTGACGTGGCCTTCCAAAATAGGCTTGATAAAATTCAGGGAGTAGTTGATCGCGTTTTCAGTTGTGAAAATCACACTGGTATGGCCGGTAGCGGTGTTTGGCCCGAAGAGCATGAAGAAGTTTGGGAATTGATCCATCGCAATGCCAAGATAGGCCTGCGCACCTCCGCGTTCTTCCCAGATATCATCCATGGCCCTATTGCCTCTCCCATATACTTTGATTGGGTGAAGGTACTGGTTTGTTGCAAAGCCATTGCCTAGGACGATCACATCTGCCGGAATTTCCTTCCTTTTAATGACAGAGTCTTCTTTACCAGGAGGGTAATAGCATCCAGGTCCCATAGCAACGCTTCTCGCAAAAATATGCGTCAACGGGCTTGTAGTCAACTCAACGTTTGGCTCGTTCAGGCTCCGGTACCAGGTACTATCGATGATACGTCGCTTGCATCCGAGGGGATAATTTGGCGTGAGGATTTCGTGGTATTCCTTTGGAGCAACCTGGCGCATATGATCCAGGAATTTCTTTTCCAACATCGGTCTCCGCAATGCGGCATAAGCAGTCTTGGGAAAGATAGCAAAATAAATCTCCTCGGACAGGAAGAATGAAGTTCTTCGAAGCAAGCTTAATAAACCGGGGACGTTCGTCATTAATGTCGGCATCCACCTCTTCCACCAGTCAACCTGACCAGGCGTCATCAAATCTGGCTGGACCCAAGGGGGAGTACGCATAAATTGCGTAACAGACCGAGCGTTGAACTCAGGTTTAACCAGCTCAGGAACGACTTGTGCCGCACTGCAGCCGGATCCAAGTACGATGACATCCTTATTGTTGAAATCTATGTTTGGGTTCCACCGTGCTGTATGGACGATTTCTCCTTGGAAGTCCTCGATACCAGGAATATCTTTCGGCCATGTCCTTGGCTCCACTAATGAACCGACGCCGCTGACAACAACCTTGGCGCGTACCTTCTCGGTTGTGATATACACACTGTGTGAGCCTTCTTTGGCAGCGAGCTGATCTCGCTCGTATTGGGATAGATCACCAGTTCCTGGAACAAGGTGGGCCAAGATGATTTCCCACTCCTCATCCTCTTCGATCCACCGAATCTGTCGAATGTCTGTGTGAAACTGGATCTTGTCCATGATTCCATAGTGTTCGCAGACATCTGAGATATACAGCGCAATCTCCGAGCCTGGTGGATGTATAGTTGACCAATTCTTCTTTGGCGCAAATGAGAATGAGTAGAAGAGGGCCGGACTATGTTGGCTCTGCGTTAGTTATCAGCGCCAATTTGAAGAACAATGCCAGACCCACATATCACAAGCAACACCAGGGTAGCGATTGATCCACCAAGTGCCGCCGACTCCAGACTGTCTCTCAAAGATTCGAAATTGATCAGTGCCAAGGACTTCTTTCAGACGACAGCCCATGGCAACCCCTGATTCTCCAGCGCCGATAATGAGCACGGGGTAGAAGGTATAGACATCCTTGCTGTAGACATTACGCCTATGGATTGTTGCAACTGAAGGCATCTTCAAGGTTAATACAAAATTTCCATCCAGATGTTGAACTGTATGACCAAAAAATCCCGTGAGCTCCCAATTTTTAATATAGTTATGTATTATCCAAGTAGGAACGCTTTATGTAGGACAATGTACGAGCCCAGTTATAAATCTACCACTCAGCACTCTTTCAAAGATGAGTAACCTCGGGAGGGGGTACTCTTTTCCGGTTTCTATATGCAAGACGATGAGGGGAAAGCCTCACAACCTCGGCTGAAACGTGTACTTTATATGCTCGGTGTGACGGTGTCTGACCAAAATTTACAGCTCAGCTGTCTTTGTGGCGAATCATCTCCAATTTTTTTAAAAGTGCCGATTATGCAGATGTAAACTTTGTACTTAGGTAGTCAGCAACAGGGGCAACCGCATTATGAGGTCGGTCGTAATTTTCTTGTTTTATAAAACATGAATTATATAGTATGTTGAGCTTCATATAACGATTGGTGCTAGAGGACACAAGCCGCTCACCGAGCCAAAAAGACTACTTTAATCTTCCAACGGGAAGACAAGTTAGAGAACAACCTATATAGATACACGTGATATACTTCCAATTTAGGTTATCACTTTGCGACCCATAGAGCACACCAGTATTGCCAAATTGAAAAATTTACACTGGTATTGCCAATTCCACCTATTATTTACACTCACACCACATCTGTTCAAAATAACGTATATCTCTCTTCATCGCTGATAATAATGAAGAATGCTCTTTCTCCTCAACCATCTCCTCTTGTGGTGGTGGCTTATTACCATATCTTCTTCTATAGTCTTTTACCAACTTCTTCTGTTTTGCCACCTCTTCTTGAGCTTTCCTAGCCATAATTGAATGATCTGCATCAAGTTTAGGTGACACACCATCCTTAAGTTGTCGTTTAGTCTTTGAGCGACGGAGTGGTGCTAGTGCAACCCTAATATCATTAATTGTATCTTTGTATTTCGAACCTCTTCATTGCATAGTTATTGGTGATAATGACAAAGACGTGTAAGACCCCGTTATAATTTAGGTGTAAGAAGATCTTTATGCTAAAGTAGCTTCTCTTGGCTCTTCTGAAGCATTTTCATGATTTTCGGAGTATGTTCAACACTAGAGGAGGATGGTGGTGGGGATGGTGTCGACTCTTCAGAACCACTTTCAGTAATAATAATATCTGATATCGCATCCCACTGGTTAGGGAACTTATACAAGATCTTACTACTATCCACAGGATATATACCACGCTCTTTAAAAGAGTCTCGAATGATCCGGGGGTTAAAGGTCTTCTCCCGTACAAGATGAATTACCCTTGAAAACTCAGCCTTCGTTATAGGCTTGCCAGCCCAATAAGAGATATCATTATTAAGCCTTCGAAAATGTTGTTTATAGCTTAGAAATGGCATCCCATCAAGTGGCTGGCAAAGATGTGTCAAATGTGGTAAGAAACCAAAGGCTATAATCTTATGATCTTCACACTTTTGTAGGAATTCAAGTGTCAGATGCGAGTCATGACGATCGAATATGAGGACACGCTTCTCATCTATAGAGAGTTAGTAAAATAAGAGATATAAAGAGTAAGAGAAGAAGTATACCTTTTTTCAGACGATCAGGTGTTCCAGTGGCCTTAATAAAGGCATCTAGCCAATCCAAGGCTAGCTCATCAGATACCCAACCATTTTCTGACTTTGCAGTCATAAAATTAGGTGGTAAATCTGGTTCAAACCAGTCTTCCATGAACACACTGCCTTTGAAAATAAAGAGTGGATCCATAACCCAACCATCGGCTGAAATACACTCAACAGCAGTCATATTTTCACCTCGTTTAGTCTTAGGAAGACCAAAACAGCTCTGGTTTTTACCTTCACCAAGTCGAAAACCACACTCATCAAAGTTATAAACTAGCCGCGCAGGCACACCTCGAAGAACATTTTCAAGTGAGTCATACCAATGATGTAGTCTAGCTACATCTTCAGCTGTAATCCACTTCGATTCCCTGGTTTTTTGGCGTCGAGGAGCTAGATTTATCTCCTCAGGAAGACGCTTCATAAAGGAATAGACCCAATTTTTACCAATAAAACGATCTCCTCTAAGCAAGTGATTTGCCCATGCTTCAACTAGCTTTGGTGTTGGAGGTACGCCGCAATTATTTGACTGGACAATCCAGCGTACCAAAGCTTCTTCCTGGACGTCGTTTAAAGCTTTATTAACTGGTTTTCGTTGAGATCTCGCAGTCGTGCCTTTTTTGACGCGGTTGGTCAGTGTCTGTCGATTGACACCATGATCACGCGCAATTTTAGAAAAATTTGGTTTTTTGACACGTTTAGCAGCTTCGCAGGCCTTTAAAAGGCGGGATTCGGTGGATTCATCGGTTTGAGCCATGGCGGGTAGAAGATATTGGGTAAAATAGTATGGTATGTGGAATAGCAACTTACGCCTGGAATTAGGAAAATTGCAAGTTGCGGGCGCACGGATAGTCGGGTTCGGTTGAGCTTTCACCGCTATAACGTGATGGCTGGATTTCAGTTTTCTGCCGGGTTCACTAATTCAACTTCCCTCTAAAATGTGCGCTAGAATGTCACTTGAAAATAGAAAGCAAAGTTCTTCTCTGTCAAGCGGTGGCGCGGGGGCAAACCTGTCCTTTTGGTTCCTTATTCAGAGATGCCTATGCGTGAAAAGCTCAGGTATAAATTGAGACTATATCCCCTTTTCACCAAGACGTATCCGCAGGAGAAGAACGGGAACCCATCTGGTTTCCAGTCCTGAAGGTTCAGATATATCGCGCGTTCGTTGAGATAGCTAGAATCGTGTTAGCTTGTCCAAGTGACTTGGAATCATCCCAGCAGTTAACGATTACTTCTTCTCCATGACATATTCCTTCGAAAATGACCTTTGTATTATCGACCCGTTTGCTGCCATCACCTTCACCTTGAAAAAAATCCTTTTCTGTTCGCCACTGAAGAATTTTTGTTACGGTGACGGAGTCTGTCGCAATGCCTTTCTCACCACAAAAGATCGTCACGTTACTAGTTGGGGCGGAGTAAGGCAGAGCGAGAGTAGAAGTGGAAGAGAAGCCACGACTTGAGGCAGTGTTATCTATGCGAAACCCTGAGAGGCGTGTCGATACTGACATGGGTGCGAATAAAAGCTGTTTATGGACTAGACGTGAACAAGTGCCATCTTAATGGTAGATAATAATTCTGAACATACCTGTTCCGCCCGAAAATCAGGAGCTTCCACATATTTGTTGGCATAACTTGCCATACGTGCCATACCCATAACACACTCCCTGACAGAGGGTCTAGCGTAATCACCTGCTGCACTTCGAAGGAATGTCTCACTGATAGAGAACTGAGTATCTCTATCCCGTCTGATAAAAGCCGTGGCGTTGTATGTTGATAGTATACCATATTAGACATTGCAATCGCGCATTTGGGAGACGAGCTGGGCTATGTATATGTTAATGTTGCGACAGCCGAGAAACAAGGCCATCAACAGACGGAAAGTATTTCGGCCGAAAAGCTTCTGCCAGGACAGTAACTCTGGAACTAGATTAGTATATCACGGCATCCTTGAACGATATGCATTCATCGCAAACGACACCCTTGAGCGATGTGCATTCGCGACAGTAATGTCCCGTCTTCACCGTCTCTTCTGTCTCGGACGAATGTTGACATTCGTCCAGGACAGAGGGGCACCCATATACTATAAGTAGCTAGTTCTTTCATCAATGAAGAAAGTAGATTTCACAACAACTGCAATATTCAACTAGTAGGAATTCACGACACTTGGTGGATTGTCTACGGTGTTGAGTAGCAGTTTGTTGGAGCTCACAATGTTTACTATTCTCAGTACGATATTCGAATATCGCCCTTTCGAGCGACAGTTAATATGATTCATTTGATGATTTGTTTCATGAAACGTCCCGTCAGCCCGAGCTCGCTCCCAACGGCATAATGATCAGTGGTATAGTCAAATTTGACAGGTAAACCGGGGTCAGCGGATTGAAGCACACGACGGATATCAGATGTGAAGCTGCTACAGTCACTGAAAACTTGTTGATTGAGTCTTTGCCTAGTATCAGATGCGTTTAGAGTACCCAGCTTTAGTTTCAGTTAGGCAAGCGCCGGGCAAACGACCGACGGGCCGGTTCTGTATCTGCATTTGAAAATGCCACCATCAGCCATGGGATACTTGATAGCTAAGATGCTTGATAGCTAGTGACGAAGGGAAGAGATGAGCTGGGTCTACCACTGGTGCCTGAGGCACAGATAAAGAATGACTCGGATCTGACGCGATCTGAATTCACAATCGATCGAGTGATTATAGGCCAGTTCAGCGGTCTATGTATATGGTTTTTTCAAGTCTCCACTTTGTTAAGCCCGGAAATCGGCCAAAATGTATTGTGTAGACACTAGTGAAACACTGATACGGAAGGGGAACGTCAAGAAGTGGCAGAAGAAATCCGGTACGTAGTAACAACTATTCCCTTTACGAAAAAACCAAGTCCACGCCAACAAAACATGGGATAAAAAATTTCAATAGCATTGAGGTAGATCATAGCAGACAAAAATCAGTGGGTTTCTCTTGTATTCACACTCAGGGGGATGGAAAACCAGTAAGAGAAAACTATCCCCAGAGGCACCCATAATGAGCAATCAGTCGTCTAGATAGAAAGCTCTTTAAGACTTGACTCCAGCGCGCTTTGAAGTTCAAGGACTTTAGTACGTCGACGAATAGTTTCTGGTGTCTCGGCAGCCAACTGTAAAAGTTCCTCATCACTGTAACCACTCACAGTTGTCGGGTCAAAAACATTTACCAAGGTTTTGAGGATATGCCTTTCAACAACCTGGCGGCAAATATTGTCAACAAAAGATTTCCTTGCAACCTGATTTTCTATGTCAGTGATAGTCAGTATTCCTCCCGGACGGATAGTGACTTACTTTGTAATAGGCGTTCAGATCAATCAATGCTTCTGAGCAGGCTCGATCAACCATATTGATCTTCACACGGTCTTGAAGGACCGAACAAATCTTTGCTTCGTTAATTGGGAATCAAACCCGAGGTTCTCATGTCGAGTTACTGCATCAACTGAATTCTTCATATCCCTCTTTGCGCTGTCTTGTCGCTCTCTTTGGACGTTGTCGGTGTAGTAATGATTGTAGGTGATTGGGTGGCCCTGTTCATCCTGCAAAAGTTTCGCGAGTTCTTGGTACGCATTTTTAACGTTCCCCTGTAGAGTGCTCATTATTCTCTTCCACAGGTTGCTGCGGACTTCAGAGTCCTTCACCACCGACTTCAACACAGACTTCACAAATTGCGTCACTAAATCCACGATTGATTGAACGTGACGTCGAGATATATCATGCCAGCGAGATGATTGACTAAGGAACAATCTCTGTAACAGGGAATGGTTGTAGTTCCCAGATAATTCTTGACCTCTCGACTCATGATACATCTATTATAATTAGCATCGCTCTCGGGTGTGACCTCGGTATCATACCTCTTTTACCCATCTTGACATTTGCAATGCTGTCACGAAAATCTGTTCATTCTCGCTGTTGTCTTTGAATCTCACTTGTTCCTCAGGTTCCTCTTCAGATATTTCAGATGGTGCATCATCATCAGCAACAAATTTTCTCAATTGACCGTGCTTTGCCATGTATTGAGCAAAACTCTCGTTTTTTCTATGAACAGCGGCACGAAGGCGACAGTTTGTCTCTGTGAAGAAGTCCCCCTGATGCCCACCGTAGTTTCCTTCCACGCCATATGTGATGAGGTTACGAATTTCCATGCTTATCTGAATCAGAAACACGCGAATCTGACTTGAGGTTGACCTTTCAGTACCAAGATCAAAAGTCTCGTCAACGGCACCCTTTAGAACACGTCGAATGTCTTTCAAAACTTCAGGAAGACATTGCTCAATGTGCCGACTTAGCAGGTCTTCCAAGAATGATCGAAGATTGTCGATTCCAATCCTCGATTGATCAAGGTTTTGTGCCTTCCAGGGCGCTCTAGAGAAGAATTTAAACTCTGCCTGGCGTCGCTCCTGGAATGTCATTCCATTCGCCAAGTCGTCCGGGGAAGGATTCTTCAGCAGAAAAAACCCAAGCTTAAACTTGGTACGATCCAGATTCTTTGCCAATCGTGCGACTCGTTGCTCGGTATTCTTGTTGATGAGATCGGGCTTGGTGATGACTCCAATCGTTCGCGTACCATCTTTGTCGAAATGCCGTGCTCGTTGAATAATAGGCTGAGTCTCCGCATCACTACTTGCTGGTATGACAGCGAGTATTATGGTGCGTGGGCTCTCCAGATAGCGATCTACCAGCTCTCGCACGAATTCAACATCTTTATCATTCTCCGAAACCGATATCAATCCGGGGAGATCAACCAGAGTCAAATGAAGGTTTATGTTTCCAACCAACTCTAGCCTGAGAACATCCGAGGCGAAAGAAGGAGCATCGACATCGTCACTGAAGCCGCGAATACCCATCAAACGGGATGCATCTTGAATGATGCTTGGCAGCTCACTGAAGTCTACAAACTCATGTTGAAAGGCGGCAAACCGATCTTTTCCTTGACTGAGCGTGATGCGCTTGGGAGAACGCTAGCCGTCATCATGTTTATCTGAATATCGTGACGAAGGATGATCTCAGTAGGAAACCGTGTGCATAAACCATCTTGTCGAGGAAAAGGGTACCCACTGATGCCTTCGAGAACTGAGCTTTTGCCTGCGGATTGATCACCACATACTACGAGCTGTGGCAGTGAAATATGATCGCCAATCCCTAATTGGCGAACATGGTCAATTTGATTCAGCCGTTTTGAGGTTTTGGCAGACTGGAAGTGGGAGTCACTGGAACTTAGCCCATCTTCCCCGATCTGAGATGATGACTTGTCCATAGGTAGAGAAATAAACTATTTGTGAATTGTTTGAAAAGTATGATGGGTAGTACAGCAGTTGAATAGCTCTTGAGCTCGTAATATATAATGATGAGGCGGAGCGATGCTATTGAAGTTTTTCAGATCTGTCAAACAAAAGCCCAACAGTCATAGCAACAAAACACGGTTATATGATGAAGAATCAATCGTAATTGTAGACCTGTCTGACTACAGCTGTCGGTAAAGAAGGTTTGACAGTGTTGGAATATTGGACAAACGACACATCACGAATCCCTGTTCAGAGTGCATCACAAACGACAACCTTGAACAGTATGCATATAACTGTGATGTCCCGTCTTTACCGACTATTCTGTCTTAGACGATGGAACACATTCGTCTCAGACAGAAGAGCGACTTGTGAGATAAATAGCTAATCCTCACCATGAATGAAAAACCAGACTTTACAACCACTTCAAAGGACACACAGATATCATAGGGGCGTAAAGCGTTACCTGTGATAGGTGTCAGAAGTGGGCGTTAGCCTATCGAATAGCTATTCCACACTTGGTACAGGTGTACCGACAGACAGCAAATGCCAAGGTTAACTAGGTAAATTCCTTGTCCGAGTATGAGTATTGCTAGGATTATGGGTTTACAGGCAACCTAGGTACACCTCGCAACTTCAAACCTTGAAAGGTCGACTTATCATTTCTATCCTTCCACAAATATGATACCTAGATGGATATACCTTTGTACATAGAACTTAACCCAGATAATTACCTCTAATCAACAATCTCTGCCCGCGATCGTTTGCCATCTGTAGTTTCCATTCGCTAAACTACGTGATCGTGAGGTCCAGGAATTCACCTCATAATGTGGGAGCATTGACAGGTCCAATTTCCGCCAAAAACTTCTCCTAACTCACTCAGCTAGTCATCCCCGTCACCATTTAAAAGTATCCTATGACGAGAGATCTCGACTAAGCCAAAAAAGAAAATTGGTCCGAAGTAGTAGGTGACGAAATCTTCACATAAAAGATGTACAAAGTAGATAAAAAAAATAAACCAATCTTCAAACAAGATATATCTGGAAATAAATAAGCTGAGTGAATTATCGAGGACGACATGAACACTTAAGGAGTTACTTTAGAAAAGAAACAAGAGGTCTAGTGAAGTGAGACGAGAGTTAAAGAGAAAGAAGTCAAATGCACGAAGAGTGCGAAATGTTTTGGCTGATGATGCTGAACTGAGAAAAGAAGCGATGAAAGTCAGGTGGAATCAACACAAGAAGAACCGATCCAGGGATCACTCCAGTGTTCGAATTCAGAATAGGGGCTTATCAATTCACAATCTCTCAAGAAGAGCCCTTTCTACAAGCCCAACATATACGTGGTTTTCTTCGATTCTAACACCTGAAACAGGAGCGGAAGGCGTAGTACTGGAAATTTGGAACCTTCCAACATTTTAACGTTCGTAGTAAAGCAAAGAGAAATTAGAGGATGGAGTAACTTCATATTCAAAAAATGGTTCACGAAATCAACCGATTATGGGGCCGGTTACTAGTAAAACGATTCGTCCACTCATTATCTTTAAAGGCAAAGACCTACAGACTCCATGGTTTTAAACCGACATCCTAGACTAGTTTTATACTACAGCAGAGAATGGCTAAACATCAAACTCAACTAGTATTGAATGGCTAAAGACAATTTTTTTGCCTGAAACAGCTACACTCGATCAGCATCAATTACTGATTCTCCACGGCCATGATAGCTATATCAGTATCGATTTCTTATGGATTTATAAGCAAAACAACATCGAATTAGTGTTTTACCTGCTTATAGTAGCCATGTTCTATAGCCACTTGACCTAGGCACATTTTCGTCTATTAAGGCCAAGAGACCTAATACATGGTTAAGAGCAATAGTATCATTAGAAGTAGAGCAGAAAAGGTAAAGGGAATTTTGCACCTACTAATAATATGGAAAACTGCAGAGGTCCTCGAACTGAGAATCCCAGAAAATCGGAAAAGGGGAGATTTGAAACCAAAAGAATGGTCTCGGGGTCGGTTTAAGTGAGCTAATAAGTTTCCAGCATGACGGTGGAATCAAGATGGAGCGTGGTCGATGTTGAGAAAATCCTTGTCATGGGTGTGGGCGGAGACCTTGCCGGGCTAAAGTGATTCGAATGATGTCTCGCAGGTCGTTGAAGTCGAGGGGAAAGAGATCCCTGGAATTTCGGGTTGGGAACACCAGACCTGATCCAAAAAGCTCGGCACGGGTAACGTAAATAGGTGGGTGGCTCTTGTTGAATTGGAAAAATGTTTCGCTCCTCATCGCAGTTGGGAATTCCCGCCGCATTTAGTCTCCAGACTTCTAAACGAATGGCAATCCCGGGGTTGCGACAAAAGAACTTCACTAGTATCACGAGCTGTGCTGTAGGGGACGCTCCGATGAGAATCCTTCGGGCATTTTCTTTGAGACTTTTATAGCTCTGGCTAAAACCGATCTCGACAACGATACTTGGGAGTGGCGATTTTCCCGGGGAGGTAGAGGGAGCTCGTTTTGAGATCAATAGGGCATCAGGTTCCTTCTTTTGGCCCTAATATGGAGGATTCACAAAATCGATCTGTGGACTTGCGTATATCATAAAATCGCGGCGCTCAGCGGCATTATAAAGGCCCATCTCACTATTCCATATCCGATCACAAATCACCAGCCAAGGAATAATCACTTCGTGCGCCCATTTTGGCATCTTGATTTCAAGAATGCCTTGCTCGGGCAAAAAGGTTTTGCGGATTTTTGGGTACTGGGAACCTAGCAGGTTCCAACGGGAATTGCCTAATTTCAATGTGACGTCTGTCAACACGATGAACTCCTCAATCTCAAGGTTTTCGGTTTGTGCGAGAAGCTCCAGCGCTTTTTTGGCGGAGCGGACATTTTTCAACGAAATAGATTTGTCTGGATTCTCGGAGTTCTCATGATCCTGGCTTTCTGGGTTATTAATGGGGTCTTCGTGTTTCTCTGGGTGCTTGGAAGGACTAGGTGGTTTATTTTCCTTTGGACTTGAGCTTTCTGGGGGTCCAGAACTTGGGGAATCGGAATTTGAAGGACTCATGATGGAAAGTTTAAAAAAGAGAGGATTTACAGATAGGCAAGATGGTAATTCAAAAATTGGAAAGTGCAGGAGTTTTGGAAAGTGTAGGAAGAGCAGTACTGATCTGCCGGACGCTAATCCATATACGTTTAGCGTTCCAAGCATATCGACATTAAGGAACCTGGAGCAGGGCCGATGAGTTAGTAGGGCCCTAAATGGGAAACCTTTCTTTTCCTTACACATTTGGGTTCAATTACACAGATTCCACTCTTGTGGCATGAAGTGCAAATCCACTGCTGGACTTGAAGCTTGGCTCTTTAGCAGCAGCGGAGGAAAATGCGATTTGTTCCGCCAATCTACAGTAACTACAAAAAAAACCCGAACTACCTATACGAGGGTTATAAGAAGATCGAAATGTCCTCGTCGAAAATTCTCCTGGCTTCCTTGTCAACCAAGCTACCTCAATCATTTACTTTTGTACCTACCACAGTAAATCAATACTCTGTTTCTCTTTTTTCTCTTATTTTTATATAGAAAGTAGTCAATTCGAGCATGGCTCATTGGGTCTGGTTTTGAAGTGTAACTTGCTGATATTAGCTCTTTTCTAGGGTACTACTTACTCCGATCCAAGATGGTATCTATTTTATCATAAGTATAGAAATTCGCACTCCGGCCACCAATATCGATTACGGAGTAGGGTATACTATTTTTAATGAACTATTCGTGCTTTATGGTGTCTCTTTAAGGAGAGCAGATTATCTGAAGCAAAAATACCTGACGCTTATGATAATGGGAAGTTATGGTAGCTATGTCCCACCATCATAGGTATATTGGCTGCGCCAATTCAGGAATTAAGACCTTCTTATCTGTCTAGTACTAGGTTCGTTATTAGGAAGAGCTTCAATTATGTAAATATCAAGTTGAGCATATTAGGCTTGCGCAAGAACCACTCCGCCGCCCAAAAATTAAACGACAGGTTAAGGGGCCGCTGCTTCAGGATACTGGTATATTAAGTGTACGTGATGCAAATCGCACAATTATAACCAGGACTCCATTCTGAAGATATCAGCTTGGTATTGCTTCTTTAGCGTGAAAACTAATATCAAAATAGCCTACGGGTCTGCTCTTTTCGCTGCGTTCCCCTCATGCTGCATAAGGAAGAGACTACGGTTTAAAGCTCACAGGTTCTTTTTTGACTGCCGGACCGGAGGCTTGTCAGGATGCTCCCACTATCTTCGAGTAACTTTGGCCTATGCAGACTATAGCAACAATCACCACGCAAGAATATGTGATATGAGTTTTACGAGAATGGGTTGCTTACGCACTGGAATGACAATCCAAAAGGCGTTGAGCAAGACAAAGTAGCCCCAATAGTAGTGAGCCTCCGGGCGAGAATAAGACAACCCATGGTATAACTCTTCCATTATACTTGTCGCATAATACAAGACATCACCGTAGAACTGGCCCATAAAGATAATCATTTGTGCAGGATGACGGTATGGAGACTCCGCAACTATCATCTATGCGATGACATAGCAAAGAGGTCCCCACGCAAACTGCACAAAGCTTTAGTATGGCTAGATATGGATGAGATGACCAGGCTTACGGCTGTATCCGCCTCCATGCAAAGTACAAAGGGCTTCACGGTCATGTATCGAGAACCGGACTTCGCATACTCCTTCCACATCTGACCTAGAAGATCAAGTCTACGTGGCATAGTCTTGTGGTTATACACAAAGTACCCTCCAGAATCAGGTGTATATACCCACCTATTAAAGTACCATGGTTCATATATTTTTGTGCTATAGGGTTTTGTCTATGTAAAAGATTTCTTACAATATTTATAAATACCCATGGTTTCCTACTTTTTGCAAAGCGAAGGGTGGACTTCAATTATTTACGACTCCATATATAATGGACGGTAATAGGGTCGCAAACGAGAGTCTCCGGACAAAAACAAGCCATTTTTGCAGGTACCAAGCAGATGCATTATACAGACTTGTGTGACGGTAATTTTGACTTCAGACAAGAAAAATACCGTGCCATTGTCTCGAATAGATTACCCCGAGTCTTGACTGTCTTTTTTGTTGATCCGTTGTGAGGTTCCAAGTACTTTTCAGCCAATTCTTTCCTGACTAGGCGACGTTCCTTCATCTGGGCATACAAACATCTCTTGATAGTCTAGTGTGGAGAAGAAAATCCTTTTTACCCTTTTACTGTAGAAGATGATTTTACAGGCAGATATGGGAACCCAGATTTGCTAAACGTAAGTTATGATGAAAGGTATATGATTTCAATTTATACCCAAGCTTTTACGCACAGGCATCTCTAGACAAGGTTAACGTGAAATATATATTTGGTGGAGCCACTATCTGGTAGAAACTGTGCCTTCTATTTTCAAGGAGAGAGGGTGGAATTAGAGGATGAAGTAACTTCAAAAATACAGGTATGATTAGGGCCATCAGAAGTGATTCACAAAATCAACCGATTGTGGGGCTGAATGCTACTTTAAGTATAGACTGTGGACTGAGTACTTAATCTAAGCAATGAGTATGGGGAGATCGGGTAGGGCTGGAGGCTTGAACTCAAACCCCGTTTCCTCCAAACCTCAGGCTTCCATTCAGGCTTCTTCTCAACTCCGCATGAATGAACTCCCGGTCATTCTCCACTCTCATCGTAAGAGGTCCATCCTCGATCAGCCGAACAGGATATCTGCGACTCTTCTCCGCGTCAGCAGCCCGTCCATACAGCCCCCTCGAACCCATTCACGACGATCGCGTCGAGACTTTCCGCCAGCAATGTTTTCTCCCAGAACAACCCGCCATACTCCCACGCTCCAAGTTTCGTGACCTGCCTGCACTGAAGCATTGGTTTCAGGGCAATGATCTCTCGACAGAGAACAAGACCTCCGCGGCGCGCTTGAATATCGAATATTTACAAGCGCACGGCGCGGACGCGTTTGTTCCACTAGAACTCACAGAGCTGGCCAACCAGAACTCAAGTAATACGAATGTAGTAGGCTTTCGGCAATTCAATGCGCCGATGTCACTCTTCCTTGAATGGATGCGCGTGGCAGAGACATCTCCACAGTCGACGCGACTCTACCTCGCGCAATGTCAGCTTCTAGACCTCCCTCCAGTTCTGCGCGAGGACTTCCCGACTCCAGATATTGTTGCACAGGCTGGTAAAGGCGATGTTTATGATACGAACGTGTGGATTGGCCATCCGCCCACATACACTCCGCTCCATCGTGATCCTAACCCGAACCTCTTCGTACAGCTCGCCGGCCAGAAGGTGGTTAGGCTATTAGCACCGACGGAAGGGCAGGCTCTTTTTTCAAAGGTGCGGCAGCAATTGGGAAAAAGTGGCAGTCGAGAGGCTGCTGCTTTTAGAGGAGAGGAAATGATGCAAGGTCAAGAACGCATTCTGTTGGATGAGATGGTGTGGGGTGCAACTGCTTCAGGGACTGGATACGAAGCTCATCTAGAGGCTGGTGATGGTTTGTTCATTCCCAAAGGATGGTGGCATAGTATTAAAGGAGTTGGAGAAGGGGTCACTGGTTCAGTAAGTGGAATTGAATTCTCATTCTCCAAACCCCAAAATCACTAATTGGTTTGATCTAGGTTAATTGGTGGTTTCGCTAATTATAGTATACTCCGCCAACAACCTTGTAAGATAAAATAATGTACAAAAGTCAGTCTTCTGGATACAATTTCAATTTTCTTACTATTTGATATTCAGATGTTATTTGCTTGTAGGTTATTATAGTTGCGGCGAGTCTCGCGGGTTCCAGAATCATCTGCTCCACCATCATTTTCATCTCCACCGCCGCCACCGTAACTTCCTCTCCAATACTGATAATTCCAGCATGCAGTTGTCGCGTACAGCCTACCGCATCGCCCTCCTTCAACTAAGTGTATCTCCGATATTTGCTCGAGCTCCAATCCCAAGCGCATCGCTCCTAAACACGTCACACCAACTCCAAACTCCCTACTCGCGACTCTACACCGTCCTCTTTCCACAGTGCGCCCCTATATCCCGACCACTCGAGTCAACTCGTCAAGCGCACACAATGTCCACAGGCCCAGAGAAAAAAGAGCCCAGCGATTCTCGCCCGCAAGAGGAAACCAACACACAAGCAAAGGAGCAGCTTGCTCTCCCGTCCACCGAGGACTCGTCAACCGCCCAACGTCTCGATCTTAGTGCTGAAGGTGGATCAACTATCTCCTTTGATCATTTAGGTCCTATGGTTGTCAATGTGGATGGCACGTTGGCCAGAATCGGGAATTGGGACCAGATGACTGAGATCGAGCGCAAGAATACAGTGCGCATCCTGGGGAAGCGCAACAAGCAGCGCTTAGATGCTCTGAAGTCTGCCGAGGCTGCTCAAGCGGGCAAAGAGGATAAATAATGGACTTATGCATTTGCTTTGGCCTTGCATATTGGTGTTATATAATCTTTCCATAAAATAACTATTACGAGGACTTGTCACAGGCATCTGGGCAGGTACTTTCTTTTCAACCTTTGATAGTGGGACTTATACTTGATTTGAGAATGTATAAAAATGATACAGGAACACTCAGAGTCGAATAATGGAACACGCAAATAGGATGCAAGGTAGAGGATAAGCCGCAAGGTTTTGTCCATTCCAATCATTATGCCTTCATATATAGGTAGGACGATTCATTTGGTATGGTCGTGTTCCGCGTCTTTAGAGTTGGTGATGCTTGAGCTATCATTGGATGATCTTCGTTGAGACGGTTTGTCGTCTTGTCCTAGCCAGGTAGGAGGGAAAAAAGCTGTCGTTATCCTCAAAATATAGATGATAGACCATGTCGGCTTCGACATGGTCATGCACAGATTCTTCATGGCCCTGGAGATTTGTCGGGTGGAATGGAGGATGCGACTTAGCGTATGGAGAAGACATGTTGAGATATTAGACTCGAAGATATAAGGCAGCCTGTAGAGGTTGAAGGTTGAGTGGCACTGGATCCCTAGATAGCAGGCCTCGGGATGTTAATAAACACAATTTGACGTCATCAACTTCAGAACAGTAGATCTAGAAGCGTAGTTAAAGTGTTATGTCTACAGATGATAGATTATACAATATCAGTACTAGAGAGTTAGTCAATTCTAAAATGGACTTGGTAAATCTCAAAGCCGAGTTTATAAGCGCCGATAACCCCGCCTGCCCCACACTATTGATCACAGCTAAATCCTCCTGAATATCTTCACTTTCACACATATCACACAATGGCCTCGGAACAAAAGCGCGAGCGCTTCGCGCCAAAAGTGCCAGTACAGCTAGATCCCCCAAAAGACGACCTGATCTCCCTAGAGGAATTGGCCAAAAGCGACGGTAACCACTCCCCCGCACTCCGATTTCTGATCGTTTCCGCAACAGCTTGAACTTATGCGTCGCATACCCATAGGATCCGATCCCAATCGCCCAACTCTACTCGCTATCAAGGGAGTTGTCTTTGACGTGACCCGGAACCCTGCCTACTCAGCCACTGGTCAATATCGCGGTGAGATTTTGTTGGACCTCGGTTATGCGACAAACAGGTTACTGATGTGAGATTTTGTTCTAGTCTTTGCTGGTAGGGACCCTTCGCGTGCTCTTGCACTTTCCTCCCTTAAGCCAGAAGACTGTGTGCCTGAGTGGTCTGATTTGGAGGACAAGGAGAAGCAAGTGCTGCATGATTGGTTTACTTTCTTCAGCAAGCGGTACAATATTGTTGGCAAGGTTGAGGGGGCTACGAACACTTAGATACCTTCCATGACGCTTTCAACGTTATGGGAGATACTTTCTAGGGTTGAGGGTTGGTTTGAGATATCAAACTAGACTCTTGCCAATTGCAAATGCTTTTATTTCGGTCCTGGTATGTATCTGGACTCATTAGATACAAGATAGAAAGGGTTCAAAGGTTATAGAATTCGCCGCCTCTACGATAACAAAAAATACTGAATCAATTTTACGCCTTGCCCTTGCGGCCTCTTCGCTGCATCCGCTTCTTTGCAATGATGCGATTGCGTTTGGCAACCTTGTTCTCTTCGTCGTCCTCCTCATCAGCCCCGGCATTTTTGATGCCATTGCCCTTGCCTTGATCACGTTTTCTTTTCTTGCCCTTATTGTCCTTGTCCACGGGCTGTTCCTTCGCCTTCTTCTCCCTATTCTCCTTGGCCTCGGCCTTCTCTCTGATCTCTTTTTGCTCCTTGTTCTCGAGACGCTTGTTTTGAATCTCGCTGCGGCGTTTGACAACCTGTGCGTTTTCAATGGCAAACTCGACAACCAGGCGCTTTCTCTTCTCTTTCTCTTCTGTTTGGGCGCTCACGGGGATATCGATAGAGTGGCAGTTGAGCCAGCGGAGACCCATCAGTGCGTGGCGGTGGGTGTAGTATTCAATGAATCCGTAACCACGGCTTCGGCCACCACCTCCCTTCTCTGGTACCTTGGTACCTTCACGGGTTTCATAGACAACGGTAGCCTGTCGCACAATACCCTTCTCTTTCCTTTTACGCAGCTGTTCCATCTGCTGCATCTCCTCCGAAGACCGGGATGACTCCTCCTTCGAGATAGGTTGTCGTACACCACCCTTGACTTCAGTGGCAAATTGCACAACAGCTTGTCGTGCAAGTTGCTTCAGGTCTTTGGAGGTGATGTGACGGGGGATGTTGCGAATTGCCAGACGAGTAAGACTAAGGTGGAGGGCCGGGTTATTCTTGATAAACTTCTGTCGTTGCTTATAGCTTTCCTCGCGCATCTTGATCTCCGAGGGCGACAACTTCTGGTACAACGGCGAATTCGAGGGAATTGTACCTTCGGATAGAAGGTAGAGGCGACGCTTATCCTTATCACGCACCAAACGACGTGAAGCGCCTTCGTCTTCCAGTTTTACGGCATCGTTCTTGTTGACAGCGCGGGTGACTTGTACCACTCGACCATCGAGCGTGTATTTTCCGCTGACATCGTCATTCTCATTCTGAAGGACTGAGTGCTTAGCGGCTGGGTTGGAACGTTCTTTCGCGACTGGCATCTGATTTGGGTTATTTGTGGGAGCGCCACGCACGCACGCCGCGGCATCTTCAGGCTTCCAGAAGCAAACGAATCCGGTACCGCGAGGTCTTTCAGTCTCGCGGTCAACCACAATGCGCGCATATCGAAGAGGTCCAAATTGCTTGAAGTGGTCGTAGAGTGCTTCGTCGTCGCAAGAAAAGGGCAAGTTGCGGAGGAAGATGGTGGAACCGTATCTCTCGTCTTCTTTCTCTTCCTCTTCCTCTTCCTCGTCATCATCTTCCTCCTGATCCTCTAGCTCCTCAAGATCTTCCATATCCTCATCTTCGTCTCCCTCGGAGTCCTCCGCATCGGAGCCCTCCTCTAGGTCCTCATCTTTATCTTCCATGTCCACGTCCTCACTGTCCTCCTCCTCCTCTTCTTCCTCCTTCACTTCATCTTCATCACCCTTGTTTGTCTTGTCCCAGACTTCCTTCTCCACAGCCCAATCCACAGCCAATGTGCGGCCATCAATTTCTTTGCCGTTCACAGCGTGGAGAGCCTTTTCGGCATTCTTCCTACCTCGGATAACGACGAAGCCGAAACCGGCAAGAGTCGCACCCTTCTTAGGGAGAGTTGCAAACTTGACCTTTCCAAAGCTGCGGAAAAGCAAAGCCAAGTCGGCAGGTTCCTTGATGCTCCAAGGCAAATTGCGGACAATCAGTTTGGGTGATGTGTTTTCCTTCTTCAGATCTTCACGCTCCTGCTTCTTCTTTAGACCAGCAGCAGAGGGGACACTCCTTCCCAGCTTTTCATCAATCTCACGTTGACGGGGCTGGGCGTATTCAACCACAATCTTCTTTCCCTCGAAGGCGGATCCGTTCAGTTCCTTCAGTGCACTTTCCGCGTCTTCCAGATCGGCAAATGTAACGAAACCGTAGCCCTTGCATTGCTTAGTTGTCGGATCACTGATAGCAGTCGCATGCTTGATCACGTAGGATTGAGAGAAGTACTCGGCTAGGCTGTCAGTGGTGGCTGACGCAGGAAGCGACCGAACGAAGAGCGTCCGCTTGGGTTGATTTTCTTTGACATCAGTTTTAGTAGTCTCCATTTTCGATTCGGAGTTTTCAGTAGGAACGTCTTCTGACAGACGTCGCTTCTTGTTTGACTCGGCCATAATGTTGATCTAGAGGCTAGACTTTTCGTTAGAAAAAAAAAATTGGCGGCAAAAAGGATCGAGTATGTCGGGCGGTGAGGATTAAAAATGGGCCCCGATAAGACGGAGCTTTATCACTATCGCTATCACTATGTCCACGCTTCGATCCACGCATCGAAGTTCCAATTCCAACTATGGACGCTCAATCCGGCAGTTCTTCCTCTGCGAAGCGGCCAAAGGTTCAACAACGTAGACCGCAGGCCCTTGCCGATTCAAGATCCGCCTCTTCCTCTGCACAGCAACCCAAAGTTCAGCAGCCAAAGCCGCAAGCCCTTCCCAATCGATCCGCTACTTCAGCGATACTTGTGTCGACACGGCAGAAAGGGAATCCAATTTTAAGCCACATCAAGCTTCTTCCCTGGGAATATGCCGATATCCCCGCCGACTATGTCATCGGAACAACAACATGTGCACTATTCCTATCCTTGAAATACCACCGCCTACACCCCGAGTACATATACTCACGCCTCCGACTCTTGGCGGGCAAATACCAGCTACGAATCGTGTTGGTTATGGTGGACATTCCCAACCATGAAGACCCACTCAAAGAGCTGTCCAAGACATCCCTCATTAACAACCTCACCTTGATTCTATGCTGGTCCGCCCCCGAGGCCGCACACTACCTCGAGCTCTTCAAATCCTCCGAAAACGCACAGCCCACCGCAATTCGTGCCCAACAATCGCAGTCGTACAAAGATTCTCTCGTTGAATTCGTTACGACTCCCCGCACTATCAATAAATCGAATGCAGCAAGTTTGATCTCTACCTTTGGAACTCTGCAGAATGCTGTTAACGCGCAAGCGGATGTGATAGGCTCTGTTCCGGGCTGGGGAGAGAAGAAGGTACAGCAATGGTGCAGAGCTGTACGAGAAGATTTTAGGGTGGAGTCTACCAAGAAGGCCTTGGCACCTGAAGCAAATGTTAAGAGTGGAGCAGTGAAGCCTGCAAAGAGGCCACGCGTTGCGGAAATGAATGAAGATGAGGAAGTGCTTCGCGCTGTTCTAGCCGAGAGCCGAGCTATGGCTGCTGCGAACCAGGAACCCTCGATGGAACCTCGGCCGGCTAAGGAGTCGGGCATTGCGGACATGGACGAAGATGAGGAAGTGCTTCGCGCTGTGATGGCTGAGAGCCGAGCTATGGCTGCTGCAAACCCGGAACCCTTGATAGAATCTCAGCCGCCCGATGAGTTGAGCGAGGGCATTTCTGCTGCTCTTGCGAAACTGCGAGATGGTTGAGCTCCAGTTGAGATTCCAAATCGATACATTCGATGCACAGCAGCACTACTCGACCATGCAAAGGAAGTCATTTCTAAGAAGTAAAATTATCTCGCTCGAGACTTTTCGAACAATGTCCTGGCCGGTTTTCAGGGTACTAGGTACAATCACGGATCTCCGGACATTTCTGGCCTTAACCGAATACACACAACTTTGTGGTTCCCCATATCAGTTCAGATTGTTTGGCAGTTTTTCTGTCAAAAAGAGTGAATTCCTTGTGGCTATACAGAAAACTACGGCGCTACGGCTACCCGACCAAGTGCTTGTCCTATAACCATCGACGTGTACATGGGTATTGGGCGTTAAGATGATAACTATGAATTTTTTTAACAGCTTCATGGCCATCACACCTGCATATGTTTCCCTTAAAGCCATTTCAAGTGCTATGAATCAAGTTCCCCGATCTACATACTACCCTACGAGTCATGAAAAGCTATTTTTGGTTAAGAACTGATTAGGTTAAGCCCATGTGGGAAAGATTTTCAATATTCCCCGCCTTCCAAGCTGTGCACGTTCAAATAGGCGTTTTAGAACCAATGGGATTCCAGAGGTTAAAGTCGGGATCATACGATAGGCCTAGACACAGTCTGACATATTGAAGGTCCGAGAGTATGCTAAGGTAGAACAAAGATTATCTCTCAATTCAATGATTGGCTGTCTAATGTGTACGCTTCCATAAACTATGATTTTGCTCTCAAAAACAAGAACAATTGAATAAAAAGGCAAATGCAATCATTTAGGGTATTGTTGTTCTGGATCTTGTAGCCACATTTCGGAAAAGAAAAAAGATAAAAGCCAAAGCACAACCCCGAAACTTCCCGCCAACAGGTCCATAAAATAACGATTCAAAGAAGGGAGAAAAAACGTTAACTGATACAACGCAGGAATATAAGACGTGACCTGGAAGGGGCAAGGAACGGAGTATGCCAGGAGATAAGGGAATCGCAGATCATCAACGAGCACGTCATTTCATCAGCAGCGCCCGATTTCAACTAACGTGTTTGTGTAATAGCTGAGTGAGAAGAGGCGCGAAGACTTTGTCGGAATAGACAAGGTCTCGCGGCGAGCTGGAAGGGGATTCGTGAAAAAAAAAAAGGAAAAACGTAGGAAGATAAACATGAAGCCGAAAGACAATTTTTTGCTTTAGCTCTACCTGATTTAGGTAGGCTTGTCGCATCCAATGCGACCAAGTAAGGCTCGTCGGTCCGTCTGGTCGAAGGGAACACGGCCACGACCCCGAGCACGCAACGAAGCGGAACCGTTCGACCGGCGGCGGTCCAGCCCAGGGCTACCATCAGCCACGACAGGAGTAGCTCCAACATCCATATTGACCAGACGAACTGGAGGTTCAACTGGCTCGTTGACCTCGACGTCCTCTTCGTCGTCACTGCGAGAATCTTGGGACTTGCCAGTGACAATCACTCCATATGCCACACGAACAATCATGCTGAACCAAACGATCGACAATCCTTGCAAAGCGAGCAGGAACCCCATGAAGATGAACAGGATCGTGCGGTTCATGCAGATGGGGTTATTCAAGTCGCGGAAAGGTGCGAATAGGTAGGCGAAGGAGTCAGGATAGCCGTCAGTGCTGATCATCTCGGCCGTGACACCAGAGTAGCAACCGAATGGCACCTTCGAAGGAATATTCTTGTAGATGGACAACCAAAGGATATTGTAGATAATGTGCCGAGTAATGAACCAAGTGGTCATAAAAACGCCAAAGGCGATATTGCAAGCGTTCTCAAACTTGAGATACTTGAGAATCTTGGCAGACTGGTAGATACGCATGTTAGAGTGATACAGAGTCCAGGTAGCAAAACCAACTTACGGGCAGAAGGAAATCTACGACGTCCATGAGGCACAGAACCACGTTGGAGATGTTGTAGAAACCGTAGATGTAAGCCGAGCTCAGCAAAGTGCTGGTGATGATGTGGTGAGACAACATCTGGTAGTGGTCCTTTCGTCGCTCCTCGACGTGGATGACAAAAACCTGCTGCACCAGGAAAGCAAGCTCGACCAGAAGGTACCATTTCATCAAGCCTGAAAGCGGGCGGGCGGGCCAAGTAGTCCAGATAGCACTGAAATCGCCCCAGTAGACGGAATTTTTCCAAAGGTACTGCACAGTTCATCAGCAAACAAAACCATCTCAATATCACATGGCAAACGTACCAATCCCACAGCCCAGACGAAACCGTAGTACATTGCCTGCCAGCCCTGCTCGGCAAGACGAACAGAGCCCTTGCGCTTAAGTCCAGCAAAGCGGGCAAGCGGTTGGAGAACCCATTCAATGGCAATGGCACGGATCGCGGTCAGGGCGAGAGCGGCGCTGAGAACAAAATAGGTATCATTCCACCCTTGGACGTAGTAATCGCCAGCGGCATTGTAGTAGGACAGTTCAAAGAAAGGTTGGGTGTAAGGACGGAGCGAGGGATAGAGGTTATGAAGAGCCAGCAACATAGCCAGAATGGTCAGCGGAATACCTATTGGGTAAATTCTCGTTAGCATAAATTTTTGGAATCAAAGCCCAGTTTTGACCATTGGGAGTTATGCAAGATTCGACTGCGACTACGAATATGCTCACTCCATTTGTGACCAAAAAAGTGGCGGCGTTTGGTGTTTGTTGACTTCATACCGATTTGGTTGGTGACCACCCACTCGCGGAACGTGGTCTCCTTGGGACGCGGACCGCTTGGGATAGACATGTAGACATTGAGTTCAGATGCTGATTGCGCAGTTGCAATCATATCTTTAGCCATGATGGCGGGGGAAGTGAACTGGAGAAAGAGGAGTGTCGGGGAAAGAGAGGTTGGGGCTTCCGGCACTAATTAAACTGAGGAGCGGGATGGCTCTGGCAGCTTTCATTGGCTGAGTAAAGAAAAGAAAAGGTGTTGTGTTTTTTTGGTTTTGCTTTATTCAGTTTGAAACAGCCGATGGATCAGAAACTGGAAGCAAAGTAATTCACTAAAAGCAGTGGATTTCTAGAATCTGAGTGTGGGAGAGAATTGGGAGGATGAACGAGCTGGAGTTTCAAATCGTCTCTTCTGTTGATCGACACTCCACACCGCCTCATAAAAAGTGGTAGATGCTCTAGGTTTATCAGGTAAGGGTTTAAAAGGGTTAAGAGGGAAATGAGGGGCGAATTGGCTTTAAATATTTCTTTAATTTAGCGTTGGACGTTGTTAGTTCCAGATCTATATCAGATCTGCTGTCGCCGACGAAACGTAATTATCAGCATCGATCCCTAATTGCGCTAAGTCCACCCCTCCTTGACCCGCCATTGCTCGAGATAATGCTCGGGCCACTTGTTCCTCTTCCCAAATATTATTCATAACTTCCACCTTGTGCCCCGGTGCTCCTTCACCCGCGTGTCTCGGGCTCTCCACATTAACCATCGTCTGCCAATATAGATCATCCCGTGCCTTGAGCGCCTTGTCTCGAACAACTGCATTGCGAGTGACGTTCAAGGCGTGAAGCTTTGAGTTGGTATCATTGACATTGGTCAGGGCCGCTGACAAGGCTTGATCGAGCTGGTCCACAGGCGAGGTTTGTTTGTAGAAGAACCTATTGGTCGCGGAGAGGTAGATAATGAGTGAAAACACAGCATCACTTACTGTAATCGCGAGTGGTCGTAGCAACGTGATGTAGTTGTATAGGCCGGTTGGTGGCAGTTGACCAGCCCGCACAGCGGGTGATTCTGACTGCAAGGCATCGTATGTAGCCACAGTCCAAAGATCAAAGGCTGCCAGTACCAGACCGGCAATTGTAAACTTGTTGCGCCATCGAGCAGACTCTCGGCCCCCAAACGGTGTTGATGTGGCCACGCCCAGAATCAAAAGATGCAGAAGGTGTGGTAGAAGTATGTGGAATGGCAAGTAGTATAAAAAGAAGGTATTGACGTTATCGAACGAGCAGTATTGACATGAGGTCACAGTATCGGGGCCAAAAGTCAGATATGCTTTTCGCGCGCCGAGTGAGGTCAACTTCTCCCGAAGCAAAGTGTCGGTGTCGGTCAAGATGCTATCAGGCCGAAGCCGGGCGAGTCTTTGAAAGACGACATCGGTCGGGGTGTTAATGCGTGAACGGGTCAGGGCAAATACGTTTGGCTCTGGCGCATGTGGGTTGAAAGGTAGGCTCAATATGAGGAAGAATACGATGCTGCCAAACAACAGGTTCAAAGACCGCGAGGCAGCGGTGGGAAGATGGCACGGGGGTGGACGAGTTGCCTTCACTACGCGAAATGAACGATATGCGTTAATTAAGCGTGGGATAATAATTGGCGCGAAGAAGACGAGGAGCGACTTGACACTGTTACTATTAGTAAAGCGCAAAGAGTTGGAGCTTTATACATACGTTCCCCAGGAGAGGTCAATACCAATTCCGGCCATAGCTAAGATAGATTGTATTTTTTTCTATTTCATCAGAATGCCAGAGTGTTTCGACGAAAGGAAGTGGAGGAATGGAAGAGGATAATGAGGCCAGGGCTTGGGGCCAGAGCTTGGGGCCAGAGAAGATGTTGCGGGAGTCGAGTACTATGTAAGCGGTCGACTCGGTTCTCTTCTACACAACACTACTATAAAGGAAGTATGTTTACTCCCAATTACTTACGTCTTATTGAAAGGTCAAGGCATCTTAAAAAAAAATACGCTATAATTGATGCAGAAAAAGAAAGGAGGTATTTAAATGAAAGTATTGAAAAAGCCATGTTGCCCAAAACACCTTTCCCAACCCATTAAACGCCAGCGCTCACAGTCATTGACCCAGCAAGCTTTTTATAGCCCACGTAGCTGTTTTTGTGATAGCTACTAAGCTACACATATCCCGAGTACATGGCCGGGTGATGCGCCAGATCCGGCATTTTAACCTCTGCCATCTCTTCATCGGGGATCTTGGCCTCGTTCGGGCCACGAGAGTACCGGGAAGATGCGCGATTACCCGGGACATTCAGGTTGTTATTGTTATTGTTGTTGTTGTTGTTGCTAAAGGGTGTCGAGATTTTGAGCGGGAAGCGATTAGTGAACCGCTTGGTTGCTCGCTTCAGAGCCGGCTGCGGGGAGTAGGTTGGGAGGGAGTCGTCACGCTTGACCCCAAGTTGAAATGACCTATGACTACTTGCCCGACTCATGACCTCACTCGGTGCCGCAGCACCATAGGCACGAACTTGACGTGCACTGACGCCTGACTTGCGGTCTGTGAATACAAGTGTCTATGAAGCGATCCGTTAGTATCTCTATAACGGAGGATAAGAGTGCACTTACAGCTAGGACATTTCCCACACTCATCACCATCCCAAGGATGCCTGCCGAGAGTACAACCCGCCAAAATGCCAGACTTATGTCTTTTTGGCTCATCGCTGCCAAGTTGAGGTTTCCCAAGGTAGCAACCCCAAGGATCATCATAACCCCTGCGAGAGCGATGAAACCCGCATCCTCTCCAAAAAGAGGCCAATTCCTATTAAAGTATCCTCGGAATATGGGGAGCTCTGATATGATCAAGAAAACTGGTTCAGTTAATAAAAAATGCGAGACGAGCTGGGGAATATCGCTTACTGCTGATAATTGCAATCACAGCATGGGTGACAGCCTGGAAGAAGAAATAGCCATTTAAGATATGGGTTTTGATGAGCATAACGACACATGCGGCGATGATGTCGAGAAATGCGATGATATTGAGAACGCGAACGGTGTTGAGGATCAGATATCCTGGACCAGCCAGGGTTGCCAGAAGTTTCGACATCTGAACAAATGAATGGAAAGATAGACTGGATGAAATGCTTTCAAGTGCAATATGGTATTAGGAAAGAGACTCGATGGTGTATGCTTGAAAGGAATGCTATCACTGGAAAGTACGGTGTTAATAAGGAGAGGAAGGAAGCCACTGGCCAGCAGGAAGCTCTGTCCAAAGGGAACTATGGGATATGTCAAGCCGAGTCTGGAATGAGTGTAAATAGATGAAAGAAGGAAAAAATAAAAGATGAAAAGATGAAACAAAATTAGAAGAAGGAAATAAGGGGGCAAAAATACCTACTTCCGATTTACAGTCAGGCTACTTATGGCGGCTATGGGACACTTCGAAGTGGACAATGGGAAGATAGGGAAGACACGGAGTTCTATGATTATGGTCTGAAACAATCAATGTCCAGGAAATCCCTGATCTGTATCATAAAGAAATTACCTGATGGAGGGAGTATTCAAGAGATGATTTGTTCTTTTCTATTGTTCGATTGTTCAAGGTTATTTGTTCATTATCGTATAGATGTAGTCTGTAAATAGATCTCAAAATGGGCAGTATTTATAGCCAGCTTTTAAGTCTGGAGTCCAAGAGGAGGTGAAATTGATTGGCAGAGAGTATTCAATGGAGAAAGATGAAACTGATGTTGACATCGGGCGGTTAATGCTTGTTGATCTTATACTTCACTTCCACTTCCACTTTTATACTTCTTTACATCTACAACTCAAGCCATCATTTTCAAAGCATGGACAAATAATTATGAAATACTGAAATACTAATGGATAATAAATCTTCAACAGCATCTCTTACCTTCTTGATCTCATTCAAATTATTTCTTGACCAGATTTTAAGAAGCAAATTTGAAACACCGCGGCTAACAACACAACCAATCATGTGCTCTCGAACATCAGGAGTATGCAGTCTGAAGTATCAGGACCCTTAAAGAAAGATCAAATCTGCAATCAGGGATATGGAATTCAAATGTTGTGTTCCTGAGGCTGAAAATAGAATCAGAAGAAAAACCAAAGGTTCTATGGCTCAAAGGTGAACGGTGATTCGCCACTTCCGTGCATTTCTTAACGCCGGAGAGTCCACTCTCTTTTTTTCCGCTCACTCCTCCCTCCCCCTTTTGTTTCAATATCAGCCTCATCTTTGTATTTGTATTAAGCAAGACCCTTGATCTTGACCCTGATTGTTTCAAACAGTTGCATCATCATGACTCGGGGAAATCAGCGGGATAACGATCGGGCTAAGGCCCAGAAGAAGTTGGCTTCGCAGGTTTGTCAACACCACCAGCACTTCCGTGTCAATCGCTAATACTCTTGCAGAAGGGAAAGACTGCTATGTCTGGTAGCCAATTTGCGAAATCTAAGGAGGATGCCGCCGCCATCATGCGCGAGAAGCAAAAGAAAGGTATGTTGCGAAACTCTTTAGTTCTTTGTGCCTGAGATCAATCAGTATCTAACGTGTTTCCCTCTCAATAGCCGATGAAAAAAAGGCCCAAGCAGCCGGAGGAGGAACGGCGAAGTGACAACAACTCCATACTTCTCCCTACTACGGTCGGTTTGACAACGCCAATCATTTTACGAGAACCAGACCGAAAATTAGACCTGGATAAATGGGCTGTTCACCTGGACATAACCTTGGAAGGAAATACTTTTGGGAGGATATGTATCCAGTGGCAGTGCATGTTTGGGCCTTTGTGCCAGTGACTAGCGGGGCGTTCAACAGCGTTTTATTACCTAGGTATCCATCTACCTAGGCACAACATCTTCCTTTCTGTTTTTTGTAAATCTACAGCGAAATTTACGTGATACGAGACAAAACGGAAGCATATTGGATTCCTAGGTAATTGGAGGTAGGTATAGTCGATCATTCTGTATTGTCGTGTTTGTATGCCCAATATGCCTTGGCTCTATCCAGTCGAATTAACCACGGCCATTTGGCTGATGTAGTGGGTGTTCGCTTCTCAGTGGTCAGTACAGGGAGCCCTTCAATGCCCAGGGTATCGTCCAAAACACTCTCTAGATCAAATTGGCTTGCCGCCCGGTCAATAAATGTCCAAAGACTCTCGCCTTCCCACCCAATATCCCGGGCAAAGTGCAGCACTCTAGCGACTGTACTGGCATGAAGTCGTGGTTCCACGACATTGTCAAGCAAGAACTCTTCGAAGACCCAGCCTGATATATCTCGCGGATGAGCAAGACACCAATCCATCATCGGGCTCACCAATGGCTTCGCTAAATCATTCCTCGAAGAATCTTTACCACCCACAATAGTGGCAAGAACACAATGTAATTTTCGCATGTAGTTGAAAGCATAGTAGTTCTTAGGGTGGAGTACACCCGCGCGAAGCACGATATCAAGCTCTGCTCGCTCAAGTTTCAAAACCGATTCCGTGTTCACGGGCTGTAGCTGGAATAGTTGTTTCAGCACCCACAGTCGATGCGACCATAGTGTTGGGGATTTTGTATGCCTGTGCAATGGTGAGCACTGATAAGAGGCCAGAAGTGTCAGCTCTGTTTCAAGCATCTGGACTGTCGAGGCGATCTGGGTCTCGTCTATTGCGCACTTTCTCACAGCTGCCTGCAGCCTGCGCTTGCGCCAGTTACATGATGTCAGGTGCTCACAGTCGAAGAGAAGAATGATCTCTGTAATGACTGGATCTGGGAATTGGCCAAACTCAATATTTGTCTGTGAAAGATTGACGGATATGTCATCTTCGGACATTGTCACTAAGCGCTTGGTGAAGAGCTGCCGTGCGACCGTGAAGGCTTGAACCAGAGCCTTCTTTGTGATACCGATTGCGAGTCCATCTTGAAGAATTGAAGCTCCTAGGGATGGAGAGATAATCTCGATCTCAAAGACGTTATTCTCTCTTGATGAGAAGATATGGGCGAGTTCCTGGAATACATTTTTAGGAGTAGAAGTCATGAGTAGAACTCGAGGAGAGGTGTAAGAAATGTCTATTCAGGCTTGAAATTTATGAACGGCGTCAATAATTATGAATTCATGACCTCTCATTCAGATAGCCTAGAAATTGGTACTAATATTGTATAGGTCCAGGCCGAAAGGCGGTCAGACCGCTCGCTGGTATTCACACTACCAAAGCACGTCCAGATCCGTACCCTGCAGAGTGCTGCAACAAGGCGCTGCTTACACTTTCATAAGCTAGTATCACTCGCTTACTGGTGCTCTTTTACTCTCTCTTCAGCTTGCGCTGCCATCGGACACACTCCCAGCCAACTGACTCACCCCGCCGCAATGCTGTCACTCGTCCTCACGATTCTCTTCGTGCATATTGCAATCTACCTAGTCAATACCATCGGCGCATCGACAATAGATAGCCTGGTACGTCCATTCATGATCGAATCTGGATAGTTTCGAAGTTCTCTATCCTGTGCACTACGTTCCGAACTGACATCCAACCTCTACATCTAGCTATGGATTCTGTACCTGAAATTGCCGACTTCAACCGCTCAAAATGCACGCGAGTCACAAAGACTGAAGCTTGAAACGCTCAAACTAAAGCGCGAGATGAACGGCACCAGCTCTCAAGACGAATTCGCCAAATGGGCGAAACTGCGTAGACGACATGACAAGAGCATGGAGGAGTATGAGACGATGAGTACGTGTCCTATCCGAGGAGAACATGGTTTCATAAAAGTCCTCATCCACTGACTTTCTTTGATAGATAAAACTGTCTCCGGCCACAAATCCTCATTCGACTGGGCCGTCAAGGGCGTACGCTGGCTTAGCACCACCGGCTTGAAAGTCTTCCTACAGTTCTGGTACTCGAAGCAGCCTGTCTTTGCTTTGCCGGAAGACTGGTTCCCTTACTATGTCGCATGGATACTTTCGTTTCCACGAGCGCCTCAGGGTTCCGTGAGCATCCAGGTTTGGAGCAATGTGTGCGCAACTGTTATAGCGCTTGTGGGAGACTTCGTGGGCTCTTTGATCGTACAGATTACTGGAGAGAAGAAAGAAGCTGTTCCAGCGGGCGAGGCCAAAAAGACGCCATGAGAGATGGATCAATGCCAGTTTTCGTTTTCTTTTACCAAGTTCGGATGTAACATAAGAAATAAAAAACTCTGGGGGGTTGATAAGAAAATTATAGATCATAAGCGTCGCATTTTCATTTATTGCTATGGATGTGAATGTGTGCTAACTATTCGCGTAAACAAAGTGTATGGTGTAATGTTCATCAGATAATTTTAAATCATTTATCAGCACTGACCCTCTTTGAGGAATCTATGGGCTTGACTCTATGATTGGTATATCATCACGCAAACAGTAAGCTCATGGCTCGTGGGAGGGGAAAAGAATTCAGTAAAGAATTCCTCGAGTCCGGCCCCTTCGAAAGGGCTTCTGTGTCAAAGCACCGCTTTGCCATAAGCTACAGACTCTTTTAAAAAAAAAAAAAAAGGAACCCCTCGCCTCAAGAATGAGCCCCATTGAGTTACCCCATCCGAGGATGAAGGGCAATCGCATGACTATCCAAACACGACGAAAGGCAACCCGATACAAGAGAGACCGAAGTCCCCCTTCCCCTCTCCGACCCAGGCCGCACACCCCATTGTTACCGGTCAGACCGTCGAATGGCAGCAGGAGCCGGGAGGGATAGGGCAGTAAGCCGCTATCGAATTGCTTCTATGGCGGCGCGTTTCCGCATTGCCTGACTTGAATAACTCTGGTAAACCAAAGCGCAGGGTGTCCGGGGACTTTCTCCCAAAGCGAGTCAAAAGAAGAGACTTCTTTGTGTGTGAGCTTTGAATGCGATTCTTTGAACGAGGAGTTGAAGAAGAAAGAAGTGCAAAGAATTTTCGCTGCTTTTTGTTTTCCATGTGGAGCATGTCATGTGACTGCGCTAGTGCATATTGGGTTAGATCTTGCCAGGTGATCGTATGCCAAGCTTCAGGGCATTGGATTGATATTTTGAATAAATAGGACAAATTTGATAGAGGAGATAATTTAAGGTAAGTGAATAATTTTGGATTCAGTCAAGATTGAGGATTTAGGATTTTAAATGAAAAAAAAAATTGAATGGAATGCATGCAGAGGCTACCTGGCCTAGGTATGTTGAGTAAAGCACGAAACAAAATTTTTGACCATTAGTTAGGTCTTAGAAGAGTCCAATTATCCAATTAAGCCTTGGACTTCTTGCCGCTCTTCTTCTTGGTGGCGGCAGCCTCCTTCTTGGGCTCCTGCTCAACCTTCTTGGGCTGCTCAATCTTCTTGACCTTCTCAACCTTGTTCTTCTCGGCCTTATCAGCCTTCTTGTTGTTCTTCTTCACCTGCTTAGGGGCCTCCTCCTTGGTAGAAGGAGCCTCTTCAACAGCCTTCACGGGCTCCTCGACAGGGGCAGTCTCGATGGCCTTCTCTTCCTGCACGGGAACATCGTCCGCACTCTTCAGCTGGGGCAAAGGCAACTGGTATCCCAGAGCCTTAAGCTTGTCAGCCTTGGCCTCACGCTTAGTCTGCTCCTTCTCAATGCTCTTCGACCACTGTTCGCGGGTCTTGGGTTTCTCCAGACGCTTCTTTTCAATACGGTTCCAGGGAGTCTTCTTGAAGCGGCGATTGGCTCCCTTCCAGATCTCGGGGTGAAGTTGCTCCTTGGGAACAAACTTGCACTTCAAGATGTGACCATACATCAGGTAGTTGTCCATAGTTGCGGCAACTATCTTGGCAACATGGATGGAGCTGAATTCTACGAAGGCGTAGTGCTTGGAACTACCGGTGGTACGGTTGCGTGAGAGTCGGAGGTTGGTGATATCACCAAACTGAGAGAAGTATGCGCGCATCTGGTGCTCGTAGAAACCGTGGGGAATACGACTGTTAATTTGTTAGAAAATTTGGTTCTAAAAGAGGGTACATGGCCACTTACCCAACGTAAACAGTGCCGGGTTCTTTCGGGGAATCAGCGGTCTCGCTCTTAGCAAGCTTGCGTGCGATTTTCTTGGGAATCTTGGGGATGGGCTTGGAGTTGTTGAAGCCCTCGTCGCCGGATTCCTCCTCATTTTCTTCGCCGCTGCTTTCAAAGCCCTTGATGAGGGCAACAGTCTGATCGTCTTCAGCCTCGTCCGAAGACGATGCATCAGCGGACTCATCCTCGATATTTTCATCGTCAGACTCGTCTGCACCATCAACAACCTTGGGAGCAGCCTTGCCAGCCTTCTTCACAGCAGAGACAGCCTCCTCTTTCTTGGACTTCTTGTTGGTTGGCTTCTTCTGTGTTTTTGAAGTAGGAGGAGCGGACTCGTCATTCTCATCGTCACTAATGAGATCGGCAGCGCGCTTGCGAGGCTTGGGCTGACGAGCGGCGGGGGTATTGGCCTTCACGGACGGAACAGACTGGGTGTCCTTAATGTCCTTAGTATCCTTGGCCTTAGTAACAGTCTTCTTCTTCGAAATTGGCTTGGAAGTGACCGTCTTGGGGGTCTCGGCGGCTGTAGGCTCGACCTTCTTGGTTTTTTTGGCAGGCGGGTCGCTCGCGACAGACGCTATTTTCACCCAGTCAGTAAATTGAACAAAATCATTAATTCAACACAATTTTAGAGTTTGGCATACCCTTGCGCTTTTTTTCTTTCTTATCAGGAGCCATTTCGAGGAATTTTTGGGGAAGTGAAAAGGTTAGAAAGCTGCACGTCTTCTCGGGAAACTTTTTTTTCTTCACTTGATTGCGGCAAGGCGGTGAGTCCCCACAATTATCATCTACACCCTTCTCCATAAACAACCTCTTGTCGCACTCTCAGTCTGAGGGGAACCGATCAATATGTCGAAAAGAAAGCGTGGCGGTGCCACCAAAGGCGAGAATGTTGAGGAAGCTCCCTTGAGCCACAGCGCTATTTGGGACGATTCTGCCCTGATGGACTCATGGGATGCCGCTTATCAAGAATACAAGGTTCGCTTCGACTTGCGTGATATCTTTTCATTTTTATCTAACTTGTTCATGGCAGCACTATCACAGCATCGCAGCAAAGGGAGAAGATGTCGAGGAGGTGTTGAAGGCACAGCATATGAAGGATAACAAAGTAGATTCAGCACCTCATCGCCGCTCAAGTGCTGGGAGCAAAGCTCATCCAGAATTATGTGCTGACCATGTCGAACCTACTGAGGTAGAACCTACTGAGGTAGAGCATGCACCTGTCCTACAACCCTTTGCGGAGTCACTTCCTATTGCCGAAGAGGGAGCCAATCCTACCGCAAACTCGACCGCAGCACCGATGCATGCACCGACCCTCGATCACAGTAAGTGGATCACCACATGTCGTGCCCCTGATTTCATTTGCTGACTTATCTACAGTCCAAGATGAGGCTTTGAAATGCGTTATGATGTCGTGGTATTACGCAGGGTACTACACTGGTATTTACACAGAGAAGCAGGCAAACCAGTCAAAGAACTAAATCAAGTTCATTTGATCAATACCCATGCATCGTTAGCACTCAGCCATGAATGAGAAAGTACTTGAACGCTTTCGTATTAACATTGTACAAAACATATGTGGATATTCCAAAAGTTCAGCCCGGGACAGCATAAATAAGTCATAACTAGTAGGTATCCATGTTAACAAACATTTGAACTTCTCTACTGGGTTTCAAAAACGCAAGTCCGAAATTCGATCTTCTTTCGTCAAGCTCACTTGAAACAAAAATATAGCGACGACAGAACCCCTCAACACGGCCAATGTCTGTCGACAGAGCTGCGAGTTTTTGAATATCCATTGCCTCTCATCGTCATATCTCATCTTAAATGATAAATTCGAGAGATTACAGAGCACCGGTGCCACCAAGGAGGCCACCAACAACGGGGATCTTGCCCAGTCCGTTAGCCTCGGAGGTAGGGTGAGTGGTGTGGGTAGCGGTAGGTGTTGCGAAGTTTCCGGAAGACAACTTCTGCTCAGTACGGGTTGGCTCAGCGGAAGCATGCTTATCCTGCGTATCAACTATCGTGTTACTCTTGGTAAGGTCATTGGGAGCTGGCGCAGCAGGAGGTGCAGGTGTAGCTTGCTTCTTCTCGTCGTTGGCATCCTTGTTCTCGAGGCCATCCATCAGCTTGGTGACAGACTATAGAAGTCGGTTAGCAACTGGTCAGATCCATTGTTGTTTGTGTGCTACGAACCCCCAATTCTCCAAGGGTGCTTTCGAGACCCAGTGCATCACCTGGGGCTTGAGTATCGCGCTTAGTGGGCAGCGACATAGCGATGACCGCCAGAACCAGGAACACAGCGAGGAATGACAGACTGAAACGGGCCATTTTGAATTGTGTTGGTAGAATGGATTGGTTGTACAATTAACAGTGTATGTGCAGTGAAGTATATGAATGAGTGGATAGACGATGTGTTACCTTGCAGTATTTCTCTATTGCAGAGGGTGCTCGTTGGCGTCCAGGGGGAGTATGCTACTTTTATATTCAATGCCCCCTTTCTACCTTTTACTCTAGCCCTTGGGGTGAGAATGAGACATCAAGGGAGGCAAGGTGGGGAAAAACTTGTATGGAGCATTGAGTTAGTGGTATTCGTGGGATATTCAAGCTATGGATGGCATCGACATAAATTTCCTCCACCCATCAACACGTTCAAGGGGTCCTGGTAGAATTAGAAGGAATAAGTGGCTGTTTCATGTGAAGATCAGTGGCCAGGCCAGCTACATACTTGGTCGATACCACCCTGACAAGGTAATAACATCTAACAGTGCTTCAAGCAAGGGGAGAGTTGATCCAGTTAGATCACAGGGGAAAAGTAGAGAATCCGAGCGTATGAACAGAACAGAGTAGATCATGCACATACCTGAAATGCACTTTTAGTGTTGCATTTCAGGAATATCCAGGACACGCCCTTGGTCGACCTTCATAAACATTCCAGTCTCCGAACAAGCGTGAATAATTCGGTTATTACGACGGCGCCGAGTTTCACGGAGCTAAATTATCCGACTTTTTTCTACACAACAAGATCTCCATGTTGAAATGGAATGTATCTCCCTCTTTGACACGCACAGCTCCATACAATGGGAGCGTACGTGACACGAGAGTCTCCAGAGGATCTTGTCCAACTGTGATGGCTTACTATTGGCACAAATTTGACCTCGAATATCATTGAGCGATTGACGAACGAGACTTCGAAAGTGCCGAAGAGGGGTTGCTGATGAGCATGATTTTCCAAATAAAGGAGACTACGAGGTGGTTCTCAAACTAAGAGTTAGTCAAGTTGCGACAGGCTTGATCCAACCGCCCCTCTCAAATAAGTTGAGCCCGCAAGCAAACAAACATCATGTCTTGCAGTTGGGCACAGCAGACTTGACAAGGGTAGGGGTTGTCAAGAAAGTGGCGTGGTAGATAACAGAGGCCCGAAGACCAAATGCATTGGAAGTCTGCACTAGGATTGTTGGCTCAAAAGCGAACCCGACTACCTCACCAATGGCAGGTGTCGGGATTAGAACGAGCTTTCTTCGTTCTGGGTCTCTTCCTATAATTTGCAAATGGAATAGTACGTCCAATCACAAGGGTATGTTGGAGACCGTGGAATATGTGAGGAAAGAAAGGATCGGAAGAGTGAAATTTTTCAATATGTTTGTGCTGCTTATGTCATGATCACGTGTACTTAAAAGTTTGTCGAATGGAGGTCTGACTACCAAAGGAATAGTGGATTCTAGTGGGCAAATGAGAGTGCAGTATGCGTATGTGTGTATGTGTAGCTATGGTGGGAATCCCGTGGTGGGATTCCAATGCTGACTAAAAATAGACTAACTGTAAATGGAATCGGGCCTTTGACACACCCCTTCAGTTTTCACCCCTTCAAGGTGTAAACTGGCCTTAACACAGGGCCGATTTGGGCCGTTGAACCACTTAAATCTCCTAATCTAGGGGCTTCTGGCCCTAAATCATTGATCCAATATCCTCCAAATTCAAGAGCTTGATCCACGCTTCGAATCTCTGTCTTGGGAGAATCTTGGTAAAGCCATCGGCCACCATATCTGCGGTGTATGTCAATATGACGCAGTTTGGTCTCAAAAGCTCCTTCTTTGGTAACAAGGTCAACAGTTCTCTGGTTGTCGCAGTCCAGAGTTATACTGTTATATTCCATCTCGAGTCCTGTATGGATCAGGACTCTCTTCCACCATACCAATGATTTGGCCGCGTCTGATAGGCCAAGGAGCTCAGTGTCACGGTGCCAGCTCAGACGACTACTGATTGATTAGATAGTGCGGGCCACGTGACCCGCAACCTCTGTCAAAGGGCCGATATTAAGGGGTGTGCTGCGTATGTCAGCAGGACCCATAATGTGTGTATTTAAGCGGGTTTCATCCCTAGATAGACAATCCAGTTTCGTCAACCATTTCTGGTTGGACGGTCAATTTCTCATTTGACAGTTATGAGCCCGGTTTCTACCTACTATGCCTCCCTTTACCTATAAGGCCAAGGTTAGGGATGACATTACCCCTGAAGTCAACACCTGAGGACCGAACCAACCGACGAACTCCGCTGTGAAAACCAGCGATATCAAAGTCAATCTTCCGGACCTTCCCTCCCACTACAAGCAACCGAAAGCTATGATCCGGTCAGACTAGAGCTAGCTCCCTGAGCCAGACAGCCAGACGCATAGCCAGAGCCAGCCTGAGCCAGATAGAGCCAGATGCGAGCAAGAGCCATATATATGCTGAGAGTTATAGCCTAGATCCACCAAGGAAAAGACCTGAATATAGTTGTCACGGAGTTGATAATCTGGAAATCATGTGACCGTTATGTAATACCCACAACTACTTAACCGATCCGTACCCGGATCCCCCATGATTCTTTCAAGAATCAGTCTTGAAATGTTATCGAGTTCTTGTTCCCATCCTTGTCTTCTCTGTAAAATCCAGTAACCCTTACAATAGTCCACGTACTATGGTCTGTCATAAGAGGCGGTTACCTACGCGGGGTAGGCCGCAAGCTGAAGTAGACATGTTCATTGGGTTGGGTAAACCCATACCCAACCCAACCCAACCCACAATGGGCTGGGTATGGGTCAGAAATTTTACCCAAAACCCATATGGGTTCGGTATGGGTTTGAAGTAAAACCCACACCCAGCCCATAAACCCATCTTTTTGCCAAGACTTTTATTTCACGTGATATTTGTCACCTAGTTAGTACTAGATTGAGGCAAAAATTAGGCACTAAGGCACTAATTACCCTAATTTAGTTTAGGTTGAGGCGAAAATCAGGCATTAAGGCATCAAAAATACCCATATGGGACCCATACCCAACCCATACCCACGTGGGTTGGATTGGGTATGGGTATGGGTTTACCTTACCCCTGATGGGTTGGGTATGGGTATGAATTTTGACCCATACCCAACCCATGCACATGTCTAGCGGCGGCATGGTGCTCTGGCATGGTGGAAGAGAGTCCTGATCCATACAGGACTCGAGATGGAATATAACAGTATAACTCTGGACTGCGACAACCAGAGAACTGTTGACCTTCTTACCAAAGAAGGAGCCTTTGAGACCAAACTGCGTCATATTGACATACACCGCAGCTGGCTACGCCAGGAGGTCCAAGAAGGTGACATTGAAGTCAGATGGGTGCTTTCCTTCCTCTAGGAGGGCCCTGGCGCGTGTAATTATGATGCCGCCTGCCCGTTCAATTGGGCCATTCTTCTCAGGGTGTCCTGGAATTGAATGCGTCACTAGAATACCTTGATCTGCCAGAAACCGCTCTGCAGTGATGCCTGCAGCTTTCTCATTATCGTAGTGGAATGTCCGTATAGGTAGATTCCACCAGTTCTTTACCATCTCAATGAAGTGTCGAATCGCGTCATTTATCTGCGTTTTTGTGCGACAGGTGACGAGCCAATGAAAATGAATGCCGTCGACGTAAAAATGGCATATCCAACGCTCTTCATTATATGCGATTGACATCTGTATCAGGTCTAGAGAGATTTGTCCGAATCGACCATACCTGCGTCCTAGAGAGCGACGAGATATCTGTCTAGGAGCTCTGATGAGGCTGCAGACTGAGCATGGGCTCTGTATTTGTCCGTTTGTACGGTCACTGACTGGTTCAGGATGCATCGTTTGGGTAGTTTGGCCTCTAGTCTGACCGCCGACTGGGCCAGTTGGGCATGTTTTATCTGTCAAAACGACGCCATCGACAAGCTTGGGTAGTTGGTGTAGGGCATCATAGTGTAGGTGGCCTAGGCGACGGTGCCAGAGCTCTAATGATGCCTTACTCTAGTAGTCTTCTAGAATCCCGACCCATGTATGCGTGTTTTTCTGCCGAAAAATTTTCGCCTGAAGTCTTTTCGGCCGAAAACGGCTTGACGATCAGCAAATTGGGATTTCGTATCCTCTGAATGGCTAGGACAGGTGTTCTGTCCCTACCAATAAGACAATCGTTTCTTGGCTCCCAATCTCCCCCTTTATCGTTCAGGGCACAGTATGAGAGTAGATTCAATCTAAACTCTGGACTGTATAGGACGTCTGAGAGTATAATTGACGTTGCTCTCTTGGTTTTCGGGTCAATGCCATTGACCTCGCACTGTCCCTTACCTAGGGTTTCAACCTCCCCTAGTCCCAATTGAAGGGTGTGCTTCTCGTATTTAAAGCTAACGAATGCATCCATATCATTACAGACATGCGAGCTGGCGCCTGTGTCTAGCACCCAGCTGCTTTTCCGTAACTCATGTTCGTCGTTGGTCAGAAATGCCGTTTTCTGCAGGAATATAGATTCTGTAAATGCACTGGAGTAGCTTGGAATCATGTCCATATCGTCAAATTGGTCGCCAAATTGGCTCGAAAATAGGCTGTTGTCGTCGCCTATATGGCCAGAATTTACAGGTTTTCGGCCGAAAAACTGGTCTTTGACACCATCTGTATGGCCATTCTGGCCAGTGAATGGGCCAATACTGTCGCCGGAATGGATAGTCTGGTCAGTTTGGGACGCAAAAAACACTGGTTTGATTGTGTAATTGGCGGTTTGGGTGGCTGGTTCAGCTGGTGAATTGGTATTCAGTTTGGCATCTATCCACTGCTTCCAGCCTGGGTCTGCGTCCAATGCCTCCTTTATCTTCTGATCTAAGTCAGGTCTTGGCTTGATGCGTGTGCTAGTCATGCTCCAGCATCTGTCGACTGGGTATTTGCACCCGCATGGACACCCCCTGTCCTTGTAGGGCTTGGTCTTCTGTTCCTGGGCTTTGGCCTGAGCTCTGGCTTTGGCCTGGGCTTTACGGCCCTGGCCATTGGCTTGGCCAATAGCTTCCTGATGCCCTTGGAATGTCGTAAATGCGCCCTTGGAAGATGTTTGGGTTTGTTTTTGGGCATGGAAAGTGGTTTTGAAGTGGTCCATTAGGCGCCGCATAGGCATAGGCTCGCCATCAACCACTATTCTTCCGTGCCAATACTGCCACCAATTTGGCAGTATATCTTTCACCAGATTTAGGAATAACCAAACTGCTTCGTCATTCTTAGCGGCTAGGACATTCTCAACCTCTGCTTCTAGGCGCGACTGCTCCCATTTCTCAAGCCAGGCATCTATATCACTGCCGGTTGGTGTGGTCCTTATCATCTCATGCCATTGGTAGAATACCCTGGCTCTGTTTGTTGACGAGGCACCATAGCGCTCTAACAGGAATTTGAGTCGTATGTATGGTTGGTCGTAGTTTAAAACAAGGTTTTGAATCGGTGTATCCAGATGCTTTAGGATGTAATCGTTCACCGCTTCGATCGCTCGTTTCTTGGTCTGGTAGAATAGGAGGCGGAATTTGTAATCTTCAACGTCGTCTCTCCATTCCCGTCGTAGCTGTTCGCTCTTCTTTACCGAAATATCGTCTGTATTTGGTAAAGGAATTGGTTTGGGCGGGTAGTCTAGTGGCTCTGGACCGGGATTCCAATGTTGACTAAAAATAGACTAACTGTAAATGGAATCGGGCCTTTGACAAAGTTGTTTGTCTCAGGCAGCAAGGCAGGATATTCAATGCCTTAGGCATGAACGGACATACCCGTCTGTTCCGACACCAGGAGTGGTTTAATTTAACAAGCTTCAATAAATACGAAATGAGTCGTCAAGCCCGACGCGCTCGGAATCAGCTATTTTGCTTCTTGGGAATACTATGTTTTATAATATATCTCAATCGACCCCAAAGCCAAGACAAAACATTCTCATGGACGAAAGTCCAATACAAAACAACAGCCGAGAAACTTCCTGAAGCCCGTGGCATTTGTCCTAAGCTGTCAGGCACCAAAAAGCCAGCTCTAGTTGTCTCTCATGTTGCTGCAGATGGCGATAAAGCTTGGCTAAACAAGCTGGCCAAGAAGTACCATTTATGCGTCTATGAGGTCGACGCCAAATTAAATCAGAAGTCCATTTATCTCCAGGTGCCCGCAAACCGAGGCCACGAGACGATTACCTATCTGACATTCCTGATTGATAATTATGCGGACTTCCCTGAACATGGCGCAGTTTTCGTTCATGGGAGTCGATATGCCGTAAGTTTCTCCATCAACTTTGTAGGACTAATCCTGAAACTGACCTAATTCTCCTAGTGGCATAACGATCATCCAGAGTATGATAATCTGGCTTTGCTCACCGCATTGGATGTCCCCGCTGCTCAAGAGCCGCGCGGGTATTACAATCTCCGCTGCGATTGGAGCACAAGTACCTGTTTACCGAAGGTAGCAGCACAGGGAAGTCTAGAGATGCGATTACAGTCCGTCGTCGAGCCATGGAGTGCACGTGCCGCATCTGACATCGCCTTACCACGCGCACTGGCAAATATCTTCGGCGGCGATGAGGCTAGTCATGGCTCTAACTTGCATCTCGGACGTACCGAAACTGTAAAAGCGCAGTGCTGTGGACAGTTTGTTATATCGAGGGCCCGCGCGTGGCAGCATACGAGAGAAGAGTATGTCGCTCTACGTCAGTGGCTCCTTGATGGAACCGACAAGGCTGCACCCGCGGACGATCGCGTTGCCGGGCGTATCTTGTCTTACATTTGGCACATCATGTTCACGGAGCCAAATGCTGCTGATCAGATTCATTTGGGTCAACTCAATAATGATGCGTGTCCGTCTGCAAAGGACTGTTATTGTCGCTTGTATGGTCGGTGTGATCTTGAATGTAGCAATCCTGGGACTTGCAGTGGGCAGTATCGGGTACCACAGGACTATAAACTTCCTGACGATTGGGAAGCGACGCATAAACATGAGGCCTAATCATTACTGTATAATCTTAGTCAACTAATCTTTACTTAAATTATCGAATTAAAATCCATGAATTGATTCATAGTCATGGTAGGTACATAGTTCGTACATCCCAACGCTTAGGAAGTACATTGGAGGATCCTGATTGTGATGCGAAATGAGTCGGAAGAAGGAGATCCAAGGATAGAATAATCAGTGCAAAGAAAGAAACGCGAAGTCTCCAAGGTTGAATGAAGCACCCGGGCGTATGAAAAGAACTGTAGGGAATAAATTGAGCTCAGAAGCGGGAAAGCACGCGTTCCTCTGTGTTGGCAACCGCAAATTTACTGCTGTGCGTCTGACTTACGACCGACTTGGCCTGCTCAGCGGTAAATCCCCGAGCCTCGACGGCAGGGTTGTATCCAAAACCGGAGATTTTGGCAACAACATCTGAAGGAACAGCGGTAGAGACATTACCATCAGCACGTTTGTATACAGTCACGACAACAGCGCCACCTAGACCGAGGTTGTGCTGAAGAGCAGTATCAGTACCAGAAACAAAGCGGTTGTTTGCCCAGCCGCGCAAGTGCCAGACCAGCTCAGCACACTGGGCAATACCGGTTGCGCCGAGTGGGTGGCCCTTGGAAATGAGACCGCCAGAAGGGTTGATTACCATCTTTCCACCATATGTGATATCACCATTACGAACCATCTCGTGTGCTTTACCAGGCTCGCATAGCTCAAGGGCATCGATGGTGATCATCTCATTGGCAGAGAAGCAGTCGTGCAACTCGCAGACCTTAATGTCCTTGATGTTGACACCGGCCTCGGCAATGGCAGTACGGCACGCGTATCGAGACATGCCGAGACCTATCAGATCAATTGCGCTTGTGCTGTAGACTTGATCGGTATCAGAGGCGAGGGTCTGCCCGGCAATTTTTACAGCTTGATCTTTCAGGTGGGGGCGAGCGTCAAGGAACTCCTGAGAAACAATGACAGCGGCGGCACCGCCATCCGAAGTAGGGCAGCACTGTAATTTGGTGAGTGGGTCGTGGATCATTGGTGACTCAAGTATCTGCTCGAGGGTGTATTCTTGTTGGAATTGCGAGTAGGGGTTGCGCTTGGAGTGTTCATGATTAATGCGCGCGATTTCGGCAAAGTCCTCGTTCTTCGCACCGTACCTAAACCCTTTTTTAGCAGGGGAGCTTCAAAACGGCAAAGATAAGTTCTTTCTTACTTCTCCTTATATTCCCGACCAGCGTTTCCAAACATCTGCGCTGCGCTAGGGGCCTTTGTCACACCACGAGTCTTAGACATCATTGTACCAAATAGACCAGTTGGATTGGCGCGATCATGGTACACTGACTGCAAACTCCCAGGATTCATCTTTTCAAATCCAACAACAAGAACACAGTCGGCTGCACCGTGAGAAACCATGGTACGAGCCATAGCTAGGCCAGTAGAACCAGTCGAGCAGTTGTTGTTGACATTGTATATTGGGATGCCAGTGATACCAAATTGGTAGAATACACGCTGTCCGCATGTGCTATCACCATAAACGTAGCAGGCCACGCCTTGATCGACATCGTCGTAGGTGATCTTGGCATCGAGCATGGCTTTGATACCAGCCTCATATCCAAGTTCGTTGTAGTCGACCTTGCCGCGTGGCTTGATAAATTTGGTCATGCCCACGCCGAGCACGTATGCGGGATGTGCTTGTTTCTTGGCCATGTTTAGGTTTTCAATTTTAAGGAAGGTAAGGGCCCAAGGTTGGTTGGTGATTGAAGAACAGGAAGAATGATGAATTTATGCCATGTTCAATATTCGGAACTCCCTCGGGACCTCGGTCGCTTCCCCGCAATTTGCCCGACCCGTCAAACCTTAGTATACTTTGTATTTACCTACTACTATCCCCATGTTGATATCTTTGCAATTTCTTGTTTCCTCCTTTTGTTTGAATTCTAGATCTACATCGGTAGGCACTTGCCGCTTTCTGCTCGAGTAGAACACATCTAGCCATCTTCCCTTCCAAGCTTCGCCTTGACTACTGACTAGGTTCCAAAGTTCTCTTCAGGTAGCTTACCTAGTAGGAATTTTGCAAGTCTCGTAAGCTCTGGGAATACAGCGTTTGGAAGACTCAATTACCTACTTGGAGACCTAAATAATCTTGGAAATAATTTACCTACCTAGGTAAGTGTATATAGCAGATTTCCTTTCCACGGTGGGGCTTTCCTAAAACAGCAACCGCCGCTTTAATGAGGACGCTCAGAGTCAAGCTCAGTGAGTAAATTTCAGTCCGGGCTTAGGCTCAGTAAGCTGCTTAGGCCTCATCACGTGACAGATTACTGAGGCCCAATGAACGCTCAGTGACTACTCAGTGAGCATGATTGGCTGCTCCCTGCTTAGAGCTCGGCACGAATATGCGAATATTCGCGAATAAAACAAGTGCGAATAATTTGATTATTCGCTGCGAATACGAATACAACCCCTTTATTCGCGAATATTCGCACCTTTATACACTATTCCTAATTATGATTAGAAGTTGTCAGCTGATTATTCTCAAATATATATTTCTTAATATCTGTGTCATGTGCACACCCGACTCGTAAAAAACGAGTCGGGTGTGCTTCACCGGTTCTGCCAATTTTTTTTTTTTCACCGGTTCTTCCAATTCCACATTCCATTCTATTTTACCCAATATCTCCCACCCACCATGCCTAAAACCTTTGAATCGACTAAGGCCCATCTCTCTAAGGCCTTTGATGCGCCAAACGCGAAAAAAACCCAAATATCTCTAAGATTGCGCGCGAATTTGGTGTCAATCGACGTACTCTCCATAACCGCGTTAAAACCAATGCGACCGCGAAAACTCAACAAAAACCAGTCAATAAGGTTTTTACCGATATCCAGGAGGAGATTTTAGTACGCTGAATTACCCAGCTAACTGATTGGCGTATGCCACCAACACCAAAACAGGTTGAGATGTGGGCAAATCGCCTACTTCAAGATTCTAGCTCTGAAGATACTAAGGATACTAGAACTGTTGGGCCAAATTGGGTATATCGCTTTACTAAGCGTCTTCCTAAAGGTCTAAAACTAGGTCCTTAGAAGCAGAAAGTCAAGGATTCTAAGCGAATGATGGCTAAAAATCCAGCTAAGATAAGTCATTGGTATGATCTGCTTCGTGGTATGCCTTCGCGGTTAATCTATAACTTTGATGAGTGTGGTTTTCAACCTAGTGATGTGAAGGGCTAAAGCTAATCTTGAATTCAGAACTAGCTAGGCACATGCTATTTACAAAATCCTTGAAGAACGTGAACAATTCGGGGTGGAATCGTGAGGTATGTGGTTGGTGGGTCACGTGGTACAACCACGTGATAGTTCACCAGGATTCAACCTGTTATAATACTCCCCTCCTATTCTTGTCACGGTGCCAGCTCAGACGACTACTGATTGATTAGATAGTGCGGGCCACGTGACCCGCAACCTCATGTAAACTCAGAACCTTGTCTGAATGTAGCTCTTCAAGCTACGTCTTCGTCTTAGCCTGTCAGTCAATGCAATACTGTCTGTCCAGTTCTAGTATAATTCTATTCACCTACCCGCCCTGTGACACTACGTAGCTTCTACCCTATACTAGAGCTGCCACCCGCCAGCATGCCCCGTCCTGAACCGCCTTTGAACGCCGATTCTATTGAAGAATTCCTGGCTCACGTCCAAGAACACCCCGACGTCTGGGTGCTGTACCTCTGGACTATGGAGGGCTACTCTCAAGAAATTGAGAAAGATAACCAAACCCTCCGCCAAGCCGCGACTGAAAGCGAGGAGACTCGGCACCGCAGGGAGGGTGTTATTAGATATCAGGAAGAGCGCATCAACAGCTTATACGATAAGATTGTTGGGCTCGAAGTCGAAAAAAATCAGATCCTGAACTCCGCCCTGCCTGCTGTACGAACCCCCCGACCGAAAACACTCCTGCCCAAGGTATTAAGAACCTAGCAGATATCCCTACGCGAGAACTTGCACTGACTCCTACCCTGGGTCCCTGGTCTGCCTCCCTTAGTGAAAGAATCCCTGACCCGAAAGAGTTTGATGGAACTCGCAGCGACCTCCGCTGCTTTACGCAGCAGATCTATGGCAAGATGAACGCGAACCAGGACCGTTTCCCGATAGCTATTGTCAGACTTACTTATATTGTGGGGAGACTCACTGGTAAAGCGTACGAACTAGTACTGCCAAAGATCTTATACAGAGTTCCCTAGTTTATAGACTACCCGCAAATGCTTGAATATCTCGAGAAGGCCTTCGGCGACCCTGATAGAGTCCAGAATGCCCAGAACCGCTTATACCAGCTCCGCCAGAAGAATAACGACTTTAATACCTTCCTATCCGAATTCCAGCGTTTAGCCCTAGAGGGCGAACTACACGAAGAAGCTCTGACTCCCCTCTTGATATAAGCTATCTCGAACAAGCTCTAGGATATGCTCTTGTATAACCTAGCTCCATCCCGCCAGTTTCATAGCTACACAGCCTATCTTTAGTCGCTCGATAACCGCTTCCGCCAACACCAGCAACAGATATACCGTGCCCGCCAACCCACGCCCTTAGGTAGTACACCCCGGGAGAAAATCGCAAGGACCTTGTACGCAGCCGCCGCGATAACGAATATACTACCTAGGACCCTGACTCCCGCCTAAGGCCCTAGCGAACCTATGGATCTCTCTAAGGCTAAGCTCACCCGGCGTGACCAGGGGGAGTGCTTTAGATACGGATCCAAGGATCATCTAGTCTAGGACTGCCTACTACCTGACACCCGCCCCTGTTCCCCTGCCCGCCTATATTCTAGCCGAATAGAGAACCCCGCCTAGGCTGACTCCGCTGCCTACGCTGAATCTGCTGAGTCTGACTACTCTATACTCCAGCTAATAAATGGAGTAAGCCTGGCCTAAATCGCGACTAGGTGAAACCCAACTATGTGCTCCGCCTATCTACAGCTATGCTAGGAGACTCTATTGAAGAAGAGAACCTCCGCGCCGATGTTTTTATCCTGCCTATAACCCTGACCCAGAAAGAGACCTAGATCCCTATATATGCTATAATAGATAGTGGTATAGAAGGGAAGAGGTTCGTCGATGAAGATTGGGCCCGAGACTAGAGCCTTATATTCGAAACCCTGAAAGAACCTATCCGCCTGGAGGCCTTCGACGGCCGAGAGCCCGAGAAGGGCTATATCACCTATTTCGTACGAATGAATATAAGGGTAGAGAACCACTACGAGAAGAAGGCCCTATTCCTTATCACGAAAATCGCTCACTACCCTGTTGTACTAGGCCTGCCTTGGCTTAAGATCCACGATCCTAGTATTTATTTCGCGAACCATACCCTCGAGCTAAATAGCCTGTACTGCCAGAAGTTCTATAACACCCCTGGTAGGGCCCCGAAGATCCGAGCCCTACATGATGTCCCGAAGAAAACCCGCCCTATAAACCTGCCTGATCGCCCCTCTGTCCTAGAAGGCCTAGATATATAGTCTATAAGCCTAAGGGCCTGCGCCGCGTACGCCCGAAGCGAGAAGGGCTATCATTTGTTCTCCGCGTCTATAGAGACACTAGACGAGATACTATAACCGAAACCTGACCCTGCCCTGCCTGACGAATTTAAAGACTTTAGAGATGTGTTCTCCCCTAAGGAAGCCGAACAACTGCCCCCACACCGACCTTACGACCATGATATTCGACTAATAGAGGGGAAGGCCCTGCTATTTAGGCCCCTCTATGCTATGTCCCGCCCTAAGCTAGAAGCTCTAAAGGAATGGATCTCCGAGAACCTAAGGAAAGGGTTTATCCGCCTAAGCTCCTCGCCTACTACCTCGCCTGTCCTATTTGTGAAGAAACCTAGAGGGGGTCTCCGATTTTGTATAGACTACTAAGCCCTTAACGCGATCTCGGTCAAGGACCGCTATCCCCTGCCCCTGACTAAAGAAACCCTGAACCAGTTAAAAGGGATGAAATACTTTACTCGCCTAGATATCATCTCTGCCTTTAATAACCTTCGGGTGAAGGAGGGGCAGGAGTACCTAACAGCGTTCCGTACAAGATTAGGTCTCTACGAGAGCCTGGTAATACCGTTTAGCCTAATAGGCGCCCCTGCTATATTCTAGAGATTTATCAACGATTCCCTATAAGATTACTTAGACCTGTTCTATACTACATACCTTGACGATATACTAATATATAGTTATATAAGGGAGGAACATATCGGACACATCCATAAGGTCCTCGCCCACCTCCGCGAAGCAGGGCTATTCGTGAAACTAGCTAAATACGAGTTCTGTGTTTCTAAGACCAAATTCCTAGGCCTGATTATAGGAGGCGAAGGAATCCGTATAGACCCTAAGAAGGTCCGGACGATCATGGACTAGAAATCGCTGACGAACGCGACTGATGTCCGAGCATTCCTAGGATTTGCTGGCTTCTACCGACGCTTTATAAGAGACTTCTCGAAACTGACTGCCTATATAAACGAACTCATAAAGAAGGATGTTGCCTTTGAATAGACTCCCGCCTACGAAGAAGCCTTTAAGACCCTAAAGACAGCCTTTATATCCGCCCCGATCCTGGCACCATTTGACTAGACTAAAGATATGATCCTGGAAACCAACGCGTCTGATTATATATCTATAGGCGTTATTTCCTAGTACGACGAAAAAGGAATACTATATCCTATTGCATTCTTCTCTAAGAAGCACTCAGCAGCTAAGTATAATTACGAAATCTATGATAAGGAACTTATGGCTATTATACGCTGTTTCGAAGAATGGCGCCCTGAACTTGAGGGCACGACCTCCCCGATCAAGGTTATCATAGACCACCGAAACCTAGAATACTTTATAAGCACTAAGTTACTAAACCACCGATAAGCCCGCTGGTCTGAGTTCCTGTCCTGTTTCAATTTTACGATTATCTACCGCCTAGGTAAATAGGGCGTAAAGCCTGATGCACTGACCAGGAGGTCAGAAGATCTACCTAAGGAAGGGGATGAACGACTAAAGCACCAGAGTTGTATAATCCTGAAGCGCGAAAACCTGGATAGCTAGATCTAAGGAGAACTAGGAATACTAACCCCGCCTGCCTCACTACCGCCTGACTCCCCTCTAACCCTGAAACTAGACGCCCTAATAGGCCTAGAACCTAACCCGCCTCTACCTGATATAGAAATAGTAAGAAGTGTACGCTTCGCAGACAAACTATAGCTAGAACTACTAGTCGCTATAAAGGAAGCATATAAGTCTGCCCTATAAAGAGACCAGATATTATAGTCAATCCTAAGTGCCCTAGACGAAAAGAAAACCCGGCACCCAGATATCACGCTCGCGCACTACGTGAGAGATGGGAACAACCTGCTATACCAAGGACGTATTTATGTCCTAGACAACGACGACCTTAAAGCTGAACTAGCCCGACTCTGCTATAACAACCTAGTAATAGGACACCTAGGTCGCATAAAGATGTACGAGCTTATATCTCGCGAGTACTACTAGCCGAACCTCTACCATTATGTTGAGCAATGGACTAAAAACTATTATACCTGTCGCAGAATTACCCCGTCCCGAGAAGCCTGTTAAGGAGTCTTACGACCACTCCCGATCCCTGCCCGCGCCTGGCTAGATCTGTTAATAGACTTTATCACACACCTGCCCGAGAGCCAAGGATTTGACGCAATCTTGGTAGTAGTCTGCCGCTTGACTAAAATGAAACACTTCCTGGCCTGCTATAGGACCTGTAACGCTGAAGACCTCGCCTGCCTGTTCTTGAAACACGTCTAGAAGCTATATAGACTCCCTTATATAATTATATCTGATAGAGGCCCCTAGTTTATAAGCTAGTTCTGGAAACACCTGACGACCCGCCTAAAGACTAAGAGCCTGCTATCTACTGCCTTTCACCCAGAAACAGATGGACAGACCGAGCGAGCCAATGCTATCCTGGAACAGTACCTCCGAGCCTATATAAACTACCTATAGGACGACTAGGCTAACTGGCTTCCGCTAGCCGAATTCGCCTCTAACTCCGTATAAAGCGAGTCGACTGGCGTCACCCCGTTCTTTGCTAATTACGGCCAATACCTAGTTGTTAGATTCGAGCCTGTCCACCTAAGTAATCACCCCGCCGCCCGCGATATAGAGAGGTTCGCGGCTTATATAGAGGAGATCACGAACTTTGTATAAGCCCAGATCCTGGCCGCCTAAGCTCGCCACGAAGAATTCGCTAACTATCACCGCCAGCCTGCCCGAACATTTACTAAAGGACAGAAAGTCTGGTTAGACGCCCGGAACATCAAGACCCGTCGCCCCTAGAAGAAATTAGACTAGAAGAACTTAGGCCCCTTCGAAATCACCGAAGTTCTAAGCCTATACGCCTGCCGTTTATAGCTTCCCCCTGGAATAATGATCCACCTAGTATTTAACATCTCCTTATTACGCCCTGCCGACGACAACCCGCTTCCCGCGCAGCAACAAGAACCTGCCCCACCTGTCGAAGTCGACGGAATCGATAAGTGGGAGGTAGAGGAGATCCTAGACTCCCGCTGGGAGAAACATGGTCGCCGGGGAACACCACGTCTAAAATACGTGGTTAAGTGGACCGGTTACGATGACCTAACTAAAGAGCCTGCTGCTCACCTAGAAAATTATGGACAGTTAGTGAAGAACTTCCACCTCCGCTACCCATCCAAGCCAGGTCCTGTCTACGCCTCTACGGAGCTCGGCTCTAAGGAGGGGGATACTGTCACGGTGCCAGCTCAGACGACTACTGATTGATTAGATAGTGCGGGCCACGTGACCCGCAACCTCATGTAAACTCAGAACCTTGTCTGAATGTAGCTCTTCAAGCTACGTCTTCGTCTTAGCCTGTCAGTCAATGCAATACTGTCTGTCCAGTTCTAGTATAATTCTATTCACCTGCCCGCCCCGTGACAATTCTCCTGTTTTCCGGGGTCCATTCGAAGTCGTAATTGGTCCATATCGTAGTTCAAAGGTGTCGAGAGCTGTGCAGTTTTCTACTGCGTCGATAGGTTCCTATGTCAGTTCTGCGTATCCTCGCCATTTCACTAATGCTTCCCTCCGCGATCCACGTCCAATTTTTCGTGTCCTTGCTTATAGGATCTCTTCAATTTCGTATTCCAGATCTCCTTCGACTAACAGCGGAGGTGGTTGCGAATCGTCCACGATTTGTGATGGTAACAGGTCCGTTGCCGCGGGTCTTATTAACTTAACATGGAAGACAGGATGTATGCCGCTTAGCATATCCAGCTTCACTGTATAAGAGGATGGCACTTCTAGAATTATGTATTTGGCGTGAAGCTAGTCTAGTTTCTTTGAAGGCTGTATTGTGCGTATATTCCGTAGGTTTAGCCATACTTTATCGTTGATATTATAGACTAGAGCGGTGTCATAGGTTAAAAGAATACCTTGACAAATGATGTTTAGTGTAGGATCAAGAGTGGCACTATATAAGTAGAACCTGCGTATGATTTCTTGAGAGCGAAATCATTATAGTCTTTTGGCTCAGTGGGATGGACGTGGACGCAGGCACGATCCCTTCACAAGCGGCTTGTCTTGAACGATTCGCTTGTTCCTGTTGGCGTTCTTAGGCGATAGCCATCGCTGTATTTGCCTAATTGGTGGCGTCTCGTAGCTGGTTCGTGAATGTTTCCGCTGCGATCTCTGGTCCTCTCTCTGCTTAGACTTCTATCACTTCGACTGGATCGACATAGTATCTATGTGTGAAGAAGAATAGAGATAGTCTAGTAGAGGTTGCGTCTTGGTTATTGATCGCTATAGCTATAATAGGTAGTAAACTTGCCTAGTCGTCCTATATATATATAGTCAAGGCGCGTAGAATTCGTTCGACTTCTTGATTTGCGCATTCTATAGCTCCATTAGTTTAGGGGTGGAATGTGGTAGATAATCGGCGTCGAATCTTTAGCTTTTCGCACATGACTCGCCAGAACCCCCCTATGAACTATGGGCCGCGGTTACTAGTGATCGCTATTAGTAAACCATGATATATATAAATATGCTTCATAAAGATATCTGCGACGCTTTCCGTAGTAATACTATGCATATCTATTAGGATCACTCCTTTAGATAGCCGATTAGTAATTACTAGATAATTCGTCGCTCTTTCTTTCCTAGTGGGTGGAAGTTCTGTGATGAAATCCATGGATAGTTCGGCCCAGATTTGTTATAGAATTAGTAATGGTTTAAGTAGGCCTTGCTTCGAATCTCTCTAAATTATGTTTCGTCCGTAAATCGTGTAATTCCTTAAGAATCTCTATACATCGTTCGTTATTCCTAGCTAAAAGAATCTATGGGCTAGTATTATATAGGTTGCGTCCCGTCCTAGATGTCTAGTTGTGTAGGAATCGTGGACCTTCTAGATCAAGGTTGTGTGTAGTGGTTCATTGTCTAGAATCTATATCCTTTTCCTAAAGCATAGAAGATTTCGTTCATCTAAGTCGTACTCGGATAGGCTTATTTTTAGGTTCGATTTGGTAGGGATTTGTTGGTCTCCCTTTTTAAGTGCGAGTGCGAACTACTAGTATATTTGATCTTCCTTCTATATGTTATTCTATGCTTCCTGCGTTTCTGCTTCTTTAAACATCGCTACTAGTATATTAAAGTCTAAAGGTAGACTTGGTTCAGTGCTATTATTACGGATTGTTACTGATTCGAAGAGTTTCCGGAAACGATTCGTGAGCCTCTTATCAGAGATTCCTTTAGGTTCGTCTTGTCCTCGCCGGGATAGAGCATCTGGTTAGATCGCCTGTTTCCTGGGTCGATATCATAGCTCGAAGTCGAATTCGGCCAGGATATCTGCCTATCTTATTTATCGTTCGCTTAGATCCTGCGCCTTATGAAAGTATCGTAGATTTTTATGGTCTGTTAAGACCATAAATCGCGGGACCATCTTTAGCTCTGGCTTCTATTCCTATAGCGCATGGATGATAGTAAGTAATTCCTTGTTATGTATCATATAATTGGTCTCTATAGGTGAGAACTTACGCGAGAGATAGGCGTATGGTCTTAGCGTCCCATCTTCTTGTCTTTGGGATAAGACCGCTCCTGTCGCCCATCTAGATGCGTCTGTTTCTACTATTGTTTTGGTGTCTTCTCGGAAATAAGCCAATATTGGTGTAGAGATAAAGAGGTCCTTTAGGGTCTCGAATGATTCTTGTTTCTCCTTGTCCTATTTGAATATCGTATCTTTCTTTATCAACTGCACTAATGGTGCAGAGACGTCTGCGAATCATGCTATAAACGTCCGGTAGAAGTTAGCGAATCTAACAAAACCACGTACTTCTCGGATATTAGTAGGTGCTTCCTATAGCTTAATGGCTTCAACTTTCTTTAGGTCTATATATAGACCTTCTCTAGCTTGTATGATGAACCCTAGGTATTTCATAGAGCTCTATTCAAATTCAGATTTCTCGATATTGTATTGAAGTCTAGCATCTCTTAGCTTTTGGAGCACCTCGCGTACTTTTCGTCTATGATCCGTGATCGATCCGTCGGAGTAAATAATGATATCGTCCATATATGCTGACATAAACTCGTCGAGAAATTTGTGTAGAACTTCATTGATATACCATTAGAAGGTTACGGGAGCGCCAGTCAGGCCAAAAGGTGTAACTAGCCACTTATAGAGCCTGTATCGTGTTTAAAACGCTATCTTCCATTCTTCGCCTTCCTATATTCTGATCTTATGGAAAGCCGCTATGATATCGAGTTTAGTAAACCAGCGAGCCTTCGATATGTTTCGTAGTATTTCTTGAATCAGAGGTAGGGGGTAATTATCGGAACATGGATATTGCAATCATGCAATACCATAAACCCGGAACGGAACAAACAGACCCCCAAGTCACGGGGGAACAACTATATTAGGAACTTAAGTAGCTATATGAATCGAACACATTTCACACTACTTTGTATAACATATATACTAAGAATCTAGGACGAACCATACCTGTCGATCAACTACGTTGAAAGGACAGGGTTCACACGTTGCACTATATACACTGGAAAAGGGTATGGTTTGTCCTAGATTCTTAGTATATACGTTGTGTAAAGTGGTGTGAAATGTGTTCGATTCATGTAGCTACTTGAGTTCCTAATATAGTTGTTCCCCCGTGACTCGGGGGTCTGTTTGTTCCGTTCCGGGTTTATGGTATTGCATGATTGCAATATCCATGTTCCGACACTAGAGCAACTTTAAAATCTCGAGTCGCTATATATATGGATCGATAAAATAAATGAATATGGATAGGTGCACGATATGCCCCTGAGTGCCCTATATATTATATCTGTTGGGTGGCCGATTTTTGTTGAAGAATCAGCCTTTGTGCGGGGTAAAGAAAGTGGTGAGTGGGAAAAAAAAAATAATAAAAAGTGGATAACACGAAAGTGGGCTTTTCCTAGAGAAGCCAGTCTCTATTTCGTCTTCTATCCGTGGTCCTCTCTGGCGGCATTTTACTGATCCCCTGAGATCAGAATGGTAAATGGTATTCTGTTGCCTTATTCATGATAATGGCGGCGTTCGCAGGTTGAGCTGTTGCTAATTCCCGGAAAAAGGATAATATGGTGGACTGCCACATGGTGTACCCTCCTTCTAAGGATTCTAGTCTATATAAGGTGTTCGGGAAGCGAATCGGATGCGGTAGGAGTCTGATTTGGGCGTTGTGCTTTTCCCGTTGGACGGCTATATATTCCCTGATGAGCTTTAGGTCATATTTCTTGTCCGTTTCGATCCCCGATTCCGTCGAGTGGATTATGATTAGCTGTTGGAATACCATCATCAGGTTACCAGCTGCCGCCTAGGCTGTTTCGGGTGCGGTTTCTGCCTAGGTGAACGCTGCGTTAGTTGCTCCTGGTGTGCCAAATAGTGCCGATAGTCCTTGACTTATATATATTATAGTAGGGTCTGCATTTCTGGCGTAGTCCATAAGTATATGGAATATCTAGCTATTATATTGGATTCCGAATAGTGGTGGGTGACATATGGCTTTACTAGCCCCTCTATATTGGTTGCATTTCTTGCTGGCTATAGTATCGAAAAGGCAGTTGAACGTGGGAAATGTTTCTCCTTCCTAGTTTATGTTTTTATGTCTAATATATCTAATATACGTCATGAACTTTGGCTGTTCTGGTATCGCCTGTAGGGTTATCGGCGATAATACTATAGTAGGTTCCGCTGGCACTGCTAGTGCTCCTAGGGCTAGGGCTGGGTCTGCTGCTAGAGCTGGACCTACTGCTAGACCTGCTACTAGACCTGTAGCTTTCGCTCTTTTAGGTCCTCTTACTCCCTTTCCTTTTGCTTTCGTCACCCTTCCGGCCATCGATTGGGTGGTTTATAGTGGCTTCTAGGGGTGGCGTTCTTATGGGAAAAGGAAGGTTTTCGGCAGTTAGGGTCTTCAGATAATAGGTAGAGGAGTGTTCGGGTGATAGACGAACGGAGAAGGAGAAGGGGGCTTTTCTCTTCTTTTATTTCTAGGAAAAAGGGCGATTTCTGTGTCTGATATAGGGGAAATCAGGGATTTTTCCTTTAATAGTATCGTGTGATCTGGTTTTCTAAAAGGAAAAATGGCCTAGTGTTTCCGTCGCCGAATTGTTATTAAATAGGTATATGAAAGAAGTATGTTAGATACCGAAAAATGGTTAAAAGAAAGTGGTTGGCGATGATATTTTTAGGGCCGTTTGTCATCGCCGGGTGATGCCCGATTTATGGTAGGTTATATAGAGAGATTTTCCTCTCTTTTGACCTATTCGATGGTTTTCAAGTTGATTCTATTAGAGTCTATCAACTTCGTTAGTGCGTCGTAGGGCTTTAACTTGGTTATTATATTAGCCGGGTTAGAGTCGCCTTTAATCTAGAGGATCTCTATTTATCTTCGCTTATATACCTCACGGAGTGCCATCACGTCAATCATAAGTCGTTTTTCTATTATAGAGCCTAGTTTCACGAGATAGTTATATAGGGATTTCGAATCCGTGTAAATAGTAAGTCGGAGGGTGGTATTCAGTATCCGGTCTAGGCTCGTTTTAATAGCGATAGCAGCATCAAAACCATTAGCCATTATATATAGCTCTAACGCGAGCACACTCCGGGTGACCCTCTTATACTTAACGGATGCCTAGTATAGGATATTAGCGTTTTTGCCCTCGGCTTCTAGGGTTGCAAGGATAATAACGAAGCCAATTTGCGATATAAGGTCCGGGTTATTTACGAATAATACATCCATGAATACTAATATTTAGAGTGATTCGTGTTATAATGGTATAAATGATAATCCTCTCGCTATATTTTAAATCTGCTATGATAACCGCTTATCTAGGTTATTTATATCATCAGCTATTAGGTTAATGATTTAAGCTATATGACTTAAGTCAAACACGGCTTCTAGCTATAAGACGGTCGCGATATAGGCACCTCTCGCGTATTAGGTAATATACTGCTCCTTGATTTTGGCTGGTTCGTGCTAGGTTTTTCTAATTATGGACAACTTTTTATATTACCATTTTTAGGATAGTGTGATTCCTTCTAGGTTTAAAGAAATCATTCCTCCATTAAACTTTAAGGGCGTTCCGTGGTCGAGTGTCTCATAGTCTTTTACTAAGAACTTCGCTTTATCTAGTTGCTTCTGTTTATTGGTTACGAAGGCTAGGTTGGCTAGGAAAAGTATATCATCCGTCTATAGTCCAATGATTCCAAATTCCCCTATATTGCTCTAGTGTAATAAGCAGGGGTCATATATCGATATTATCATTCCTAGTTTCTCGATATAATACAAATAGTATATTTTAAACTAATGATTTCCAGCTTTAGGGATCCTATATAATGGTCTAATCACCCTAAGTATCGAGTCCTCTAGTAATCTAAATAACTCCCGGAGTTCACGCGGCGGGCGTGCGAAGAATTTTTGGTTTAGGTTGGTTATAGATTATATATAAGCCTAGGAGATATCGCGGAGGTAAAGTTTCATATCCAGTTATATCACTACTATAGCCAAAATGATTCGCTGGCTTATATATTAGATGGTGGGTGATTAGGTGAGAATCGTCTCTTTGCCGGCATCGTTGAACGCCTAGACTACTAGTCTCGATTTCTTAAAGGCTTTCTTAGTGCCTAGGTGCTTGATTTTGTCCACGAACCGTGAGTTGAATATCCGGGTTCCTGGTAGGACATCGCTTTATCTTACGAATTCAAACACTCCTTTTTCTAGTAGGCCCAAAATCTCCTTTTGCCTGGATTTCTCGAATGGCGTGTGTTATGCGATTTATAGATAGATTATCGGGATTTCAATATATAGCATTTATTAGAGGCGAGGTTTCTTTGGTTTAGGGGGTTCCTCTTTTTCTTTATATAATGCTCTTGTCTCTATCCTCTCTCCCGCCACGTTCGGCCTTAGGTCGGCTAGGTTCTCTATCTATACCCTTGTTGGTTTAGGTTGCGCTTCGGTTACAACATCTTCGATATCTATATAGTATGGCTTTACGACAACCGATCGGAAGGAAGTCGGGCCATATGGTAGGTTCAACGTGCAAGTTTCGCCTTTAAGCGCCAAAAGCGCGAAAGGTCCGTCCTATTTCCTAAGTTGTCCGCCATTTCCTTCTCTCCATACTAATATAGGCGAGTTTAGTAGGAGGTTATGGATTGCGGTGACGTTAGGTCTATTATATATCGCTAGGGCTTCGGACATGTTTCTTGTGGCGCGCATCTTCTGGATTTCCCCTATCGCCTTTCGAATAGCAGTTACTTATTAGGTAATCATAGGTGATAGGGCGTCTAGTTCTATCATATATGGGTATACTCTAAAGACGAGAAGGGTGGGTATTAGACCATATAGGCCGGATATGTTATTCGCGGCTTTTATAGACATCTAAAGGGCGATTTCCCTATTAGTACTAGGGATCTCGTTCATAATGATTTTATATGCCCTTCGGATCTAAGTATAGTATCTTTCGACGAGTCTAATAGAATTATGGGATTCTACTAGGATAGTTTTAACTTAGGTACCAAGTGTCTTCGCATTCTGTTTGAATTCCCTGGATACGAAGTTCGTGCCTAAGTCGGTAGTAATTAGGTCTAGTAGACCAAGGTATATGTTAATCCAGCACTAGCGTAATATATCCCAAGTATGTTTCGCTATCAGGTCGCGTAGCCATCGTGCTGCTTAGAAATAGGTTGCTTCATCGATCATATAGAGGATTAGAGAGTTTTTAATATATATTATATTGATGATAATGTTATAATTAAAGCGAATAGTGTCTAGATCTTTAATAGTAAACCGAAACCTGCCTAGGGAATGTCCGTATCTCTAGCAATGTTCGCATACTTTTGTGAGTTGTTTAAGTGCTACGATATTAGTGTTCTTATGTCCTAAGGCGCGTAGCAGCCTATATAGGCGAGGGACGGATAGGTGTCCAAATCTGTGGTGTAGTCTTCGCAGCTCTATATTAGTTAAGTAGCATGCAATATCGGTTAATCAGCTCTCTGTTATATCATTTCCGGTTATGTTTAATAAATAGGCCCTAAGTGATTGGTCCTAAACCATAAACGGATGTCTAAACTAGCGTATAATCGGGACTTTTAGGCCATCTTTTCGGATAAGGAGGTTCTCCAGATTATTTAGGTAGATGCCTAGTCTATCTATATCTATAAGGGATAGGAGGAATGGTGTATCCAAGTAGAAAACGTGGAAGGTGAGTATACCAATCGGGGTCTCTAATATGACCAAACCAGCCGACGATGCTTCTCCAATTCCGAAGCGAACCTTGATCTGGTTAGCTATAGAAGTATCTAGAGTCACTAAGGGGTCCGAATTTTATAGGGCCAAGAATTAGTTATACCCGGCGGTTAATATATAGGCTGCTCCTATATCAATGATTATTCCTATAAAAGTCGTCGTTATATACCTGGTTTTTGCCGTTACGGTTGTGTTATAACTAAACGGCGATTCCTCCTCGGTTCCTGTCCAGGGTGTGTTTAGTCCTTAGGCCATAGAGTTCTCCTATTATATATAGGGAGTTTTTACGAGGGTTTCTAATATAATATTATTAGAGAGCTCTATTATAAGTTGTTCCGCAAATCCTGGCGTTAAGGCTCTATAACCAGTCGTGAAGAGGATTTCATTTTCTGAGTCCGAGTCGTCTTTAGGTCCTATGCTTTTCGTGGTTAGGTAGTTATTTAGGAATATATCTATTTCCTTATCGCTCTTATCATCGGGTGTCGGCTCCTGGTTTAGTGGTCCTTCTATATTGGTGATGAATTACTAGTATATAGGTTTATAGCTTCCTTATTGATTTCTTTGAAATTTGCTTTAGAATCGTTCTCGGGCCGCGTCTCTTTCTTCCTTAGTATGGTTATATAAGATATAGTCCGGTTTATAGCAAACACCACATTTCTTGCCGGTTCCTAGTCTATATTTCATTCAGGGAGGGTTCGTTGATTATCTAGGCGGTTATTTTATAGGGTTTATACGCATGAACTTCCTTTCTATAAAGTTTGTTATAGGGAGTTCCTCCGCCTAGAATATAGATAGGTTATTAGTAGTAGGCTCCTTATATTTTCTCTTATTTTCCTAGGTGGTTATCGATATCTATATTCTATTAATAAGTCCCGGGAGGTTTAGTAATAGGTGTGCCAGGGTCATTCGGCATACTTTAACTCCTTTATATACTGAAATCAATTTTTTGTATAAGTATTCATCCGTTCGCTATAAGGGATTGATTATATATCGGAGCTTATAGAGCTTATTAAATAGTATCTTGAAGCATTAGTAGAGGCTCTTATCGGGGTTCTTTCGGATAGTTGTTCTAAGGTTTTGGCTATCCCATAGTTGTTTCTGCCTTCTATAGAACTCTGGTCCTTCGAAGAATTCCCTAAGTTTCTCGCACGATTCCGCGAAGGTTCTCTCCTATAGGGAGTTCGTGAAGTAAAACTCTAATACCAGTCCTTTAAGGAAACTGCCAAATACATCCATATATGATTATTCTAGGAGTCTCACATATTAGCAGATATCGGTGAAGATCTTGATCTTGAAGTCGAGACTAGTGCTTCCATCGTATTTTTGGCTCTCGGATATCGACTTTATGACTATTATCGTTTACCTTACATAGTTATCTAAGGCAAGGTCGGGAGTAGATCGAGGTGTCCAGGAATGACGACTATTATCTAGGTCGTTGTTTCCTCTTAGAGTACAATCACTCTCATCATTATCATCGTCATCGTCACCCAGATCGTCTCCTAAGTTTCTGGTATAGGTCGCAGGTGGTACGCCTCCAATTTAGCTTTTACGCATATACTCTCGGTTATTTAGGACGTTTATATACGCGTATGGTTCCAGCCGAGGTGATGAGAAAACATATGAGGTCTAGTTCTAGGTCTTGCGCTAGGTAGGGGGTATTTCCTTTAGTATTTGGCTTAGCTGGCTAGCTAGATTGACCAGATCTTATAGGCGTCGGGTAGCGGTCGTTCCCTTTAGACCATCTAGTATATCATTCAACTTATCCTAGAGTGCTAGAGTTCTTATAGCGCCATTAATATCTTTAAAGGCGTTTTTGATTTCTGCGTCCGTCTATTCATATTCTTCTTCCCTTATAAGGCATTCCGTTAGGGAGTCGGCCAGTTTTAGTGTCCATCTTATATAAACTCCGCGCTAGATAAGTATATAGTATACTAATCAGAGGGTGTTTCGTTCGAGTTTCGTAAAGTCCTCCTCGGTCTAGTTCTTGAAGTCTGCTTAGAAGTCGGCCCAGAGTCCGCGGTCCATAACTCCCGTGGTTATATAGTAGGTAAATTATGTGGTTATATATTCCTCACGCTGATCCTAGTTATATTCCCGTGGGTCAAAACCATTTCTATAGTAGAATCTGATTTTCTCCTCTTATATCATATTACCCTATAATTCATGCGCCTCTTGGTAGGTCTGGTCCCTATCTATATATTCATCGGGGTACCCTTGGCCTCTACTCTAGTTAAAAGCGGGTGTAGGGCTAGTGTGTTCTATATATGATCCGGGCATACTTGCTTATATATAGCTGCCCTAAGTACGTGGTCTATACAACGGTGTTCCGTCCATAATGATAGTAAGTGGATCTGAACTTTCGTCGTCGTCTCGTGGGGTCAGGTCTTCTTCCGTGATTAGGGAATGGCGTGCGAATTGCCCTTAGTTATTACGCTTTTGTTCATGGTGTGCAGATTTGATTAACTATAGTATCTGGTATACTAGTGGTACCATATAGCTCCTATAGGTGATACTAGGGGGAGATTAGCTATATTCTAGCGTGGATCCGTGGAGGAGCCGGATAAGTCACAAATAGAGAAGTTGAACAAGTCACCAGTAGGTTCTAGTATCCCACAATTCAAAGAGGGGAAGATTTTTAGGGGTTTTTGAGTATCCCCAGTTTTTCCAATGCGAAAAGGAAAAGTTTTAGTCGAATGTCCTTCGAAAAGTAGTCGTAAAGGAGGTGTTGAAAGGTAGAAACTAGGGTATAGTTTTCTAAATCAAACTTGAAAATTATGTTTTTAGAAGAGTGAATAGGCTTGCTGGTGCCAATTTATGCTCTTAACAGTATTTTATCGTATTTTCTTCGATCGAATTTGGCTTATTGTTATAACAAGTTTTCGTGGTTTTAAGGATTTTTCACAATAACTTAGTGATATAACCTCCAAGTCTGATTCAGCTCGTCAACTGATCAGTGTCGATCAACTACATTGAAAGGACAGGGTTCACACGTTGCACTATATATACTGGAAAAGGGTATGGTTCGTCCTAGATTCTTAGTATATATGTTATACAAAGTGGTGTGAAATGTGTTCGATTCATATAGCTACTTGAGTTCCTAATATAGTTGTTCCCCCGTGACTCGGGGGTCTGTTTGTTCCGTTCCGGGTTTATGGTATTGCATGATTGCAATATCCATGTTCCGACATACTCCCTCTTTAGTGAGCAGATCAACTGTTCTCTGGTTGTCGCAGTCGAGAGTTATATTATCGTATTCCATTTCTAGTCCAACATGGACTAGTACTCTCTTCCACCATACCAGTGTTTTGGCTGCGTCCGATAAACCAAGCAATTCTGCTTCGGTAGTGGACGTCGTCACCGTCTTTTGTTTAGACGCCTTCCAATCTATAGGGCCGCCGAAGAGCATGCATATCATGCCTACAGAGCTCTTACGGTCTTTATGGTCACTATAAGATGCGTCACTAGCGATGGTTAGTGCCGATATACCTATAGATTAGTGGGTTGCGTTGTTGATCTGATCCTTATTTCGGCTGAAATCAGGGTTAGAGGTGTCATCAGAATAGTGTCCTAAACCATATCTGAGTGCTCTGTTCTTGGTGTAGAACAGATAAGTGATTGTAGACATGTGCATGGGTTGGGTATGGGTCAAAATTCATACCCATACCCAACCCATCAGGGGTAAGGTAAACCCATACCCATACCCAACCCAACCCACGTGGGTATGGGTTGGGTATGGGTCCCATATGGGTATTTTTGATGCCTTAATGCCTGACTTTCGCCTCAACCTAAACTAAATTAGGGTAATTAGTGCCTTAGTGCCTAATTTTTGCCTCAATCTAGTACTAACTAGGTGACAAATATCACGTGAAATAAAAGTCTTGGCAAAAAGATGGGTTTATGGGCTGGGTGTGGGTTTTACTTCAAACCCATACCCAACCCATATGGGTTTTGGGTAAAATTTCTGACCCATACCCAGCCCATTGTGGGTTGGGTTGGGTTGGGTATGGGTTTACCCAACCCAATGAACATGTCTAAGTGATTGTCCTATCTGCCGCAGCAGAATGCTATAGACCTGGGTTCTGCAGGAATTAGGCCAGTTTAGTGGCTGGTTTAGCTACATCAGGCCTGGTTATAGTAGCTATATACTATATTGAACCAATCTTTTCCTGGTAGAGTTTGATCGCATCAGGCGACGCAGTTCCTTCATAAGGTAAGAGTTCTTTAATTGGCATTAGTGTAGCTACTGATGGTCGGTTATTTAGGCCGAAACGGGCAGCCATACTATCAATATAGCTATCCTGGCATAGCCAGAGCTTGCATTGTTTATAATCGCGTATAATATATATGTTTAGGAACCACTCTGCGTCGCTGTGATCAGTCAGTTCCTATGCTTTTTCGAGTTCCGATTCAAGCTGCCTTGCGTATTAAGCTTTTGTCTTATGGCTAGCAATCAGGAAGTCATCAACATAGAAGAATATTATGACTCCATCGCCTATAAAGACACATGGATCCTCTAGTAACTATGTAAGACCTAGGCCTAACAGGACTCTAGAGGCCTCCTTCTGCCAGAGCTTTGGTGAGACGCGTAATCCGTATAGTGCTTTATGGAGGTGCCAAACTTGGCCATTGGTGCTCCTGAAGCCAGAGGGAAGCTCTGTGTAAACCTCCTTATCTTCAAGGAAGCTGTTCAGGAAAGCTGCGACAGCATCTCTTTGACGTACATCTAGATCGAATATAGCTATTATTGCGAATAGCATGCGTATAGTTTTGATGGCTAGTGTAGCTGAACGTTTCTCTTCAGTAGATATCCACTCCATATCTCCGCGTACATAGATACGAGCTTTACACTTCAGGAGTAAACCGTTCTCGTCAAACTTGTAGGCGTAGACCCATTTCAAGGGTAAGATCTGTTTTGACCTATCGTTTAGCCTTGGGATGACTGAAAATGTGCGTTTCTCTATAAGACTATCAATCTCCTTTTGTATCGCGGCGTTAAACATATCTTTAAACGCATGCCCTTTTACCTCCTTGAATGTGTTCGGAGGTGGTGGAAGGTCGTCTCTATGTATCTAGCTCGCTGGTTTCTGCACCATTCTGGTGTAGAATGCATAGTAATAAGCTTTAGATTATGCCTTAAGCTTATCTGGATCCTTGTCTGGCCGCAGCATAAGCTGTGTAAAGTAGGCATCATCTCTCTTGGTTGAATGGCGAATATGTTTACCAGGGATAATGTTCGACTCGTCTAAGTCTAGACCAATCTATCGGAATCGTGGTTCATTATCTCGATCACTGTCTTGAGCAGTGTCTTAAGCAGTATCTTGAGTAGTGAACAAGGGCAAATCCCCTTTAATTAGCTCTATAGGAGCCACCCCCACCCCTTAATTTAGCACTAAATCCAGCGAATTTGGTGAATTTGGCGCGCCGCCAGCTATATCAGGCTCGATTAGATCCTCTAGAAAAGTTCCAGGAATCCAGTCATGTTCTGTTGGTGTAGGGTATTGTGGTGTATTTAGCCTAGTATTTCGGCCGAAAAATGGGTTTTCGGCATTGTTGGATACACTAGACTGGTTGCTTTTTCTAGTAAATACATCAGGTTGTTGAACTAATCGAGCATCGAGAGAGAGGACAGGACTATTAGTAACCTGATCAGATAGATATGAATAGTCAACTACTTATGTTTCAGGTAACATCTCCTGTAAATTAGTCTATAGGTGGGTTTGTAGGACTCCAATCTCCCTCTAGAGGACGTCGTCAGCCTCTTCTTTAGTCAGTATAACTGGCTCAGGACCAGCAAAAACAGGCATCTCTACTAGCTTATATGGTATAAAATCAGCTATATATCGCCTATTCTCGTCGAAAACGACGTCTCTTACTGGCCTAACTTGACCACCCCTTGAATCTGGAAACCAGATTCTCTAGACATTAGATGCCATATATCTAACAAGGAATCTAATCTCTGCCCTTCTCAGCATCTTGTCTGATTTCGGAATCTTTTGGATTCTGTAGTAAGCTAGACTACTATATAGACATATGTTCGCGAGATTCGACTTAGGTAGTATCGTTCGTTTATCCTATAGGTCTGAATTAGCGTATTTACGCGCCTCTTCCTAGGGCACTATCTAGGAACCATTTATGTTTGTTGGCGTATAATTTAGGATATAAACCACAGCCTTTACCGCCTCTAGCTATAGGCTGATAGGGAGCTTTCCCTCCTCTAGGAGGGCCCTGGCGTGTGTAATTATGATGCCGCCTACCCGTCTAATTAGGCTATTCATCTTAGGATGTCCTAGAATTAAATACGTCACTATAATACCTTGATCTGCCAGAAACCACTCTATAGTGATGCCTACAGCTTTCTCATTATCGTAGTAGAATGCTCGAATAGGTAAATTCCACCAGTTTTTCAGGAGTTCAATGAAGTATCGAATCGCATCATTTATCTAGTTCTTTATATAATAGGTGACGACCTAATAGAAGTGGATTCCGTTAACATAAAAATAGCAAATCCAACGCTCTTCATTATATATGATTAATATTTAGATCAGGTCTAGAGAGATCTGTCCGAATCGACCATACCTATATCCAAGATGACGTCTAGATATCTATCTAGGAGCTCTAGTAAGACTATAAACAGAGCATGGGCTGCGAAGGGCTAATACTAATCTTGAATGCAGAACTAGTGATGCCGACAAACTGTCTTTATTAAGCTTGAAGAGAAGAGAGAGAGACTAGCTATGGACATGTGGCAATATAAGGGATGCGGGTGCGGGTGGCACGTGACGAGCATGAGTGGCATAGGCATGAATGCTAAAGCAGGCACCAGCCTGTTACACATTCAGACAAGGTTCTGAGTTTACATGAGGTTGCGGGTCACGTGGCCCGCACTATCTAATCAATCAGTAGTCGTCTGAGCTGGCACCGTGATAGTATCCCCCTCCTTAGAGCCGAGCTCCGTAGAGGCGTAGACAGGACCTGGCTTGGACGGGTAGCGGAGGTGGAAGTTCTTCACTAACTGTCCATAATTTTCTAGGTGAGCAGCAGGCTCTTTAGTTGGGTCATCGTAACCGGTCCACTTAACCATGTATTTTAGATGTGGTGTTCCCCGGCGACCATGTTTCTCCCAGCGGGAGTCTAGGATCTCCTCTACCTCCTACTCGTCGATTCCGTCGACTTCGACAGGTGGGGCAGGTTCTTGTTGCTGCGCGGGAAGCGGGTTGTCGTCGGCAGGGTGTAATAAGGAGACGTTAAATACTGGGTGGATCATTATTCTAGGGGGAAGCTATAAACAGCAGGCGTATGGGCTTAGAACTTCGGTGATTTCGAAGGGGCCTAAGTTCTTCTAGTCTAATTTCTTCTAGGGGCGATAGGTCTTGATGTTCTAGGCGTCTAACCAGACTTTCTGTCCTTTAGTGAACGTTTAGGCAGGCTGGCGGTGATGGTTGGCGAATTCTTTATGGCGAGCTTAGGCGGCCAGGATCTAGGCTTATATAAAGTTCGTGATCTCCTCTATATAAGCCGCGAACCTCTCTGTATTATGGGCGGCGGGGTGATTACTTAGGCGGACAGGCTCGAATCCAACGACTAGGTGTTGGCCGTAATTAGTAAAGAACAGGGTGACGCCAGTCGACTCGCTTCGTATAGAGTTAGAGGCGAATTCGGCTAGCGGAAGCCAGTTAGCCTAGTCGTCCTATAGGTAGTTTATATAGGCTCGGAGGTACTGTTCCAGGATAGCATTAGCTCGCTCGGTCTGTCCATCTGTTTCCGGGTGAAAGGTAGTAGATAGTAGGCTCTTAGTCTTTAGGCGGGTTGTTAGGTGTTTCTAGAACTGGCTTATAAACTAGGGGCCTCTATCAGATATAATTATACGAGGGAGTCTATGTAGCTTCTAGATATGTTTCAAGAATAGGTAGGCGAGGTCTTTAGTGTTATAGGTCCCGTGGCAGGCCAGGAAGTGTTTCATTTTAGTTAAGCGGCAGACTACTACCAAGATTATGTTAAATCCTTAGCTCTCGGGCAGGTGTGTGATAAAGTCTATTGATAGATCTAGCCAGGCGCGGGCAGGGATTGGGAGTGGTTGTAAGACTCCTTAACGGGCTTCTTGGGACAGGGTAATTCTGCGACAGGTATAATAGTTTTTGGTCTATTACTCGATATAACGGTAGAGGTTCGGCCAGTAGTACTCGCGAGATATAAGCTCGTATATCTTTATGCGACCTAGGTGTCCTATTACTAGGTTGTTATAGTAGAGTCGGGCTAGTTCAGCTTTAAGGTCGTTGTTATCTAGGACATAAATACGTCCTTAGTATAGTAGGTTGTTCCTATCTCTCACGTAGTACGCGAGCGTGATATCTAGGTGCCGGGTTTTCTTTTCGTCCAGGGTACTTAGGATTGACTATAATATCTAGTCTCTTTATAGGGCAGACTTATATGCTTCCTTTATAGCGACTAGTAGTTCTAGCTATAGTTTATCTACGAAGCATATACTTCTTACTATTTCTATATTAGGTGGAGGCGGGTTAGGTTCTAGGCCTATTAGGGCGTCTAGTTTCAGGGTTAGAGGGGAGTTAGGCGGTGGTGAGGCAGGCAGGGTCAGTATTCCTAGTTCTCCTTAGATCTAGCTGTCCAGGTTTTCGCGCTTCAGGATTATACGACTCTAGTGCTTTAGTTGTTTATCCCCTTCCTTAGGTAGATCTTCTAACCTCCTGGTTAGTGCATCAGGCTTCGCGCCCTATTTACCTAGGCGGTAGATAATCGTAAAATTGAAATAGGATAGGAACTTAGACCAGCGGGCTTATCGGCGGTTTAGTAACTTAGTGCTTATGAAGTGTTCTAGGTTTCGGTGGTCTATGATAACCTTGATCGGGGAGGTCGTGCCCTCAAGTTCAGGGCGCCATTCTTCGAAACAGCGTATAATAGCCATAAGTTCCTTATCATAGATTTTGTAATTATACTTAGCTGCTGAGTACTTCTTAGAGAAGAATGTAATAGGATGTAGTATTCCTTTTTCGTCGTACTAGGAAATAACGCCTATAGATATATAATCAGACGCGTTGGTTTCCAGGATCATATCTTTAGTCTAGTCAAATAGTACTAGGATTGGGGCGGATATAAAGGCTGTCTTTAGGGTCTTAAAGGCTTCTTCGTAGGCGGGAGTCTATTTAAAGGCAACATCCTTCTTTATGAGTTCGTTCATATAGGTAGTCAGTTTCGAGAAGTCTCTTATAAAGCATCGGTAGAAGCCAGCAAATCCTAGGAATGCTCGGACATTAGTCGCGTTCGTCGGCGATTTCTAGTCCATGATCGTCCAGACCTTCTTAGGGTCTATACGGATTCCTTCGCCTCCTATAATCAGGCCTAGGAATTTGGTCTCAGAAATATAGAACTTATATTTAGCTAGTTTCACGAATAGCCCTGCTTCGCGGAGGCGGGCGAGGACCTTATAGACGTGTCCGATATGTTCCTCCTTTATACAACTATATATTAGTATATCGTCAAGGTATATAATATAGAATAGGTCTAAGTAATCTTATAGGGAATCGTTGATAAATCTCTGGAATATAGCAGGGGCGCCTATTAGGCTAAACAGCATTACTAGGCTCTCGTAGAGACCTAATCTTGTATAGAACGCTATTAGGTACTCCTGCCCCTCCTTTACCTAAAGGTTATTAAAGGCAGAGATGATATCTAGGCGAGTAAAGTATTTCATCCCCTTTAACTGGTTCAGGGTTTCTTTAGTTAGGGGTAGGGGATAGCGGTCCTTGACCGAGATCGTGTTAAGGGCTTAGTAGTCTATATAAAATCGGAGACCCCCTCCAGGTTTCTTCATAAATAGGATAGGCGAGGCAGTAGGCGAGGAGCTTAGGCGGATAAACCCTTTCCTTAGGTTCTCGGAGATCCATTCCTTTAGAGCTTCTAGCTTAGGGCGGGATATAGCATAGAGGGGCCTAAATGGCAGGGCCTTCCCCTCTATTAGTCGAATATCATGGTCGTAAGGTCGGTATGGGGGCAGTCGTTCGGCTTCCTTAGGGGAGAACATATCTCTAAAGTCTTTAAATTCGTCAGGCAGGGCAGGGTCAGGTTTCGGTTATAGTATCTCGTCTAGTATCTCTATAGACACAGAGAACAAATGATAGCCCTTCTCGCTTCGGGCGTATACGGCGCAGGCCCTTAGGCTTATAGACTATATATCTAGGCCTTCTAGGACAGAGGGGCGATCAGGCAGGTTTATAGGGCGGGTTTTCTTCGGGACATCATATAGGGCTCGGATCTTCGGGGCCCTACCAGGGGTGTTACAGAACTTCTGGTAGTATAGGCTATTTAGCTCGAGGGTATAGTTCGCGAAATAAATACTAGGATCATGGATCTTAAGCCAAGGCAGGCCTAGTATAATAGGGTAGTAAGCGATTTTCGTGATAAGGAATAGGGCCTTCTTCTTATAGTGGTTCTCTACCCTCATGTTCATTCGTATAAAATAGGTGATATGGCCCTTCTCGGGCTCTCGGCCGTCGAAGGCCTCCAGGCGGATAGGTTCTTTTAGGGTTTCGAATATAAGGCTCTGGTCTCGGGCCTAATCTTCATCGACGAACCTCTTCCCTTCTACACCACTATCTATCATAGTGTATATAGGGATCTGGGTCTCTTTCTAGGTCAGGGTTATAGGCAGGATAAAAGCATCGGCGCGGAGGTTCTCTTCTTCGATAGAGTCTCCTAGTATAGCTGCGGATAGGCGGAGCACATGGTTAGGTTTCACCTGGTCGCGATTTAGGCTAGGCTCACTCTATTTATTGGCTAGAGTATAGAGTAGTCAGACTTAGCAGATTCAGCGTAGGCAGCGGAGTCAGCCTAGGCGGGGTTCTCTATTCGGCTAGAATATAGGCGGGCAGGGGAACAAGGGCGGGTGTCAGGTAGCAGGTAGTCCCGGACTAGATGATCCTTAGATCCGTATCTGAAGCACTCCCCCTAGTCACACCGGGTGAGCTTGGCCTTAGAGAGATCCATAGGTTCGCTAGGGCCTTAGGCGGGAGTCAGGGTCCTAGGTAGTATATTTGTTATCGCGGCGGCTGTGTACAAGGTCCTTGCGATTTTCTCCCGGGGTGTACTACCTAAGGGCGTGGGTTGGCGGGCACGGTGTATCTGTTGCTGGTGTTGGCGGAAGCGGTTATCGAGCGACTAAAGATAGGCTGTATAGCTATGAAACTGGCGGGACGGAGCTAGGTTATACAAGAGCATATCCTGGAGCTTGTTCGAGATAGCTTATATCAGGAGGGGAGTCAGAGCTTCTTTATGTAGTTCGCCCTCTAGGGCTAAACGCTGGAATTCGGATAGGAAGGTGTTAAAGTCGTTATTCTTCTAGCGGAGCTGGTATAAGCGGTTCTAGGCATTCTGGACTCTATCAGGGTCGCCGAAGGCCTTCTCGAGATATTCAAGCATTTACGGGTAGTCTATAAACTAGGGAACTCCGTACAAGATCTTTGGCAGTACTAGTTCGTACGCTTTACCAGTAAGTCTCCCCACAACATAAGTAAGTCTGATAGTGGCTATCAGGAAACGGTCCTGGTTCGCGTTTATCTTGCCATGGATCTACTATATAAAGCAGCGGAGGTCGCTGCGAGTTCCATCAAACTCTTTCGGGTTAGGGATTCTTTTACTAAGGGAGGTAGACCAGGGACCCAGGGTAGGAGTCGGTGCAAGTTCTTGTATAGGGATATCTGCTAGGTTCTTAATACCTTAGGCAGGAGTGTTTTCGGTCGGGGGGGTTCGTATAGTAGGCAGGGCGGAGTTCAGGATCTGATTTTTTTCGACTTCGAGCCCAACAATCTTGTCGTATAAGCTATTGATGCGCTCTTCCTGATATCTAATAACGCCCTCCCTGCGGTGCCGAGTCTCCTCGCTTTCAGTCGCGGCTTAGCGGAGGGTTTGGTTATCTTTCTCAATTTCTTGAGAGTAGCCCTCCATAGTCCGGAGGTACAGCACCCAGACGTCGGGGTGTTCTTGGACGTGAGCCAGGAATTCTTCAATAGAATCGGCGTTCAAAGGCGGTTCAGGACGGGGCATGCTGGCGGGTGGCAGCTCTAGTATAGGGTAGAAGCTACATAGTGTCACAGGGCGGGCAGGTGAATAGAATTATACTAGAACTGGACAGACAGTATTGCATTGACTGACAGGCTAAGACGAAGACGTAGCTTGAAGAGCTACATTCAGACAAGGTTCTGAGTTTACATGAGGTTGCGGGTCACGTGGCCCGCACTATCTAATCAATCAGTAGTCGTCTGAGCTGGCACCGTGACATTTCTATAGAAATATAGAGTCTATAAATATACTAGAGAGGTCTAGAATGGTGTCTAGAGTATCTAAAACTATGTCCAGAATAGTGTTTAGAATATCTGAAGCTATGTCTAGAGTGTCTAAGATTACAGTATTTCGGCCGAGAAACTGGTCTTTGGTAGTGCCTGCGAGCTATATACTATCGCTTAAATCGGCAGCATAGGTAGTTTAAGTCGCGAAAAACACTGGTTTTATAGTGTAGTTGGCGGTATGGTTTACGGCTATAGATTGCCTGGCTGGCTCGGCTGGGGTATTACTGGTGTTGGTGGATTCTTTTAGTTTAGTGTCGATCCACTGTTTCTAGCCTAAATCCCCGTCCAGGGCCTGTTTTATCTTCTGTTTCATGCCAGCATTTGGCTTTCTGCTGCCTTTACCATTTAAGTTGAAGTACTTATCGATAGGGTAGCTACAACCATATGGGCATGCCCTATCTTTAAATGGTTTTGCTTTCTGCTCCTATAGGAATTGAGCTCTAGCCAGAGCTTTCTTCCCTTGACCAGGGGCACTAGGTTGGCCAGGAGCATGAGGGGCAGGAGCACTGGCTTAGCCAGCTGTTTCCTGGTGTCCTTGGAACGTCGTGAACACTCCCTTTAAGATGGCTGGCTACTTTAGTCTTTGATTCTGGTAGGTGGTTTTGAAATGATCTAGAAGGCGACGCATAGAGATCTGCTCGCGATCAACTATAATCTTTCCATGCCAGGACTGCCACTAGTTTAGCAGTATATCCTTTACCAGCTCTAAAAAGAGCTATATAGCATCATCATTCTTAGTAGCTGAGACGCCCTCAACCTCTGCTTTAAGGCGCGAATACTCCCATTCTTTAAGCTAGGCGCTAATATCGGCGCCAGCTATAGGTAGAGTAACCACAAAGTTGTGCTAATGGTAGAATACCCTAGCTCTGTTTATTGATGAGATACTATAGCGGTCATATAAGAATTTAAGTCGTATAAATGGTTCATCATATTATAAAACAAGACTCTAAACATATATATCCAAGTGCTTTAGGATATATTCATTCATAGATTCAATTGCTCGCTTCTTGGTTTAGTAGAATAAAAGACGGAACTTATAATCCTCTATATTGTCCTTCTAGTCCTATCGTAACCAATCATACTCTTTACAATCCATGTCGAGTTCAAGCATTGGTTTGATCGGGTAGTCGCGTGGTTCTGATCCTAGGACTGGTCGTTCAGTCCTAAGCTCTGGATCGCAGTATTCCCATACATCTCCGCCAGTGGCTACGGCTTTGACTCGCCTATACCACTGCTGCCATTAAGAGGCATCTTTCAGTCTTATATCGCCGGACATCGCGGACACAGTCTTCAGTCTCGTTTACCCTTAAAATATGCTTTTCAAGGTAAATTATCGGCGAACCAGGCTCATAACTATCAAATGGAGGTCGACTACCAAGGAATAGTGGATTCTAGTGGGCAAATGAGAACGCAGTATGCGTACCAAAGTATGTATGTGTATCTATTGTAGAATGGAGGAATCTCATTGTGGGATTCCAATGCTGACTAAAATAGACTAACTATAAATGGAATCGGGCCTTTGACAAACCGCATACCTCACGATTCCACCCCGAATTGTTCACGTTCTTCAAGGATTTTGTAAATAGCATGTGCCTAGCTAGTTCTGAATTCAAGATTAGCTTTAGCCCTTCACAATAAATGAATGAAAACACACTCTAAGCTTTAATATTCTTTCAATCTCTATTTTTCAAGCCCTGCCTTTTTATTAGTTCAAATAGATAATTTTTTTCATGTAACTCAATATGAACTCATTGAAGAATCAGAATACTATGTTGGAAGAAAAAGCGGCTTTTAATCGGTTAATAGCTACTTAAAAACTAGTTAACGTGTGGTTCGTCTGAAATATTAATTAAAATACAGTATAGAACGTAATATCACATCAAGTCACCTGGTAATGTTCCTATTTCAGTTAGTTAGGTCCAGGTCACGTCCTTTTTTCCTAGTCCCGATTAGGAAGGGGCTTCACCGGTGGTCCAGGGCAGCTGTAATCTGGTCCTTTGACCTTCGTAGCTCCGAAAGCCTCCCAAGGTTGAACCAAGCTCATGTCAATTGAGTATCTATCACTAGTGTCACGGTGGAGAGAGCAACCCACGTAGCGTGAAGCTATCTCTGTATTCGGTCAAATGTCCGCTGCTTTTTAAGTTTCTATTATATTCCAAGATTGATTGAAATAATACCTAAGTGGGAACCTTCCAGGGATGGAAACAGGTGAGCTGATAAAAAAAACCCCGCCCCGTAGTGGGCAGGTTTGGTTTTTTGAACCTATAGGCCCCTTCCTGCAGAACTCATATCTACGGAGGCCCGGTATCTTTAGAAAAGTTTTGTAAATTAGGATGCGAAAAGCTTTTCACAGCGCTAAACCTATTTAATGTTACCGGACGCGCGGCCTGTAGACAAATTCTGTCTTTCCCCCTATTATGTACAGTGGACCTGACTTCAGTCTCAGATTCCTTATCTTCTCTTCAGTCTCAAAATTTCATCATAATATCTCTATTTCTAAAGATTTGAGACTTGGAATCTCGTCTCATTTTTCAATATACAGCATGGGCCCAAGATCACCATCCTCTCCTGTTGACGCCCCTATGGAATCAGATAAGGCCCTGTCTGATAATCCGATACCTCCTGAGTCTAAAGAGCCTTTAATTGACAGCGATTTCGCGGGGTTTGTTTTTCCTATCTAATTATCATTTTAACAAGTTGACATTACTTATTATTCCTAGTTTTTTCGTTTTGACTATATTATCTTTTGCTATATATGACTTTAGCTGTTATCGATTTTTTGATGTCGATATGGACACTTGTTATGATTATCGCTCGTGGACTCTCCAGTTCATCGTTATATTTCCTGCAATTATAAGGGGTATAAAAAATTACTGGAACAGTGCCTCAAAACCGCTATCCTCTGCTAAAAGTCCCCATACGAAATCATCTGAGACGTTATCTGATAAATCCCCTATGCTAAGCGATGCTCTACGGTAAATACTTCTAAGGTCTTGAAACCATGATTTCTAGTTACCCACGCTGATTCTTCTCAATGATATAGTCTTATCGTTTTTGCTGTATTATTATTCGCTCTATTCAGCTTCGGTTGCCGTAAGTTTTGTGGCATCGATTCAAAGACATGTCGTCAGTATCGCACATGGATTATTCAAACGATTGCAATTTTTATTGCAATTCTGAGGGGCGTAAGGAAATTCCGGAACAGGCCCTAGGTGTTGGAAAGAACTACGTGAATAGATACTAATTGCGTGGGGCTGGGTCTCTGTGGATGGAGTTCTGGTTATAAGTCGCTGATAGTGACTCTTTCAACTTGGAGACCATACGATTTTGATCAAACTCCCTGAATGCTACGTCAAGACCACCTAGGCTCAAAAGCATCATATACTCAACATAGGCAGTCCCAACGTAACTGTAGGAGTGGACGAGATCGATGATTTCAAGGTGCAGAGGAACATATATTCCCGGGATCGGTCGAAGGCTTTTGTCGATTCACTTACGGTGAAAAGGACATTCACACGGTGCACTATATACTATATGAAGAGGGAATGGTTCGTCCTGGGTTCGATATGTATACGTTGTGCAAAGGTAGACATGTTCATTGGGTATGGGTCAGAAATTTTACCCAAAACCCATAAACCCATCTTTTTGCCAAGACTTTTATTTCACGTGATATTTGTCACCTAGTTAGTACTAGATTGAGGCAAAAATTAGGCACTAAGGCACTAATTACCCTAATTTAGTTTAGGTTGAGGCGAAAATCAGGCATTAAGGCATCAAAAATACCCATATGGGACCCATACCCAACCCATACCCACGTGGGTTGGGTTGGGTATGGGTATGGGTTTACCTTACCCCTGATGGGTTGGGTATGGGTATGAATTTTGACCCATACCCAACCCATGCACATGTCTATTCAGACCAATAGGATCAATGCCTAAATACGTCAAATCGAGACAATCCCAATTAGGTACCCAGTTGATTTCAGCCATAATGAGCTGAATTGTAAAGGTAAGGAGATGAAAATTTTTTATTACCCGCTAGTCCGAATTAGGTCTTTCAGGTCCTAGTCAGCTCGATAGGCTAGTCCTAATTAAGAAGGAGCTTTCTGCCTGGTCCAGGGCAGCTGTAGTCACTCAAAGGACCGATCCCAATTTAGTTTAGTCTGTGTTAGTCAGCTCTTACTAGTATAATTAGTCACCAGATTCGAGTACCGATGTGGTCTGCATGTGGTCTGCACACACTTTTGTGGGTCGGCCACACCGAATTTTCTAGGCCACACCCAGACTTCCTCAGGCCACACAAGTCAGGTGACCATATTACTAAGCGAATACAATACGTTTCATACAAATCATACCACCCATTCCCATACTTGCTGCACCACATAAGCCTTAAACAAATATACCCTTATCATGGCTGCAGAGCTTGATCTTGGTGAAGAGATAGAGATGGTCCTTAGGGCCACACCTGATACTGATGATTTGACTGAGACGCAAGTAAGAATGAAACTTAATGAATTAATACATTATTAATCCATTATTAATGCGCTGATAATGGATTTTAAGAACGTGGTTTCTTATTAATTTGATCGCTGGTGGTGGGCGTAATCGGCTTTGTACTCGCTATGTCTTGTATATTGAAGACCTACCTGAATACCCTGCAACAGATGTTGGCGGCTTTGCCTATATCGTGCATATGGCAATGGGCTCAGAACTCATGGCCTTACGCAGTGTTCAGAGTGTAAGTGGTAATTCATCTCATTATAATCTATTATTAATGGAATATCATTTCTCAGGTCCAGTATGCAATGAAGCAGAAGTACCGGGATCGTCTAAGCAGCACCCAGTCATTCCTAGGTAATATTTCCTTTAAACATGCTTTGACTTTCGACAATCTCGAACACGGCAAAAGACCTCCCAATGATGAACGATAACGCGATTATCAGCATCCTATTTGTAAAACCCATTAATAATGCATTAATCCAATCCCCGAAGGAACCTGGCCATAGTGGCAGCATAGATAGAAGGCAGATGGATAGAAAGATGGGGATGGAAAACTAACTTTTTAATTAATTAATTGAAATGGGTTATTGATGGAAAGTGTGAGGAAAAAAACGGAGTGTTCAAGGAATACACTTGTAAACTAATATCCAATTAGAGCACACTTATGTCATCACCCGCCACATACTTTTCCTTCGGGCCACACCGGGAATAATGATACTCCGGGGTCGGTGTGGCCGACCCACAAAAGAGTGCACATTTGCTATATTCTGACCAGATTCTCCTTAGCCTACTTACACACACATACATATCTGAATAACCAACGCTGATTCGTTTACCCGTTTACCGCCCGATTCGTAGCCTTGACAGATAAACAGGCACACACTTCGCGCGGCCCCACTTTTTGAGTCATCCTTATTCCAATGTTGATATCTCTGGATAAGAACAATAGAACAATACAAAATATAATCATAGTATTATCCAAAAACAGAGATACTGTGTGTACTCCGAATTTAAAGTATACTTAGTTCGGATATACAGCCGAAGTACTATCTCTTTGGTACTTGTTTAGTGTGTACGACTATTGACAAGCTGTGGATATGCCCATCAATCCTCTTGCTGTGGCAGTCATGCGCTATTTAATTTAAAAAAATATCATGCCATTGTAACCTTGGAATCTTGTACATCGTCGCATACACAATACCTTAATCCTACCTAGTTAGGAACAGGTACCTAGGTATGTTGTCAACTATCAGAATGAAGTAAAATCATGTTAATAATATAATTATTAAAGCATCTAGGATATACTTCTTGCACATATAACCGATTATATCTTTATATCTGAATTGACTGTTTACGGGTGTAGAGGAAGAGTTCCGGTCGTGTTCGTCTTCTTAGGCCAAGTTTATCAGTTATGGATATATTATGGGTCTCTGGTACTACGTAGTGGCTCATACTCCACTGAGCCCACTCGGAATAATGAATCCTGATTACCTATTCTAGAATAGTAGAACACTAGCCGAGAAGTTTTTATTATTGACCTCGGGATGAAGCTTGGTTTGGATGAGTATCAAGCCCTGGAGAATTCATGTGTACTGTGTGGATGAAGCATCCATTGATCATTCCTAAGATCGGAATCGGAAGTCCGGGTGGGCGCACTCTAGGGTTATTAGACATAGGAAGGTATAAATATCACCCACCACCTTGATAGATGACTATCCATTATTTTCAAAACTTGGAAACTCGAAGAATCCTTCCATATACCTGTTAGGTTTCATTGTTTTGATCAACGAGCCTATCCATCTAGTTGCTTCCTTGAAATGAAGCTCTTCCAAATAATTCCCACCCTGTTTCTCTTCCGGACAGCGGTAGCTGGTCCTTCTCATTACAATGAGCCATTCGATATGTATGATGACAGAAAGATCTCTAGCCGAGACCTCGCTCCAGCTCAGATAGAGCGACGATCAGATTGCCTTACGATAGCACATGCAATTTATACGACGACAACTATGGAAGTAGGGTATGTACTAAGATTTCCACCTAGTTTGGGTTTATATTATGTACCTATGACTGACTGATTGAATTTTGCTGGGTTTTAGGCTTATTTATGCTTCTGCTACTTCGTCAGCCCTCAAGCTTGTCTGTAAAGTCGCAAAGAATAATGACTGCGTGGAATTGTTCGACACTGTTAGCGATGGACTCAATGTTGTATTGGGTGTCTCGACAGCAACGAAGGGCTATGGAATTGTGTCAGCTTATCTCTCTGGAAGCGTTTCAACAACATGGCCGGACCGTCGATCTCTTGCTGATGATGAATACCCAAGCCTTGACAATGCCCTCCGAGCCTATGGCTATCATTTTGACTCTATAACAGATGAGACTCCTACAAGCAGCGGAGCAGGCAGAAATACAAGCGAACCAGGCTTGGTCTATCAATACATGTTGAACAATTTCAGGAAGGGTGATAACGTTGGTCGTGACTATGCCCTCCTTGCGTTTGAAGATGGCACTGCACAGCTTCATGCCCCATTGAATGGCTTCGGCAACATGAATGATACTATACAAAAGCGAACATCAACTCTGAAAGGAGTCAAGATTGCTTTCCAGCTTGGCACCGGCAGAATACTTAACTCTTCGTATCGAGAAGGTGCGGCCGAAGCTATTGCGAATAAGTGGTTGACTTATGCCAAGAAAGGTTACGCAGACACGTATGGATTGGTGGAAAAGACCGCGACCTCCGTTCTTTACTACCGGACTATATCGGAGTTGGATGGCTGGGGTACCAACTATGAAAACGTGAATGCTTGTGGCGCCCTGTCTGAGTATCTTGGAGAATATATAGGCGAGGCTTAGGTTTTCAACTCAGTTGTGAGGAAGGGGATAAGTACCTAGGCATAGTCACCAACTTCACTACATATTGTAGTGGGAAAGTATGCCTCCCTACTATTATGGGCAAGCGGTCTATGTAACAGGTTGAATCCTGGTGAACTATCACATGGTTGTACCATGTGACCCACCAACCGCATACCTCACGATTCCACCCCGAATTGTTCACGTTCTTCAAGGATTTTGTAAATAGCATGTGCCTAGCTAGTTCTGAATTTAAGATTAGCTTTAGCCCTTCACATACAAAATCCTTCCTCTAACGAGAGTAAAACCCACGACCGACGATAAGAAAAGCGCTCTCAGAAAGTATCTGATCGAGCCACATACGACAGACGAACGAATCGCTCTCGGAAAGAATCCGATCGAGCATACCAACGAATACGAAAAGCTCTTAGAAAGTATCTAATTAAGCGTCCTACGAATACGAAATCGCTCTTAGAAAGTATCTAGTTGAGCATCCGATAAACGAATTGAAGACGGAAAGCATCCGATTCAAACACAAGAAGAAAACGAATATCTTCATCATCATGACTGCAAGCGAACTGTCGAGCCTACCCGAGTAGGCCAGGATGTTGATGCAGCACATCAGTCAGATAAGTATTAGTACCGATGAGAGAATTAGAAGACTCGAAGAATTAGTGGTTCGGTCCCAGGAGCGAGCCGCTCCCGAACCACCCACGGAACCATAAGGGATACCAATCGAATCAACCAGCGATAATAACCAGATTCGACGACCTCGCCCTCGTCTCCCCGACCCCGCGATGTATGTAGGAAACATCTCTGATTGGCCAACCTAGAGAATCTCGATAGAGAACAAATTACTAGTAGACGGAGCTGCCATCGGTACCCTATAAGAGTAATTCCTCTATATATTTTCCCGCCTAGAGAAAATGGCCGCCAAGAACACTAGAACGTTTATAAAGACACAACGAAGCGAAGACAACCTATATATGCTTCTAGAATATCTTGAGAGGATATATAGAGACCCTAATACTCGATCACGAGCAGCTCGGCGTCTACATCAGCTTAAACAGAAGCCCGACCAGCCTTTTTCACGATTCCTTCCCTAGTTAGAAAGAGAGCTCGTAGATGCTGGTGTAACCGAATAGCATAATAAAGTAAAACGACAACTCTTACTAAATGCTCTTAACGAAGATATAACGAATTCGCTTATAAATTATGGTGTTCCCTATGATTTTATAGGTCTTATCACACAGCTCCATGAAATCAATACTGATAGCGAGACACTGAATATCGCATTAGGCAGACGCCAGTTATCTACTCGCCAGCGAATCCAAAGAGATCAATCAACCACAGCCATAGAGGATAGGATAGACTAGACTCCAATAATAAACACGAACACCATATAGACAAATTTGTCCCGATTCGTGAACAAAAAGGGATAGGTTTATAAAGAGGATTAATATCTTATGGGAAAACGTGTAAAATAGGTCGAGAAAGAAGAACTCTAACATCGCTGTATAGAAAAGAGATATCTACGATGTGGTCGAGACAACTATTAGTAAAGCGTATGCCCTTTACTGCCCGCACGGAATCCGAACCAAGTAGTGGTACAGAATACAGCAGTCGAAGAACCAAGATCAAGCCACCCCCGAAGAAGGGAGTATTCGCCAGCGATTAAAGAAGATAAAGCGGAGAATGATTCGGGAAAAGATTAGCTCCTATACTAAACCACGAGCAGGAGTAGAAGGGGGTTGAGAAGCTGCTAAAGAAAGAGGCGTCATTCTATATCGATGCTAGAGTTAATGGAATTCAATTCGCGAAGACTTTAGTAGATAACAGAAGCGATAGCTATATATCTATCAGCGGACACCTAGCGCAATCTCTTAACCTTCTATATATCCCAATTCTACCGCGAATCCTGAATAGAGTCATCAAGAATCAAGGACGGATTACTTAGGCCATATACTTCGATCTTGATATTAATAGACTACAACAGCAGAAAGTCTTTGCCTACATCATTCTAAGATAGTTAGATGAAATGATACTTAGGACGCCTTGGTTAAAAGATGTCGACGGAGTTTACGCTGCGAAACGAGGGTATTTAGATATCTATTCGAGAAATGGAGAGCGCATTCGTTGTTGGAACCATATCGACCTGTCAATCGGTCTAATAAAAGTAAAGAGATTGAAAGTACAGCAATCATCTATAGGAGAAATCAAAGAACTATTCGATAGCGTTTCGTCGCTGGACCACCTCCGAATAGCCAAAGTAACTATAGATGATATCGATAAGGCGCTATAACCTAAGAAATTCACCGATCCGAGAGCTAAACTTCCCCCATAATATCTCCCTTGGTTAGATGTTTTTAGCCAGGAGAAAGTAGACAAGCTTCCGAGCCATCGCCCAGGGATCGATCATAAGATACCCTTAACACGCGATGGAAATGGTAACGAATCGATACCACCTTATAGGCTATTATATAGAATGAATAGAGAAGAGCTATTAGTTCTACGAAAAACTCTTACCGATCTACTAGGAAAAGGATTTATACAAGTCAGCAAATCGCTAGCAGCTTCACCGGTGTTATTAGTACGAAAACCTGGTAGAGGCATCCGATTCTGTGTCGATTATAGAGGGTTAAACTCCATAACCATTAAGGACCGTTACCCCCTACCTCTGATTCAAGAAACACTACGAAACATATCGAAGGCTCGCTGGTTTACCAAACTCGATATTATAGCGGCTTTCTATAAGATCAGAATATAGGAAGGCGAAGAATGGAAGATAGCGTTTCGAACACGATACGGGCTCTATAAGTGGCTAGTTACACCTTTTAGCCTGACTGGCGCTCCCGCAACCTTCCAACGGTATATTAATGAAGTTCTACGCGAATTTCTCGACGAGTTTATGTTAGTATATATAGACGATATCATTATTTACTCTAATAGATCGATCACGGATCATAGACGAAAAGTACTCGAGGTGCTCTAGAAGCTAAGAGATACTAGACTTCAATGCGATATCGAGAAATCTGAATTTGAACAGAGCTCTGTGAAATACCTAGGGTTCATTATACGAGCTGGAGAAGGTCTATATATAGACCTAAAGAAAGTTGAAGCCATTAAGCTATAGGAAGCACCTACTAATGTCCGAGAAGTACGTGGTTTTATTGGATTCGCTAACTTCTACTAGATATTTATACCACGATTCGCAGACGTCTCTACACCATTGGTGTAGTTGATAAAGAAAGATACGATATTTAAATAGGACAAGGAGAAATAAGAATCATTCGAGACCCTAAAGGACCTCTTTATCTCTGCACCAATATTGGCTTATTTCCGAGAAGACACCGAAACAATAGTGGAAACAGACGCATCTAGATGGGCGACAGGAGCAGTCTTATCCCAAAGACAAGAAGATAGGACGCTAAGACCATGCGCCTATCTCTCGCGTAAGTTCTCACCTACAGAGACCAATTATATGATATATAATAAGGAATTACTTGCTATCATCCATGCGCTATAGGAATAGAAGCCAGAGCTAAAGATGGTCCCGCGATTTGTGGTCTTAATGGACCACAAAAATCTACGATATTTTCATAAGGCGCAGGATCTAAGCGAACGACAAATAAGATAGGCAGACATCCTGGCCGAATTCGACTTTAAGCTACGATATCGACCCGGGAAACAGGCGATCCAACCAGATGCTCTATCCCGGCGAGGATAAGACGAACCTAAAGGAATCTCTGATAAGAGGCTCATGAATCGTTTCCAGAAACTCTTCGAATCAGTAACAATCCGTAATAATAGCACTAAACCAAGTCCACCTTTAGACTTTGATATACTAGTGGCGATATTTAAAGAAGCAGAAACGCAGGAAGTATAGAATAACATATAGAAGGAAGATCAAATATACCAGTAGTTCGCACTCGCACTTTGTCGATCAACTACGTTGAAAGGACAGGGTTCACACGTTGCACTATATATACTGGAAAAGGGTATGGTTCGTCCTAGATTCTTAGTATATACGTTGTGCAAAGTGGTGTGAAATGTGTTCGATTCATGTAGCTACTTGAGTTCCTAATATAGTTGTTCCCCCGTGACTCGGGGGTCTGTTTGTTCCGTTCCGGGTTTATGGTATTGCATGATTACAATATCCATGTTCCGACACTGGAGCAACTTTAAAATCTCGAGTCGCTATATACATGGATCGATAAAATAAATGAATGTGGATAGGTGCACGATATGCCCCCGAGTGCCCTGCATATTGTATCTGTTGGGTGGCCGATTTTTGTTGAAGAATCAGCCTTTGTGCGGGGTAAAGAAAGTGGTGAGTGGGAAAAAAAAATAATAAAAAGTGGACAACACGAAAGTGGGCTTTTCCTAGAGAAGCCAGTCTCCATTTCGTCTTCTATCCGTGGTCCTCTCTGGCGGCATTTTACTGATCCCCTAAGATCAGAATGGCAAATGGTATTCTGTTGCCTTATTCATGATAACGGCGGCGTTCGTAGGTTGAGCCGTTGCTAATTCCCGGAAAAAGGATAATATGGCGGACTGCCACATGGTGTACCCTCCTTCTGAGGATTCCAGTCTGCATAAGGTGTTCGGGAAGCGAATCGGATGCGGTAGGAGTCTGATTTGGGCGTTGTGCTTTTCCCGCTGGACGGCTATGTATTCCCTGATGAGCTTTGGGTCATATTTCTTGTCCGTTTCGATCCCCGATTCCGTCGAGTGGATTATGATTAGCTGTCGGAATGCCATCATCAGGTTGCCAGCTGCCGCCTAGGCTGTTTCGGGTACGGTTTCTGCCTAGGTGAACGCTGCGTTGGTTGCTCCCGGTGTGCCAAATGGTGCCGATAGTCCTTGACTCGCATATGTTGCGGCAGGGTCTGCATTTCTGGCGTAGTCCATAAGTGTGTGGAATGTCCAGCTATTATATTGGATTCCGAACAGTGGTGGGTGACATATGGCTTTGCTAGCCCCTCTATATCGGTTGCATTTCTTGCTGGCTATGGTATCGAAAAGGCAGTTGAACATGGGAAATGTTTCTCCTTCCCAGTTTGTGTTTTTGTGTCTAATATATCTAATACACGTCATGAACTTTGGCTGTTCTGGTATCGCCTGTGGGGTTGTCGGCGATAATACTATGGCGGGTTCCGCTAGTACTGCTGGTGCTCCTAGGGCTGGGGCTGGGTCTGCTGCTGGAGCTGGACCTGCCGCTAGACCTGCTACTGGACCTACAGCTTTCGCTCTTTTAGGTCCTCTTGCTCCCTTTCCTTTTGCTTTCGTCACCCTTCCGGCCATCGATCGGGTGGTTTGTAGTGGCTTCTGGGGGTGGCGTTCTTGTGGGAAAAGGAAGGTTTTCGGCAGTTGGGGTCTTCAGATAATGGGTGGAGGAGTGTTCGGGTGATAGACGAACGGAGAAGGAGAAGGGGGCTTTTCTCTTCTTTTATTTCTGGGAAAAAGGGCGATTTCCGTGTCTGATGCGGGGGAAATCAGGGATTTTTCCTTTAATGGTATCGTGTGATCTGGTTTTCTGAAAGGAAAAATGGCCTGGTGTTTCCGTCGCCGAATTGTTATTGAATAGGTGTATGAAAGAAGTATGTTGGATACCGAAAAATGGTTGAAAGAAAGTGGTTGGCGATGATATTTTTAGGGCCGTTTGTCATCGCTGGGTGATGCCCGATTTATGGTGGGTTATATAGAGAGATTTTCCTCTCTTTTGACCTATTCGACGGTTTTCAAGTTGATTCTGTTAGAGTCTATCAACTTTGTTAGTGCGTCGCAGGGCTTTGACTTAGTCATTGCGTTAGCCGGGTTGGAGTCGCCTTCGATCCAGAGGATCTCTATTTGTCTTCGCTTATATGCCTCACGGAGTGCTATCACGTCAATCATAAGTCGTTTTTCCGTTATAGAGCCTAGTTTCACGAGACAGTCATACAGGGATTTCGAATCCATGTAAATGGTAAGTCGGAGGGTGGTATTCAGTATCCGGTCTAGGCTCGTTTTAATGGCGATAGCAGCATCAAAACCATTAGCCATTATATATAGCTCTAACGCGAGCACGCTCCGGGTGACCCTCTTATACTTAACGGATGCCTAATATAGGATATTAGCGTTTTTGCCCTCGGCTTCTAGGGTTGCAAGGACAATAACGAAGCCAATTTGCGATGTGAGGTCCGGGTTATTTGCGAACGATGCATCCACGAATGCCAATATTTGGAGTGATTCGCGTTGTAATGGTATAAATAATAATCCTCTCGCTGCATTTTGAATCTGCTATAATAACCACTTATCTAGGTTATTTGCATCATCAGCTATTAGGTTGATGATTTAAGCTACGTGACTTAAGTTAAACGCGGCTTCTGGCTATGAGACGGTCGCGATGTAGGCACCTCTCGCGCGTTAGGCAATATACTGCTCCTTGATTTTGGCTGGTTCGTGCTGGGTTTTTCTAATTATGGATAACTTTTTATATTACCATTTTTGGGATAGCGTGATTCCTTCTGGGTTCAAAGAAATCATTCCTCCATTAAACTTTAAGGGCGTTCTGTGGTCGAGTGTCTCACGGTCTTTTGCCAAGAACTTCGCTTTGTCTAGTTGCTTCTGTTCATTGGTTACGAAGGCCAGGTTGGCTAGGAAAAGTGTATCATCCGTCTATAGTCCAACGATTCCAAATTCCCCTGTATTGCTCTAGTGCAATAAGCAGGGGTCATATATCGATGTTGTCATTCCTAGTTTCTCGATATGGTGCGAATGGTATGTTTTAAACTAATGATTTCCAGCTTCAGGGATCCCGTATAATGGTCTGATCACCCTGAGTATCGAGTCCTCTGGTAATCCGAACAACTCCCGGAGTTCACGCGGCGGGTGTGCGAAGAATTTTTGGTTCAGGTTGGTTATGGATTACATATAAGCCTAGGAGATATCGCGGAGGTAAAGTTTTATATCTGGTTGCATCGCCGCTATAGCCAAGATGATTCGCTAGCTTGTGCGTTGGATGGTGGGTGATTAGGTGAGAATTGTCTCTTTGCCGGCATTGTTAAACGCCTAGACTACTAGTCTCGATTTCTTAAAGGCTTTCTTAGTGCCTAGGTGCTTGATTTCGTCCACGAACCGTGAGTTGAATATCCGGGTTCCTGGTGGGACGTCGCTTCGTCTTGCGAATTCAAACACTCCTTTTTCTAGTAGGCCCGAAATCTCCTTTTGCCTGGATTTCTCGAATGGCGTGTGTTGTGCGATTTATAGGTGGATTATCGGGATTTCAATATGCAGCATTTGTTGGAGGCGAGGTTTCTTTGGTTTAGGGGGTTCCTCTTTTTCTTTATGCGATGCTCTTGTCTCTATCCTCTCTCCCGCCACGTTCGGCCTTAGGTCGGCTGGGTTCTCTATCTATACCCTTGTTGGTTCAGGTTGCGCTTCGGTTGCAACATCTTCGATGTCTATGTGGTATGGCTTTACGACAACCGATCGGAAGGGAGTCGGGCCATGTGGTAGGTTCAACGTGCAAGTTTCGCCTTTAAGCGCCAAAAGCGCGAAAGGTCCGTCCTATTTCCCAAGTTGTCCGCCATTTCCTTCTCTCTATACTAATATAGGCGAGTTTAGTGGGAGGTTATGGATTGTGGTAACGTTGGGTCCATTACGTGTCGCTAGGGCTTCGGACACGTTTCTTGTGGCGCGCATCTTCTGGATTTCCCCCATCGCCTTTCGAATGGCAGTTGCTCGTTGGGTAATCGTGGGTGATAGGGCGTCTAGTTCTGTTATACGTGGGTATGCTCTAAAGACGAGAAGGGTGGGTATTAGACCATATGGGCCGGATATGTCGTTCGCGGCTTTTATAGACATCTGAAGGGCGATTTCCCTATTAGTACTAGGGATCTCGTTTATGATGATTTCGTATGCCCTTCGGATCTGAGCATGGTATCTTTCGACGAGTCCAATGGAATTATGGGATTCTACTGGGACAGTTTTGACTTAGGTACCGAGTGTCTTCGCATTCTGTTTGAATTCCCTGGATACGAAGTTCGTGCCTGAGTCGGTGGTAATTAGGTCTGGTGGACCAAGGTATGTGTCAATCCAGCACTAGCGTAACATATCCTAAGTATGTTTCGCTGTTAGGTCGCGTAGCCATCGTGCTGCTTGGAAGCAGGTTGCTTCATCGATCACGTGGAGGATTGGAGAGTTTTCAATATATATTACATCGATGATAATGTTGTAATTGAAGCGAATAGTGTCTGGATCTTTAATGGTAAACCGAAACCTGCCTGGGGAACGTCCGTATCTCTGGCAATGTTCGCATACTTTTGTGAGTTGTTCGAGTGCTGCGATATTAGTGTTCTCGTGTCCTAAGGCGCGTAGCAGCCTATGTAGGCGAGGGACGGACGGGTGTCCAAATCTGCGGTGTAGTCTTCGTAGCTCCGTGTTAGTTAAGTGGCATGCGATATCGGTCAATCGGCTCTCTGTCGTGTCATTTCCGGTTATGTTTGATAAATAGGCCCTGAGTGATTGGTCCCAAACCATGAACGGATGTCTAAACTGGTGTATGATTGGGACTTTTAGGCCATCTTTTCGGACAAGGAGGTTCTCCAGATTGTTCAGGTAGATGCCTAGTCTATCTATGTCTGCAAGGGATAGGAGGAATGGTGTATCCGAGTGGAAAACGTGGAAGGTGAGTGTACCGATCGGGGTCTCTAATATGACCGAACCAGCCGACGATGCTTCTCCGATTCCGAAGCGAACCTTGATCTGGTTGGCTGTGGAAGTATCTAGAGTCGCTAAGGGGTCCGAATTTTGTAGGGCCAAGAATTGGTTGTGCCCGGCGGTTGATACACGGGCTGCTCCTATATTAATGATTATTCCTATGAAAGTCGTCGTTGTATACCTGGTTTTTGCTGTTGCGGTTGCGTTGTAACTGAACGGCGATTCCTCCTCGGTTCCTGTCCAGGGTGTGTTTGGTCCTTAGGCCATAGAGTTCTCCTATTATGTATAGGGAGTTTTTGCGAGGGTTTCTAACATAATGTTATTAGAGAGCTCTGTTGTGAGTTGTTCCGCAAATCCTGGCGTTAAGGCTCCGTAACCAGTCGTGAAGAGGATTTCATTTTCTGAGTCCGAGTCGTCTTCGGGTCCTATGCTTTTCGTGGTTGGGTAGTTATTCAGGAATATATCCATTTCCTTATCGCTCTCATCATCGGGTGTCGGCTCCTGGTTTAGTGGTCCTTCCATATCGGTGATGAATTGCTGGTATGCGGGTTTATAGCTTCCTTGTTGATTTCTTTGAAATTTGCTTTAGAATCGTTCTCGGGCCGCGTCTCTTTCTTCCTTGGTGTGGTTATATAAGATACAGTCCGGTTTATAGCAAACACCATATTTCTTGCCGGTTCCTAGTCTATATTTTGTTCGGGGAGGGTTCGTTGATCGTCTAGGCGGTTGTTTTATAGGGTTTATGCGTATGAACTTCCTTTCCACAAAGTTTGTTGTAGGGAGTTCCTCCGCCTAGAATACGGATGGGTTATTGGTGGCAGGCTCCTTATATTTTCTCTTGTTTTCCTAGGTGGTTATCGACGTCTGCATTCCGTTGATGAGTCCTAGGAGGTTCGGTGGTAGGTATACCAGGGTCATTCGGCATGCTTTAACTCCTTCATATACTGAAATCAATTTTTCGTATAAGTATTCATCCGTTCGCCATAAGGGATTGATTATATGTCGGAGCTTATAGAGCTTATTGAGTAGCATCTTGAAGCATTGGTGGAGGCTCTTGTCGGGGTTCTTTCGGATGGTTGTTCTAAGGTTTTAGCTGTCCCATAGTTGTTTCTGCCTTCTATAGAACTCTGGTCCTTCGAAGAATTCCCTAAGTTTCTCGCACGATTCCGCGAAGGTTCTCTCCTATAGGGAGTTCGTGAAGTAAAACTCCAATGCCGGTCCTTTAAGGAAACTACCAAATATGTCTATATACGATTATTCCGGGAGTCTTACACGTTGGCAGATGTCGGTGAAGATCTTGATCTTGAAGTCGAGACTAGTGCTTCCATCGTATTTTTGGCTCTCGGATATCGACTTTATGACTATTGTCGTTTACCTTATGTAGTTATCTAAGGCAAGGTCGGGAGTAGATCGAGGTGTCCGGGAATAACGACTATTATCTAGGTCGTTGTTTCCTCTTAGAGTACGATCACTCTCATCATCATCATCGTCATCGTCACCCGGATCGTCTCCTGAGTTTCTGGTGTAGGTCGCAGATGGTACGCCTCCAATTTGGCTTTTACGTATATACTCTCGGTTGTTTAGGACGTTTATATACGCGTGTGGTTCCGGCCGAGGTGATGAGAAAACATGCGAGGTCTAGTTCTGGGTCTTGCGCTAGGTGGGGGGTATTTCCTTCGGTATTTAGCTTAGCTGGCTGGCTGGATTGACCGGATCTTGTGGGCGTCGGGTGGCGGTCGTTCCCTTTAGACCATCCAGTGTGTTATTCAACTTGTCCTAGAGTGCTAGAGTTCTTATAGCGCCATTAATGTCTTTAAAGGCGTTTTTGATTTCTGCGTCCGTCCATTCATGTTCTTCTTCCCTTATAAGGTATTCCGTTAGGGAGTCGGCCAGTTTTGGTGTCCATCTCACATAAACTCCGCGCTAGATGAGTGTATGGTACACTAATCGGAGGGTGTTTCGTTCGAGTTTCGTAAAGTCCTCCTCGGTCCAGTTCTTGAAGTCTGCTTGGAAGTCGGCCCAGAGTCCGCGGTCCATAACTCCCGTGGTTATATAGTAGGTAAATCGTGTGGTTATATATTCCTCACGCTGATCCTAGTTATATTCCCATGGGTCAAAACCATTTCTATGGTAGAATCTGATTTTCTCCTCTTGTGTCATGTTGCCCTATGATTTGTGCGCCTCTCGGTAGGTCTGGTCCCTATCTACATGTTCATCGGGGTACCCTTGGCCTCTACTCTAGTTAAAAGCGGGTGTAGGGCTAGTGTGTTCCATGTATGATCCGGGCATACTTGCTTGTGTATAGCTGCCCCGAGTGCGTGGTCTATACAACGGTGTTCCGTCCATAATGATGGTGAGTGGATCTGAACTTTCGTCGTCATCTCGTAGGGTCAGGTCTTCTTCCGTGATTAGGGAATAGCGTGCGAATTGCCCTTGGTTGTTACGCTTTCGTTCACGGTGTGCAGATTTGATTGACTATGGTGTCTGGTATGCTGGTGGTGCCATATAGCTCCTATAGGTGATGCTAGGGGGAGATTAGCTATATTCCAGCGTGGATCCGTGGAGGAGCCGGACAAGTCATAAGTAGAGAAGTTGAACAAGTCACCAGTGGGTTCTGGTGTCCCACAATTCAAAGAGGGGAAGATTTTTAGGGGTTTTTGAGTATCCCCAGTTTTTCTAATGCGAAAAGGAAAAGTTTTAGTCGAATGTCCTTCGAAAAGTAGTCGTAAAGGAGGTGTTGAAAGGTAGAAACTAGGGTGTAGTTTTCTAAATCAAACTTGAAAATTGTGTTTTTAGAAGAGTGAATGGGCTTGCCGGTGCCAATTCATGCTCTTAACGGTGTTTTATCGTATTTTCTTCGATCGAATTTGGCTTATCGTCGTAACGAGTTTTCGTGGTTTTAAGGATTTTTCACAATAACTTAGTGATATAACCTCCAAGTCTGATTCAGCTCGTCAACTGATCAGTGTCGATCAACTACGTTGAAAGGACAGGGTTCACACGTTGCACTATATACACTAGAAAAGGGTATGGTTCGTCCTAGATTCTTAGTATATACGTTGTGCAAAGTGGTGTGAAATGTGTTCGATTCATATAGCTACTTGAGTTCCTAATATAGTTGTTCCCCCGTGACTCGGGGGTCTGTTTGTTCCGTTCCGGGTTTATGGTATTGCATGATTGCAATATCCATGTTCCGACACACTTGAAAAGGGAGACCGACGAATCCCTACCGAATCGAACCTGAAAATAAGCCTATCCGAGTGCGACTTAGATAAACGAAATCTTCTACGCTTTAGGAAAAGGACATGGATTCTAGACAACGAACCACTATATATAACCTTGATCTAGAAGGTCCACGATTCCTACACAACTAGACATCCAGGACGGGACGCAACCTATATAATACTGGCCCGTAGATTCTTTTGGCCAGGAATGACGAACGATGTACAGAGATTCTTAAGGAATTGCATAATTTATGGACGAAACACGATTTAGAGAGATTCGAAGCAAAGCCTACTTAAACTATTACCAATTCCACAACGAATCTAGGCCGAACTATCCATAGATTTCATCATAGAACTTCCACCCACTAGGAAAGAAAGAGCGACGAATTATCTAGTAATTACTGATCGGCTATCTAAAGGAGTGATCCTAATAGATATGCATAGTATTACTACGGAAAGCGTCACAGATATCTTTATAAAGCATATTTATATATATCATGGTTTACTAATAGCGATCACTAGTAACCGCGGCCCATAGTTCGTAGGGGGGTTCTGGCGAATCGTGTGCGAAAAGCTAAAGATTCGACGCCGATTATCTACCATATTCCACCCCTAAACTGATGGAGCTATGGAACGCATAAATCAAGAAGTCGAACGAATTCTACACGCCTTTACTACGTACGCACAGGACGACTAGGCAAGTTTACTACCTATCGTAGCTATGGCGATCAATAACCGAGACGCAACCTCTACTAGACTATCTCTATTCTTCTTCACACACGGATACCATGTCGATCCAGTCGAAGTGATAGAAGTCCAAGCAGAGAGAGGACCAGAGATCGCAGCGGAAACGTTCACGAACCGGCTACGAGACGCCACCGATTGGGCAAATACAGCGATGGCTATCGCCCAAGAACGCCAACAGGAACAAGCGAATCGTTCAAGACGAGCCGCTCTAGTCTATAATATCAACAATAAAGTATGGCTAAACCTACGGAATGTACGCACGATACGGCCTTCAAAGAAACTAGACTGGCTTCACGCCAAATACACAGTTCTAGAAGTGCCATCCTCTCATATAGTGAAGCTGGATATGCCAAGCGGCATACATCCTGTCTTCCATGTTAAGTTAATAAGACCCACGGCAACGGACCTGTTACCATCACAAATCGTGGACGATTCGCAACCGCCTCCGCTGTTAGTCGAAGGAGATCTGGAATACAAAATTAAAGAGATCCTATAAGCAAGGACACGAAAAATTGGACGTGGATCGCGGAGGGAAGCATTAGTGAAATGGCGAGGATACGCAGAACTGACATGGGAACCTATCGACGTAATGGAAAACTATATAGCTCTCGACACCTTTGAACTACGATACGGACCAATTACGACTTCGAATGGACCCCGGAAAACAGGAGAATAGGAGGGGGGTATTATAACAGGTTGAATCCTGGTGAACTATCATATGGTTGTACCATGTGACCTACCAACCGTGTCAGCAAATTGGGCGGAAGGAAATGTTAACGATTGATTGATTGGCTAATTACGTGGGAAATCCACAGAAACTAAATAGTCCAAATAACATGTAAACAAAGCAAACAGTAACCATCTGACACACCCCTTCAACTTTGGATGTAAGCATCGAAGTTGCCTAGCTAGACGCGAAAAGTATACTAATATCACGATAAAATTGCATAAAAACGAGGCTTTGTTGAATGCCTTTGAACAAGTGTTGAAATTGACGCTGTTGGAGCTTAATTGTGGTATAGAAACCATATTCCATAGGTTCCTACATGATTGGTCTTTGTAGACCGACGCGGAAAATCTTGATGAAGGGGTTTTACTCGATCAATTCTTCCATATCTTCTATATTGAGTAGCTTTACCCAAGATTCGAACCGTTGTCTGGGTAAGATCTTGGTAAAACCATCAGCTACCATCTGGGCGGTTGGGACCTAATCCACCTTAATAGTACCGGATTGCACCTCCTGTCGAAGCCAATGTCGATGAATGTCGATATGCCTAAGCTTGGTTTCGAATCCATCTTCCGAGGTGAGTAGGGAAATGGTGCGTTGGTTATCGTAGTTAAGGGTGACTTGGTTAAAAGGTATTTCTAATCCGATGTTGGTCAGGATCCTTCTCTACCAAATCAGGGTCTTTCCTGTGTCGGACAACCCTAGAAGCTCTGCTTCTATAGTTGATGTTGTAACAGTTTTCTGTTTTAACGCTTTCTAGTCTATTGGTCCACTATATAGGGAGCAGACGAATCTAGCAGAGCTTTTCCGATCAGGATGATTGCTGTATGATGCATCGCTTAAGATCTAAAGAGCTAGATCATCTGTTTCTAGTTTTAGGGTGCTATAATAGAGTGCCTGATACCGCGTTTAGTATAAGTAGGTGATGACTCTGTCTACTGCTGCATGATGCTGAGGTCCTGGATTTAAGAGGAAATATGAAAGCTTGGTGGCCGCTTTTGTAATGTCTAGGCGAGTAATCGAAGCAGGGTATTGGATTGATCCAACCTTTTCTTGATAGAGCTTCGTTTCTGCTGTAGTTGCTGTTCCTTCAAATGGTCTTATGTCTTCAATAGGGAGTGGTGTTGAGACTTTTAGGCGACCATTTAGCCTAAATTTGGCTGCTAAGCTAGTCAAATAGCTATCTTGGCATAGCCAGAGTTTATGGGTTTCTCGATTCCGGATGATGCGAATATTTAGGAACTATTCTATATCTCCATGATTAGTCAATTCCTAATGCTCTTTAAGGCGCTTTTCAATCAGCTTTATATATATATCTACGCTCTTATGACTTGCGATCAGGAAGTCATCAATATAGAAGAAGATAATGATTCCTTGTCCAACAAATATATAGGGGTCCTCGGCTAGGCACTTTAGTCCAAGCTTAAGAAGAACACGTGATGCTTCCTTTTGCCATAACTTAGGCGCGATACGCAGTCCATATAATGCTTTCCGCAGCTTCTAGACTCTGCCTGACTTCCCTTAAAAACCTTTAGGAAGTTATATATAAATATCTCTTTCTAAGAAGCTGTTTAGAAACGCGGCTACTATATCTCTCTGTCGCAGATCTAGGTTAAAGGCTGCGACTAGTGTAAAGATCATTCTTATAGTTTTGATGGCAAGTATAGCTGATTTGACTTCGTCCGGAGTTATCCTCTCTAAGTCTCCGCGGACGTAGATTTGTGCCTTATATTTCAAGAGGAGGCTATCTTCGTCAAATTTGTAGGTAAAAACCCATTTAAGCGGTAGGACTTGTTTTGAACGGTCATTTGGCCGATCCACCTCTTGAAAGGTTGTTTTAGCTGTTAGAGCTTGCACTTCTGATTGTATTATATCATTAAAACCATCTTCGAATTGATGTCCTTTTACTTCGCGAAAGGACTATGGAGGAGGAGGCAAATCGTCTCTATGTCTTCGCATATATTGATTCGAAGAGGGTTCTACCATTCTGGTAAAAAGAGCGGTTTGGTATAGAAGTGGAGCTTCTTGCTCTTCTTCATATTCCGCCTGAACTGCTTTAAAGTACGACTCATCTTTTGTAGTAAAGCTGGCGAAACGTGTAGATCCACGGGTTCGCCCACTAGGGATGATATTAGACTCGTCTAGGTCTAAACCGATCTCCTTATATGTTTCAAATTCCTATTGAAGTTGACCTACTACATCCTGTGGAAGTTGTTCTTTATCCGGTATCAGATCCTGCTCGATTTAAGGATCTTCTGCGTCTCCTACCCCTTGATCTGAAACTAGGTGTCTAATATCTGGTGTAGGCATAGATACTAGAGAGTCAGGGAGCCTTATTAGTGGTGTTTCTAGGGCTTATAGAAGTGCTCCAGGGACTGATTCCGATCGATCTGATTGTAATCTCTGCTCGTCTGAACTTGGTGGTTTGTTCGAGTCTAGAACTTGGATAGGATCTGGCGTAGATTTAGGGTTTAAAGCCTTATTCCTATCTAATTCTGGTGTCATATTTAAATCTGCTGAATCTAGTATTGAATTCACTATATTTAGTGTTGATTATGTTAGATCTTCGCTTAGATCTTGTACACTATCATGCTCTAGCATTAGTTCGTGAGTATTGACTCTAATTTCTTGTTATAGTGCCTATTCCCTTTCTATATCATCCAGAATTGTAGGCTCTTAGTCGAATTGAGCAGGAAGAGGCATCGGAATTTCCTTCTAAGGTTGGAAATTTGGTGAATATCGGCGTTTCTTGTTAAAAATAGCGTCTCTGACTAGCTCTACCTTTCCGCGGTGAGGGAACCAAATTCTCTATATATTAGATGCTATATAACCAACAAGAAAACCAATTTCTGCATGACGATGCATCTTATCCTTCTTCGCAATCTTTTGTATATAGTAGTACGCGAGGCTACCATAAAGTCGTAGATTCGAGAGGTTTGTCTTCGGCATCTTGTCTCCTGCGAACAGACGAGCTTCCTCCTAAGGAATTATCCATTTCCCGTCCACTTTGGTTGGTGTATGGTTTAGAATATAGACTACAGCTCTTACTGATTTAGGCCACAATTCCGCTAGGAGCTTCCCTTCCTTAAGAAGAGCTCTTAAGTATAGTATAATAACTCCACCTACTCGCTCTACTGGTCCGTTTTGCTTAGAATGTCTAGGGATTATATGACTGATGGTGATACCTTCTTATCTAAGGAATTTCTCTGCTGTGATGTTTATAGCTTTCTTATTATTATAGTAGAAAGTCTTGATTGGTAGCTTCTACTAGTTTTTGACTATAGTAATAAACATTCTAATAGATTCGTTTATCTGCCATTTGCCTTTAAAAGTGGTCAGCCAATATATATGGATACCATCAACGTAAAAATGAGATATCTATTGCTCTTTGTTATATATAATTGATATATGAATCAAATCCTATGAGATTTATCTAAATCATCCGAAGTTGCGGCTAAGTGGGCGTCGACTGATCTATCGAGGTGCTTATATAAGATGATAGGTTTCGTAGAGAGATTCAGGTTCGTCTGATCGCTCTATCTTAATGCCTTCTACTAGCTTTGGAAGCTATAGGATTGGTTCCTGATAGACATGTCCAAGGCGTCGATGCTAAAGCTCTTGGCTGCCTTTAGACGTGAGCTGCTTTATCGAACGTCGTGTTAATAAGGTGTTTTGGTTTAATGTGACCAGAGCAGTTTATTTAGCTGGAGGTTCAATCAGAATGAGTCTTTCTTTCTTCAATCTAATGGTCTTCATCAGAGGTTTCAAATCTCTCCCTATCAAGTATTCTTTGTCCGGCATCTATTCCCCTCCTTTATCCGTAAATAAGTAGTAGGAGAAGAGGTTAAGGACAAAATCTGGAGTATATACTATATCTACGATAGTAATATTCACTCTCTGGTCTATCACTAGGTGGACTCCGGAAATGACATAGGTTCCTTGTCCAAGAGTCTTTATAGAGCCTTTACCCATATTTAATCGACCATTCATCGGTTTAAAGTTGATGAAGCTTTCTCTGTTATTATATATATATGTTGTTGCTCCTATATCTAGGATCCAAGAGCCTTTCAAGCCTTAGGAGTTAGGACTAGTCAGGAGTGTGATCTTAGCCTTTAGATCGAATTTAGAATCATAATATAACTATCGAGTAGATTCTATGCTAAAGCCGTTGCCTATGAAATAGGCTGCTTCCATCGCTAGGTTGGCTTTGTCTATCGATGCGGTATTGGTTAGAGTTGATTTTTCAGAGGACTCAGAGATAGAACTTGTCTTTGATGCTTTCTGATTTGCGCGGTTTATTCTTGAGAACACCTATTCTTTCTACTTAGGATCGTCCTTGAACGCAGCTTCGACCGCCTCTTTAATAGAATTATTTGGCTTATAGTTTGGCGGACGATTCGACTTCTTGTTTAGGAACCAGCAGCGTTTAACAGAGTATCGCATACCATATGGGCATCCTCTTTCTTTAAAGCTTAAGGGCTTTAAATCTATAGGAGGTTGGTTCCCGGCTTCCGGGTTGCCTTACCAGGTAGCGAATGCTCCTTTAAGGGCTGTTCCGGGAGTTGTTTAGGTGTTAAATGCTTCGTATATAGTCCTAAAATCATCAAGAATAGTCTGAATATCAGAACTATCTCCTTAAATGACAACTTTTGAGTGCTATTGCTGCCACCAGAATAGTAGAATCTCGCGTGTTAGACGAATGAAGAGAGAACATAAGTCTTTGCTGTCTTTTGTAAGGACAATACCCTCAGATTCGGCTTCCTGTCTCTTGGTTTCCTAAGTATCTAGCTAGAGTAGTATGTTCGTTCCTTCTCTTGGCGGATTCATTATGATATTTATCTATTGTTCAAGAATATTGGTGTACTTCGACGTCGATTTTCCAAAGTGTTTCTGGAGAAAGACAAGCTTTATATACAGACCTTTCTGAGATAGAACTAGATCCTGGAGGGTCTGCTCAAGATTCGTAGTAATATACTGGTTCAGTTCGCCGATTGCTTTATGCTTCTTGTCCCACTCATTCTTATGGTATTTGAATATGTCGACATCGTCTCTCCATTCTCTGCGAGCACGTTCGTTCTTTCTGTGTGTCTCTTTATCGTCTCCTCTCCTCAAGGTTGGTTTCTTAGGGAAGTCACTGGGTTCTGGGCCAAGTTGCCTAATCTCTGACTTAGAGAGATCTGGGTCAATATATTCCAGTATACCTTTGTCTTCCGCAAGCGTGGTCACCCTCTATAGCCATTTCGGCCATTGAGTGATGTTTTTAAGCTTTTCGCTGCTCATTACGGAATCGAATTATCGTATGGTCCGATCTTTCAGGAGTAACCTAGTAATAGATACTCAGGGCTACTCAGGACTACTCAGGGGTAAGATTCGGGGGTTTTCCTTCACAACACGCCAATTGAAGCTGTTGAGGGTTATTCGGAGGTAAAATCGAGTAGAAAATAGTATAAACCAGTGATTTCTATGGATTTAACAGCGAGCCGGGCTCATAACTGTCAGCAAATTGGGCGGAAGGAAATGTTAACGATTGATTGATTGGCTAATTACGTGGGAAATCCACAGAAACTAAATAGTCCAAATAACATGTAAACAAAGCAAACAGTAACCGTCTGACAAACCGCATACCTCACGATTCCACCCCGAATTGTTCACGTTCTTCAAGGATTTTGTAAATAGCATGTGCCTAGCTAGTTCTGAATTTAAGATTAGCTTTAGCCCTTCACATATATAGCTGATTTTATACCACATAAGCTGGTGGAGATGCCTGTTTTTGCTGGTCCTAAGCCAGTTATCCTGACTAAAGAAGAGGCTGACGACGTCCTCTAGAGGGAGATTAGAGTCCTATAAACCCACCTACAGACTAATTTACAGGAGATGTTACCTGAAACACAAGTAGTTGACCATTCATATCTATCTGATCAGGATACTAACAGTCCTATCCTCTCTCTCGATGCTCGATCAGTTCAACAACCTGACGCATTTACTGGAAAAAGCAACCAGTCTGGTGTATCCAATAATGCCGAAAACCCATTTTTCGGCCGAAATACTAGGCCAAATACACCATGATACCCTACACCAACAGAACATGACTGGATTCCTGGACATTCCCAGAAGACCCAATCGAGCCTAATATAACTGACGACACACCAAATTCACCAGATTCGCCAGACTCAGTGCCAAATCAAGGGGTAGGGGTGGCTCCTATAGAGCCAACTGAAGGGGATTCGCCCCTGTTTACTGCTCAAGACAGTGAACCACAATTCCGACAGATTGGTCTAGACTTAGACGAGTCGAACATTATCCCTGGTAAACGTATTCGCCATTCAACCAAGAGAGATGATGCCTACTTTACACAGCTTATGCTGCGGATGGCTTCACGAAAATCTTGCCAAAACAGAGATTTGACGCCTGGATTCGTCTTCTCAACTTGGAAGATATAAGTGAACTGCTCTAATCTAGGGTCTTACCCCTAGATTCAGAGGATTTAGAGCATCGACTGCCTAAATCAGGATATAGACTACGTTTTTAGAGGGAATTGAGGCGATTCAACAGCCCAAATCGGCCCTGTGTTTAAGGCCAGTTTACACCTTGGAGGGGTGAAAACTGAAGGGGTGTGTCAAAGGCCCGATTCCATTTACAGTTAGTCTATTTTAGTCAGCATTGGAATCCCACAATGGGATTCCTCCATTCTACAATAGATACACATACACACTTTGGTACGCATACTGCGTTCTCATTTGCCTACTAGAATCCACTATTCCTTGGTAGTCGACCTCCATTTGACACAGTTGGTGGGTCACGTGGTACAACCACGTGATAGTTCACCAGGATTCAACCTGTTACAATCTAGGCCGATGGGATCACTCGTTCATCCATTTAAACTCTTATTTAGGCTCCATTTTAGCTTTTCAGTAAACCAAGACTCCGTAAACACCTTTCCTTTAAAGATAAGGTAGGGTATATTTAGGTGGGTTGGCCGCCCAACAAGGATTTTCTGATCAATTATTAATACCGGTCATCATAATAGTTCCGTACTTTCACTATAAGACTAAGCGGCGAATACACCCCTCTCTTTCTCTCTAAATATCTGTGGGAAACAAGAATAGTAAAAAATGCTTAATAATCCTCATGCCAGCCCATTGAAGGAGCAGAGGTTTGAATCCCTGGTCGGACAGACATTGAATCGATGGCACGTACCTGGGATGGCTATCGCCGTGGTGGATAGTGATCATACCTGGTCAGAAGTACGTACCCCTCTATGGCCGGGTTTGGTGAATACTCTCATACATCGAAGAGCTCACCGTCACCAACACGGTAGATCCATAATAATAGGGGTATGGGCTCGCGATTCTGCCTTCCACACCAGTCAACTGTCACGGAGTTGATAATCTGGAAATCATGTGACCGTTATATAATACCCACAACTACTTAACCGATCCGTACCCGGATCCCCCATGATTCTTTCAAGAATCAGTCTTGAAATGTTATCGAGTTCTTGTTCCCATCCTTGTCTTCTCTGTAAAATCCAGTAACCCTTACAATTCTGATTCTTCTCTCGATTGATCAAAGAAGACATTATGGCACCTCGAACCCGAAAACATAGCACTAGCACACGAGACTCCCTATCGGTCCCCGCTACTATGGTTGAGCCTGCTATCAGTGCAACCTTCACCTAATCGGGAGCGAATCCACTACCAACCGCCCCCGATCCCGAGCCAGTATCAGGTTCAGAAAATTCTCTAGACCAATCAGAGTCTGACGAAGAGATTCGTGAACTTCGAAAAATATCCCGTTGTACAAAAATGAAGTATATGCTCTAGAAGCGTATCAGAGAGTACGAACAACAACTCGAAGAATACGAAACCCCATCGAAGCGCCGCCGGAAGGCCGCCGACCGACCCTCGTCCTAATCAGGATCAGATTTAGAGCGAGAACCAAAGGGACTCCGCGAGATCAAGTTTAAAGATATCGATAATTTTACCCTTGATTTCAGTCTTCAACAACGGTTAGAATGGATTCGTGATCTCGAACAATCCTTTAAAGCGAACCCCAGACACTATCCGAATTCGAAACGGAAGGTTTACGCTGGGATTGCGCACCTGAATATAGAATATTGTTAACGCTGGTACACCTACTGCGACGAACTGAACCCTGAAGAAGCCTATGAAGCAAAAAAGTCTTGGGATTACTTAAAAGATTGGACCAACCAGTTGGTCGCTAACCTCGCGACGGGCCTGATTGAATACCGAATCCGACTAGAATCCGCCCGTCAGAAACCAGACCAAAGTCTAAGCGAGTTCTATCAACACCTTCTAAGCCTGGAACAATTCGCCGGAAAACAGCCCGAAGAAGACCGTGCCCTCTTCTTCGTAAAACTTAGCTAAGGACTCCGAGATGCGATCATCTCTGCGAGAGCAGGCGATCTCCCTACTACTCGAGACGCTATGGTTACGGAGGCAAATCGATATTGGCAAATCCTTAAACGCGCCTTAAATATCGCATATAGGAATGGGGAAAAGCGTAAAGAAGCCGAAAAGGACGGAAACAAAAAACCAAATTCAAGCCCTTTCCAAAAAACCTACACCAGCTCCACCTTATCGACAAAGAAGCCTTCTTTCTCTCAGCACGCGGACTCGAAACCCTAAAGAAACAATAAAGACTCTAAGCCGAAGGGATACCTTGGAAAAAAGACATAAGTCCCTGATGACTGGACTTTTGTTTGGAACAAGGAAAAGAAGCGGAAAGAATATAAAATCTGCTTTAGTCCCGACCATGAAAGCCCCGCGTGCCCGAAAAACACTACTAGGGTATAGGGTGCAACCAAGATCGAGTCAAGAATATCGATCGACAAACCATAAGTCAAAACCACTAACTGGTTTTTTATACCGATTCGACTCTAAAACAAGATCGAAACGCACGCGGACCTTGATACCTGCGCGGAAGTAGATCTTGTTAGTATCTAATTCGCGAAAAATTATAAACTCAACCGGGCGCCGATGACAGCATCTATCATCTAAGCAGTCGGAAAACTTAACGTCCTAATATTTGGAGTATGGAGGGTCCTAATGACTATCACCGACTCTCGCGGAACGACCAGGAATCTTGAACGATTCTATGTCGGTATCGATCGAGAAGCTGATCTCTTGGGAAGCCTAATCCTCTTATCGATGATAACCTGCCGAGACGAAAGAATCCATATTTCCACCTGGGATAGAAAATGGTGGTTTTAAGTACGAAACAGAACCATTTTGATAGACTCCCTACACAAATTCGTAAAACACACCCGGAATGAAGTGAAAGTTTTCGCTCTAGTCTGGATAAACGAGGATATTTGACTCCTAGAAGACGACAATGAAAGATAGGGAGAAGACACCTTACCTCCCGAATTCGAGTCGTTTCGTGACGTTTTCGACCACGAAAAAGCATCTTCTCTTCCACCACTTAAAGATACTGATCACGCTATTGACCTAATCGACGGCGCAACCCCGCCTTATAGACCAATATATCCGCTTTCATAAACTGAATTAGCGATAGTCAGGGAATAGATCGATGAAGGCCTACGAACTGGCCGGATGCGACCTTCAAAAAGTCCCGCTGGCGCCCCGATCCTTTTTGTGCTAAAGAAGGATGGCGGTCTACAACTCTGTGTTGACTACTAGGGGCTCAACCGTGTTTCGGTCAAGAATCGGTATCTATTACCCCTGATTTCGGAGATCCTGGATCGCCTTTCTAGATCTAAATTCTTCTCCAAAATTGATATTCGCGACGCCTATTATAGGATCCGTATCAGAGAGGGGGATGAGTGGAAAACTATATTTCGTACTAGATACGGATACTTTGAGTATCTGGTCATGCCATTTAGGCTAACTAATGCACCTACAACATTCCAAAACTATATTTATATAGCACTTAGAGGTTTACTTAATATTGTTTATATTATATACCTCGATGACATCCTTATCTTTTCGAAAACATGTTAGGAATATTCCGAGCATGTTTCGCAGGTCCTTTAGCGCCTACGCGAGGCTCAACTCTACGCAAAACCCTCGAAATGCACCTTTTACTAAAACAAAGTCGACTTTCTAGGATTTGTTATCGACGAAAACGGGATCTTAATAGACCTAAAATGTGTGTCCGCCATCGAATCGTGGGAGATTCCCACCAGTTTTCATGACGTCCAGGTATTTCTGGGTTTCTGTAACTTCTATAGGAGATTCATTCAAAATTACTCCTCTATCGCACTACCCCTGATAGATATACTAAAAGGGAGTGTGAATGGGAAAAAACCTGGAAAAGTCGAACTAAATCTAGAACAAACCCAATCCTTTCGGGAGCTTATCCAAGCTTTCTAAAACGCACCTCTGCTCCGATACTTCGATCCTTCGAGGCCGATTCGGCTAGAAACCGATGCATCAAATCTTGGTATGGCTGGGATACTGTCTTAGCCAGACCCAAAAAATGTTTGGCATCCTGTGGCCTTTTGGTCAAGAAAATTTACGGGGCCAGAATTGAATTATTCAACCCTAGATCAGGAGCTATTTGCGATCGTCTAATCTTTCAAAAACTGGCGACACTACTTAGAAGGTAGCCGATTCACTGTCGAAGTGCTCTCGGATCACGCCAACCTCCAATCCTTTATGCGGTAGACCATATTAAATGGTCGATAAGCCTGTTGGTGTCTTTTTCTAACACCATTTGATTTTGTTATAAAACATAGGTCAGGGAAAACCAACCCCGTAGATAGGTTGTCCCGAAAACCAAATAAAGAGAGTTCCTCTCGAAACGCTGATGTTCTAGGACCGATTCGAAATAGGATCGCAAGGGCGGAAGCGCTGATCACGACGAAACCCTTGACGCTACCAAAACTCTTCTCTTAGAAGAAAAAAATCAAAACCGAGTGCAAATCTCTATAGCGGAATGCCTTATCGCAGTCGAGTCGTGCGCCATTCGACTACGTTTCGGATGGTTGCCGGGGCCAACTCGCTGTAAACCCGGGGAAAGGAGAACCTGAGCGGATTCGTCCGTGTATGGCCTCCTGTAACCTAAACATTGGGAAAGGAGAACCTGAGCGGATTCGTCCGTGTATGGCCTCCTGTAACCAAAACATTGGGGAAGGAGAACCTGAGCGGATTCGTCTGTGTATGGCCTCCTGTAACCAAAACATTGGGGAAGGAGAACCTGAGCGGATTTGTCTGTATATAGCCTCCTATAACCAAAACATTGGGGAAGGAGAACCTGAGCGGATTCGTCCGTGTATGGCCTCCTGTAACCAAAACTCTGGGAAACAATCTCCCTGGAGTGATCCCGCGAATGATGTGTTATCCACCCAGGATTCGCCTAGGTATCGGGACCTATTCGACGAGGACCCGGATCTTAGAGATCCGGCTATCCTTGAAAACCTGGGTCGCTCCTAAACCATTCCTCGCTAAGCCTTAGTTGCAGCAGCGAGGGAGGAGGACATTTTCTCCGAAAACCCAAACTTTGAGTTTGAAAACCTGATCGCTAAGGTCCAGGGTGACGATCCTGAGACTCGACAGCGTATCGAAAACCTTTCTAGTAGAAAACCCGGCCAAATCGGTTGGACCCTTGACAGCAATAACCTTTTGTGGTTTAAGGAACGAATTTTCGTTCCGCAAGGAAATTTACGAAGGTATGTTATAGAACTTCACCACGACGATCTATATATAGGCTATTTTGGTTAAAACCATACTAAAGAGCTTATCAGGCGAAAATTCTACTAGGTGAACCTCCAACAAGATGTAGACGAATATATAGCGACTTGCGCAGTATGTCAGGGAGCTAAGGCCCTAAGGCACAAACTATATAGGAAATTACAACCCTTGCCATAACCAACTCGTCCTTGGAAAGAAATATCGCTAGACTTCATCATAGGCCTTCCTCCTGCAATATGGAAGGGCTAACACATCGATGCGATTCTAGTCATTATCGATAGGTTCACGAAATACAGCCTATTTGTACCTGTTTCGAGCACGATAAAAGCGGAAGACTTCGCCGAAATCCTCTATAAGCACGTTGAACTCCGATTTAGAGTCCTAGACGGGATCGTTTCCGACCGAGGAAGCATCTTCACCAGCAAGTTTTGGTCCCGAATCTGTTACTATTCGAGAGTGAAACGACGTCTATCTACTATATATCATCTATAAACCGATAGATAGACCGAACGGATAAATCAAGTACTAGAATATTACCTCCGATGTTTTGTCGGAACCGAACAGGTTGTTTGGCCAAAACTTCTGATGATAGTAGAATATGTATATAATAACGCTGTCAATTCGACAATAAATCTGTCTCCATCCGAATGCCTTCTAGGATACCGCCCAGAACTCCGATTCTGTGACAGCTTAAATAAAAAAGATAAAGAGGCTCTAAGCGCATAGGATCGCGTGGAAAAACTCCACGAACTATAACAGAAAACGGCAGAGAGCTAGCAAAAAGTAAATGAATCGATGTCGAAACACTATAATAACCGATATAAACTAATGGAATTCAGGGTCGGCGAACTAGTAAAACTCTCTACTAAAAACATACGCCTCGACTAACCATCAAACAAACTAGGTCCAAAATTCATTAGACCATTCAAGATTCTTGCCTAAGTCGGAACCTAAGCGTATCGTCTAAGCCTTCCCATAAAATACGATCGCATTCATAACGTCTTCCTAATTCAACTACTTGAACCCTAGAGGTCCCGAAATAGTGACGAATCAACCATATTACCAAATTTATAAGATGACGAAGACTGGGAAATTGAAGAAATCCGGGACGAATCTGTCATTGAAAACGAAACATACTTTCTAGTCAAATAGAAGGGCTGGCCATCAGAGTACAATTAATGGGTCAGCCAAGACGATTTAAACATAGACAAGCTTATCAAAAACTTCCGAAAAAACAAAAAACGATGAACCGATTGGAACCCGAATTCCGGTCGAGACGCCCTCGTTAGAGGGGGGATGGCGATAATGAATCAGATCGAATTGGTATATTTTATGGCCATATTCAAAATTGCCATCTCAACATTTACTAGAGGAACTGGAGCCCTATCAGGCAGAACAAATTCTTGAGAAATATCATAGAAAAAGGCCTTGATCGCAGTATTCCATGAAAGGAACCCTGCCTCCCTATGACCGATTCGACACAGAGTATCGGGAAAAACGATAGGAAGAACCTTTATAGATAATTGTCTACAAGCCTTATCCTCCTGAGATATAAAGTAATTTCGCAAGTTCTTAGTGTCAAAAGCCTTTTAGAGATCAAGCGCATGATCACTATAATGACTCTTAACCAAAGAACGGAACGCTACCGAAAGGGCACCGGTTGCCAATCGAGCCGCCGCTGTTCCTGCTATAGTCCAAGGAAATATTTAAGGAATCACTCTAGGCGTCCCAAATTTACCTGACAAACCAGTACTTGGCAACGCTACCGCAGAATCAGCGTTCTTAGCCTAGTCTAAAAGCTCGTGAAACACCCAGGACTTGTATAAAATGCTAAACGGAACCTGTGAATCAGCAAAGGAATGATGCCGATATCAAGCTGAATCGTACTCACTGAATGACAAACACCATAAGATTGGATACAACTATCGCACTTCTTTGAAGCTACTCTACTCTAAACATAAGAGATAGTAAGCAAACGCCCTTCACGCCACACACTCTTGGCCCTTCCGACGCAGGCGACGCAGGCCATATAATCCGCCGAATATATGAAATCTCGACCTATTGCCTCTGTAGGAGCGGGAGCGGGACCAGCAGCAGCCATATCGAATGAGAGTCGATGCGATTTCGAAGGAAAAAACTGTTAAGGAAGTTGAAGAAGAAAAATTATGGAAGAAAAAACGAGAACTGTCTTCTTCTTAAAACCCTGACGGCTTTGTCCTCTGAACCATCAGGCAAACCCCCATCTCTTTATCACTATCAAACACCCCACTTCTTCAGAATCCAAGATACGCCCATCTTGAAAATTTCTTCCTAACATAAATCATGGACAACTCGGTCGCGATTCGTACGCAGACCAAGATGTGAGGACGAACCAATCTTTGCCTCACGGGAAAACAAAGGACTCAAAGGAACCTAGCCGACCGAGTCGTTCGGCATTAGGAAGGGGAATAGTTGTCACGGAGTTGATAATCTGGAAATCATGTGACCGTTATATAATACCCACAACTACTTAACCGATCCGTACCCGGATCCCCCATGATTCTTTCAAGAATCAGTCTTGAAATGTTATCGAGTTCTTGTTCCCATCCTTGTCTTCTCTGTAAAATCCAGTAACCCTTACATCAACCCCTCGACCCTTTTCTACGCGGGTAGTACAACTAAAGCCTTCACCGCGGCTATGCTAGCCAAACTTATAGAGGATCCTGCCATAAAGATTCGATGGGACACACCTATCAGGCAATTGCTCCCTGGGGACTTTACTTTACTAGATAAATGCGCCGGGGACCAGATTACCGTTGAAGATGCGCTGTCGCATCGGACCGGGCTCCCGTCTCACGACCACGCTAGCTCTCGTACCAGCGTTCGGGAGAACGTCCGTCAACTTGCCCATCTTCCGCTAACAGCTAAGCTCCGTACTCGGTATCAATATAATAATCTTATGTATGTGGTGGCCTCGCATATCATCGAGACTGTCTGGCCCGCTTATTCTGGCAGCCACTTGGGATGACCGACACTTACTTCGCCTTAGATGATGCGCAAGCTGCCCCTAAAACCCTAGCCCGGGGCTACTACTACTCTGATATCTACCATAAAGCAGATTGGATGCCAGTAGAGGAGGTATCTGGTGCTGGGGCGATCATCACCAACGTTCTCGACTACGCTAAGTGGGTACATGCTTTACTTCGACCACAAGCCTTAGTCGAGAAACGTATCTTCCAGGACCTAGAAACCAAACACCAACTATGGCAGCCGCGGACCCTGATGTCTATAGAGGCTTCCTTCATAGGTCCTCGCGCATATGCTCTAGGCTGGAGGACTGGCTGCTATATGGGTATTCAGATATTTGAGCATAGCGGCGGTATGAATGCATTCGGTGCGCAGCTCCTTTTAGCCCCTGAACTCGAGTTTGGCGTCATTATTCTGGCGAACATAGCGCAGACCTCTAATTATGCTGCACAGTTCCTCGCCTTTCATCTTCTCGATGAACGGCTCGGGATTCCTAGGCAGCAGAGATTCGATTGGGATCGAAGGAACTGGTCCTTGATCGAGCAAGAAAAACAACGGGTGGCAGATAAAATTAACTATCGTCCGCCGATTGTTCTCCCGTATATATTAGCATTAGACGAATATGCTGGTGTATATACTCACGCGGGTTATAAGGATATTACTGTGTACTTAGACAGCGAAGGTGTTCTACGCGCTGACCGGATGGATGACTTGGCCTGAAACAATTAGGTTTCAGCATATAACTGGGGAGCATTTCTTGATGCTTTCAACACATAATGAGCATTTTGGGGCATTTTGCCCCGAGGTCTACGATGCTGAATTTCGAATCAGCATTGAAGGAAATGCCTGGACCTTGGGGATTGCCTGGGAGAGAGCAATGGGAGGTGAAATGATCTGGTTCGTGAGGATCTAGGTCAATCCTGTACTCATATTAAAAATATACCGTTTGTCACAAAACAAGACCGATCTCAAGGGGAATTGCTAGGCTGATAATCAAACAACCAATAGTTGTTGACACTGTGGTATAGATAGTGTGTTATGTGAGAGTATATAGTGAGATTTAGAAGAAAGAGGGGGCATTTTCACGACATAAGATTGGAACCTATATCATGTACATACTACCTCCAGAGCTGGGTATGTAGCTACTAATATAACCCTTTTTGAATAATGGATTCATCCTAAGAATCTTGAGGGAGTATGATTTCTAGCGTGTTTCATTCTATTGAAGTAATTTCTCGGTCAGTCGCTAAGCCTCGCTCTGAGAAAAATCAACGAAGGGGTGAGCATTAATATGGAAAGAGAACGCTAAGAAGTAGCAGAGGAAATCCGTACCTAGGTACCTTCCAGAGTTGATTATATGTAGGTCCTAAGTAGGTCCTACGTAGATAGGTACAGGTACCACCTAGATAACCTCTTTGAATTGTTACATTGCCCAGGTGAAATCTACATAGGTACCTATTTAGGTACCCGTCTAGGTAGATGTACTTGACAGCCTTGGACACGACCACTACCTGCAGTGAATAACATTTGAAAATGTTCCCATTGATGGCAACATATATATTGTGGTATACCCTGGGCATTGGAAAATGGCTCACCTCCAGATGCCCAGACCCATGCCGGACGAAAACCAGAGCATCCATCTGCATCCATCTGCATCCATTCCAAGGTTATCAGTGAAAATCCCCAAGGTGTTGATCGCGACGAAGATTCAGAGTATCTTGAGGAAGAAAGAAAGCGAATGCATCAGGAAAAGGCACGGGTTATCGGAATAAGGAGAAACTTGCCGGGCAATAGAAGTCCTAATACACCAAGCACAGGGCAAACATCACCCTTGGAAAAAGCCACCACGAGGAAAACTTGGAAAAAAAGGTACTTCAAGAACTTGAGAATGAGAGAAGGCGAGGGACCCTGGACATATTGTTCAATGCAACCTGTATTGCGGGGAATTGGCAATTTGGCAAATAAAGCAAGAGTAAGTTTCAAGGTTTCAACTTTCTGCATTCGCTCAAGAGAGCAGACTAGTGTAACTAGAGATCTAGACTGTAGACTAAAATATGTACCTAGCGGGGAAGTATTCATGAACGACGTCACTGGACTCGACTAACCTTTTTGAGCTTTGCAAAAGCTCGGGTGCCAAACCTTCCCCATTCCAGATCGACTTTCGACCTTCACTCACTGTTCACCCCGGCTTGATTGGGTCGCTTCGTTTCGTGGGATCGGGCCTCTTGTATGTTGTTCTGTGCTTTCGCTACTGTTCAGTCACATGCGCCCGTGATCATAAGCTAATCCCTCAACTAAGTCTTAGCGGTTTTTAACTATTGCGCCGGGAGACATTGTCGACACTTTCGACACTCTAGGCCCCAATATCCCGAACACCCAATTGCCCTCATTCGTACTGCTAGTCTCCACGGTGATATTTCGATCATCCATCTACTTGCCGAGATCTTCGCCGAGACTTCGCCACTGCTCTCCGCTCCCGAACCTTCTCCAGGCCCCCTCAACCAAAGTGCAGTGCCTAGGTAGATCCTCCTGGATCAACGCCTACACTATCACCTCTATATCTGGGCTATACCAAAGCTATACCAGTACAGTGAATGGATAATTGTGGGACGCCAAACGGTCTGCTCTAAGATTTGAGAGACCGCTTCGCGTTCCATAGGGTTCCCAGCCTGTCGACTATATTATAAACGACAAGGCTACTATCAGTGCCTTTTTGCGCAAACCCCATTTACTCTCTGGTCCAATTTCAATGGAATTCTCCTAGGCATGAGTGTTGATAAATCCGAACATGCGATTTTACCCCCGTCTTCCAAACCGATAGCCGCAATGCCGACTCAAAACGCCTGGATCGTGGATCATGAGACCCGCAATAAGTTCATGAAGAAGTATAAAACCCAAGTGGCCTCAGGAACTTCCACTATATGCGCGACTCTCGCGGTGGTATGTTACTTTCTCGCGATAACTTGGAGAAGGATGCTTATGCGCGATTGCTAGACACCCTTAGAGAATATCAAAACACGAATGCAAACGTACGTGATAATTTGTACCAACAAGTATTTCTACAGGCTGGCTGACCTTTTATAGCCACAATTTCAAGAATATTTGGCAGTGTGCACGGTATCTGTGGCGGACTGAGGGTCCGCGTGGCTACGTGGCAGGTATGTAGCCTTGTATCATGTTGCCATTGGTACCTTTATGTCCAAAACTAATTCATTCTAGGTGCTATTCCTCCGCTAGCTAGTGTAACGGTTGTTCGTGTTGTCAACTTCACCACCTACAACCATGCCAAACATTCAATCTCCGACTTTTTTCAGCGCATCACCGGAGAATCCCCGCTAGATGAATACAACAAGCCCGGAAGTACCCCTACTATCACTGGAATATTGACCTTTACCACTGCCGGATCATTGGCTGGCTTAGCGACTTCGCCGTTTGCTTGTAGGAGCTCCTCAACCCATCTCTTTCTGCTTGGTGCTAACAATTGAATACCCAAGGCCCATTTGAACTAGCCAAGAATGTTGTTCAAACCTCAGTTCTAGTCCATAACAGATCCCAGGCAGCCCCTGGTGCAGCCGCAGATCTTTCCCTGCGCCGCAAGCCCCGTCTTGGTACTGTGGAAGCAATCAGGGAGATTATAAAGCGATATGGTGTTCGAGGTCTATATACTGGCTTCCGTCTCCATGCTTTGCGCGATACTGTGGGATCCGGTCTCTACTTTAGTGTATATGAGACTGTGAAGCAGATCGCTGCCAAAGAATTGGGCAAAGATACCTCTCCTTTCGGAGCTCCAATGATTGCTGGTGCTATCTGTAGCACCGTCCCATGGTTCTGTGTAAGTCGAAATATCTTTTTGTCTGAAGAATACAGACTGATATCTTTTTAGACTTATCCTCTCGACACACGTAAGACTCGAGCTCAGAGTGTGTTGCTTGGTAAATCCAAGGAGGTTGGCGAAGCTAGTATGGCGGTCGCCAAGTCTAGCATGTACAAAGGTATCTCTATTATCCTTATTCGTACCGGCATTAACAACATGATCCTACTGAGCATGTTTGAATATATCAAAGCTCAGATCAACGAGCTTCCTTGAAGTGTCTGAGGAGCTCCGGTTTTGTTTTTCCCCTTTATTTTTGTGAAATATCGTTGCATCTGTATTTTTTCCATACGGTCTTGATGCATATACGAATCTTGAAGGTTCAAACTGTGCTTCGTAGACATTGAAAAGTAAAAGATTTAAAGTTGCGCCTTAGGCACTAAAACTGGACCCCACGTCATCCGTTGCCAGGCAAAGGTGGGGTTTTGAGATCTTCATCAACAAAGCTTTCTTTCTTCCTACGCTGTACACTCCAGCTGTTGTTGGCAATGGCATCGTGAGTCCATTTGTACAGGTATACTATCTTACTCATCTAATCTTATTCTCACAGGAATATCCTACAGCTCCCGTTCCATCGCTCTCATGCGGTCTCGCTCTCCGATGCCATCACGCAGTACATCTCGTCTAAATATGACCAGCGTCCGGATATGTTTGCGGAGGATCTCCTCATAATCAATCGTCTTCGATCCGAGGCTATCAATGTCCAAGAACCGCATATCAGTGGTATCAGTCGATTAGTCACATACGCGGCACAGCTGAAATGGTTGGGAGGAAAATTCCCGATTGATGTACGCCTCTCTCCTCGCGCTCGAAACCTCATTTTCTGCATCTCGTAATGCATGCTAAGAGTGTTATAGGTTGGGGTGGAATTCTCCTGGTATCCGGCGTTCGGGTTCAATTCTTCAAGGCCTGGTGAGTAGCAAATAAGAAACAGTCGGAGCGTGTAGACCCGGTTGAGTTAAAAACTCTTGGAATGCATACTGAATACATTGAGTCTACAGTGTCGCAAAACAATTTACGATTTGAATTGGCGCATATCTTGTTTAATCTAGCGGCCTTATACTCCCAGCTTGCCTACGCCGTGAACCGGACGACCGCGGATGGATTGAAGCAAGCATGCAACTATCTCTGCCAGTCAGCTGGAGTTTTGAACCATCTTCGCACAGATATCATCCCCGACCTTCGCTCATCGCCGCCGGAAGACATGGACGAGATGACTCTTCAGAGTCTAGAGCAACTCTTGCTGGCCCAAGGCCAGGAATGCTTTTGGCAGAAAGCTGTCAAGGATGGCTTAAAGGATGTATCTATCGCGAAGCTTGCAGCAAAAGTATCCGATTTCTACGCTGATTCAGGTGACTTTGCTGTCAAGTCTAACGTCATTAGCACAGAATGGATTCACCATATGACCGCAAAGCACCACCACTTTGCAGCTGCCGCCCAATTTCGGCAATCGCTTGACTGCCTAGAAAAACGCAAATATGGCGAGGAAGTCGCACGGCTTCGGGACAGCCTTAATTGCGCCAATGAAGGCCTGAAGGAATCGAAGTGGATTAATCGAACCGTGCTGGGCGACTTGAATGGAATCAAAAGTCGTGTGGCAGAAGATTTGAAACGGGCTGAGAAGGACAACGACGTTATTTATCTCAGCCCGGTCCCGCCCAAGTCTGAACTTAAGATGCTTGATCGGGCGGTTATGGTTGCTGCTAAAGCGCCACCGCAGGTCACAGATGCCATCTCCATGCTGGGCCACAATGGCCCATTAGGCCAGCCTCTTTTCGCCCGACTTGTCCCGTACGCGGTGCATATTGCTGCTAGCATATACTCCGATCGTCGGGACCGACTGGTCAATGAAACGCTTATTGGGGAGCTCGAGTCTATGACAGATAAGCTACGAGAGTATGTATTTCACGAATCTCTTTATGAAGAAAATCAGTACTAAACTTTATAGTCTACTCTCATCTTTAAATTTGCCGGGGTCTCTGCAAGCGCTGGAAAAACCTCTGGGGCTTCCCCCGACGCTTGTCTCTCATGCCGAGGAGATGCGCCAGCAAGATGGGTTGAACCGTCTGCGTCGGTCCGTTGAGGACACAGCACAGGTTAAAAGAAATGACCGCGCAGTGTACGAAGAAGGCGTCGAGCTGTTAGCTGCTGAAAAGGACGAGGACATTGCAGCACGCCGCAAATATGGGACGGACCGATGGTCACGCGACACATCCGAGAATGCTGCGCGGAAGATATACACCAACTTGAACGAGATCAATGGCTACTTCACATCTGCGCAGAGCAGTGACGATCTCGTTGAGCGTAAGCTCCGGGACTCCGAGGCCGTATTCCGAGTTCTGACGGGGTCAAATCGAGATTTGGAGTCTTTTGTGCCTAGCAGCCGTCGAGCTATCATCCTGCCCGAGGTGGAACGAGAGTCTGGCAAGCTGCGGAGCTGTCTGAGTGAAGTAAGTCGCATGGAAAATCGACGGCGACGTCGGATTCAGGCATTCAAGGACAAAGCTCGTGCAGATGATATCCATCCATCTCTTCTCAATGAAACTGCGCGCCTCGAACGAGAATTTCCTATGCAGGCCATCCAGGCTGGCCAATTTGAAGATCTGTTTGAGGAGCAGTTACACTACTACGACACAGATCGGGATATGATCGTCCAGGAGAAACAGGAACAGGAGCATCTCACAGAGAGGTTATACACAGCACATCAAGCTTTTACTCGGGCGCACAAGGGTGACACATCGTCAAAGGAACGTGAGAGGGCACTGCAGGATTTGGAGAACGGATACTTGAAGTACAAAGAAATAATTTCGAACCTGGAGGTTGGACGCAAGTTCTACAACGATTTGGCGAAGATTGTAGGTCGGTTCCGCGACGATGCCAAGGCGTTTGTGCACCAGCGTCGGATGGAGGCCAGTCAACTGGAAGGGTCAGTATTCTCCGGTAGATTGGTGGCTGGTAGTTTTTACTGAAATTGCTTTTTCTGCAGGGATATCTCCAATGTCGCAGCTATGTCATCACTGCACATCTCCCAACCTCGCTTGCACCAGGCGCCGCAGTCGACATATGCAGCTCCTCCGTCCCAACCCCCGTCCCAACCTCCCCCGCCCGTTCACACCCGACAAGAGATCACCGCCCCTCTCACAGCACCTCAGCCTCTGAGGGCAGCAGTAGCTCCGCCCTCAGTCCCCACACCGGGGATGTGGTCTCCAGATATGGGTATCCGGTTTGGATCCGCTGGGGCCCCCCAGGAGCGAACCCGAACCCAAACCCAAATGCGGACCCAGGGCTAAATGGGGATCGAGGACGAACAGGGATCTGGGACCCCACTCAAGGTGTCCGATTCTCCTGATTGTTCGTACTCAGGGACTGGGAGTAATGCTATGTCACATTTGTAGAGAGCATATAATCATACAACGCAGCAAGTGGCTTACAAAGAGTTCGAGTTTACGTCACACCGTTTTTAGTTGTGTCATCATGAAAATCATCATTTTACCCCAGTACAACCTTACAACCTTAAGCCCCGCAATTCCACAGGTTCCAAGTTAAATTCAGGGTTCGCTGGCATTGACGTAGAGATAATGATAATCGGTATCTAAAGTATGGTGACATGGTATCCATGGTATCGGTAATAAAAGGCCAAGGCCGGGACGATATGCCACGAGTTCAACTCTAACTCAAATTGGGCCGGATTTCGGTACTCGGGACTAAAACAGACGACATTCAAGCAGAGAATACTACCGCTATATAAACGGACCACTTTTTTCAAATTATTGTTAGAGTCGCTGAAATTACCGGAAAAGGGTTAGCGGCAAACTCCACAGTGTACGCGTCTCCCAGATTACCTCTTACGTTATTAGTATTGGATTTGACGAGTCCAGGAGTCCGGGCCTAGACTTCACAGGCGTGCCTTGTTTTATGGGGTCGTGATCTCAGGCATTGCTCGGTATATAACTACTAGTTTTAGCTTATTTCATACCGTACGGATACTAATAACATGGGACTTATGGGATTTAGGAGTGCTGAGTGATATATTGTAAACGTTTTAATTTTCCTTCTTATCCAGCGGAGCCGGGCGGCTTAATAGATGACGTCTCCAGTGGGGTTGGATCCACCGGTCAAGGGGAATGTTAAAAGATTCCTCTCATATCAAGTGTTGACAACATGACATAGGATAGAACAGAAATTGGATTCTGATCTCATAGGAAGTAGTATACCAGGGGTCCCAAATCAAATGAATTATAATAATTCAGATCAAGTACTAAGAAAGTATTAAAAGGCCCACCATAATCAGTCCGCTCTTTAACAGGACGAATCAGGATAATCAGAATTTTAGAAGACATAAATAGATTTGGCTGATTCAGCCGACCAAAGAACATGAGTGGAACATGAAGAAGGAAAGACGATCTTTGGATCCGCATCTGAAACCAATTTGTATTGTGGCAGTGTTCCATTTGTAAAGGAACATCTCAAACATACAGTATTGGTTTTTGATCGACCTTACACTCACATCACGCATTCCCAGCCTGAAACCCTGATTTGTGGCTAATCCTTCCTTTTGCTGAATTTCCATTTCCTTCAATCTCCTTGGTACCATGGGGCTTTCGTTCTGTGGATGAGATCAACCTGCAGCAAAAAGGAAAGAAACCCAGTTTGAACTCGAAGCTGTCTTCTCCAATTGAGAACCCCCATCACACCCTATCTCTCTTTTATCTCCCCACACTCCTTCTCTCCCCCTCTCTCCCTCTCTCTTTCTCTCCTTCTCTTCTCCTCCCTCCTCCTTTTTCCCACAATCATGAAGCTCGGATGGTTAGCCGCCGGGATTTTCGGAGCCGTCCACCTCGTTCAACCCGCATACGCAACTAAACTTCTTCAAGCAAAATCTCTGACACCATGTTCGGACGACGGTCAAATTGGAATCGACTATTTCAGTATTGTTTTTACTCCTGGCAATAACAGCGCCGCCGTCAGTTTCGAGGGTTCCATTCAATACACTGGTTATGTTCTGTTGGATGTAGAGGTTCTGGCCTACGGATATCAGATTCTTTCCAAAACCGTTGATCCTTGCAGCTTCGGCACAGTTTCTGGACTATGTCCCTTGAAACTAACCAGTCTGAGTATTCCATCTGCCACATTGACTGTCGCAAGTGATGCTTTATCAGGTTTACCAGGTGAGTTGGACCCCAAAGTTACGACGTTACACTCCCGGCAGTCAGCGGAGTTTCGGCATGGGCCTCTTCCTAACTCCGCATTCCTTAGACATCACTTATTCCGTCCCCGATCTCGATGCCATCGTTCGTCTGAAAGTTGTAACAAAAGACACAAAAACTGCCATCAGTTGTGTCGAAACCCGCGTTACCAATGACAAAACAGTTGATCAAGAGGCTGTTGCCTGGGTTCTTTCCGTTATCACCGGAGTTGGTCTCGTGACTAGCATCATTCTCTCGATTCTCGGACATTTTAATATCGCGACCCATATCACCTTCCGAACATTGCTACTCCTCGGTTTCATGCAGAGTCAGGCCATGGCTGGATTGAGCGCCGTGCAATTCCCGCCGATTGCCCAGTCCTATACGCAAATGTTTGAATGGTCTGTTGGAATCGTTCATGCGAACTTCTTGAATACCATATGTACATGGTTCCAACGTGCAACAGGTGGTACTCCTTCCACCCTGCTAGCGGAGGATGGCAAGGAATCAGTCTTTTTGGCCAAGCGAGCCTTCAGCGAGTCTGCGAAATTAATATCCAGATCTTATGACACCACCGTCAACGGTACCGAACAAACAGTCCGAGGTATCGAGCGCGTGGGTTTCCGCATCAATATCCCAAAGACCAACGTTTTTATGACCTCCTATCTTTTCTACTACTTTGTCGCAGTCTGCATGATAATCGTCGTCTTATTCTTTTCCATGGTCTTGCCCGCCATTAACAAAAAGGCGAGATCGACCCAGATCGAGCGGGGAGGATCTACTACCGATTGGAAGACCTTTTTGCGTGGCAGTCTTTACCGAGTCGTGGCATTGGGGTATCCGCAGATCTGTGCTCTGGCTATGTGGGAAATGGTGGTGCGAGACTCGGCCGCTGAAGTCGTGCTTGCAATTACCATGTGGTTAATTATGTCGGCCGTTTTAGCCTTCGCTGCTTTCAAGGTCGTCCACCGCGGCTTCTCATCCCGGGCCTTGAACGAAAGCCCCGCCTACACACTCTACTCCGACCCCGTTTGCATGACTAAGTGGGGTTTCCTCTATATCAACTATAAAGCCCAGTACTACTGGTTCATGGTTCCGGCTCTGGTCTATACTGTCGTGAAGGGCATGATCATCGCATTTGCTCAGACCAACTGGGAGGCACAGGCTATCGTTCTTTTGATCCTGGAAGCCGGAATGCTGGTAGCAACATGCGTGGTCCGACCCTACATGGACCGACAAGCGAATTCATTCGCCATCACCAATTGCGTGTTCATCTTCATCAATTCAATCTTTTCCCTCGTTTTCTCTGGCATTTTCGATGCGCCTCAAATGGTGTCCAGTGTTATGGCTGTCTTATGGGCACTATTCAGCGCCGTCTGGACACTGACTCTCCTAATCTGGCTTCTAATAAGCTTCTATTACGCCTTCACCCTCAAGGAACCGACCGAGAAGTACAAGCGCATCGACAGCCGTAATTCCTTCCGTCTCTCCGAGAACAGAATGACTACAGAACTTCTACCCCTCGAGAAGACCGCCAGAGGCGATGACAGCCCTCCTTCATCTCGCTGGAACATCGACGAATCGGCGCATGCCCAGTCCAACAGTGAACTCCAGTCACATCTACGACAGCAAGGATCTCGTTGGAACGTCGAAACGGCCGTGCCTCACGATCACAACAACGAGAAAATCCAAAGTCCCCTATCACCCTTTAATGACGTTCTGGAACCTACCCTTCCTTTGATTCCCAGCAGTACTCACAGCTCAGCGAGGAGATCACCGCAACAAAATGCGCCCCCGCATGTTCCCAACGAAAATCTTGTCTGAGGAAATCATTATTTTTTTTATTATTTTTTCATTTTTTTATTATTTTTTTTTTCCAAAATTCCACCTTCCCTCTATTTCCTATTCTCCTTCCTACTATTCTCTTTACATTTTATACATCCCCTTTTCTTCACATAATGTGTGATACTTGCTCTCTATCTCATCTTATGTACACATTTCTTTCCCTTGAGTTCCTTTCTGTTTTCTTGGAGAGCCTGGAGCTCCAGCTTCGCAAATTTGGCGTTGAGAGACTCGGTGTGTTCTCGGTGTAAATATTAACCAAGTCCTTGATACTTTGAACATAATATGACATATTCTGGAGACTAATTCAATTCTAGAATCTACCCACCTGGGTGGGAGCAACCTTGAATTGGAGTATTCTCAAAGACATCTAAATATTCATGGATAATGCATTGATTCAAGCCCTAGAGTTTCCTTATTAAGTATTATGGTTTATAAAAATACCCTCTATACCTAGCAGATGTTGTCTATCGGCTCCGAAGTGCAATTCAGTATATTTCAAGGTTGGCCGTTGGCCGTTGATCATTTATCTCGTGATCATCAATTGTGTAGTTTCTTTTCAAGGTTATATGAAATCGTGCTTGCATCCGGGCAGGGAAGCACAACCTCAAGAAGCCTTCTCATGAATCTCCTCAAGCTCAGACTCATCTTCAGACCGATCATCCTTCTTAACGCCATAAGCGAGGAACTTCCACGCACTACGCAAAAGACAATACAGCCAGAAGATATTGAGAATCTGTAGCAGGGCCAACAAGGCAAAAGTGATAATATTGGAGATCCAGCATTTATACTGCTGTGTCTCCCAGTTGAGTTCATAAGGCCCGACAGTCCGGAACTCGGTCAGCAGAGAGTAGAGAATCCGTAGATTTAGGTAATGGCGCAGATAGATCCAGGTGAATACATTCAAAGCATAAGAAGGTATGACCAGATCTGAGTCGATATAATGGAAGGATTTGGATACCTAGAAGGATGAGTAACATGTCAGAGATGGGGAAAAGAAAGGAAGATCCATACAGCCAGAAAGAAATCACTGATATCATGGGTTGTGTAGACAGCAACACCAATATAAGTGAAATGAAACCGATAACTCAACGCGATGAGAGCTAAAGTAACAATATGATGCGCAACAAGCTCCTTGTAATCCTTGCGCGGCTTTTCCATTCTGAGAAACATTACAAGAGCCTGTTGGGCCCAGTAAGCCGCCTCAAACAGGTAATAGAATTTAAACGCCGCCTCATGAGTGCGATGCGGAAAGGCTTCATACATGCCAGTCGTGTTGAAATACCAGACAGGCGTCTGACGCATGACATACAGACCAGCAGGGCCCATGATCCCAAAGTAGATCGCAGTATACATCTGCTCCATAAAGCGCAACTGCTTCGCACACGATCTAATCGGAGAGATGCGAGCAAGTGGGTCCAGTATTTCCTGCATGATGAACTCACGCGTGAACGTCAGGAAAATAGTATAGAACACCACGAATGCGATGTCCCATAGTCCCTTGCCATATTGCGCCGGGACTCCGGGTTCCAGCGGCTCTTGCCTGTAAGAGAGGAAGAGGAAATGATGGAGTATGTGGCTCTCCGTCGGATCGATGGCGTATAGACCAAGAATTGTAATCAATAGAATTAGAGGTATGGTCCATGTGCGTTTTGTTATGGGTGATCGGGGCTGGGGCGGCTGCGTTTTACTTGATTCAGTTGCCCGCATGGAGCCGTTGGTTTTAGTCTCATCGACTACATCTGCATGCTGGTTCGGCCGAACATTCTTCTGAGCTTGGCGACGCGCTGCGGCGTCTTCGGTGTTGCTTCCAGAATGGGGCATCGGACTTAGCGTTGTACGGCGCAAGGTACCAAGCCTCAAAAACAAAAAAAGACCTGGATGGAACGGACTTGAATTCCAAGGCTGACGGCTGTTCAATGGGATTCCCAGGGGAAAGGATTGAATAAGCCAATGGTTCCCCTGAATGATTCGGAGTTCCAGGGAGAATAAGCCGGGTTCCGCGGAACCCGCCAATAGTAGAAAGTATACTGGTGTATCTTGATTTGTTCAAAAAGAAAGGCGTCTTTTCTTATATACACTAAAATCCAACAATTTTAATTTTACTCAAAGCTTCGACTTCATGTTGACGTGCACAGCTTTGACAATGGAGTAAGCCTCGAGGCCAGCTTCTCCAAGTTCTCGGCCAATACCACTCTGCTTCACACCACCAAAGGGAATTCGCCAATCACTATCGTTGCTAGAATTGATCCAAACCATACCAGCTTCGATCTGTTTCGCAACACGGTGGGCACGGGTCAGGTTTGTAGTGAAAACAGCGCTTCCAAGACCATAGATTGTGTCGTTGGCCATGTGAACAGCTTCATCCTCAGTCTTGAAGCGAGCAATACAGGCGAATGGACCAAAGACTTCTTCTTGGTAGATGCGCATCCCGGAGGTCACATTTGTGAAAATGGTAGGCTCAATGAAAAAGCCCTTTCCGTCACCCACTCCCTTGAAGGGTTTACCACCACACTCCAAGGTCGCCTTCTCAGCCTTTCCAACGTCAACATAGGACATGATGCGCTCATATTGAGCTTGTGTGACCTGAGGACCCTGGAAGGTGCTCTCATCGAAAGGATCGCCGACCTTAGAGACATTCTTGATCTGGGCCTTGAAAGCCTTAATAAAGCGGTCGTAGATCTCGTCTTGGACTAAGATCCGGGATGTGGCTGTGCATATCTGGCCTTGGTTATACATGATCCCAATATGTGCCCATTCCACGGCCTGCTCGAGATCGGCATCGTCAAATACAATGAGGGGACTCTTGCCACCAGTCTCAAGAGTGATGTTCTTCAGATTACTACTAGCCATCTTCATAATCTCCTTCGCAGTAGCAGTACTGCCAGTAAATGCGATCTTGTCAACATCCAGATGCAAAGCCAGAGCGGCACCGGCAACGGCACCGTGACCATTCACAATATTCACCACACCGGGAGGGAAACCAGCTTCCACAATGAGGTTAGCAAGAAAGAGGACCGAGAGAGGAGTCTGTTCGGCAGGTTTCAACACGACAGTGTTACCACATGCGAGGGCAGGACCAAGTTTCCAGGCGGCCATGGAAAGAGGGAAGTTCCATCTTTACAAATTAGAACTTAGCCAGGTCTTCTTAGACTTCTTAGAGGTGTGTGACGACTTACGGGATAATCTGACCACAAACGCCCACTGGCTGACGCAGGGTATATGTAAATTTGGCCGGAGTAGTGTCAATGACTTGTCCAAACACTTTATCTGCGTGCCCGGCGTAGTACCGGAATGTCTCAGCGGTCTCGGTCAAGTCGTCGTGTAGGGAAACGAGATAGGGCTTTCCATTGTCGCAAGTCTCGATGGTGGCCAGAGTCTCCTTGTTTACTTCGACAAGGGCGGCGAGTTTGTTCATCAGTTTACCACGCTCAATGCCCGGCATGTCTCGCCAAGTAGAGTTGTTTAGGGCTGCGCGCGCAGCTTTAACAGCCGTGTCAACATCCTTTGCTGAACCAGCATAGACAGACGTGATTTCCTTCGCTGTTCTGTATTTTTTTTTGTTTGACTGATTAGGATTATCCAAATTTCAAAGCTCATAGGATGATAACTTACGTGGGGTTGATGCTGGCGATCTTATCGCCCTCTGATGATTCTACCCATTGATTGTTGATGAACAAGCCGGTGGGCTGGATCCATGTGCGCCCATTAGGGCCAGTAAGCTGAACAGACAATGGCATAATATTTGTAAATCTTGAATCCGTAGCTTTCGTAAGAAAATATAGAAAGTACGGCGAACAGCTCTTTAAAGTCATGATTCAAATTAATATCTTACTGATAAGAGCTTCGGCAAGACATTCCGAATGAGGAAAGGCGAAGAATAAGATCCATTTTGGATCCACTTCAGATCGAGCTAGTCCTAAAGTAGTAGGTACAGCATTGATCTGAGATCCGTCTTATCGTAATTCAAGATTACAATTGTACCTAAACTATCTGCACTCAGGTAGTGGTGGGTTACAGGGGTTTATCCTAGATATAGCTATTCAGATCGAATTATGTCAGTCTAGTGGTCTGTCACTATCCGTACAGAAGAGACTCGAGTATCGGACATTACGAGATTAGTGGCAAATATCATCTTCACGTGGTTTCCCCAGAAAAAGAGACTAGATAAGATACGCTACGCTTGCATATTTGGCATCATCACAACAATGTTACCTTCAAATTACTATTACTCAATTAATTGAACTAGAACCAAATTAGGGCAAAGAAATGAATCTCCAAAGATTCACCAAAGTAAACGACGAGAAAGCAACGGAGAGAATCGCGGAGAGTAACGTGGACATCCTAATCAGGAAAGTACATGCGGTCCTTGATCTTCAAACGTTCCATCCGTGGACTATATAATGGCCACCACACCGGGGTTGAAGAAAGTAATCATTCACATTTCTCCTGCACTTTGCAGTATTCTCTCTCACACACACCATGGCGTCTGTTATCCCCGATACCATATCCATTCCTGGTTACACAATCTTTAAGGAAGGAAGCTATGATAGCGTCGCTGCAGCTGCTATGCTCCCGACCGGCACTCCCCACCCTTTAGGTAGCACTTAGGAATTAACCAAACCACGAATTCCCAAAGCTGATTCGGTGCAGATCAACTCTCTATCTTGGAAGTCCCAAAGACTGCCAAGATTGTCCGCGAGCATGTCAGCCCTCAGACAGTCAAGTTCAACTGCATTACCTTGCGGGACCCCCTCAAGGCCGAATACAAGTCTTACCTCGCATGCAAAGCTCCTATGCCAGATCGCCGTGCCTTTGCTATCATCATTGTGCGCGAGACACAACAGGTGGCGGAGGTCGTTGTAAACCTGAAGACTGGCAAGGTTGAAGAGTACAAGGAGGTTAAGGATGTCATGCCCACTCTGACTCTAGAGGATCTCGATATTATGGAGCGTGTCTGCCGTGCAGATTCCCGTGTTATCCGCGCTTGCAATGAGCTTGGAATTACCGACATGTCTAAGGTCTTCATTGACGCCTGGGCTATCGGTGTGGATGAACGCTGGGGCTTCGACCGCCGTCTCCAGCAGGGTCTGGCCTACTACCGCATCTCCGAATTTGACAACCAATATGCTCACCCTCTTGATTTCTCCGTTGTCGCCGATACTGAGAAGGAGGAAGTTCTCAGCGTCGATATCCGCTACGTGAATGGAGAGCGTACTGCCATTCCCCTCAAGGAGCACAATTACATGCCCGAGTTCATTGGCGACAAGTACGTTCACGACCGCCTCAAGCCCATCGACATCACCCAGCCCCAGGGTGTATCCTTCAAGATCCGCGGCAACGAGATCTCATGGGCCAACTATAAGATGCACATTGGATTCAACTACCGGGAGGGTATTGTCATCTCCGATGTTCGCACCCACGACATGTACGAGGACCGCGAGCGTACCCTCTTCAACCGTATCAGTGTCGTCGAGATGGTCGTCCCCTACGGCCAGCCCGAGACTCCCCACCACAAGAAGCACGCCTTCGATGTCGGTGAGTACGGTACCGGACTCATGACCAACTCCCTGAAGTTGGGCTGTGATTGCAAGGGTGCTATCCACTACATGGACGGTATCATGTCCACCGCCAATGGCGAGGCTGCCGTCATCAAGAACGCCATCTGCATTCACGAGGAGGACAACGGCCTGCTGTACAAGCACACCGACTACCGCGACGGAACCGTCATCTCGGCCCGTGACCGCAAGCTCATCATCTCGCAGATAATCACTGCTGCAAACTACGAGTACGGCTTCTACCACACCTTCACCCTCGACGGCACATACAAACTCGAGATGAAGCTGACCGGTATGCTCAACACGTACTGCCTGGCCCCCAGTGAGGAGGCTGCTCCATACGGAACCCAGGTCGCTCCCCAAATAACCGCCCACAACCACCAGCACATCTTCTCCCTACGCATCGACCCCGAAATCGACGGCACAAACAACAGTGTCGTGCAAAACGACGCTGTCTCCACGGAAGCTCCCGTCGGCTCGCCTGAGAACCTCTACGGGAACGGCTTCTACAGCAAGAAGACCCCGCTCCGTACATCTATCGAGGGCGCCGCAGACTACTGCTATGAGACACAGCGCACCTGGGACATCATCAACCCTAACCGCATCAACCCCATCGCCAAAAAGCCCATCGGCTACAAGATCGTCAACCCCAACTGCCCCCCTCTCCTCGCCAAGCCCGGTAGTGTCGTCTACAAGCGCGCCGGCTTCGCTCGTAAGCCTCTATGGGTTACCCCGTACAAGGACTACGAGCTCTTCCCGGCCGGCGACTACGTCTGCCAATCCACCGGCGATGAGAACCACCCGCACAACCCCACAATCGTGGACTGGGCCAACCGCAACGAGAGCATCGAGAACACCGATATCGTCGTCTATCTGCAGTTCGGTCTCACTCACTTCCCCCGCGTGGAAGACTTCCCCGTCATGCCTGCCGAGCCTGTCAGCATCATGCTCCGCGCATCAAATTTCCACGAAAAGAACCCTGGTCTTTGGGTTCCTCCTTCTGCTATTTGTGTTGATACCGTTTCGGCTAATGCTTTTGCTGCTTCGACGTCTTGTTGCTCGAGTAATGCACCTACTAGCGGCTCAAGATTATAAAGTGAAGTGACAATATTAACAAGACGCATTGATTTGATGGATATGGCGTTTTTGCCCTTTGAAAAGTCCTTCGTTATGACTCATGAGTTCGTTTACAGTAGCGACCACTATCGCCTTCCATGTTGGACAACATAAAGAAGCTCTTTCAACCCCTAATCACATGCTACGCTAATCCAACTGTGGTTATCCTCGTATTTGAGATTCTGTACCGAGGCGGATGGTAAGGTACTAAACAGGAATTTTTGAATTGGGTAATTTGTGCATGTATTATTATAGTTCCAATAATACGCGTCGCCTACCATGACGCCGCTTCAACACAAACGTATCAGCTCTAGCATCAACACCACAAACGCTGCAGAATGGCATGAAATTTCGATTACTGGCTGTAGTGACTATGTTCAATCGAGATTATTGTATATAAGAGACGAATTTATTGGATCACTTTCCGCATGCTGCCGAGCGAAGTCGCTTTTTACCCCAAACGTAGAGAAATTGTGTACGGAACCCACGGCCATGATGGAATAATTGATTCCTATGGATAGGCTTCAGCTTAATATTAAATCTCCAATACCTAACAAATTTAACCTCTTTACGAGTCGCTGGGTCTTATCGTGATCTGAACCCAGGGCCTTCTCGTAGCCTGCCAGTGCTCGCTGGTACATCTCCTCGGCCTCATTCAGCTTGCCCTGATCAGAGTAGAGAAGACCGAGATTGTTGACTGTATCGAGAGTAGATGTATGGTCTGGACCTAGGGCCTTCTCGCAGCCTGTCAGTGCTCGCTGGTACATCTCCTCGGCCTCATTTAGCTTGCCCTGCTTCCTATAGAGATTGCCGAGATTGTGGACTGTATCGAGAGTAGATGTATGGTCTGGACCTAGGGCCTTCTCCTTGCCTGCCAGTGCTCGCTGGTACATCTCCTCGGCCTCATTCAGCTTGCCCTGATCAGAGTAGAGAATACCGAGATTGTTGACTGTATTGAGAGTAGATGTATGGTCTGGACCTAGGGCCTTCTCGCAGCCTGTCAGTGCTCGCTGGTACATCTCCTCGGCCTCATTCAGCTTGCCCTGATCAGAGTAGAGAAGACCGAGATTGTTGACTGTATCGAGAGTAGATGTATGGTCTGGACCTAGGGCCTTCTCGTAGCCTGCCAGTGCTCGCTGGTACATTTCATCTGCCTCATTCAGCTTGCCCTGATCAGAATACAAAATCCCCAAACCATGATATGCTCCCCACAACACACTATTATCGCCTGAACAACCAAGATAACGTAAGTAATTAGCGTGTGGAATAAGCCGCCGCTGAAGCTCCGAATAGCCCCTATCACTTGTAGTAGGCACAGCGTATCCAACAGATATCAGCGCCAGTTCATTAAGCTGCATCAAATCCATATTTTTATTTGTCCTGCCAATATGAAGGCACCACTCTTGTACCACTGGATGCATTGCATAGCTTCCTTCTTGTTGCTTACTTTCAAGAAGAGAGAATCTAAGGAGAGGCTTCACGCTAATTTTGAACGCGAGTCCGCTTGATATAGTCCTTTCGAACCAAACTGGGACATTTAGGCTATCATAGCCACTCTCCAGTAACTCGTACCAGATATCTCGATTATCAAAACAAGCAAGTAGCAGTAGAAGGTCTGCTGCATCTGGGTCCCGCTTCTGGATCTCAAGATATGAGACCATCCACGTTTGTAGTATATTGCCTTGTTGGTACTGCCGACCAGGGCTTGATTGCGACTGTAGTTCGGACCAAGATTTTCGGTAGTACTCTAAGTACTGAGTGATGCTGGTTCCAGTTTCACGCATAAAAGCCCCAGCTATGATAATTGCTAAAGGTAGTCCATCCAGACGATTGGCAAGTGTTATTATATCTAAATAGGTTAGTTTGATCTATAAGATCTATTCATAGAGTGCCTAAGTACCTGGGTCATTCTCAAGTTCCCTTATAGCGTTTTTGGCTGATAGACCGCTACTTTGTAAAAGTAGTTGAATTGTGTTATGAGAGTCAAGTCTGTGCACCGGAAACGGCTTCCCTAGCTCACTTAGCCCCGGAAGTCGAGATGTGATGAGAATAGAGCCATGATCTGCTGTAGGAAAGAATTTCTCAATATCATATCCATCTCCAATAGCACTGCTTAAGGGAGAGTATTGATCGACGTTGTCAAAGATGATTAGCCAGCGCGAGTTGCCCTTTAATGCTAGCCACTGTATCATATGCCTAGCTCGTTTTTCGACTTCGCTGTCATTTGTCGCCTCGTCATCCCTAGGCTGTCCTGGTACTCGGTTTAAAGCGAAGCTTAGCGATTGTACGAGTGTATCTCGATTTTTGCCACTCAGCCAAAAGATAGCCGTAAAACTATCTTTATGATCTCGCGCGAAGCGAATCGCTAGCTGTGTCTTTCCTATTCCACCAAGCCCGTGAAGAATTGCAACTTTCCGTGACGATAAATCTGTCGGTTGTAGGTGCTGCCATAGGTTGGCTAGCTCGTCTTGCCGTCCTATAAACTTTTCAATCACAGGCACTGCGGTAAGGTCTAGAGGGATAGTAAAGCGGTGACCTATATGATTGAAAATATTGTTTAGATATTGATATAAACTAGGCATCACGGATTGAAATTTAGAAAGCCTTACCAGATTCTGCCAAAGCTTCTTGAGCTGTTGGAGTACTTTCAATCTGATCGATTGGAACCACCAAGACAAGCTCTTTTGTATAGGCCGCTGCCACCACTGCCGCATATCCTTGCCATTCTTTATTTTTGTGTGAGTCCGCATAGTCGCAAATACCCCGAATCACTAGACATGGAAAGTCATTCATAAGCCCCGCCGCTTCCATTTCCACACAGTACATCCCTAGGTCCCGAGCCAGCTGATCTCGCCGTCTGCCATCTTTCACTACCTGATTTGCAGATGCAATCAGCCCATAGTGGATCGCTGGTTCTTCATAGTCTCTCGATGGCCGTAGAGTTAGTTTAGATTGATCACAATCAATACATGTACTCGATGTTCCATGGTCATATTCTGTTTGGTATAAACAGTCCTCTTTCGTTGGTCGCGCAAAGTTTGCAGCTGCCCGTGGTTTCATTGTTGCTTGGATATCAGAAATGAATTCAAGAACTCGACTATCTTCTGTAAGGTGGTGGGCTTGGAGTGCAGCGAGGGCAGTCAGTAAGACCTTGGGTGGCCGGTTAAGCATCCCTGTTCGCTGAAACCGACCGCCGCTTAACGCTTTTCCAAGATCGTATTGAATCACGCCCCCGAAAGTCTCCGTTGGCTGGCTCACCACAATATCGCCTAGTCGAATATCCGCGCCACTAGTTGGTATACCTCCACCGATACCGACCATCAGACCGAACCGGATAGAGTGGAAACTCGAGAGCAACTGTATCGCTACTGTTGCAGCTGATATATTGCCATATGCGCCACTTGGCAAACAAGCAATAACGATGTTATGATCCCCGATATTTCCCAGAATATAGGTATTGTGATCTGTCGGCGGGCGAGGTAAACTCGGGTGTATTGAATCTAACATCAGCTTTGCGGCTGCCATCTCTAGGGGTAAAGCGCATATCCATCCAACCGTGTAATCGCGATGGGAAAGAGAGGCCCTGTCCGCCATGACGAAAAAGAAAATTGTTGTGTATTGAGACTAATGGCCTATTTCTGAGTTCATAGGAAGATGAGACAAACAGATATCATGGGAGTCGAGGTCGGAAATGAATGTCAGAGCGGGGCTGAAAAATGAGGCTGAGGCATATTACTTTCACAGCCAATAGTTAATAATGTCTTCAGCGGATTGGAATTGTTGACATATGGCCTGCTCAAAGACTGCTATGTTGGTAGAGTTTGCATCGAGATTTCTAGTGTAGTCTCTCTAGGCGTCTTGCTTTATACCCTTGTATTTTTCATACTGGTTTTTTCAGCTCGTGGTGTTTATTACTTCGTTAGGTACATATTCTATTAATACAACAAGAATTTCTCTGAATTATCTTCAAGTGTAGAGGTTTTATTGGCGTGATATCGTTACATCGGTCACTTTGAGTAATGCATCACAAGAGTCTATTGAAGACGCACGCGACAACCTTGGGAACTATCCAGGAAACCTTCATATTTCCGATTCAACCTTATCCTTCTCAGGCAAAGGATCAGACTCCTGTTCAACTCCCGTCAAAAAGAAATCAAGCTCACTAGGACCACCAAGTGAATGTTCGTTTTCCGCAAGCTGCTCCAACAAAATAAGGAACGGATCAGTTTCCAAGCCCCCAGTCTCGCTACCTGCTGTATGCGAGCCACTAGTCTGAGACTGGGCACCTGGTGTTAGAGCCGTGCTTCCGGGGTAATTGAGATTGTGAGAGGTGTCGAAGGGGAAAGTAGCATATTGGAGTGTTGAGTGTGAGGTTGGGACTATGTTTAGTTGTGAATCGCTTAGGAATGCAGATGGGGAAAGGGCAAATGATGTCGTTGGTGAGAAGACGTTGAGCTGGGAAAGATTGTTTTCTGATTGTGTGGAGGTTGAGGGTATGTCTCCTTGGCCAGGGCTTGGGGTTTGGAGTGGGAAGATGGAGGAGAGGGACAAGGGTGGCGAGGCTGACTGAAGGAAGTTGAAGGTTGGTGAGAATGGTTCATTATTGGAAAGTGACTTTGAAGTCATGAAGTGTGATTTTGTTCGTAGATCGGAGTCTTGGTTTTGTGTAGATCGTATTTGAGGGTTTGACCCAGTAGAGAATGCTGGGGCTTGATATGGTGGCGCCATCGGTCGTTGGTAATAATGATCTTGTCGTTCAAGGAAGTGAGCAGCACTGGATATGAAAGTTAAAATGGCGGGCAGAAAACAAAGAGAATGGCATATTTACCCTGCTACATGATCAATCCTTGTATCTATGAGCCGAACATGAGCACCTTCTACAGTCAATCCCGGATATCGGTCTAAGAAATCCTCGAGGTGAAAGACAGACGAAAAGCGCATTGGGCTTGTAGCTAAATTGCGCACTAACTCGGTATGGCACGTATATATGATCTGAAGCAGCTCACGCTGATGCTGCACGCCAGCCCACGCATTACGTAGCCAGGCCAGTTGGTGCATCTCGCGAGTGAGGAACTCCGCACTGGACGAAAATACCTCGCCCTCTCGGCCCTTGTAGTGCACACCGTGGACATGGACCGTGCCAGCGGTGCATACGCAGTAGCTGATGAATGCAGGCCACTCTACAAGCGGATAATTACGACCCAGCTCGACGAGCTCGGCGATCGCGTTGGAATGTGAGAAGCAAAGATTTGTTGCCTCGATCTGCCATGACTGGTGCTGGCCAGTGCCTCTTAACTCCACGAGGTCAATGGGTAGGAATGGCCGGTATAGCAGACAGTGCACGAGGTGGTAGATTAACTTGCTGAGGAGCAGTGTCGTGCTTTCCCGGTGGCCGAACAGTGCTTCGATTGATGCAAAAACATCTTGCGTCCCAGCTGCCCATATGTCTAACTCCTGTCGAATCTTTGATAGCGTTGATAATGCATGCCAAGGAAAATGTGAGTCGCCCTTGACGCCGCCAGCGGCCAAGTACCGATTTGTGACTCCCAAGATTCGGGTGATGTCAATTAATAATGATGCCACGCTTGGGTGTTTACTTCGCGAGTCAACTGAGTATTGGATGTTAGGTCCAACATGAAAAAGTTCTCCTTCCATGTTGAGACCTGCGGCATGTGGTGACCAAGACGGAAGACGCAGGACAATTGAATGGTCGGAAATGAGAGACGGTCTACGAGACCCGCAAGTAATAAAGCGATCTAAGAGGTATACGGACCAGAATAGTCGACGCTTCATCTCGCGCTCATGAGGCGACATATTAGCTTTCGAGGGCACTTCACGGAACAGGTCCAGTACGACTACCATGGCCACACAATTTGCTGATCTGGGTCAGTAAACAGAAAAATGTTGAAAAAGAGCGAGAAGAAGACATACACAATGTCATGTAGGCCTTCTTCCCTAATCCATAGGCGAAGAAAGTCTGCGAGAGCAACAAGAGCGTCTGCAAGCCATCTATCGAGGGGTTGTCCACGTCAACCATTTGCCGCGCTTGTAAACCTGCATCCAAGCCCTGTCGCAGTAATTTTTCTGGCTCGCCGATGGCGTATGTGTATCTAGAGCGCATTAGTTGCCTGATCTCATCGGAGGCTAGTTCTCATGCCTACCTCGTCGTCATAGCCGAGATGGCCAAAGATAGATGCGTTGGTAGCTGGTTCGACTGATATTGCTGTCGCGTAGTCGTTTCATCGACGATGAAGAAAGGCTTGCCATGTATTCGCGCAAAATACGTATCAAGAAGTCCAACTGACAAAGCGCCATTTTGTGATGGCGATGGCTGCTGAAGGTTATATGCCGAAGTAAAGCCCGTCGGACTGTGAAATGGCTCTCCGGACTGAGATATTGGAGTTGATTGTGCCGGTATCGAGTCCTTGGACGAGTATAGATGGAAAGAGGAGGTATTAATTGTATTGCGGCGCGCCGGTCGGTGGTTCGAAGGTAGTAGATCGACTGTTGCGTCTGGAGTGGGTGAGCCAGGATTTTTCTCATCCTTCAGTCTTTTTTCAAGGCCGTCGACACGTTTTAGCAGCGCTTCTAGCATCTCGCTCTTGGGGCCGCGTTTTTTGGGAACCGCATCTTGAGAAAAAGGATCAGATGGTGGTTTGATCGGCCCGCATTTGGGGCAACAACTCACCGTATAGACATGGTGTCTGGAAGACTTTGCAGGCTTCACAGCTCGGTCGCAGGCGATTGCATTTGATCTAATTGGTTCAGTTAGTACAAGACTAGCACTGCGGGGGTGTTCGTAGCAAAAAGCACCTTTCTTTTGCGACAGGAGTTGCAGTTCATAGCCTCTCTCGGCTCTACCGTCGCACGACGAGGCGTGAGACGGTCGATACTGACCTGCAAACGAGACATAGCTCATTGAGATGAAGACATGGAAGACGATTAACTGATGGACAGAAAAGTAGTATGACATAGTGGGCGATTCAGAGCAGGTAGGTCTAGTCCGAAATAGTAAAGCCGGGGTAACAGTTGCGGAGAAAAACCCGAGAAAAGCCAAGCCATCAGGCACTTCAAATAAACCTCGGTAAAGCCTAGTTGTATCGCTGCTTTAGTCTCTTACTTCTCACATGAACTTGTGTTATTATCCGACTTCATTTATCCAAGCGAACTGACCTGATTCTCTCTACCCCGCTCATCCTTCATCCTTCGTGCAAGACTTCCCATCACCTTTCCTATCACCTTTCCATTGGTCTGCATAAGAAATGTGGCGTCTTATGCTCTACACTGAAGAATATCTATGGCTAAAATAAAGGCCGCCCTGATGCCATTCGCACAAAATCAAAGGGAACATTCTGCCCGACTAAAAGCCGTAACGTCTCAACAAGAACAAAAGGACTGACATCTTCTAATCCATAAGCCGTCCACCCTGCACTAGCAGCTACGCCCAATGGATCCCCTGTCCGAGGCCCAATAGTCAAATCAAGGTAAACTCTGCCCCGCGTTGACTGAGGAGTAGGAGTAGAGCGGCCGCTACTACTATAATGCCGCAGAAGAGGCTGTACGAGCAGCGATTTCTTCGGTGGCAAAGCTGAGACAATCACAAACGGCTGCTCCACCAGCTTCACTGATTGGATAGATGTAAATGGTTCCAGTCCTGCTGCAAGAGGACCAACCGCCTTGAAACCAACTGTATAAATGGTTCCTATTCCGAGACTACGTAGTGCAAAGATCGCAGCTGATGCGTCGGTTTCGGATCCGGCTAATATGATCGCTGCCCGTTCACAGTATGCTGATGGCACGTACTCTCGCGTTAGAGTCGCCCGGATGCCCTTCCATGTGGCATTTTCTCCGATGAGATGGGGTTTGTCAGTGTTACCATCTCCTTGTAGGTTCATGGCGATTGTATCCACCAGACCGATGGCACGCGCCGCGTCACTCACAGACGGGAGCAAGGAGGTGGAACTAGAGATGGGCGGGTTTACTGAGGCACCACCGAATTGAGGCTGCGTGATCACAGACTCCATGACACCCTTGGGACCACGGTCAATGGAGGCGAAAGTGTGCGGCAAGCCAAGCTCATTCAGACATTTCTCCATGAACATGGAGTGGGGCGTTGATCGAAACGAGCCAATCGCATATAAGTCACGTTTAGGTAGCTGGCCCATGATGTGCATAGCTTCGTTGATCTCCGCTGCAGTTAGCTGACCCGGAGCTGCAATCATGGGCAAGAGGGGATGGGTAATGGGCGAAAAGACTGTATTGAGTGCGCGAGAGAGTTGGCCCATCTGTCCCATATTCACGGCAGACAACAATGGGCCAGGGCCGCGGCTTTTGATTGTCGACCGGAAGTATTCCAGCTCGTAGTTCGCCTGAGTTGTGCTCACCATCGCAATCATCTTGACGATATCTGCATACTTGGCACTCTCAGCGAATATGCGCTGCGCCTCAGGTGACGTCCACTGCCACGTCGCTGAGAAATCATGGAAAGCCGACATGATGATACAATTTCCTTTCACCTCAGACAGTTTTCGCCTGATCTCCTCTGGAAGCCATAGTTCCACGTCGACGTACTCAACACCCCATTGGATCGCTCGTCGCAGATATTTGTAAAACAACATCGGGTCATCCATAGGAAATTTGCCATTCTCTTTCGTGCATCGAGTCGTGAATATGATCGGCAATTCAGTTTGTTGGCGCAGAAGCATCAATTGCTGGCCTACGTACTTGAGGCTAGGAACTGAGTCAGCTGCAGCCTCATCCAACCTAGGCTCAACGAGCAGATCAACACGAATCTCCACGGCATCCGAGCCCACGGACAGAATATCCAAATTGGGCAATGCAGCATGAACATCTGGGAAAGTGGTCGATATAAAATTCGTCCGGGTTTTCGTGCGCAATTCCTCGTGAGGTCTTGTCTGGCCCAGAATCAGGGACAAGAAGCGGGTTAGATCACGCCTTAGACAAGCGCTGCGCGAGTATAAAAACTCGTAGTCGCACCGGTCTGTAAGTCGGTCTTCCGGAGCAGACCCATCTTTCACGCAATGTGTATTGATCAGTATTGTAGCCGATCTGTCGCATCGCTCTAGAAATTTATCCAGATCTTGCGCCAAAACTCCGACAAGCCCTATGCCTTTATCTAATGTAGCCAGGGACGTCTCTAATGTCCAAGGTTTGCCTAGCACATCAGCGACCAGCTGTACTATGTATTCCTGATCTGACCCAAACACAATCACAATATTTGCCGTGAGATCCTCGACAGATGAAGCTGGTAGAGCTTCGGAGGATGCTCCAGTACGAGAAACAGAGATAGGTACGGGGGTCGAGATTATTGAAGAGATGTTGAGAGCGGAGGAGCTATTAGGGCTGGTGGAGGAGGTCGGGTGTGTGAGAGTCGCAGGTGGTAATGGCGTTGCCATGGGAAGGGCAGTTGGCATCATCACAACGCAGGCCTAAGCAATTTCATACTTGGATAAAACGGGTGAACGACGAGCCCGAAGGGAAGTGAAAGCTGTAGTCTACCTAGGTAGTGTATGAATAGCCAGCATCAAGTCGTACGAGCTTTACGTTAAGCACTGGGTAGAGTAAAGAGTGAAATTGACTGTGCAGAGCTCAGATGAAATTCCAGAGATCAGTACAATGGCCGTCCAGAGGGGCCTTATGCATGGAAGTAACATCAGGAAGAATTGGTGGGTTTTGCAATGGCAGAACGAGGATGAGAATCGCGGGGGAAGATTGGTTGACGGGGATGCATTTCTCCGCCAATCAGAGGCCGTAATTTGTAGATCGAATGTTGCTTCTTGAAGTATTAGTTGATTATTCAATAGTCTAACGTATTATCTTCGATTTACAGAAGATATGCCATGCTTGATTTCAAGCTCAAATGTAGCAATGCCTCATCCTGGGGCTGATTGGTATGGATAATCCTCCTTATTTCAACATCCGCGTAAAGATAATAGCCAATGAAGAAGTCTAAGCCTGTTCTCAGGATAAGCTATGCAAGGATATCCCGGTAATATCAGAATCAGACATTATGTATCATTGGAACCAATGGATAGATCGAGTAGAGTAAAGTAGCTCGTAAATAAAGCGGTCTATGGATACATTAAAAATACGAAATACTCCATAGAAGCGATACAGGTACAGCTGATGGGATGTGATATTGAGGTGAAAGAAACCCCCCTTGGCACCACTCAGACTCGACAGTCAAAATAAAGAGAAGAAGATACCAGCCGATTGAGGAGGGGTATTAAGAAGGGACTCAAAAGGAAAGCTCAAACGACAAGGAAGAAAAACCCAGATCTTTTTTGATAAACGACATATCGCCTCAATTAATTGGCCTTCGTTTTTTTTTTCTTTTCTTTTCTTTTATTTTTTCGCTTCCATTAGGCATCACGTCGGGGTAATTGCTATGTACGAGAGATCGGAGAAATCGTTTCGGAAATTTATCATATCAACAAGTGAACAAGGAAACCGTCAGATCCAGCGCGTATCTTTTGAAACATCTGGACAAGATAGCTCTGATATGGGTATGGCAGAGTCGAGAAAAATAGAGAAATATGGTGTAGTAGCATGGTGAGAAGGCGGATTTGATCCAATCTTAAGAATAGATATGGAATAAAATGGACGTGGAGGGTGGGTTAAATATCGACAGTTGAGATGATGTGTTGAAATTGTCCGCACCAGCTGTCACTCGAGAGCTTGTGGTACATCCCATAGAGCACGAAGTGGATACGACCGGCGTGATCCATGCACTACCAATCATCTAGATGTCGGGCTGATGTGAGGACATGTTCCAGATTACTGACTGGGATAATGCCAAGAGTGATACATAAGGGGCCATGCGTGTAAGAGAGGAAATGGAGGGATTGGGACGATCTCTCTCACTCTCTCACTCTCTCACTCTCTATAAATCACACCAATTAGCTTGGTGGAGATATCGCCAGGCCCCCCATCAGCTTGGGTAGTGGCTTTCTACGGGCGTTATTTGCCGTCTTGGAAACTCGAGGAGCCCCGTGGATCATGCGGGGTTCTGACATGAGACTGGAGTCCAATTTAGAAGGAGCTGTGATAAGTGATGTTAGTGGAAATTGCGATGATTGAATGGTACGTTACTCTTACCTCTTGCGGCGATGCGACTGAAGTCACTAGGGATATTATTCTGACTGCGACTGCCTGGCACGAAGAACGTGGCATTTGCAGTGCGCCAAAGATGACTTGAAGTGTCTGACAGAAAGGTGGTGGTCATACGACCGGAGAAGATCGATGCACGGCCACGATTACGCTTGGAGAGAACGATCTCATCGAAGAGAGCCATTTTCGAATCTTTGGTCTTCGGGTTGGTTCTCTCTCGGTCACTGATGAATTCATTGAATCCCTGTGTCTGTTGCAAAACGGTCATGTATTCAGCATGCTCACTTGGCAGGCTCTTAAGGAAGGCGTCCATGTTGAAGCTGTAATATAGCCCCGCCTTCTTCTTGTCACCACTGGCTGGTGTGAGGAACTTCTTGTACGTGTAGAACAAGCTGGCAAAGCATCGAACAAATGCTGCACGGACTTGATCAGGGTGGAAGGCAGCTTCACAGACTAAGCAGACCTGCGAAGCACAACGGTTGTGAACGATCAACTTGCACGCGGTACACTTGAGCATATTATCCTCTGCTTGCTCGTCACAGATACTACATACCAACTTCTCATCCCACGCTTGAGTCTGGAAGTAGTGACCCTCGACCCAGCAAGTTCCCTCCGCATTGCTGACTGGCTGTACAAAACCCTGGGGGACAATCGTGGAAGCAGCAATGGTGGATTGGGCGTAGACAGATGGGGCATAAGTTGAGCCCTGGCCGAATTCATTGTTGTTCATAGTGCTAACGGACAGGTTGGATGCGTGTCCAAGGAATGGCGCGCTGGGACGGCGACCACCAATTCCAAAGGATGAACTTCTGCGCGATGCCGCGTCAAAATGACCTGAACGCTTCTCACGCAATGTGGCCTGCAGTGCCATACCGGAGTCATTCCGCGACGGAGGTGTAGGTGGCGGCGGAGGGAAGTGACTGGAAGAAGGAGAGATCTCCCTTGGAGAAGGGGGAGAGCCAGTCATCCTAGGCGAGCCGTTGCCAAATCGGTCATTGCCCTTGGATGAATATCCACGCGAGGAGCCATGCTCTTGACGCGCATGCAAGAAAGCGTTGAATATAGGTGGTTGGCAGGAATTGGGAGGTACGGCACTGGAGCCGAATGCGCCGGAATTGATACCCACATACTTGGCAAGATTGGTTGCCTGTGCTTTCGATGTGTATGTCGCTGAACTTTCCGACATGAACATGTCCCACGGATAAGTCTCAATCGCGTAGGCAGGAGGGCCGGTTGGGACGCCGCAACGGGTGTGGTGAGGAGCAGCCAATTGCAAAAGCGACAATAGCTTCCTGCGCTGGTGACGAGGAAGTGAAGTTGGGCGGATTGTGCTCTCAATCATGTCACAATCCAGATCCACGAGAACAAAGTCGTCGGTCGGAAGCTCAACCTTTTCATATCGACGCTCAATTCCTACGATGTATGGGCAGGGTGCTTCGAGAGCCTGAATCAAACGGGCAGGAAGAACTGGAATCAGCACGCCCGTCCATTGGATTGGGAACAAAAGATCTACCAAGGCTCTGGTCGCGAGGTAGAGCATGGAGGTGTGGGAGGACAGGAAGATGATGCGTGAATCTGTCAAGGCATACTCAAAGAGAATGACGATGTTAGGGACTGAAAGGGTTCGGAACAACGCATATAGATCGGTATTGCGCGATCCTGGAAGCTCATTAGTTGCTTCCTGTCGAGCAAATAACCGCAACTCTCGAATTGCGAGCTCGACTTGTGTTTTGGAGGACACCGGACAGAACGCCTCAGTGCAAAGATTCATCACATAGCGCTCCAACGGTTGCCAGACACCCATTCGTGTTGAGGGAGCTGGTACATGTTGAATACCCTCTGTCATGGGCACAACGATGGCTTTCAACCACTCCTTCCAGAAGCTGGTCATTGTGCTCTCCCGGCCAAGGATACCGTACGCGCGGGGAATCCAAAATCCAGTATCACCGTCCGTCAGACCCTCGATCTTTGATGCTGCACCATGACGAACAGGACGCAAAAGATCGGTCATAAGCCCAATTTTCTCTTCCACCGCACTAATCTCATCCTCGAGCCTTTCACGGGATTCCGATCCAGACACTACATTCGGTAATTGGGCAAGCAGTTGTGACAGCTTAGCCCGCTCAGATGCCAGTCTCTCGCCCAGACTCGCTGCCAACTCGCGCTCCTCGTCCGTCATATTATCCCGTCGCCATTCTTCGCAACGCCTTTCGAGTTCATCCGCTGCTTGGTGATTCAGAGGAATCCAGATGATCACGCATATTGCATGTAGCTTGTTACCGTTCTCGGTGGTCATGGCAAACCCGTGCCAGGTAGATCGCGGCCGTTCATCGGAGGATACGATGTTGATATCGTTCGGGAATGCAAACATAGGAATGTAATCGGGAAATTTGCCGCGCTGTTTCAACTCATCGGTCATGCCTCTGGTAGGGTATCGGTCGAGCAAAACGGGTTCAAATCGGCGCTTCAACGGATGCATCGTAGGGGAAATTTCGAGGGGTTGCGGAACTGGAATCACCGAGTTGTAGTTACTCAATCGTCGCGAAGTTCGCACAGAAGCTGGGTCGGGTATTTTGGTCAGTATATTTGGCACTCGGAGCGATTACTGTCGCGTGATCAAATCAGAATCGAAGCTATATTATTTCACTTACATTGGCGGGCAATTGAAGGCTGTCGCTTCATACTGTTCATATCTCTAAAAGCCATGTGTCGTCGTACACTCCCGATACCAGATCTAAGGAGGCCAGAGCCTTGCGACGGCGCATCCTCGGCAACAATCTTCTGAGTGCGCACGCGAGATCGCGGGCGCGAAGTCGGAGTAACGACGCCTGCGCTAACATTCAAATCCGTCAAAAAGACCTCTCTCTCCGAAGAGAACTTTAGCAAGGCTGAGTCGAAATCGAAATCCTCCGAGAACAAAGCGGAGCTTCGAAGTGGGGAAGACGCGCCTCCTTTAACGGTGACACTGCTTCGGTTGCTGTTATTGCCGCCGTTGGTTCGATCCGAGTCTTTGGATTGAGTGGATAGTCTCTGCGAGGACGCGCGCCGAGTGGGACCTTTTATGATCGTTGAGCCGGGGCGGCCGTCTAACATGTCGTGTTCCTCCTCGGCATCGGCATCCTCTTGAATGGCGTCTGCGAGTGCCGGACCGGGAATGTTGTTGGCGTTGTTTATTATGCGATAATCGTCTCCCAGTCGCTTGTAAGTTTCGAAGACCTCTGAACCGTCGACACCAGCTATCCAGAAGTAATCTGCTAGAGGGGCCCCCTCCGAAGAGGCCGTGGCGCTGGAAGAAGGCATTGTATGATTGTCGCAAACACCAAATACCCTAGTCAATTGCCACCGAGATCAAAGGAAGTTGTTACCACATCAATCGCAGGATATCTCGTATCAATCAGGGGTTTTTTGAAAGTCGCGAAGGAAAAGGGAGTTGTCGCGGGGGAAGAGAAGAAAGAATTGATAATCGTAAATTTACCAATTTAGCAATTTGCCAATTTCCCTAATTTTATTTAATTTCTCTTTTTTTTTCTCTTAAAGAAAAGAAAAGGGAGAACCGGAGGGGTTGTTGAAATGTGAAGGAGGGGTTTAAGGAGTGAAGATCAAAAATGGGTGTAGATGGTAAGTGGAAGTGGTAATAGAGGTGAAGGGGAAAAAAAGGAGAGGATGACGTCCCATAGAACTAATACCAAATGTCACCCAAGTTTTTAAGGGGACTATAGAGATCATTCCTATCGGATGCTTACTAGAGAATTATCTATTTACTGCTAAATAAACTGCACAGACTACTTTTTTTTAATTTTTTAACTGTGCACCCGAGCGGTTCCCCACTCATCTATAGTCAACTCTATTCTTGAAGATTCTGACTCTATATCGTACTGCATATAAATTACTGCTTATATCGTACTACATAGGAATTACTACTATGGGGTATTCCCCAGATGACCAATACTTTGATGGTTCCATGGATTCAATGGATTGGATTCAACGGCTTATCATTCTTGAATCCGAGGCCAGTCTCACGCCGAATCCGGTCTTTTAAGACTTCAACAGTTGATATCAAGACACGAAATGCCAGGTATTTTCTTTTTTTTTTTTTTTTCTTTTTTCTTTTTTCCCTTTTCCCTCTTTTTCATTTCTGACAGGCTGTCATTAGTAAGACATGGCTTTCCTTCTCGGGTTAGACTCGCTGATCAATTTGCCCTGGTCAACGGGGGGTGGTAGATACCTGAGTCAGGTATGCCGAGTCAGAATAAGAAGGTTATGATCTTTTATATTCAGTATGGCCTGAACTACAATTTAGTACTATCAACGGAGTAATTTACTAAGAACCTAGTCTGTCACTCTGCTTACTCTATCACTTATGCTTCTACTATTATACTCCCCCTTACTTAAGGGTCAAGCTGGTGGGGCAAACTATCTACTACGGAGTAAGTAAAACGCCCTCAGCCGGTAACACTAGGACAGTTACTAGGATGATACCAGAATTATCTACGACATACCTCAGTAGTTTACTCCGTTTACTCCACTATCTATACTCACATTCAGTAGACGTTTACTTATCTGCCTAAATACACAGTAACTATCAGAATCTAGCGAATTTCAAATCTATACTCCCCCTTCTCTAACATAAAAATAGATTAGTGGCGTTTTATTGCTAAATGCGGTGGCCCGGTTTGCTATGAAAAGAACACGCTAGATTATTATTGGTTTGATGTGCTAGATAACCCTAAGAAACTATCCAAATTGGGTCTATCCTGTTGGTCTAGACGGTCCATACTTGGTTATCCATACGCAACTGTCAGTGGTCCGCCAGTGTACCCACGAAGTCCAATTACCCCATACATTTATCCCTTTACAGTCAAATCTGATTTCAAAGTACCTGAACTTTGATAGTTGCATTTTCGACATGCTGTCGGTATCATCCAATTCTCATGTGACGTCAAATAAACAAGCACGAGCTTAAATGCATGCTAAAAAGCCCTTTCTCGATCCCTGTCAGTGGCGCCAGGGATGTTGCAAGGGGTTGTGGCGCCGGAGATACAGATCGCAGAAGTTAGAATTATGAGAGTAGGGCTAGACTCTGTCCATTCAACGCTTATTCAGACTTGCTGCATGTTTCCTCTTTCCCGGGAATATGATTGCGATCTATTAAGGATCAGCGTACAAGCCTTGCCTCCTGTATAAGGCCCCTACAACCAATGAATATGTCATTTGTACCCGGGAACTTGGCCTAGATGTGATTGTACGGCATCGGAAGCGACCGTCGGGCCCATACCGCGTTTCAGGTACGTTTCCGACTCATCAGATTGCCTGTCGTGAGGAATCCCTTGTCTCCAATAGAACCGCGCCATTCAATTGACAATTGGCCCAATGTAGCGCGGCCATCCCGCCGGAGATCTTTCTGAAGGGCTTCGAGGCCGTCATGTTGGCCTTCCTCCTGTTCCACCAAGAAGGCCACCTGCAGAACATCACGTGGATTCAGAGTGGGAGGCGCCGCAGCGTCAGGGCCCATCGTCTCCCAGTTCAAGGATTGAGATTTGAACGGTGGCTTGGCGTTCAACTTAGTTTGCTAAATGCCATCAGCTACAACGACAACAGATATTGGGGATATCGTCGCGACGATATATTGGAATGACGTACCTTGACCACCACTGCGCCGTCCCCAACATTCTCCAGCTGAGCCTCTAGGGCAAACCGGAGCAAACGACTTTTCCCGTATGGACCGAGAGATTTGTTGTCCACCTCCAAAGGTGGAAGTTCCGATGCTTTAGTCCGAACGCTGAGACATGGCTGTGCTACAAACTGATATAGCTTACGGAAAGTCCGGACACGACCACTAGCAGCTTGAGAGTCGTGCCCAATCCTTGTCTCTGTGTAGCTGACGCTGACAGCTAGTATGTGATTTCCTTCCTCCTTGAGATCATACCGAACAATCTTCTGCAACGATTGACCAATCTGTAGACCATCTGATTGCGCCAAGTCACTCGATGGGTCTAGCTCAAGAACTGCCACAGATGATGGGGTTTGCATCTCCGCGACAATGCGGACCGAAGTGACGACTCGTCCGGTTTCATCTCCGCTGATTTCGTTGTTTGCGCTGAGTGTACATGCAAAGGTTTCTCCAACGTAGACTGATCCGAAGGCAGGTGGGAGGGTGAGCTAGGTCCATTGTTAGCAAAGAGCACCGTAGATAAAACGCTTGTCTAGAGTTACCCACAATAGGTGTGATAATGAATTGATTATCAAAGTCTGCAGATGGGAAGCTCAAAGAGGCTTTGGCGGAGATCTTTGTATTGGCGGTTGGGAGGGGGGATTGATAAGCCAACGATGGTCGAGAGAGACTGGGAGAGATCAGACATCCTGTTCGTATAAGATCTATCACCAGAATAATGAACATACCGTAAGACTATTTGAAAATACCACTGTTAGAGTTGGAATTCCTTTTCTTCTCTTTCCATAATGTATATACACCATCAGACTTACATACCTTTCAAGGAGACCGCATGAGGTTCTTTCGGAGCTTCAGCGTTCGACACGGCTCGAGGGCGTACCATAATTCAGGTGAGGTGGTTTGAGATGAAGAAGGAAAATCTTTTTTGTAGTTTTGACCTTGAAGGCACTGGAGTGCTGTCAAAAAGTCATATTGAATAGTCAAGTGAACTGCTGAACTGCTGTTGGCTGATAGCGATAGTGCTCTTTAACAAACAGTGCAAACTCTGGCAATACTCCGTAACCGGGCCTTACATACTTAATTTCAGACCCTACACGAGGGTCCCCAAATGGACTGTTTTTCTAAATTTCTACAACCACCACTCTACTAGAGATATATATATATATATTTCATATAAAGATAGTATGAATTAGAGACTAAGCTATAGTTAAAACTAAAAAGAATTCTTTTTTAAGCTTTTTTCGATCTTCCATGCTTCCTAATCTCAACCAATACCTTCTTCCACTTCTGTCGTATCTTATCTTGATGAGCTTTTTCATTAAGCTTGAACTCTTTTAGCTTCATATCTTTGACTTGATCAGAAGTAATGATGCCTGTGATCCTTGTGTAATGATGAGAAGCACTATATCGGGCGTGGCGTGCTGCCATGATATCTTTTGTGTTGTCAAATCCCCGCTGTAATTCTATGGCTAGAGTAGCCTGAGCCTCTAAGTAGGTAATAGATTCACGATTGATGACAGAACCATTGAATAACTTCTTCTTTGGCTCTCTTGTAATGATCTATTGGTCTATTCTAACACTAATTTGGAAGCTAGTCTCGTCAAAGTTATAGATATCCTGTTGACAAATACTATATTTTATGATGACACGTTCAGTCTTTAAACCATCGCTCAACATCAATTGCTTATCAGCGTCGACGATGGTATTCAGGATGACGTTTAAGGAAGCGCTTTAACCAATGGTCGCCGATTTGTGGTGGTTTTGTTGTTGGGTCTATATGGGCCTCTGTAAGAATTGAATTGGCTGCAATTTCAATTTGCCCGTGACTAATTGATACTCCTGCCTTACCAAAGCGTTGTTATATTCGCAAAGAGCTAATTCATAAGCACAGTTAAGCTTACGACCATTAGGTTGTCGTTCAAATAGTGATTTTCCACCATGCCAACGCCGATGAAGCCGATCGCAAGGAACCGCGAATTCTCGTGCAGTTTTCGTAATATTTAGTTTTGATTGATATGGGGGGATTTGAGGGCTTTAATAATCCTATCTTCAATGTCTTTATTACCTGAAGGCATCTTTAGTGGAGTGGTGGTTGTAGAAATTTAGAAAAATTGTCCATTTGGGTATTTAAGGTCTGAAATTAAGTGTAATTTATGTAACATATGTAAGGCGTTACCACGTACCATTGAGGCATTAACTCAAGGTGGAGAACTCGTTCACTTATACTTCCCAGGTTGATCGAATAATATTTTCTTTTTCTTCCAATGTTTAAAACTGGTGACAGGAATATCCAATTATGACAGACTCTTCAATTAAACGGATCTATCGTTTTCCATAAGTTCGTGATGACGTCAAATATAGCACCCAATCCCCCTTATACCTCCTCCACTTCATTCTCTTCTTCCAACATCGAACGCTTCTACCACATCAGTTGATAACTCTACTATCTGGAAATTATCCACAGATATTTTGTGCCCAGTATTCAACTTGCATAGGTTGATTAAACATGCAGTCACAGAGGGTAAGCTATGAAACCATGGGTCCATACCAGATTCCTAGCCAGCTCCGGCGTTGTAGAAGAAAACACTTGAATATCTGAATTTGACTGATAACAGCCACAGACTCAGCAAAAACGCAAATCAAAAGTCGTTGCTGAACCGTCTCATGGCCATGAGTCGCCAGAACCGGAACCTGTCAGAAAGAAGCCGAAGGCTCAACCTCGCAAGAAAAAGATTTCACCACTAAAAGACAAAGAAGAAAAACGTGCACGGAGGTTCAGATCTCATGCTCCTCAATCATTCCTTGAGCGCTTGGACAGAATTAGAGTCCAGAGGTATGTGTATCGTGCTGTTGTGTTGTTCTGAACCCTCTAACGAGATCTTCAAGAATGTTTGTAGTCGCGCATCAAGTTCAAATTCAATCTCAAGCTAGTGCAGATGAGAATGCAAATCAAGGTGTCCCGGAGTTTTACTTCACTATGGTCGGGACAACCGGCAATATCTACAAGGTTACTATCGGGAAGGTGCCAACTTGCGATTGTCCAGATGGAGAGAAGGGCAACCAGTGTAAACACATTTGCTACGGTAAGTTTCGGAGCACCCGATAATGCTATACCATCATTCCTCCTATACCACTCTCGTTATACCTAAGATTTATCCTTACTAATGGCTTATGAAGTCCTCGTGAACTGCCTAAAAGCACCCCAGCATCTGCAGTATCAACTTGCTTTCTTGTCCTCGGTAGGCGACTGAAGTTTTGACATCCCTATCCAGTGTTTCGGATACTCAATCTTGACAATTTGATAGGAGCTCCGCCAAATTTATCAGGTTTATGACCGGTCCCCATTACGTCAAGCTCAGACCGCATTGGAAAATGACGATGGTTCTCACAATGATACTGAAGATGATATTTGCAAGGCCGCTGAAGAAAATCACAAGCCGGCAGATGGCGACTGCCCCATTTGCTTTATGGAGTTCAAGCCTAATGAGAAACTCGTGTGGTGCAAAGCCTCTTGTGGTAACAACGTCCACAAGGTCTGCTTTGATCAGTGGGCTGCTACAACACGCAAGTCAGGAGTTCGCTGCGTCTACTGGTAAGTCTTAGCCCACCGCATCGATAAGTTGGATCAGTTATCCCAGCTAACTATTGCTGTTCCAGTCGTGCCGATTGGGAAGTCGATGCAGCTCACATCCCTGATATCAAGACTCTCCAGAATGAAGGACCTACCAATGAAGAAGGCTATCGCAATGTTGCCTCAGCATTCGGATTGTCGGGTCAGCGTGGTATGGATCTGCCCTTGTAATTCACCCCCACTGGCTTCAGGGGTGATGTACAGATCATCAATACATAAATACTAACAAAATCGTGGGCAGATTACTCCGTATACTCATCTTTTTCAACTGCCCATCCATCGTACTCTTCTGGGCGTCGGTACAACTCCTATAGACAGGACTAGCACTGCTAGGATATGGTCTAGTCGTGCTCCGCGTCAACTCATATCTCGAGTTATCTTCATCGTTAATGCGTGCATTGGAGTTGAAAGCAAGCGGCAACTCAGATGCGAGAAGAATTTGCTTAAGCAGGTTCATTGCTTGATACCCTATACCTAACGTTACTTTGCTCCCTCTTCTTATTATCCTTCGAGTGTCCTTTGATGAGAGAGATATAGGTATTCCTCACAATAACATCTCTAATTGTGCCTATTTACCAAGTCAGGATTCATAGGTAATCCCAACATAGAAACTGAAACGTAAACTTGCATTTATATCTGCTGAGTATGGGGTATCACCGTAAATTCCGAGTCAAACCGTACACCTTAATATCAAATACGCCATAAACTAGGCCATTCAACCCGTTTTCTTGACTCGTCGACCTCCACGAACAGCAGCGGTACTAACTCCATCTTCACCCGTCATCCAAGAAGGCATGCGCTCAGGATCAACGATGCCAATTTCAGCGAGTTTGCGAATCCCACTGATGACATCCGATCCAGTGAACGAAAGAGAAAGCGTAGGTAAAGACAAACCAACAGAGCCATTCTCATCATCATCTTCTTCTTCACTAACAGTAGGTTTGTCTAAAAACCGAATATCGAGACGATCCAGTGGTGCCGGGGTCATTGAGGACCCAAACCGAGAAGAAACAGCAAGTTTCCTCTTCTTAGATGTCGGAGAAAGAGAGCCGGCATCTTGATCAGAAAACAGGCGTTTGGCTTTGAAATATTTGTGATTTAGTGGTTCCTCTAGGTTGATTGCATTCTCTGGACTCTCGCCAGCATGATTGAGACTTTTACGAGCATGCTCCTCCGCAGGGACAGTATTTGACAGTCGAGGATCCAAAGGACTTCCCTCAAGAGCGGCATCGGCAAATATACTAAACGCACCATTTGCCGCAGTTGAACGGCCAGGCCCACGAAGAGCGAGGAGTGTCGGCAGATGCTTGGCTGTCAGCCCTGTAGCATTTAGGCTATATCTATCATGAGGGCGTGAAAGAGCCTTTGGAATAGCATCGCGGACGATACGCTGCAGACTGCGCGGATCAGTTGCGACAGAGCCTTTTGGCGCAGTAGCCTTGCCTATGGATGCAGATATAGAGGTATAGACGTGGGGCGAACTGTCAGGAAACGCCACATACATGACACGGGAAGAGTCTGCAAAAATCTCAGGTGTTTGTCGGGGGGAATTATAGGGTGAATCGACGACAAAAATGCGTAAGAATGTGATGGGGAGAGAAGATGATCGAACGATATGGTAATGTGCCTTGACAAGCGGGGCAACCTCTTTCTGAAGAGCCTTGATGAAAGTAGCCGCTTGTATGCGTGGGAAAGAAGCTGACCAGTCTTCTAGTTTAGATTTGTCATGGCGCGTATCGATGCGACGAAGCTCTAGTGCTGTCCATCGCAAACCTGTCGGATGGTCGTCCATATAACGGATATCTGCCATGGCGAGCTGGCGCAAGGTGATTCCATGTCGCCAATCACCTTCGAGGATGCGCTCTAGAACCTCTCGTTTCCCGCCCTTTCGTTCTTGCAGATCCTCGTACTCTTCGCGGACTTCTTCCACAGTTTCTGCGGCGGGGTATGGAACGATTTCCTCGTCATCGCCCTCGCCTTCGCGTTGAAGATATGGTGGAAATAGTATAGTGCCTCGGTCGTCATTAAGCCATGTTAATGCTAGCTCCAGTAGGGCTTGTCGAGATAGCCTGCTTAGGTTCTTGATAAGGGACGGTGTTGTCGATGGGATACGTAGGTTGTTTGGAAGACTTGCTGTCGTTGGGGCGCGGACTATATTAGGTGGTGCCATAGCTGATTATTATAATGAAGAGAATTCCACGCATATCCGGTCAACAGGCTTGTATGATTTGGGATAGCTATGTTTTTTTCGTAGATTTCACGCGTTGAAGCATCAACATGGTCACGTGTTGATAATATTTTATCACGTGTCTCTTGATAGAAGTGGATCTTTAAAGGTCTACTACACCAACTAGCTATGTCTCTTGTCTCATTCAACTTGATATCAATCAATGACTGGAGGTGGTATGAACTCCATACAGCATTTGGATTGGAGCCCCAGCGTCACTCGAATTTGGTGTATCGAGAAATAACATGCTGTGTCATTCTTCGTTCAACATCACAGAGCAGAATCCACAGCCCCATACTTTACCCCCGTAGGCCGGAATGGGTCCCGAAATATTTCGATATTCGAGGTCCCTTTCCGATCAAATGCGACGAAAAGTATCTAGCAGATATACATAACTTTATCATCCTTTATGATAAAAAAAGGTAAGTTCTAGTAGCGCAACGATACAGGCTGAACTTTCAACTTGTTGCTACAATATTATCCATTCAAATAAGATGACCAGGCCACGATAGTCGATTAATTAGGGAGGATTTCACCACCCAGACCACCAATTTCCCGTTCTTACTGAGCTTCGCAAGTCGCACCTACTTGAGGAAAATGTCGCCGACTTCGATGATCGCTTTTTCAATTAGGACCTTATCGGAGTGTATTTATCTATCAAGGTAGGTATAGTTAGCCCGTTCGCCTCAGAAAGTGACCTATGCCACCAACGCCATGGAACCCATACGTTTGGCATACATTCAGGCTGATGATGAATTTTCTGAATGGCCCACCCAAGGTGAGATCGCATTTGTGGATGTAGGCATTTCTTGGAATACTGCCGAGGAAAATCCCTTACTCGACCGCATTAACCTCCGGATCGGTGCTGGGGAGAAATTTGGCATCCGTGGCAGGACTGGAAGGTGACTTTATTTTTTTCTTTCCATTGACTCCTAGTTTCAAGACACGCTTCCCCCAAATAGACAGACTGGACTAAACAATTACTACAAAATAGTGGCAAAAGTACATTGGGACTATCGCCCCTTCGTCTCAACGAGATTGTTTCATCGATGGAAAAGATATTGCCCTTATCAAAGCGCCGACAATTGAACCTATTATCAAGCTCACAAATAATTGATGTACTTCAATCTGTCTGACTTTGGGACTGCATTGCGATAGATCATAGCTTCACGGATGAAAAGGTTCTGAATTCAATCCTGGATAATAGCACTCTATCGCAGGGCCAGAATTAGCTGTCCTGTTTGGCCAGAGATCTGCTGAAGAGGAGCAGAGTTCTGCTTCTGGGTGAGCCAACAACCAGTTATGTTCTCGGCTTCATTCAGCAGGTGTTTTTCACCAGTTTGCATGGTAGCTGGCTATAATATTGTGTGTAGCCTGAACCACAAAGCAGATGCTCAAGTGAAAAGGTCATACGGGAGTCTTTCAGTGGCTGTACTATGATTATGGCGACATATAGAATCCAGTCTGCTTGAACTTTACCAAGTCGCTGTCCTGAATAGCGGTCAATTTGTAGAATTGGGACAACCACAGGAGTTGCTGAATAGAGCGGGTGGGAAGTTCGCGACATTACTGGAACTGGAGTCGTAAAGCGTGTGGCTCCGTTAAAGACTAACCAGCTTGCATTAAATGATTAAGTCGATACAATTTTATTCAACTGAGATTTCTATTTCAGTTACTACCAATCTTTGAAAGCTCTAAGCCCTGGAGTCATTTATATAGATAAAGTGAGTCAGAGACGCCCTATACGGGTCCGCTTTTTATATTCGGTTCCGCTCTAGATCCACCCTTTTCCTCACTCATGCCAACTATGGAACATCTTTGACAGACCTTTATCTAATATGATAGACCTTTACCCAATAAGATAGGGAATGCCGTCCGGCACTGGTAATCTATGTGACGGCCGGTTTTCCGCAGATGAAGCTAGGACTTAATAAGGATGCTTGAGTGGTCGGAGAGATATAAACATGTTCAGACTGTAGCTGATGAATTACCTATTATCGGGCATTAGGTCGGATAGGACCTATGATTTTGAACAGTACATTGCTTCAAGCTTAACAGGTCCATACTGGCTTTTAGATATGCTTCATTGCCAGGTGGCTGTGGAACATGGGAGCTGATTATGCGCTAAATTAATTGACGTAGAGCCTACTCTTACTCGGACATTTGCACATCCATTCTTTGAGCGATATTGAGATCAGTTAGATTTGAATAACTATCTACCTAGATACATTATTTGACTTCCAAGATTCACCTAGTGATGGTTTCCAAGGGTTTCATCTGGTATGCTTAGATCAAAGTAACTCGACATATTGAACAATTGAGTACAAAAACTACCCATACTGTCTACGTGTAACCTTGGGTAGTAGTAGGATCGAAGTCAAGGAAAAGAGGCAAAAAAAAAAAAAAAAGCAAAAAAAGTCAGTGCATCATCCGTGAATCGAACACGGGCCTCGTCGATGGCAACGACGAATTCTACCACTAGACCAATGATGCTAGTTGATGAATAATCTTACCATTTCTAAGATTATATAGGAGAAATATTGTAGTCTGAGTAAATCAATTACTGACGGGACCGGGAGATCATCTTACCAATGAAACCTTGGGCTGTATGGAATAAATTCGCTTATTCTAGCTTCTAGCTGTGGCTGTGGCCGAAGCCTAACAATTACCGATCACCGGCCCGGGGTCTCGGGATTTGAGCCATTTAGTATGATACGAGGGGAATAAAGTATTTCACCACTGAACGGGTCACACTACTGAACGGGTCAGTTTGACCCACTTATTTTTATGAATCCCAATAACTCCATTATTTACTATGTAATATAGTAAAAAAAAACTACTGAATGGGCCTACTAGGACAGGTTTCCCTCCTATGTCCAGGTGTCTTACATATCCCACACCGGCGTTGGGTTACAGGCGCCCTTACAGGCGCCTGGCCCTCTTGTAAATTGGCATCATTAAGTTTAGGGCCACCATTCGACGCGTCAACCAGGTCTAATCCCTCCTGAATTGTAAGACCCCCTACTACTGTTAATTGACGATTCGGACGTTCTTTTTGTTTTTTCTTTTTCTCATGGGCGGCGCGTAAATCTCTGTTTTCCAGGCGTAAGAGAGCATTCTCTTGATATAGGTAATTTGCACCCTTTACTATCTGGTCTAATGCTCTCTTAGATGGTGTTGGTGGCGTTCGAGATACAGTGCGTAATATAGCTTGGTGTTGACGTCGTAAATCTTTCTGCGTCCTAGGCGTCTTAGGTGTCCAATTTCGACTTGAATCGCTTCCTATAGAGGGTGGTGGTGGTGGTGTATCGACGCGCATAGTAAGCTTTTTTAACACCCTAGTAGGGTCAAGTGGCACGATTCCAGTTGCAGCAAACGCATTAGAAGCAGATGCAAATGCTTCAATACGCGCAGTAGGATATATCTCTAGGAAATCTCCTTTACTAATGTGGGAAAAACCAAGCTCTACTCTAGACTCAACCAGCCGAGAATAAGAGCGTTTTAACACCGCAAAACACCCAACATCAAGAGGTTGAAGAAGATGAGACGCATGCGCAGGCATACATAATGGTATAATATCATGCTCCTGGCAGATTTTGTCGAAATCAGGTGTTAAATGGCTACCATGGCCATCTAAGATCAGAAGGCGATACCGTCCTTTAGTACGAGCAGTAGCAGGTATAAAGAGCTTTTCAAGCCAACGGAGCCCTATTTGATTTGATGTCCAGCCATTAGGACTAATCTCAAGACGCCAATTAGGTGGTAAACCTAGATCAGGAGCAAACCAGCTCTGCATCATCACCTTACCCTTAAAGATAATACAGGGTGGAGGTGCGTAACCAGACGCGCCTAAACACTCTATCACAGTAACCCATTCCCGGTTACCAGGCTGTTTTTTTGCGCGTTTACCATAATAACCAGCTCTAGTAACCACTCTCGCGGTCGCACATCGTCCCATCGCAAACCCAGTCTCGTCAAAATTATAGATATCGTCGGTGGTGATACCATATTTTGCGATCGTGTTTTCAACCAGTTTGAACCAATTATTGATCACATTATAGTCCTCTTGACGCGCACGTGTAAAATCGCGCGGTGTTGAATAGGTCGTCTTAAGTTCAGGTAAACGCGTCGCAAACCTAGTAACCCAGTTTTTACCGATCGTAAGAGGAGGGTTGGTTCCGCGGTCGGCGAGTAGGATATTAGCCATTCTACCAACATCTTTAGTTCTAGGAGCACAGCCGCGATCATCTAGAGAGACGACCCATTGAAGTAATGAATCCTCTTCAGATTCAGTCAGTTTAGACTGCGGTGGGTGTGTTTCAAGACGAAATTGGACACCAGAATGGCGGCGTTGGAGGGTTGAAAATGGTATATTAAACATAGCTGCAGCTTTACGCATTGATGATATATCGCCATTCTTGTAAGCTTGGTAAGCTAATAAGACCCTATTCTCCTGATCCTGTTTGTCTTGGACATATAGAGCATTTAGGGGGGGCATGGTGGGTAGTTGAAAATGGAAACACCAGACTGACGCGTAAAATTGATGGGGTGACCCGTTCAGTAGTGTGACCCGTTCAGTGGTGAAATACTTTAAAGCGAGGATTTTTAAGGACACTTGGGCAAGTTTCAATGACCTCGGGAGGCGGTACATCTCCGCAGTCTCATGATTGAAAACCATCAAAGTAACATTGATTTCGTGATTCTTGTCGGGCATAATAATTAACTAGTAACACCAGTTAACCGCCGGGAATTAGGACCTGGTCTGAGCATTTAGGCATATGTACCTAAGTACTGAATAGTACTAGTTCAGGATCAGAACGCTTGCACCTGCCCAGTTCGCTCACTGGACCGTATGTTATGCAGCAAAACTGACCAGGAATGCCTAGCCCAATATTATTGAGGGAAGTTGCCTCCGAGCTCGGCTTTTGTCATTGTCATTGTTTTATCACCAATAAGAGATGCAGGAGAAAGGCGCGCTTATCGCTGAAATGAATTCCTCATTTTCTATGTATATGATTCTATATTGCGACGTACTCAGCACTTGATGGTAGTTAGTGAGCTTCTTATAAGAGTTAGTATAGAATAGTATACGGAGCAACAACGAGGGATATTGTGCGTGCGGCTCGTTTAACTCTATTTGGAGGGTTTCCCGTGGTTGATTTAGTGGATTGCCATCCGATGTTCGGCTTTCATTTTTCGAGTCCTTTTTGCATTGAAAGTTACAAGAAGAGAGGGAGAAATGCATGTAGACAATGAATAAATTAATGAGCAATATTCAATATGATCCTCCAATCTAAATGAAGTAAAACTTTACCAGTAACGTTTAATTCGGGTGCAGAAGGATTAATCATCAAAACCCCTCAAGACCCCACTCAATGACAAACTCGAAAGGGAAAAACCGACTTCCGGCTTTCCCCTGCCCTCTTGGACTCTCTCCCTTCTTATCCTCCGCTCATATCCATATCTATATCCACCGTTGATTCCATCGATTACTTGGAATCATTACTTCAACCACTCATATTAGACGTATACACCCTTCTCGCCTGAGTTACCAACTACCGAACGAGCCCCGCAACCGGCGCGCCCGCCACGCGAAAGCCCCGTTCTCTAGAACCCTTTAAATCGATCTTCCACGATCGCTTCGTCAGTGTCAGCTTCAGTTGATAGCACTTCATCATGGCTGGCTACAATGGGCGTCGCGCCCCTAACTTCTCGCAATACCTCGACGATCTGAATGCGATCCCGTCACCCTACGACCAGGCTCTGCAGCAACAGCAGCAACAGCAGAACACATTCACCGTCGACAATGAACTGGCTATGTTCACAAACGCTGAGTTCTTCGACTTTGATGGATTTGGTGATCTGAGCCTGCCCAACTTTGACTCGGTCGATCAAAAGCAAACTACAACCAACGAGGTCTCTGGCGAGACTGATCAAAATGGTGATATGAAATTCTTGGATTTTTTGAATGGTAAGTAAAGACTGAATTGTTGCTTATTTGTTTTGCTTTTCCCATTGGTTGCATCCCTATATGGACTGGGATTCATACTTTCTCCCCCTGCATCACACCATCTCCAGGTGAACCACGTCCACGATCAGCATGTTCATGAGACCATGCTTGCATGATTCATTCCGTCTTGATTGGCGGTGTGTTCCATCCTGTTGTGGGTTGTTGCACGGAGCTGTTCTGGGTTCGATGTCGTGTTTTGAAAGGGCGATGTGCTTATGATCTGCTCCCCCGCTGTGACGGCTGGCTCTAGCCAATTGTTTTCGGTGCCCTGCATGCCTCATGCGTGGCGCTAGAAAGAGTTTTTGGCACCCATCTTCATCTGGCAATCGGTCTGAGGCGCGAGAGATCTCCGCTATTACGCCATTTCACGTGATCATGGGGGTAGCCTTTTGGGCATGAACCTCAGTTCAACCATTTGCAATTAGCCACGCGACCACGCAAACATGCAGAGAGATAATTCCATAGAGATGCTAATGATTACTTCGCAGATGGCATGAACAACATTTCCGAATACAGCCCCGAGCTGGGTTCTTTGATGACCCCATCTATGCAAATACAGAATGCGCCATTCTCGGGTACCCCAACAGTGCCTAATGTCGCCTCGACTCCCGCCCACTCCACCCACATGAGCACACCGCAAAATGTGGTGCCAGCTTCTCCCCTGACCATCGGGTCAGCTGGTTCATCTCCTGCTGCCCCTAAGCGCAAGAGCTCCAAGTCGACCCAGGCCAGCGCCGAAGAGGCAGCCCGTAACGCCGCTGAAGAAGATAAGCGTCGTCGCAACACCGCCGCCAGTGCCCGTTTCCGTGTGAAGAAGAAGCAGCGTGAGCAAGCTTTGGAGCGTTCCCTCAAGGAAACTGCTGATAAGAGTGACGCTCTCGCCGCTCGCGTCTCTCAGCTGGAGTTGGAGAACCACTGGCTCCGTGGACTGATCATGGAGAAGAATGGAACTGAGGAGCGCGATGAGGCCTCTGAGAAGGCCATTTCCGAAATGTTCAAGAACTTCATGGCATCCCGCGAGTCAGATCCCTCCAATCTCAAGCTTGGCGTTGGCACCATTGCCTAAGCGCATATAAAAAATAAACAAAAAAATAGCAAAAAAGCCCCCAAAAAAAATCCCTCGAAATACTCCTTTGCGGTGATATTTTGCAATCTTTCTCTTGATGCTTTAAGTTGGTGGTTTCTTGTGAATTTTCTAACTTCCCAACTCATTGTCTTCCGTTTCTTGTTAATATTGGATTAAGCAATCTGGATTTTTGATATAGTTTTTACACGCAGATAGATGTGTGGATGGCTTATGCATATGATGGCAAAAGACCATGAATAATGATCATGTTACGCAATTTTATTTTATCAGACGCAGTTGAAATTTCAGCCTCGGAATTTTCCCATAGAAACATATTAGACCCATCTAAGATCTCGCAACAACCACAACTCCTCTGACAATCCCACTCTTTGCCCACCAACCAAATACCTTCCGCGCCGCACGATATTTACCCATCTTGAACCCAAATGGCTCAGCCTCTTTCACTCGCCGATCTAAAAAGTTCGACAGACCGGCAAATACATGACTAGAGATATCCGTAATCTCTATACGAGAAGAATCATAGCCTGCATCCATCAACAGCTGCATATATTGATCTTTAGGGATCATATTTCCAAAAGGAGCACTGGAAACCCAACAAAAGAGACGCAGAAGCAGACGCTGAAACCAATGAACATCGTCCTGGAGAATAAGATCAAAAGCCATAAACGAAGCATGGAGCGTATTGCAAGTATAGTGGAGAATAGGAAGACGAGAAGGGCGAAAATGATAAAGTGTATCAAGAGCAAGGAGCCAGTTAGATGTATCAGGGTCCTGCGAAGATTTGGCCAGGACCGAAATGGAATCTTGTAGGTTTTCAGACCAGCTCTTGGGATCAGAAGCATTTGCACAGAATATTCTGGGCACTGGGCCTTTTGAGGTGCTTTTCAAGGCAACTTGACTGCTTTCCACTCGCTGCTGAGCTAGTGAAGCCTGTGCAGGCTCGAGGGTTATCCCTATGTAGGTGTCGATCAGTAACGATGATTCATCTGATTCCTGGATACGAGACCGCGGGATTGAATCAGCCGAATAAGAAGTTGAAATATTTTGAAAGCTTGATGTTGATGATGAATTGATAGTGGCATAAGCGCTTTTCCGAAGGCTAGTTAGGTAGAGGGACTGGTCACCACATCCGCATCCAACATCTAGTAGCCTGACCGATTGGCTTTTTTCTTTCTGGAGGCCAGCTGCCAATACTTGGTCGAGTAGAGCTTGACAAGCCTTTGGAAATTCACTCGTCGACTGTGGTAAATTGAGTTAAATATGTTTTGTATAAATCGGTGTTGTACTGACTTCCCAGTACCCCATGTTCATCCACATGGTTTTTGGAGGTAACTCCACGTTGAGTAAAGCATGATCTAGCCCGTACAGCTTGGCGCTGGGTTTCATTATTTTTTGGAGATCACCAAGCGTGTTGAATGAGACTTGGTCAGCCAGAATTTTAGGCCTATTTTGAAGAAACTTTTAGTTAAATACCAAGTCTTGGCCGAACACAATTGGTTGGGAGATTAGTCCCTGCATACTTTATATTGAATATGCATCTCTTTAGGGTAAGCTAAGCGAGATCCATAGTAATATTAAATCTCAAGAAATCCAAGCTTTTACGTCCTGTGCGAAATGCCCTTCAACTTTTCAATTGATAGTTAAATGGCAACTTTGAAAAATACTAAGTCGAATAAGGTGTCATGATATCATGAGGCGCAAGATCTTCAAAGTTCATCGATTTCATGGATAGACTCATCGGGAAACTAACCTTTGATTGGTCAGATCTATACTTGTAGTATCCACCACTCGCCAGGTTTGGCGAGGATTGAATTTGGTTGAGACTTGCTTTCTCTTCCTCTTTCAAGCTCGTCATTTCCTGCACCATGGCCAAAAATCCACAGTCAGTCGCCGTGATTGGCACTGGCATGGCTGGTCTCATCACAGCATACATACTAAGGTCAGATCCAGGTAGATTTGATGTTGAGGTTTTCGAGAAGGTACTCGTTCCTGCAAATGTTTGAATTAGCCGAATGCTAACGAGATCTCCTTCTTCAGCAAGATAAACTCTCATTAGACTCGGCCTCAATCACGCCCTCCAATACCAACCTTTCTCACACGTCAGTCTGGGGTCGTATTGACCTACCCATGCGAGTCTTTGCGAGTGGTTTCTACGAGAATCTGAAACGAATGTATGAACACTTTGACGTCCAATTTTCCTCCCCACGATTTATTTATACCTTATCGACTGTTTCAATTAAATCAAATACTTCAATACGCCCGAAATTTATCCATTCCTCTAATAATCACCAAATTCCCCCATTGCGACCTGAGGGTCTCTCCTGGGGAAGTTGGCTGCTGGAGGTCATTTATCTAGCAATTTGCTACTACTGGTTCACGGCTTGCTGTTTCTTCATACCTCCGAGAGAGATCGAAGATTCAAATGGAGGGGAGTCGTTCCGTTCGTACCTGGAAAGGATCTACTTGCCAGATTATTACGTTCAGGAATACCTCCTCCCGTTAATGTCATGCGTAACGACCTGTACGCATAAGGCTCTTCTGAATTTCCCGGCAATCGACATCATTGACTATGAAACGAAAACTTTCCGCAAGCCTCACTATACTGTTCTTGGCGGCGTGAACAGGGTGCAAGACAAGCTGGCCAAGGGTCTCAAAGTGAGATACTGCTCGACAGTGACTCAAGTTCAAAATATCGATAACAAAGTCAAAGTCACCTGGAATGATGAGCAAAGCAGTTCGGTGTTTTCAGCCCTGTTTGATCATGTCATCATGGCCGTGACTCCAGATGTTGTCGGCGCAATCTTCACACCACTCGAATCTACAATGGCTAAAATACCCATTTCATACGTGTATACAGTGGTCCACCAAGATGTGGAAAGATTCTCAGAATGCAGGGACGCCATGAAGGAACGGATCTCTCCAGATCAAGGTCCGTTCTGTTCTCAAGCTATTCACATATGCTCCAATAACTTGGAAACAGAGTCCACGCATGAGCATCCGTCGTCATTACTTATTTCGACCTCACCAATTGTCCCTATTGACCCCAAGAAAATACTACATACCGTCACTTTCACTCGGGTTTTGCGGACCCCAACAAGTCGGCAAATCACGCGAGAAATATTTGACACCCAGTTCCCCCAAAGCTTGAGTGAGAAATCGAAACCGCAATGGCGTAATGGGGACGGCAATGTTTGGCTTGTTGGTGGTTGGTGTTGGGATGGAATGGTCATGCTCGAGGGGTGTATTGCCTCCGCTCTCCGGATTGCTGACAAACTAGATATAGAAGTTCCATGGATACCACATAAGTAAGTCATGATATCCCTGGAATTTCAACTCAATTTTTTCAACTACAGAGTTCACCTCTTTGCTGCGGGGTATGAGCTTTCAACGCGAAAATGTATATCAAGTCTAGTCATTTTCAATAATGTTTATGGTGCTCTATCAAAGTAAAAAAGTGCTAGGGTCAGTACATGTGTACCAATAAGATTAAGCTAGGGTTTCAAGGTTAGACAAGGTTGTACCAAGCATAACATCTCGGTCCCGAGATCCCGAATGGTCCGGAGAATCGCGTGTCCTCAAGGGGTTGATAGACTCTGGCACTTTAATATCCCTACCTTGGTACACATACTGAACGCTATTCTCTCTTGAATTTTAAATGATATCACACAGCTTTAAAAAAATCAACGGGTTACTCAAAGACATCGATAGGCATCTTTGATTAGGACTCGCTTTTCTGACCTTGGGATCACCTGGCATTTGTTATCCCAGTTGAACCCTTCCACCCGCACATATAATGCTAAAGTGGCTATCTGGGCCAGAAGTTGGAATGTCATCAAACTATCTAGAAGTTGTGTATGGGCCAAAGTTCATCGTCCAGCACTCTTCCATATGAAATAGCCTACGTGCTTTGTATACTATTTAAGGAGCGGGGAAAAGACTACATCTCTTTTCATCCCAATCCTGAATTGACGCAAGTGGAAACAGACCTTAACATTCCTCGTATTGCAGATTCATTCTCTGTGCTTTGTTGTCCAAGGGTGACAGCTAACCAAATGCTGCGGAACAGAGCTATATGGAGTGTACAGCCTTATTACGAGATTTCTAGCAATAACACGACCATCAGTCGTTGGCCCGTACTACAGTGGTATCAGACAAGTAAACAGGTAGCACTCTGTGTTCGTTCAAACCAAACTCCTTTCTGCAATATTGCCATGTATTATGTGACGTAAGCCGAGCATATTGGCTGCTTATGCATTCGAAGTATAGACTTGATCACGCTGGAGTGAAGGTATTAATTATCCTTATACAACTGTAACTTGTCATTTGTGGCATCATTGATTTATCTCCAAAGTGATAAGACTGAGCCTCTATAGATGAGTGCATGGATACTAGAGCTGCCCTTAACTGCTTGTTCTTTCTATGACACTACATGCTCTTAACAACTTGAAGCCCTTGAGAGCAATTGAAGATAGCCTTCAGATACTATTTACTCTATCAATGCATGAAGGCATCGGGAGTCTGCAGGCAAGTAGTACAAATGACTTTAAGGTTAAAACTCGTGAGTCTAAGTCCACCACTTGCACTCTCCTTCAAGTGTATCATGTGGAACATCTGCGCTGGCTATACAGCTCTTAAGACTGATAATTGACAATATAATATTGATATTCTGAGAAACAGAAGCTTTAAATATTGAATAGCGAGGAACTCCAACCAAAACCGCTGATATTTGTACATCTCGAAACAATTCGCCAGCATGCGAATTATTATTCTCCATTTGATAGGTTAGCATAGTAACATACTCTCCCAATTAATTGCACCTAGGTGTTTATAAGAGCTCTAATATAAAGAATTATACCAGGGATTCTGTTCATCTTCAATCACATTGAGGCAAAACCTTTTAAGGGTTCTTCTACGCCTTTGACTGTTACAACCGTCCGAACGTCCATATCAACTGCGCCAGAGGGGCCGGACTACATATGTGCTCCTTGGCTGCCGTGGAAGCCAGTCAGTCTTATTACCTGATATCTTTCTCAAGCACTGATACATCGAAAATCCTTCGTTATCACTTGGTTTGATATTGAATGGCTGATCAAATTGTATTGCTAACCTTCAGTGCCCCACGGGTAAAACATGCTGTAACTTCGTATGCGTGAACATCGAAACCGACCCAGCCAATTGTGGAAATTGCAATGCACCTGTAAGAATCTACTATGGACCTAGACATGGTAGCTATCATTTTTCGTTTACTAATGATATCTATAGTGTGGACCCGGAGCACAAATTCCTGGCTGCTGTGCGGGAAATTGCACTGATCTCGGTGCTCATATTACCAATTGCGGAACCTGTGGCAATACAGTATGGCTTAATCAATTTTTTTTGGGATTGATGAGCTTTACTAATGAATCATTCAGTGTCAAGGAACCACACCGGCTTGTTGCTACGGTAGTTGTGCGGATCTCGACAACTCTTTGAGTAAATGCGGAAGCTGTGCTGCTATTCCAGTGAGTTTCGCATTATAAAATCCTGATATTTCAATTTCTAAAGATATACAGTGTTTCGGACTTCAACCAGCTTGTTGCCATGGTGTATGCTATGACCTGGCAAGTAATTTGCAGCGTTGTGGAAACTGTACTTCGCCACCAGTAAGTTTTGATATTCCCTCCTAAAATCCATATTTCACATTTGAGATGCTAATGGTAACTTCTTTTAGTGTACCGGAATGCTTCCAGCCTGTTGTTCAGGAGTTTGTGCTGACTTGACTGCATCCACCGCCAATTGCGGCCTGTGTGGTATCAATGTGAGCTCCCAATTTTCAGTTTCAACTTCATTTACTGACAGGGGAATAGTGCACAGGTGCCCAGCCAGCATGCTGCTCTGGTATATGCACTGATCTTGCTACTAGCACTCTGCACTGCGGTGCTTGCAATGCTACTGTTTGCCTAGGTATCTTGCCAGCATGCTGCGCAGGTGAATGCACTGATATCGCCACCGATGTTGATCACTGTGGAAATTGCAACACAACAGTATGATCCTTCTCCCTTGAAGTTATAGGTAGAATGCCTCTTCTAAGTGACTCAATAGTGTACTGGAATACAGCCTGCCTGCTGTTTAGGAGGCTGTGTTGATCTTGCAGCTGATCCCAATCATTGTGGAGCATGCCTTGCTCTTCCTTGTCTTGGGCTTACACCGGGATGTTGCTCTGGAACATGTGTTGATCTGAGCTCAACGTCCAGTCACTGTGGCACCTGTAATACAGTGGTAAGTATTCTGTCTTCTGCGATATTTGGATTTTGTAATGACAAATTACTCAATTAGTGTCCACCAACTGCCTCTTCATGCTGCGGTGGTATTTGTACTGACCTTTCTTCGAATAATAGTCGTTGCGGTGCCTGTGTCGCTATTCCGTGTCTAGGAATACAGCCCGCTTGCTGCAACGGAACCTGTACAGATCTCGCTCTCAGTATAACTCACTGCGGAACATGTACAGCTGCAGCTTGTACTGGCTTGCTACCGGCCTGCTGCAATGGAACCTGTGCTGATCTACTTTCGAGTACAACATTCTGCGGAAACTGTTTTTCTCCTCCTTGTTCAGGAGCTCGCCCTGCGTGCTGTACCGGAGTATGTTCAGATCTAAACTCCGACTACTTACATTGTGGCTCCTGTACAGCGGCTCCTTGTCTAGGCATCACACCAGCCTGCTGCAATGGAACATGTACAGATCTAGCAACAAGTATTACTCATTGCGGAAACTGCACCAAGCCCGCCTGCACTGGTGCTAATCCAGCTTGCTGTCTCGGAACTTGCCGAGATTTAAGCTCCGATCCTAACTTCTGTGGATCCTGCCTTGGAATCCCATGTCTAGGACTACAACCGGCATGCTGTAATGGAACATGTACTGACCTAGCCGTAAGTATTACCCATTGCGGAACTTGCACGGCTGCACCCTGTACTGGTTCTTTACCCGCCTGTTGTAACGGAACCTGTACGGACCTACTGACGAGTACAACACACTGCGGGAATTGTGCCACACCGGCGTGTACTGGAACAACGCCAGCATGCTGCTCTGGAGTATGCTCTGATCTAAGTTCAGATATTCTCCACTGTGGCTCATGCACAGCACTTCCCTGTGTTGGTCTTACTCCTGCATGTTGCAATGGGACATGTGTAGATCTGTCATCAAGTCTTACGCACTGCGGAAACTGCACCAAACCCGCCTGCACTGGTGTAAATCCCGCGTGCTGTCTAGGAACGTGTCGAGATTTGAGCTCAGATCCAGCTTTCTGTGGATCATGTCTTGGAATCCCGTGCCTAGGCTTACAGCCTGCTTGCTGCAATGGAACCTGTACAGATCTAGCTGGCATAGCCCATTGTGGAACCTGTACGGGTCCAGCATGCACGGGTCTACTTCCTGCCTGCTGCTCAGGCACCTGCGCCGATTTGTTATCAAGTCCTACCCATTGCGGCACCTGCACTGGTGTATGCAATGGCACACGGCCAGCTTGTTGCACAGGCATATGCTCAGATTTAAGCGCTGATATCCTACACTGTGGATCATGTACAGGTCCTCTATGCCTTGGACTGACACCTGCTTGCTGTAACAGCACATGCACTGATTTGTCGTCTGATATAAATCATTGCGGAAACTGTACAAAGCCAGCCTGCACAGGAGTAACCCCAGCATGCTGCCTAGGCACATGTAGGGATCTTAACTCAGATCCTACTTTCTGTGGTTCTTGTCTTGGAGTCCCGTGCCTTGGTATTACCCCTGCCTGTTGCAACGGGACTTGCACAGATCTGGCAATAAGTACTACCCACTGTGGAACTTGTACAGCTGCCGCGTGCACGGGTCTACTTCCTGCCTGCTGCTCAGGCACCTGTACTGATTTGTTATCAAGTCCTACCCATTGCGGCACCTGCACTGGTGTATGCAATGGCACACGGCCAGCTTGTTGCACAGGCATATGCTCAGATTTAAGCGCCGACATCCTACACTGTGGATCGTGTACAGCTCCTCTATGTCTTGGACTGACACCTGCTTGCTGTAACAGCACATGCACTGATTTGTCGTCTGATATAAATTCTTGCGGAAGCTGTACGAAGCCAGCATGTACCGGAACAAACCCAGCATGTTGTCTCGGCACGTGTAGAGATCTAAGCTCAGATCCCACCTTCTGCGGATCTTGCCTGGGACTTCCTTGTCTTGGCATCTTGCCTGCCTGCTGCAGTGGAAGATGTACAGATCTGTCGTCAGATATTGGTCATTGCGGAAATTGTACCCGTCCTACATGTACAGGCATCAATCCAGCTTGTTGCAGTGGAAATTGCACAGATCTCAGCACTGATATCAATCACTGCGGCTCTTGTATTGCATTGCCCTGCATTATTGGCCTTATACCTGCCTGTTGCAGTGGCAGCTGTACGGATCTGAGCTCCAGTATCACTCATTGTGGTACTTGTGCTCACCCTACTTGTACTGGCACTTTGCCCGCCTGCTGCAACGGAGTATGTGTTGATTTAACGAGCAATATTGCCAATTGTGGACAATGCGGTAAATCTGTAAATTCTACCTTTCTGCTGTGTCGATGAATGCTGGAGATTACTAATAATTTATTATTAGTGTATTCCCGGCCCTGGAGGAGGTGCCTGTGTCAACGGGCTCTGTATCAGCTGCCCAGCAGCATCGCCATTCTGTCCCTCGGCAGGATTATGCGTAAGTTGCTCTTATAGCTCTGGCATGATTTCTCAAGGCTAATATTTTAATAGTGTCCCACTGGTACAAATTGTATCGCAGGTGGACCACTTCCTGGCTGTTGTCTGAGTTTGAATACTTGTCCACCAGCATCTAACCCGTCAGGTAGTAATATTTGCGTAAGTTGATATCGATATAGCTCAAGTCATGCAATTGTTTATGGATATTGAATGCTAACCAATTCTTCATAAATAGTGTCCACTGCCGTGTAGCTTGATAATTGTCACAAATGTCTGCTTAGGCTTCTAATTTGAATTTGGAGGACACTTCTAGGGGATGGATGTTTTCATGAATGGAAGAGGAAAGGGTTCATTAATTTCCATTCGTCTATTCTAGGAATAACTAATGGATAGAATCGAATTACTGTTCATTCGCTTCAACCCTAGATCTTTCAATTGCCACCAGAGCGTCAGCTCGACCTCAAGATGTGATATAGAGGGCACTCGTGGGTGCGTTCAGTCATTTTTAACTGACCCGAATGGGGTCACCCAAGTGACCAGATGAATTGATCCGCCTAGTATTCCATCTAGGGTGGCCGATGATGACGGCTTCTCAATTGACGATGAGCAATTGGCGGTCTGTTTTTTCTGTTTGCGTTGACCATCTTAAAACTTCGGAATTCCCAACTATCTAGGATTTTCGATATTCAAGAGGGGTTTCAGTCCAGGGATGGCTCATGGTTGCTGATTGTAAGTAACCGACACTTCAGTCCTCATTTTGATAGCTTCCTCCTTTTTAGCAAAAGGTGATAAGTCCAGTATCGTCGTTTGGCTTTCCCCATCATTATCGGTCAAGTGCCCAATGTCAGTCACAGTTGCCCCTTCGTAGTTGTCATATATTTTTCGTTTGGATGGAGAGACAGGAAGGTTGAGCATCTTATAGCTCTCGTCACTTTCGCCGGCCGATGAACTAGGGAATACTTTCGATAGCAAGGGCTTCAGGGCTGGGATTGAGGCCGCAGTAATGGCTAATCCGTCTTCGATAGCAGCCCACCAAAGTAATGGAGCGATTTCCCCTATAGAAACGGGTCTTAGCCCTTGAAATGCGTCATAAACTCTTGCTGAACTTACATGTGAAGTCGGCCTTGGCAGAGAGTGCCACCAAATAGGTTGTTTTGACAATGGCAGCAGCACCAGCACTGGAGAATCTGTTAGGAAATGACTCAATGTGCACTCAAGTGTGGTATGAAGACTTACAATATGCCCAGACTCATTGCAACTGCAATACCGACTTTTTCTTTTCTCTTCATCTGTAAACTCCAAACGATTGTCCAGGGGAGAAGAGCAAGCACAAAATCCTGAGCTCCAGAATATGCTACGGAACTACAAAGTCAGTAACCCGAGACAACCAAGTAAGATCCAGAACATAGAGCAACATACCGCCCACGAATAGCGAAAAGTGGGTAAAGACGGACGAAGGCCAGCATTCCGATGGAATCGAAGCATCCCAAAGATGCCGAGGGTCTTTGCATTGAAGAAAGACGAACAAGGCCGCGAGAATATTAACTATGTTCATAGTTATGATCACAAACCATAGGGTGAAAACCATCCACCTATGAACCACGATGCGTAAGAGCGTCAAGGCAAATGATGTTTTCCCTAGGGTGCAGGCCATAATTGCCATACTTTCGCCAATATCACATAACAAGGCCGCGGTGATGAGATTCTGAGGGTATTTTTCGACTGAAACAAGATGACTCCCAAGTCCTAGATCCGCAGCGATGTGGCATACAACGGTATACGCAATAAGAAAACCCTAAGCAGGTCAATATGAAGTCCATCAAAAACTGGGTAAAGAAGACTAGACTCACAGTCGCCACAATGATAATAAAGTCATCCCAGCCGAAAAGATGCCGAAGGAAGAGTCTCACATATAGACGGAGAGAAACGAATATTATGGAGACTGCGGTCATAACCCACATTGCAGCTTTCACTGTCTGAGCCCGGCTCTCTTGGGCATCAGCCATTTTTGTCGGAGGATGAACTTACGAAGTCAAAGGCTTCCTACGTTCTTAATAAAATGAACGCACACTCCCCCTGGGAAGCAGGTTGAGTCTTCCACAGCCTGTGGGGAATCGAAAGGGTTCCAGCCACAAACCCTGGAAGCTTATGTTGAAATATGTGTTTCAAAGTTACGAATTGAAAAATGGTTAGATTGTGCAAGTTTAGCCCCCAGTATGTACTGAGCACAGCTGAGTTGCATATTGGCCGTATAAGTAATGGAAGGTAATTCCGTATGTACAGAACACCTAGGCATACGACTAAGTGGATCTATCTCAACCACAAAAGTACGGAGTAAGCAGTACTTCATATAAGCGAGAGGCTAGAGCCTAGGATTGTACTTTTCTACGCCGGTAGAAAAATGGAATGGTTGCGAATGATTCAATCCTTCCATTCGCTCCTTCTTCGGGTATGCAGTATCGAGGAGGCCGGACCCGCTGCCGCCGTCACCCTTTACCTGCTTAGGGCTAGCTAAATGAGCCTTAGCCAATTCCCGTCAACTAATGGCGTCAATTTTATACTCTATACTCCACATCCCGAACTTTTGTTTATCAATAGTAAACTGTAAAAGCTATTAGTTAGGCTAGACCTGATATTAGAACCAGGATAAGCCTGGTGAATTGTTATGCACCTAATTTCCCTTCTAACGCTTTATCCGCCTTCCCCACTTCTTTGATAGTTGAATTAATTGGATAATGTGTTTTGATTCCCCTCTTCTATTCCTACTGGGCCAATCGCTAATATTTCAATTTTCATTACTAAGAACAGTTCGAAGTAATGCTAGTTTAGTAGCCTTCCTCTGGCTAATTTATTTCTTCTCAACGTGGTCACATTGGAAGTTCATCGCTACTGATCTCTTCTAAGACACTTCCTTTCAGAGATCAATCTACAGCCTTTGCTTTGTGCATGTCATATGCAAGGATACGTAGAAATGTCAAATGTGGGGAGTCCATTGTCCTCTAGCTTGTCCATGCAGAGCATTGTGATGCAAAGCATTGTGGCGCTCGGCCTGCTGGTTGTGACAAAGCTCTTTTATCATATATTCCTATCGCCACTGAGAGCCTTTCCTGGACCCTTTCTGGCCAAGACGACCAATCTTTGGCGGGCATACCACACATATGGCGGCCGTGTTGAACGAAAGCATCTGGAGTTGCATCGGAAACATGGCCATGCAGTGCAGATTGGACCGAACTGCGTAAGCATTTCAGATCCGGATCTCATCCGAACGATATATTCCACTCGCAATTCATGGAAAAAGGTATATATTAGTAGATTAGCTCATACATATGATCCTCCTTCTTCAAAAGTACCATTGCTGACTGGCGTGTGATGTATCAAGAGTGACATGTACCGACCGAACGATGTGTTGATTCAGGGTCACCGCATGTCCAATCTATTCAACACCCAGGATGAAGATTGGCATGATAAGAATATTCGGCCCATTCGGGGTTTGTGGACCATGACCAAGGTCCTGGAATACGAGCCGCTAATTGACGAAACATTGATCAAGTTTGTGGATAAGCTTGCGTTGAGATTCGTGGATGGTGAGAATGCGGGCAAGGTCTGCCCAATGGATGAGTGGATAGGTTTCTGTAAGTGGTTCAAGTCGTTCCAATTCATACTCATGTCATTTTCACTAACAGAGGAACATCAAGTTGCATGGGATGTCACCGCCAATTTCAGCTTCGGTCGCCATTATGGATTCATTGACCAAGAGAAAGATGTGGACAATCTTATTACTGACTCGACCGATGGTTTGATCTACTTCGCACCTGTCAGTTTAGTTGATTTGAAGCTCCTGGCCGCACATGACTAATGTTCGGTCTTCACAGGTCTCTCAAATCCCTTGGGTTGATAATTTCCTTGACAAAAACCCCATCAAGCGTATTGGTCCCAAGCCTACCCTAACAGGCGTTCTATACGCCTTCAAAGTCTGCGCCGAATATCAAGCCCAAGCCGCCGAGGAGAAGGTAACCAAAGGTCCAGCCATGCACACTCTTGATAAATACGTTCAATTGAAGAAAACGCACCCCGAAATGGTCGACGATGCTCAGATTGTGAACTGGCTTATGCTTAGTATCCTAGCCGGCGGTGACACAAGCTCTGCGACCCTCCGTGCCGTTGTCTACTATCTTGCAAAGAATCCCTCCGCAACGTCGAAGCTTGTTGCTGAGCTCAAAGCTGTTGCTCTTCCCACCCCGGCCCCTTGGAAATCTATCCGAGATCTCCCATACCTTGACGCTGTTCTAGACGAAGCCATGCGTACCACTCCCGGTATCTCTTTGATCTTTGAGCGTGTCGTCCCAGAAGGCGGTTTCACTTTGCCAGACGGACGCCATCTTCCTGCGGGTACTAAGGTCGGTATCAACCCTTATGTCACGAACAGGGACTATAGTGTCTTCGGAGATGATGTAGAGGACTTTAACCCAGACCGCTGGCTTCAGGGAGAATCTGAGAGCAACGAGCATTTCGAAGAACGCCACAGACGGATGAAGGACACGGTCGACTTTGTCTTCAGTGGAGGTGGCCGTATCTGCATGGGACGTTATGTGGCTAAGCTTGAGATGAAGAAGCTAATTGCTACTCTGTATAACATATTTGATGTAAGTGGGAACCTGTAATGATGTGAATCTGTTTCGTGACCAGTACTGACTTCTCTCCATAGATTCAATTGGCGGACCCCAAACATGAGTGGACGTCTCGCAATGCTTGGTTCGTCTATCAGTATGATATGCCAATGATTATCCAACGCCGGGAGCCTGTAGCATAGTTGTATTGCACATATCATACATTAGTTATATATGGGTGGTTGTTTGAAGCATCATGGGTTACGGAAATTAGATAACACGAACCAATTTCCATTTCGTCAAAAATTGAGCTTGAAAAACAAAAGAACAATTTCATACCGCTGAGAATATCAATATTTAGTCCAAAAAAGAAAGAGAGAGAGAAATAGAAATAGAAAGAGATAACGCCTCAGGTGGAAAGAACCACAAACCCAGTCTTCCAGTGACCCACGTTTCATGCGTCATTTCATTAAAAATAGAGAAGAGACCTCTCCGAGTAGACCAATCCCAAAATTGAATTGCAAACCAAAGGAGGTATAAAGCATCGCAGTCATTCATGACTTATTCTCTGGTTCCTTGTCTGGTTCTTCTGGAAAAGAGTCTCCATGTGGCGTGATTGTCTTTTCCTCGATTAATTCGCTAGCCCTTCCCTCCACTTGTTCATCACCAACTATCTCACCCCATGTGGCACTTCTCCGATTGGCACGACTAGAGCTAATAGCAAGTGGACTGCCGACAGCCCCAGATATGCTGGGAGCTGTGCTATCATTTCGGCCGTGGGAGCTGCGAATACTTGAGCCATCTGTTGCGCTCGGCTTTGTGGTGTATAGACTGCCTCGCTCACTGGGGCCATTAACTAAGGGAGTAGCCCCGGAGGCTGAGTAGACGCTGATACGCTCTGTACTGGCCAGGCCAACCAAACTCGGTCTATTTAGTATGCCCTGGGCGTTGAAAATTGATGTACTGGATGGCTCATTCACGCTGCCGCTCAGTACACTCAATGGAAGGCTCTCACGACTACCACCGAAAAGGGACGACGGTGCCAGTCCACGAACTGAGGCATTGGTATCCAAAGAGTTGCGGCGTCTTCTCTGAGAAGAGCTTGCTAGTGTTAAGATCGAAGCGTTATCTGTCAAGACGTTGTTTGCCGTAGCAGCAGCGTAAGTCATACTAGAATGGCTGTGGGGAAGCAGATGTGGGGGCACAGCCGTTGCGGTGACAGGGGCGGGCGAGCTAGGGAACTGGTGCGAGAACTGGACCTGCGGGTTATTGAAGCCATTATTTGAGCCTCCGTGGGTCGCGCCGTGTGGTGCATGTTGTGTAGGATTGAGTTGAGTCGACGGTGCCGCTGATTGTACCGTCGTCAATGTAGTTGTCACGGATCGAACCGAAGGTGCTGGAGACGAGAATGTGCTGCCTTCTCCTCCACCATGTGAACTAAGCCCTCCGCCCGCTGTTGTTGCCATTGTCCCTGCTTTCGAGTAGCCTGCCTCCGAAATGGTCGTGTCGCCGTTTGTCGAGATGGTAGGGGCGTTTGATTTTGGGCATGCGCCATGGACTGAACTGTCATAGTTCGAATACACGAGAGATGGATCGCTTCGAGACCCTTGGCCCACACTTCCACTTTCGGCATATGAGCTCCTGGGTTCTTGTCGGATGGTCGTCCCGGAGAGTGGATAAGGGTTATTATTATTGCCTTGAGCAGAGCGCTTCTTGGCCTTGGCAGAAGTGTATCGCCGGTTGGACCAGCGCGTTGTACCTGAGTCAGACGAGTTCTTAAGGTTTGCGAGACGTTTCATCCAGTTGGAAAACGGGCGGCGACGAGCGTTGCGATCTATTTTATGCGTTAGCGGAGTGCTTCAGAAGTTGGCCCACCCCTGAGTACCCACCATGAGCTCGTGCGGGCCCTTCAGCTGCAGCCATTTTAGATCGATTTGATGCGCTAAAAACAGCTGCTACCGCGTATTGAAAGGTTAGAAACAGAAGTTGAGATAGAAACGATCAACTTGTTTACAGGAGGATGGAAGATGCGGGCCCACTGTTTATCCGCAAAGTCATGTGCCACGCTTGATGTCACTTTTCCGATCTTTGACTTTTGAGCAGCTCTCACTGAATCTTCAGTTTCTAAATCAATTTTGATTTCCTTTGACTTTGATAGCTGGCTGTATATTGGCCTGCTTTAAAGGAAATTCTGAAATTTCGAATGCTAGAATGACGACGGAAAGACGTTCCTACCACTTTGGGACTTGACTGTTTGACGCTATAGAAACTATGCCGCATTAAACGACAACGGCCCATTGGCAATGATTGTTGTGATATGTCTATTCGACCTCTTTCTCCGGATGTTGTGGCTAAGATCAAATCTTCAACTTCAATTACTCATTTGAGCGGTGTGATCTTGGAGCTTGTTAAAAATTCATTGGATGCCCATGCGACTACAGTTTATGTTTCTGTGGACTTCAAACGTGGAAGTTGCATTGTCGAAGACGATGGGGATGGGATCAAACCGATTGAATTCAAGCCAAACGGGGGGATTGGAAAGGCTCATCGTAGGTCTTCTCAGCATATTCTTATTTATTACATTTGCTCACGCAATTGAAAGATACATCTAAGTTCCAAAATGACAGCTCCTATGGCCATCGGGGTCTCTTCTTGGCTTCTCTGGCTTCTTTGTCGCTACTGACTGTGACTTCACATCATATTCAGCACCAGACAACCAATTCCATCATTCTTCACCATTCAAATTCCGTGGCACGCTTGATCCCTGCCCCTGAACATCATGAAATCCGGATTAGCAACCATGGCACTTCCGTTACAGTCAATGATCTATTCGGCAATATGCCAGTTCGCGTCAAAAGTAGAGCCCTTGCTCTACTAAAGCCAGATGAACTAGACCGGGAATGGGAGCACTTGAGATATACTTTGATCGCAATCATGCTGGCTAACTCACAACTTTACAAGCTGATAATCTCAGATGTTGAGAGAGGAAAACGAATAACTATCCGTTCGGGAGGTACTGGAACCCCCACGACTGGTGAAGTCGATCTAACGCGCATCGGATCCATCCTTAAACAGTCCGATATGATAGGCTCCCAAAATATGGACAGCTGGCACGTTATTTCAGCTAGTATTACTGATCTTACAATTTCCGCTGCGATGTCCACCGATCCCAGCCCCTCGAAGAAACTTCAGTTCCTTTCATTAGGCAACGAACCAGTATTGTCTCAGAGTAACTCTAACGTCCTGTTCAACGAGGTCAATCGTTTGATGGCCATGTCTGACTTTGGGAGTACTGAAAATTCATCTCAGCTTAATACTACAACGTCTTCTTCGCTTCGTCTCGGTCACATCGATGCAACGGGAAGTACGAGCGGCAGAAGCTCAACAAGGTCCACTAAGAAATGGCCCATGTTTTATATCCGCATTGATACGGGCTCTGTTCGTCATCTTCGCAACGGTTATGAGAGTACTCCAGACTCTGAGAGGTCTATCCAACGAATAACAGACGTTCTTGGGGCGATGATTTTAGAATTTCTGAAGCAGCAGGATTTGCGGCCCCGTGTCAGTAGACGGCGGCGAAAGATTTCAGATCAATCCCATCTTGCTGCCCCTTTTGCCCCAAGTAGCGATAGGCCATCGGAGAACTCTGTGGTCCCAGGTGTAGCGTCAAGCAGTGAAGAAACCTTCAGCAGTCACTTCAAGCTACCATCACTTCATCAGTCACTACCCAGAGCCCCAGGTGATCACTTAAACAGCTGGTCTAGAGTTAAAACTGCAAAACATTCAAAACCAACAAGGTTGGCAGTTGCGACTCCGAATCGTGAAGTACAGAGCGCTGGAGAACAGTCGCAGAGCCATGTACACCGAATGCAGCATGGCATAAGATCTCCACTTGCACAACATAACCAATCTCACCAAGAATCTGGAACTTGTGAGACTAACGAGCCCAGACTGGATAATGCCTCTCAATTCTCCTCAGCCTTCCTAGTTCCTTGGCTTGATCCACATACTGGAAAAACGCATATGATTGATTCGCGAACAGGGCAAACGGTCAACCAAAAAGAATTTACTGGCGGGTCAAGAAGTATGGCTCATATTTCTTTACCTGAAAGACGAAAGATTATCCGAGAGCCTCAAAATTCTCAACACATTTGGGTAGACAACTTCTTGAAATCATGGGACAACCCCACATTCACACGAACGGAAATTCCCGTTCCATCTCTAGATACAGACACGAACTACTTGGATAATGCGGCATCATCCCACGGCTACTTTCAAGGTATTGGATCGCTAAATACTTCGCAAGTAGCGAAGTTCAAAGGCAGATTGCAGCGCAAAAGTCTAGCGACTGCCAATATTATTGCTCAAGTTGATCAAAAATTCATTCTTGCAAAGCTTGACGCTTCGATTACTCAAGTTTTTGGCGAACCAGAAAATATACTTGTCTTAATTGATCAACATGCGGCAGATGAGCGCTGTCGAATTGAAAAATTATTTGAGGAGATGTTCGAGCCGCCGGAGTTTTCAGACACAACTTCAAGGGTTCGAGTAGTTGAGATCGACCCTTTCAAATTTGGTATCTCCTTCGCAGAGATACCCCTCTTTCGAAAATACCTTGATTTTTTCTGGGGCTGGGGAATCCGCTACAGTTTGGCCACTGAAAAGGATTTTGAAGCAACAGTTTTTGTACATGCAGTTCCCAACCTTGTCGCCGAGCGCTGTCGACTAGAACCAGCTATAATTCCAGATTTGCTCCGCCGTGAGATGTGGACGTATGAGGAAGATTACGGGAAACCAATATCTTCGAAATCGATATCCTCCAAGAAGCGAACTGCCTTTGAACCTTGTCCTGCAGATGATACCGCTCCAATATCCTCTGATCCTTTTCCATGGATACACCAAATGAGCGGCTGCCCTCAAGGCATCATCGATCTTCTGAATTCTCGTGCCTGTCGTGGTGCCATCATGTTCAACGATCTGTTGAGTACCGACGAATGCAAGACATTAGTTTCACGACTCGCCCGTTGTGCTTTTCCGTTTCAGTGCGCTCACGGACGGCCATCCATGATTCCCATTCTTGATCTACGACCCCAACATCTCAAAGACCAGCCTTCACTCTGTGAAGAAGGCGCCTCAATCTTTGATGAACAAGATAGGTTAGATTTGAGTTTTGTAGAAGCTTTTAAGAAGCGGTATAACTATTAATCCTGGTGCAGGCTGCCCTCGCCCTCAAGAAAGACTCCAAGGTTGTATTTGGTTCCATTTTGTTTTAAAACTGAATATAAACCCCATTCATGGCACGTCCCACGATGCACCGACCATATCCATCTAGAAGCAGTAGGTAAAAGTCGGCTGCAAGGGCAATTTGTACGGCTATGTCATCAAAATGTTGCCAATATGGGTTCATTTGGAAGAAACGGAGGATAAAGAGAAGACAAGATAGTTCTTATTTAATGAAAAATGTGCTCCAAAACATGTACTGTTTCAAGGGTTTCGAAGTGATCGCTGAATTCTCCGTCACCGGCCAGTACATGGTGACATCCATTGCCAACAGCGAGGATTCTAATGCTAGACCCAATGCGTGTACCGGTCACATAGGCTCCAATAACCAGTGTAGCAACTATTCCGCTCGTACACCTGGGTGGAATTGTAGCGTGAGCGTAGTAACCAGCGTGGAGGAGGCGGTGGTGTCCAATCTTGTCACTTCGATCTGCCCAAAACAAGAACCAAACACGCTAACATTGGAAGAGAAGATCGTATTTTGCCGGTAATTGTAATAGTGGAACGACTGCTCCATCAAGAAAGTAGTCAGTCTTTGGGCATAATAAAATTGCTGATGGTTCCAAAACAAACCACCTAGATGAGATTTCCATCGCTCGAGACTGGCTAGACCTGTCATGATAAAATTCCGCCATTCCAAGGTTCTAAGATTGGGCTATTCCAATCCGTCACAGACAGTCATCAAAGATGTGTAGGCAGAACGTGTTAATACTACAGTCTTGCAATAACTAGGTAGAGCTAGATACCTATATGAATGGATGGAAAAGGATTAAAGGGTATCGAAGCTTTATTCAAATCTGGGCCGCTTTTAGTAGTGCACTTGTACACAAGCCAACAGGCTTATAACCTTTTGAAGATTGACAAAAAGAAAAGAAAAGGACTTGAACCATTTGTCCCAATATCCCACAGAAATAGATAAGGAAAAGAAGACAGCCCAGTGGTATACCATTTTCCCAACCCGGACCCGAACCCATTTCCATGCATATATATTACTTGTGAGGATAGTGAAAAAGAAAACAAGATTGCAACAAAAGCGCCATCCAGAAGATAAGAAGGCATATAGTGGTAGTATATTCACAAGACAATTGAGGGGGTTAGATAGAAAGGTGGATAATAAAACGTGTAGAAGATATGCAGCTAGCATGATTTGAAAACGGTCAGCAGGTAGAAAGAAAGATTTGGGGATAAAACACCATGTGACCCAGGGAATAATTAACAAAAGCAAAGGGGTCATGAGAAGTCATTAAAAGAGGCGCAAATGTAGAAGGGTATATAAGAGAAGGATAAACGTAGAAGCTTTAGCCGCTTATTGCCACGGATTTGGGCTTGGATGGGTGGGTCCAGGAAAGGAAATCGAACTTGTCTTTAGCGTTCTCGATTATAGAAGGCGGATTGGACTCGGATGGGGTTTGGATGCCACTGCGGGTGGGATCTCTAGGCTCCAGAATCTGAGACCGACGGTAGAAGGACTGCGCAGTAGACTCTCCGTTGGAGCGTACGCGGATGAGCTCATCCTGTAACCAGGTCTGTAGCTCTGGGATCTCACTCAGGCGATAGGGGATCTGGAACCGCTGAAGCTCACTGATGATGCGAGCCGTCTTCATATGTTTGTCGAAGTTGATGACGGCCATCGAACCATCGTCCGTGGGGAGGGAACGGAGAGCCTGGTTGCCTTGGTCGACAAAGGTGAGATCGGTCAGGTAGGTACCGACGAAAGGCAGACAAGGTGGGACGTGGTTCTGCAGACGCTGTCGCAACAATTTGGAGTTTCGAGAAACATCCATAATAGTACGGAGGTATTCTAAACTGTTTTTGGTCTTTTGGGATACAATCTCCCAGGTTCGCTTCAGGCGGGAAATCATCGACAAGTTCAAAGAGCAGATGATGGCCATGAGAGTGTCATAGTTGTTCAGCTCGAGGCACTTGTTGGCAATCTTAACCCAGTGCTTGATAGTAGCGGCACGCTTCTTGGGCTCTTCGAAGTATAAGATAGAGTCGGCTACCAAGAAAGTGAGGTCTGTCGACAAAGTTGACATGGCACGAACGTTGACAGCCAGTGATCCTGACTTTCGGGTCCACTCTAGATCAAGGAGTTCCTCTGGGAGAATAGAGCAAAAAATGCGAGACTCTTTGATGGTAAATTGCCTGGCCAGCTCCAGAGGGTCAAAGTCAAGGATAGTGATTGAAGCGTCACCGATCTTCCACTGCTTCAGAAGGTTGACCTCTTTCTTGCCAAGAATTGGGGAAGGAAGAGGGGTATCAGGGTGAACGTATAGAGCTAGAGCGGTGTTGGTCTTGCCTATGGAGGAGACAAGGCGAGGTACAACTGGCCCGTGGGCAGTAGACACCTTCTCAGTCAACTCTAGCAGACGCTTGCCGGCCGAGGGCAGGTCACCCATCAGACGAGTCTTCGCGAAGATAACGATAAAATCTAGGGCAACATTGTCACGATCATGGCGCCAGTGTGATTCAAGCCAGCCCTTGAAAACGTTATAAACGCGCAATCGGACGGGTGCAGATGCATGAGGAGTCTCTCCGATGTACTCAAATCGATCAGCAAGGGCCTCTGCGAACTCAAGCGGGGTGGCAAAGAGACGGAAGGTCAAGTAGAAGGTCGAAACGAACATTGCATCCGGAGTCGATTGGTGAGCGGTGAGCTTCTCAATCAACGCACGGAGACTACCACCAGTGACCTGGCCTTCTCTGTAGACCAATTCATGCGCGTAAGTCTTCTCCAATAAGTGAGCCTCGGTCTCTTCATTCTCTTCAGCCAAGGTCGAGTGGCTAACACTCCCCTTCAATGATGGCCCTTGGAAGCTGCCACCGATATCGGGCGAGGTAGCCCTGGTAGAAGTGAAAGAAACACCACTCATTTCCGAGTCGCGAGCGTGGCTGTTATAGGTGAAGCTGCTACCCGTGCTTGTGACACCTCTTCCGAAGGACTCACTGGTATCCGACTTAGGCTGGCTTACACGGTAGTTATTGTCAAATGAAGAGAAGGACGTCTTTTCGAAATGACTGGGGAGGATAGCAGAAGAAGGGGCTGATAAGAGGGTAGAAAGGTAGGAGGAGTTATGAGATGAGACCAGTTGGGATTGGAAGGAAGACGGGGTGGTCGAGTCAAGAACATCGGCGTGAACAGGGGTGGATGTAGAGTAAGTTGAGTTTGGAATAGTGAGAGGAGGCGGTGGAAGTGGTCGCGACTGGTCCACCGGAAGGTCAGGTTGAGATTGTGAGGTTTTGACGCCAGCTGGGTCCTCGGTGACGGGCTCGAGTTCAACGTCTCCAATTTGCTCTAGGACCAAACGGGCCTTGGCTACGCAGTTTCCAGCCGCTCGGACACAGTCTGTAGCCGCGTCAACCAAACGCTTGCCTTCATTTGGCATGAAAACCAGTTCATCGTCCTGACTGCTGGCTGGTCGAAACACGCCACGAGCGGCTTGAACCAGCTCGGACAGACGCTCGCACATTGCCTCACGTGCTACCTGGAGGAAAGCACTCCTACGGTTATCATGCTCGCAAACGGCCTCGACCACATTCAACAGAGCTCGGCAGGACTTCACTGCTTGCTCGGTGGTCACAACTAGTTCAGTTGATGAGCGCGACTGCATATGAAGGCCAATAAAAGATCCTAGAACACCGAGGAAAGCATCGTAGTTTGTGCCTAGCTGTTCAGAGGCAAGGTTGCGAGGGCGCATGAAAGACGAGGGAGCAGAGTAGGAGACGCGGTGAGAAATGGACATCCTTTTCGTTGACAGGCATATTGGTTTGGGGGTGTTGTCGAGCATCTCGCTGCGCGTTGATGTTCGACTTCCAGTCATGCGGCTACGGGTCGTTTGTCGGGAGTCATTCCGCTCAGTAGACGTATCGGATATAGTGGCAGTGTCTGTCTGGCTGAAGGTCTCGGAAGCAGGCGTCGGGGGTAGTTCGTACTGGCTCGGGCGATCACCGCCAGCTTCCAATTCAGCGATAGTCCTAATGAGCCCCACTTCCTCGTTCCAGGTGTCAAGGAATCGGACTCCTCGAGTGACAATCTTGAAAGCTTTTAGAAGCATCTCATCCAAAATCGACTCCACCTCGTCCTCCGCCGGGCTCCCATTAGAGACTTCCTGAAACCGTTTCGCAGTCTTGACCAGCGATGATAAATCAGATAGCAGAGCCTTGCGAATCCTCCGCAATCCATCGAACCGCTTGACTAGTGGTGACTCTCTAGTCAAGCACTCGGATTTTTCCTGCAAGTGGATTAATTATTCGCACGACACCTTCCAGATACCCTAACTGGACTTACCAGGAGAAACCTAACGCCCGCAATCAGACCTCTCATCAAATCCTGGTTGCCAAAGTCACGGAGTGATGATCCACATCCCCCCCTAATGATATCCCAGAAGTCTGTGAGGGCCTTTAGCAAAGGACGCATGGGTGTTTGGTCGTATGCTTCGCAATAATTTGTCGGCAGCCAACCTCGGTTTCCAGAATCCAATAAAGTACCGTCGGCCCAGCCATTAGTGTGAACGGAATGTACTAGAATGATATCTCCCTGTTCCAAAGGAAGGGTGACTGTGGAAGGGCAGACATCTCCAGCAGTGTGAAAAGGGTAAAAGGCACGTAGATAGTTGTGAAAGACAGCTCTCGGGGGCTCGGCCACGGGATGCGGCTGTTCCATATTCGTATCTTCATTGCCTGAAGGTGTTGCTGGCGGAGTCATATCAGACTCGCCGTTTGTGAAGAAATGCGGCCGTGTGAAGTTGGAATCTTCCGACAATGAGTTGGAAAGTGTTATGTTTGTATTCGACTTGGCGATCTTCAAAGGCGGGATATTTGGCTTCATTGAAGAGACCATTTCTGACATGTTTCTATACTACACAAAGGTATCTCAAACCCGGTTGGTCACTGACCGAGGCGTTCATGCGATGGTAGATGCAATTGACATGCTTCAATGGCCAAAATTCAGTAAAGAAGCGTCAAGCTTAGACAGGGATGGTGGGGGAGTAGATCTGATCGCCAATGGCTGGGGATGATCCTACACATCAAGGTCAGTGTCAATTGGGAGAGTGGCGTTCAAGGGCGTAAAGCGGAGAAAGAGTATTCTGAAAGGTGATGAAAGAGGTGGAATGTGTTGAATTCTCACGGGCGTTCGAGGGGAAAAAGGGAATGTTGGGGGATTAAACACACCCTTTTCAACAAAACAAATCAATCAAACTATAAACAATCGAGCTGCATAGGTCCGGAACATTAAAGGACTTAGTTAGAGACAATTGATGATAAAGACCTAGGGAAGGAGAGGCCAGTGGAAGATCGAAGGTAAGGATGAGGCCAAAGTGGTAGCAATGACGAAATGGCAATCCCTATTCTAGGGGATGTTGGATGGATCCAAGCAAGGAGAAGGAAGGGATGAATGTGCAAACGCAAAGTTATACAAGGCTAAAAGTCGTTCAAAAGGTCAAAGTTCCATTATCAAGGGGTCCAAAGAGAGACTGGAGAAGGGGAAAGAGAAGGAGAGAAGAGGGGAGAAGAGAGAAATAAGAATACATTAGTTTCTAGAGTTGAACCCAAATGGCTTTTGGGATCGATCGACTCCACTTGTATTTATTACAGACGTTTAGATATATGTAATATTACACTGTATTTATTGTATGGTATTACAAACTTTATGTAACCGAACATCGGGACATGAGTACCTTTTTTCTTTTGATAAGCAATCAATACCACATGTATTATCTATCTCTATACACATAGAATTCCACACCAATTGATTTCTATTCAACTCATAGTATAGCGAGAGATAGACCCTACCAATCAATTTTAAGATTCTAGCGAATGAATTAGTGGAGCCCAAAGCATTGGCCAGTGTGCTCCATTACCCCGTACCTAGCTAGACTCTCTCTCACGTTGTCATATCTCTCCGAGATCTACAACGCAGCGCCACTAAGTATTTCTCACCACTGATTGTCTCTCGTATGATCCAATTTCCTATCTATAAACACCCTTTTCTTTTCTCTTCTTTCCCTTTCTTTGTTTCTAATTCCACGGGGTGGATACCTAGGTAAATATGTAAACGAGATCGGATCCACAAACATGATGATTTTCGAAGCTATCGAGAGAAACGGCGTAGGCAACGGCCCATTGCAGTGCAGTGGCGTGCACGGTGTATGTACAGGTTAGGAAGGTATACCTAAGTAAGCTTCACGGCTTGGGGGCGGATTTGAGAGCGTTCTTGCTGTGGACCCGCTTATGTATTTAGTACCGAACCTGATAGTTATGTTGTTAAGGTACTTTTGTTTATGATAAGTCCAGTGAATTAACAGTTTATGAAATGGAGTCTGAAGTGCTCGAACGTATGGGGAACCTTGAAAGGGTTCAGAGCACGGACTATATGTATTTCATTCATATAATTTGGCCTCAATTTCATCTACTTGGGAGTATAAAATGACAAACCCGAAATTGTTCCAACATCCCATACTCCGTACTTTTCTACCTCCGTACTTGAGTATCTAGTAAATTACGGAAATCTCCTCAACCTTCTCTCTTTTCTAATTCATCTTCACATTCATTCCGCCTTGCATTGGATTCAGTGATTCTGCAGTTTCCAGTCCAGATAATAATAATCTTCATGGAAACATCGAACGGAAAGCTCCCAAAATAGTAAATAACATCCGACAAGTTCCAACCTGTGATGGCCAATAAGCGGCCATAAGCTCTTCTATACGTACTCTCGTACCTTATCACACTCCTGGCGCCTTTAGGAATTTATTCAGCACAAAAATACGATCTGCGGGCAGTATCGGATCACGACATAAATTGGTATTCATCCGTAAATTATTATCTGTATCGGTGGAATGGAATCATGTGTAGATGCGTAAGTACGAACTGTGGAGGACCTCGGCTTGGCTTCAGGTTTTAATGAAGACTGAAACAGCTCGTTTTTCCGGTCGGCTTCACATGCGACTAATTGGGTTAAAGGAAATCATGTTTTCTTTCTTTTCCTTTTTTTTACCCTTTCTTTTTAACAATATCGGAACGTGTAAAGTAAGACAGCGGGGCCACCGTACGGAACATCGACTCTTCTTATCACGACCTTGATTGTCCAATACTGACAAGCCATGTTTGCTTGTCAAGCTGCCTTCTATCCCGCTCATTGCTAGCTTTTGAGTGGGGTGTGTAACAAGGCCAGAATTCCAGAATTCAAGGCTGGATAGACTCAACACTAAGCCGACCTCGAAACCAGTAACATGGATTATTCGAAACAAGCAATAGCCAGGTTTGACATCAGAGAGGTACACTGTCGTACTACAGACCATTTAGCTATCACAGCCAACCATGCGTACAACCGAGACGGTCGCAAATCCACAAGTCAACGAGTCTCACGTCAAGAATCAAGAATCTTCATCTGGTTCTTGACAAATACAGTGCATGGTTTGACCAGGGACATCTGGAAGCACGAGGTTGATCTATCCGGAATAGTACTATCGGTGGGTCATGGTAGTAGTCTTTTCTTTTGATGACTTGAAATATCTCTTGGCCTGCAGGAATATACCTTCAATTTTTTGACCTCCACACCGATTGACCATTGCTTAACATCTCTCCACATCTCCAAGGCCTTCGTGCAGCTCCTATATGGGACCTGCAGATGATTTGAATTTTCAGTACCTAGTCATGCCTTGATTCTGTCAAATTTCCGTTGTGTAACCAGTTGGTGCTTTAGTCGGACCTCGGAAACCACGTCAAGCTGAGAAGACCATGTGTTAGTATTCTGACTATTTCCCCTCCAGTATCTATATATCTACGTATCTGCGTATATATCCAGCTCGACAAGCAATTGAATTAATCTATCAACTCATGTGTAACTACACCGACAGATCTAATTAGCCCTAACAGAGTACGGTGTACATACTCCATTCTGCCCCGCCAGTTTCCAGTTACGCCACCGCCTATCCCATGCCATCTAACTGGCTTGGATTTGTTTGATCCAGCAATTAAATATGTATATTTCTTTTGCCACAGTATTTCAAATGAATTAAGTAAAATGTATTGATTGTATAGTCTGTATTGACCGTTGGTAATTGATAAATACCCCTATCCATTAGTCTAACCCACACAAGCTATGTGATTGGTGTAATCCACCCAAATATTAGACGAACTTTTAACGCAATTCTAGAACCATGGAACAAGCCACTGGGGAAGCAGTCAATAGTGTGGTTTCAAAAATCGATTTTGGTTATCGATACTCCGTGACTCCACAGTCTTCTTGACGTCTTGAGATTTATGTTTGTCGGGATTGATCAGTGATTCAGATAAATTAAAAGTGGGTTCGCTAAATAGAATAGAACCGAGCAGTTGGGGCTTGCAGAGTCGGTACTTAGTCGGTACTTAGTAAAAACGGCAGAATACGTGTTCTCAATGCTACATCATGCTACTATCTACAGAGCCGCAATCCGTGTGCGGATTACTCCATCGTACTCCATCGTACTCCATCGGATTGTATTCGCCCTGGTTTGTGCGCGTCTATTTTTATTATCTAGTAGATAGACTTTGCTCTACTCCGTATACTTTGCCCCGGGCGCAGCGCCACATCCTGTTCTTTGTTTAAAGCTATATTTACTTGACAGGACCATTAGGCGATCAAAAAAGAGCAAATCCTTAGAGACGCACGGAAGTGCTGCCCGATTCCAAGAACAAAGAATCGGGCTCTGAAAGTGGATTCTCTGCCATAGTGTGTATCTCGAGGATTGATCATTATGGAGTCATGATAACGCCGAGTGTGCACGGTCGAGCAAGGTACTATCCGGTTCTGGACCCACTCGCGGATTGAGACCATTCGGTATAGAGAATGAATCTGATTCATTGTAGACAGTAGGTATTAGGTAGAAAATGTGCAGATACTTGTGACGGGAGTATATAGATAAGGCAGCTTTGTATTAGCTTCAACGTTCCGTGTTATTATCAACTAAGCCAGCTAGGCCTATCAGAGTTCAGAATTTCATCCGATTATCAACTCTGCCGTTTTATAGACACGTGCTTCAATGAATATGCGGGAGTCAGCGGTACTAGTGCTCCATTCTCTTAGCTCAAGGGGCCTGAGACTATGAGAGGCTACTGAGATGATACCCTTGCATTGGGGACAAGGATCAGGATCTACTCGATAGACTAGATACAATATTAAAGTACAAAAGAAGAATTCTAATCTCATTTGCAGTGCAGAGCACACAGTATAGAAAATACGTGAATACGGACGGGGTAGTTAAGCATAATTAGTTAGACACGGCTGAGATTCAATGGATCAGGTCCCTGGCCCCATCACCCACCATCTTGAGACGGGATAGACTAGACATCTTATCAAGCAGACCAGCCTTTCAATTTTCAACGGGGATCGTCATATGCTCCACAGATGAGATGAGTTGAAGGTCGAAGGATGGTGTGATGTTCAACAATCAGTGTCCGTGCCTGCTGTGCCGCAATAGATGCGATTTGTACTGTACTTTGTACTACACTTGGTACTATTATTAATTTACTTTCTACTGTTTTAGTACTTTTGTATTACATTACAATACAGTATGTATGGTGATACGGAATGTAAATTCAACTCCTTCGTTGTGAAAACTCATTTTCCCTTGACGTCCTTAACCTTTTTTCAACCCCTTTTTTCCTTTCTCGTCGACCGAGCAACGCTTATCCCAATGTAGATACCGTATAATTAACCTTGAATTCAATGGGTCTCGTGATATATTCACAGTTGGTCCTTACCAGACAAACATACATTGAGGTCAAGTTCAACGAATGACAACGAACTTTGCCACTTTTCAGCTTATGCTACTGCTTATACTTCACTCTGGTTGGTCTTTTCTTGCCTCTCACCGGTCACCGAGAGAAGTGACTGGACGTGAAAGTCTGCAGAGGCACACGCGGAGATATCCTCGTGACATTGAGGTATATTTGGAATGCCAAAATCAGGCACTCATGTGAATGGGGAAGCAGGATGCAGGAACTAAACTCTGGATGCTACCAATGAATGGGATAAGCCCGGCACTGTTCCGGGGATCGAAACCCGAGACCCGCCATTCTCATCCACGGTTCCACAACGCCAAAAATGGACATGCTTTCTTTCTCTCGATCGGAGAATTTCCTCCGTGTAAGCTGCAACTCTCTATGGCTGGGGTTGTACACAATGTACGCTGTGTGTGCTGAGCTCGTGACGGGTCGTGCATTAGCCAGTCTTCACGCTACGGATGAAGAATTCCAAAATCATGATCCATGTCCCTGCAGGAAAGCGCACGTACACGAGCACAAACCGAGCATGAGCACGAGCACCAGCACATGCGACATTATCACCGGAAAAGCACGTTCACATCACGTCACCGTCGAATTAAGCGAGAGCGAGAAATTCCAGCTCAAGAGTTCAGAGCTTAACCACACTTCTATTGCGGACCGGCCCCTATATTTTTCACTCCACAGTAGAGAGACATATGAGTCAAAGTGTAACAAATTGTACTTTATGAAATGCACAGCTCACTGTCAGATGGATCTTAACTGAGAGAGGTATCAATTGACCGGGACGACGATGATGAGAGCCTATAAAGCGAAGCTTGACCTTTGGGTACTCACTATCATAAAGGGCGAACGAACATACATGTCTTTCATCGCGTATTTAGCGTGTGCTCGTTTCCGGCTATTACATGGTGACTACCTCCCGACGTCGATCCCATATCTGTTCGTGGCTGGTGTTTAGTCTGATCTATGACTGGATCTGAATTCGTCTGGATCCGCTCCCCTTTTACCTTTTTCGGTGTGGGACGCCACCGGTAGATCCTCGGCTCACAGAAAGATATACCACGGTAGCACACGATGCTGTCGAATTTTTTGAAGGTGAAGAATCATGTTGGCTGGCTTGTCAGAATCAATAAATTGATCCAAGGGGTATTGTTATTTACCTTGAGTCGGCAGAAACTTGGGCAGAGTTCAGTTCAAGCCTAGGCTCTGTTTGCTGAGTCTACCTAGATACCAGCAGATTTTAGAAGTATTCGTGAACAGGCGACATCTACCTAGGTAGGTGCATGCCTTTGAAGATCCTTCGGCTACGAAGTAACCACAAAATTTGGATCCGCCTGTCCAAGTGATTCTCCATGCCAACTCACTTTGTAATATAAGTTCAGAAATCTAGCGCCTTCCAAAGCAAACAAAAATGGTTCATTGCAGTGTGCAATACTTAGATATACCTTAAGGGATAGGCGGTCTCTAAACCCCCCAGAGAAAGCATCTGGATCCATGGATATCTATCTATCGAGATGTTTCAGAGCTAGCACCCCTGCTAGAGGTTGATGCAACCTTTCAAGTAAGATTATTAGATTTCAACCGTTGTAAATTTACATAGGTACATCGTCTATTCTATACCACAAGAGAAAAAAAACTGTTTTTGAAGCAGATAAAAACTGCGTCTGTAGTACATAGGTAGAGCATACGTAAAGCTACATGCATATGTATGTATTTACCCTACTTAGGTAGGTAACTGAACATACCTGGAAAGCTCAGTCACACTCAAATTGCCCCTTAGGTTCTCAAGGTTACCTCAGGTGCTACATAAGTAGATTTATAGATAAATCATTGAGCAACCCTTCCAAAAATTGATCCAATATATTGCAGTTGTTAAATACTCTAGAACATACCCTCCATGTCCAAATCTAGGAACTCCGGATTACCAACAGCCATTTCTGCCGCATTGAGAACGTCGTCAATAGCATCCATGCCCGCCGTACTAGTATCAAGACCCATATCCTGTCCCAAACCGGTATCCATTCCGGTAGCGGCAGCAGCAGCGGCAGCATTATCCAGCATTTGATTGATGTGGTCATCATCTTCGCCAACACCTGTACCACCAACATTGGCAGCATTAGGTTCAAGATCCATGCGATCCATATGATCTTGAGCCTCGACCCCGAGGTGCATGTTATGGATGATATTGCTAACGTCGATATTCGAGACTTGGGGTGGGGCTGTGAGCACCCCAACACGGCGCCAGAGACGAACAATGATCTGCGCACGTAAAGGATCCTTTTCAGAGGTCTTTAGAACGTTATCATGCTGGAGAGCAAGAGCATCCCTGAGTGTCAGAATTGAACAACGTGGAAGAGGATCCTTGGTGGTATCAACAGGGCGACAGATGTTTTGTTCTACAGCGAAAGACTCAGCCATTGGAGAACATAGCATTGTGATTGCTATATCGAGAGCGTAGTCACCGCTGCCTGCTTGGGCTTGTTGTTTCACTTCGTCTATGAGCGTACTCAGGACACGCGAGGAACCAAGAATGCGGATTCCAGCGAGGAGCTGGCGATGCGTGTAAGATTGAGGCGCCATAGATATTTCTGAGCTTGTGCTCCAGAGGACTAGTGACTGCAATGTACTGCGAATGCTTCCTAGAAGACCACCCGCTGTCTGGGCAGCCCAGCTTTCAATCTCTGAACGATGGCAACTGCCAACTCGTCGGAAAGAGAGATATGGTTCAAGCGCATCGAGGATTGGTTTGATGTCTGATCGAGTTTGATTTCTGGTCCGGACATCTTTTAGTTGCTCTTCCAATGGACGGCCAGTAATGTGAAGGACGGTCTGGTGTATGGCTTGCGCCTCACCAGAGATAGAGTTGGGTTTCACAAGGGAGTAAAGAGTTCTCAATGGGATCGTGGGTTCCATTTCGGATTCCCAGATATGGTTACCGAGCCATGTTAGTGCAACTACCAGAGATGGTAGTAAAAACGGCTCAAGTAGATCTAGGCAGAAGTTAAAAACGATTCATGCGTTTATTGGGCTTTTCGTGTCTCACATTCAAATCCGCCCTTAAGTGTCTCAAAATCCAACTTCCCCGACTCACATGCACCAAGACTTTGATCAAAGAGTGTCGCAACAAGCATGTAAAATTCTTGAGGACTGCATGCTGACATGGTCTCCTCGTTGATTCCTTCAGCCACAAACAATGCCACGATCCATCCACCAAGATCTTTGTTCTGTTTCTCGCTTAACTCGCTGAACTTCTGACCGCAAGATCCTTTATCAAGAAGTTTGAGCAGGAACGAATCCTTGCTAGATATTCCCAAATCAGCGGAATTGAGATCATAACGATATTTGAAAGCAAGTACGAGCAGCAGAATGCTACCGAACTCTTCATAAACCGGCTGATTCTCGCCCTGGTCTTCGTCCCATCGCCAGGAATCTAGTAGTGAACAAAGAGGCTGTAAGATTTGTGTCGTGGTCCGGAAAAGTAAAACAACATCCATGGCTTGTGGGCGCCGTGAAAGTGAATTACATATGTTCTTCAGCGTCATCGTTTCTTTTTGATTGCAAAGATTGAACATGACCTGTTATAAGTTAGTTGCTAGATCAATAAGCATGAGGGTTAGATATATAGTTGCGCACCTCAGTTATCGCACCCACTATAGCACCTGCATTGCCTTCCATCGACTCGATTTCCCCTATCAATTGATCTGCTCGCTCAGGATTGGTGTTGATTTGAGAAACAAGGTCGTCCTTTTGATACGGGCCTCCCACAGGCAAGGTCTGCATAGGGTTCTCTCCCAGAAGTCGCTCTATGCTGGACTCTGCGATGAGTCTCTGTGATGCACATGCAAACAGGAACTCTTGACGAGCGTCCGAGAGAATGCTACTTCCCTGTGTAGAGAACATTTGAGAAAAAGAGGGAAATGCGTTGGGGTCGAGTCGGCTGAGGGCCTGGGTGACACATAGCTCCACATTGATAGGGACTATAGACGCTGCTATCATTGCTGCAAAGAAGGAAGGAAGCTTGTTCACAAGAAAGGTCCGAAACAGAAACATTGTTCGACTCGATTCGTTGCGGTATACGCCATTGGCTAGAACGTCGAAGGCGGCCGTGATTATCTCCTCAATCAAAATTTCTTGATGGCCTTCATAGCGATTGGTAAGATAATTAATCAATATCGAGTCATCAACCAACGGACGTCCCACAAGCATGGAGTTCAGATACACGTAGAGTCCAGCTCTACTGTTGATGACTGGACCGTCCATTACTGAAGCCTCGAACTGAAGAGTGTTGACATTCATGCCTTCCATAGCAGGGTGGTCTAGTGGTTTCGAGGTTTGTTCACTATAAAGATTGAAATCTTTTTGAATAGCATCTAACCGATGGCGCAGAGATATATCCATGCACAAGGGCAGATAATCTGAAAGAGCTTGGCCCAGCTTGGTTTTTAACCCTTTGAAAACTCCATTTTTATAGTCACTGGAAAGCGTTTCTAGTCCCTTGGCAGTAACAGATAACGCAGCAAGAAGGACACCAAGAGATTCAAACAAAGTAACAGCATCGGGGGAGCCCATCAAGCCGCCTGTATGATGTGATACATCGATGCTGGTGTTATGCCATGCAACCAAAGCCCCAATCCACTCAGCAGTGGCAGAATAGAGTTCTGCACCCTCGGTGACAGATATGGGAATGGATCCATTAGAAATAGAGAGCATGACATCTTGGATAACCTTAATATCTGTCATGAGAGTGGAGACTTTCTTTTTGGTCTCGTCCTTTTCATGAAGGGAAGAGTGCTTGAGAAGGCTCGACAGTGCCGTAGCTGGCCTGATTTGGTCTGCTTTGCAAAGCCCGTCGATGTAAACAGGCAGCAAAGGATCCCAGCTGATAGCAGATGCGGCGTGGGAATCCACAAGGAGATCAAGTAGCTCCTCTTCATTAATTGGATAGCGTTTGAGCATAAGCTTGGACAAGCTCTTGAATTCATCAACATCTACACGATGCGCTAAACATCGCTTGAGGAAAGTCCTCCACTTTGCGGGTGATGCCATGCCAGGCATTCTTATAAGACTTTCAGGCACATAACAGCTGGGAGATAGACATATAAAGAGTATTAGATTATAGGATGGGTGTCAGCATCTTAGTACCTGGAAGTGGATGAGATCAAAGCGATTCATGCCCCGATTGGGTGAAGGGATGGCGTTTCGACGGGTCACATGATATTAATAGTCACGTGGTGTCACGAAAATAGACTAACGTGATTCCCGGATAGTCCACCACCCCACTTGATGAATATATCTCCGTAGCAACCCTTTATTTTGCAACACACACCATGCCTCCAATCTCTGCCTTGAAAAAAAGCAGAAATTGGTAGAGCAGGAGGGAAGGATCTTATTAGCTATTAAAGCTATAAAATATGGTAAATCATCTTCTGTTTTAGTTGTATAGAAGTCTTCTGATGTGTTAAGATCAACTTTATGTGACCGAATGAAGGGGAAACTAAATCTAGTCAATATGCGCTCAAATCGTCTTAAATTTACTGAAATTGGAGAGAATTTAATGAAGAAATGGCTACTCGCTATGGATTCTAGGGGAGCTGTCCTTACTTATGCTATATGTCGAAACATGGCTAATCTTTTGCTCCGCTTGTCGCTCGCTTAGCGAGCGTAGCTAGCTAGTCGCTCGTTACTGAGAACAGTGAGCTCCAACGAACCGCTACTCAACACCGTAGACAATCCACCGGTCTGGTAGTGGATTCCTACTAGTTGAATATTGCAGTTGTTGTGAAGTCTGCTTTTTCATTGATGAAAGAGCTAGCTACTTATAGTATATGGGTGCCCCTCTGCCCTGGACGAATGTCATCATTCGTCCGAGACAGAAGAGACGGTGAAGACGGGACATTACTGTCGCGAATGCGCATCGCTCAAGGGTGTCGTTTGCGATGAATGCGTATCGTTCAAGGATGCCGTGATATACTAATCTAGTTCCAGAGTCACTGTCTTGGCAGAAGCTTTTTCGGCCGAAATACTTTCCGTCTGTTGATGGCCTTGTTTCTCGGCTGTCGCAACAATCTTACCTGATTTAAAGGAGATATGTCAATGGAGCGATGGCTTACTAAAAAGGAGCTCAATTAGAGCTTAAATCAGAGCTTAGATATAAGCTCTAATACGTAGATGGGTGAAAAAACAAGGCATAACTATACTAGATGCTCTGGTCGTGCTATTCAGTATGTTTTATCATGTTTTTGTATCTAAATATGGAATTGAAATTGATGCGTTTTCTGAAATTCTTGGGAATCACGTTAGTAAGCGAGTATTCACTTGCCTGACAATTGGAAAACCAACAAGTAATAGTTTTTTACCTGCTGCCCCGGAGTGAATGGGGTCTTTTGATTCTTGGACAGCTTTCATTATATCAGGGACAGGCCATATCAAAAATAAGTTGTATCGAATATCCAGTGCGCTACTGTATTTCGCGAATTCCGGATGTAATCTCACTGAAAGTAGTCTTTTGGGTCAGTTGGGACTTCGGGAGCATATATAACCTGGAGGGTGGTTAGGTACACATTGATTTCACTTACATAAATGTTGATTGCTCGTCTAATGAATGGCTGGGTCAAATCATATTGTCTCGTAAGACTTCATTCGGCATGACTTTTTCTGAAGTCGGAGTCGTGACATTTCTATTACAGACTTGTCACTTTAGAGTCAACGATCAGCAAGCCATGAGTCATGACATCGATGCCCTTGACCAAGAACGCTGAGCTGATTCCTTCCATGAACATTCCTTTTCTGTTCTTCCGGCACTATCCACCACACTGAAGAGTGTTTCTAGTAGCTGCTGTCTCAGATGGAAACCTGTGAACCAGTAAGATGCTCAGGTGTGGAGTTCGTATGCCTGTTCATACCTAGTAATAACCTCAGATAACATTGAAACATCCTCAATTGGGCTCATATGATACATGGCCAATATTCTTGGAAAGGATAGAGAAGTCTAAGGTTATTGCAGATATAACGCCATTAAAAAAAGTGCGACGCCTGAGCAGACCTTCGTTTGTGAGTGGTTTCATAAATACTCCATCTATTTGTGGATATTTGGTTATACTAGTTGCAGTCTTATTTCAACCAACTAACTATGTGCCCACTCCATATGGATAAAATCAGTAGACAGGCCCCTAATGAGGAATAAACAAGGATTATCATCAAATATGATTATCCGACGCATGGAAAATCTCATGAAGAAGCGATCCAACATTCCGAACCGCATTGTAGTATCTCGGACCCGGAGTATGAGCAAGGAGACGGAAATAATGACTGGTTTGTTTTCAGTTTGGAAGATCTCGATTAGTGAATAAAGGGGAGGCGCATATTATTACGTATATAAAAAAAAGTTCTTAGGTCCTAGCTATAATAAAATACTAAAATTTGGTATCAAGAAATTTCAAATACATTGCAGTTTGTTGATTTTTAAGGTAGTTTAATTACCATCCCACATCCCCAGTTATCCCCAGCTATTTAATTCTCCGGGTACTGGGGAGAGGAGAAACCCCGGCAAAAATAAAATCAGGAAGAAATATGGGAACTCGCGGACTTAAATGGAGAAAATCAATCAAGTTTGTTGTAATACAGTCACACTCATAAGTTTTTGATACTTGACCCACTTAGGTACTGCCGTACAGAAACCAAGGAAAGGCTATGATTTGCTATTAAATTTATTATTATTGACATTGGAGTGCCGGTGTATGATTATAGTAGGCGGTATAGGCTACTGTCAGATTAACTGAAATAACCCTGGTTTAAAAACTTACAGATCAGCGCCACTTAATCTTTTAAATGCCGCATTATCTACCGCTCTACCTCGAGGATACCTAAGGAGTAGCGGATTTTCATGCAAATTTGACGGATTCACTGAGTACAACAATATGGAGTACTCCATAGTACCCCTGAAAATACATGATCTGTTCTCACTGAACGGCAACTGTACCAAGTAGTCAGTGAGAGTACCGCGGGGCAGAAGTGCTAGAAAGTGGTAGACCTCACGAGATGGGGAATCTCCAGATGTCTAGATCCTTGTCCAGGCCCCAGGCTTTCCAAGGTTTCAACTTTATCGTCAAGCCAAGCTCTACCTATGTAAACTATATAATATTGGTTATATCAGATACAGTTATGACTTCAATTCACCGAAAGACGGACCGATCCCGTTAGTGTCAACCTTGGAAGATACTAGGAGTAACTCAACCTTTCATTCCTCACAGAGAACCTTGGAAGTGCCGCATTGTTTCGGATGTTGACCGACCTCGGGATAATCCGTCCTTCAGTAAACGGAATCACTCGGATATATAGGCAGCGGCCTTGGCAATGTTCTAGGTTTATTCTGTGGTACAAGTGGTATTAAATTCAAAATTGGGCGACAAGATCGAGTTTTTTTGGGTAGTGTCTCCACCTGAAAGCCTTTTTATTTGAATGCGTGAAATGACGTATGGAAACACAGATCCAAAAATGATCTCACTGACTTTAACTGTTCAAATAAGCTCCACAAATTGATCAATCCAAGTGGGGGCGAAAGGGTCTGGTGGGTTTAATTGGTGCAGAAGTACTATGCTCTATCGGCTTGCCGAAGCCGAAAGATCCGACTTGGAATTGTTCTCGGGTTATACCTATGGATTGAATTTATCTCAATTTTATTTTATTTTATGTAGGATCCACCTTATAAGCACCAATGACGACGTTTTCAGTGCATACCATTAATATATATATATATGCACCGAACTCCCCAGCGAAAGCGGTCGTCTGGACACCATCTTCTAAGTTTCAGTCGCATTCTAACGTCGATTGAAAGTCATGGCAAATGGAGACGAGATCAGAGGGGACTCGGTTTATGAAAAACCGGTCCCTGCTCCTGAACAATCGACTTATCTTATGAAGCCTAAAACCAAGCAGACAATTATGGAAAAGTCAGTGCTTCCTTCGTTTTCTCTCAATTGGACATTCAACTGACTTTCATTTAGAATAAATGACATGATATTTGGCGGAGATGGTGGCATGGAGATGCCCCCACTGGATCAGATCGAAATTCACACCTGGAATGGCCCCGATGACCCCGACAACCCATTCAACTGGGGCTTCAAATACAAGTGGATCATGACACTCACCATCTGTTTTGTGTAAGCACAATCAAGTAGCTGTTAACTGGAGACTATACTAATATTAGTTTATAGCTCTATTTTGACCGGACTTCCTGCAGGAACATATGGATCAGGAAACGACTGGATGGCAGAGCGGTTCAACGTTCAGAACTCTCCTTTCCCTAACCTGTACTGGGCTACCTGTTCCTGGAACATGGGTGCTGCCGCCTTTCCCCTGGTATTTGTGCCTCTCACAGAGTCTGCTGGTCGAATGCCCGGATATTTCGTGGGTTATATCATTCTGGTCATGACCCTCTTCGGTTCGGCATTCGCACAAAACTTTGCAACCTTGGTTGTCACCCGTTTCTTTGGTGGCGGTGCCTCATCTGTGTCGATTAACATCGTCGGAGGAAGTATTAGTGATATCTGGCCCGGTGATTTGGCTCGCAGTCTGCCAATGTCCATCTTCGGATTCACCAGTGTTGCGGGTATTGCCCTTGGACCATTTATTGGATCATGCATTGTGCAGATCAACAGACATGATCCCTGGCGCTGGTAAGTCTTTTTTCCCCCTCATTTCCTACAGAGCTACAATCCTGACTGAAGTTTCGTAGGATCTTCTATATCCAGATTATCTACAATTCCGCCCTGATCCCAGTCTTCTACCTCATCCTCAAAGAAAGTCGTCCCGATGTCATCCTCAAAAAGCGGGCTCAGAAGATCCGTCGGGAAACAGGCCGCCCCATTTATGCCAAGTGCGAAATAAACGCACCTACCAAAATTGAACTCTTGAAAACCTCTTTCCAACGCCCGACTCGCATGCTTACCACTGAACCCGTGGTTATCTTCTTCACTCTGTGGGTCAGCTTCGCATGGGGTATCCTCTACCTCTTCTTCTCCAGTGTTGTGCAAACCTTTAGCACCAACTATGGCTGGGATCTCCTCGCTACTGGATTGGTCCAACTCGCCATCACCGTGGGTGCTATCATTGGTACGGCCATCAACCCTTTCTCAGATTACCTTTATTTGAAGTCTGCAGAGAGGAACACTGAAAAGCCTGGTAAAGCAATTCCCGAAGCAAGGTTGTACACTGCCATTCCCGGTAGTATCCTCTTCGCAGCAAGTCTGTTCTGGTATGGTTGGTCTAGTCAGCCCCAAGTGCACTGGATCGTCCCAACCATTAGTATCACCGTCGCCGGTCTCGGTGTCTACTCCATCTACATGGCGGTCGTTAACTACCTAACTGATGCCTATGAGCGTTACGCTGCATCTGCTTTGTCGGCTGCATCGCTTGGCCGAAATGTGTTCGGGGCATTCTTGCCGCTGGCTGCGCCTCAGTTGTTTACCAACCTCGGCTTTGGATGGGCCGGTAGTCTTGTTGGATTCATTGCATCTGCTTTGTCCGTTGTTCCTATCGTACTTGTGCTTAAGGGCCGACAGATTCGTGCACGTAGTACCTTCATGTCTCAGGCTATGTGGGAGCCCGAGGAAGATATCGAGATTGATGATTCCCACAAGAGGGAAATGGGTCCTACTGCTGAAAATATCGCGTGATAATCGAGATCTCAAGATAATCTTCTTTGCGGTGAGAGTACTTTTGTGTAAAGAAACTATGCATTATTTAGCGGATCTTTTTTGTTTAATTTGCATGTGCGGGGGCGAATAAATAATTTTCCGGCGACGGAGTAATAGAAGTTATTCATAAATTCCTTCCTTCCACATCATAAGTTTTTAGGCTCATTTTTTTTTTTTTTTTTAATATTTTCCTCGGAATAAGCTGCAAGCATGGTCAAGTCCAAGGCTGCTAAGCGTAAGCGCAATGCGCAAACTGACCTTCCTCAGAAAGTCGCAAAGGCAACCCTAACGCCACCTCCCGATGGCACGAATATCGATCCCAAGAACCTTCAGACGGTCGTTTCGGACGAAGAGCTTGATATCACAATTGAGACGCTTGCTACCCTTGCGCAATTTCCCAATTTGACAAAGTCGAAAGCATGCAAAGATCTCCGAGTAGCAGTTTATAACTTCCGCCAGGCCTGCACCACCGGCGTCAATACCGCCGAGGGCGCAAACTTGACAGCACGAATTACCGCTGCTCTAGTCGACGAGAAATACACCGATGCCAGAGTCCTACTCGCTGAGATGAGGATCAGAGGCGAACAGCCCAAGATCGGAGCATTGTGTCGCTGGGTGCGAGATCTTGACGTCGTCAGCGGTCTCTCGACCCATCCCGAGGCACTTGACCGCGTCCCTCTCAAGCGCAGCGCCAAAGAGCTAGAACTACTAGCTCTTCTCGACGCTGTCCTTCGTGTCAGCACTCCCATCGACACTAACCCGAACGCCGTCGATTCAGTCTCTCCAATCGCCTTCCAATCTATCTGGGACCTCCGCCCCTCAACAGCGCCGCTCCCAATCTACGAGTCGGTCCTAAACAAATCAATATTGGCCGAAGCACCCAAGTCCCCCTCTGCCCTCCGAATAATTGAAACAACCCCCGGTCCCCTTCGCAAACCCCCGAACCACCACCCCGCCATCCTCTACACCACCGCCCCGAACGCCGTTCCTCTCGCCACCGTCGGCCCAACAATAACATACCACCCCCACCCAGCCGTCCCAGCCCTCGGACTCGCAATGAACGTCCTCTCCCCATCAGAGTGCAAGGCGATTATAGCAGCAGGTGAATCTATAAATTTCATCCCGGACGCACCCCTCCGCGAAGACGGAGACATGAGCATCCTCGCCCACAACTTCTACTGGATCGTCGACACCACGTTCCACGATATGCTCTGGTCGCGAGTTTCCGCCTATGTCCCACCCTCCATCAACGGCCGCCTGGCACGAGGTATCAACCGCCGATTCCGCGTGTATAGATACGTGCCCGGTGCCGAATACCGGTGCCACATAGACGGAGCATGGCCGCCATCGGGTATTCTCCCCGATGACACATACGTCTACGACTCTTCACCTGAAGGGAAAAAGCAGAGCTCCATGTATACATTCTTGTTATATCTCAATGATGAGTTTGAGGGTGGAGAGACTACTTTCTTCATGCCTGCTGCGCGCGAGGGAACCCTCAATGCGTACCCGGTGCGGCCTGTCATGGGAAGTGTTGCGATATTCCCCCATGGCGAGTCTAATGGCGCATTGTTGCATGAAGGGACGGGAGTGAGAAAGGGCGCTAAATATATTATAAGGACTGATGTGGAGTATGATGTTCAAGTCGAAGAGTGATGAAGATATGAATTATATAAAAGTTATTTAGTTCCAACGTTGGAACCCATTCAAGTCAGTTGCCGTGCTTCATTAATAAGTTGTATCTGCAATTTCGAGTTCTCAATGTGAAGGGCGTCTCGCAAAGAACATGCTTCCAATATGCGTCTCTATGAAAAAAAAAAAATGAACAAATTCTTCCGATTTTGAGATGATTTCAGTTTTCTTGATACATGATTTGATGACGCCTTGAAAGTCTTGAATTTGGATTCAGGCTGTGATCATCGAAGCGTGAAGTAGATGGGGTAATTCTAACTTGAAAGATTACGTGATCAGATGGATGAAATACAAGGAAAGGAAAGTAGGTTATATACTAAAGGCTAATGGTAGTAAAAGATTATAGATAAATTAGGTAGATGTACCCATTTGCATATTCCACCTGCCATCTCATGAAGTAGTCGTAACATCAAATGATAGGCAGCTGCTTAGAAATATAGTCAAGGTCTCGGATGCCGGATTGGAGGGACTAAGAGGGCGTTGAAATAGAGGGGGGTGTTAGCTCAAAGTAAGGTATGCTTGATGAAGAATGAAAGAAAAAAGAGAGTCTCGAAGAATATTGGGTATACTCTGTAGTTGGGACAACACACTAGTCCGTAATAGGCGAATGGTTCATGTTATGTGATATTAATCAGATTGAGGCTCTGATCTACGCCCCACTTATTTACTTATTTACTGAATAACTTGACAAGCATTGGATAAGACGCAAGCCTTGGAAAAACTGACACAATGATGTCCAAAATATATCTAATAAGCTCCAAGATCATTTAAGAAAGATGGGGAAAGAATGGGATGCTATTATATTCCAAAGACCATACGGTAGTTGATAACAGTGAGTAGCGGGGCACCATAGGCTGGAGGTTCGAGTCGTGCTTCCTCCGTAAACCCCCCAAAAACTGTCATACGAGTTTTAGTGATAACTACCAGGGACGCCTGGTAGTTGTGAGTTTTTGCCAAATCCCCATCATACTCCTCATAATTCTGAACCACCCACTTATCCATATAATCGCCACTCATTTACTAGAAATTGGGAATCGCAGGATACAAAAAAAACCGACAGAATGATTTGTTCTTCAAAAGTAATCTAATGAACCTCAAGGTGATTGGAGAATGAGGGAGGAAAGATATCTGGACTTCCAAAGTCATTCTGTGTCTCAATTACATAATGAGCTAAATTTATGTCCTGCGATACAACCTTAGAAATAACCATGACCACTTCAATCATTTACCGTTTGCATCCTCTCAATTGCCTATGTATTGTCTTACTAGCCATACCTATCCACCTAGGCTCTCCGGTTACAACTATTCATGAGATGGAGTTTACTTCTCCAACAACCAGGGGGTCGCCAGTGGTTAAAAGACGCCATTGTAAAGTATCTGGCCAAACATCAGAAATGATCTGAGTAGAAAGAAATCGGAAAGTTGTGTCTGAATTTGAGCATAAGTATATACTTCTATAAGTCCGAGGGGTCTGCCAATATGTTTCATGATTTTGCCGGTTCTACTGGGACGCTAATACAATTACTGGGACATGATGTTGAGAATATCCATTGAATTTCATTATCGTGACCATTCCACCAGCAGACTAGAAAAAGTTAAGCCAGCGATGTTCAGGGAATCATCAAATGCAGAGAAACCAGCGCCTCTATCCATAACCCGCTCCTTCAAAAATCAAACATCATTTTTTTTTCAACCACCACGCTTTTTAACCAGTGATGGAGAACTGATTTTAAGGCATTAATACCCTAAGCCCACCAATCTCCTTGGTCGTGCATGGCCTGAGCGACCTTGCTGAATCCTGCAATGTTGCTACCGGCGACCAGGGAAGGAAGGATACCCTCAGTGGGGGTAACGTACTTCTGAGCGGTGCTGAGACCGTTCTGGAAGCAGTCCTCCATGATGTTCTTGAGACGGTTGTCAACCTCCTCAGTGGTCCAGTTGACACGGGCAGAGTTCTGGGCCATCTCGAGACCGGAGACGGCGACACCACCGGCGTTGGCGGCCTTACCGGGGGCGTACCAGATGGCAGCAGCACCGGGGTTGGCGTTACGGTGGGCCTCGAAGACATCGATAGCCTCCTGGGTGGAACCCATGTTGGAGCCCTCGGCGATGAACTTAACACCAGCGGCGATCAGGGCCGAGGCCTCCTCGCCGGAAACCTCGTTCTGGGTGGCGGAGGGCAGGGCGACGTCGATGCGACCGACGATGTTGGTCCAGGGGCGGGCACCGGCGATGTACTTGAACTTGGAGCTGAAGGCGGAGGTAGTGGCGAGCTCAGCGATCTGCTTGCGCTCAACCTTGATAGCGGCGATCTGGTTGATCTCCTCGGCGGTGAAGCTGCCCTCCTCGCCCTTGAGAACGAGAGCACCCTGGCTGTCGGAGAGGGAGACGACGGAACCGCCGAGCTCAATGACCTTCAGAGCGGCGTACTGGGCGACGTTGCCAGATCCGGAGATGGCAACGCGCTTACCGGCGAAGGACTCCTTGCCGCCGGAAACGTACTTGATCATGTGCTCGGTGTAGTAGACAACACCGTAGCCGGTGGCCTCGGGGCGGATCAAACTACCACCCCAGCTGCCACCCTTACCAGTGAGAACACCCTCCCATTGGTTGCGGATCTTCTTGTACTGGCCGAACATGAAACCGATCTCACGACCGGTAACACCGATATCACCGGCGGGAACGTCAGTGTCGGCACCGATATGCTTGGACAGCTCCGTCATGAAGGAGACACAGAAGCGACGGATCTCGTTGTCGGACTTGCCCTTGGGGTCGAAGTCGGAACCACCCTTACCACCACCCATGTTCAGGCCGGTCAAGGCATTCTTGAAGATCTGCTCGAAACCGAGGAACTTGAGGATAGACAGGTTCACAGATGGGTGGAAACGGAGACCACCCTTGTAGGGACCGAGAGCAGAGTTGAACTGGACACGGAAACCACGGTTGACTTGGACCTGAGATCTCAGTTAGCAAAAGATAAAGGGTGGTTTAGTCGGATAATATTCATACCTCGCCCTTGTCATCTTCCCAGACAACACGGAACTGGAGAACACGCTCGGGGATAGAGACGACCTGGAGAGCCTTGCGGTACTCTGGGTGCTGCTGGAAGAGAGTGGAGTTCTCAAGGGTTGAGGCAAGCTCTATATGATTGGTTAGCCTAACATCCCGATCCCACTTGCCGAAGATACCGGATTAGGTAATTGTGGAGGGTCATCGATAAGAAGAAATTAAAGCAATTGAAGCAACAATAGATACATTGTATTGAATGTAGAATGAATTAAAAGAACTGAGGATTAACATACCATTGTAGGCCTGCTCGAACTCGGGCTCAGATGGAAGGTTCGACATTGTGAATTAGACTTATTTTTTTGGATATATGAAATAGAGTAGTAAAGAAGAAGAGAGAGAGAGAGGTAGAGGGGAGGAAACGGTGTTAAATAGACAATCGGGAGAGGAGCCGGAGTCGGACAGGGACAGTGAGGACGGGAGAAACAGGAGATTATGGAGTTATAGTAGTAACACAAGAGATCCAAGAGACCCGTGGGAGAGAATGTCCGAAGTTCGGGGGTCCACAAGTTCATGTTATCCTATACTTTAATGTCACAGATTCATCCTTATCTATGGTGGCGTCCAATTTCTAGCCATTCATAATCCCTTCTCCAGGTTTTTGTCGGGTCGATGCCCTCCGACATACTTTTTTATTTTATTTTATTTGGTACCTATTCAATCTATTATTTTAATAATATTCTAGGAGTTCGAATTGATACTCATAGCGTTACATGGCCATGTGCTGCAAACGGCGACTACACTCGGAGTGCAAGCACAACTCCGGACTCTTCACCTAAAAGCCGGGGCCCCACCTCCAGATCTTTTAGTACAAAGGATGTAATACGGCTCATAGGCTAGGATAAACACTCTCACCGGGTAAATGCCGACGATCGGGAGTTTTTATTGGCATCGCACGACGTGCCTTATGTATATCGAGATTGGCCTGCAGAGTATAAATAATGCTACAGAGTACAACATGCGGAGTTTTGCCCGTAATGTTATTATAGAAAGAACCCTACTTAACCCACAAAAGGCACTGCCGTACCCGACTTCAGCGGCAAAACTTAAAAAAAAAAAAACATATGATTCGTTTTTCCGGGCCCCTCACTAAGTTCCCGCATCTTGGACTTTTGAAATATAGGCCAATGGGAGACCTAGCAATTCCGAAGGATCATAAGGATCAGTTGAGCTCCAATGGATTTGTTCATCGATCTTAGTGCTACTAGTAATCCCGGGCCCTTGGAACCTTTGAGATTAGTACGTAGTCTGTGCATCATGTAGGTGCCGCTTAATCTTATCAATCTCCGAGTCAAATTTTATTCTACTTTCAACAAACACATCTATTTATTTTTCTACTCTTGCTACTGGTAGCAGGCTTTCTCTATCCCATTTGAATGAAAATTAATCGAAGATTTGTCACGTGAGATACACGATGGACCTGATATTCCTGTCCAAAAACTATGGTCGCACCCGGACGGTCACGGTCAAGCAGTCTCGCTCTCAGCAGAGGAAACAAAGGTCATGAATTATTACCTAGGTATTGAGATTCTTTACTCCAGAATCTAGGTACCTAGGTATAGAATGCCCAGGTGGAATACTGAATCATAAGCTACCTGCATCCATCCGTCCGTCCATACCTAGGTAGATTTCTTGTTCGATATTGACACCATGGGCTTGCATTGATCTTACAGAATGAGTCTCTTAGGATGAGCACGGTCAGACTCTGTTTGAGGACATGGTAACAGCGTTCATGAAGTCGTTTCATAAAGCAAATGGAATAAAATATCGAAGGAGCTTGTGACGTTACTTAGGTAAGTTTCTTGGTGGACACCACATCTACTCATGACTTCAGGACCTGGCCATTTAATGGTTCTCCAGGGCTGTTACTGTAAACAAAACCCACAACTCCCTTACCTAGGTAAGGATGGATACTTTCCATTCTAAAATGCCAAGGTTAGTTCTAGCTCTGTCCATTTCTCACCGACAATTGAAGTTATTTGACCTCGAGATCATATGCAGCACATCGCAGTAAACCTCTCAGCCACAAGTGGCTAGTGCATAAAATCAACTCTGCTACCGTCAGAGCATCTAAATCCAAATCCCACAAACGATAAACAGGACGATCATCCGACTAGTGTTCCCTCCCTTGGAATCCCTTGAGAGAACCCTGCTGCACCGCTTCCACCTCGGCCCAATACAACGCAGTATAATACAAATCACTTCCAAGGTTTAGAGATCTTCACGCCGCATGCCTGTTTCTCTACTACCGGCCGAAATATAAGATCGACACCGTACTTCAACCTTGAACATCACCACCCCACAGTGGCAACCCCATGGAAGCAAGTTGCAGTGATGTTAATCTGGAAGAACCTCAAATTTTGAAACCTCCCCGGATGTTCTATTATGTGGTTGGGCATAGAGGCCGTGCGGAGATCTGCAGATTGATAGGTCACATTTCCTTTTAAACGAATCTTGGTCAGAGCTTGGAGAACCTGGGATTATTGCTTACATAGCCCTGGGGCTCTGGGGGTCTGGGGGTCTGACCGTCCATCAATATTGAGGATTAACCTTGGACCTCATATTAACGCTCTCCTGCTCACCTCAATTTTTGGTGTACATCATGAAATTAAAGTATTGATTTAGTCCACGACCCCTTAACCTTCAGGTGGGGTAGTGGATTCGTAGAGCTATTACCAGCACGAGTTGTACTCCGTACACCCGTACTCGGTAATCCGTACAGATGAGCCTGCATACCCTAGAACATGGGTTGCCGCTGCAAGATCCCTGCAGAGCGTAGCGCTGGGACCTCAGACCTCAGACCTGTGGACGACATCTGATATCAGCGGGATGTACTACAAGTCAAGGTACCTAGGTAATGTGTGAGAACATGACGTTGAGTTGATAATTTAAACACCAGTGGCCGCATTAGGTCAAAAGAGACCGGGATCTATTACTATCTAAATAGTCCACATAATCGGATAAAGTCTTGAGCCGCCACTAGTATCCATACTGTTGGGAACCTTGGAACGTGTCGGATTGCGTGCAGCTTACGGACCCGCTCTTGAAAAGGGGAAAACCTCCCCTTTCTCCAATAAGAAGTTGAGATAGGCCTATATGGACAATAAGTGCTGTCGATAATTAGAGGTGCTACGATTGGGCCATTCAAATTGTTGACATTGGTCTTATGCAGCATGTTACTTCTTCTATTGACGCCATGATGTTAAATTTAGGAACAGATCGCGATTGTTTCTCCTTTGTCGCATGCTGAATGGTCAAAGATCTTGCTAAGGGATGAAAATGCGGCTGGGTATTGGGATAGGACCTTCCAAGGCTGGATAGAGCTCATTTGTACTCTATGATACTAGATCTAGTAGGAGCGCCACATACGATCACGCTATCTCGTTTTATTGTAGTGAATTTTCGATTTTTTTTTTTTTTTGAGTGTAGGACGGAATGGAAAGGAGAACCGATCGGACTAGATATGAAGTACATGAGGATGAATGGAATTGTCAGCATGATATTGATACTTATATGGAATTGCGTGGTCAAAGGTTCCAATCATGACTAGACACCTTGCAGAGAGAGAGAGAAAAAAAAAAAAAAAAAAAGGAGAGAACTTTGGAACCAAAATTTAATTAAATAATTTAATAGAGCTTAGAATTGATATTTATATTTTATATATGATAACTGAAATACCCTAATACACTAAGATCTCATTCCATAACTCGGATAGACCCGTTCTGATGGATCAATTCCGATTTTCTCTAGATTTTAGAACCAAAAATACATCAGAATCCACCAAAATCCACTTCTAAGAAACTCTTTAACAAGTTCGGCTTTTAACTTTCTTTACTCTATTTTCTATTATTTTCTTCCTTCTTTCTTCCTTCTTCCTTCTTCCTTCTTCCTCTTTCGTATATTCTTCTACCATTATCCCTGGTATCGAACTAGATGGCCCTCTGACAGATGTCCAACAAGTCTCAATCAAGAGGATCTGAATTCGGATTCAATATCCGAGATCTGTTCCGATCTCGATCTACTGGCTCTGCTTCACCTTCCGCTTCCCGGCGAGTCTCTCTTTTGGTCCGTCGAGGTAGGAATATCTTTTCTAAGTAATATCTCCTCCCCCTCCAAAACACAAGGCACATCCTATACTATTTGGAATAAAAGAATAAGAACATTTCGCTGAGACAATAAACGACAGCAGACAAGACAACGGCAAGCCAGTAGAAGTGACTGAACCGACCACACCTTCAGCCATGAATTCACAACCACTTTTTGATCCCGCCAACATGATCGGCCTAGGTGCCCCTCACGGAAGACCACAAGAAAATTTTGACATCTTCGAGTGGTATCCTCGTTATCAGAGCTGCCAAAAATACTTCCTGGATCATGCCCAACACAGCATCCCCGTACAAGCGCTTTCTTCATTCTTGAATATCCGACTCCCATTTCAGCGACAATCCCATCCAACCTCCAATTCAAATCCAGCGCCATTTGCAGAAGGCCAAGCACCCGGCCCACCCTCCGTCACATTAATTCCATACATTCGTCGCCTAGTCGCTACTGGAATGGATTTTCCGGGTGTTCTTCATGGCTTCTTCGGTGATGACTGGAGCTCTGGAATCGGTCCCATTCACGAGCAAGAAAGGCGCAACTATCTATTCGCCGCAAAGAGCGGCGGTTGGGCTTCTGTGAAGAAAGACTACGACATGTCACCATTGGAGACTATCCCATTTCTGCGCCCGCTACAAGGACCGTTGGATGCAGAGATCGAAGGTGCTGAGCGCAGTTGGAGCGAATGGCTTGCTATGGAAGATTGGATGGTTGGACCTCGCGCACCAGATATTCTACAGGACTCATCCTCACAAAACTCGCAACCTCGAAATGCCCTCTGAGAATTGTTCTTTTACTCCCCATTCTCGATTTTCTCTTCTGGCTTGTCTTCATATTACCCCCCTTTTTGTTTTTCTTGTCTTTCCGGGGCCATTATACGGGCCGGCGACATGGTGTTGAGCCCATTGACCTTGTCTAGCGATCATGTCTGCTTTCCGACTCTTTAGCGTTCATTCTTACTGCATCAACACGGACTATTCGCCCTTTACGTCCAACCCTTGGAACTAGACATTGATGAATATATACCTCACACATGTCTGCTACAACAATAGAAGAACCAAACTATCACCATTTTCAACGTCTGACGAAATCCGTCGGATCAAAGACATTAATTGGTAGGCTTCAACAGGACTAGAAATTTATCTTTCAATTGCAAAAAATCAACTCAGAAACAGCTAGTGATGACTAGTGATTGGTGTGTATTTTTTTTTTTTTTTATATAAATTTTCTTTTCCAACCCCCCACTGGTTTGTACATTCCACTGTGGAACCAGACAATCCAGATCTAATACTAGTGAACCTCGGTCTCGCTCTTAATCCCTGTTTGTTCTTTTTTCAATGGCTTATTTACCCATGGGTTGAGAATTGTGGTAGCTGAGATATAATGGAGATCAGTAAACGGTAAGCAACTATATCCGACGGAATGAAGAGCTAATATAAATTCTGTTTCGCTGGAAAAAAAAATATAGGAAAGATAAAATCTTTCCAAAACAAGTTTTGCTTTCTTTTCCCACCATTTCCTGAAGTAGTTCTTGTGGCGCAGCTGAAACGAATTATGCGGCTTTTAAAACCCCCGATGTCCGTTGCCCCCCTTTGCTTCTTTTCTACTACATGAGTATATTGACGTGCTCAGATCTTCTTATTTCGTTTCTGTTCTTCAATTGTTTCTTTTTTTTTTCTATTGTAGTTTGGACCTTGTGACCCCCTTTTCAAACAATTTATTTGGAATAATCTTCAGCTTCACTTCGTCATATATTCTACGATCTACCTAGGTATGCTTCGGAGCTGCTTGATATTTTTGGGAAATGAACCGAATGCTAAGCCCAGGCCTCCTGGCTTTACACAAAGTGGACTCGAAGCTAATATCAAAGTATTCTGTAATAATATTTCCTAGTTGAGTCTAGTCTAACTCAGTCCCGTCAATCGAACCAGAAGAACCCTAGAAACTACCCGTGGACCTGGGTTATGAGGTGGATAAACCGAACTGAAAGCAATACCTCGGCGATACAATCTGATCAGCCCTCGGCATATCCTAACAGCCCCCTCATGAATCCCTCCCGATATCATCGGTTCGGATACAACAACCATTCCAGAGGCCCGGGAGAACAGAACCATGGAATCAAAAGACAAGGCTAACGCCATTGCTCCACGTTCTTTATCAAAGTGCCTGCGTTCGCGACGTTGCGACGCTCGCACGAGCCCTAAAGTGGAGAGCTCGGCTCGTTTCAGCTTAATATGGTGCCGTGGCAGTTAACGGTGCCAACGTAGACCTTGTTTAGTCTCATTTCATCTTTGTAGATGGAGTAGGGTGGACTCAATGGGAGCTTGGCTTGGGTACCCGACCTAACTCTGGGTATGGGAACAGCCCCGATTGACGAATGGCACGGGCGTTCTTGGTGTGGTTCACCGGGTGTATGTCGGGTAGACGTCGCCGTGGACCTACAGGGAGAAAGGATCGAAATCTTACCTTAACGTGGAGAATAACTAGATACTAGCTCTGATTGTAGAAGATGCTTATATTGGACGGAGCATTGATGTTTCACTGTTAGTGCTCTAATTCTGGTAACGGGTCACACTATACCCTGCTGTTACCCGAATAGAAACTGATGGCTTTGGTCTCGGAGCTGTTTCTTCGCTGTTTCTGGTTAGTTATACAAACTTCACCGACGCTACTCCGTACAAGGCTTTTCGAAACAGGCTGTGGAGTCTATGGAGAGGTGGAGTGAAAACATCAGGTTACCAGGTTCCCGTATGCCGTGTGGAGCTCGGAAGTTTTCCCATGATTGTGGGTTAGTGGCATAAATATTGATAATGCAAGTAATGCTGTGTACAATTTCCAAATACAGACTAAATTTGATCAGGATTTGGGTCATTCAATGATTAATCAGATGAGCCGAAGAAACCAATTCGGTAGGTATGAAGCCACTATGTACAATGCGGGGGAAAAACAAAAAAAAAAAAAAAAAAAAAAAAAAAAAAAAAAAGAAAACAGAATTGCCGCCGACGCCATCGCTAAAGTGCTAGAGTTAAGTAAAAAGATCCACCCAGTACATGCAAGATATCAAAGCAAAAACAAAGGCGCCATGTAAGGTGGGTATTGAAGGTAGTCGTTATGTACAGGCAGGTAAAAGGGTACTCGGGAAATGGTAAGTACCGAATTGATTTCAATGACACTCATTCCGTAATGACAGAGCATCTTTTTTTGGAGGGGTTCTGAGAATGAGAGCTAGAGTTGGATCTGAAGCTGTGAGATCTGCGAGATGGCGGAGGTTCGCCGGGGATTTGAAAGTCAGGCAGATCATCTGGGTTTGAGAGACTTCGTCGGCGCGATAGAACGCCCCCGTTGGAAGGATTTGCCTTTTCGATGAAAACAGATGGATGTTCGACCACTGCGCAACTCCGGCGGCGAGGGCGACGAAGGTACTCGTTCGGTACTGGGTCAACCTGTTTCTTCGCGGCAGGCACCAGGTTAAGGTAGAGGGGGAAGATGGATCCGGCTGCGAAGACAGCCACCAACACACACATTGAGTACGATTCTCCTCGTGATAGGTATGCAGCGTACTGGGCGAAAGGGAAATAGACCCCACCGCTTATACTCATGCTGAGACAGACAGCAGCTGTCTTGGTATGTTTTCCTGTTCCACGCAGGGAGATAGCGAAGATAGTGCTGAAAACACCGCTTTCGAACAGGTAGACCATCATGGCCATGATGATGGCAGCCGATCCGGTGGTATTCATGCACAGCACTGAGAAGACGATCAATCCGATGTAAGCTAACAGCAAAATCCAACGCGGCTTCAGAAAGCACTGGGTGAAGGCGGTGATGAAACGACCAACGGCAAATACACTGTGGCCAATGGTCAAGAATTCAAATGGTCCCAGAGAAGAATCGGGGTGCGCTGCTGCCGCGAAAGATTCCAGGGCACTTGAAAGGACTTCTTGCCCAGCTACATAGAAAAGCTGCGACCAGATGCCCAGTCCCAGGGTGAGCCAGATCACGGGGATCCCGGCTACTTTGGCTTTGTTGTCTTTCTGGCGCCTGTTTGCCAGCTCCTCTAGATCTTCGTCCGACGCTTCAGGAATAGGCAAGTAGTAGAAAACCATCGCTAAAAGCGCATCGAAAAGAGAGATTCCGAGATAGGTCCATTGAACATCTACCAATGACGAGACGGTCTTCACACTTTTGAAAAGAACCTTCTTGGCGAGAAGTGGAGACACAACGCTGCCAATAGCCTGCACACCTTGCGAGATATTGAGTCGGATCTCAGAGTTCTCAAGGGGTCCACAAAGTGCGATGAAAGGATTTGCCGCTGTCTCCAAAATGGCGAGCCCGAAACCGACGAGGAAATTAGACACCGTGAATGCGACCATCGAGGTGAGCACAGCGGATGGCCAGAATACCAGTGTTCCACAAGCATAGAAGCATAGCCCGGTGATAAAGGTGTATTTAAACCCCCAGGCCTTTAGTACGGGTCGACCAACTAGGAGTGGTCCAAGAAGATACCCACCGAAGTATGCGCCATGAAGTCCCATAGAGTGCCACGAGTCAAGATTAACGATGCTTTGAAACTGCTGGTTAAGTACGTCCAGCAAGCCATATGCAAATCCCAAGAGGAAGAAGAGAAGAGTAGCGAGGGAAATTGGTGCGATCGACTCTCTGTTGCTGAGCTTGAGCATGCTGTCTGGGGTTTTCATGTTGACAAAATCGAAAAAGGGGACATCAGTTGGATATGATGTAGTGGTATGGGTGTTGGCCTCGGTATCTATGGGATTCGTTCCTGGGCGGCCGAGGAAATCAAACATGTCAATAAGTTCATTATCAGTACGTCGAGCATCGTTATTTCTAGCTTGGGATCCTTTGCTTCTGGCGCTGTCCCCAGGTAACATCGATGGAGTGGACCCGTCGGAGTCTGGCATCAAAGCTGGCGAAGGCAAAACCTGGGTCTGTGTCGCGGAATAATATCGAGTTACATTCGTGCGATAGACATCGTCAGAATCCTTGATCATTTGCGGTAACAGGCGAGCAAAGAGTGGCTTGAGGCTCGGCACACAACCGCACATTATCGAGACATTGACCTCGACGACCGACCACATGAAGGAGAGCGACGCATACCCTATAGCTCAAAGTTAGCGCAACCCAGGTTATAGGAAGAATAATCAATCTTACAGCTGAAGTCTGAGTCGCCAAGACTTTGGATATGAATGTCCTTCACGGCTAGTTGGCGATTAGTGGAAGCGTCTTGGAGATAAGCGATTCGAATCACGTCAACCACAGCAACAAAGAACCCAAAACTGAAAGTGACGACCAGGATAATTTTCTGTTTTCTGGGAAGGCGCATTTCCGTCAAGAGAGGCATTGGTAGGAAAAGGATAGCCAAATCAGTGACGATGTTGACAGGGGACGAGGAGAGATAGAGCGTCAATATATCGATGCAATGTGCGTGAGGGTGGGCACTAGCGAGAAACGAGGCTGAGATTGGTCGACATTGAAAGACATTGATCATTGTCAAAGAGAATCCCGCCACGTTCACAACTGCTATCGTGACATAGTTGGCCCATCGAAAGCACTTCTGATTTCGGGTTAAGGTCAGATAGAAAACGAGAATTGACGTTTTGACAGCCATGAGAGCCGGATTCTACAGAGTAAGTTGTATTAGTAATTGGGGAAAAATTACGATGTCCGAGTAGGATGTCCACTTACGTATAGAACGGTGAAGGCATAATTGGCCTTGCTGAGAGCAATGGCGTTTTCAGGCAGGATATCGTATGAGTGAAGTCCGAGTCCATATTTGGTCGCAAAGAAAAGCGAAAATGAAAAACCGAAATCAATGACCTGTGACCAGTCAATTTGAGTAATTGAGAAATGCCGGGGTAAATTCCAGTTGAGTCGGGTGGCGCCCTGCAGGGACCGGGGGGTCCAGCCCAACGATTCCAGCTAGTACTTACCCATGCAAGAAGCATCAAATAATCTTGTAGTCCAACTCTTCTCACAACAAAAACACGTGAGATGAAGCGCAGAGCGACAAAGATACTAGCGATGACGAATAAAGTGATTGATACACCGAGAGTGGCCGAACGACGACTTTCCATGTTGAACGTGCATACAGCCAATGAAGGCGAATTCCGGTCCCTGATAAGTCGGAGATAGCGTGAAAATAGGTGCTAATGCATGATCGGAATTGAGAAAAGAAATGGCTCCATGGTATTTGCCATTTCCTTTTTCAATATTGAAAATTGGCGATTGAGTGGCGAGGAAATATGAAAGGGGGAAAGGAGGGGAAGAGGTTAAGTTCTCCTAGACAGTGGGGAAAATATTGGAAAATATGGGGGACTATGGGAGACCATGGGAGAGACCATGGGAAAATATGGAAAAGATTGGAATGAAAATCAAGAAGCTTAGTGGAGGTGATGATCATATTATTGGTTCTATAGGATCAGAAAAGCTCTGGGGTAATATAAAATAAATTAAATAAGGAAATATAAGAAAATATAAGAAAATATAAGAAAAATCACTATATCCAAGTAAATGACGCTAACGACGCTATATGACGCTAATACTTACGTCGGCTTAAGCCTTCACCGCTGCTTTTACATAGTCTACACAGCGTAATCCATATTTATTCTAACGCCCTGAATAGATCTTAAATCTCTTAAATCTCTTATAGTCCTACCTTTCCAAGAATGTGGTAATACCATCGCCACTTTAAGGCTTGGCGTTGGAGGGACAAAAGCTGGGGTAAAAAGGTAAATCATACTTTAGATTCTTATTCTTATTCTTTTCTCAATTCACCGACTCTTTATCTCAAGGTATCTGGATTCTGAAACTGACTAAGTACTAGAGTGGCATTATGCATGTCATTATGATTCCATTCTATTTCCTGTCGTTTAATTAGCTGGAAATGAACTGGTACAAGTACGAAGTAGTCTATACTACCCGTGGATGTGTACTACTTAACTCCCATATACTCTTTAAATCTTGAAATACTCTCTCCTTTTATTCATCTTTGAATTACTTTAAAAGCTATTATTGTTCTCTAACGTGTATTAGTGAGATGTTATGGATCCACTCGATTAACGTACGACAGTTAGTTTCCGCAGTAACCTTCAAATAGCGGTCACTTTGACAGGTCAACGGCGTAGACATCCGAACATGCTGCATTCTAGACTCGGCACTGACTTCAACTCCCTGTTTATTCATGTACTATTTCAAATTCTTTTCAAGTTTTCTTTTTTTTTTTTTTTTTTTTTTTTGATGTAGAAAAAGTGAGCATCATTATGGGTCCAATTAATCGCTAGCGAGCAACCTTGGCATTTTGAAGATCCACAGATTCCACCTCTACACGGAGCATTTCCGTATGGAATACGGGATACTAGAAAGCACCACAACCTGGAATATTGGAGTTCTTGGTTGAGTCAGACCAACACTCTTTCCAGTGCTCCGATTTGCCATTCTGTTTCGAAACATAACGGAGAAGAACTGCCGACATGCTCGGAAGGTTCCATACCTCGTAACGGCTTTGTGTCGTGACTTGATTCGTTCTAACGCGCATCCTGCTCCCGGTCAAGAACAACGCTAACAGCGATCCATGCCTACAAGCGTTATCATACAGCCAACAATGGCCGCTGGATAAATTCCTTGATCCTGCAACGCGATACGCGTCGAGTTCGCGTTTCTCGAAACTAAGCAAAGGATCTTGTTGATCTTCCCGTAGTAAGAGCCTCTCAGCATCTTGAAACCGCCGGTTCACTTAGATCCAGATCCTGGAAATATTTCTCTACCACAGAACAAGAGACAGGAGTTTAGATCCATATGTCGTCAGCTTGATTTGAGACGAGTCACTGCTAATTCATTGTGTACTGCGTGCAATCTATCACGCCAAAGCTAGCGGGATCAATCTGCGAAATAATCTTGGAATGGATGTCGCCATTTCTGTGTTGTAGCCCATTACGTGGTTCAATGTTGATACTGTGGCCCACTTGGGTGTTCAGAAACAAGTCAGTGATGTTTCAAAAAATTATAACAATGGCTATAGAATCATTCCAATTCAGTATACTAGCTATTACTGAGTCAATTGCTCTTGAGTTATTCCGTTAATTCAACCGAACCAGTGCTCACATGGTTGCAGAAATAAGAAAAAACAGAGTGCGGATTAACAAAGATCCATCTCCACTTAAGCCTCAAATATTTCTTGATTTCAACTTTGCAAAAAATCCCCATTTACACCTGAACACCTCGACTCTTACATTTCCAAGGTTTGTGAGAAAAGCTCTTCTACTTCCCAGGAGACTCAACAATGGGCACATTATAATGACACATTTATATTCCGCACAATGCCTTCAGATGAAATGATGACGTTTATTTAATCCGGGGTAAAAGTGAGACCCACTTGGCATAGACATCTTGGACTGTTCTATTGACACTGGGGTGACGTGGTCAAGCACTATATGCCGATACCCTGCTAGTCCCTGGCTTGATTCTCCTAACATCGGCTGTAAAATCTAATATAGAAATTAACAAAGAGGCAACACTAGGCCTAGGACTTGGAACTGTGGTGTGGAGTATGCATAGTTATAGCTTGTAATCCAAGAGCACGCCTTGAGGCCCCTCGATAATGAAGTGAATCTTTGCCAATTCGGAAAATGAAGCTATTATGTCTTTCTTCCTTTGAACCTTGGAAGAGTTGCGTCCTCGTCCTGCCCAGATTCAACTCAACCACTTAGCTAGCCATTCTGCTTTTTTTTTTTTTTTACGGTTCACCTAAATTTTTTATCTCTGATTGACTATACCTGTGACTGATCTCATTTAGCAGATTATGCATCTACCAAGTGTGGTTGAAACTCGAGAGCGAACGCCCTTTTCCACGCAGTGATGAACTTGGTATTGTTATGTACCTGCCCAGGTAGATAGTAATTGAATCCCGATTGAATACACATGTAGTACATTTACAAGAGCTTGCTGCCCTTGAAATGAATAATATATCCCAGAAATTGGAAGCAGATAAGAATCTCCGACACCTGTGATCGCATGTAAATACCTCCAAGTTGCTTCTTATGTACGAGTGCTATGCTTGATAAGGCATGACATGTACGGAACCTCGCGGAACCGGTGAACAAGTCCATCTTACATAGCAGTTGGACTTACCTGCTAGCCTGACTATCAATGCGATCCACTACCCATTTTACGCGTAATAATACCTCTCAGAGGTCTACTATACCTTCAGATCTTACAACTAGGCCAAAATCCTTGTGATATCCCGTCATCATATAATGAAGATACCCCCGTTAGATACCGTCGAGTGATGCATTCATTATGGCATCATATCATTCATTCTCTTTCCAGATTGACTCATCGAATGAATATTACGGATGAGTTTACCATTCAAGCAGGTGTACCTTCAAATGCTACATTATCAAACCGTCTTGATATCTTCGCGACCTGTGACGGTTTCCCATTTACAGATCCCCATATGTCCGATTCTCCAAATGCAATATTACGAAGAGACCGCTTCATCAAATCGCACTCTTGGACTTTGTGCCGACCCGACCCCCGGCCCCAGGAGACTGTCGCCAAGATGAAGTTAAATTTTTCAATATGCCTAGAAACAAGTGCTATCTACTACAAGCATACCGCAGCAAAGTTCGCCTGGAGCTCTGTAGATGTCGATACCACTAGACCAAAGTGGGGCACAGGACCAATGGTTCCGATGCTGTTGGTTCGACATGAAGTGAATCTAGCGAGTTTTGTCTATTTAGTTACAGCGAGGATAAGATTGAATAACACACCTCTTACAACTTCGCATCGACGCACCTAGATCTATTCCATCAAGAATACTAGTTGCATATGCACCGTAAGAACGTCACCGTTCCGACAGTAGAAAATCGTATGAAGACACAATGACATTCGTTCCACTGAACTATCTAAGAACGAAGTCCAAATCCATGCTTGAATCCAAGCACCCAGAACACTAAATCGTCATCACACTGCATATTAGCCCAACCTTGGGTTTCAACTTCCAAGTTACAGCGTTACAGACCATGATGGTGGCTTCAAGGCTTAAAGATACTAGGAGGTCTCAGCACTAACCTAAGAAATCTTCATTACTACTTTAATATCTCCATCTCACTATTTTTATTCTTCTGTAGCCAAGAGACAACGTATCAATGTCACGATCTGCAGTTGAAGTTCCTTTACATCTACGCGCCAGCCCTAAAATCGAGACCCACCGACCTCGCCTTATCAACTGACCTGATGCAGGATGGGAAAATGATGCAACTACAAGGATCATGATGCAAGCACGGGGGTCGAGAAGGGTCTTTTGTAGAATCTACTTGCCTAACTGTACTTTGTTAGGATTTTGATCTACAGGGAATTCATTGCGAGGGCAAAAAATGGTGCTTGTTAATTTGTTATGTCCAATCTGCAACCAAGTTGGAAAGAAGCAGAGGTATCTAAAAGAACAGAAATCGTCAAATCGTGTCGGCTCGTTATGCAAGCTAACCAGAGTAATTGCAACAAGGCATGGCCAACTGTCTTCCAAAGACAATAGTTTTTGTTCGTAAAAGTGCTCCGGGGAGCTCAGCCACCCCTACAATAAATTCCTGGGCACAGCCTTCGGAAATAGGGATGGTGAAAAAGAAGGGAAAGTTGAATGTCAAATCGCAACAAATCGCATCAAAAAAAACACATATTCAAACGAGTGAATATCACTTCCGAAGAACTAGTCCTCGGAAAAAAATTTACATAAATCAGGTCAATGATTGTATGGTCTAAGCCTTCACACAGTATTGGTATCCCAGCCAAAGGTTTGTGCAAGAGGCGTCAAGACCGGTATTCCAGCTCTGGAAGCTGGCGGCAGTGATTCCATATTGGACTTCGATCTTGCGGCAGTAATCGCCTGCGACGACGGAGTAGTACTCCTGGCAAGATGAGATTGCGTAGGGGTACTTCTCGTCGACAGAGGTAGCGGCAGCGGTAGGTGTAGCAACGACGGAGGTGGCAACGACGGAGGCGGTCGAGGTCGCGACTGGGGTGGAGACCACAGATGCGGTGGAAGTCACCTCAGCTTCAGCAGCCTGGACCGCAACAGAAGCGGATATGATAGCGGCAGCAGCAGCGGCCGTAGTGGTGGTCGCAGCAGCGGCAGTCACGGGCTCGATGGTGACAGCAGCCCAAGAGGTAGTAGAGGTGGCAGAGGCAGAGGTAGAGGCGGTAGTAGTCGAGTCAGAGCTCGAGTCGCTGCTGCCAGACCAGTTGCTGGTGTAGAGATCGCCGACGGTATTAGCATCGCAGCTGCTGGTGCCGCTGGTCCATCCAATGAGACGGTTGGCAACATCCGAGGAGTAGCAGTGAGTGGAGCCGCCCTGGCCCAGGTTACCATCAGATGCAATGGAGCCAGAGTTGTAGCAGCGGGCAGCCTGGTAGTAGGCTTCGGCATCGGTGCCGGTCACCGAGGCGTAGCACTGCTTCAGACCATCACCTTCAGTGGTGCCCTCGGCGCCATCCTTGATCATTTGCAGAATCTCGCTTTCAGGGCAAGGGTTCTGGACACCGTCGTCGTTGTTGCAGGAGCCCTCTCCATTGTGGCTTTGCATGAGACCGGGGTTGACAACGCCGTTGTCAGTAGTATGAACTCGGACACAGCCGTTGCTCTCCTGCATGACAATGGCCAGGATAAATCGAGCGTCGAGACCGCTTGACTCGGCTACAGAGGTAATACTGCTCTTGATATTGGCAATCTCATCATCAGAGTTGTCGGCGACATCCCATTGAGCACAGCTCGATGACATGGCTTCTTTGTTAGACTCGAACCTGTTGATGAGTCAGTGGGTCTGCTTTGAAGTATGAAACTCGAACTCATATATATATATACTTACAGCTCGTCAAAAGTTGAGATCCATTGGGAAATGCTAGGCCACCCATCGGTGGTGGAACCATCACCACCGAAGACCGAAGCATAAGTATCAGTGGCACGTTCATTAAGAGAGATAGAGTGGTCTATCTTCTTGTGCAAGTGGCCATGAGAATGAGAGGAAGCCATTGGAGCCCCAGAAATGAGGGGAGGCTGCCAGCAGCGAGGATCATGAATGTAGAGAAGAACATCGTTAAGATTTTGTCTGTAAAAAGGAGTGCCAGCACAAAAAAGAAGGAATGTGGAAGTCTTGCTTGGACATTTGGAAGAGAGGGAAAGGCTGTTATATGTATTCTTTCAAACGAAGAACAGAGAGTTAATTCCCGAGTTAATCCACATTAGGAACTTGCACCATCTGATTCTACTCCAATGAGATGGTTGGTGCCCCTGGGGGCGCAATATGTGAAACAAGCTAAGACCAGATGGAGAAACGTGTGGCGACTTGGAGGCAACTGAACAGGAGGATTGTTTAGTTTCAAGTGAGGGATCACCTTATGTATTATTCCGCTTTTCTTATTGGTCGATACTTTGATCTTATTCAGCGCAACTCATCTATACGCGTCCAATCACTTTTCTCAGATGCTCTCCCCGAAACCTTTCGATTCCCTTGTCTTGAAGATATTGTTCCGTGTCTATTAATTCAGTCAGCAGAACAACAAAAATAGAAGAAAAAATTCTGTTAGTGGATACCTAATTATTTTCTATACAAAGTAGACACAAAGAAAAAAGAGCAGAAAAAGAGTAGAAAAAGGATGAAGGTCTGAGCTGAGGGGCCAGTGCCCTCGGGATCCATTTTATGGGGTATAATGAAGCTTACTACTACACAGTACGTACATTCACCTTGCGACTTAGAGACCGCCTTACGCACTAGTGGGGTTCAAGGCGTAGGAAATATTTCGATAACAAAAAAGGAGTTCTTTCAAGAACAATATAACAGAACGGCTTCGATAGAAGGCTATTTTAATACATCCATGGATATTAACATGGTCCTATGTACTGTGTAGCTGAGGGGAAAAGTAGAATATAGAGAGTACCCGTTCATACGGAGTAGGGGGCGACGCGAGTGGGCCCAAGTCTCAAAGCCAAGCCTTAGATTGGTCAATTGTGAGATATCCAGCACTTTCTACTTCTTTTCTTCTTTTCTTCTTGAAAACTCATCACTCGCTATTTTAGTTCCTTTTAGTCTATTCTAACTTTCTTCAGTTAGTTCGTATTTCTATGCAGCTTCGGTGAGCTATTACTATACAGTATAGCTATTAAACAGTGCCTACGTAATATACAAAGTACAAAGTACGACTCTAGAATACAACGTGGGGCTTGAAATGGATCTGCTTATCCTTCTTCCAGCTCAAATAGAATGGCCCCATCGGATATCCCGTTGAACCTGTCCCGATAATTTAGGCGCCGAAATGCGGCGTTTAAGCTGTCTGCTGTGTCACGTCAGGTCCCGCTATAATGCAGATAACGTATCTTAATCTCCTACTCCGTACACAGTACTTTACTTCAATTCTATTATGACATACGAAAAGAGGCAACTAGTTCAATTCCAATAAACTGTAGTCTATAATTATTCAATACTTGTCACTCTTGCATCATTTTATTGAACCCATCGGGGCACCTACTCATGACCTAGAACAGATGCGCCTTTTCCAAGTGCAAGCCCTGAAGCCCTGAAGCCCTGAAGCCCTGGAGGAATGAATATATGGTGCTAGAACCCTAGAACCCACATAAAATCTCAAAACAAAGCTCCAATTTTGAAAAAAAGACGCCTATCCCCCTTTCAATTGCTTTTCGGGAAAAGTCACCTTTTCTAATGACTTCAGCCACCTGGGCACCCGGGCACCCGGGCACCGGGCTGGTGATAGTTACAAGTCGCCGGTGACCTCCAAAAGAATAGGCATCATCGTAGCCGCTACTTGAAGCATTTTATCCTAATGGCGTTAAGTCATGCCTCATTATTATGATGAGTACCGAGGCAGAGTACTCAGACTGGAAAACATGAAGGATGCTAATTGTCATGATTCCTAGCATATTCTTGATGACTTTGATAAAATCTGTTGTGACATCTACTGCTGGCAACGCTGGTCCAAAAGGAAGCATACGAAATTTGGCCAATTTCACTTGAGGGCCGGCACTGGGATTCCAGCCAAACTTTACAGAACCTTTTGTAGGATAGTTCCAAACGCGTCTCGAACCGACAGGCCTAGAACAAGAGATCCAGTCCATCAAAAACAGTATCCTGGAGAAAGTGTAAGCAAGCAAATGTGATCAACAAAGTTGATGGAGTGACCAACGAAATTTGAATTGGAAAAATTGCTCCCTGGACCTCGGGATAGTGGTGGTTGTGACCAGATAGGAAAGGAAACTGGCTACTTCTAGTATCCGACAGCTTGTGCAGAGCCCTGGAGGCAAACGAACGATTTCAATATTTGTGGAGGCGATGGTCTTTGCAATGTCTTCTTCCTTCTCCTCTGGGGCTGGAAAGAGCACCAGATGAGTCACGATATGCGAGGATATGCCCTACCACGACATTATCCGCTATGGTTCAACATACCTAGCCTCGACGCTAAAGGTCTTGCTCGGAATTTTCTGGATAGCGATAGCAGGAAAAAGTTCCTTGAAGGTATTCGCGACTACCTATAGAGCAGGGACATCTTAATTCATGAAGGTGGGACGAAGGTTAGGTTCGTACATGTTTAATAATTCCATCTTCTTAGCTAGCGCATTCTCGGCTCAGTCATCTTGTTTACGTGATTGGAATGGCAAAGAAAGTGAATGGATCAAAGATGAAGAGAATTTTCTTTCTCGTTAGTTTTGCTGCTTGCACGCGCAGGTTGAGTCACTCTTTTCCCTGTAGCTCCGTACTATCTTCGTCATTGCAGCCTCATATCTTTGGTTTCTGCGCCTTTAGACATAGACACCAAGATATAATCAGCTCTATAGCCCGTTAAATTTGGGCTGGGGTCTTGCTTTGACTCCAAGCTACCTGGGTAGGCTGTGCGAGCTTTGAATGTGGCCTTTAGCTAATTCACAGTCATGGTGGAGTCATTCTTAGAGCCGCATCCCCTAATCGACTCCAGGACTTTCACCATTCCATCATGCCCAGTGACCTGTTAATAGGTGAGCCGTGTATCTGTCACGTCCATCAAGATCCAACGCTCTTCGAAGACTGTCTCTTTTGGACAGTCCAGCATATACTGGGTCGCCATCACAATAAGGGGCGCCGTTAGTCCACGACAGGAGAAGGGAAGTGATGAAAACTTCGTGTGATAAGAATGGAGCGGTAGAACTTTGGCAAAGGAAGCCATTATTGGAAGGGTTCTTCTGGCCACCTTGGATGTCTGGCTTTGAATTCTGCAGAGAGATGTGTGTAAGAGAGAAGAAGGATTGGTTGATGAAGAGTCTGATTATAACTATATGGGTCACATAAATATCCTAATTTCGAATATGGATGATGAGAAAAAGTGAATAGAGAGTAGAATGAGAGATGCCATAGCTAGTACCTAGGTAAGCTAGTATAAAAGAATGCAGATTTGACACATAATCAGACCAAGTGAATGAGTTATGTCTACTACTCAATTTTTGGGAGAATCGAAAGTGAGAGCCCTAATCGAGTAAAAGTGGATATATGTGGCTATGCAAACGGTGCGTGGCTGTGTAAGTGACACCTCGTATTTTACTTTCGCTTTCCACTGATTTTAATTTCAAATACCGGTATTGTAAATTCAGTCAATAGCGCATGTCTCACGAACACGAGGTGAATCCCGATCCAAAGCTACAGGTACCATTACTCCACTATCAATGTGTAGAGTAATGATCCGCCCATCCCCTGTCGATCCAAAAGCTACGTGGTCATATATGTTTCATATCAAGGAAATTTAATTGATTCCTGATCCAAAATCGAAGTGAACTTTAAGCCTCACTCGAGATCGTATAACTCGAAACCGAAATACTAATAACCTAAGATACGAAAGAAGTTTTTGATAAAAATCAAGGCTCAGTCAATTCCCTAGTTTTGTTCCATTCGCCGCAAAATCGCGCCGGAGGTTTCTGATTCTCTTTCATTTTCACAGTAAAGTCATCAAGAAATTCATCAATTGTAACTTCTCCTCCATATCGCTGGGATGATGGGTTGGAAACTTATGGAGGGTTCAAAAAGAACTCCAGGGGGAGGGAAATAAAGACCAAAAAGAGCATAATCTATCGACAAGAAGGGCATAAAGGCAACCCTCTAGGGGCGCACATAAAGGGTTCATAAGAAAAGAATGTAAGAAGAAGTGAAAAATAGGTCCGAAACTGGATGAAAATCCAGTTCAGAGAAAGAAATGAAGATGTTATGAGGGAAAAGCAGAGATTCATCGAGACCCAAACGGGTATGCCTATTCCTCTTTTGTTCAGAAATCTACCAGAGATGTTCCCCATCTTTCTTCCGAGGCGCGCGCGATCGACGTGGCGTTTCGGGGGGGTTGTCCGTGGACACTTTAGTTGATGTACCAAGAGGCACCAGTGGCACGGCCAACGTCCTCGGAGGCAAATACATCGAAGAGAGCGCGGGACAGGTCGATGGAGGTGTTGTCACAGCCCATGCACTTGTCAACGACGGTGCCGGTCTTGGTGACACCGTTGTAAGTGATTGTAACAGTCTTGCCACAGTCGGCTTGGGTAATGATGCCGACGGGCAGAGCAAGGACGTGCTCAACGAGACCGTCGTTGGTGGTCTCGCAGAAGCTGGGGTTGGTGCTCAAGGTGGCAGTGTCGTAGAAGGTGATGTCACCGACGCAGGGGGATCCCTCAGAGCAGGAACCGCCGGAGCTGGAGCTGGAGCTGGAACTGGAGCTGGAGGTAGTGGCAGCGGCAGCAGATGAAGTGGAAGAAGTCGACTCAACGGCAGCCTGAATAATGGGGGCAGCCTGAGTGGTGGGAGCAGCCTGAGTGGTGGGAGCAGCCTCAGAGGAGCTGGAGGAACTGACAACGGCGGCAGCAGCCTGAACGGTAGGAACAGGAGCCTCGGAGCTAGAGGACTCGCTGGTGGTGGGCTCAGCCTCAGTGGAGGAGGTAGAGCTAGTGGTGTGGTAGTGGTTGTGCTGGTGGTGAGCAGCCTTGAGAGTAGGTGAAACCTCAGCGGTAGTCTGGTAGGTCTCGACGGTAGCAGTGGGCTGGCCGGGGTAGAGAGTGGTGGTGACATCAATGGTGGTCCAAACAACGTCAGTTACGGTCTCCCAGACAACATCACGCTTGTCCATGGGAGCAGCAGGGGCAGCAACACCAGCAACGGTGAAAAGGGCACCAGCAAGGGCAACGGTCTTCATAAAGGCAGCCATTTTTACAATGAGTGAGAAATGGGGTATTCTTCAGAAAGGGAATGAACCAAGTTGTGAGTGTAAAGACTGATTTACTGCACAGCAGTTAAACGATAGATCAACTCAAAAGGAGTGTGAGTGATAAAACGGCGATAAGGATGGTGGATGAAGAAAAAAACTGGAAGATGGGGGAAAGACTTGGGTATAAATACGGAAATGAAGTACTTGGTATTGGACCCACTTATGAACCCATGGATCACAAAGTCAAAGGCAAAAGCTGCAAATACATTTAAAATCAATTAAATCTGCCTTCCTACTATGGATTACTCTATATGAATATTCCACACAGTTGATATTTTCTTATTATATTTTCACAAACCACTTCCATGTATTCCATCACGTTTCAAAGTGTACCTGAGCCGGATTGTACCGGAGGAAAAAATATTAGAATATTATTGGATAGTGAGTTGCCTTCAGAGTTGGCGCAGGGGAAGACGTGCTACAGCCACTTTTAGTCATCCATACTGCCCTGATCCCTTTAGTGCGGCTGTCTCAACCGCCACCAATTAAATCTTACAACAAGTGGGGGATTCAAGGCTACAGACCATTTTACGGAGTAAGACTCAGTTTTAGTTTAGTCATAAGACATAGTACGCACTATTGGGCTAGTAAACTATTGACACATGATACACGATACATGATACATGTATTCTACAGGCGCCGTACAACATGCACCAACGCCCAACTTTCTAAGGCGAGACACAAGCAACATCCCTATCCTATTCACTGTCCCACTTTTCCACTTCCAACTCACCATTGGCTTTCTCTCTCTCAATTCTAGACCCAGCCAGCCCGTGTTCTATCCAATCGGGTCTTCATATCCACAAGTGGAACTTCAATTTCCCTCTTTTTTTTCGTTCTTGGCGGATCTCCATTTTTTAATCCCATTTTTTCTATGGTCCATCTTGCGCCACTCACTGATGGCAGCTGGGACCATGGTACTGAGTCTCTCACGGCAATCAAACTGTGCGAATGGAAAAAGTCAAATGTGGTCCATCCGGGCTTCATTGGGTCTAGGCTCCAAGACTCAAGGCTTTGCAATCGTGCTGACGCTATTGACCTTTGGACTAGCCTTACTTCCTGCAGGATGAGAGCATTGATGAAGGAAGAGGAAGGACTTCGTCACTGTGGTTGTATCATGACAGTCGCGCATTGGGAGTTTTCATGGGGCTTAATTGACTTGATATATTATCAAACAGAATCCTCCTCCTATACGGATATTACGGCCCCGAGGAATACTCACTGAAAGTCCACCATCTACGGAACTGACCGTAGATGAGGCGAGGGTAATCTTCTAGCACACACCGAATCCAATATGTCAGAACCCTAAAGTGAGGTTGACAGAAGAAGTATCCCGACGTCGGAAAAAAGGGAAGGCGAAGAAGGCGAAAGAACAATCAAGGAACCCCGCTAGCGTATTAGAACATGCGGAGAACAGAGGCGTTCATTTGATCGGCATTGTTTGGCGCTTTAGGAATGTGTCGGCGACGATACGGCTAACTTGCTTCTTCAAAGGATTGGTATCGCCGTTTTTGGCATCTATGGTTCGAAATCACATTCTTCGAAGGCGAATGGAAGAAACTTAAAAGTTCTTGTTCCAAAGGGTCTTCAAAGATCATTGTGTCATCGCCGGATTTGGTTCAGAGCCTAGACGGAGCCTAAGTTCTTACGGCTAGACTTCGGCAGTGATGTCGGGAACGTCGGGAACGTCGGGAACGTCGCGAGAGGCGAGGAGGTAACAGATGGAGATTATACGGGGACATACGGGGATATACGAAGTAGAAGATGATGTACGAAATTTCTTAAATCGATTTCAAATCTAGAGACGCCAATGAAAAGTAAGTAGAAGATAGCCTCCGTGATTAAGACAAAACAAAGAAACCCAATCAATCTCATAATACAACTTAAGTCACAAGAAAACAATTGCATGACTGCGAGGGAAAACTGCGCAATCGGGAAATACTAAAACATGGAAATCATCACAGAAGAGAAGCTTTCAGCCCTGGCACATAATGCAAGCCTCCTTGTTCTCAATGCTGCATTGCAGGACCTTGTCAGAGAAGATGTCACCCTCCTTGCTCTCTCCCTCGGCCTCCTCAACAGGGGATTCCTCAGCCACCACTGGAGCTGCGACAACAACAGGGTCTGCAGTCACTGTGCGGGAACTCTCCTGGCTGGGGCTGGGGATAGAGATAGTGGCAGACTGGATGCCGTTGGCACGGGGCACGGCCGAGTATGAAGAGGTGGCACCAACACGCTTTTTGCTGGTACGAGCAACATTGGTGTCCTCAACAAGGAGCTGCTCTTGGTCGACGGTGAACTGGATGGGAGCGGAAGCGGCCATGGTACGCAGGTAGTACATACCAGTCTTGAGACCCATCTTCCAGCCAGCAAAGTGCATACTGGTGATCTTGCCCATAGTGGGCTCCTTCATGTGGATGTTGAGCGACTGGGACTGGTCAATGTAGGCACCACGGTCGGCAGCCATCTGCAGGATGGAGCGCTGCGAAATCTCCCACACAGTCTTGTACAGGGCCTTGATGTCGGCCGGAATGTTGGGGATGTTCTGGACCGAACCGCCGTCGGCGATGATACGGTTCTTCATGTTGTCCGACCACAGACCCAGGTCGACCAGGTCCTTCAGCAACCAGGGGTTGACAACCTGGAACTCACCGGCAAGGACACGGCGGGAGTAGATGTTCGAAGTGTAGGGCTCAAAGCACTCGTTGAAGCCTAGGATTTGACTGGTACTGGCAGTGGGCATGGGAGCCACCAACAGACTGTTGCGAACACCAGTCTCAGCAATCTTGGCCTTCAAAGAGGCCCAGTCCCAGAGGTCGGTGGGGGTACGGTCCCACATGTCGTACTGCAGGATGCCTTGCGACACGGGAGAGCCAGGGTAGGTTTCGTAAGTACCAAGCTCCTTGGCCAAGTCGGAAGAGGCAGTCAGAGCACCGTGGTAGATAGTTTCGAAGATTTGAATGTTCAGCTGCTTAGCCTCGGGAGAGTCAAACGGCAGACGCAGAGCGAGGAAGGCATCAGCAAGACCGTTGACACCCAGGGCAATGGGGCGGTGACGGAAGTTACTCTTAGCGGCCTCAGGGACAGGGTAGTAGTTGATGTCGATGATCTTGTTCAAATTACGCACGACAGTCTGAACGACCTCGTGCAGCTTGCCAAAGTCGTACTCGCCGCGAGCAGCATCGACGAAAGAGGGCAGAGCGAGGGAAGCCAAGTTGCAGACGGCCACCTCGTCGGGGGCACTGTACTCCACAATCTCGGTGCACAGGTTGGAGCTGCGAATAGTGCCCAGGTTCTTCTGGTTGCTCTTGCGGTTGCAAGCATCCTTGTACAGCATGAAGGGGTTACCAGTCTCGGTCTGAGCCTCGAGAATAGCGTACCACAGCTTCTGGGCCTTGATGGTCTTGCGGCCGCGACCCTCCTTCTCGTAGCGCTCGTAGAGAGCTTCAAACTCGTCTCCGTAGACATCAGACATGCCAGGGGCCTCGTGGGGGCAGAAGAGAGTCCAGTCTCCATTGGCCTCAACTCGCTTCATGAACAGATCAGGAGTCCAGAGAGCGAAGAAGAGGTCACGGGCGCGTACTTCCTCCTTACCGTGGTTCTTGCGAAGATCGAGGAACTCGAAAACGTCGGCGTGCCAGGGCTCAAGGTAGATGGCAAAGGCACCAGGACGCTTATTACCGCCCTGGTCAACGTAACGAGCAGTGTTGTTGAACACACGGAGCATGGGAACGATACCGTTAGAAGAGCCGTTGGTTCCAGCAATGTAAGAGCCAGTGGCACGGATACGGTGAACGTTCAAGCCAATACCACCAGCAGTCTTAGAGATCATGGCACATGTCTTAAGAGTGTCATAGATACCCTCAATGCTGTCCTCTTTCATATCAACCAGGAAGCAGGAGGCCAACTGCGGCTGAGGGGTGGCAGCGTTGAAGAGAGTAGGAGAAGCGTGGGTAAAGTACTTCTGGGACATCAAGTGATAGGTCTCAATAGCTTTCTCAATATCTTCGCCGTGAATACCGACAGCCACACGCATCAGCAGATGTTGGGGACGCTCGGCAACCTTGCCATCAAGGCGCAGGAGATATGATCGCTCCAAGGTCTTGAAGCCAAAGTAGTTGTAGTTGAAGTCACGGTCATAAACGATGGCCGAGTTAAGCTCCTCGGAATACTTCTGAATTATCTCAAAATGCTCCTTGGAGATCATGGGGGAGGACTTTTTGTTTTTGGGGTTGACATAGTTGTAAAGATCAGAGATAACCATAGAAAATTGCTTCTTGGTCTGCTTGTGAAGGTTGGATACGGCAATACGAGCGGCAAGGATGGCATAATCGGGGTGAGTAACAGTCATGTATGCTGCAGTCTCGGCAGCCTGTGAAGGATTAGCAAATCGTCGAAAGTCAAGTCAAGAGTGAAGTGTTTACGTACCAAGTTATCCAGCTCAGTGGTGTCTACTCCCTGGTAGACACCAGAGATAACCTTTTGGGTGATGGCAGCAGCATCGACATGCTCGGGATCGAGACCGTAACAGAGTCTAGAGACGCGGGCAGTAATCTTGTCAAACTGGACGCGTTCTTTGCGTCCGTCTGTGGCAAATTCGCGTTAGCATATTGAACTGCCATCATTGGCAAGGCCAGTCATGATTCCTATAAAGGAAGAACGCGTTGCCCCGCGATATGACTTCACAGCTTGACTGAAAGGTGGCAACTGACCTCGCTTGTAAACGAACATTGTGCGGTGGAAAGTGCTCGGAGGATATTAAAGCAAAGAGAAGAAACTGTATAAATCAAAGGGAAGTAGAAGTATCGGATGAATTGGAGGTTAATGTGGGAGGGGGAAAGATGAGAAGAGAACAAGGTGGAGGGATGGATGAGAGAAAAGCAAGAAACAAGTGGATAGGCGTCGCCTAGAGTGATTACCTATTATTTTCGTGATTTTCGCGACGCGATTTTAATTAGTGTGGTCCTGGTCACGTGAGTCACGCGTCCCACTCCACTTTTATTGCCGGCATTCCAGAACTGCCGTCAGGATCTATATCCGGATGACTTAGTCAATTGCTGATCTAGTTCGGCTTTAATACAGTGACCCAGGCTAGTCTACACTCCTACATCAGTCGAATGAAAGACCTGAATTTATTGGCGGTGCCTGAGATACTACTGTGGCTTGGGCTCCTTGCATAGCCTGTACATGATACGGACATCTAGTGTGGTCAATAAAGGACTAAAAGAGAGTGACAGAAGCATTTTGGTTTGCATTCTAAAAGTACAGGTCAAAGTGATATCAAGCAATTGGATGGATCATCGATGCAAACTGTTTCAAGTTCGCCACAAGCAAAAGGGTAGACAGAGAAAAAAAAAAGCATATTAAATCCATCAATACAACCAATAAGGGTAGATGAGTTGTAAGATTACTCTCACAGAAGTGCGGCAGCACCGACAAAGATTCCAGCAACAAGCAAGCTGGTCGAGAACTTCACAGTCGTAGCTCCATTGAAGGAGGTCGAGGAAGGGCTCGATGCGCTGCTAGTCTCAGTGCTGCTAGTGCCGCTACCGGAATCGGAACTAGAATCAGAACCAGAGCTGGCACTAGCAGTCTCAGTCGAAGTCTTGGTGCAGCCAGCGTGGCAGGTGGCAGTGACCGGGGAACCAGTCACGGTAGACATAGCAGTGACGAAGCCGGTTATGGAAGTCGAGGAGCTGGCGGTGGTGCTAGACTCCTCTATTTGACAACATTAGTTCCAGGGTACTTGGGGTCGCTGATCAAACGTCTCTCTTTTAGAACCTTACCAATCTTGTAGCCAGCAGCATCGCACATGTTGGCAAAGTACTGCACAGACTTCTCTCCGCACTGCTTCGAGATGGAGGATTGGATATCCTTAGAGCCACATATAGTTGGCATGTCATCCGGGTTGGCGGTGTTGCTAGAAAAGTCAGATTTGTTATTGTAAGTGATTTGTGGAGTTGTACCCAATAACGCCGAGAAGGCAGCCCGGGGTCTGGGCAGCAATGGCAATGTTGCCAAGGGCCATCATGGCCAGAACGAGAGTCGACTTGAAAAACATGGTGGATCGGTGCTTAGACGAGATTGAGATTGTGAGATTATGAGATTGTTGTGAAAGAACGATGGATCGCGCAGCGTATCCGAGAGTAGCGAGAGTAGTAGTAACGAGTGTGGTGCGAAAAGAGCGTGAAGTGAAAGTAGGAACTTCAAGGTAGAAGTAACAACTTGAAAGATGATAAAAGAGTGACGAGGTTTGGAGGAGAGCGCCGGAAGTCTTTCAGGGTGAGAAACAGGGTCCACCGTTCAGGCAAAAAGTGGGCGCCCCAATCAACAGGGTCCTTGTAATTCTCCGTATGTACCTGCATCAGTTCCTGAAAATAGGTACATTTTCTTACGTTTCTAGCCTAAAATATACCTCAATATTACCGTATTTACTAATACAGATCTATTAAACTTCCCCGCCGTGATTGTCTCGAACTATACCTAAAATGACTTAGCGTCTTGAACAGCTTCAATTGATTTAATACAGTCATTATACAGATTACAACGATCTCTCTGATTAAACAATTTGTTTAAAGTGAAGCGGAATTGTCCAGTTCACAGCAAACATGTACTTTATTTCTGAGTGGATTGAGTCTTTCGATACGAGAAGACTTTGGCACCAGAGTATGCTGAACTCTCTGCGTTGGTTTTCCAGAGACCGATGGACATTAAACCAAGGGCGTTGCAATCTTTGAAAACTTATTCAATTGTCATTGTTAGTCGTCATTCAACTGAGGTTCTGCCTCTAGACTCGATGAGTTACATGGATAGGTGTTGTATATGAATCCAACCTTGAAGCTTGGAACCTAGGCAACTATTCCTAGGCAAGAACTGTCAACAGCCTTGACAATACAAGCCTACTCCATTCATACCAAGGTTATCACGGCTTACGACTTCTCCCAGATAGGGTCATAGATGCTCGAAACAATCTCATGAACAGGCAATCTAAAGTCCAATATTTCCTTCCCATTCACCAGATCATTCTCCCGGGCACGTTTATCTGCCTCTGCCTCATCTTTCACGATCCCGGCCTTGACATGTCGCCGAATTAACCTCTTTCTCGCAACCTCGAAATCCACATCCACAAACCATAACTCGTCCATCAACTCAGCAATCGTATCCCACGGCTTCTTATTTAGACTGAGATATAGACCCTCGAAAAAAACCACCCGACACGTCGGTGGGATAGGAATATCGTCATCTACTGGATCCTTGACTGCATGGTCAAAGCTCGGTGCGTAGAGAGTTTTCGCACCCGAAGCAGTTGGTTCCCGAAGTGCTTGTACAAGTGATAGGAATTTGTCTGGGTCAAATGTAAAGGCTGCACCGCGTCGTGCAAACGCATATCCTGGGTCTGGCATGGCAGCTAGCTGCGCCCGCGTAAGATGGTAGCCGTCCATTGGAATTGTTGTGGCAATTGGTGTTGACCCTAGGTTCTCTGAGGCATATATCTTATTGATTCGTTCAGTCATGATATTGGCTAGCGCTGTTTTGCCGGAGCCTGGGATGCCGCTGACGGCAATCATGAGGCGGGCGTCATCGGGGGTAGAGCAGAATTTAGCTAGTGAAAAAAAATGGATGTTAGCATGGCGCGAGTGACAATGAAAGATTGAGTCTGTCATCTAGTAGACAAAGTCGAGTGACACCAAGTCGAGGTGATACCGGACTTGAATAGCTCAGCTTCAGTCAACTCACCCCAAGTCTTGTTGACCAGGTGTTCGACCTGTTCATTCATGATGGATTTGGACCAGCAATGCTACAAGGATAGATCTGAGACAGTTGAAGACGCAGAGATAGCTCGTTTGAGGCAGCGATGGACCAGCCCTTCGCGATTTCCCTCAGATCTTGATCGCGTGCGATATACAACCCCGATACTCGGACGTAACAAGAACCGCGAGCAGGAAATGACAGCAGGCAGGACGATATGGGAAGAAAGAGAGTGAAACAGCGCAAAAGATGAAGTGTCCCTGAATGTAGTAAGATGTTGGTCAATAGAAAGTTGCCACAAACTTGACCGATAACCTTTAGCGGGGTTATTATGAATTACTCCGGTGGGGACTGCTGTGCTCCGAAACCTATATACGTCACAAAATGTATACTATCCTCCACGGCCAGATAGTTGAGTTCCTTACATTACTCGTAAAGTTTTTTAATTGAATTTGAGGTTTCTAATTATGAGGGCTACCAAGCCAAAAAGACCTATCACCTCGTTGTTTGACCGTAATTATTTACAAGACACTTTTAGTCATCCTTCGGCCCCCTGTTCAAGTTCCGATGCTCGAGTTGATTCCGAATAGTTTATTTGTAATATCAAATGTCAGCCTCCTCCATCTCCTTCTGTAGCTTGCCTGAGCCAGAAAAATCAGATTGAGGATAGATCTTAGTAGCGCGGCAAAAAGGATATCTGCAGATAGATAATCAGAAGAATTGTGAATCGGCGGAGTAAACTGATTTCAGATAAGACCCGCTTCACAGTCACGTGAAATTAGAACTGTCCATTTGGTGAATGGAGAAAAAGATAAAGAACGCTATCGCTTCAAAAAATCATGGAGCCTGGTATAGATAGTACAACTCAAGTACCCTGATTGTCTCTGTCACGGGTAGTTCGTCGCATCCTAAATCCAAGACCGTTGACATCCTCCGTTGGAGCAATATCGCAAGGATTTGTGTCCGATGGGATTGCTGAATCCCGGGTCGTGTTGTCGGTTGATGAATTGGTGGTGCCGGATGGAATGTTGCTATCCATGGTGATTGTGGATACAAGAGGCTCCCAAACATCATCGTCCTGCTCGGCGTCAGGGCTCCGCACGCGGTACCCAAGTCTCTCTCGGTAATAGGTGATATCGCTATCATCATATTCCGGTGTCCGAGCATTGTTTTGTTGCCGAGTCTGGTGAGACTGCGTAGAAGGAGGCCGCGCGGATATGGTGGTGTGGTATCCGACCGCTGGTGCAAAGCTTGGGGTACGTCGAGGGGGCTCAAGAATATCTTGGGTTGGGACACCAACCGTCCAATTTGTGGTATGAAGTTGCGCAGAAGGGCGCGTAACAAGTCCTCCACCAAGCATACCAAGAGCTCGACCCAAAGCTTCACGTCGGGCGATTTCCAAGTCTAACCCATCTTCGCTAACACCCAGGTTCAAAACTGGAGAACGTGTGCCGGCATGAGGCTCGTCAAGTAGACGGTTGAGTTGTCGGTAACGCTGACGGTCGAGTTCACGTTCGCGCTGGCTTTGCATGATTCCTGCCATCACTCGGACTTGATTCTCATTATTCAACTCCAGTCGACGATATTCCTCTTGGTCTAGGTTCAGTTGTCGAAATTCTTCGTGTTCACGGTCAATTTCACGTTGCATGATTTCTCCCATAGCGTTAACTTGGGCCTCATTGTCCAATTCCAGTCGACGATATTCCTCATCAACAGGAATGATGTGACGGCGGCCAGAAGGGCGGACAGGGGGACGGCGGGGAAGGCTAGAAGGACGATGGATTATCCTGGGTGTATTTGTGCGCAAAGGTGTAGGCTTAGGTTCCGCTGAAGGCGAGCGCCACATGCTATCAATCCGGTCAATCAAAGACTCGATCAGTTGGGCATGCGCATGCGACTGCGTGCGTCCATATTAAACTCACGGGAGACCCATAGCTGGAAATATCAGGTAAATCAACGAGTGAACAAAGGTGGGGAGATGCGGAGAGTAGATTCGGAAATTTTTCTATACACACGTTGACGCGCCTCGGGGTTACAGGAGTTAGTGGAAATGAGATCAATATCACATGACCTTATCGTTATCTTTCACTGGTCTTTTCCACGGAATCTTGGATCTACTAGCTCCCTTCAGTCGTTATATTGACCCACTAACTTATAATGACCATAGACTTTATCCATTCCTTTCAAGCACCAGAGGAATGATTGAGCTTGGCTTGGGCCGTGTTGCACGATTGCTTCAGCAGACCACCCTCTCATGGAGGTCCATTCACATCGCTGGGACCAACGGGAAAGGTTCCATCAGTGCCTATCTCTCTCACTTACTATCCGCTGACGGTGTTCGATGTGGCCGCTTTAATTCTCCACATCTAATTGACCGATGGGATTGTATCACAATTGGCGAACGAGTCGTTCAAGAATCCCTTTTCCGAAAAATCGAGGAACAGGTTAAACTTCGAGACAAAACTCTGGGAATCGGCGCCTCCGAGTTCGAACTATTGACTGCTACTGCCTTCGAGATATTCAACCATGAAAATGTCGAAATTGGCGTGGTAGAGGTGGGCATGGGTGGTCGCCTGGATGCCACAAATATTCTAGACAATGTGTTGGTATCAGTCATAACGAAGATTGGCATGGATCACCAGGCTTTTCTGGGCTCTACAATCGAGGAAATTGCCCTAGAGAAGGCTGGTATTCTAAAGCCCGGTGTACCATGCGTGATTGATAATACCAATGAAGCGGCAGTGATTGCGACCTTGTCGCATCGCATCCAAGAGCTTGGAATCGATGCAACTTTCGTCTCTCCAGATATGGCTGGGGCGCAAGCTCCACTACTTGCACAATTGTTCCAGGAATGGGATCTTGAACCCCATCAACAACAGAACATGTGCTGCGCAGTCTCGGCGCTTCGCCTTGCTTTGCCTCGCGTTCGTCCCAATCATGATGTTCTGTCTCTACTTCCACATCTTGCCCACGTTAAATGGCCTGGTCGATTGGAGGATGTCTCCATTCAGGCTTTGACTTCCCGCCAAGAGTCCGCCCTTATAGACGGTGCTCATAACTTACAATCAGCTGAAGTTCTGGGAAAGTATGTGGACCGTAAACTGCGGCCGCATGCTAAGAACGTAACCTGGGTGGTTGCCGCGTCGAGTGGGAAGGATCTTGCGGGTGTTTTCAGCTCGATCATCCGCTCGGGTGATAATGTCGCAACTACAGAGTTTGGACCAGTGGATGGAATGCCCTGGGTCAAATCAACCAATGCTGTTGACCTTACGTTGGCGATTCGGTCTATCCCCGAGATAGGCCAAGTACAGAGCTTTGAAGGTGACCTACTCTCTGCAATCAACTGGGCTAGCGAGACCAGTCAAAGTCAGCCACTTGTTATCGCAGGTAGCCTGTACCTGATATCTGATGTACATCGCTTGCTTCGTGATGCGCATACGAAATGATACCCCGGCTTTTCGAGTCAAGCTTCAGTCTCTTCGCAGTTAATTGCCTGAATGTAAATATAAAATAACCAATATCATAGATCTACTATCACTTTAAACTTCCATTGGTACTTTCCTAAATCAGATAAAATGTTGTGTTGAGTGTGAATGTCTGACGCGCATGGCGTAACTAGTGAGGCACGAAGGTGTTGGCAGGATGCGGCGAGCGGCTTGTGGAGAGGGAAAGTTCAAAACAATCACGCTTTGCCGACTTCCTCACACATCCCTTCTTGTCTTGCATTCTCATTCTGATCTGATTCTGTCTGATTTTCCTAACTCCCTTGCGGACTTGAATGCGCATAAGCGCCCGTCTGAATCCGCTCTTCAGCGCGTTCCAGCTGAGGGTCCTCCTGGTGATGATCGCTTGGTGAGACAACTCAACCCATCCCCTCCCCCTCAACACTTGCACACGAGCAGACGCTCCCATCTCTGATTCCATCTGATCTTGTATTAACACTATCAATCCTCCAGAGTCTATGGACATGAACCCTCAGACTGTCGCCCTCGGCTCCTGCCTTTCCTAGATAACCCCCCCCACCGTCAAAACCTGAAACCGCATACTGAAACCGCATACTGAGACCGGCGATCGGAAAAAATACAAGATCTCACTTGGTCCTAGCTTCTTGTGCAATGGCATTCCGCTCCGGCGATGGGAATGAGGGGCAGCGCCCTCCTACTCCCTCCAGGCCTGGTTCGCCAATGAAGCCGCGATTGAGACGAATCAGCACGAGTCCGTCCAAACGAGACGACAAACCCAAGGATGAGAAAGTCATCAAGTCATCTGCGAAGGACGTCGCAGAGCTCACAGACTTTGTATGGAAACAACTGGTTCTCCCCCAAAATAGCGCAACTTTATGAGCAGATGCTGACCTTGGAGTTTTGACAATAGCAACTAGGCGACTGTCTTGGAAAGGGAGCATTTGGGTCTGTCTATCGCGCATTGAATTGGAATACTGGAGAGACCGTTGCTGTGAAGCAAATCAAGCTTACGGACCTTCCGAAAAGCGAATTGAGGGTTATTATGGTATGGAGATCTCCCTGCCAACTTTCAAGAATCCTGCTGATACGTGACTATAGCTGGAAATTGATCTCCTGAAAAATCTTGATGTGAGCAATTTCTCAAGTGATTTGGCTATTAACATGCTAATAAACACATCAGCACCCGAATATCGTCAAGTACCATGGATTCGTGAAGTCGATAGAAACTCTGAATATCATTCTCGAGTATGTACCTCGAATCTCTGTGATACAGCTCTTGAGGCTAACTTACTGTATAGATATTGTGAAAATGGATCTCTTCACTCTATTGCCAAGAATTTCGGCCGTTTCCCTGAAAATCTGGTGGGCTTGTACATGTCACAGGTTCTCCATGGGCTCTTGTATCTGCATGAACAAGGTGTCATCCATCGAGATATCAAAGGCGCCAATATCTTGACAACCAAAGAAGGCCTAGTCAAACTGGCTGACTTTGGTGTGGCTAGTAGAACGACTGGTCTCAGCGAGTCAAGTGTTGTTGGTACTCCATATTGGATGGCCCCGGAAGTTATTGAATTATCGGGAGCAACTACAGCCTCTGATATATGGAGTCTGGGATGCACAGTCATTGAGTTATTGGACGGCAAACCCCCGTATCACAGCCTTCAACCCATGCCAGCTCTGTTTCGCATTGTGAATGATGACCATCCTCCACTTCCACAGGGTGCATCTCCTGTATGTGCTCTGATCATTGCATTCAAATGAACTGTGCAAATTACTAACGATCTTTCTAGGCTGTCAAAGATTTCTTGATGCAATGCTTCCAGAAAGACCCCAATCTACGTGTCTCCGCCAGAAAATTGCTCAGACATCCCTGGATTGTCAATGCTCGCAGGTCAGATTCTATTGTGCCTAAGAAGTCGACAGAGTATGAAGAGGCGGTAAAAAGTGTACAGGAGTGGAACGAAGCCTTGCGCTCGCCCGGCGATGGTCCGTCGAGGAAGAGCAACAAGTTTGACCAATCGCTTACCGGAGCCCGCAATTCATCGCTGGTGGACACATTGTCGTCTCCTGTTTCTGCAAAATCCGCTGACCGATTTTTATCTCCTGAGCCTGCCGATGACAACTGGGATGATGATTTTGCTACTGCTATTTCTCCTAGTGCATTGAAACTGCCCCACCTGCAGCCACATGACAATTTTGGCGGCATGCTTTCTTCGGAACGGCTCAAAGCATTTGCATCGCTAGATGGGACGGTGCTGAGACCGGATGATAGCTTCGATGACTTTGACGATAACTCACGAGACTCCCTCCTTCCGGAGAATGATCCTCTGCAGACTATACGGCCATATGCAGCCAAGTCCTCGATATCTAACATTTCTAAACAAACCCCAATAAGGCGCCAGCCAAACAAGTCGTCGACTTCGCTTCTTGAAAATGTTCCAATACTAAATCAAACTCCGGCACCGGCAATTAGAAGGCGTCCTGCTATGATCTACAAAGAGAATTCCATTGAAGACTATTCGGATCTAATTATGGCCAACGAAGATGTGCTCGACCGAAAGCTTGGCCTCATCCAGGTATGTAATTTGTATAGCATCTATCAACTGATTTTATGTCTGATGAGGCATTAGGAGGACGATTATCCTACATCCCCCACCAATTATCAAGGATGGGGAGCATTTGATGACGACCGAAGCGGCCAACATCCTCAATTGCGCAAGCAGCTCTCTGTCAAGCGCGATAGATCCACTATCACAATGGAAAAATTTGCCGAGAACGAGAATGACGAGGACTTCTCAGATATCCTTGGAGACAACCAGGTGGCTCTAGAAAACCCAGAGAGTGAAGATGGCTCAGACCGAAGCACGTTGATGCTGAACACAAAATTGTCCAACAACTCATGGCTTGGGGATCAAGACGATGATGATGACCCCTTTGCTCAATTGGAAGAGCAGTTCGACGAAATGGACCTGGAAGCAAACATTGCGCGTGACAAATACGCACGTCTCCGAAACCAAGTCGAGGTTTTAGTCGGGTCTTTGAAAACCTCCCAGGATGAAGAGGTCCTCGCAGAGATCTCCGAGCAGCTCCTGAATATCTTTTATGATCTACCGGAGACTAAGAACATCATCATCAGCGCCCACGGAATGCTACCCATTCTGGAAATCTTGGATACATCACGTCGTCGGGACATCGTCTACTGTTTGCTCCGAATTGTCAATGCGATCATATACAATGATGATGAGATCCAAGAGAACCTGTGCTTCGTCGGAGGCATCCCTATTGTTAATGAGTTTGCCTCGAAGAAGTACCCTCGCGAAATTCGATTGGAAGCCGCGGCGTTTGTGCAGCAGATGTATCAGACCTCGGTCCTCACGCTCCAGATGTTCGTGAGTGCTGGTGGCCTGAACGTCCTGGTCGAGTTTTTGGAGGATGACTATGAAGATGAGCGGGACCTAGTGCTAATAGGCGTCAATGGAATATGGAGCGTCTTTGAGTTGCAGGTGAGTGTCCCTCGGATGCCATTTCCACTACTTTGATACTAACAAATGTCTTCTAGGGCTCAACTCCAAAGAATGATTTTTGTAGAATCTTGTCACGCAATTCTGTTCTTGACCCTCTTTCACTCGTCCTGAGCAGAGTTTTGGACGAAGAAGGCGAGCTGGCAGAAATCATTGAAGGCCGCATCGCCAACATTTTCTTTATATTTTCTCAGGCCGAAAATCACGTCAAGGAAATGGTCGCGGAGCGGACAGTCTTACACAGTAAGAATATAATTACTGAACCGCGTCTTTGAAAGGCTTTGCTAACGACAATCCTTCTTAGGAGTTCTGAAAGAATTGAGACGGATGTCGCCCACTCATCAAGTGACAATGCTCAAGTTCATAAAGAACCTTTCCATGCTTTCAACAACATTAGATTCCCTTCAAAATTCCAATGCCATTGATGTTCTGACTGATCTTCTTCGCTCAACCATGAAGCGAGGCCACTTCCGTGAAGTCTCAAATCAAATCCTCAACACAATCTACAACATGTGCCGTCTGAACAAGTCTCGACAGGAGGATGCTGCGCTCAATGGCATTGTTCCATTGCTTCAGAAGATAGTCAATACTGAGAGACCTCTGAAAGAATTTGCTCTACCTATCCTTTGTGACATGGCGCAGTCCGGTAAGGTTGGCCGTCGAGAGTTATGGCGCAACAAAGGACTCTCTTTTTACATTTCTCTGCTCGCGGATCCATATTGGCAGGTGACAGCCCTTGATGCGATTGTCACATGGTATGTTAAAATCTGATTCCACAGAATAACCTATATTCAATCTAAATCTTCTCTTAGGCTTCAAGAGGAAACTGCCAGAGTTGAAGAACATCTTCTGGAGAATCGTCTAGAGAAAACTTCTTTCACCGATGCCATTGTCCGATGTTTGACTCTCTCGGGGGCGAACGCATTCGAGAATCTCCTCGAGCCCCTTCAGAAACTTCTTCGGCTGAGCCCTCCCTTGGCATCAACCCTTGCTCGCCCGGATCTCTTCCTGAGACTGGGACAAAAGCTTCACCAGAACAAGGCTGCAGTTCGATTGAACCTACTGCGCATCATATCAAGCATATGCGACTCGAGTGAGGAGCAAGGAGGGCTGCTTGCCACATATGGTCTACTCGATGCAATCCGGGAGCTGGAAAATGACCCAGCTATTCTGGTCAGGGATATGGCAGGCAAGCTAGTTCAGTCGAACGAGAGGTGCGAGTCTTTTGGTGCGAGCAAGCGCAGACCAGCGAGCCGAAGATTAAGTACATCCACCCCCCGCCCAACTTCTTTGCAAATTCGACACCCTCAACCCCTTCCTCCAACCGGACAGGCCAGCCACGGGTATTCCTGGAAGGTCGGGACACTCCACGTCACCCTCGGAATGCCTTAAACGGCTCCTCGTTGGCTCTACGGCCTAGCAGCCGCGATGGTAGTGTGTCTGCTTTGAGTTCAGGAACGAATGGTAGCGCCTCGGCAGCTGGTATCTCACGGAATAGACTGCGAAGCATGCCGAATAGTCGACTGTTTGCTGCCGAATTGTCCCAAGATGACGACGCAAAAGCACCTACCTCTGTAGGTCGTCGACCTTCAATCATCCCTCGACGTCGGCGTCCCAAAGCCGCCGATTCTGATTGGGCATGATCCACCTTGTAATACTTTACACTGCAGATATCGTGATTATTGATCACTACATAAGCATTTCACCTTCTTTTATGTTTCGAGGCAATGGCGTTGTAAGAGTCCAGGTACGGAGGGGTTTGAGGCTTTTGAGGTTACAATTTCTTGTTTAAATAATAGGTCTCCTTTTTTCCCTCTTACTATGGTGGACACTGGCTGCTACACATAGATATTACCTACAAGCTCTCAATGAGACACATTGTCCGCCGGGTATTTCCCATGTAGTCGAGTCATCAGCAGCCTTTAAGTCAACTATAAAATACCGTGTGTCCGCAATGACGTACATTGATATAGATTGAAGATCACGTGTGGACTACAAACCAAGAGTTTACCCGATTGGCGGCGAGAAACTTCCAAAAATTCTTCCTGGTCATGCAATCCCAGCAATGGACTGAATTGAGGGCTTCAATAGCTTAGTCAACAATCTCCGCTCTTTTATTTCTGTATAGAACCTGGTCGCAATGAGCACGCTTTGCGTGCCACTGCGGGCCTTGGCCAATCCCGCCACAGCTATCCGGCCATCAACAGTTTCGATCAGCGCATACGTCGGTTTCGGAACTAAATATTCACTATCATCATCGCCATTGTCTCGCACAATCTCTACCAGTCCATGTGGACTTTGGCAGCATGTTTCTACTTCACTTCGCTCTTCCTCGTGCCGGAGCTTTTCAATAAACGCCCCGACACTCTCGTCCGTAGAAGCCATTGGCCAGACAAGAAACGGATCGAAGACAAATGTCCCGTCGCAGCGAAAGCTCAAGTACTTGATTGTGCTCGGCGTACTTGGTGTCGGCGCATTTGCATACCGTGAGAAACTCAGCCATCTGTACCAGGCGGCGCAGAGAAGTGGTCGAGTAGCTGGTGCTTTGGCTGTCTGTATCAACGAGTAAGTAGAGCATCACATGAGCAGTATAACTTCCATTTAGTCTCATTGCGACGCTTTACTAATGAGAGATTGAATCTTACCATAGCTATCGCGTTACCCTCAATAAAGAAACCTCCTCCCCGGCCGAACGCAATGCTGAGCTCAGCGCATGCCACAAGCGCTGTGCTGAGCGTACCTTGCGTGTTCTCGAGAAAAACGGATCTGTGTTTATCAAGTTGGGCCAGCATCTCAGTAGTATGAGCTATCTGCTTCCCCTTGAATGGACCACAACCTTCATCCCGCTACAGGACAACTGCCCCGTTTCGTCAATTGAGTCAGTTAGAGAAATGTTCCTGAAGGATACCGGTCAATCAATTGATGAGCTATTCACTTCGTTTGAACCGGTGCCCATTGGTGCTGCTTCATTGGCCCAGGTACATATTGCCACACTGCGGAGTACTGGAGAGAAGGTTGCGGTCAAGGTTCAGCACCCTGCTCTGGCTGAATGGGTGCCACTAGATGTCGCATTGACTAGTTTCACTTTTGCGACTCTCAAGCGATTCTTCCCGGAATACGATTTGGAATGGCTATCGAGAGAGATGCAAATTTCCCTACCGCAGGAGTTAGATTTCCGTATGGAAGCTCAAAATGCAACAGAGGCTAGCGCGTATTTCAGAAAGCACTCTGATGCACCGCTCGTGATCCCCAAAGGTAAAGATGGGCCCAGTGGACTGTCCTCTTTTTCAATATTAACGATATTTTCTAGTCATGTGGTCGCAAAAGCGCATCCTTGTTATGGAATTCATCTCCGGTGCCCGCCCCGACGACCTTGATTTTCTAGACCGCAACAACATCGACCGGGATGAAGTTTCAGCAGCCTTTGCCCATATCTTCAACGAGATGATCTTCGGCGACGAAGCTCCCTTGCACTGTGATCCGCACGGTGGCAACATTGCCATCCGCGTCAACCCTGACCGTAGTCACCCAAACTTCGATATCGTTCTATATGATCACGGACTTTACCGTAAAATCCCCCGCGAGATACGCCGAAACTATGCTAAGCTCTGGTTGGCCGTCATTAATGTGGATGTCCCCCGCATGCGCGAGTATGCGTACAAGGTTGCCGGCGTCACTGATGAGCAGTTCCCTCTCTTCGCCAGTGCCATCACCGGTCGTGACTACAGTACTTTGACGCAGAAGAGCGTTGTCTCCTCGCGGACCGTTGAGGAGAAAGACAATATCTCCGGTGCTCTGGGTGATGGCATGCTGCAGCAGTTGGTCGAGTTGCTGGGCCAAGTGCCGCGTATTATGTTACTGATTCTCAAGACCAACGATCTTAGTATGTCCTCATACCCACCTACTCTGTCAATTGCGCACTAACAACAACCCCCCAGCTCGAAGTCTTGATGAGAACCTGCACACCCGTCAAGGTCCCATGCGCACGTTCCTGATTCTGGCCCGCTACGCCACGCGCTCCGTTTTCGAAGAACAGTTGGAATCCATCCAAGAATCAGGTGGTGTCTTCCTGAATTTCTTTCGCTATCTCGCTGCCTGGGCCGGCTTCCTGCGTGTCGAGGTAAAGCTGTCCGTCTATGAAACGGTCTTATCTCTGAAGAGCCGGTTCGGGATTCGCAGTGGCTGATCCTTTGGAATCGATACCCATGAACTTAATTAATATGCTACATATATCTTGTTTTGTTTTCGCATGGATTGTACCAACCGATCTGTGTATGAGCGATGGCGTTTTCCGTTCTTTACTCCATATCTCTATATGTTCCATTTATGGATGGAGCTGTACCTATAGTTTCGTTCACATGTCTGGGTGTAGTGTAGATAGACTTTCATTAACAATTATTCAAATGAGTGTTCTCGATGAACTTTACAAATGGCGAAGTAAATTTGAATTCATCGTTACATTGGAAACCATCCCGCTTTTTTAGGTAAATGATCGATCGAGGGATCCCGAATACCGAAACGCCATAAACGAAAGAACGAAAAAAAAGAAAAAAAAAGAAAAAAATACAAAACCCAGGCACGTAGAAAAAGAAAGGAAATTCTGTACAGCAAACAAAGTCAATTTGTTTGAATCCTCCGATCAACCAAAGAAATGAGTTACCGAACCAAGATTCACCGAGTCAACGTCCCAAAGCATTGACGATCGGTCAGAGCTTGCAATCATATTTTTCAACCCACGCTTAAACTTCATATAATTTAAACGGCAGCAGCGGGGCTAGGTTGAGCGAGATCAGCCTTCATGTCGGCAAGGGAAGCACCAGTACCGGAAAGGCTGGTAGTCTTGGTGTTAGGGTTCTTGGTATAGTAATCGGAGATAGCAGACTTGATAGCATCCTCAGCAAGCATAGAGCAGTGAACTGAAGTAGTAGTTAGCGAAAACCAATTACACAAAAAAAGATATTGAAAGAAGGAGTGACGTACGCTTGACAGGGGGGAGACAGAGCTCCTTTGCCACATCGGTGTTCTTGATCTTGCCAGCCTCATCGAGGGTCATACCGCGAACGAGCTCAGTCAGATAGCTAGAAGAAGCGATGGCACTGCCACAGCCGAAAGTCTTGAATACGACGTCATCAATCCGGCCGGAGTCCTTGTTCACACGGATCTGAAGCTTCATGACATCGCCGCAGGCAGGGGCACCGACGAGGCCAGTGCCAACATCTTGGTCGCCCTTCTTGAAGGAGCCGACATTCCGGGGGTTGTTGTAGTGGTCCAGGACCTTTTCGTGATATGAGCGTCTTTGAGTAGGAGGTGTCTGGATGAGACGCTGAGCTGGCTGTACGGAGACGGAGGCGAGCGGAGCGAAAGCGCGAGAAGCCACAAGGCCGACGCGGGGAGCGACGGTGACAATACGCTTGAACATTGTGGAGTTGAGTGGAGTGGAATTTGATGTTAATAGATTCAAGTGAGGTTCAAGAAGGGGAATTGTCGTGAGGGAGAATAGAAAAAGGGAAGATGACGGGTATGATGTGAGAGGCGAAAGCTGATCAGATCTGATACGGGGAACCGAGAGGAGAATGAATTCATTAAAATAATCAGATTCTTACTAATCCAAATCGCTAGGCCCAATAGAGGTTAAAGCCAACATAATCGCCGGCCATCGGAACCATTACCTTCATTTCATTCGTTCTCTGCATTCTGTGGAATGTCTGGAATGTCTGATTTGTTGTTCCTTTCAATACTTACGTCGTAGTTTGATAGCTATCAGATTTTTATAGTCAACCGTGATATCACCAGTGGCGAACAGGTTCCCGAATCACAGTACCAACATATCAAATCAAATGTTGATCAATTTCCCAGTTCGAGCGAGTAACCAGTAAGCTTCTTACGGTTTCCTAATAATAATAATATAATAGATTTTACTTTGTAGTTGATATTACTCTTACCGAGCATCTCGGAGTTAACGGGAAATTCCAGCTAAAAAAGCAAACGCCGTATACAGACCCCGGCTTATACCCGATCACTGCTCGGACTTGTTGAACGTTAGCATCAACGGAGATATCAGACTCCTCACCAAGGTTCAGTTCTAATTTAAGCCTCAGTTAAAGAATGAAATTTTTTGTAAAGTAGTAAACAGTGCCCTTCCAACGAGTAGCTACTAAATAGAAGTTATAGCTAACTGTAGTGCGAGTGGAAGTATGCTTATGTAAGTCAAATTGCCCAGATTTCGACTTGGTGAACTATCACCACCATTGAATAGCTAATCCCGAGGTCCAACACATAATGAGCCAAAACACTCCACCAAACCCTAAAGGCTTAGGCCGGGTCAAAGGGGTATGTGAATACTCCATTCAGTCCCTCAACAGCTTCTTAAATTCCCAGTCCATTCGAAGTTCATAGTCTACGGCTAATCAGGCCATACACAATATTCGAATTCTTATTCCAACAAATCACTGATAATATCATTATAACATTGAAACTAACTAAATAATAGTCTGTCAATGCCCCCATCGCAGCCTTCACGATGGCACTTGTCCTCCTCAGCTACTGTGTCAGCTCTATCCACTCAGCAAGACGTGACAGATTGTCAAATGCGTCGCGTCTTGCTATGAACCACACATCACATCCTGACAGAAAGACTTCCTCTTGGGTCCGGGATGCTCTAGACGAGAGTAAAGCTGAGCAATGGGAGAAAGCTGGGAAGTAAGGGTGATATCAATTCTCAGAACATAATATAACATATGGACAGTACATACTACAACTACACGTTTGAAGGACAGTCCAAGATTTCGAGTTTTACAATTTAATATTGTGATTAACTATATACCAATGCATGTAGGTGCATTTCTGCTTGAGTGGAATGGTATCAAATGAAGATTCCAGGATCTCATCTGGTTCAACTGGGGAAATGTGCAAGTGTAAAGAGTGTGTAGGAACGAAAAGGAAGGAAAGGGTCTTCGTGTTCGTGATTAATCAGAATTTTCAGTGTATTGATTGATCATTCCCCAGGAGTCTATAAGTGTAAACGACAACCTGGTTCAATATCATTAAGAAATCATCATATGAATCTTGAAGCGAAGTGGCCAGAATGGCACGCGAATTTGGGGTTGGGTTCAGAAGGACAAGTAATGAGGCCAGGGGGGTATATATGTAGATGAAGATATAGATGAAGCAAAAATATTAGTTAGGTTAGTTCCATGTTGCGCATTTGAGCTCCAGGACATAGAGGGTGAGCAGGGCTGAGGTGTGCGGGCCCATTACAAGAGAACTGCTCAAGAATAGTTGTTGAATTGTGGCTGATATTCTTCAGAGAACTGCATCAGGGATCCAAACATCAAAATCCCTGAGCATTCTGTAAATTGTTGCGGCGCGAGAAGAGTGTGAGAAGAAAGAAGAAAAGCCAAGCGAAGAAAAAGTGTGTACGGGAGCTTGTCACATGACTTATGTTTGAGCTCCACCACTGTAACTAGTCTAAAGTACCCCAATTCCAATAAAAGTAAAGAAAAAGTCTGACTTCAAAGATAAAACTGAGTCTCAGCTATGGATTGGATAAATAAAACAAAGTTCCAAACATGCTAGGGGTTTAATGGTTATGCTATGTACAAAAACAGTACATGCGACATGGAATTGAGGAAACCAACGACGCTTTCGAAGGAAAAAAAAAACACAGAGATATTAAAGCATAGAATCTAATTTCTAAGCAAAATAATCTCTGACATGTGATAAGGTATAGGCTGAAGACTTTACATGCACAAGTCTCCTAGCACGTAAAAAAACACTCCTGTTTATGCCGGATATCCCCAGGAAATATTTTGAAGGTACAGAGAGTAAGCCCAGAGACAGCGCCCAATTGGAAATGATCGGAGTCCTCCAGGTCTATACAAGTAGAGAAAAAAAGCCGAGTTGTCAATGGGACAAAGGAACACATCACTCATGTGCAAGGCAGAAAATTGGAGTTTAGGTGGTAGTAGAAAGTAGTAGAAGTTAACAAGCTTCTTGTATCATTTTTTCCATCAGATGCTAGAGATTCCTGCAGTCTGATCTTCTGCATGAAGCTTTAACTCACCCTCATGCTGGAGGTTGTGGAAAAACTGCCGCAGATATTCATATGTAAGCATAGTCGTCATAGCAGCTGGGATGGCCCGGAACAGATTGGTTCCAATTCCAGAGTAGAAAGCACGCCAGCCTTCTTCATGTAAAATGGTCTGAAAAGTGCGCACAAGTCCACTATATCGGGGGCGACTGGGCATCCCATCGGATGACGATGCGAACCGTGGCCGACCACGGTCATGGGGATGATTGAGACCCCCACGGAAAGAGATTTCTTCTGGTGACTGAGCAGGAATTGTGCGTTGTTGAGTTTGCAGTCGTGTTCTAAGAACTTCGTGGGGATAGGTTACTGTGCTTGCACAGACCTTGCTTATAAATGTGGCACATGAGATACTGGCCCAATGAGTGGTACCATCTTCGGGAGTTTCTCCTATGCCATAGCCGGTGAATGCCGTCTTTAGGTACTCATAGAGAGGAAATTGAATGGCCACGTGAGTGAGACCCAGCAGAGCCGGAGTAAGGCCGGAATAAAATGAACGAAGGCCTTCAATTTGATACATCTTGCGGGCAGCGTCCAATGTGCCCTTGTATTGCCAGGGTGCTCGGAAGCCTTCATTGTTCTGCTTAAGGCTCTGTGACATGAGTCTTGTTTTGATGACCCAGATAGGGTTCGTCACAATTGTCGAACAAGCACCGGCGCTTATTGAGGCATAGCCTCGAGATAACCACCAGCTATCTGCAATTTGGTCAGCATATTTTTCAGCAGGTCGTATGTTGAAGTCAGATTATCTACCTGTTTTTTCGTAGAAGTATTTGCGAGACCGGTCATATATTGCTAGATAGACTGCCCATGTAGGAAGGTATCCTAACAGCATTGGACCCAGTCCCTGGTAAAGACCCCGAATACCAGCTTCCCTCCAGATCATTCTTCCAGTGCCGAACATTCCTCGATATAGTACCTTGGCGTCGACAGGACCACCTCCCCGTCTGGCAAAGCCGCCTTGGGCTTGTAACTTGGTTTTGATCACATCGAGAGGGCATGTCACGATACCAGAAGCAACACCAGCACTGGCACCGCATATAGGAGCGATATAGAAGTCAGGGATCCTGGTTGAGAAGATGGCTAGGCGGGTGGTGAAATTGGAGCTCAAAGATGCATTGGCTACTTGCACGTGAGGATCATACGGAGTATTTTCTGAACGGAGGCCTGGCTGCTTGGGATTGCTGGCAGCCTCGCTGCTTTTGTCTTCTGGTTGCATTGTGTGCTATAGTAGGCGCTCACGTTTGTTTGTCCGCTTTGTTCACCGAGGGCTCCCGGACTCGAGCATATCGGGTGCTCGACCCGGAACCCAAGAACCCGATTTGAATCTCGATAAAGGAGGGCAGATGAATGTTATTTTTTTTTTGGCAATCCAGTCGGAGGGATGAAAAGGAGGCGTGAGTAATTTTTGAAGGACTCTATCGAAGAGAGTTGGAGCCGATGGCTACCGAATCGATCTGGGATGTGATGTTCTACGAATATGCACGGGGCACGAATATGAGCGGGGGTGGGCTTCTGGGCAAGAGCTTTACAGTCGTAACCGGAGTTAGTTGATTTCCCCACACCCTGTAGGTCGATAGTAGCCGAAAGGGTGGAGTGAAGAGAGGTCGAATGGATTATGAATTGAATGGTAGGTGGAGTCCTAATTATTCGCAATCTATCGGAGCCTGAGGCTAAAGGCTCTCAGTTGAGATATCACGTGGTATTGCTGCCTGTAATCCCAGGCCATAATTACTACACATACGGACTAGCGCATCAAGCTCCGTTTTTACACAACCTCATCCCGGGACAACTCGTGTTCAGCCGGACCGCCCCTTCCAATCTCCTCTCCCCCAAATCATTCGTCTGGATACCCGGGATCCAAAATGTCTGCTCCCTCCGTCGCCAACTACATTGTCAAGCGCCCCTGGCTCAAGCGCTGGATGACTCCCCTGGCCCATTGGTACACCGACGCCGCTGGCTACCGGAAACTCGGATTGAAGTAAGTATCGCCCTTCTCCAGGACCCCATCTCTTGTCACCACAGCAATCGAAGACCACGAAGCATTTGCGACATGTACAGCCTTAGCGAATTTCTCCTCGTCCCTCATTGCCAACATGTCACATATGTTACCCTCGGTCTTCCGAATGCCGCATCTGTCTTCATCGTCTACTACAGCCTCTAACCCACTGCCTAGGTTCGATGACTTGATCCCCGAGGAGAGTGAGACCGTCCAGAAGGCCATCAAGCGTCTCCCTTCCAAGGAGGCCTACGACCGTGTCTTCCGTATCCGCCGCGCATTCCAGGTTCGTTCACGGCCATCAGCTCTGGTCCGCGACTTGAAGACTAATAAATTTATCAATTGCAGTGCTCCATCTCGCACACCCTCCTCCCACCTGCTGAGCAGATCCAGCCCCACGAGGTGAGTCCCTTCAAATCGAAATTCGACCTCCCCGCATTCGGCCCCATATTGGCCAATCCCGTTGCAAGGATTTGTCACTCATGTCCAATGCTTTTATATCACTGTTTTATCAACATTATACTAATTACATGCACCAATTAGGATGTTGAGTACCTGAGCCCCATCATCCGCGAGATTGAGAAGGAGAACAAGGAGCGCGAGGACCTCGACAACCTGACCGTCCGCAAGTAAATTGTGACTTTAATTCATGCTGCAATCTATCACCAAAACCCAACCCTGATGGGATTCAAGGACGACAGAGTTGTTCACTCCTAGACATTAAGATTTCTTTTGGCGCCTTGTATGGATTGGCCGTTGGCGGAGGTGGCTGATCCAATGTTTGTGTACTGATACTGTACAAATTTATTTTCTTTGTTCGACCTCCACTTACGATTTTGACATCGCCTTCAGTTGGCGAGCTAATTTCTCAAGTGGGCTTGACCTTCACCGACAGTAATTGCAGCAAAATAGATTCCCGACTTCAAATGACCTTCGAAATATGTCAATTGGCCACTAACCATTGACACATGGGCGCGCTTTACCGTACATCTCATAAAGAAGCTCATTCCCCTTAAAAGCTCAATCCATCCTTGTTACCTCCAGCTGTAACGTAGGAATCAAAAGTTGCAGCGCGGCGAAAATCTGACCAAAAGGAAAAGGTCTTTTAGGATCACGCAGGCATTTCCTCCAGTCTCACCTTTCTGCTTCTGCTCAGGTGAAATCAAAATTGCTACCTACAAGGTATTTTTTATTCAATTGAAGTCTGACGCCCCTCGAAGACCTTGGAACCATTCATCCTCGTCTTTAGACACCTGAGCCTTGTTAAGAATGTAAATCTTCTAAAGTTCCATTTCGGCGGTGGAAACTTAGGGAGAAGAGCGATGGAAACCTCCATGGCTGGTTGTACCTATATATCACCGCCCCCGAGCTGAATAACCTCTAGGGCTTCATATATTCCACTAGGTATTGGAGCCCTGACTGCCCAGGCGGAAGAGACTGCCCAACTAGCTAGGTATACATATTTTCAACAATTGAAATGTGAATCTTCTGAGGCTGTAATATTTATTACGAATAGTTCGGAGTACCCAGTTTCCAATAGTGGACATCTCCCTACACGACGAACAACTAATTTCGACTGAAGAATGAAATCCGAGCTGATGGACTTTTATATCAATATTGGAACTTATCTAAATCTAGCCTGCATCTGCTTAGTTGAGAATTTGGGTACCTAAGTAGGTACATGTCTACTCCGTACCTACGTATCTATCTCATACCCCGGTCGACTGGGTTTCTCACACTTAACTATTCAAGACGAATTGATCTACTGGAAATAATTTATGGAAGGTTGATTGTCAGCGAGAAGGAAAAAAACGAAAGAAATTCTAGTGGAGGGAACGAAAGGGCTACAACTGTAACCGCATACATTGGAACAAAGCGAGCGCTCTAGTAAACAGATATGGTAACAATGAAAGAAAAAAAAGAACAAGGGGTAATAACGTCTTATCAAAAGGGTAGGGAAGGGGGATTGTCTCCCGAGGACAGAATTCATGTTTCGAATTTTCCTCACGAAGACAGAATTATTATCATAAGAACTGCAATTAAGACACATTGGTAAACCGTTTGCTTCTACAATTTTTCCAGAGCTACTCTCTTTGAAAAAACATAGGGACAAATAACAAATTCAACACCCTTACAAAAGCTGAGCGAAGGCATAGAAGGCGGCAGCGACACCGGCCACGGGCACGGCAACACCGTTGATAGAGGCAGCACCAGTGCTGGTGCTAGCGGCAGCGGTGGAGCTGGAGGTGGTGGAAGAGGAAGTACCGGACTTGCCGCTGGAGGTGGTGGGGTTGTTGGTAGTAGCCTTGCAGCTGTAGGTACCCTTGATGACACCCTCGCTCTGCAAGGTCTTGAAGGTGGAGCATTCGAACTTGCCCTCAGTGCTCTGCAGGTTGAATCCACCAGCAACGCGCTCAAGGGAGCCAAGGTCGACACTATTATTGAAGAGTTAGGGAATTGTATATGAAGAAAAATGGTGCATGTAGTGAACTTACGTGTTGAAGGTACCGGTGAAGTCAATGGCACCAGTGACAGTCTCGAGCTTGGGGGTGGAGATGGTGTCCAGCTTGTCGTTACGGCTGATGGAGAAACCACCATTGATGGTCTTGAGGACGGGCAAGCTGATGTTGGTAAGCTTGGCGTTGTCCATGAAGACAATGTCACCGGTAGCGGTCAGGTTGGGAGCGGAGAAGGACTTGAAATCAGTGCCCCAGAAACCGAGCTGACCGGTCAGCTTCTCGAGGGAGGGAACGGAAACACTGGAGATGTTGCGGAGGGTAAGGTTGGTACCGGTGCCGAGGTTGGGGAGATCGATCTCGAGCTGGTCGTAGTTTCCGGAGAAGTTGATCAGATCGGTGGCGTTCATCAGGTTGTTGATGTTGACGGTCTTCAGGCCACGGTTGTTCTCAATGTCGAAGAGACCGACAGTCTTAAGGGAGATACCGCCGAGGGAGGTCAAACCAGTGTTGACAATGCTGACATCACCAGCCTCGGTGACACCAGTGGAGAAATCCAGAGACAAAAGCTCGGGGAGAGCCTCCCAGGAGATAGAGCCAACGGAGGAGAGGTTTGCGAAGCTGAGGGTGGAGAGCTGGGTCAGGCTGCTGAGGGTGAAAGCCTTGCCAATGGAACCCAGGTTGGCGGCGGTGATGCTGGTGACATTAGTGCCACCAGTGCAAGAGAGAGCACCAGTAATCTTTTCAATACCAGCCAGAGACAAGACACCGGAGAAGTCCTTCTTGATGGTCAGATCACCGTCGAAGACGGAGCAGCTGGCGATGGCATCGGCATCGCTCTGGGAGGAGATAGTGGTATCTGTACTGCAGGCTGTGGAGGGGGGGGGGAGAGGTCAGTTTACAACCCATTTGTGGAGGAGGTAATTAGGAATACTCACTGTCGTCGGACTTGGCAAAGGCGAGCTGAGTCGCTGCCAGAGCAGGCAGAATGTACTTGGTGAAAGACATGGACGATGTCTGTTTTGCGACCGTGTTAAAAAGCAAGTTCAGAAAACAGAAAGCACAACACAGGGGGTGATGAGAAGATGAGAGCTGAAACGTACAAAGTATGAGGATTAATAAGGTGATTGGGGAAGTAAGAAAAAAACGAGAGTGACGGCTTCAACGAAAGGGAAGCGGCGTTGAGATTCAATGGAAAGAACGAATGGACGAGTTTGGGAGAAAGAAAGAAGAAATAAGAGAAAGGAGGCGCAGGTGGAGAATTTGTTTTGTCTGTATAAATACAAGGAATACAAGGGGTAAACTAACACAATACCCAATCTGGAATACAATACAGCCGGTACAGAATCCTGTTTTAAAGAACTGCAGGTTCTTTATTAGTGTTGTTTCCAGTTTCACACTTAAACCACTGGACGTCTTTGATTCCCCCCTTTCTCCATTTATTCTCCATCTATTCTCCATCTATATTCTCCATTAGTGGAGTCTTGATTCAAATCCCAATCTCCTGTTCATTTTGGTATGATAATATGGTACAGTTCGGTACCAGATTATGACTACTCCGTATATGACTATTGATTACATGAAGCGTCCGTGGCTCATGATTACCTGGGTATGTTCCTGAGTACGGAGTATGTAATATGGTAACGTCTTTGTACTGGGAACGGGTTTTGAAAGTACAATACTGCATGCATATTTCATATTCCACGGTTGTACAACATAATAAAATACCACTAGTTTCTGGGAAATTTGAACTCATTTCGAGGTTCATTGTTGAGCAGTCGTAGTAGTAGAAGAAAGATAATCAATTCAACTCGTAGAATCCAGAACAGTAAAACCACCTCTTTCCCGAATGGGCTATTTAATCTATCATAATTTATTTCGTACTCGTACATTACCGTACTTTGTCGGGTTCATCAACGGCCCCATATCTCTTGTCGTCATGCAACTTCCCCCTGATTAGCATTTAATTTTACTTGATCTTGAAGGATTTGCCATGTGTGGGACTTGATTAATGGACTATGGGATATACCATTGGACCTTACACTATGATCTGAATTTGCAAAGTATCCAAATTCAAGCCTCCAGGGATCCGCTTCACCCCCCCCCCCTACCGCTATCATAGCTCTGGTATGCTCCATCTCTCATTGGTACGTTGGAATGAATTGTACTTCTGAAATGCCGATTTCTTATTTGAGGTACTTTCCCCTCGGGCATCCGAGGCCGTCCAAATAATTCTATCCCCTCAGCAACCCCTGCAGTACTATGGAATAGCAGTTGTAGTGCTAATGACTCCTTTCTTTTCCCTCTTAAGCTTAATTTATCTATCTACACAAAGTACGAAAACTTCTTGTGAATCACTATATTCCCTTGCTCTTCATGTGGAAAAGTGTAGATCCAGGCTCTGGGGCTGCAATGATATCTGTTCTGAGATCCTGTCTCCAGTCTTGGATAGATTGCATTGGCCTAGATCTTCGATGTTGATCAATTCGACCCTTACAGTAGAAGCTCCGTGATTGATTACCGTTTCGCTGCCAGGATTCCATAGCTTTGACAGTTTCCCACGATTGTGTAAGTAGTAAGTAACGGCTATCTCACAACTCGGTACTCCAAAGGAAGTCTCAGATTTTGGGTCGATTCTTCCAAGTTTGGGTCAATTCTTGAGTCAATTGGGTCACATCATGCAATGTTATTTTACAGGTATCTGAAATACATGTAATATTTCCTTGTTTCAGGTTTCTCTACTCCGTACCTCTGTCTTCGCATCGACATTGCCAGCGATGAACTGCATGCTGCGCCTATCAGAAATCTCTGCCAATCTTCAAACAGAATCAAGGCAGTGGAGTTTCTTCTATGTGGAGCGATACCTCTCCGTCGGCTCCAGCCCGGGAGATTCGACCTGTCAACGGTCAACGCCACTATGGATACCTCACGGCCTCACTGTTCGTTTCAATACGGAATTGCACACATTCCTGGCTCGTGCGTTATTGCTTCCTTCTCATTCTAAGAATGTGAACGAGAAATAAGGGGGGGGAAGGCAGCATTCTCCGGGCCCTGGAGATAACTGTATATGCTAAAAATGGATCTCTATCAATGCACGACTGTATCAATTAGGTTCTCGTGATTTGGCTAATACGAAGCTTTTTAGTTAAGTTCGGGGGCGTGCCCAGTGGCTCGCGTCTTCGGCTACACAATGGTGGTACACAGTACTTCACAACGAGATCTTGTTGGTGGATCATAATTACAACATATCCACTTGTATTCATTTCCCTTCCAAGTCTCCTCCTTCTAAAGCTTACGAAAGGTTAATCTGGTGCTGACGCAAGCTCGTTATTTTGTTGTCTGTACTCTCTAGGTAAATTGGGTAGCATATTACCGATACATAGTAGTAACTCATGTCCCCTGAACCCTGGTAGGGAGGCAAAGTATGGAGAACATTCAGTCCAATTGTACCACATTATCTGAGATGGTAATGATATACTTTTTTTTTTTTTCTCCATAGATGCATAAATACCGTGTATATTTTTAGTCATATCTTTGTTGCCTTGGGATCCACCAATGACAGTACAGTTCTCGACTAGAACAGCTACCTTTCCCAATTAGGTAAGGGGTACTCTTAAAATATCAAGTCTCAGTATCAATTCCTCCAAGTTCCGGCACCAACTTCCGGTTGATTGCGTGGATGTCAAGAAACTAGCAATATTCCTTCAGCTTTGAAGAGGAGAAAGTATTCTAACTTACTCCTTAAATTTATTATCCTAGGTAGATTCAAGTTCATAGTCCTCATGAAGAAGGCAAAACTCACAAACCCGCCAAGATGTCTTGGCATGCGTCAACTCATCTCCACTCCATCTTAATAGTAATCAATCCATGCTCTCAATTATATCGAGTGCCTTCATATCTCAATCACTACAATGGCACTTAGACGCTCTACACGCCTGGCTTCTCTTCCCAACATTAACCCAGTAGGCACTACAGCACTAAAAGTGACCCGAGTCCAAAATAACGGAGTCTCGAAACACCGCAAACCTCCCACCAAAAAGCCAGCTCCTAAAGTCGTCGAGGCAAAGCCAGAGACTTCGAGCTCATACTGGTCTCCAGAGCCTCCAACTACTAATCCCCTCAACGACAGACTTCTCACACCCCCTCCACTCGATCGCCCAGTTGACCCGCATCGCACAAACGTAACCCTCCTCACACCCCACGGCTCCTCAGTCGTCGCCTACCCACTAAGTGTCGAAGATGCATCGCCCTCAAAGACAGGACTGCCACGCCCGAATGCCACAACTGGGACATTACTCGACGAAGCAATTGCCCACCTCATAGCCATAGATCCGCGCCTTAAGAAGGTCATTGACGAAAACCCCTGTCCAATATTCTCTCCCGCAGGCCTAGCAGAGCAGATCGAACCATTCAACAGCTTGACAAGTAGTATAATCGGCCAACAAGTCTCAGGGGCGGCTGCAAAATCCATCCGAAATAAATTCCTGGCGTTGTTCGACTTGCAAAATAGCGTTGATGGCGCGAATCCAGAACGCTCGCTGTTTCCTTTGCCTGAAGATGTCGCCCGGTGTGATATTGCCACGCTGCGTACTGCAGGTCTATCGCAGCGTAAGGCGGAGTATATTCAGGGGTTGGCGGAGAAGTTTACGAGCGGAGAGCTGAGTGCGCAGATGCTGGCTCGGGCGAGTGATGAGGAGCTTTTTGAGAAGTTGATTGCTGTAAGAGGGCTTGGGAAGTGGTCTGTTGAAATGTTTGCCGTCTTTGCTCTTAAGCGCATTGATATCTTTTCAGTTGGGGATCTCGGCGTGCAGTAAGTTTCTATTACCTCTGGGGTTTGCTACATTTGGTATGGGCAGTGAGCTATATAGCTGACTTTGCCTAAGACGTGGCTGTGCTGCCTTTTCAGGTCGCGATGTCAGCAAGTTGAAGGCAAAAGGCGGTGGTAAGTTCAAGTATATGGCGGAAAAAGACATGCTAGAGCTTGCTGCAAAGTTCGCGCCCTTTAGGTATGTTTTCATCAGATCTCACTCCAGGCTGTCTCTGACTGGGTTGATTAGGAGTCTATTTATGTGGTACATGTGGCGGGTTGAAAACGTTGACATCGCCGTGCTTACTTCGTGAACACATTCAGTCTGTTGAACTATACTGTAGAATATAGAGCGATTGAAAACAGTGAGGCCCGCATCAAATATTGGTGTCAGGCAATTGACATGCCTAGGTACATAATTGTCGAATACCCGGGGACTCATATGTATACCCTTCTCTATGGTTGTTGGCCCCTGGTTATATTTAGATATATTCGGCGGTGTCATCCATTTTAATGGGATGCTATCTTTAAAAATCTAGATACGATCTATGGATGTCATCTCTGTATTCAGGCCCATAACCGCTGATTACATTAATTTATACCAGGTTGATTTTAAATCCTCGATGTATTTCAACTTTGGAATATTGGTACTATTTGATTATTGCATGTATTCCATGGGTATATTCATGTGGGCTTCTTGATATTTTTCAAACTTGTTTTAAGATCTGACACTTATTCTCACATGATTTCAATAAACGTGATATACTTATATAATAAAGATCATAACATCCACGATACGATACAAGGAGACTATTACCCGAGAGACCTTAGAGCTTGGTTGACACTATATCAATTCTTTTGACGCGATAACCTTGGGACCTTCAGGTTTGGAAAAGAATCTGTAATTCCTCTATGCTCAGGTCCACGGCTGCATGTAAATTATTAATACGAAGCCATACAAATGATATGTCCATGGGTATATACAATCACCCGCTTGCAGAATCTGCCTCCTTCCAACTGCTGATAATGAAGAGCAGCCATTTGAAAGCCGAAGATGCTTTATGAGAAAAGCTCATTCCAAGATTGTGTAGATATTGCAACGCCAGTTCAGACTCAGGCCTGGTTCTTCCAAGTTTTCATCTGCTTCTAGTAGACCTCGGGACCTAGGTATTTGGCATTCAACTAGATAAGCAGATTTATTGAAAGAGATAAACGGGCCTCGGATATGAGATCAAAAATCAAAAACTGAGTAATACCCTAAGCTGACTGCTATACACAAGCTTTTTGGTGGAACTGGGAGCTTCCAAGGTTACTTAGGTAGCTCCATCGACGGGACGAGATCGCCAAAGAGAAGCACCGCAAAAATTTAGCAAACATAGGTTATGTTTTCGGAGCGCAGGCACACGAAGATGCGATTCGAGATAAAGATAAGACGATTCTAAAGACCAAAAGGGTGTACAAGTAACACGCAAAACTATGGAAGGAGTAAGGTCCCCTCATTTACGATATAAGCATCCTTAGGTGGAAAGAAAAACTGATGCGCTTATCGAGCAAAACGGGATAATTGGCTACGAAATAGGTCTTAGTTCAAATCCTCCGGGTCATTAGCTCAGGAGTTCATCCGTTGGTATATGTCCATTGATTCTTTAATCTGTGACCACTGTTAATCGTCGCTATGCCGTCCTCAGTTCCTGGATTTAGGAATTGAAGCCATCGGGCTCATATGGTGCTAAACTACTTGCCAAGGGAAGATCCCAATCTCATAATGATTTTGAGGAGTTATCCAAGTCATTGCAAATCAAATAAGTCTGACATATGACTGTCAGCAGCCAATTGAAATTGAATGATCACATTCTGGATTCCGGGGAACTTTCCATGATTGGAGGGTTCGTCTATGCTGATTGATCTGCAAGTGAGTGGTAAAGAGCAAGAAATAGTTAGTTAATATCTGGCCAAGATTAATAATGACCATCTAGTTAGTTAATCGAGAATATTAATAGCTAATCGAGAGTTAAAGCCAAAATAGAGAATACGTACCATGTAGTTAGCAAAGAGTAACTTCCCCAATAATTAGAGCTCGGCTAAAAGTTCAAAAAACACATTAGACAGGGACAAAAACGCAGGTGTAATCGCCCTCACCCAAGTATGCAAGATCAGAAGCCCAGAGCATTTCCGACAAGTCTGAGGATACATTCTCCGCGAAGATACCCTCGTCGTCCATATCTCGAAGAATGTTGGTGATAAAGTCTGCTCGTCCGGATGCATGAAATATCTCTGCGACGATGGGGTGGACTTTAAGAAGATCGGGAGATGGTAAGTCAAATCGGGTTCCGTGATTATTGAACTTCACCGTTGTGATGTCTGTTGAAAGATAATAATCGAGTGTGTTCGGTTCCCCCCAACGCTTTATGGAGTACTCGTCAACACGGCCATCAATAGGCATCAAAGAAAAGCTAAACTCGCCAAACATTACATGAAGCATTGTTTCCATCGTAACGTTATTGCGATGGTCATTTATGTCTGAATGCCTAAATCGAACTGCCAGTGAGTCGAGTGCTGGGAAGCAGCGCTGAAGGGCGACCCAAACTACGGATCGCTCCCTGGCCCATGCATCAGAATTCCATGTTGATAACGAGAACCTGAGGATATGGGCGCATTGAGTGAGGCAGCGGAATTTTATGTTTTCATCAGCCGAAACTGTTTCACGATCACGTACTTGGCTGATTGTGCACGCATTTCCATCTCGAAGGAGACACTCTTGTTTCAAGACCTTTAGGCGTTTTTGTGCTTGGATTAGTTCGGAGTATTGCTCTTCGACATCTGCTTGCACATCGGGGCAAGGCGAAAGTGGTGTTGTGACCGGAGTTTTGCGCGATCTCATTGGCAGAAGCAAGTGGAAGACTAATGACATCATATGTTTCTTGACATCAGAATCGAGTTCGAATTTTCGGATGTCTCGTTCTAGATTGCGCTTTCCTTCTAGTGGTAGGTGCAAGAGAAAAGCTTGGAGTATTCGCACTGTGTCATCATTTTCATCAGTTTCTTGGTATCTTTTAAGACGATCCATCACGAGCTCGGCGGATGACTATTTGGCAAGGATGAGAGATCGGAAGCTCGACCGTAGGCGGTAAAAAGCCTCAATTTATTTACCTGATTTTGCCTAATTTCTATTAATTTGTGCTTCATTTTACTATTTCTGCCGGGTTTTATGCCGTAATTTTCTCAGAATACAAACGCTGAGCCTAATTGGGCGGAATGAAACTAAAACAGACACAGGATCCCCATATTAATTCCCAATTATTCTAAGATAGTTAAGATAAATGGGGTAGAGATCTAGGATTTAGGAGGCCTTGGGGTGGGGGCGTAGTAGCAGTAAACTCCTTAGATAAAGGACTACTCAGGCGCGCCGTAAAATGCACCTTGTATGATACAGTATCTTGCTACGTAATATTGCACTATGTGCACAAGAATTTAGTGGTGGATATCTACAGGAGATGACCTGCTTTTAGGAATAATAGCTCTAGTAGAAGAGCTTCAGGACTGTATCAAACTATGAGGGTATATTGCTGTAGGAAAGATGGCCAATCATGGTATTATATCTCCATGTATGCTAGTACTATACGAAATCCGACAGATACAAGTCTAGGATTATGAAGTCTCTTCAAGTTTCCCATGTTAATCTAGAAGTCTAATAAATATCGAGACTAGTTACTGTTTCAGCATGCTCGCGTCTAAGCACCTTCTCTCTTCCTTCCAATACCCGTCGATGCGTCGCTTACGCCTCTTCATATTTCCCTATGTTTTTAAGCACACTGCCAAGGTTACTGACCCTGGTGAGCGTGTAAGGATACTCGCATCTGACGCGCAGATGTTTGATCAGGCGTTAGTTGGCCGATGCTAACTCTCTCCTCGACAAGCCCACTCAGTGCAGTGGCACCAAGAGCAGTGTAAAAGTTCTCTAAAGTTTCTTCCTGGGGTGTAGCAAAAATATGCTCCTTGAATAGATTGAAACTTTGGAAATCGTCAACCACGAGGATGTCTTTGGCAGACGTCAATTCCCATTGTCTGATGTCCATTCCATCGTCATCTTCCTCATTGAGATCGCGGAGAGATGACTTTTCATTTTTGGGTTGATCAACCGTGCTCGAGGGAAGATCCCGGCTGGCATAAAGAAATTTGGCTTTCCTCATATCCAAGAAAAGCTCCTTGTCTCGTTTTAAAGTCGGGAGTTGTTCTGCAAGAGTTCTGAGAAGCATGAGATACTTCTCAGAGCTTTGGAACGTAGCGTTGATGCGAGTCGGTTCCTTGACCAACATCCGTGCAATCTCCACGATGGAAGGCTCCGGCTTTGAACCAAGAGCCATAAGGAAAAGGTTTGCCACTTCGCCAAAATCGACGTAATCGAAAATTTCCTTGTACTGACCCCCTTCGCCAAGATAGCACAATTGAGGTGCCACGAGCCGAACTTTAGCACGTTTTTCGTATTGGTCCCGAACAACGACCGGGACAATTGGACTCTTTCCCGTGCGCTCCCTGCTTTGAGGGCTAATTTCCGAGGCTCTGCCCGCTAGATACTTGAACACGGTCCGGGCATCGGAATTGTTGGCAGGAGGCTGCTGTGCGAGAATGTGAAGGCAATCTGCCATAGGGGGATGGGGTTTGACTCCCAATTTCAAAGCATGGGGATGCAGATTCTTTCGAAGGAGTTTGAAGCCGAACAAAGCTGCGCCTTCGTCGGTGAAACACTTTTGAGGCACGCCTAGGCTATTGGAGCCTTCAATAGGCAGGAAGGGTACTGCCACCGCACCTATATCAAACTCGGCATATCCGCTTGTATGATGCTCTGCGAGGAAGTATGACAGCGCCTTGGTGGCCTTGCTGTCCTTTTCTGTGCTCCCCGCGGCCATAAGTCGAATGAGTTCCACAGCGGGTGGATGACTCTTCAGCCCCATCATTGTGAGGAATTTACCCTCATTGCTATTGCTGTTGTAGATGCCAGGCCAGTCTATGATCGGTAGACCAAGAGAACGGAAAACATCCTTTGGCTCATACAGCTCGGAGATCTTGTACCGGGTACCGTCAGAAATGCTTCCACTCTCGGCAGTACAGATACTCATGCCTTTCAACCTCTGGATATCCTTTGCCGGGATATCCTCACGCACAGAGGTAAGATAACGAATAAGGTCAACGTGGTTCCATTTTCTTGGTGCAACTCCACCTTTGCTATCTTCCAAGGCCGGAGTGTTGATGAGGCGATCGAAGATGACACCAAGTTCCACGGTTTTACGGACACCAAGCGAAGTGAGAATTTTTTCCTTGACGCCATTGAGACCGTGGATAACGGGAAGGTCATCGAAGAGGCGCACAGAGGCAAAGTATGTCTCTGCAGGTTGCTTCATTCCAAGCCTCGTCGGGATCACTGTCTTGGGTTGGAGTATATTCACAACGTTTTGCTTGGACGCTGCACTGAGGACATCCTATTGATTTAATAAGACAGGGAGAACCTGACCCCAGAAGGCGGCGGTCTTCGTGATATCTTGGTCAATGGATAGAAAACTGCGATTTCCAGAATTGCTAACAATCCAGTGTACCCAAGGAACAACCTGCAGTTCGACCCAACCCAAAGCTTCCAGTTCCAGCTTACCCAATGACTTGGTGAAACGGAATGGAAGGACAGAAGGGGGTATAGGAAGGTCCGTTGGAATGCGCTGGGGGTTCAAAAACTCACTGATATCTGCAAAGATAATCAGGCGAGTAGGAGCTCCCTCTGAATCCTCATCGTTGGCCACTGCTACACGCAGTAAGCTTTGAACTGAAAGCTGATCCAATTGGCCAATGAGAGATTTGCGGCCAAGCCAGGATATGAATTCAACCACCTGGTTCGACCGCAGGGTATTGGATTCCAATTCGCGTCTGATATCAGAGACAGTTATGTCTGTCACTAAGCCAAAGTCCGTCAGTCTCTTGACAAACTCTTTGGCGCCATTGACAAAATCATCAGACAGAGCGGGAATCGAATCCATGAAGCTTAGATCCTTAGGAGCAATGCGTGTCTGATGACTTGGGATAACGCCACAGGTAGACAAAACCTCAATGGACGCGTTCTTGTTACACATCCAGAAAGCATCCTCGATTGTCTGACCCAAAACGGAGGATGGTGTAGATTCACGAAACACGAATTGGTTTGCAGTGTGGATTGCCTCTGGTAAAACATCCACAATATCATCTTCGCGGACTTTGGTGCGAGATGGGCCAATTTTCATTGCCAATTTCGATTTGATCGTAGCCATCTCCGCAGACCAGGCAATTCGACAGACGATTCCTACAGCGCGTAGCATTTCGAGATTCCATTTGCTGATGTACCGAGTGTTGAGATCAATGCTCTCACGCTCGACAGTAGGAATGACAGATAGAGCAGAAACATGAGCATTCAAGCCAGTCGTCTGGGCTGTAGGGAAGCCAATGAAGACCCTTCCAGATTTAGTAGGTAGGATAGACGAGAGAACTTCTGACTGAGACGAGGACGCTTCAGTCGCCATGCTCGCATCATACGAAGGAGTCAAGATCGCAAGTGTAGCCTTCTTCGGCGGTGGCTTCCGGGTTGCTCTTTCCAACTCTTTCGCCAAGTCTCTACTGATTGAAGGCTGCAGAGAAGCTGTGTTGATGTGCAAAAATACTGATGCCGAGAGCATAGCGCTCATTTTACCAGAGTCCTCGGCACGTTCGAGCTCAGGCTTTTGGGCAGGCTGTTTCTCTGGTCCACTTTGTGTGAATTTGGGAAAGAAGCTTCGCAATGAGCTTGTTGTATCGCGAATATTGTCCAGGCGGAATATGCTTGCGTTGGGATTCCACTCGACGATTTTCATCCAAGACGCGTCGACCTGGGCAATTTCCCGAGTGACATTCACAATTTTCATGAGTCCTTCTGCCGTTTTGGTATCGATATCTCGTGGTATCGCAACATCGACGCTGGGGGCTGTTTTCTTTGAGAGACGAAGCAGAGTCCAATCGTCCAGCCATAGCTCAATCTCTTGTAAAGAAACAAACGTTAAACTGCTAGACAAGAACTGGCAAAGTTGCAGTAGAGATGGAACAGGAGATGTATCATTCCGGTAGTCCAAAACGAATGTAGTGTCCGGGCTTGCAGCTTCGCCAAGGTCTAATCGACGGGTGAACAGAGCATTGCCCTTCCAGTAGAAAGCCATAGCCTGATTACCCGACGACACGAAGGGCTCCTCACAATCATCAAATACACTGTAAAAGCCGACTCCAAATGCACCAATCTTTGTCTATCTGGGTTTCCATCAGCGATTCGCTTGAGTCTTGCCCAGTCTTTCTCGCTAAATGGAGATCCATTGTTTGACACGAGGAGACGCCGTAGAGTGTGGTTGGCAATGGTGTGTTTCAAGTGTGCAGTGGGATCACTCGTTGTAGGCGAAGGTACTGTGGTTGATGGGATAGTTTCAAACTTTATCGTGACTTTCGTTGCAGATGCATCGGCGGCATTTTGAATCATTTCTCGTAGAACTGTCCTGTGGACGACATGTATATTAGCATCTTTGTCTCATAGTTCCATGATAGGCACTTACCATTTCCCCGAATAGCGAGCAAGGACTTTGGAAATCAACCCTCTAGTATCTACTGTCACAGCCTCCTCATCGGCTCCAGACCCCATGGTCCGGGCCCTCAAAGCGTTGTAGTCAACCTTCACGGACATTATGCCGAGGTTCCTTGGTACCTGAAGATTCCGACTTGACGAAGTGGAAGCCGGTGCGTTTATCCTATCTCATGTCCTGGGAGAAAAGTGTGGTCCGATAACACGGGGGCTCTAGGCGGCCGTATGACTGATAATAGCGATGTAATGTTGAGATATTGGAGTGGTGCAGTATTCACGGGTATCGAAGAACGCTGAGCAGAGTCTAGATAACAATAAGCAAAGACTGTAGAAAAAAACAGAGGAGCAAAGAGAGACGAGCAATAAAGTGAAGAAGGCCAAATGCGCGGAGACTGCGGAGGATGTGGTGGCTTATCGTTATCGGAGCCTGAATTGCCATTGCTCTCCGCCCTGGTCGGACAAGGTACCGGTACCTGAAGCCCAACACAAACAACGTGGCAACACAAGTACCCGCTGTATCTTGCGGGAGCCCGTGTGTGCCAACTACGCAATAATTAGATAACCAGGATCATGTCCGTTGTTGTTCGGAGCTCTCGACTCAGGAGTACAGCAGCAGATCTGGCAGTTTGCTGGTTGTTTGGTTATATTATTTGAGCGGGGTCAATATCGAAACTCCTTGCGTGGGAATCTCGGCTGGTGTTTAGCTCCATCACCGGAACTCATGAGGTTTGAGAGCTTACCAGCTCTGTGCATGCGGGCCTAATATCGCCAACCGTCAACTAAATCGCTCCGAGCAGAGATGGGTGTCACCCTCTATCTCCGATTACGCCTGTGCGCCTCAGGGCGCTTCTTCTTCCCATTGGCAAAATCAAGCGCTCGCGATTCCTCAGTTTCGCTGCCCGTCTACAAGCCGAGAATGTAGTTCGGCTAGGGGATATCAGTCCAGATGCGCGGCCAAACAGAAGTACGCGAAACCTCCGATGACCACGAATTAAATGCGACAAGTGCTGATCTAGTCTTTTCCAGACATGTTCTCGCCGCTGGCATTTCCCACTGGATTGATTCTCTACGACCTTGCGTTTTCGGTCCCTCCAACCTCGCACCTCGAACTGTTCCCCTTTGAAATATACAGAGAGCCATTGGTAGTTATTGCGATAGCTGATGGAAAGGAGCTGCCAGCGAGCACTGGCGAGAAACAGAAGCATCCGACCCCCGAAGGCCTTGATCAATTGCTGGAAGACTTAGGCGGGGTGAGGGAGAGGAATCCGCGAGCATTGGTGAACCAACTATTGGTATTCGACTATGAGGGCTTGGACAAGGTTACAAACGGCCCAGAAAATGTCCTTTGGGTCCCTCCGCCACAAGCATCCAAAGCTACTACGATGAAGACCGTTCTTTGCGATGTGACCGCAGTCCTGCTCGCTGAACTGGACGAGTTTGCGAAGACCATCCAAGCGATCCCGTCAATTGAATCACCCAAGGCGTTTTCTTGGGGTCCACATCGCAACCCGGAGCTGAGGCCGCGGCCGGTAGACCGGCTACTGAATCGAATGACACTCCCCGCACAGCTACCTTCGAGCCCGAGTGGCGGCCAAGACACGCCCTTGAGCTCCAATGGTAGCTCTCCGGCTCCTAGTGACCATGAAACTCCCACCACATTTGACGAGATCACCCGTTCAATCCACCTGACCAGCCGCACAAACTCTGGCAGCAGAACTCCGTCAATAGCGTCCGCGAAAGAGCATAGCCGCGACCGGATGTTTGTTAGCAACATGAGTGCTACAGATAGGACCAAAAATCGGATCCGAGGCCGTGCCGGGGTGGTGATTGGTACACTGTTTCTGCAGGCAGGAAGGTGGCCAGATGCCTTGAAAGAATTAACGGAGGCGGTTAACAATGCCCGAGCAAGCAGTGATTACATCTGGCACGTCAAAGCTCTGGAAACAATTCTTCTTTGTTTGATCATGTTCGGCTGGGCAGGAATGGACTTCCAGGTATGTGGGCAAGATACGACAGCATCGAAATTGCCACTAACAGACTGCCAATAGATTCCATCAGTTCTCTACCCAGTTGCCGATAAGTCTTCAAAGCCGTCTAGAGACTCAGTTACTCCCAGCAGCACTGGTAACCGAGTCGTATCCTTGCATAACTTGGCCAACCTCTTGCCAGACCTGTCAAACAATATCCTGAATCTCTATACCCGCGCCGCCAATATTACAGACGAGCCCTTACCTCAACTGGTATTCTCAGAAACGGTCATCCGGTTGGCCGGATTGATGGTTTCAGCTCGTGTGCGTGACGGGGCTTTAGATGACAATGCTCTTAAGCACATCGTGATGAACGAAACTTTGGTCCCCTTGCTCCAACCAGAACTTCCTCGCGGGACCGTGTTGCTTCGAAAGGCTGAAATTGCCAACTTTTTATACCGGGCTTTGCCGCTGGCTCCAGGCGCAGATCTGCCTGCTACCGATGCCGTTCCTATCATTGTTGGCGTCGTGTCTGTTTTGAACACCCTTGACTTGCCTAGGAAGAAAGCATTTATTTTACGCGAACTTCTTTCTGTGATGGTACCAAGTCTGGTCCAGGCGCGCAAAATTGGTGCCGCAGAGGTCGGTATACACCCAGCTGCTGGGTTGGCGTCTCTTAGCGATACAGCATTTGATGTCAACGCCCTTGACACGGGTTCTGGAAACATGGAGAGCAGCGTGCGTTACCTCCTGGCGACCATTGGAGAAATCTATGGTGTACAGCCTTCTTCTTTCTATGAATGGGAGAAAAGAACCAGCCAATCTTCCGCAGTCAGTGGATTGCAGGAAGGAAGTGAATATGACTCTGTGTCTAGCATTGCCGAACGGGCCTTCAGACATGTAATTTTGGATCGATATGGCGATCTGAATTTGAAAATAGATGTTCTGAAAGCCTGCATAAACTGCTGCGAAGCACTTCCTGACTTCAATGGAGTTCTTCGCTTCACCGTTGAGCTCTTGCAGACCATCCGGGGAGATATCATGCTAGGAGATGGATACCGAAACCCGCCATATCTCCCACAAGACGAGCAAGTCCGTCTTTTGAACAACATCAAGCGAACAGTAGGTGCCGGATCCAGATTGGGTGCTTCGGAAATGGTCGCCGAATACTGGGATGATTTCCTGGTACGCGATGTTCAGTCACTGGCACTCCCAGACCCCAAGAGACCCATGAGGCGGACCAAGGCCGAATTGAGCACAGCCACGACAACTTCCAAAACAACGAAGAAATATCCATTCCTGTACAATCCCTTTGCAAAGGCCAACAGCAAGGCATTGGAAATAATTACAGTGGCTGATGAGCCTGCGTCTTACCGAGTCACTCTCCAGAACCCATATGAATTCGAGATCGAAATCGAACATCTGCGTTTGGAAAGCACTGGTGTAGCACTCGATGCTGTGGCATAAAATATCCTCCTTCCTCCTCTATCAGTCCAGGATGTGGTCGTGGTGGGTGTCGCTCAAGGGGAAGGCAGCCTGAACATCACTGGTTGTATTGTCAAAGTTCGCCACTGCCGGATGCGAAGGTTCCCCATTTTCAAAAAATTCTGGAAGCCAGAACCTGAGGTCAAATTCAAGCGAACAGGACTGTGTGCCAAACAACCTCTGACGGAGCGCCCGGTTTCCTAGAGCTCAACAACTTCTAAAGATGGCAAGGTGGATGTCAAGAAAGGACCCGAGGCAACTTCTTGTGAGGTGAAGGTCATCGCAAAACAGCCATCACTTGTAATTGAGTCAATGTCCTTGTCGCAATCGGCGATGATGGTTCTCGAAGGCGAAGTCAGACATTCACCCTCACGCTACACAACGCCTCTACATGTCCTGTGGACTTCGTTTTGTTCTCTTTCCAAGATTCAACAACAAAGCAGTTGCAATCGGCGCTAGCTAACAAGGATTTGCTACCCGTCGAGACCTATGAGCTGGAATTGAAATTGGCGACCAATCCGGCTTTGCGATGGCGCCGCGAGGGTGATGACTCAAGTGATTGCTCAATTGCAGCAGGCGAGAAGGCCAGCTTCACCGTCGATGTCCTTGGAAAACCAGGATTGCAAGAAACCACAGTGCAGATCGACTATTCCCGCCTAAACGCAGCCCCGGGCGAATTGCCCGATGTGTTTTATACTCGCCAGCTGTTTGTACCGCTGACGGTCACGGTGAATGCGAGCGTGGAGGTTGCCCGCTGTGACATCTTACCGTTCAGTGGTGACTTCGCATAGAAAAATAACATCGAGCCACCTGTCGAATCGGTTAAGGAATCTGATGCGTTGCTCTCTACCGAAGAGAACGATCCTTTCTCTCAGGTTTTGAGCCGCCTTGGCAATGGAGCATATGGGCCTGATCATTGTGTTGTGTTAGTTGATTTGCGCAACGCCTGGCCAAACCCAGTCTCTGTGTGGCTGCGCGTTAGCGAGCAGTCAATAGAGCCATCTTCGACAGAAGTGACAACCAGCAGTGACACGACTGGTCAATATTCTGTTGGCGGAGAACTCCAGCCTGGTCAAACCTCCCGTTTCGTCCTGGTCCTGCCTCGCGTTTACCTCGACAACCCACATGCTTCTATTCCAGTGGTGAATACTGGCACCCGAAGGCAATTTGTTGTCAGCGCCAACAAAGCTATCGTTTGAAGCCGAGGCAGCTTCTCGCGAGGCTTTCTGGTTCCGCGAAGAGCTCCTCAAGCGAGTTCTCGGGGGCTGGAAGGAATCAGCCACCAGCCGCGAAGGATCCATCGACCTAAGAAACATCAGATTGAACAACCGCATGGTTGAGGCGATGCGTCTCGAGGATGTTGAGATGACATTCTCTCTGACATCGCCATCTTCACCTGATGACTCTGAAGCTGTTGAACAAACCGGCCGTTCTCGCTTCTGCGTCAAGACTGACGACCTTCTCACGTTGACTGTCACCGTTCATAATCGCTCATCACGCCCCATTCACCCCCTCCTGCGTCTCCAGCCTAGCATTCGCCACCAGCCAAACAATGTTGCACTGGATCTTACTCGACGCCTCGTTTGGACCGGCATGCTGCAGCAAGCCCTTCCCATTCTGCCAAGCGGTGAGTCTGCCAAGACTTCAATTGGCTTGACTGTACTTTGTCGAGGAGAATACGAATTCGGTGCTAGTGTTGAGGAGGCCCGGATTTTGCGGCCATCAGTCTCTGATGGCAATGCCCCAAGTGCCGACGCTGCGGATCTTCATGATGAGGGTGGTATCAAAGACACATTTGGTGTAGATGTGGTGCGCCGGCGACGTATCTGGCACGCAAAAGAACTGTGTATCATCCAAGCCAGTGACCCTTGATCCTGATGCGTGATTGTCCGTTTTGACTTGATAGACGTCTAAAGATGTTTGTCTTTCTTTGTTTCCTTTTCAACCTAACTTGATGACGACATGTAGCATACCCCAAATATCTGTACAATCTCTCATGATAAAGCTAGGCATATGCAATTTGATGAATACAATGTCTTGATCTCACCGAAGAAGCTTAGTTAGGTTCCGATTCTTCGTACCTTGTCTACATAGAGCGCCAATATCGATTTGATCAACGGTTGTGTATGAGCTTTAAACTAATAAATCTCTGCCTTACCGCTTGACCTCCCAGGACCAATTGATTAGCCCAACTAAATCATCCAAGCCAGAAGTTTCAGGAAAGACTAGTGTCGAGGCTAACTTCGGAAGCCACCTTGAAATGGACAAGGGGCATTAGAGTGGTTTTATAATGATCAACAAACTACTCCTACCCATATCCATAAATGTCAGATAAACAAAACGACAATCAAGTACCGAAGTGATCACCACATTGGCATTAGTTTAATCTGGTTGGAAATAACCCCAAGAGACGCGGAAACTGAAACTGAAAATGTCTTTTCGCCATGAATACTCCACAGTTGATTGCAATGACATGCAACTAGTCAATTAGCGTGCAGGGGTATTTGGGGCCGTCGGCTACAATTTGTGAAAATGGATGGATTCACCTATAGAACAAGACTAATCAGAACTAATCTCCGGGGGTGTAGACGGCCGATTTTTCTTAGGGCCTGACCATGTGAGCTTGGCGAATGCAGTTGCTACATTCAGAGCGTATGCCACTGCGTATTACGCGCTGGTCAATTTGGCCCATTTGCAGTGCTCCGAGACTATCCTCATTCATGGCGCTGACGGAGAGCAAGGTAAGGCGGCTATCCATCTGAGTCGCTACTTCGGAGCAAAGGTCTTTGCCACCGTTGGATCTGAAGAGCAAAGAGAAATCATCGCCAAGGAGTATTCTCTCCCGCAAGATCGTGTCTTCAACTCGAACAGTGGATCTTTCGCTCACTCCGTGCTCCGTGCTACCAATGGTGAAGGTGTTGATGTGGTCCTGAGTTTGGTGGATGATGACTCTGCGCCGCAGGAGCGTCTCTGCGTTGGCGATTTCGGCCGCTTCGTTGGATTGGCTGGCCGAGGTAAGAGCTCTCTCTTCTATATGCCGGATGAAGCTAACATGATTTCAGACCACTCTTCCTACAGTGGACTTTCCACTATGCAGCAGAGAAACGTCGTCTTTGCCACCCTCGACATGGAAGTAGTCGAGAAAAGCCGACCTCGTCTGGTCTCAGACATTCTGGCGAAGATCGGAGCATTGCTTGATGCCGACCTCATCAAATGAATTCCCGCCGCTGAGATCCATCCCGTATGCGATATTGAAAAAGCGTTGGTTGCGATTGACAAGCGCACAGCCACGGGCAAATTTATCTTGGATTTGGCCGATGAGTCGCCCGTGCCTGTCATTCTGCCTCGACTGGCCTCCCTCGAACTCGACTCTGAAGCTACATACATTCTCAGTGGAGGTCTCGGAGGTCTGGGACCCAGTGTCGCAGAAATGATGGTTAGCCACGGTGCCCGTCACCTGGTGTTCCTTTCTCGCTCCGGGCCCAAGTCCGCCGAGGCACAGGAGCACCTCCGTCGGCTGAGTGGGCTGGGATGCAAGGCAGAGGCATTCGCTTGTGACATTGGCACTCTTTCTTCCGTGGAGTTGGTGCAACAGCTCGGCACAGAGAAGGGATGGAAGATCCGTGGTGTTGTGCAATGCGCCATGGTTCTGCGCGACAGCACATTCGAGAACATGACACACCAGAAATGGACTGAGTCCATCCAACCCAAGATTTACGGTAGTTGGAATCTGCACCAGGTGTTTGGCAGCCAGTCCCTGGATTTCTTTATCATGCTTTCTTCTGTTTCGGGTGTCATCGGAAACCCAGCTCAGGGTAATTACACCGCTGGAAACACCTACCAGGATGGATTGGCACTCTACCGACGCCAGCAAGGCCTCCCCGGTACTGCACTTGCAGTTGGTGCGGTGATGGACGTGGGTGCTTTCGCGGACAACTCCTACTTCGAGAACTTCCTTGAGAAATTCGAGCACCTGGCATCCTTGACTGTCAAGATCGAGGAAGTCATGATTATTCTGCAGACACTGATGAAGGGTCAGACCGAGGATGGAGTGACCGTACCCCCACTTTTGGCCATGGGTTTCACCGAAGAGCTCAAGCGTGATGGAAACATCACAAGTCTGTGGCCCAAGGATCGCAAGTTCGACCACCGTATCGAGCTGCCTGAGGATGGTGACGCCAACGCCGGTGGGGACAAAGTGCGCCTTGCCGATCTGATCGGCCAGGTCACTGATCTTGCTGAGGCAGGAAAGGTGGTCGAGGAGGCCCTGAAGGCTAACCTTGCAAACGCCATGACAGCCTCTCCAGAGGATGTTGACGCGGACAAGCCACTCCACGCCTACGGTGTGGACAGTTTGAAAGCCGTTGAAGTTCGCAACTGGCTCTTCCGAGAGTTGAAGTGCGATATCTCTGTCTTCGACATTCTCAGCCCCATGTCATTGGCTAAGCTGAGTGTGAACATTGCTGAAAAGAGCAAGTTCCTCCCTGAGAGCATCAAGCGAGGAGACCAATTTGAGTAATTTGGCCCCAACTCAGCCAAGGGATTTGAAGCTATAGATAGATTGTGAAAGGAAAATGTATTGACCGAATTAGACAAACCAAGCCCTAATGTCCCGGGAAATGCTCCGTAGCAATGTATAAAGACCAGCCGGTTCCCCCCTTGAATTTCTTTCAAACCATCGTTTCTTTTATTCTCACTCTTCATCCCATTCTATATAACCCCAGACATTAAAGCCATCAAGATTGTCGGGTCCCGACGGGCCAAAGTCATGGCCAGGGTTCCCATGCCCGAGCTCGCCGGGGACTGCGTCCTGATCAAGACCATGGCAGTCGCCCTCAACCCTACCGACTGGAAACATATTGATTTCATTTCCACTAAAGGAGCCACTGCAGGATGCGACTACTCTGGGATTATCGAGGAGATAGGATCGGACGTTGATCCTGCGCATGGGCTGCAGGTTGGGGATCGTGTTGCCGGATTCATTAACGGCTGTAAGTAAATATTTCCGGTTCGGGTTCCCATGCTTATTCCTTTCAGGCAATGGCGAGAACCTCTCAGATGGCTCTTTTGCCGAATATATCGCTGTAAAAGCGCATATCAACATCAAGCTACCGGATTGGATGTCGTTCGAAGACGGTGCAACTCTAGCTGTGGGGATCACCACAGTGGCGCAAGGAATGTACCAGCAGTTGAGATTGCCCTTGCCATCGCCGACGTCGTCAATCACTGCAGCCGAAGACGCACAGCCAATCTTGATTTATGGCGGCAGCACTGCGACCGGAACACTGGCGATCCAATTCGCGAAATTGTATGAGTCTGCTTGAATTCATACAGGCGTCTGCTAATGAAACGTCAGATCCGGATTCAAAGTCATCACCACCTGTTCCCCGCATAACTTCTCACTGGTGCAAGAACGAGGAGCAGACCATATCCTCGATCACAACTCCCAAACTCTCGCGAAAGATATCCGCGATCTGGCAGGGAACGAGCTCTGCATTGTCCTGGACTGCATCACCACCGGCGAGTCCATCATCAAATGCTGCGATGCCCTGGCACCCTCATCTCCGAACAGGAAACACCAATACTGCGGTTTGTTCACTGTCAGAGCCTTGCCTCGATCTGATGTTGAAGCTGGATTCACCATGTCGTATACAGCTCTGGGAGAGTCGTTCCAGAAGTGGGACAATTATCACCCTGGAAGCTCTGAGGATGCTCGGTTCGTTGGGGACTTTATGAAGTTGACATCGAAGCTACTTGAAGAGAAGAAAATTCAGAATCATCCAGCTGAAGTGAGATCTGGGCTAGAGGGGGTTCTGAAGGGATTGGATCGTCTTCGGAAGGGAGATGTTAGTGGTGTGAAGCTGGTTTATTCATTGTAGTTTGCAATTATTAGACGAAAACACATACATGTCCGTTCAAGTCTTCGAGTCTACCTTTGGCTGCGTCTTGGTAGCATTTGAGAGGACGATTCCTCATTCTTGCTCAAGTGCGTTTGACGCGTCCTCAGAAGGTGAAATTGGAGACTCCAAATTCGTACTATTTTACGCCGCGCTTTGCTATCCGAGGGCCTTGGGCTAAAAATGTGGCGGATTTATATGGGCTCCTGAAGTCGTCCATACTTAAGTATGTGGAAGCCCTGTACTGTGAATTTCTATATTCACCCAAGAAGTCTAAGTACACGAAAGTCATCTATGAATAGATAAAAATATATTTGCTATTGATCTAAATCATTCGCAGTCCCGAAATCGATATCTCAAAAAAGCCCCTAAAATAAGAATGATAGCGTCTATCTTCACTGCTGGTAACTTTTGGTTCGAGCTGATTGTTTTCTTAGAAACGCAGGTCCCAGCCAATTTGGGGGCCGATGTTGGGCAACTCATCAGCGACAGTCTGCACGTCCTTGTCTCCGCGACCACTGAGACAGATCACGATATCCTTGCCGGGACCCAATCTCTTGGCGGTTTGAACAGCTCCCCAAATTGCGTGGGAGGTCTCCAGTGCCGGGATGATGCCCTCAAGTTGACTGAGGAGACGGAAGCCCTCAAAGGCCTGTGCATCGGTAGCGCTGATGAATGAGGCGCGACCACTCTCCTTCCAGCTCGCAAGCTCGGGTCCAACTCCAGGGTAGTCAAGACCAGCGGAAACGGAATGGGTGTTTGAGATTTGACCGTGTTCATTCTGAAGGACGTAGGTTCGAACACCATGGAGAACACCCACAGAGCCACCGGTCAATGTAGCGGAGTGTCGTTCGGTTTCCAGACCGTCTCCACTGGCTTCGACACCGACAAGCTCGACGGATGGATCCTTGGAGAAGGGGTAGAACATTCCAGTGGCGTTGGAGCCTCCACCAACACAAGCAACCACAGCGTCGGGACTCTTGCCTAGATCGCGAAGTTGACTCTTGGTTTCCTCTCCAATGACACTTTGCAAAGTGCGAACCATCGTTGGGAAGGGGTGAGGTCCGATGGCAGAACCAATGATGTAGTGTGTAGTGTCCAGACGAGTGATCCAGGCGCGGAAAGCCTCGTTGACAGCGTCCCGAAGAGTACGCGAGCCGGATTCAACTGGGATGACGGTGGCACCGAGGAGACGGATACGGAAAACGTTCAAAGCCTGGCGACGGACATCCTCTGCACCCATGTAGATAACGCACTTCATACCAAATTTGGCACAAACAGTAGCAGTAGCGACACCGTGTTGGCCTGCTCCTGTCTCGGCAATAATTTCGGTCTTACCGAGGCGACGAGCGATAAGAATCTGGCCAAGAGCATTGTTAATTTTGTGAGAGCCGGTGTGGTTCAAGTCTTCGCGCTTCAACCAAATGTTTGCACCGCCCGCGTGGTCGGTGAGCCGTTGGGCGAGGTGGAGGCTGGACGGACGACCCATGTAGGGATAGAATGATCGGAATTCAGCCCAGTATTCCGGGTCATTGATGGCAGCTTCGAAGCCAGCATTCAGTTCATCCAAGCAAGTGATCAGAGCCTCTGGGGCATATTGACCGCCGAAATCACCAAATCGACCCAAGCCATCCTTGAAGTCAGATTTCTCCTCTTCGGTGACTGACTCAGGTCCAGTGGCTTTCGCCACTTGAGAAGCTGCGGGGGCCGTGGTATCCCGGGCAACCTTCCTTTCTGTGATCTCTGAGCAGTACTCCTCAATAACCTTTGCAGCTTGTCCAGCTGGGGCGTTGTTGAGAACAGTAATGACTTGACTACCAATCACAGCGCCATCGGCAATCGAGGTCACACTGAGGAAGTGCTGACGTGTGCTAATACCAAAGCCAACTGCCACCGGCACGTTGCCTGAGAGATCTTTGACACGCTGGATCAGAGCAGGTAGCTCGGAGTCGAGGGTGCCAGTGGCGCCAGTCACACCCATGCGGGACACCAGGTAGATGAAGGAATCAGCCATCTGGCAAAGAATCTTCATGCGATCCTCGGTGGTCGATGGGGCAATCAATGGAATATAAGAGAGTCTGTGAATGTGAGAAGTGAGATCAAAGATGTTTGATTGGAGTTCATTTTGTTGACATACCCTGTCTTTGTGCAACCCCCACGGAAGCGGATTGCCTCTTTGATGGGGAGGTCAACCAGAATAAATCCGTTGACACCCACCTCTTTGCAGTCTGCCAGGAGTTTAGATTCTCCGTAGCGAAGAATGGGGTTGTAGTAGCCCATGAAAAGCACTGGGGTCTTCAGTCCATGTTGGCGGGCATCACGGACCATCTCCAGCATAGACGAGATGGTGACACCATTTTCCAGCGCCTTCAGATTGGACTTTTGGATGGTTGGACCATCAGCAATTGGGTCAGTGAAAGGAAGGCCCAGCTCAATAATGTCTGTGACAATATTAGTTGAATGTGTCTCATACTAAAATCTCCTCCGTTGCAGTGACAATATTAGTTGAATGTGTCTCATACTAAAATCTCCGTTGCAGTGACTCACCGGCACCTCCCGCCTGCATGCCCAACAAGATATCGCGGGTCTCTTCCACACGAGGGAAGCCAGCTGTCACATAAGTGACGAGGGCTGGACGACCTTCTTTCTTGCATTGAGCAAAGGTTTGTCGTAGATGATCCATTTTGAGAACGAGGTGATGGAAAGGGAAAGTGAAGAGTAGAGAAGTCAAAGGCCAATGAAATAGGCGCCAAGACTTCCGTGGGTCAATTCGCCCCTAAACTCAGCAAAGTGGGGCGACTGACATCGGCTGATTTGTTCTTATCGCTGATTGGTGCGATCAACACGGGCCGCACCGGCTGGGCCAGACTGTCCCTTTTTGCTCCTTTCCTTTGGCTGCCGATCAAGGACAGAGCCTCGCTACACGATATTGACCAGCTAATCACTGGCTCACCCGGGAGAATTCTTCAGTTATCTCGCTTATTTGGCCCCCAAGCTAATTTTAACGCCACACCACCATACGGGACATGCTGTTACATTCAAGCTTTAGGCTATGCCGTGGCCTGATATACATAAAAGGGCCATGTCAGCATGGCGAAAAGGCCAGTTGAACTTTGCCCAAGATGGTACCCCTCGTTCGCAGTGCGTGTGAAGAATGCCATGAGCGCAAAACTCGTTGTCTGATCCCTCCCCATGGAGGTGCTTGTCAATCCTGTGTGACTTCCTAGCGCCAGTGTTACTTCCTTCCCAGACAAAAGGCGGGCCGCCCACGGAGGGGCAGTCGAACCCTATCAAGTACCTACACAAGCCGACACAGCACACCTAATCCTCTTCCAACCCCGCCAACGGAAAAAGAGGCCACCGAGCTGTCTCATGACCATGCCCTTTATGCGAATTCCTCTATACCATCGTTTTTGAACCACCCATTACCCACGACCGACACTTCTTTGCCTACCGATTTGCCAAATTTCAACAGTACCCCTCTCCCCCACACTTCCATACTGCCTGAATATCTTATGATCAATGACCACATTGGTTTCCGACCATCTCAAAGCCATGGCCACAGCGACAGTGGGTCGTCATCCAGCCCGCCAACAAACTCACTACGTGAGGGATCTGTGTCAGGTGGATTTCCGAGAATTTGCCCCCCTTGGCCCGAGGCATTCTCACGTTATGGAGACAACAAAAGCGTTGATTGGGATCGTTGGGATCGAACCTCAGTTTCCTTTGCAACTTTATTAGGAAAGTGCAGTGAGCTTGACCAGGCGGCTGATATGCTGAAGGAGCAAGACCAGCGGACAGCCCTGGCACAGCACCTCGTTCTCATCCTTCGCGCAATCGACGCCCTCTGTGACGTGTGCGCAGCTTTCGTTAGCGAACATCCACCGCCCTGTTCCAAGAGTCTATTGGACCCGGCCATTTTGGCGTTGGTAATTGCGGCCAATTTCAAGGTTCTGGAAGTCTGTGGATTACTGGTCTCTATTACTGTCTCTGAAATGCAGAGGCCTCAGGATCAGTTACTTCTCAAGCGCATCGATTTCAGTTTGATGCAGACTCAAATTGCATTGACTGCTATGAAGGAGCAAGAAATGACTTCACCGTTAGTCTTCCAGACAGCGCTTGATCAGGCGGCGTGCATTCATCGGCAGAGCTTTAGGTCATATTTCTTGTCCGTTTCGATCCCCGATTCCGTCGAGTGGATTGTGATTAGCTGTCGGAATGCCATCATCAGGTTGCCAGCTGCCGCCTAGGCTGCTTCGGGTATGGTTTCCGCCTAGGTGAACGCTGCGTTGGTTGCTCCTGGTGTGCTAAATGGTGCCGATAGTCCTTGACTCGCGTATGTTGCGGCAGGGTCTGTATTTCTGGCGTAGTCCATAAGTGTGTGGAACGTCCAGCTATTGTATTGGATTCCGAATAGTGGTGGGTGACATATGGCTTTGCTAGCCCCTCTATATTGGTTATATTTCTTGCTAGCTATGGTATCGAAAAGGTATTTGAACGTGGGTGTCGATCAACTACGTTGAAAGGACAGGGTTCACACGTTGCACTATATATACTGGAAAAGGGTATGGTTCGTCCTAGATTCTTAGTATATACGTTGTGCAAAGTGGTGTGAAATGTGTTCGATTCATGTAGCTACTTGAGTTCCTAATATAGTTGTTCCCCCGTGACTCGCGGGTCTGTTTGTTCCGTTCCGGGTTTATGGTATTGCATGATTGCAATATCCATGTTCCGACAGTAAGTAAATAACCGGCTATCTACACTAAATAACCAGCTATTAACTAATAACCGTGTCCTTTATCTAGTCATGACTCTTTTACGTGTCTTTATGTCAAGAGAAACAGAGATTGCATATAAGCTTATGTTTAAACGCGTTTTCTCTTTGCTACACCGTATCACCGAAAGGCCTTATGAATTCTATCATATTCATGGCAGAGGACTGAAAGCTGTTATAGCTGATATGGATAGAGGACAAATGAACGGTTTGTTTTTTCAATAACCGGTTATTTAGCCATATTAACCAGCTATTTAGGACTTGGCCTTTATCTTAAAAGCATTGATCCTTGGCACCGGCCTTGGCATGAGCAATGCCAAAACATCATGATATTCTGTCAACTCCACAATGTTATCATGCCCTTTAGAAGACGCAGCTTGGAGACCATTTCCGTAGCTTCCACCTTGGGCGTTGACCTTGGCTCCTTTCTCTAGCAGCAGCTCCACAATCTTATCATGTCCTTCCACAGACGCAGCTTGGAGAGCATTTCCATACCCTCCACCTTGGGCATTGACATCGGCTCCGTGTTCTAGCAGCAACTCCACAGCCCTATCATGCCCTCTGAAAGACGCTGCCTGGAGCGCATTTCCATACTCTCCACCTTGAGCGTTGACATCGGCTCCATGTTCTAGCAGCAACTCCACGACCATATCATGCCCTCCAAAAGACGCAGCTTGGAGAGCATTTCTATACTCTCCACCCTGGGCGTTAACATCGGCTCTTTTCTCTAGCAGTATATGCACAATTTTATTGTGTCCTCCAGAAGACGCTGCCTAGAGCGCATTTCCATAGCTTCCACCTTGAGCGTTGGTTGACCTTGGCTCCTTTCTCTAGCAGCAACTGCACGATGTTGTCGTGTCCTCCAGAAGACGCTGCCTGGAGCGCATTTCCATAGTATTCACCTTGAGCGTTGACATCGGCTCCGTGTTCTAATAGCAACTCCACGACCCTATCATACCCCCCAAAAGACGCAGCTTGGAGAGCATTTCCATAGTATCCACCTTGAGTGTTGACATCGGCTCCGTGTTCTAGCAGAAACTCCACGACCCTATCATGCCCTTCAAAAGACGCAGTTTGGAGAGCATTTCCATACTCTCCACCTTGAGCATTGACATCGGCTCCGTGTTCTAGCAGCAAATCCATGGCCCTATCATGCCCTCCAAAAGATGCAGCTTGGAGAGCATTTCCATACTCTCCACCTTGAGCATTGACATCGGCTCCTTGCTCTAGCAGCATATGCATAATTTTATTGTGTCCTCCAGAAGACGCTGCCTGGAGCGCATTTCCATAGCTTCCACCTTGAGCGTTGACCTTGGCTCCTTTCTCAAGCAGCAACTGCACGATGTTGTCGTGTCCTCCAGAAGACGCTGCCTGGAGCGCATTTCCATAGTATTCACCTTGAGCGTTGGCATCGGCTCCGTGTTCTAGCAGCAACTCCACGACCTTATCATGCCCTCCGAAAGACGCAGCCTGGAGCGCATTTCCATAGTGTCCATCCTGGTTGTTGATCTCGGCTCTGTGTTCTAGCAGCAACTCCACGACCCTATCATGCCCTCCGAAAGACGCAGCTTGAAGAGTATTTCCGAAGTTTCCACCATGAGTGCTGACATCGGCTCCTTTCTCAAGCAGCAGCTCCACAATCCTATCATGTCCTTTAGAAGACGCAGCTTGGAGAGCATTTCCATACTCTCCACATTGGGCGTTGACCTTGGCTCCTTTCTCTAGCAGCAACTCCACAACCCTATCATGTCCTTCCACAGACGCAGCTTGGAGAGCATTTCCATAGCTTCCACCTTGAGCGTTGATCTTGGCTCCTTTCTCTAGCAGTAGCTTCACAATCCTATCATGTCCTCCGAAAGACGCAATATAGAGAGCATTTCCATATCCTCCACCTTGGGTGTTGACCTTAGCTCCTTTCTCTAGCAGCAACTCCACAATCCTATCATATCCTCTGAAAGATGCAGCTTGGAGAGCATTTCTATATCCTCCACCTTGGGTATTGACCTCGGCTCCTTTCTCAAGCAGCAACTCCACAATATTATCATGTCCTTTAGAAGACGCAGCTTGGAGAGCATTTCCGTAGCTTCCACCTTGGGCGTTGACCTTGGCTCCTTTCTCTAGCAGCAATTCCACAATCCTATCATGTCCTTCCACAGACGCAGCTTGGAGAGCATTTCCATACCCTCCACCTTGGGCATTGACATCGGCTCCGTGTTCTAGCAGCAACTCCACGGCCCTATCATGCCCCCTGAAAGACGCTGCCTGGAGCGCATTTCCATACTCTCCACCTTGAGCGTTGACATCGGCTCCATGTTCTAGCAGCAACTCCACGACCATATCATGCCCTCCAAAAGACGCAGCTTGGAGAGCATTTCTATACTCTCCACCCTGGGCGTTAACATCGGCTCTTTTCTCTAGCAGTATATGCACAATTTTATTGTGTCCTCCAGAAGACGCTGCCTGGAGCGCATTTCCATAGCTTCCACCTTGAGCGTTGACCTTGGCTCCTTTCTCTAGCAGCAACTGCACGATGTTGTCGTGTCCTCCAGAAGACGCTGCCTGGAGCGCATTTCCATAGCTTCCACCTTGAGCGTTGACCTTGGCTCCTTCCTCTAGCAGCAACTCCAGAATCCTAACGTGCCCTCCGAAAGACGCAGCTTGTAAAGCATTTCCATACCTTTCACCTTGAGCATTAACCTCAGCTCCTTTCTCTAACAGTACCCGTACCACCTTCCCATGACCATTCAGTGAGGCCCAGATGATAGGGTAGGTTCCGGTGCTATCGGTCGAATTGATATCCTTTCCACCAAGAGACAATAGAAACTTAACCTCCCGCTCATGCCCGTTAAATGATGCCAGATGTAAAGCAGTCATTGATGGCGGAGCTATATGGCTTTCGATGGACTTCCAAAAGATAGGGAACCACAATGAAAATCTTTTTCCACTCATATCGTACATTTGCTGAACTTGACCGGTCGCTTCTTGGTCTTGGGTTAAACTCATCCTCCGTTTATGGTCCGGCCAATATAATGCTGAATAATCTAGGAATTTTCGAATGTCAGAGCATGTATCGTCATCATCGTGTTCCAGATCTTCCATCAGTAGATATCGTAAACAGATAGCAGCCATTTGGTCCTCAGCATCAGTAAGGTTCCACGAGTATAAATGGTTAATATTGTTAGAACAACTCTTCCTAATAAGAAACTCCCTGGCTGTCTGATGAATTAGATAGATCTTGGAGTTATTGACGAAAACAAAAATGCTACATAATCGACGAAGCTTTTTATCGATCTGGAATGATTCAAGTCCAGCCTTTGCTGCAGTTTGGGCTTGTGGGGATGTGGCAATACCGAGCGCCATAGCCATTTCCGCCGTGGTTAAAGGGCGCCGTGCTGCAACGATAATTTGTAAGATCTTCCTCGCAATATCCACTTGAGAGGAGAGCACTCGACTGAGAATCTTCTCGTATGCCTCATTTACTGACTGAGGTATCACCTTGATTGACTCCTCAGCCGGGCGAAGGCTGTTCTCGAATGTAGCTCGAATATCGTTAATGGCTAGATGTAGCCAGAGATATGTACGGTGCTCCATTTGCAGGAGCTGTCGCTCGAGTCGCTGCTCTGTGTCCCGTGATAACACTGCTCTTTCAGCGAGCTCCTTTACTCGCATCTTCACGACAAGATCGATTTCTTGGCGGATCTGATCATTTTCTTTCTCTCCTTCTAGATGAAGATGTGGGAAATAGTCTGTGATCTCTCGAAACTTATTCTGGATATCAGCATAAGGGCGACTAGTGACTAGAAATTTTAACCAGTTATCCTGTGTCTCTGGATGTGATAGGCGGTGAAATGACCGGAGCTTCTTAATCAGTCGATTTTGATCAATTTCACAGCATTCATCAAGCGCATCTAATATACAAATTATCTTGCATAATTTGTCTGATGATACAACGGTTGTAAAAATTCTCCATAATTCATCAACCTCTTGCTGGAGCTTCTCCCCATTCTTTTCCCAAGATGGTATAGCATGATACAAGAGCTGAGGCCGCTGGCTAAAAAGCTGATGGAGTGCCGAGCATAGTGCTAAAGCAAGACGGTTTTGTTCATCGTTGTCCTTGAAAAAGAAGTAACAGATTGTAGCTTCAGAACCCAACATTTCTAAGTGGTCTTCAATTATCGAACGGGCAAGCACAGATTTTCCACAACCTGGATCGGCAGACACCCATAGAAGATCGTTACAGCTGCTCTCTGACCAACGGATGTATTCAGCGCTCTGTAAAGCCCATAGGCAGGTTCCTTCCACTTTTCTCGGATTGACGTTCTTTCGCTCCTCATAAGTTGATATTTTGAATGTTTGGAGACAACGGTTTTGCTGATCTGTCAAAGTAAACGTAACCTTCTCACGATGATGTCGTTCTTGTTGACTGTATGCTTGGTCTAGGCGTTGATTTGTGCCTTCAATTTCGGCCTTCAACCCGTCTATATAGATTTGTATAAGCAAGCCACCCTTATTTCAGGACTAATTAAGCCAGTATTGAGTTCACTTACTATATATGTCTACTACCAAGTTTTCTTGTGATACGTGGCCAATAGGAACATATGCTAGAAGCTCTTTTGTATATGCTGCAGCTGCTAGGGCAGCATATCCCTGCCACTCCTTATTCTTGTGCGAGTCGGCATAATCACAAACACCGCGGATAATAACGCAGGGGAAGTCCAGCATCAGGCCAGCTGCCTCCATTTCGAAGCATAATGCTCCAGTCTCTAAACGAAGTTGATCTCTTGTCTGCCCGTGCTTAATGACCTTATTGCCAGAAGCAATGATGCCATAATGGAGCTGTGGATCATTATCCTCGCGTTCACCTCTTGTCTCTTCCCACTCTGCTAGACATTTATCACAGCTGCTCGCACTAGCAGGATGATCATGGTTCACCTGAAAGAGTCGATCAGATTGTACAGTAGGCCGGCCAAAACTTTTCCGAGTTCGAGCAGTTCTTCCGATTGCGTTTTGGAGATATTCAGGGTAGCGGGGGTTATCTCTCAGCTCGGCAGCTCTCATAGTGCCAATTGCAGTTAACAGTGCCCTTGGCGGACTATTCAACGAGCCAGTTCGTTCGAATTTTCCATCTTCAATAATCTTGCCCATATCATATTGAATCACCCCACCACAAGTTTCTTGGGGGTAGCTAATCACGACATCGCCGAGGCGGATATCATGGATATCTGAAGGGATTCCACCCCCAACACCGACCATCAATCCTATTCGAAGTGACCTGGAGAAGGTGCGAAGCATGTTATTTGCGACCGTCGTAGCGGATGTGGTTCCGTACTGGCCTCCAGGGAGGCAGGCGATCACAACGTAATGTTTACTGATTCGGCCTAACGTGTAGGTATTTGAGTCCGCTGCATCTTGGTCTTCGAGAATCCCAAAGTGCTCATCTAGCATTTCGGCGGCGGCTGCAGCCTCAATCGGAAGAGCACAGATCCAGCCAATTTGGAAGGCATCTTGGGGAGGGTGGGCCATGTGGAAGGTCTAGCGTGATTTCGCGAAAACGATTATTGGAAGAATTTAAATAGCAACTAATGTTGAAGAATGGTCTACTAAATTATCAGGAGAAAAGAGCCCCATTTCAAGACAGACAGCAGCAACCTCGCCATCACCAGCAGAAGCTCAACCTGGGTTGAGGGAGTAGCATGGGCGGCAATAGAGCGAATGCTATTGGAGAAAGCGACCAGCCTGTAGCTTGAGTACGTCGCACATGACAATGTAGCACGACAAAGCCCGTCAGCAAGGGTGGCTGGAGCAGCGCCAGGTAGATATGGCACCAACACTTGAACCATGGCGACTCCAGCTCATTCGTGACACAATACAAGACGCCCAATCGTATATTAACGCATAAATCGCTAAGGCAGCCCATTTTATCTCACATGATCAATCAACACTGCCCGCTCGAACCTACAATGCTAGCTACTTTAGACTGAGCACCTCATGAGGACACCTTGAGCGAACCAAAAGGTTGCTCGAAGCTAAAGATACATCCATTAGAAGTGATGATATACAATATAACAACGAGAATTGAAGTCTGGAAGGAGATCATCGAGTGTTAAGGCTTCAGACGGCTTTCCCCTACTGGTGGACAGGGTTTTGGGGCGGCACGTCTATTGAGTTCCTGTGCACATCGTGTAATATTATGTAGCAAGATACTGCATCATACAAGGTGCATTTTACGGCGCGCCTGAGTAACTGCGGCCGAAAAGAGTTACAGTGTGTGTATTAGTCAAGCCGATTTCGAGAATGACTGTAATCAAGATTCAAATTGGGTGATTGATTTAATTCGATTGAAAAGATGGGAAGATCAAAATTCATAATGCAAACTATGGAGATCTTCTAATGTTGGGCTTCCAACCTGCCAATTCGTCACATTGGTGACCCTGGTCGGTTCTGATGGTCAGTATTCATCATAGTACACGAGTAGTCAGACCAGTTGGCTTACCTAGATAGGTAATAATATCAATTTCAAAGAACTGGATGGACATATTGACCTCTATTTCAAGATTCTGCCTAGGTGATGGTAGGAAGGAAAGTCGTTACTCACAATATTGGAAGGCTTTGTAAACAAGGCAGCTTTGAAGCATATTCCTACTCCTAAAAGCCCTAGGAGTCATAAGCTTTCTTGCTCTGTAATTTGAATCTTGCCTAGTGCCTGGGTCACCAATGGGACGGGGCCCAGAATGAAATTATCACAAGTTCAGGTCTCTCAGAAGTGCCTGGGGCTAATCGTCTCGATAATCGATACCCATTCTTGATTCTCCAGTGACTTAACGTAAGTATGCTTCTTCCCAGATGCTGAAAGGAATTGGGAATTCGTACAGACTCCAAGAGCGATTCCATACTCGTCCATATTCCAAATGTTATCTGGTAGTATAGCATATTGCTCTTTAATCTTTGCAAATAGCTCATAAAACTCTTAAATTGCCGCAGGCTATGTCCCATGGATTCTAGACACATCGATACGTCTACCTATACAGGAATTGACGCGTGAGTTTCGCTGAATAAACTTTGGTAGCCATGCCTTCTCAAGAGGTTCATTATCGCCATTAGAACGTAGAATGCAAGCAGACATTTCACGCGCGCGAGCATGCGAAGGAGGGAATCCTTGGGATCCCTGTTCAAGAATCCATTTAACTAGGAATTCCTCTTGGCCTGGAGATAGTCTTTGTTGATTTGAGTGGGCCATTCATTCGACGTGTAAGGGTAGATCTTGAGACACCATATGCGATAGCAGCTGCCTTTACAGAATATATTTGGCCTGATTCTAAGTCAGAGATGGTCAGAGATATCTGGTGTTAGTTCGAAGCCATAATAATAGAATACGCGACGCACGTGTCCATTTCTAAGAGATGTCCACTTCTAGGGTAATGATATCATGTATGTCTAGGGTTTTGTGTCTATATCAGCCCCGTATCTCCAAAAAGTGCATGTAGAAGTTGAAAAATCTTGGTAGCCTCTAAGACTGGTTGTCTGATTTGGAGCTCCCGAGAAGGAAGTGGCCTCAAATTTGCATCATATTAGAGATAAATCTCTGGTGGAAACTCTGAAAAAAAAAGAGAAAAGAGAAAAGCGTGGTGACGACGACTTGCATTGGGTGTACCATCCTGCCGGATCAGACCAGTTTGAGGATCTAACTCAGCATGCCCCGAGAATCTAGACTGAATTGAAAGAGAAGAATAAGAAAGATTTTAGCTGATAATTATCAATATAGCGCTCTATCACTCTGGCACTCAGCGGGGCATTCGAGGAGGAAACATCAAATCGGAAGATGGAAATATGCGCCAGATACAGAACTGAGTGTGGGTCTAGCAGGAAAAGGAAGTGATTTCATCTTCTCTCGACATCTAGAACCCTGGAAAGAGCGGATGTAGGAAGGAACAAAGAAAAAGAGAACAAAACTGGGAACAGATGGAGTGTTCAGCGTTCTTAAGTCCGCCTCCTTCCACATAAGATATGTGCATCTTCAACATACGCAACGCGGTGGATGCGTCGTCTTTTTACTTAAACTCTGACAACATGGTATCTGATTCTATTCATGCGATGTAGAATTAGATGGAGGTTGGCTCAAATCCATTAGCTGTGTATGGATATGATGGAGTGCAGGCCAAGCGGCTCCCGAGGTCGGCTTCTTGAACTTCGATGAAGTTGTTAGACCAATGAGAATACTCTATATAACTGGCTGGGCTGACTGATATCTGAAGGCGGATCTAACCATAAATCGACCTGATCGCCAAATTGGCTAGCGCAGGACCTTCCAAGGTTCCGAAAAAGAGGGGAACGAAAAAAAAAACAAATATCCACTGTATGTCTACATCATATTTTCATATTTGGGAGATTTTGTAATGATCTCAGAATAGCATCATACCGCTGCGATGGATCTAGAACATATTCTTTTTGTACATGGACTGACACAGTGGGAAGCCTTGGAAGTAAATAGCGTTTTGTATTGCTTGTGTTGTTGGAACGGCTTGACCCGGTGCATTGATTTCATGTGATCTCCCGGGCTTCTAGTACGTACTCAGATGGTTATAGCCTACGTGCCTGTAAGCAGGTACCAGCTGAGAAATAGTGACAGATCGAACATCGAAAGTCTCATCTTAAGTATGTATGTGGCTGGCTCGTGTTGGAGCCGATTTAGGTTTCTTGAGATCAATCCATGACGAAGGAAAAGTCCTTTCATTTCACTTTCTTCCATATACAGCGAGCTACTACCCTGTCACAAGCAATGTAAAATGCCAAATACGTGATGTGAATCAGGCCTTCCAAATTTGGAGATACATTTGGGTCTAGCCACATACTCGGAGATGAATGAGGCTTCCATGGACTCGAGCCATCTATCTCATTAGCTGGGCAGCACGTAGATATCTTGAGAGCAATTTTAGCTCTATTGGCTGAGAATCTTTGATCATTTCTGTAAACTCTTTATCAGTCCATCTGAAACAAAATGAAGCTGGGTTCAAGGTGTAGACATCATTGCCAAGATAGATGTATCGCGGGGGGTTTGAAGTTTATGCAGTTCTCACCACGAATGATATGTGGAGATATCATGAGCTGAGAATAGAGTGAAGCTCACAACTACGTTCGGAGTACCCGTGGTATATGGCCTCTGTTCGCATTCTTCTTTGATGGTAAGCACCAGTTGAAGTATCTCGGTAGAAAGGGAAGAAAGTATAAGCTAGGACCTGACCTCCTGTGGCGAAAGCGCAGTAATAAGGGGGTAAAAGAAGAGGACTAGCCTACAGAATACTCCATGTAGTATAGCCATTTCTTCTATCATGATTTTAATGCATTCCTAAAAGGGTACCTGAATGAAGTGAACGCAATCTGGACCACTAGATATACGTCCGCCTTGCGTTTGGAGGCAGCTTATCATCCTAGTAATAGTCACTATCATTCCATAAGGATGTGATTTGATCGTGTAGGCTGCATGAAAGTAGATTTTGCAGGAAATGTAATGTACGACGGCGAACTCCACGGTAGGAAACTCTTACTTGGGAAAGGAAACCGAAAGACGTGTCAGATGCGGCGATTTCCTTTTCAATTATATCCTAGAATAGGCACAGGTGATGCAAAAAGATGCAATCAGATCTCTACCTGACTAGGTAGGTGAGCCTGGTATCTGTAGTCCTTGCATCTGGCCAGCAAGTAAGTACTAGTTCTCGGGGTTTGATCTATGGTCTCCCCGATATTCTTCGGGGGTTTGCAGATGCCCTCTTGTGAATCTATGGAAATGGAGTTTTTTTCGAGGGGTCAATGCTAGCCAGGTGTACTTTTGACGCCGCACGTCCTAAGATACTATTTTGTCAATTTATTTCATTTAATAATCCGCATTCACGAGCAAGATAATCGCCCTTGCGGCTAATCGCTTAATCGATTTTATGTAATGATGACAATTATCTGCTTCAACGGAGGAGAGATACTTTTAGATTCGATTTTATACGAAGTCATGGAGTACCTAGCTATGTAGTGGTCCTGTCACTTGAAAGTGTCCCGATATTACCCTAGGTTCTACGGTTTACACGGGATTTGGAAATCGAGCATAAATTTCCTTCCATATGCCGCTCAGACGGACTTGACCCGTGAATGTACTCCGCAATTTGTCACCGTGAATCTATTTCCATTTATGGATATTTCGTATAGTATATTCCAAGGTTGCATCTGCCACAGCATAATGAGGGGTGATAAACGAGACCTTTGACCCAGAAAAGCCAGATCGATCTAGAGTGAATAAACCAATCGCCCACAATGCTTTAGCGTGCATGTAAAGCATTGGATCTTGATGAGTTGTACACAGTAGTAGTGCTTATGGTACAGTAGCTTGCCGTAGTCAAAGTATGGAACTATGATCCCGACGTCCTTCACTGTTCGTACTTTCGGCCGTTACCAAATTTTGTCTGCAGATCTATTCGTGCGGGGCACAGTTCAGATTCAAGGAACGGGATCTTAGATGAGAAACTTTGGTCTCTGTGGTCGAATCATTTCGGTATCAAGTGAGCCCCACAGTGCCACGTCCTATGTTGAAACTTGATAGATCGTGGACAGCCATCATATAGATCTAAATTAGTGAGCTAATCAATAACTTTGTGTGAGGAGGAAAAAGCTGTAGGGGAGATTATTGGCCTGTGAGGGCCGAGGCTAGAGATCTTGAAGTGGTTTATGCAATGGACGGCCCGATGCCGTGCGAGGTGAGCGGTTGACAGTTGGCCATACATGGACAGACTATTGATCAATCTTTAACAGAAGCAATTGAAAACGAGCCTACAGAGGATCCGCAAAGATTGATCGGGGGCAAGAACCCTGTTTGAGCGGAGAACTCAACCTAGCCAATCAATGAGAGGCAGGCAGGCTGCATGTCATTGGGAATAGAAAATCGTTGGGGGATTGTGGGTCCGGGGGAAGAGGAAAGAACTCTTGGTTTATTTCTGGAAAAGTAGTTCCTAAGGGTTCCGAGGTCTCATCTTTGAGATCGTGCAGGTACCAGATGGATGTACGTATGCGCGATTTTTTTATGCGCGGTGAACAGAGCAGTTGGACTGAGCATGACCTTGGTATGGGAGATGCTGATAAAAAGCGAGGGGTCTGGATAGAACGAAAGATCTGATACCTACCTAGGTACCTCTGTATTGAAATTTCTCTTTTCCCTTGAGTCGTCGAAATAAGTTAAAATCTCAACTGTATTACACTTCAAATGTTCATATTGTCACTTTGAAAAGCTGGAATATCAAACCCTATCTAACTAAACAGGTAATGATCCATAGACACTTCGTACTTATCCACCAACTGCAATATAACTGAGACCTGGGCCGAGCCGAAGCGGCGAAAATATGACAGCTCTGATCCCACCAAGGGCCCGAGACCCTAATAATGTAATGATACCCACTTGCATTATTTAGCAACTAAGCACGGGATAGTTATTGAGAAGAGAGAAAGTAAATTGAGCAAATTGTGGGTGATGAAGACAGTCTTGTACTAGAAAACGTGAAAATTTAGGGCATGGCCCTATCATTTACGCTCTGACCCTAGGCTTATAACAACAACAACGTCTTTTTCTGTCATTTGTCTAATCCAAATCATCCTCATAGCTGTGATTTGACGACTGAAATGACATATATAGGTAATTCCCACCGTTCTGCCCTATTCTCAGCACTTCCGTGGCCTGCTATTCGTCACAATACGCAATGGATGCTAATCCCTGTATCCTATCATATGCTGACGATGACGATTGTTTTTGCTTTCTCTAGCCCGCTACCCTTGACACTCTCCAGGTGGCCAATGTGGCTGTACTCTCCCGCTCCAATTTACAACCTCCTCGCATGTCTCATGAAGACGCCCCAGAGGTCCTTGCTTAATTCTACGTATTTTAAGGTTGAGGCTTATCATATGGTCATCTTCCTCGAGGGGGATCGGCTGTCAGAGCTGGTGCCCCTGTAGTTCCTGGCAGAGTCGTGGTAAGTTCTCCTGAAAATCAATGCATGAGATCGAGACCTCGAGAGAGCGATGAACTTTTGAAGGCAACACAGTTGACAGTTCGCGTTTATGGTGCATAAGCGGGGCCTACAAAAGTCTGGAATTATCTGGGATTGCTCCGCTCTGTAGATGCAAGCCTCTTTACGGAATTTCTATCCGTTTTATTGTTTTCTTTTTCTATAGAAGCTAGAAGACCAAACGCTTTCCTCAATTCATAATCCCTGCCGTCCTTGGTCTCCACATGGGACCACGGAGTATTTAAATAAAAATATCCAGCCGTTCCCAGGCTAACAATGCATGGGGGATCCTGGAGATAATGGTCACTAATTGACCAATATTGATGCAAGGGCCTTAAAGCCTATCTTGTTGTCGACTTGAGTCCCATAAAGCCGGTGACAAATAAGAGCGCAAGATACTCACCAGGAACCCGGCTGCTGGGCGAGATCGAGCCATTTAATTCGTAGATCGTCTAATTTAGGACTATGAAGTTGCTCCGTGCATGATGTGACAGATATCTCATTGTACTTGATCGTTCTCTAGTACTTCCATCTCAGTGGACCAGCGGAGGGGCCATACGGGTTGCCTCTCGCTTCCCCCGTCGTGTGAGCGTGGGTCTATGAACCGACACCATACTCCATGCATAATATGCGTCTGTATGACATTCCGTGTTCCGCGCTTGGTGTTCTGGCTATGATCGACCTTGCGATCGTTCATGCCTACCTAGAGTGCTCGGGGACTCTCATGTCTATGGATACGATACACCATGCTTGCCACACTCGTCATCAGCTACTACATATAAACATGCACCCAGCCCCATCAAAATGTCTCACTCATCATCTCCATCTCGTGTGAATTTCGACCCTCTTCGCTTTCTTTGTCTATACCTATTGGTCTCCCTTCTTCAGTCCACGTTTCTTGTGCATATACAAGCGTTCTCATTGTGATTTGCATCTGTTCCCCTCCGATTCCCCTCCATTTAGATTTCGATTCGTCTGTGAATACTCTCGTGTGGAAGGGCATCTGTTCTTTTTGTCTATAGAATCTTGACTCGACACTTTCTCTTTCCGTCTTGAACATATCGCCCTATTCCTCCTTCACAATATACATACAGCAATGTATGAAGAGATGGCTTCCATGGTCGACGACTTCCCACGATGCAGCTCGCTTCCGTGAGTTATACCTGGCTATAAACTTTTTTGCTCCATACTGACAAAAGTATACATAGTTCTTTCAAGTCACCCATCGGTAAAACGAGTGTTGATCTAGGCGAGGATCGCCGCCTGCCTCCATTGCCCCGCGTAGACCCACTGCCTCGGGGTCCTTTCAACCCATTTCATGTTAGGGATGCTTTCACTCCTACTACTCCGGGCTCCCAGGACTCGTTCCAGCTCAAGTCTCCATGGTCCAGTGAGCAGATAGTTGCTCCCCCTTCCCCAGCCAATTCTGCCGAGAGCTCCTGGCAGGAGTCGTTCGCGGCTCAGAAGGCTGCCTCTATCGAGTGGCCTAACGACCTCTCCCAAACCGAGATCATTGCCCTGATTTCACCCCAAAATATCAACCGCAAGGCCCCCCTCCAACAACTATGCGGGCGTAAGCGCAAAGGTAGCGCCATCTCCCCTGACCTCGATGATCAGCGCGAGAAACACCGAATTGCAGAGGGTAACAGGCGCCAGAACCTCAGTGAGCTCCATCGCCAACTCGATAGCCGCATTCATGACTTTTTCTTGGAACGTGCCGGCTGGAACCCATCTAAGAGCCTGCCCCAGTCCAAAGAGCACATTGTGCAGGGTGCTGTTTATCTTATTGACTTTATGCTTGTCATCATTGTTCACTTGATCCGCCAAGAACAAGTCTCTCCCCAACTATCTGAGAAGCTGCAGCCTCAAGTCCGCTGCATGCAGTTACAGCAGCTTGTACAGTCGCTTCAGCAACAGAACTATACTGTCCAGCAGCAGCTTCAAGTTGTCAAGGCTGAGAATGAGACACTTATGGACCGCAACCGCGCCCTCGAGTTCCAGTTGAAATCTTACGAGCAAATGCTCCGCTCTCCCAAGTCTGAGAGTACCAGCCCCAGACCACTAGTCGAGGTCCCTGGTCACAAGCGTCAGAAAAAGGCACTTCCCGGTCTACGTGTCTTCTGCGATGGAATTGGTGCTAACGTGACTGCCGAAAGTCCAATTCACAATGATCTTCTGCACAGCGCCACTTCTCAAGGCCTCAACCCTTCTTATCTTAGCTCAACACCGCCAATTACCGGTCCACCTTCACCGGCCTTCCCTTCATCCCACCCTTCCATATTTGGCTATTCGACTTCACGACGCCAATCTAGGATTGCATCCCCCTGAAAATACACATGTGCACATATATGTCGACCATTGATACCAATGTGTTCATGACTCTACCTTTCTTGAATCATCCTCCCCTTTGCAGACGGCGGTGTTATCTCTGCACCCATTGACCTGCCCATGTTTTGCCATCATCTGCGCTGCATTGTGCTCCTTAGCGTCTACCTTGTAATAATATTTGATTTTCCTGGGAGATGTGAGGCGCTCATATTGCGTGGTGTTCTTTTTCGTTAGCTCGTCTCGATCTTGTTCTATAAGTGGGTGGTTGCCTTCATCAATTGGCGCTGAAAATATTGGATATTTTCAATAGGGTTGGGTTGGGTGCTTTTTCCCTTTATTTCATTTGTCACTATTTTCTCATGTCTATAATTGACTGTTAATTGAGCCTCAGAATCTATGGATATTATGGCAGCAACAGTATTCTGGTTCAGAGTACATTCTATGTGGTCTTCAGCGGCCGCGGTAACTATGCCCTAACCAAGTGCCTAGTGCGTCGACAGCTGTCAACTTAGAATTGCAATTACTGTCGTGTGAGGTGGTGTTTTACCCCTTTTCTTCACTTGGATCCATCATGACTAGCTAAAGACCAATCAACAGCAGGAATTAAAGAGCGAGAAGGTGGAGTTTGTGGACTCTGTGGAGACATTGGACATCTAGAAGGGCCATAAACGAGGGCTAGAGAAAGTGGTCATAGTTTGAGTCTAAGCCGCTTATGAATATGGACATCGATACCTACTAGGAAGGAACATTGAATATAAAGTGACTTTAGACGCATCAATTTGAGAATATTTAGGTATACTGTTACATTGGCAAAGTTGATATACTCCAATGGGGACTGACATGCCCGGGTGGTTGATTCTAGATTCTCGGATGTTGACCCATAGTGAACTAGATCTTCTCGCTTGATTCTCTTGTCCATAATTTACCACCTGGGCAGAACAAGTTACGGAATATATGCATGTTCGAGTGTTCCCTGCAGTAAATTAGGGGCTAGTCGTCACGGGCTACGGTGGTTTATGCTGCCAGGGACAACATCAAAACAAAAGTGAGCTAATGCAGAAGCACTCGATGTTCTATAACAACAACTAACATTAGACCACCTGATATCCTGATACTCATACCCATAGAGTATCATATAGTCAAACTGTTAGGAATTGATTTCTCTAAAAGATCCGCAATGCTATAAATAACCAAAAAAGGGTCCCGGGCATGAAACCCACAGCTGATACCGTGCCATTCCGAGTGTTAAGTATAAGTGCATAGACAGACAAATTCCAACGGTAATCAAGAATAATTCAAAATGAGGATTCTAGAGTAGAAAGGGTTGTCGAGGGTGAGAATCAGCGTTGGCTGGTTTTAGCCGTTCCCGCTTTTGGCGTCCAATTTCCCCGACGATCCCGTGTTTCTTTTTCTCCCTCTCCATCACTACCAACTCGCCTCGATCTCCACGATCTCCATCTTGACTAACCCCAACATTTTCGCGCGTCCTCTGAGGCCTCATTCGTTCGGTCAGGGGTTTTCGACGGACGCAAAGTGATCGAGACCCCCAGGGTTCGCCCTTTTGAAAAAAGGCTCCTGAACTCCAATACAAGACACGACTCCCCTTTCGCATCCCTCAACCCGCAAACATGTTATTGCCAAAGGGTGGCGTTAACTGGAAGTCGGCAAAAGCCCGGCTACCACCATGGAGGGCTGTGCTTATTCTTCTTACACGGACTCGATTCTTGGTCTCCGTGGCCGTGACAGGCTTGGTGATCCTGCTGTGGCGTGGCGTAAGCAAGTCCGCGTCGGAGATGCAAAAGTATGCAATCGTGTCCTTACCCAATGCTATATACAGTGCACTAATCGCAACCATCTCTAGTTTCTACTGCTATGGCTCATCTAAATCGCCAATGGAGATGTCCATCAACGAGATGGTCGAGTGGAATGCTCACTCCCAGACCCCCGTTCTCTTCAACCACCACGAACCTTACGAAGTCAACAGTACTACTATTTCTAATGTTGACTTGAATCCAATCAAGTCCTCTACCCAAGCCATTGCCAACCGCGAGCGAGTTTTGATTCTGACTCCTCTGCGCGACGCCGCCCCCTACCTCGAGAAATATTTCGAACTCCTATATAAGTTGACCTACCCCCACGAACTGATCGACCTGGCCTTCCTGGTCGGTGACACCAAGGACGATACCTTGGCGAACCTTGCTTCGGAACTCGATCGCATCCAGAACCAGGTCGATGAGAAAATTCATTTCCGCAGTGCGACTGTCATCCAGAAGGACTTTGGAGCTGATGTCGAAATGAGTGTCGAAGAGCGGCACGGTTTTGCAGCTCAGGGACCTCGACGCAAGGCGATTGGGCGTGCTCGCAACTACCTGCTCTATTCCGCTCTGAAGCCCGACCACTCTTGGGTCTACTGGCGCGATGTTGATATTACAGATTGCCCCGAGCGAATTCTGGAAGACTTCATGGCTCATGATAAAGATATTCTAGTGCCTAGTAGGTTTCAGTTCACTCCTCACTTATCATCCCTTTGAACCTCGTACTAATCATTTACCTGTAGACATTTGGTTCCATCGCTACCGTGATGGTCGTGACATCGAGGGTCGCTGTAAGTGGCACGCGACTACATACCCAAAACGATTTTACTGACTCACTATAGTTGACTATAATTCCTGGATCGAATCCGACAAGGGTCGTCGTTTGCGACAAACTTTGGACCCTGATACTGTCTTGGCTGAAGGTTACAAGGAGTACGACACTGGTCGGCAATACTTGGTTAGCATGGGTGACTGGAGGAAGAACAAGGACGATGAAGTCGAGTTGGATGGCATTGGTGGTGTTAACATCCTTGTTAAGGCGGACGTTCACCGCTCAGGTATAAACTTCCCCGCATACGCGTTTGAAAACCAAGCCGAAACCGAGGGTTTCGCTCGCATGGCCAAGCGTGCCGGCTACCAAGTAGTGGGCCTGCCCAACTACGTGGTCTGGCATATTGACACAGACGAGAAGCCGGGCAACCTCGGAAATCGCAAGGCATTCTAAGTGCGACGCCTGCATCTCGATAGCCAAGAAGCTAGCCAGGTTCTTAAAAGTTGACCTTTGAACCTATACCGTCATCGAGCATCCTCCATTTTACATCGACCGTATGGAGCTTCACGGCGTCTCGTCGTGTCCAGACACGGTATCTTGCACTACCCATACCACCTGTGATGCATTTATTTTTCACTTCTATTTCCTTTGGAGGAATGTTTCGCGACGGAAGCCTAATGATTTTCATAATCCACTATCTTCATATCGCGTTTTGGGAACGTGTGTGTATTTTGTTACCTTGGCGCTACGGGGAAAATGTTTAGCAGGATTACAGGTCCATAGAGTACGCCAGTTCTTCAGACCTCTTCATATACTGAATTTGTGTTCTTGTTCTTACCCATTATAACTTCCCCTGATCGTCTGGGAGGGGATGTTCTCCTTCCCTATTTTTTCACCCTCTCCTTTTTTTCCCCTCAAACCTAGAGACCGAGAACTGGACTGTTCTTATCATGTTGTTTTCCTTTTTTTTTTTTTTCTTTTTCTCAAGTCTGTCTCGTGGTCCTGTAGTTGCAGAATCACTCTAAATTCGTTTTCAGTCATGGATCTTTTATTCCACCTGTTGAACTGACGCCCCTGGGAGGATGGATGATGTGGAGCTCGGCACTGTCGTTTCATCTCATCTATTCGCAATTATTTGGGATATTGAATGAAGTAGGTCTAATCTGGTCCCCGGACTTTATGTATATAATCAATTACAACGACTTTGGAGTCTTTCGTCTTTCTATCAGCATGTTCGTGAAGATTTAAAGCTTACCTGAGAATACAGTCAAGTCTAACGTAGTCCCTAGATTGAACAGAACCTTGTGGTCTTGGCAGGACCCACCTATCTTATCTAAAACTTACAAATAAGCGTTAAACTAGAATGCAGATAGAAGCTGTTAGGAACCTTCCTAACCGGGGAGCTTTCCGGAACTTCTTCATCTAGATCATCGGCTTATTGATACACAGGTGAACATTATACTTTTTTCTTAGATAGCTCTTTGCTTGTCCCACATAATAGGTAGATGTCTCGCGGTCAAAAATAGAACTTTGATAAGTGAGATGTAACAGGCTGGTGCCTGCTTTAGCATTCATGCCTGTGCCACTCATGCTCGTCACGTGCCACCCGCACCCGCATCCCTTATATTGCCACATGTCCATAGCTAGTCTCTCTCTTCTCTTCAAGCTTAATAAAGACAGTTTGTCGGCATCACTAGTTCTGCATTCAAGATTAGTATTAGCCCTTCACATGAGATGTCCTTTCCAAGGTTCTAAGGTTGGTATAATTCCAATATAGTATCTCATCACTCACGGCTCATCTTCTAATATAATATCACGATCTTCATGCTTCTTTTCCTCATTTAATTCCTGCAGTACGTCTTATAGCGGGCCCGCGTTTAAATTGACAGCGCGAAAACTATCAGGGGATTATTCGAAGCAAGACACCTAGAGTCTCTAGATGTTGAGTTGTTCGCCGTTAGCAGAGGGTGTTAACCTATACAGGTAGTCAATTATTCCCCCAGACCGTACTTGAACTTCGTACTTTCATTTTATTTCAGGCGAATCGACTTTCTATTGAGAGAGCAGTCCCAAATTACAGCAAGCACTTGCCCAGGTGGGAAAAAGCTTTAGGGAGTCTTGCGTAAGTTTTCCATCATGTAATTTATCAGATCACAGCTTGCTAATTCTTCATTACAGGAATGTTCAATCCTATGTTGACCAGGCTGAGCAACGCCTGGACAAATCTACTACCTAGGTAGCCCCATCGCTCAAGTTAGAAACTTAGTAGACTCAAGCCTTACACTACTACCATCCGCGCCACTTTCCCTACTGACAATTCTTTCGTAGCTTCTGATTAATTTATGAATAGCATTGCTCACTATGAAGATCTCCTGGGTAGCCCGGAGACAAGAACCCATATCAAGAAGAGTGATGCCATGCCAAGAGTTAAGTTAGGTATCAATGTCAAATTTAATGGTTTCAAAACACTAAAAATCGCTGGCTAAATGTGAAAAAAGTAAATTATATTGTTATTAATCAAAGAGCCGTACGCACGGCAGACACGAACTAGACACCATGAATGTTAGCTTAATCACGCCATAACCCGAGTTCATTGCCAACGGAGGATTTGAACATACTGGAATAATTTGGGCATTCTTAAGATCCCAAACCCCGGTCTCAGCATAGATATCCTTTGCCAGAGTATTGCGGACTTCGGCTTCGTTTTCGGCAAGAATAAGTAGCATGCTGCCCTTAAAAGAAGGGGTCTCGCCCTCAGCCGCGTGAGAGTGGAACATTGCTCCTAAATGGTAATTGCAATTAGTATATTTGCAAAGTTGTCTCATCCAGCTTGATGAAAAGGGGGAATTCCGATCTCAGCTAATAAGTGATCAAGGTGGGGTCTGTGATAGACGGGGGTAGATGTAGAAATCACATACCACCAGCCAAGACAGTGCCAGAAGCAACAAGAGGCTTGACGCCTGCGAGGTGAGATCTGAATAAAGCAAGTCAGTAATTCGATTCATGAGAGTTGGACAAGTGGTAGACTCACGGCCGGACCTCCAGACGTTTAGGTTGGGCACCAGGCTTATCCGGCAGGATACAAAGGAACTCCTTCTTGGCAGGGGTGGTAGACATGTTGCGTAACTGAGAGATTTGAAGATAATTTGAAGAGAAAGAGGTGGACAAAGATTTATGAGTGCGAAGAAGATTCGGGAATAAACACGGAACTACCCCGGACAAGACGTGGGGAAAAGCGGGGATAATGCTCCGGATTACATGAGATCGCATGCTAACAGACAGTATGAAAACCGGGGAATTGGAGAATTGGGGAATTTTCCGGTAGATTTCAACCTTGATTTTTGAAGATGATAGTACGATTTAGTGGCTCGGATGAGTTTTCTTATCGTGTGATTTATAATCAGTCTTTGACTGCAGAACGGGAATTCTCGATGATCGTATTAAATTCTGCCGTTGATAGGCAATATCTTTAGTGCATAGAAATGACAGGTCCCATATGACTTAGCTTATTCCAAGGTTGTTTTTTCAGTCATATTTGATGCCGACTTTCCCGACCCGTCGCAAGCCAGAGCTCGCCAAGCAAACTAGAATCATTCCAGCCAAAATAGTCCAATACGCTGCGCGATAGCCTTGTAGGAGTAGAGTTTCCGCTGAAAGTGAAGGGTTATCCTGCTGTTTATGAGCAGTAACGGATGCTGCAATAACAGCTGTGATGGCCAATCCAACAGAGTTACCCAGCTGGGATATAGTGCTGAAAACACCCCCTGCTAGTCCCTGAGAGTCGCTAGGAAATGAACGGGAAATAATGAGGCTCGAGACTGTCCAGAGTACTGTGCTACGTTAGTGGAATGCATACATTGTCAGGTGATTAATTTGAAGGACATACCATCGCCACTGATTGGGCTCAAAACTATCGCAACAAAAGTTGAATTCCAGTATGACCATTTTGGATCTGACAGGGCCATCAAAATGGGCGAAACAGCGGTTATGAGTGCAGAGATACCCAGCAAGATATTGACATTAATCTTTGTTACCAAATATGCCGTTACAGAGTTGATGAGGACACCGACCACTGCCATTGGGAGGAATCGAATAGACGCCTGGAGGGCTGATAGATCCTGCACATCTTGGAAGCTACAGTCACGTCAGTTCCAGGTCAAAAGATGAGAAGGGGACGGATAGGACGAACTAGAGACTAGATTGATATTGGAAGGCGTTGAAGGCGGCCCATGTGAAAAACATGGATACACAGATTAGTAGGAATGGAGTATTGGTCCATAATGAGTTGGGGATCAATGTTGCTTTTTGAAACCGTTCCTGTTGTCCCTCCCAGGCAGAGAAGACTGGGAAGAGAAGAACGGATATAACCAAAAGGGCAATATTTTGCGCATCACTGATCCTTTGGTAATTGAGGGTGATCATACTATAGAGGTAGCCAGTAACTCGGAATGGAAGATTAGGTATAATAGATCAGGACATACGCTAAAACATAAGATAAAAGGGCAAGTGCCGTAGAGAGAATGATCACTCCGACCAAGTCAATTCGATGCAGTATGCTCCGAGAAAATGTATATCGCACCTTTATGTCTTGGGGTAGTATGAATATTGAGGCAATAAAGAGGAAAAAATTGACTACAGTCGTGATATAGAAAGCCCAGTGGCTGACCTGCACCGGTGACAGCGAATGCAACATTGCGCTTAGACCCTGGAGGGAAAGAGGCAGTAACCAAACTCATAGATGTGGGCAGACACATGGCAACAAAAATGCCAAGAATAGCTCGAAAAATGATGAACTGTATGCCAGTTCGGGCAAGCCCACAGCATAGTATAAAAAGAGAGGAGAATCCACTCCCAATAAGCCACAGGAGCTTGGAGCCCACGATATTAGAAAGAGCCCCAAAAGGTAGAAGAGTGCATCCTGCCGCGAGCGAGTATACCGATGCTGGCCAGAATATCAAATCTTGGTCAAGGTTGATATCCAAAGCAATACGTGGCAACGCAGTGGTCAGAATACCTGAGCCGGAGACACTAATGAATGTCACTCCTGTAAGGACAGCTATAATGCCTACTGCTTCCAGTGTTGTCTTCTCAGTGATCTCAGGAACTGGCTGTGATAAATTGAAGTCCGTGAGAGGGATCGTATGATTCACATCTTGATTGCACTCTGTTTCTGAAGGAATAATAATTGAAGAGGGGAGAGAACCATTTTTGTCCCCCATTTTCCAGATTGAGGACTGGTGCTTATCAGGATTCAGGTGGGGGAGAGTACTATGTAGTTATTGTAACTTTTTATGGAATTAAATGCTTGATAATAAATATGCACGAGCCACATGATTTTAAATCTTTCAGGCTTTAGCCACTCACTATTGGGGCTAAGCTTAAGAATCTAGGATAGACTGACGCAATAAATAGTGATAATCTCATCGGAATATTTCCGAATAAAGGCGGTAACAGACGACAGTACTGATAAGATATGGCTCGTCACCTTTTATCTTTCACCTTACACCCGTCTTTCTACGATCAACGCGTCCATTATGGAATCAGAACCTATACCTGGATCGGGTTTGCCTAATCAAGGAGGCAATAATCAATTTACAGAATCCACGTCGGGAGTCATTTCTCGTGCACCGGTGCACTATAACCAAGACAACGAAGGTAAGAAAACAGAACTCAATGCTGGTACTTGCGAAAGTTTAAGGATGGAAATAAGAAATGAATCGTTGACATTCTTTTCATCGGATAGTTCCCCCCCAGCTTCAATCTAATCCTTTCCAAAACCAAATTGCGCCTAAAGCTGCGCGGCAATTCAATCCTGCGCAACTCAAAGGTGTGGGACATACAAAAAGTACTCTTGCAGACTGGGTATCAACGCAAGCTGACGATGACTGGGTTATTGAAAATGCATACCCAGTTGAAAAGCCGCAGCGAGGTGGCAGAAAAAAACGCAAGAAGCAGCGCGAGGAGGTGGTCATAGTGACCAGGAATTGGGACGACATTTACGATCCTACGCGACCTAATGTCTATGAAGATTACCGAAAAGGTGACGCCGACGAAAAGATTAGGGAAATCCGAGACTGGAAAAACCTTTTGCACGCTCATAGGACGCGGCGCTCGCCCACTTCTGACAGAGACGACTACCCTAGAGACAGTATGACTACATATTTCCTAGTAGTAAGGAGTGAGGATTATCACTTACCATGCTTCTATATAGCTCGATTTGCACCACCTCAAATCACCACCGAGTCACTTCCACCGCCTCAGCAGTCAGAATCAGCCCCTGCAAATCCTGGAGAGGATGCGTATGCTCGCCGTGAACAAATGAGCCAAATCCCCAATGCCGACCAAAGCATGCCTGACTACCCTCCGTCAATGAGCGCTGCACAAAATGATGAAGAAATTCGCACAGAACAGCCCCGATCCAATCGTCCTGGACAAGAAGGATTCGCTAAGAGATTACTCATGAGCCAGGGTTGGAAAGAGGGTACCGGTCTTGGTGCCACGGGCTCTGGAATTGTAAAACCATTGCAAGTAAAGATTGATAAGCGAAAGAAACGCCCCGATTCTGAAGGCGGGGGATTCATGACACCTGCTGGACGGGGCACTATCATTGGGGGCAAAAGGAAGGCTGAAGACGATGTCGGAAAGTTCGGCGTGATGAGTCAGGTCATAATAATTCGAGGCATGCTTGATGGCTTTGACCTTGAGAAAGAATTGGATGCCGCCAACGACGGAGGCGTTATCCAGGAAATTGGCGACGAGTTCAATAAGAAGGTATGTTTATGACTAGCTCTCTCTCTCTCTCTCTCTCTCTCTCTCTCTCTCTCTCTCTCTCTCTCTCTCTCTCTCTCTCTAAAGGGTCAGAATGCTAATAGTTGATATAGTATGGCAATGTGGAAAGAGTCTATATTGCTCGGGATACACCGGCAGTCCCTGTGTTCGTTAAGTTTACGGGTCAGGTATCCGCTCTTCAGGTATGAGCTCATCTGACTACCCCTAAATATCCTAAATTATTGATCAGATAAGCTAACATTACGAAACAGGCGGTAAATGCGCTTGAAGGAGGATCGTTCAGAGGAAATAACATCATAGCCAGATTCTTCGACAGTGATAAATTTGAGCGAGGGATCTATGAGGAATAATTGACATTCGAACCGGTTTCCAAGGTATCAGATCAAATGACATCTATATCTCTCAAGTTTTCCCTGCTGCAGGTGTTTATTTCTACCCTTCCTAGGTTCTATGTTTCTACTGGCATTCACTATCAAGTAGTAGAAGCTGCTTCATTTGGACTACCTCCAGAAAACCATACCCTAATTTTATAAAACTGCTCGTCTCTCCCAAATTATCTTCATGTATTTGAAACATCAATTAAAAGTCTTGATCAGCAAGCTAATACCAATAAACACTGACAAAATGAAGCAAAGCTCACAATTCAAAAAGTAATCAATCCAACAGATCCATATGATCCATGAAATACTCATCCTCTACCTTATAGCGGAGGATTTGCTGTCAGATCATTCTTTTTCAAACAGGCTTGGTCGACAGAACTGGGATCAATGATGGCTTGGGACTGAGAGGGTACTTTTGGATACTGACTTAGCCCTTTGATTTGTTTTAGCTCTGGCTTTAGAAAGTCATATTTCAGGGTGGGGGAGTCTAGAAATTGCATTAAAGGCCACATCCGCATCATCAACCAGCTCACAAGTATGTGCCAACCAACTTGGACTATTTGGTGCTTCTTCACTATTCACTAATATATTATCTCTGCTCATAGCTGCAGTAGTGTAAATCAAATCCTATTCCCTGAGCATGTCTTGACTGCTTTGCTGGGGTTGGTTGATCAACTAGAAGCATATCAGTAGACTCACACATCCAATCCCATACATACGACCTGATTGCATCATTAGGTGTGGTTTCTTTCAAAAATCAAGTCTTCCTTGTTCTTTCATGTGATCCAGGGCTTTTTGGTGAAATCTGTCATTCACACAGAATAGACACTCTCCAACAAACGGAAAAAATATGCTTGATGTATCTGAGATACAGTTATATCCTCTCTCCAGAAACATCCTGCATGATATGATTAAAGAGAATGACCCTTGAGTGGTCTATCTTTACCTGAGACAAGTGACCATGGTGCCAAAGTTTAAGCTCTCTCTATTTCTAATATTAAGTATAGGTATTACCAAAATATGGGGAAAATTGTACTGTTTAATTCTTGGAAATCCTCTCTCATTGTTACAATATCTTTGTCCTCTAGATTCAGAGTATTTATTTATCAGTAGAAAAGAATTGAAGCAATCATTGAACTAGAAATCATAATTTAAGCATTTTTAGCTTTAGAAGTCTTTCTTCCAAGCTCTCAAGAATAGATCGAGCTTTTGTTCCAACTCCTCATTGTTGTATAACTAGTCAAGGCTGATCAAACAGGCGGCTTACTAAGCAACTCAGCGGGGCTCATTGAAATCTATTGGCGCCATTGCATCCATCGCGAGATCTGAGTATTTCACATCTAACCTTCAGTTCTTGACTTCTTCTTTCTTCCCACACGTTACAACTCACTTCTTATTCTCTATCATCGCTAGGAAGGGAATATCTTTTAAAAATCGTCTACGAAGACTACAATCCAATCCAAAATGACTAGTCTTTGCAACAATCGACTCCAAGAAGAGCGGTATGCGATACCTTCAAGCATTCAACTAAAGCAGGCGCAACGAGATCCCCTGGAATGTGCTAACACACATAACAGCAAGCAATGGCGCCGAGATCACCCTTTCGGCTTTGTCGCTAAGCCCCACCGAACACCTCAGGGCACCTTGGATTTGAAGCACTGGGATTGCGCTATCCCCGGCAAGAAGGGTACACTTTGGGAGGGAGGATCGTTCAAGCTGGACGTTATTTTCCCAGAAGGTGAGTAACTCTCCCGCATCCCTTGAGATCGACATGCTGATGCAGGCGATCTTTGCGCTTCTAGAATACCCAACAAAACCACCGAAGTGTAAGTCCCATTTCCAAGTCGTTGTCTCGGTTGATTGATTATTTTGAACTTCGCCAGCGACTCCATTGATATTCAACTGCTGACTTTTTCAACTTGTAGGCAAATTTACTCCGCCTCTTTTCCACCCGAATGTCTATCCCTCTGGCACTGTTTGCCTCTCCATTTTGAATGAAGAGGAGGCATGGCGTCCTGCTATCACCATCAAGAGTATTCTTATTGGTATCCAGGACCTTTTGAATGACCCCAACCCGGATTCACCTGCCCAGGCCGAGGCATACAACCTGTTCAAGAAGGACCGACCTGCCTACGAGCGAAAAGTGCGCCAGGTCGTCAAAGAAAACCCCGTTCTGTAGACGCTCGTGTCGCAGCGTAATAATCCCCAGCACCTCTTAATTCAGATATCATTTATCATTTATTCATTCCCCCGCGAGTCATGTCAGACGAGATGATGATATTCTTGGTTCAGCGAAAGGGAGCATCTCTATTTATCGTCACTAGCGCGGCGTTTCTTTGAAGGGTTTTCTGCAGATCTAAGTTACCCCTTACACTTCAAGAATTAATCATTGATCATTCATCATACCATTCGTTTGATGTTCTCCATAGTAGCTTCATAGTGTCTAGTCCGACGAGTCGGCGGTTAGTGGCCCGTGTTATCTTATCGTGGGTGACTCAAATTACCGGATCCGACATCGCTGAGCCCCACGGGAAAAATTGCCTCTCATAACTTACGGTAGTAACCTCTTCCTCCTTCCATCTCGATCTCCAATTGACACTTCACCCCATTGTTGAAGTGAATTCTGCCCATCATGTGTGGAATCTTTGCTTGTCACCAGTGTGTACCACTTGCTATACTTCAATCCCACTATATTTGCCCCGCCAGCTCGCTGCAAGAAAGTGGACGATCATTGAGCCAATCTAACCGAAGCCTTTCTATAGTCACCCCGATGTCCAAAAATTCAAGCCCACAGCTTTGCGCATGGCCAAGGCGTAAGTATTTCTTTGCTTAATGCAATTCACTTACTTAATTGGGAATCTATCTCTGACCTGTGCCCCCTTGACAGTGTGCGCCACCGTGGTCCCGATTGGAGTGAGTCACCGAACCGCAGAGTAGTATCGGTATACATTGGGGACTCGAAAGTTAACATAGCTGTTTGACAGGCGGTAACTTCTGTGCCCAAGCTACTAGTAAGTCAATTGGAAATCTCAAGTGCTACTACGGTTCCAGCTAACCGCCTTTTCCTCTAGTCCTTGCACACGAGCGTCTGAGCATTGTCGGTGTTGGTATGTAATTGACTTCTCAATTCCTCAATTCCTCAGTTCCTCAGTTCCTCTCAAAGTCGATACATTTTCGTTCTGAGATCAAGCTCTAACATCATCACCCAAGACTCCGGTGCTCAGCCTCTTGTCAACGATGATGAGACCCTCGCTCTCGCTGTCAACGGTGAGATCTACAACCACCGTATCCTGCGCAAGAGCCTCAAGCACAAGTACAACTTCAAGACACACTCTGACTGCGAGGTCATTCTCCCTTTGGTACGTATAAAAGACCCTCAACTGCTTGGTCAAAGACTTCTATTTTCCCCCTCTCTCTGTTTGGCCCTCGGTAAATATCTTACTAATGACCTGCCTTAGTATGAGGAACACGGCCTTGATGCCCCCAAGTTCCTTGACGGCATGTTCTCCTGGGTTCTCTGGGACAAGAAGCTTGACCGTGTAATTGCTGCCCGTGACCCCATTGGTGTCACCAGTTTCTACCTCGGTCGTTCTTCGGCCACCCCCGGTGCTGTCTACTTCGCCTCTGAGCTAAAGTGCCTGCACCCCGTTTGTGACGACATTATTGCTTTCCCTCCTGGTCATGTTTACGACTCTAGCACCGATAAGATGACCCGCTACTTTGAACCTAAGTGGTGGGACGCTGCCGCCGTTCCCTCGACCCCCGTCGACTACAAGCACCTTCGCGAGACTTTCGAGAAGGCCGTTCGCAAGCGCCTGATGGCCGAGGTTCCCTACGGTGTTTTGCTGTCGGGTGGTCTCGACTCCAGTCTCGTTGCATCTATCGCCCAGCGCGAGACCCTGCGCATGCAAAAGGCCTATCTCGAGTCTTCCAAGTCCACTGCCTCCACTTCTGACCTAGTTGGTATCGACGACGAGAACGAGCTGTCAACATTGACCACCTTCCAGCAATTGCACTCATTCTCTATTGGTCTTCCCGGTGCCCCCGACACTGCTGCTGCTCTCGAAGTTGCCAAGTTCCTTGGCACCAAGCACCACGCTTTCACTTTTACCGTTCAGGACGGTCTGGACGCCCTGTCAGATGTTATTTACCATCTGGAGACCTACGATGTCACCACCATCCGTGCCTCGACTCCTATGTACTTGCTATCCCGCAAGATTAAGGCCATGGGTGTCAAGATGGTTCTGAGTGGTGAGGGTAGTGACGAGATCTTCGGTGGCTACCTATACTTCCATGCCGCCCCTAACCGGGAGGAATTCCACAAGGAGACTGTGCGTCGTGTTAAGAACCTGCACCTGGCTGACTGCCTGCGTGCCAACAAGTCCACCTCCGCCTGGGGTCTTGAGGCTCGTGTTCCCTTCTTGGACAAGGAGTTCCTTGAGTACTCCATGGGTGTTGACCCCAAGGACAAGATGATCACCAGCGAGCGTATTGAGAAGCACATGCTCCGCAAGGCCTTCGATACCAGCGACGACCCCAGTGCTGAGCCCTACCTTCCTGAGAAGATCCTTTGGCGCCAGAAGGAACAGTTCAGCGACGGCGTTGGCTACAGCTGGATTGATGGCCTGAAGGACAACGCCGAGTTGCAAATCACTGATGAGATGATGAAGAACCCCAAGCCTGAGTGGGGCACCGATATTCCGGATACCAAGGAAGCGTACGCATTACCTCCACTCTTCAAATTCTATTACTGGATTACTGACTAGTATATTAGTTACTGGTACCGCTTGATGTTCGATGAGCACTTCCCTCCATACTGTGCCAGCACTGTGGAGCGATGGACCCCTACCTGGTCTAAGCAGACTGACCCCAGCGGCAGGTGGGTTATAATCTGACATACTTTGTGCTTGATCAAATACTAACATGGACTACAGAGCGATTGCCATCCACAACGCCAAGTATGAGAAGGCTGAGTAAAGGAAAATTGACTTCATCAGATCAAAAAAAGATGTACTAGTGATATTTAGAATCAATTATAGAATGGATGTATATACCCCCTCACTTCCGAGACATCGAGGTGTTTCAAGTAGTATGGTTGCTCGGGTGCTCAGTTAGGGCTGGACAGCCGAGATTACCTGATTACCTAATTGCGGGCTTTCCCGGGGCAACTGCCTCAACCAATCATGTTCTGGCCCGAGGCACATGGCTATTTCCTCCTCCCAACATCATCGTCTCTCAACTCTCCTTCCATCTTCAACCATTCCTAATCCTCACACTCAATCACCATGTCTGCCCCCGCCGCTTTCTCCGATATTGCCAAGGCTGCCAATGATGTAGGCTCTAAAACTAATTGTCACCGATGCGATGGAATTCTAATCAATCGCCTGGAATAGCTCCTCAACAAGGACTTCTACCACGCCTCCCCAGGTTTGTTTTGACCATTTAATATTTCATAAAGCCCAAAATATCTGACATCTTCTCAGCCAACCTTGAGGTCAAGTCCAAGGCTCCCAACGGTGTTACCTTCACCGTTAAGGGCAAGTCCAACCACGAGGGTTCTATTGCCGGCCAGGTAAGTCTTTTCCCCTCTGTTTTTGGGAAAAGTTCGGATGAGATTCCGGATTATAACCATACAATGATGCTAATATATCACTTCTCAATAGATCGAGGCCAAGTACGTCGACAAGCCCACTGGTAATTCTCCCCTCCATCGCAAACCACCAGATCCTGGCACGCGCGAGAGTGGTCTGCCAATGAGCATGAATTTCATACTCAAGGCCCCTCTCGTGCGCGAACAGAATTACATTTGCTGCTTTCTATTCTCCAGCAATACCGTCAACCACAAATTATTGTTGTTGCTAATTTCTCGTCCCTGTACAGGCCTTACCCTCACCCAGGCTTGGACCACTGCCAACGCTCTCGACACCAAGCTTGAGCTTGACAACAACATTGCCAAGGGCCTCAAGGCCGAGATCCTCACCCAGTACCAGCCCGCCAAGCAGTCCAAGGGTGCTAAGCTCAACCTGTACTTTAAGCAGCCTAACCTGCACGCCCGTGCCTTCTTCGATCTCCTGAACGGCCCAATCGCCCACCTCGACGCCGTCCTCGGCCACGAGGGCTTCCTCGTCGGAGCTGAGGGTGGTTACGACGTCACCAAGGCCGCCATTACCAAGTACTCCGCTGCTGTCGGCTACAGCGTTCCCCAGTACTCTGCTGCTATCACCGCCAGCAACAACCTGTCTCTCTTCTCCGCCTCTTACTACCACCGCGTTAACGCTCAGGTTGAGGCCGGTGCCAAGGCTTCCTGGGACTCCACCTCCGGCAACGCCGTCGGCCTGGAAGTCGCCAGCAAGTACCGCCTGGACCCCTCTTCCTTCGCCAAGGTTTGTTTTTTCCAACTAACAATATGCTCGGTATACATTTCCATTTACTTATATTCTTTCTTCTATCAAAATAGGCTAAGATCAACGACCGCGGTATTGCTGCTCTGGCCTACAACGTCCTGCTCCGCCCCGGTGTCACTCTTGGCCTGGGTGCCTCATTTGATACCCAGAACCTGAACCAGGCCGCTCACAAGGTCGGTGCCAGCTTCACCTTTGAGGCTTAAATGCTTTCGGCCTTGCTGTTTTGCACGATGAAAGATGATTCTGTGTGCGTCGTAGTTTAGCGCTCGAGCATGCATTGTATATCAATTTCAATTTCTTTCCAGATAGATTTCTCTCTCTCCTCTTCAAGTTACTTTATATAATAACTCAGTCTGATAATCAATCTCTTTCTGAAGGAGTTTGGTACCTTGTCTATCTTTAAAATCTTTATCGAACATGTGCATCCTCATTCAAATATTTCGCTTCCCAGCAGTCTCCGTTTTGTCGGTAGTCGGAATGGCAGGGACCTTTATAAGCCCAATGGCACTAGCAAGCACTAAAATCCCAATTGAAACCACAAACCTAAGAATAGGCAGTTCTCCCCCATTACCGCTAGCTTCTTGCTCCCTAACAGCTTCTTTTACCGTCCGTCTCCGTCTTTCCCTCCTCCTTTCATCCTCCGCCTGCTGTGTCCGAAAATGTCCACGTGCATTGAAATGTCCCAGCATATTACGATCAATGAACCCATACGGATCCTCAGCATCACCATCCTGTCCTTTCTTCTGACCTTCCCCTCCAGCAGAATAAGATCCCTGACCACCCATCCGCCCCGTAGCCCCATAACCGCCCTGCGTGTAGAAACTCGGCGGCGGCCCGTGGAAAGCTGATCGCCGTTTACTCAGTCCACTGGCCGGACGTGACCCCGCATAAGTGTCGCCCTTATGGTGCAGATTTGCGCTGTGGCTGCTGTGGCTACCCATTGGGTGTTGGCCTTGTGCACGGCTTTGTATGTGGTGGATACCATTGTCGCGGTCGTAGGTTGCGCGCTTTGTGGCGTTTCCTAGGATGTGATATGCGGCTGAGATACGGGCGAAGCGCTCGCCGGCTGAAGGGTCGTCGCGGTTGCGGTCTGGATGGTGGCGGAGGGAGAGGGCATAGAATTGTCTAGTGGAGAATGGTGTAAGTGATTTCTGGTTCTGGTTGCTGGCTGGTGCTAGGGAGTGTGTAGTAGGGTAGTCTGGGCGTAACCGTACTTCTTAATCTCGGCCGCTGTTGCGGTCACTGGCATATCGAGGGTTTCATAATGATTCTGTTCTCGGGCGAGACCTTTGCTTGTAGAGGAAAAGAAAATCCTTTGTCGTGGTCCTAATTCTGGGCCGGAGGCCTTTCGAGCTTGTGGTCGCTTGTGGGTTGCGAAGTCGCGTGTGTTGCATGCGCCGAGGCTAGGACAACGGCTATAGCCGGTTAAATGCAACGGGCGGAAGACACTTCTTAATCGATATGATGGCATTGCCTATGTTTATTGGGCGGGAATACCGTTCCCAGGGCGCATGGGGTTTACATCGATGACCGGGTGGAGGAAACAGGTTGACGTTGGAGGAAGTTACTAAGCTGATGATCAGATTAGATTACTCAGACAAGTTAATCTAGGCTGAATTCGACCCTGCATAATTTCAGACCATTCGAATCATGTCTTATCCGGTGTCTAGACCTCTTAGCAAAATAAAGTAAGTGAAAATGTGCTTGATGAAATGCCTACAAAGTATATTGAGCTGTAAATACAGTCTACTTAACAAAAGTAAACGGGCCCGAGGTATAGACCCAATTTCCAGCGAACAAGCTCCCATATCCTATTTAAGTAGGCTTATTTAGGTATTAATTGTCTTCAGAAGGAGGATAGTTGAGTAAATATATACTGTATAACCATGGAAATTATGCCTTTCTTCATTCAAATAATTGGTAGTTAGAGCTACCAAGTTTCAAAGCTACCTGGGTAATTGCTAAACCTCATTTGAACTTGAGATTTGGAATCTTGTTTGAACATGCATGACTGGGTTCACAAAGACCTCGTTCCGTTTAAGTACCTATGTATCTATTTAGATACATAACGGATATACGGAACAAGCTACTATTCCCCGATTTATGGATGTATATACACTAATGGGCAACTTCGCTTATGACTTTGAATTAAATCTAGATACTTCATTCGCCATTCGTAGTTTACAGAGTACCCGTATATAGTGTAATTATCAAAACGGTGTCAAATAGCCTTGGAATGGCTTGAAAATGATAGTTATGACCTTGGAAGATTGATCAAGACTCAGGTGGATTCCGACATTGAGAATGTCAGATGAAGATTTTTATCGAAACTTTAGTCATTGCTCAATATTGTATTTTGATTTGCTTCAATATCTTGTAAACCTGGAAAGCATCAATGAAGTCATCAAGCATGGGCCCATCCGCTGGATCTGATAGCAAAATTCTTGCGGGTACTTCTATCCGTAATCCGTTGGTTTCTGAAACTTCACGTCACAACACCTCACCATGGCAGCCGAGACGACAGAGAAGCTGCAGCAGCTGGACTGTAAGACTGAAGTGTTTTCAATTTTCTCTTATTAAGAATCTAATCCAATCTTAGTGAACGGCCAGAATGGCGCCTCCCCGGCGGATGCCCCCGCCCCCGCCGTCGAAGTAGAGGATGCCTCTGACGACGAGCACGAAGAAGGAGAAGGCTCCCCAGATGCAAATGGAGGTAGGTGAATTTGAGCCCATGAACACATTTATTATAACTGGCCGGACCCACGCCAGAAACAAAAATCGTGAGCACTGACGTATTGTAGCCGCCAAAAAGAAGAAGAAGCGTAAGCCCAAGAAGAAGAAGAAGGCCGCAAAGGTCCAGAGCTCTCCACCTCGAGTCCCAGTCTCCAGTCTCTTTCCAAACCAATACCCCGAGGGCGAAATCGTCGAATACCTAAACGATAATGCCTACCGTACCACCAACGAAGAAAAGCGTTACCTCGACCGCATGAACAACGATTTCCTGCAGGAGTATCGCCAAGGTGCTGAGATTCACCGTCAGGTTCGCCAGTATGCTCAACAGAACATTAAACCCGGCCAGACTCTGACGGAGATTGCGGAGGGTATCGAAGACTCTGTTCGGGCCTTGACTGGTCACCAGGGTTTGGAGGAAGGTGACAACATCCTGGGCGGCATGGGATTCCCAACTGGTCTGAGTATCAACCACTGTGCTGCGCACTATACTCCGAATGCCGGTAACAAGATGGTCCTCGAACATGGTGATGTTATGAAGGTTGATTTCGGTGTTCATCTCAACGGTCGTATCGTTGACAGTGCTTTCACCATGCACTTCGACCCAGTATACGATCCATTGCTGGCAGCAGTGAAGGATGCTACCAATACCGGTATTCGGGTAATTCTCACTTCATCTCACCATTTTTTACCCCTCGATGAAACTAATATTGCCTCTAGGAAGCTGGAATTGATGTCCGCATGAGTGATATCGGTGCTGCTATCCAGGAAGCCATGGAGAGCTACGAAGTCGAGATTAATGGCACTATGCACCCTGTCAAGGCTATCCGCAACCTTAATGGCCACAACATTGACCAGTATATTATCCACGGTGGCAAGAGCGTGCCTATCGTCAAGGGCACCGACCAGACCAAGATGGAGGAGGGCGAAACCTTCGCTATCGAGACCTTTGGCAGTACTGGAAAGGGCTACGTGCGGGAAGAGGTATGCCTAGAACCATCGATTTACTTCATATTTGGTAATTACTGACAATGGAATAGATGGAAACCTCACACTACGCTCTAGCCCAGGACGCACCAAACGTTCCCCTCCGTCTTTCATCCGCTAAGAACTTGTTAGGCGTGATTAAAAAGAACTTTGGCAGCCTTCCATTTTGCAGAAGATACTTAGACAGACTAGGACAAGACAAGTATCTTCTTGGGGTAAGTCCATCTGACCAAAAGTACAATGATAGGTAACTGACTTTACCTCACAGTTGAACAACCTTGTCGCTCAAGGCATTGTCCAAGACTACCCTCCCCTTTGTGATATCAAGGGCTCTTATACGGCTCAATATGAACATGTAGGTTTTCTTGTGTCTCTTGAAACACTTTGATTTCACCATAACTAACACAATGCAGACCATCTTGCTCCGTCCCAATGTTAAGGAAGTCCTCACCCGTGGAGATGATTACTAGTGCGAGAGTATCATAAAAAAAAAAACAATCCAACTTTATGTATCACGACGTCTTCAAGATATCCAAAGCCCGAACAAGATGGTTCAGCTTGATTATACATTTTGCAACCGTTTCGTCCTTCTTTCTTCACCTTTTATCTCGAAATTATTTTCCCCCTCCACGAGATCAAACTGTATGGTTACCGGAGTTTCAAGCTCAGGAAAGAAACTTGGAAGATTAATCTCTATTTTTCTATGACTATCTAAATTTCGAACAAGATGCTCTCCGTAATTGCGCAGGTTCTGATGGCCTACCATGTACAAGCCATAGATGAAGTTAACGACCTCTTCATACTTGGCAGTACCTATCTATGCTAGGCCTCGATGGTAGATTCTCAAATATTGTTAGTGATGGTACTGCCAAAGCTCGAGGTCTGTTAGGCAACCTTGCAATTGTAAAATGGCTGGCGATCTTGTTGGAATTCTGAATCCTTGGAAAGTCATAAATGCCTTAAATTATGGATTAATCCTTCGTGTTGACAAATAATGAGGAAGAAAAACAACGTTGTAGGGGTTTCTATGAATTCAGTGCTTATTGAAAATTTCATTTGTGGTCAACTCACATCGCAGATCTTTCTGGAGTATCGGTAGAAGGAGATAGTTTTCTAAGATTATTGCAATGAGTAATCGAAGATCGGATATTTTGATCAAGATATGTCTTCTTGGTGCCCTTGTCGCAAGCTTCACTAATTAAAACGATGACAGGTTCTCGGTAAACTATAAACCTTTGCTCGGTAGATACGACTAAGGTCAATGAGGCAAAACACGTCTTGTGAGAAGTGAGTTGACATGTCCGACAAGAAACAACCTGTGTATACTTCTCTCCACCAATCCAGTTTGCCAAGACATTAGTCTCGGTCCGTGATTCCCCACGTGGAACCACCTAGTGGAATGACAAACTCCCATCTTTTTCCGACTTTCACCTTTCAATGTCGACACCTCTTAATTACACTCGTTTTTAACTATGGCTTCTGTCGTTGAAACCAATTCACCTCACCTTCGGGTAGGTGTGACAAAGAAGGCGCAATCCACAATTAAAACAGAAGCTCCCTCTGCCAGAATTCCGCCTCCAGATAAATCAACAGTTGAAGACCATTTCTACTGGACTTACACAGAGGAACCTCACCGAACCAGACGACAGGCAATTATCAAGGCTCACCCCGAGGTACGTCATTCTATACCTATATACCGTGCAAATCCCCTTTTCAAGATCAAGATCAGGGAACAATCCCTTTCAATACAGATCTTCTCTTGCCAGGGCAGCACATCTACACCCCTGGTTTCACGCTTCTCACCACCTTTATCTCGAGTTTAGGTAACGAAGCTTTGTGGCCCGGAGCCGCTTACCAAATATGTCGTCTTCGGCGTGGTATCCCTTCAAATCACATGCGCATATCTTCTCCGCAATACCTCTATCCTTGACTGGCGCTTCCTGCTTACAGCCTATGTGATTGGAGCCACTGCGAACCAGAACCTTTTCCTCGCTATTCATGAAATCTCTCACAACCTGGCGTTCCGATCTCCGTTCGCCAACCGTCTTTTGGCTATCTTTGCAAACCTCCCTATCGGAATTCCATATAGTGCTGCGTTCAGAGTGAGTCTACATAAACTCTCGGGACTATTCCCAATCATACCACGTCTCAATTGGTCAATTGAAAGCTGACATAGTTGATTGATGATAGCCTTACCACCTTACGCACCACAAATCTCTCGGTGTGAATGGTTTGGACACCGACCTCCCCACCGCATTTGAAGGTTTCTTTCTCGATTCCCTCCTGGGCAAAACCTTCTTCTGTACATTCCAGATCCTCTTCTACGCATTCCGGCCGATGTTCATCTACAGCCCCTCCTTCACCTACATTCATCTGCTGAACGTGGTTATCGAACTCAGCTTTGACTTCCTCCTCATAAAGCTTACCGGCTCCCTCCAGCCATTATACTACCTCATTGCCAGCTCCTTCTTTGCTGGCTCCCTGCACCCTTGCGCTGGCCACTTTATCGCCGAGCACTACTTTTTCTCAAACTTGAAGAATGGTGGCACCGAGTCTATCGCCGAGCTGAAACAGGGTCCCGAGTACAAGTCCAAGCTTGAGACATCTCACCCCCTCCAAGCCCTACCCCCGCCAGAGACTTACTCATACTATGGCCCCCTCAACTTCTTCACCTACAATGTCGGATTGCACAATGAGCACCACGATTTCCCGGCTGTTGCCTGGACTAAACTGTACAAGGTTCATGAGATTGCGAAGGAGTTTTACGAGCCCTTGCCTCATCACCGGAGCTGGGTCTGGGTTATCTGGACTTTCATTTTGGATAAGGATGTTGGCATGTGGTGCCGTGTCAAGCGCGCCCAGGGTGGTCGTAAGGTTGGTGGAGGAAAAGAGTCGAAGTCCAAGGCTTTCAACGGCCGTGCAGGAGAGACTATGGCGGCGTCGGCAGGTCCGATTGGCGAGGAAGACGGATGGAAAGACAGCGAGCTTGAGTGCTAAATTCCAAAAGAGCACCTTTGCTAAACATACTTACGTATTACATGAGATAAATGGCACGTTTAAGAGAGAAAATGCAAATTTAAAGGCATGTATTGATTTTTAGAAGATCCGTGGATCAATTGTAGCAGCAATTTTTGCTGAGAAAGATCAGCACCCTTCGAATATCGAATGATGATCGACTGAAGGATCCATAAACGCAATGTGGTGTCAGCCTGTCAGAAAACAACAAGGGTGTTAAGACCACGATTGAAACTAACATGCCAGTGACAGTACCTGAAAATCGCAAAGAGCCGGGTTATTAAGCATGCAAGAACAAAAGGAAAAGATCGAGACGCCGAGTCCGTTCGTCGTAACGTGAAATTAGAGCCGAATGGGGAAAAAGAATCAGAGGGAAAGCCACCCATGGAAGCTCCGAGAGATAAAAAAGGCGTAATATGAAAACGGTATCGGCAGGAAGGAAATCAAGGGATATGGATACCGCTAAGGGTAGAAAAAGTGCTGATGCTGAAGGGAGACGCGAAAAACCAAAAGAAAAAAAAATAATCAGAGGATGGGTCGTAGAGGTGATCAGTGCATGAACGACCAAAGGCACAGAGCAAGGCTCTAGAAGAAGAAGTATGCGATCAAAAAGCTGAGCAGGCACAGGCCAGCCACAATCTGGACAGGCACACCCGACTCGGCATTGCCCTGCTGAATGACAGTTGGGGAGGACTTGGTCTCGGTAGTGGCAGCCTTGCTGGTATCCTTGCGTTGACGCAGTCCGTATTCGTCCAGACGGTCATGCAGGCGTTTGAGTTCCGCATTGGCCACGCGAAGCTTTTCTTCGACATCTTCCTCAACGGGAGTATTATCAACGACAGCCTTGGTTTTGTAAAGATCCTCTTTCTCATCAACTTCGGACTTAACGGACTCCAAAAACTCAGGCTTAGCGATGGGGGTTGCATGGTTGGCAGAGATGTTCTTTGCGTGACCGGGGGCCGGGGTTTCATAGTTTACAAACGGAGACGACGAGTAGGAGGTAGGGGGCTCCTCGTCAACCTGGAGCTTGATCATTAGCTAATGTGCAGAGTAATTAGGTGTAAAGCAACTTACAAATTCATGGGTAGCGGGGATTTCCGCGCCAGGTGAGTCCGCCTCCAACCAGCTCACGCGGAGCTTGCGCTCAACCACTGAGGTCTTGGGAGTGTTATCGAACTATTGAAAGTGTTAGCGGTTCATGAAAATTCTGCAAGAGAAAAGGGTATTGCTTACAACTGAGGACACATTCCCGTAGGACATGTCACCGGTGACTTTAACTGACTGAACAAGGAACTTGTCCTTGCACTTGGCACCGGGGGCCGGCTCATCCTTCATCGACTGAAGAAGGACTATATTAATCCGTTAGCTATATTTCACATGAACAGATTCGAAGTAATTATACCTTGAACTTCAACTTGTTTACCAGGCTCGATACGGCCGGAGTTGGGGCGAACGCAGTACCTATATCCAAGTCAGTCATATGATTACGGAGGGTTCGAGTTATCTGAAAATAGAATGGACATACTGCTTGGGAGCGGTGGTTTTGACCTAGAGAAGGAAAATAGTTAGTTGACTGAGAAAATGATGCGCATGACAAATGGGTTTGTACCTTGAAGACGACAGGGTCGGAGTTGGTGTTGCGCAAGGAAAGCACCTCGCAGACCTCGCGGGTGAATGGGCCTATGTCGCAAGAAAGAAGTAAATGTCAGTTGTTCATGCACTTTTAATTGCATCTAATTAGACAACATAAGCACTCACGTTTGAAGCCCAGCTCGGGAGGGTACAGTTCGAGAGACATAGTGGGATTTTGGGGTTGATGGGAATGAAAAGGTTGAATAGAGGGAGAAAGGAAAGGAAAGAAGAAACGTGGGAAAGGTTTTTATCAGCAAGCGTCCAAGAGAAAATGTGAGAAGTTAATGCGTGCGCTTGAAGTGAATAGCGAACCTCCTGAGGCACCTGATGAGTCATCATGGTCATGTGACTTATTATATTGGAGGAATTCAGCTTGATACCATTTAATTTTACTATTTTGGCCCTAGAATTACATCTGGCGTCATTTATTGATGAAGTTGGAGTAGTACAGAAAGAACGTATCAAGCTAGGTAGTACTGTAATTCCATTTAATGCCAATTGGTCTTGTTTGGATGGAAGGAATCGAAGGGAAGCTACGGCGATAGGAAACAATCAAACAGAAACATATGGCGATCTAGATCGTCGAGTTCAGAGTCCATGATCTGCATATTAATTGTTAAGACTCGAGAACTCATAGTCTATAGATCATAAACCACTCACTAATATATCATGTATGATATCGTCTAATTCCTAAGATTTTCTATTGGTAGCTGTTGCAACCAAGCATCGCGAACCACCAAGCTGTTATGCTTATCGCGTTATCGTCTCACCGCCCTGTCTTATGTCATCGCTCAGTGCTCTTACCTATCTCCAACCCCCATCCACACCTATCATCCGTTTTCTTATTCTAAACCACTTGGACTCTGCCTTGCCCTCAAATTCCTTTCCAGGTCCTGAACTTACAGAACGTTGATACTCCTTCTCTCTCGTTATTGCCACTATCAACAATGGCTTCCGACCTCGAGCAGCTCATTGAAATGGGCTTTGACAAGGAAAGAGCTGAGCTGGCTGTCTCCCAAACTGGTGGTTGTGAGTATACCTGTTCAAAGCAATATCTGATATACCTCTCTAACACACATAACAGTACAAGGGGCGCTGGAATGGCTTGAGCAGAACCAGGATAAGTCATTGGAGGAGATCAAGGCTACGCAATCAGAGCAGGCCGAAGACGAGGGACCAGCTCTTGAACCAGGTGAAACTTCGCGCAGCCTGGTATGCAACGAGTGTGGTAAAAAATTCCGTAGCCAGGCTCAGGCTGAGTTCCATGCATCCAAGTCACAGCATGTAGATTTCTCAGAGTCTACCGAGGAAATTGCCCCATTGACAGACGAGCAAAAAACGCAGCGCTTGGCTGAACTGAGAGAACGCCTGGCTGCAAAGCGTGCTTTGCAGTCGGAGCAAGATAAAATTGACCAAAAGAAAAACGAAGTATGTGTTATTCGAAATATGAGGAGACAAATGGGCTGACGTCTTGTTCTAGGAAATTCGACGCAAGAGTACCAAAGAGAATCAAGATGCGAAAGAGGCACTCGAGCGGAAAGAAATGATGAAGGAGGCGGCCAAGAAGAAGAAGGAAAAGCAGGACGAGATTGAAGCCAAGAAGCGCATCAAGGCCAAGATCGAAGCCGACAAGGAAGATCGTCGTCGGAAAGCTGAGCGTGAAAAGGCGCAACGGGCCGGCGTTGCTCTTCCTTCGGATCCAATCGCTGCTTCAATTACTCAACCCTCTGGTTCTGCCGCATCCAAACCTGCATCTGCGTATACTGAAACTCGCTTGCGGTTCCAGACACCCAATGGAAATGTTCTGAAGACACTCCCTGTCACAACCACCCTTTTCGAAGTGGCCGCGGCTTTGAAGCAAGATGATGGCGTTGAGGTTCAAAGTTTCGTCCAGAACTTCCCCCGAATGGTTTTTGACGCTGAATTTTTCGGAAAGTCATTGAAAGAACTTGGCCTCACTCCAAGTGCAAGCCTTGTTGTTCAATAGATTGAAACGATAAGCTGCTAAGAACCCCGCAGCCTGATAGTTTTACAAAGAATGAGAAATGACACGACTCAGTGATGACTGCTACAACTCTGCATTCATAATATTTTAATACAATGGTAGGGGATTCAAACTTATCAATCGAAATTGGCGTAGATTCTGGAATAGTTATCATAGATCTGCTATAGATTAGATGTAAGATCGTTGCTGCGCTGGTGCCTTGTTATCAGTTATCACCATGTGACCTCGTGATTCATTAGATTCTCGAACGCGTCGACACGTCCTAATCATCCAAACAATATCCCTCTATCACCAATATGCCAGCGTAAGCATCCGAAACCTCATAATTCCTTAGTAATGGAGTGATAAATCTCCCTGAATTGAATCACTGATCCTACATCTTCCAGTGTTGGCGACCAACATCGCGGCGGGCCCGCTACCATTGGGATGCCGGGGACCGGTTCAAGTACAGGCACAGCAAATCCCTTCGATGAGCCCCAACGTCGTATGAGCGAGTATACAGCAATAGAAATTGCGACTCTGCAAGCTCGTCTCGATAAGAAATTAGGACCCGAATATATCTCATCCCGACCTGGTGCTGCTGGACAGAGGGTACATTATCTGTCGGCAGACAAATGCATCAACCTCGCTAATGAGGTCTTTGGATTCAATGGCTGGTCGAGCTCAATTCAGAAGATTGATATTGACTTTGTGAGCTCGTATCCACCGACTGCTTAATCAAGGACCTGGCTGACTATCAAACAGATCGAAGAAAATCAAAACACAGGCAAGATTAGCCTAGGATTGTCAGTCATTGTCAGAATCACGCTACGAGATGGAACATTCCATGAGGTAAATAGCTCATGCTTTAGTCGCTCAATGATATGGCCCGCTCATCTCTATTCTTAGGATATCGGCTACGGGCATATCGAGAATTGCAAAGGCAAAGCCGCGGCATTTGAAAAGTCCAAGAAGGAAGGGACTACAGATGCATTGAAGAGAACATTGCGTACATTTGGAAATGTTCTCGGCAATTGTGTCTACGATAAGGACTACTTGGCCAAGGTCATCAAGATCAAACCCGCGCCAGTAAGTAATTGTTACGTCCGATTTTGCTACACTGTTCGCTCACACCTGTATACAGACCAAATGGGATCTGGAAGACCTTCATCGACATCGTGATAATGTCCCTAGGAAAGAAACTGCCCCGCCGCCTCCAAACAGGACAGTGGGGGATGTTGATCTCCCTCCTGCACGTCCAATAGAGGCCTCGAAGAGCAGCAGTACAACCAGCAACGCTATAACTATCAATTCTGCTTTTGAAGCTGACGGCGAGTTCGGCAGTATGTTTTTCTAAATGGATTAACGTCACGTAACTAATGAGACCCAGGCGACCTCTTCGACGAAGCTGATTTCGTCGTATCTGCTTCTGGCAACCCCGATGAAATTTCAATTGAACCAGAAATTCAACGGCAACCACCGCCGACACCCATGAATCGACAAGTTCCTCACAGAGGACCCCCGATAGGAGGATTCGATCCATCGGCTATCACGCCTTCGAAGCCAGAGAAATTCAATGCTGGTAATCCAGCTGCAAGGCAACCAATATCTACAAACGCACGACCATACCCTTCGGCAACGCCTGCCCAAAAGCGACCGCCTCCTCCGGCCCAGTCGCATAACATTCCCAATGGAAAACCAGGAGCTCCACCTCAGCCAAGGCCTGTGCCGGATGCCAATGCACAAGCTTCTTATGCGCAACAGGCCTTCAAGAGAGAGCCTGGTACCGTTCTCAACCAAGACACAAACCAGCCACCGGCCTCTCAATCGGTGGGATTCTTTTCTGCTCGAGCAGCGGATTCACTTCGCGAAAATCCCAATGCTGTTACGATGCCAGGGTCTCAATTCGATCCGCATGCGGAGAGCCCATCCATTCGTAAAACCGCCGGGGTCGATCACACAAAAAGCGTTCCGATTACCAGACCCATGCTTTCAACTGGCTCGCCAGCACCACCCAATAATACACGCGATTTCGTGAATCCATCAGCTGATCTGCAGCGTAGAGTCGGTGCCCCAGGTGCTGCTGCACCAACAGCAGGCAGTCCATTATCTCGGGGTCCGTTGGTTTCTTCCTACCGACCACTAACTAGACCTAATTTACCCAACGCCGCTGCCATAAACAGAGGAATGAGCGCACCTCCACAGAATATGAATGGTAAACGGCCCCCATTAAATGATGTTACCAACGCCACTACCACGACACCCATTCCCCCTGCTATGGGTCCGCATGATCCAAAGCGGCCGCGAGTGTCTGATGTCACTCCTGGACAAGAACCTCCAGCTCCCCAGCATTAAAATTGACTTTAATTGTCATTATTTTTTTTTTTTCCTTTTGCAAAGAAATGGTGTGATACATCACTATGCGTTCAGCGGGAATTATCACCATCGTTACGGGAACCCAGATCAATTTTATGTCGAGTGATTGTATTTCCACCCTGGAGGAGATCAAATGTTTTTGGTGTTTTGGTAATTGAAATGAATCGGATAGTAAGACTAAAGTAAACATCGGTAGGCAAAATTTCAGTGTATAATTCGGTTATTCTTGGCCTGTGGTAAATTGCAATGGGATTAGACTTGGATGTAGAGTAGGAGGGAGATACTAGTACATATCATGATGAATGAAGTGAGTGAGCGGGTCAAAGAAAAACCTATCAACACCAGAGGATGGGGTGGAATCATAATTACGCGCCGGGATTATACAGTTTAATGGAGTTCAAGTGCAAGAACCTGTCGCTCAAGGACACTTTCTTTGCCGAAGCCTCTGAGGGAGTCTTGCTTGAGGTGCGCCTCGGTCTTGAACTGCTTCTATGTGGCAGCCTGGCAATCACAGCATATATATTGTCAGATTTGAATTAATCTTGAACATATACTCAGTCTTATTATCGGAAAATGAATCCTCTTCTAAAGGTGAGCTCGGTGTTTCAAAGAAGCCTAGAGGTTACGGAGCATACTATAGCTCAATCTACTGGTAAACAAGTTTTGTCATAAATTCTGGATAATTGACTACAGTACCCTCCAGGTCTGAGTTCGCAAAGAAGCTTGACGGAATAAGACTTCTGCATCGTACAAAATAGATCCCGGCACTCAACACCTTGATAACAGCCTTCCGGTCTGGATATCAGATGAAGACACCGAAAAGAAAAAAGCAGACATGATAAGGAAAGAAAAAGCAAGGCCCAGAAATCATTGAGTACGAGACTCTAGAATCATTGAAGGTAACGGTCGATCGATAATAATTCGATGCTTTCATAGCCTTACTTCAATGATTTATTGAGGGCCTGCATCAGGGGATTTAGGGACTGGGGGCAAGGGCACACTACCGATAGGGTTGAATGGAACTGGTCCCACCAAAGTAACTAGTCCGACGCGGGGCCGAGTCTCGTTATCCTAAAGACCGAGGTTGCGAGCGTGGTCGTGATCGTGGACGTTGCCTGCGTAATGGTTGCCAACGTCACGGTTGCCATTGTTAGCCTCGGTAGGAGACACAATTCTAATGGGCGCATATGGCCGGGGGCGCACAAATGTAGAGCTGTTGGCATCTGTTAATCCGCCACGGTCAACACAGCGGAGAGCGGTCGAAAAGTCGGTAGGTGCGTTGCTGGCAGTGGCCCAACGGCTACGGGCAAACCCATTGGGGTTTACAGGATCGTGTCGTCCCTGTTCATCGATAATGGCTGGCGAACGTGCGATAGTGGTCGCAGGTGCACCCTGATAGCCGAAGGAGTTGGTATGGGGGTGCATGAACCCATCTGAAATGTGCGGGTTCCAATTCTCATTGTTGGTCGTTCCGTTTGTGACTTGCACGTATGGTGATTGCACGTATGGCGAGGTACGAGAAGGCGGGTAGAAAGGCAGGTTACCTGCGAATGAAATACCACGAGGTGGCACCACAGTCGCGTATCGGCTAGCATTCAGACCACCTGCTTTCACTGGACCGGATTGCGCTTGAACACCGATAGCAATTCCATTGGAAGTTGTAGTGGGGGAATTGGCCACAAGCGCACGAGGAACAAACTCGGGAGGCAGCATCGAGGGCGACTTTAGAACAAGTCCAGGGGACGAGTTGGTAGTCTTCACAATGAGGCTGGGGGTCAGAGTACCGGGCAACTTAACAACAGTGCTAGGAGCCGCATTGACAACAGCACGAGTGGACGAGTTGTCAGCCTTCTCAACAGCGCTGGGAAACAAAATTGCGGGCAACTCCATAGCAGCCTGAGGAGCGGAGTTGCCTCCCTCAATAACCAACTGAGTAGGCGAGCTGCTATCCGAGATGCGCAATTTGCTGAACTCCGGCAGACAGATCTGAGAGTGCACCTTACATGGAGAAGGAGACTCCGTATCGAAAAATTTCTCGCCACCCGAGGATGAGGTAGAGTCATGGTAGTGTTCCGGGGCCCGAGCTGCATACATACCCGTGTGTGTTGGGGTTATAGGTTGCGCAAAGACTGAAGTAATCGATTGGACGTCAACATGTGTATCCAAAGGTGTATCAATAAAATCAAGAGGCCGAGTTTCCATCAGCCGATGAAGACCGTTGCTCAGTTGAAGAACTTGCATCTCCCACTGAGATCGAGACATAGAAGTGCGTGCCACTGGAGGAGAAGGCTCCTTCTCGGCATGGGCCTCTATGGAAGTCTCGACCGATTTCACAATGGAAGTCTGAACTTGCGAATCCGTAACAGTCTTGATCTGATCCTCTGTAGCAGTCTTGACCTGCTCCATCAAGGCGGTAGTGAACGAGATACTCAGTCCGGTGAGTTCGGTTTGCATGCCTGGACTAAGCAATGGTAATCCGGCTACATTTCGGCGCTCGACCGAAGGAGGAGTCATCTCGAGAAGATTACCCTGGGGAGGCTGGACTTCGGATGGTGGTGGAGTACGGGACTTGGTCACGTTCTCCTCGGCCTTTGCCTTGACTGAGTTACGGTCCAGAGCGTTATCCTGCATTGTCTTGACAGTAACTGCGATCATAGCTTTAGTCTTTTCGCTCTGTGTCTTGTCGGATGCCTCAGATACACGCGATTCCGTGGGCGCAGGTGATGCCTTTTGCGCGGCTGATCCCTTAGGTGCAACGAATGCCGTGGGTGCAACATATTCCTTAGGTCCAATGGATACATTCGGTGCAGCGGTTGGAGCAGGCAATCCCTTCTCCGCAGCTGAGGCGTTAGTGGAGTCTTTGCGATTGAAGGATGACATGAAATCACTAGGGCTCGCAATATGGCCTTCCCAGGAGGGTGGAACCAGGCGGGACTTGGCCCGAGGGCGATCTGCCTGCAATAAAAAGCTTGAACGGGGGGATACCGAGTCGTCAATGTTGCGGTGACGTCCTCCACGAGGGAACTGCTGGACTCCGCCTCGGCCTCCATAAGGTAGCAGCTGGGATCCATCGGGATTAAAGTTCCGTTCGAGTGACGGATCTTTGCAGGGGATAGGAGGATACTTATGAGTTCCTCCACGGCCTCGGGTTCCAATGGCTCCACTGCCACGGCCTTGATGAGCTCCACGGACTGGGGCTCTACCGCGCATACTGCGCGCAGAAAAGGCACCACGGCCGAGAGATGTCATGCCCCTCTCCTTTGCTAACAGCCCTGCGCGATGGCTCTGGCCATCCATGATGGATTCCAGATTGTCGCGATCCTCCATGTCTTTAACCAATTCGCCAAAGTCTGATAATTTAATTAGCAAACATGTATCAGGAACCGCAAATTCAAAAACTTACTTCTCCATGCGTTGATAGACTCTTGATTGACTTCGAATTGCTGAGCAGCGTAGGTTCCCGGAACATTGGACTGGCGACTGGCATCAATGCTACGCAGGGTAACATTGGGATCAGCTTGGTACTCATCGCATGTTGAGACATACTCGCGGCGACGAGTACCCAAGTCAGCCTATAGGCAAGGATTAGCAAAATATTTCATCGATCATATAGGAATAGGTTTTGACTTACGACCATCTCGTCAATCATAAGCTGCTCCTCTGCTGACAGCTCCTGGTCAGGAGGGGTATCAGGATCCGGTGGAGGCATGATGAGTGGCCTCGTCGGATGCTATATTCGGATAATGTCAGAAAGTCTGTCTCGTTGGAAAGAGAGTGATGGGGTCTTGGATAGATGTAGTGATGATAGTTAAAAAGGAATGAAGGTGAAAAGCAGTGACCAACTAATGTGAGAAGATCGAAGAACGCGCTAGGTGGGGCAGAATGCTTCTGTCTGGACGATGATGGGGGACTGCGCAACAAGACGAAAATGTAAAGAAGAGATTGAGGGGAAAAGACTAACAAATGAACGAGAGGTGGGATCTGGTACTTGGACACGTGAAGAAAGGAGGATGGTAAATGAGTAACAAGCTGAAAACAAGAGCAGAAGATGCATGAAAAGTCTGAGGGGGAAAAACAGTAAGACGAGATAGGGTACTGACACGCTAACCACTCTTTTCAAATCACAACAGCACCGAGGTGCAATGGGTAGATGGATTCTGTAAATGGAAATTGCAAATCAGTAAATGTGATGGGAAAGAGATACGGTTGTTAATGATATTAACCTTTGAAAGGTCAAAAATGAAAGGGGGAAGATTTGACAAGGTGGTAAGTCAGACGGATGAGAGAGAAAGAAGAGAAAGAGAAATAGAAATAGAAGGGGAAGGAGGAGAATGTGAATGGGTCATTTGGTGTTGGATTAGGTCACTCGGCGTCCACGGGGTATCGTAAGGCGGTTGGTGAGGGCAATAGGGTATTGTAACAAGCGTACGCAGGATACACCGATATAGTTCAAACTAATGCCTCATAACATGTATATATAAATACATATGGCCCTAGGGCACTCAGCTTGATATGTACATCAGGTAGGTACCTAGGTAAGCCATCTCCCATGAAGCCTCCAGGGCCTCCAATGTCGGAATGCAGGCGACTGCCCAGGTGGTGTAAAGAACCTTCTCTGGCTTCGGTATATAACCCAGGTATGGTCTATCAATATGAACAAGATTGAAAAAGCCAATACCTGTGCATATTCAAGGAGCTGCACATGAATGGCCTTGACCATCATCTATAAAACAAAGTTAGGGCTGGTCACATATCAAGGTACCTTGGTATCTAGGTACAAAACCTTCCAAGGAATGAGGGTGGGAGTAAATTGCATACTTTTGATAATCTTGGCCACAGCCTGTATAACACTGACACCCATCACGATGAACCCAAATCCAACACACAGATAAGCTGGAATCTTTCCACGCCAACTGGCACTGCTGAGCTTGATGTAACAAAGTGGAGGGAATATGTATGCCAGGGCAGCAGCACTCGTTGCCCCAATAAGCTCAAATACACTTCCAAGATCACATGTAATCAATGCTATAGCAATAGATGACACTACTAGTGATGTGGTGAAGATCAAGTGCCGATTTAGGTTGAATGGCTCATCAGGGAAATAGTATGTTGTCATGACAGAGCGGCAGACAAAAGCCTCGAGAGGTAAGGTAGTGAGCATGTTCAGTCCAAAGCAACTACGCAAGGTCAGTTGGGATTTATCAAATTGCAGCGGTTGTAGTTCTTACAAGCGAGCAATATTGACCATGATGTTGTCTGGTGGGAAGTTGTTCAGTAGGTTGCCCTGGGTTTTTGAGCCAAAAAAAAGAAAGCCTGCGATGCCCATTAACAGGCACATTAGCAAAGACACTGCTGTTGAGTAATGGGTTACAGTAGCGAAGCGATCAAGGGTAGGTTTTTTTAATGATCCATAGATCAGAAGGCTGTTATGATCTGGGTGGACATTAGCCGTGTTAATATTGATCGGTAGGTTAGGAAGAAAACATACGGCAAACAAATGCTGGGGGAAATCATTAGTCAAAAAGCCAGATCAGAATAATGTGGATCACTTACCAAAAGATATCACTCCAACCGCTTGGAAAAACCCTGAGTTAATAAAAAGAAGACTTTTGACTTCTCCCCTCGAGTCTGCTGGGACTCGAAAGCCCTGAGTGACGATAGTCACCACGATAATGGCCATACTGACTAAAGCTAGTGCTGATGCTTTTGCCAGCTGTCATTCAATTAGTGCTTGATAATCACATGACAAGACCATTGGGGAATTCACCTTGGCAATATCTCTGTATAGAGAAAGGGGATAGGAGACCCCTAGGACAAAAAGAACAATCACCGCTCTCCGATCTGTAAGCAGCCACAGGAATGCCATATCCTGCATGGACGGAAACATAGCTCCTAATACATGGGGAATTGTATCACCCACAATAATACAAAAGGCAATCATTCCACCAAAAGCAAAGGCCCACTGAGCAATGGAGATTGCAACCAGACCACTCTTTCCAAAGCAATGTTGCATAGTGGCCTGGAATGAATCTGCCCCACTCAGCTTTGAGTTGACCACGATCAAACGGATAGTCCAATCCACAGTGACAGTCAATATTACCAACAGTAATATTCCCATGGTCAAACCAGCCTGGCGAAGTGCATATGGTTGACCAATGATGCCTGCACCAATGATACTGTTTGCCATATTCATGAATGCCATCTTCATGCCACTCCGTGGCCGAGCACTTTCAAGGTGATCCTCTGGGAAGAAATCTGATGTTGCAAGGGTCACGCTAGGGGCTTCAATGGATGTGAGAAGAGGAATACTCTGCCCCTCATATCCTCTGCTATGTCTGCCTTGATTATCTAGCTCGTAATCATCATCATCCAGCCAGGCCGAGTCATCAGGGCTTTGAGCGCGACCGGTCGCAGTATATTCATCTTCCTGGATCCCGTCGTCAATGTCAAATCTTACACGATTTGTGGTACGGGGTGTCCGTGGATGTCCATCAAGGGCACGCTGAGATATGGAAGATTGCCGCTGGGGATTTTTTGGTCTCGTTTGCGACGGTCTTAGCGATGGTGAGGTAGCTGGGGAGGGTTCCAATGGACTATTAGGTTGTTCAAGTAAATGACTTGACAGTAGGGCTTCATGGTCATCTTGATCGGGGAGGAAGCCATGGTTGGCCTCATCCTCCAACATCTTCGAGATGGTTGAGAAGTGAAGTTGGAGAAGTACACTGGGGTAATGGGTTGATCACCATTGAGGACAGCTTACGTTATCGTTATCGGTGGCTATCGAAGTTGAGTCTTATCGCGATAAGAGCTCCATTTGGGTGGGAGCGTACTTTTCTTAGTTCCAGCGTCGGTGCTCTAAGATCAAATTGGATATCTCAAGTGAGTCGATCACTTGGTCCGTATACTTCCAAAACCTAGGTTCTAAGTATATTCAGCATGTTCATGACTACCTCGTATGATTTCATCCAAGTTTAAGAGGCATTCTAGGGTTTCAGCTATAGTTTGCATCGTTGCATGAGTAAAGCTTTATTTCGAAGCACCCTTGAATATAAAAAAGATATAGAGCATTCCAAGAACCACAATCATTTTAAATTTGATCGTTTGAATGGTCTTATGCTTCAGAAAAAAGGAGGCCAGTCTGTTCAGATTAGGACCGTTATGTGTTCAGATCCAAGGTCATGTGCTTCCAGCATTTTTGTTTTTCTGTCACGTCCTCTACGATTCTTGCAACAAAATTTTGACTTGATTGAGCATTACAGATGATCCCGCCTGCAGAAATACAGTGAAATGTATCCAGAATGACACAACGGATGGACCTGGGTGGATGTCTCTTTGGTACCAAGGAATCTCCACTCCAATTGCAGCTTGGAGCAATTGCTCATTTCTGCCATCCCTCCAGCCAGCCAGGGCCAATTCATTCCTCCCAGCTTACAGAGTGGCTGGATTCTAGTCTAGTGTGGATCAAAGCAGTACCGGAACTCAAGCTATGTCTTTCCGTCTCTGCCGGCATAGGATTAGATATTGCAGTGTCTGATTTTGTTTCCGACTTGGAAAAGAGTCTCTGCAGCTCCAGTGTACATGCCCAGGCCTCTTTATGATTGCACTATGCTGACCTGCTTGAACAGGCATGGTCAGCCTTTGGATTCGCCATATCGCACCCAAATTCCGATGGCTCTGCCCAGAATGGTCATCCCGAGCCTAACAGCATCAATTTTGGGATTTGCAGGAATAACAGGACATCTTATTTGGCCATTGGTAGGGGCTTACCCATCCTCTTGCACAATCCACCGGATGCCCAACCTCCACCTGATGTTCCGACCGTGTCTTTGGCTGAAATTGAGCTGTCTCTGCAATTTTCAATTAAGCCGGGCAAGCGACGACACAAACTCTTGCTGCCATTGGACCTACCAGGAGATCTGAATCCCACTTCTGCTGGCCCTGCAACCTGCCCATACCTGGTGGACATTGGGGGTTCGTTTGTGCCAAACACAATTGATCCTATAGAGTGGATATCCCCTACATTTAATGAATCTGCTTCATTGTCTCCACTGACTGAAAACTCTCCAAATATTGATGTTTCAGCAATAAGCCCATCATTTGAGTCATTATCTTGTCTAGTGGACTCTGGTCTTCAACGATTGACTGTTCATGCGCCTACCAAGGACTTCGGCATCCAGGTGGTCGGAGAAGACACTCTTAAAACATTATCTGACCAAGCTCCTGTTATTTTCAATAGGCAGTATCGAGAGGTGCTCTGAATCCGCTTGAGTCTTGCACCGTTACTAACTGACTTATACTAGGCAATGAATCAAAGGGCAGTTTCAATACCTATCATTGTTAAAGCGATAGGCTCTATGCTCCAGAATACGGAAAATCCACTTCTTCGGGAAAACACGTCAGCTCTGCTCCGTTTGTCACAAAATCATGTGGAGGGCAATTACTCGATACAGGAACATGCAAGCAGCCTACAGTCCACAATTACGTCCTCACTTTGGCGTATTGCCCAGTCAAAACTTCGCAGAGTCAAGGTTTCAAAAAGCACAGTGACATTCTGTCCTATTAATGCACAACACACCAACAATCAGCCTGCTTCGGGTGCCGGTGATAATATCATGAACTTCTTCGAACAAAGTGATGTCAGTGATAGTGAGATGCTTGACATGGATGACTTCGTTGACGAGTATATTGATAATCGTTACATGGACTTCGAAAATATTCTCAGGTCATCAGATGAATTTGACGTTAAATCCGAGGGACCTCTTCTTGATAGCAGTCAATCCAACTTCAGTGATATCTATGAATCAACTCAAACAACCCTGGATGATAACAATGAGCCAGCTGCATCAAACCATGACTGGGAGATTTGCTTTGATTCAGACTCAGACTCAGAGTTGATTGAAGCTTGATCTACCACGGAACAGTTTTTTGTATTCATTACTTAGATTGATGTGGATGAGGATATCTGTAATAATCATGAATCCTGTAAACCTGTCTACAGAGCACATTTTGGTTTTCAATGTCCATTTTGCTACCTAATATACTGCTCCAGTATTTATTCCACCATTCTGTTAGTATATTCATACCTATATCTCCGTATAGGCATAAATGATTCATTAAGGAACCTGGAATGTGGAAGCTAAGACCCCTTGTCATTCTATGCTTGAACATTTCATCCCATTAATTTTGATATGATAGGCTTCAGCCCTCTACATAGGTGACTCACTTGCTACTCCATGTGCCATCTCCCAGTCCTGATATACATTTTCTTTCTTCCTCGACCATCTCGAGGTTCTAGTGCATGAGTATAATGCCTTGGCATGTGTTCTTTGGAACTATACATAAGATATTTTTCAGCTCTTCTCTATTTTTCATTACTTAATGGCCCTTGTTGGTCCCGAGTAGAGAGAGAGAGATACTCTGAATCTGTCAAAACAACATGAGATTGACGTCATAGGTGGATGGGACTTGTGTTGATATGAGAAGACAACATTCTCTGGTCACCCACTCTTATAGTCAAATTTTTTAGACCCTTGATATCACATCACAGTCTCCCTCTTTTTATTACTGCTTGCAATTTAGGTTATCTGTTGATAGGTTTTTGTCATAAAAGAATCTCGTGTGTTGGGGGATTTGTGTAGATCTCAAGATACGACTCGGCAATATTTGAGGAATTTAACATCCCAAGGCTATAATCACATAGGTACTGAGTCCTATATTTTATTAGGCTGGCCTTGATATAATTATATCTTCATGGATTCCATGTGCCCTGTTATGAAAATCCGGGGTAAATCTTAATGGGTGGAGTCCGTGAGCTGCAAGGAGCCCAGATAAGCATGTATTCCTCTACTGATTATTCATCACACCCTGGACAGCCCCATAACCCCCTCATCTCTACAGAATCATCCAATACCTTTATGTTTACTATGTAATTCCCCGCACATGGGAAATCAAGAGCACTCGTGCCACGAATCTAGCAGTCTGAAGGTAATGATATCACAATATGACACGTCCATATGTCTACGTAAATATGGAATGAAGAGGACTATACAAGATGTTCTGAATCAATTGAAATCACATCATTCCCGTTCGTCTTCGTTATCAAGGGGGATAAAAGAAGAATGTTGAGGAATTGTGCCAAGTCATCATGATACGGTCATACCCCGCCCAGACTGGCCCTTACAGCTCACCCCTGTCCAGATATAGCATTATGGAGTGGCTGCAGAAATGCGTCATGATAACTGGCGGATTACTCGGAATCCGAGAGATCCGGGAAAAAGTGAGACCACCCAACAGTGACGAGTAGAATATCACATGTATAGAGTGGTAGATGTACATCGTAGGATTATATAGTACCATGCATCATGCATAGCTCACCGGGGATCCTGGATGGTAAACGGTGAAAATAGGGAAGAATATAGTACAGAGTATATTGAGGTATGGGGTAATATAGTTGACTCACCGCTCTCCGGTCATGAGACCCACTCAATTTCTGATTCGCCCATATTTTTCTACATCGATGGTATTTTCTCATTTTTCATTTCTCATTTCTTCTTTTTGGGATTGTTCCACGGATCGACTAGAACCTCCGTGGTCTGCATGAAGACCAATAATGGCTATTGGATTTTACACAGGGTAATGATCATCCACGACTTGAAGCTACTGAGCTACTAGCATATCAGTGGATACGTGTAATCCATAATTGGTGGTGTCATTCCATTATTAGCACGGGATATACTGGGTACATTAAATCACCCGGTGTTCTGGTGGGTACGGGGTAGTATACCTCCCTGCATTCTGGGTACTGGTACCTCCTTTAGATCTGAAATCCGTCGTGGTACAGATTCTACAGAGGATAGAGTCTGAACAGTACGGGGTTGTCACCTTATGGGCTCTTTAGATTCTTTAATTTTCCATAGATGAAACAAGTCTATTACGTCTTGTTTATCCAGGAGTAGAGGACGTCAACACTGATTGAGGATCAAGGAAACGTGGATGCTACTATCGATAAAGCCCAGACCGCCAAGAAGTGGATTCATAGCTTTCCCCAACCATTCCACCAGCTGCTTCTATAAAGGGACCTACTTCTGCTGCAGCAGTCCCCCTCCTTTCTGTTTCTTCCTTCTACTCCCATTTCTCATTCGTCTGTCAAAGTACTTGGTACCGACCACTTTCAGCCTAATACTTGCTCTATTATCAAGTCTTCCATACATTAAATTGCTATCATCGATATACTATCTACTATGGTTGCTATTCGCTCTTCTTCTCTCCGCGCTCTGCGCCAGATTTCCCAGCAATGTGTTGCTGTCCCAGCTGCTCGCCGCAGCCTGCACATCACAGGTATCCAGTCAGCTCAGCCTCTCAACTCTGCTGACGCTGCTTCCCTCTATGGTGCCCGTACTCTCCCGGACCTGAAGTCCGAATGCATCAAGAGATCCCTCGGTGCTACTGGCAGCAAGTCAGAGGTTCGTACTCTATCCGTCATTGTAGACCTTATTGGACATGGCTCATCAGAATGTACAGTTGGTCGAGCGCCTTTCCAACCACGATCTCCTCCAGTCCCGGGCTTTCAGCATTGCCATGCGCAGTATTAACAGCAATGCCTTCTCCAGGTATGTATCCGAAAGGAGACTTCTAATTCTCATAAAACCTCATTGACTTACCCATCCAATTATAGCCCTTCGTCCCGTCAGTTCAACACTTCCCGTGCTTCCAAAGCCGTCGGTGACTCTTCCACTGTCGACTTCATATACATGCCCTCCTTCGCAGAGTTGGAAGCTGCCCCTGTCCGATCTGCTCCCCAAATTCCGGTCTTCCCCGACATGTCCTCCCTGCACTCCACCTCATCACCCGCCCCACCCATGAAACCCCGGATCTACACCGCCGCTGGTGCTAGTACTGTCTCTGCCGGCCCCTCGACGGAAGTCGTCGACAACTTCTCAGTGGATATCGACCCTCTTGCCGAGACTTTCGCTAAGTCAGAGCAACAGAGTGTGTCCACTTCTAGCCCTGAAACTGGCTTCGTGAAGGAGCTGTGGTCTGGATTCTTGGACGATGTCATGGGTCCCAAACAGAGCCACGCTCGTCATTAGAGCAAGTTAATCCTAAGCTGATCACTCCTATTTTTGTCTCACTGGTGAATGTTTTAATAGCGTTGTTTCTTTGTATTGTTATTGTTATTTACTTATCATCGGAGCTCAGTCTCCAGGCCGTTGTCCGGCATATGACCATTTCTTCTATCTTCAATCTCACTAAGACTGAATATGTTCTTGATTACCTACTGAGTGTAGATCAATTGAATTAAAATTCAATTAGTCCTTGGCTTTACCCGAAGATCTTCCCGTTGTTGTATTGCCGAGGTTCAACTTACCTGCTACGGCAGAGGACGTACGGAGCACATTATCCCGACACTTACCGATCTTTCAAAACCTTCCAAGGTCCTCATTTAATCTGAAGTCAGAAGGGCCATTGTTTTTCTGAAGTAATGGACAATTGAGTACCAGGAATCTATATGGATGAGTATAGTTGAAAGTAAAATTTCAACCTAGTGTATTTCAGGGCTCTTTGCCATAAGCCATGAATATTTCAATGCTTTTGTCAACTCAATTAGGGCTATTTTACGTTTCTCTGCCATGACATTCACATAGGATTATGTTGTGCCTTGCGTGCGTTCACTAGTTCTAATATCAAATATCATTTCGTCTCACTTTCAACCTCAGCTTCTGATTTACCCAGACATGGGCCCCGACTTTGGAGTCTTGGTATAAAATACAGACTGCGCTACTTCCACACTCATCCTTTCTTCTTTCTATATAAATCTCAGGATCCGATTATGATTGACAATCTGGTCCTACCCTTCTTCACCAAGCTCATCGCTATAGTCCCTCGACGAGCAGACGGTTGGTCTTCAAGGTCCTCTTTCGCAAGCCTCATACGACTTTGGTCCTTTGATGAACTGATCTTCCTCTTCATCTCCGCTCTCGAAACCCCAATTTGACTTGGGACCCTCAGTCATCAAGTCCGTTTTCCGACACTCTAAGCACCATCATCGAAAATCGAAATTGTTCTTCTATCCATCGGCTCTGAGCCGTGACTATCCGGTATACAAGACATAGTCTTTTCCAATCCCTTTCTTTATCCGCCATCCTGTTCATGGATTTTCAATCAGCTACTGTTGAGTCCATTCATGGTGTCAGTTGACAGCAACGGAGGTCAATCCACATGGCGCATGCGCTCACTTCTCTTTCACCTTTTCAGTTTCAGCATCTCAATTAAATGGACGCACGTGACTGAAATCTGGAGGTGTACCAGGCAGACTGGACTTCTTCCGCTCTTACCCTTTCTTATTCTTCCTACATCTGAGAGTTCAGGTAGTCATCATCTGACGATGAAGAAGATCAGTCGCCATTCTGATTAAGCTAATAGCGATGGTTCCTTGATGATCTCGCCTTGATTCTCGTCATTTCTGATACCCACTCGTTGATGTACATACTGATGAATACTACTCAATTTTGGACTCTGGGGTATAAAACGTTTTCTCATTTTCCTTCTTAACGGATGGATCTCCAACTTAGCCAACAACTTTGGCGTCCACTATTTGCCTAAGTGTTTGAAAAGCTGAAATAATCTCAATTTTACGCAATACACGTCCACACCCACATTGCCATTGCTCAGCCCAACCCGACGCGAAACACTTTTCAGTAAGGCCCATGATGACTTTCGATCAACTCAAATAGTCCAAAATTCCACGTTCCTTAAATGCAAGATCACACGAGAATCATTCTAGGACATCTCAAGTTGTTCAATTTTTCTCGTTCCCTTTCAATAAACGCATCGGTTGTTTTTGGAAGTTTCCGAGGTTGCTGCAAGGCTAAATGCGCTAGTATAGTACAATGAGTCTATGCAACTTATGTTGCGAAATATTTGGTGTAACAGCCAACAGCGTAGTCAGAACTTGCATGAGAAAGCCAGGCAAAGACCGCTTACTGCCCAGTTCTTTGCAAGTGTGCGTTATTGGCCCCATCTGGCCACAAGCAAGCCGCCCCGGCCACAGGTGGCTACCGAAGGTGGAATTTTTCATGCTTTCAATGAGCTTCTTGCCCACAGTTGTGAGCTCTGACTTAATTCAAAAACCAGAAAGGCGTTCGAGCGTCTATGGCAATATTCAGTATTGGGTGTACGGGACAGACCTACCCACAGGCTATGATAGCCTTGCAGGGGATTGAGGACCGAGTTGACCGGAGATGGTGCTGTTCTCAATAGTGAATGAGAAGCCTGCCTTGCACGAAGAACAAGCGCCAGGCCTGGAAGGACTGAAAAGTAAGGCGGGATGCTACTATTCTTTCTTGACAGAGCTAGCCAAAATCTTCAATATTTACCATATACAAAAGGATGAGTTGTGTATGGCCTTGAAACATAGCTAAAAATCATCAAGGTGTTGTGTAGTCAAGAAACCCTCAATACCTAGGTAGATTTAGAGAATTGATCATCAAATGGATAAAACAGGTGGCCAAAGCTGGACCATTAAAAAGGGCGGCTCAACTCAGAGCCTCAACAATGAGTTGGCAGAAGGATTAGTGTATCGGGCTCACGAAGCCATATAACACCACTGCACATAAATTGAATATATGACAAGCTATATTATAGTGTCTAATCAGCCTTGGAACTATTGAATACTATATGATTTCTATAGAGTACCAAGGACCTCAAAAATATATCTTTAAATCAAACATACTACCAATACCTATTCATGGACAGGAGATAACATTGGAATATTAGTCTAGTGCAAGTGTGTGTTGATTCTTGTTACAGAAAGGACTGAGACTCGACTCATTCCAGGGTATTTTTCAATTTATTTCGAACTATAGGGTACATGTAGTTACCATCAAATGTTATAAAATCCTGTCTTCCATAAAATATCCCCTTCACGACCCTGATAAACCCACCAGGTAAAAGAGCATTTTGTTCTCTACCTAGGTAAGTTACAGCTCAGCTGTAGTACTAACTGCAGATACAGATCTGATCTACGGATACCAAATATTAGATCTGTTTGATTAGTTCACTAAGTGGATCTAGGTTGATAGCGGGGATAAGAATCCAAGGTTCTATGGAGTAATCCAAGACCTTTACACTTTCCCTAGAGTATTTATAATTCTGATTCCTGAACACAAGTAATATGTGACCCCTAGTAGTAGATGTGCCTTTTATATGTTAATATGAGGACTCGATCACCCGGTTTCATAAACTCTTGGCATCCCCTTTCTTTTAGGCTCTGACTAGTCAGCGTCTAAAAGGGAATATGAATACCTACTCATTTACACAGTGATTGTACTAACTATTAGCTAGTATTGGATATCAAATCCTTATCATCCCTCAAATTATCTCATTTTAAAGAAACCTCACAGACCAACTTTTTGGACTTAAGATGCTGATCAAATCCTACAAAGTAGCATAGTGGGTGGGTATTGTGGGTACTGTGGATCTTATACTAGCCATACACAGGTTAGACAAGATAGACAGTCCTTGTCAGGGGAGATATATTCATCTGGACTCTTGATTTGGGTAGTCTAATGTGGAACCCAATACGCACCACTTTTGCCCCTCACGTCTGTTTGATTTTCAACCTCCTGTCAACTGCATCGTCATTCCTTTTTCTTTGTTTTCACTCCTTGGATTGCTTTGTGTTATTTCTCTAGTACAACGCCTCTGCTTTCGTTCTTCAATCTTTTTCTCCTGAGTCTCCAGAGGCAAATTTCCATATTTTGAAGAACGAGTTATCGCTGAAACACAAACACGGGAAAAGGCAATTAATCTGTGTCATTAAGCAAATGACGCTTCGACCATCGTTATTTATTGGCGCTTAAATCCGTCTTTGGATTATGCGTTGTTCACCATGCTGGGTCATTGCCAGCCTCGCTACGGGTGTGCTCGCCTTCTTTCCCTATGAGATCTCAATTGATTCTACAATCAGTAGTGATTCAACTATAGAGACTGTACAGCGTCGCTTCCTGCCATATGTTCTCCAGCCTCTTGATTCCGATGACAGCCCGTCCACACCACCACTCACCTTGGATATCAGGAAGATCCCCGTCCGTCGCGATGATACCTACGCCATCGTTGAAGCTGATACCCCAACTCTCTCTATGAGCGCTCCCCTAGATCAGGATGGTGTGGACTTTTCTTACTTTGCCGTCGTGGAAGTTGGTTCACAGAAGGAGGAGATGTGGTTGGTCCTCGATACTGGATCTCCAAGCAGCTGGGTCTTTGGAACAGACTGCACATCCTCTGTCTGTGAAAAACATCACAGATACGACTCCGACAACTCGACTACTTATGATTCCAACAGCTCTACCATCTCCGTGGCCTATGGAAGCGGCAGTATCAAGGGTAAACTTGGGCAGGACACCTTCTCAATCGCCGACATGGATGTGAAATTCTCATTTGGATCGGGTACATCTGCCACGAGTGCCTTCGCAAGCTACCCTATTGACGGTATCCTCGGCTTGGGTCAGTCAATGACTGCTGGCTGGACAATTCCCTCGTTCATGGACACGGTAGCCTCGGAAGGTTACCTGAAGTCTAATATTGTGGGATTTAGTCTTTCGCGTGCTGCAGATAATGCAAAGAATGGTGAAGTCAACTTTGGTCAAGTCGACACAACCAAGTTTGTCGGTGAAATCTCTTACACCTCAATCGACTCAGACATCTGGAGTATCCCGGTTGACGATGTCTACGTCAACGGTAAGGCCTGCGGCTTCTCCAGCAAGTCTGCAACTATCGACACAGGTACTACGTACATTCTGATTCCGCCGGACGATGCAAAGACTGTGTTCTCGCATATTTCTGGCTCTTCAGAGTCGGGTGAACAGTTTATCATCCCATGTGACACCAATGTCACCTTGGAGCTGGAATTCTCAGGGGTAAAGTACTCTATTTCACCGAAGGACTACATCGGATCAAAGAGTGGCAGTGGCTGCGTGTCCACAATTTTGGGCTACCAGTACTCTGGCGTGAACCAGTGGCTTGTTGGAGACGTCTTCCTAAAGAACGTGTATGCAGTGTTCGACTTTGACAACAACAAAGTCGGCTTCGGGGCCAAAACATCCTCCTCCTCGTCCTCGTCCTCCAACGAAACTTCTTCGTCAAGTGATACTACAACCTCGACCGATGCTGCCACCACTAGTAGTACTAGTGTAGACGACATATCCACTAATGCTGCCGCAACTGGTACTACCAGTGCAGACGATATACCCACTACATCTTCCACCGACACGCCATTGGGAAATGCTATCCTGACAACAAATTCTGCATCTCACCTTTCATTGGGTGCATTCCCCACCCTTGCAGTGATAATGTGCATGCTATTCCTCTGATTCCAATACACCATGCTCCTGTCCAAGTGTCAACCCAGCTTTATTTTTGCCACCTGTAAATCATATTTCACTTCCATCATGGCGTCTTGTCTGTTTCTACAATTTGGGTCTTCACTACACATCAACTTGACCCTTTTGTCCATTCACAACTCTGAATTTTTATTTTTTTCCGATCTTCTTATCTGAGTGATATCCACTTCGCACATACCATTCGTTTTTGTTCTTTGCTTTCAGAGCTGCTATTCTCATGCAATGGAGCTACTTTCTCTCCCTTTCCAACATCCATATTTGGATTCATTTACAGTGCATTTTGTGCCTGTCTGTACAATAAAAGTTGATCTACAACTAATAATAATATTTCTTTATTGAGACTTGATCCACACTAACTCCGAGTACCTAGCAATATTCCAAGTTCTCATCAATATCATTCACAGCCACCTTGGGCTTCATGAGGCTACCGAGCTTCTAGGTGCTCTATAATTAAGAAATGAAGTCACCTCATTACTAAGTATGCCAAATGATATCAGCTCGGAGCTTCGGCAATCTAGAGGGGATCCCCGGTATTCCCCGGAGCTTAGGTACCGCTAACCGAATTAGGCTTGACTCATCGAATAATCATCAATGATGATACGCAGCACTCCAAACTTCATTTCTGCCAACACACCAGAATATACACAATGCTCGGACTAACAGGTAGAAGGACTGCCCTTGCGCGGTCGAAATGCCTCCTCTCCACCTCTCTCCCCGCCCGTAGTCTCGCGCCCAGTACTCGGAACTTTCACTCAACGCCAGCAAACGCCACGCGCCCGACATGGATGCCAATGCGAGTCAAGACACCATGGATAGACGCCTTGACAGCGAGTCGCGAGGCAAAGAAAGCTGTACAAAGAGGTGAGCCCACAGAACTAACTGGGCCGCCGGACCTGACGCCGAAAAAGATGTCCGACAGCTACTACAGCGCTGTATGTTGGGACCTCGGAGATAGAAACAATAGAATGGTGTTAACTCTTGGCGATACAGGTATTGTCATTGGCGCAGGATAAGTGGCTTTGCGATGAATACCTCAACTCCTCCGGGCATATCCGGTGCGCATTCACCTGAGCTTCGCGAGACGCGTTAATACTAATTCATTGTTTGTCGCAGACTCGGCTCTTTGCTCATGGATCTTGATGCCATGGCTGGTATCATTGCTTTGCGCCATTCCGGCGATCAAGTCACCAATGTCACCGCTGCTGTCGACCGGATTACCATCGAAAATCCATTGATGGAGATCTGCGATCTCGAGCTCAGTGGCCAAGTCACTTATGCGACTGGTCGATCTAGTATGGAGGTATCGCTCCAGATTGCGAAAGCGCGGCCGGAAGGAGAGCCGACTAAACCCGAGGATGTTCTGATCACTTGTGCCATCACTATGGTCTCGCTGGACCCAATTACGAAGCAGTAAGCTTTATCTACAGCTTAATAGAAGATCGGCACTGACATACCGATCTAGCCCCGCTGCCATAGCCCCCCTCATAGTGGAGACAGCTGAAGAGAAGCGACTGTTCAAGAAGGGAGAGGACAACTATAACGCCAAGAAGGCACTGCGAAAACGGAGTCTTCTTCTACAAGCTCCTGACGACGAGGAGAGCAGCCTGATCCACTCGATGTGGCAGACGGAGAAGCTTTACCACGGTCAGCCAACTAATCGCTCTTTATTCTCAACAAGCACTAACCCGAACAACAGACCCTAACGTCACAGACATGGTTCGCCCCCGAACACAGCGCTACACGAGAACCACAGCACTAGAATCCACAATGATAATGCAGCCCCAATACCGCAATCGCCATAACTTCATGATATTTGGTGGTTTCCTCCTAAAACAATCCTTCGAGCTAGCCTTCTGCTGCGCAGCCAATTTCTCCCAAACAAGGCCCAACTTCCTCGCTCTCGACCCTAGTACCTTTGAAAACCCCGTACCAGTCGGCAGCGTGCTGTACCTGCGTGCCACAATCGTGTTCACAGAGCCTGAAGAGCGCGATGATGATGGTGACGGCGAGAGCACTAGATACACAAAGGTGCAGGTGCGTGTCGACACGAGAGTCAAGGATGTTGAGCATGAACATCTTAAGCCAGCTGGCTGTTTCAACTACACTTTCTTGGTTGAGGGCGATTTCACTATCATGCCGAAGAGTTATACTGAGTTCATGTTGTGGGTTGAGTCGAGACGGAGGGCGAATAATGCTACTGCTATTGACCCTTTGCATAAGACTAGGGCGCTGAGGGCTATCAAGGATAGTGTTACGGAGTAGAGTGCATATATTTTTTGTATATATTTTTTGTATATATTTTCTGTATATATTTTCTGCATCATACAAAGTGTTTGTTTCAATATGACTGTCAAGCCAAGTCATATAACCCTTGTAAAGGGATGATCCTGTGGTAATAAATTGTAAAAAACTTGGGACCAAATATCCCAAGGTCATATCATATTAACATGTATGCATCCAATGTCCAATTGTCCCGATCACCGTTGTCTGTCCACGAAGAAAAGGTGATTCCACTAAGCACAGCACCGCAAGGAATGCTAGGTTTGCAATCATCGCACCCATTAAGAGTAACATGGCGTCATAGCCATCATCACCGCCCAATAGCCAGTTGATAATGTCAGAGCCCGAGCTAGCAGTATATGGTGTGTAGGCTGTTTATGTGAATGTGTCTTGGTACCCTAGATAGGCGACCTTACATGCTCTATCGAGCGTTTTATAGAGAAGCCCTTGTTGTTCCCTGAGGTTTGGGTCGCCGCGGGTACTGTGGTCGTACTGGTTGTTGACGTGGTACTTTCGATGCTACTTATTGTACTGGTTGTACTGGTGGCTGATGTTGTGGCACTGCTGGTTGTGGTGCTGGTAGGCATAGTACTCGTAAAAGAGATGACGAGAGGGATGGAGCTGTAAGTGACCTTGCTGCTATGGTACTACTATCCTCTAGGGTCGATTTAAGCTCAAATGTGTAACGCTTAGCCCTAACCGAGCTCCACAATCAGATTGGGGCCAAGGACCCTTTAGCCACTTTCGATGGTCTTCTACTTTCTTGCTTTTTACTATGCGTCATTTAGGTCTAGTTAATTACGTATTTAATTCTCTATTGGATTGTATATCTGCTGAGTTGAACATAGTACGAGAATCTTCGAAGCAGAAAGCTACCTGTACCGGATTTCCTATGCCAGTTCATGGCGTTCCCCTTCTATATTAGTGTTCATACCCTCGCTACTTTTGCTCCCTGAGTAGAACTGATATACTGCAATCAACTTTAGGAAACATATCATGACTCGTTTGTATATCTTGTGCTTATGGAGACAGCGGAGTTGATAAGAAAGGGCTAGGACTCTTGACGTAAAGACTAAAGCTTTGTGTTCATACCTGTCACGTCCTATTACCTAGCACTTATGTAATGGCTAATTATCGTGAGTTGTTGCTTATCATAAAGCTTTATGTGGACCTCTAAATCTCAGATTATAAACCTTAACATTGGTAGGACCTGTAAGATAAGATGAATTCCAAACTCATAAAGAAACCCAGGCCCGAAAATTGCAACTCACACACGTGTGCATATACTCCTTTATTATACTCTAGCCGGTTGAAACGCTGAACGGAGAGTACGGAAGTAAAGAAAAACAAGCGACCGCGAAGCTGTAGGACATGCGTAGCTATTTCAGAGGCCCATGACTATGTCTACAGCGAGACACCGGGCGAGTAGTGAGGTCGCACATGGCCGACTTGGATGAGACCCCGTTTCTTGTGGCTACGAAAGCGGATCAAGCCACAGAACATGTTTAGTGATCGAAGAAAGTCCTAGGTATTGGAGAGTTGGTTTCTGAACTCGTGGAAGCACTGGTATTTTTCCTTGTTTGCCTTGTTGATCTGCCTGGAATGAAAATTTGTGAGAAGAGTGAGATACAGGTGATTAGATGATTATTATATAGAGATTGTATAGGATTCTCGTGACTTTGTTTTGACGTGCTCAGCCTTATCGCCGTTAGTTGCTGCTTAAGTGTGGCTTAGGGCGCGAGAAACATATAGATTGATCAGCTTGTATATACAGTCTGAGCCTAGGCTGAAATTTAGTATGTGAGCCTGATTCCTCGGCCCTCATGAAAGCGGCAGCACCTGAAATGGGAAAGCCCTCACACGTCATAGAAAATATTGTACATAGAGTGTAGAAATGAGATTATGATAAACGCGAGATGTCTATTTGACATTCTAGTGTGTGTAACAGTGTTAAAACAAGAGACTAGAAATATGTAAGTAGAGGAGATGTACAAGGCAATAAAATACAAATACAACTAAAAAATTTACTCAGCGAGATCACGGCTTCAGCTTCAACTCAGGATACTCTGGAATCCGCTTCCCATGTTCACCTTCCTGAGGCTGTGGGAAGAGACTAGTCACTTTAGACATAGCCCGAATGACTTGGTGTAGGGTCCAGATTCCGAGACGGGAAGAGGGGAAAAAAAGACTAAGAAGCCCCGAAGAATACTTCTGGCAATCGTCAATAAAGGGCCTCATCTTATCTTCGTACGATTTGAGCGCTCCTAGTACGTCGTTTTGTTGTCGTGCCAATTCTCCTGCCAGCACATATGCTCCCATCAGGCAGAGATTGGTTCCTAAGCCAGTAAATGGACTTGGGCAATAGCCTGCATCTCCGAGAAGTACCACACGGCCAGTTGATAGTCGGTCCATCTTGATCTGGCCAACCTCGTGCGCATAAAAATCGTCAGAGACAGCTAGTCCCGCCATCAAGCGATCGGCCTGCCAGTCTGAATCTCGGAAAATGTCAGAAAATGCTTCTTTCTGCTCCTCGATTGATTTTTTGTATGATGCTCTTAGCTCCGGTGATGTGCTTGTGGTGAAAAGTAGCACGCCTGTTACTGGTCGATCACTAGTGCGTGTGATGATCATCCGGCTTCCTGGCGCAAGATGTCCTCTTGCAAGACTTCCTTCACTTTGGATGCGCGGGATGCTAAAGTATCCACCATGAACGCCGAGTGTTTTGAAAGCCGCGTCACTGACTTCTTTTCCGAAGGCAAGTCGCCTGGTGCGGGAGCCCTGCCCATCAGCGGCGACGACAAGATCATAGCGCCCTTTCTGACCACTCAAGAAAGTGACATCCACACCATCCGCGCTTTGATCAAGGGCCGTAACAGTTTGGCCAAACTCATAGGTCAACCCTGTTTTTCTTTCGGAGTTGGCACTTAATTCGGAGTCTTGCTTAATACTGGCGTCGTACAGAACCTTCACCATATCCCCTCGCATGATTTCGTGCTCGCTTGTCAAGCCAGGGCGAAGTTCTCCAGAGCCGGCAACACCAAAGTATCCTATTCGTTTATCTTCTGAGTCCACCATCTCCAGCCCAGTCTCATTGACGCAGCGTGACTTTATCTCATCCATGAGTCCCATTTTCCTCAGTATGTGAGGAGCCTGTGTCTTCAGGTCAACTTGTTGGCCTGTCGATCGCAAGTGGGGAAATCGTTCCACGATAGTAATATTGTTTTGAGGATTGGACTTTTGGAGAAGTATTGCCAGAGCTGGGCCGCAGATACCAGCGCCCACTATAAGGACATTGAGAGTCATGTTTGATGATTGCAAAGCTGCAAGGCTCATGACGAGCTCACGTAGTAAAGCTAGTGAGCTTTTTGCAGCAAAACCCTGACTTTTAGAAATACAAGTCTCGCTGGTTTATTCCCAACTTGAAATAGGGAGAGAACAGCAAAGTATTTTGTATTATGTATATCTACGTACTCCCATGGTCAGATATCGGCCGAGCGGTCATATCGGGTTTATCGGGTTTATTCGATTTAGTTCGGCCGAAAACATTCTCGATCAGGATAAATGAATCAAATGAAGACCCTATGACTATGGTGGCAATCTTGAAAGGCTGAACGGAAATACTCTACACTTCAACGTCATCAACTGTAAGGCGTAGCTAGGCTCTGCACAAAGTAAGCCGCAATACCAAACGCCACATCCCAATCCGGATGAATTCCTAATGTCGAGAGGCAATTTAATCATATAGTGATATCGGTATAAGTTACAGAACTGGTACCAAAGAAAGTCGGCAATGCAATACCGTGCTGGAATATAGGAAACTACAATAAGCCCTAGACTCGGGAATCTTAAAGTATGAAAGAATTCTTAAGGTCGATTCAGCTTTTAGAAAGAATCAGAATGAGGCATACCAATGTCAGCTATCTAGTTACTACCAGTAATCAAGGGTCCTCTGAATAATTACAAGACCAATAACCATATGAGAACTGGCTCGCCCTGAATGACCATACTTGTCTTTCGCAAAACACGCTCGACCGATTTCACCGAGCCGATAAAGCCCTGAAGCTACCCGTACGTAGTACGTATAGGTAGGTAGATCATATGGATGCGATTGGTTGAGGTGAGTATTCATTCTAAAACGGAGATACCTAAGTCATAGGCGTCTTCATGGTAGTTTGCTCTGGTCATGACAAAGCGAATATTGATACCAACACACTCAACTCGTATACAGCGGTCTAAATTCCTGTTATGCAGGTATGTACAACAGAGCAAGATATGTATAAGAAAAAAAGGCTCGACGGAATTCCAGACCTCACCGAACCATGAACCGACTCCACCAATGAGAGGATAAAAAAAAATAAAAGGACTCCGAGTGTTGGACAATCTTATCCACCCAGGTCATGCATCAGTATACACATGGCTACTTAAACCCCAGGAAACCTCCCCTTGCCTAAGGAAACAAACCTCTTTTCAGTGTTCCAATCCTCCATGGAGTGATAGTCAAAATCAAAAGATAGGGAAAAATTAAAATAAACATGAAATTGGAAACAAAAGATCGTTTCACTTCGTAATTCCCAGTGGATCTTGGAGCTTTTGTCGAGATATATAGTGGAACAAGATTTTTTTGTGGCTTTGGATGCAGTTTCCAAAGTTGGAAGGTAGTACCTAAGGACTCGGCGCATGGCCGAGATAAAATGAAAGAGAATTAGTTGCTGAGCTTGCAACATACTACCTGCAGTCATTCTGGATATAGAGTGGCTTTGATCGAGCAGATGATGATCTGAGTTCCTAACGAGTTGGTAGCAAACTGAGTGACAACAAGTCGATCCGGCTATCATAAGAGCATAAGAGCCCCTGATTGACGGATGGCGTGCGTTGTCGAGTAGTTCTTTTGAATGCTCTTGGAGCAGTGAAGATAGTTTGACCATCGGGACGAAATTATCGAAGCTAATTGTCAATCTTCACTGACAACCTCATCGATGGTATTGGATGTCAAAGACCCAGAACTCCTGTGCGAACCAAGAACGGACCCTCCCGAGCCGCTTCTATCTATCGGCTCCGGTGGCTGTTCTTCCTTCATGCAAACGTTTTCCAAGATATTGGTCCATTTGCCACTAGTCCCAGCATGGCTGTGTTTCAAATGTTGACGGAAATGGTCAGCACGAAAGAACTTCTTCGCATTGTTGCACTCGCCGAATTTATGCACTGTGGTCAAGTGCTCAAATCGAGCATCCCAGTCTGGGTGAGGGAAATTAGAAAACTCTTCGCCGCAGTAACCGCAGGTATCATGGGATGGGCCGGCGTTAGTCTGATAAGATGAAGAAATGGAGCCATGGAATGCTGATTGGAATGCTGGAAGAGTTGCGCAGGACCAGGAATGGCGTCGAAGATGAAGAGAGTTCTGGTGTCGTTCGGCCTCGTTCTTATTCTTAAAGCGGTTGTTGCAATACAGACATGAATACTGCTTCTCCATCTCATGTGCGCTGATTAAATGTCAGGTGAGTTGTGATATTGTAGAATAAGAGGTTGACTGACCGGAGATTCTCTGGATTGTGAAACTTCTTGGGCTTCTTTGGACAACAATCACAGATATAGAGTCCACTAATCTTTGGTGTAATAGACTTGGGAACGCTCAAAGCCGTTACCATCGATATTTTGCCAGTAGCATCTGTCATTGGCGGCTCCAGAGAAGTAGAGACTGGGATAACTCGTGGCATTTGCTGAAGACTGGTCATTTGTGGGCTAGGGTTTAAAATGGACTTTTCGTGAAAAGTATCCAGATCCGAACAAGGTGATAGACCTCCCGGAGATGGGCGGTCATAAGTTGAAATACTGGTCATACTGCTGCCTCCAATTGACAAACCCGATGAGTAAGAGCCAGAGGTTCGGATACTCAAGGACGATGCTGCAGACAGGGTTCGTGGACTCGGTACATATGTGTTGTTAACCGTCAAATTGTTCGTGAAGCCACTTGTCCTCCGTTGCGAAAGATCTCCGTTACTTGTGGCCGAGTGCAATGTTTGCCGGTCATCACTAACTGGCTCCCGTGGAGGAGAAGATGCTCTGCGCTTCATACCTTGTCTGATGCCATCAGGAGTTGGCTCTCGAAGAATGAACTGTCGAACAGGCGAAGAATCATCTATGGTAAAATCACCATCAATATCAGGGAACACGCCATGGTCATAGCTTCCTCGATTTGATCGGCTTGGTTGACCGATGCTATCTTCTCCAGAAACGGCCGTGCCACCAAATCGGCGTCGTGCGAAATCCTTTACGTCGTAATCGATTGCGGACGAAGGCGCACTGCTGTCCACACTCGGGCTTCGACCTTCAATAAAATCTTTCCGTTTAGATCTGGGAGATACGCCTCCCGATTGAGTGCTGCCGTGCCGTTTTGCATCAAGGATAGAGCTTTCTGAAGGGGTTGGAGATGATAAATTGGCTGTTGTTCGAGAAGGAACAGTAAGTGACGAGATCGAACCGCTATGATCTGACCCATGGCTGATAGAACCTCGGGGAGACAAGGAGTTTCCGATTTTGGAAAGAAGATGTTGGTCATAGGCATTTGATGAGTCTTTTACACTTCGAAGTGAAAAGTTTTGTTCACCCTTCAGGCTATGGTGGTTGTTAGCACTGTAATATGAAACCTTGAAATCATGAGAACTACACAGGTGAAAACATTTCAATTGTGCTCCATAAAACACTTACACTGGACCAGACGAAGAATTGTTGGACATTGAATTTGGAAAGCCACCAAGTGTAGGCGGAGGTGGCTCAATCTTGATTTGAGCTTCTGGGCTGTGCGATATGAAAAACCCATTATGCCTTCCTTCCTGTTCATCTAAAACCATTGGATCACCTCTTGGTGGATGGCCTCCAAATAAGCTTGAATTTGGATTGATGGAAGGTAGAGGTGTTGAGGACTTTTCCGAGTTTGCATGCAACCAGCCGGCATCATAACCGTTTTCTAGATCCCGTATTCTCGGAGGCGGTGGTAGTGGGGGAGGCGCGGTATTCATGACGGATCGAGATGGTATAGGTAGCGGGCCGTGTGAGGAGAAAGGCACAGGCATAACGTGTGATAATTGTGATGAACAGTGGCGTTGGTTGTAATCATAAAAACTTGCCGACGATAGTCTCGGGTCCATTCTAGAAAAGGCTAACATGAACGGACTGGAGAGATGATGGGCTGAAAAACAAGCCAAAATAGAAATCAAGGTAACCAGAAAGACAGATTGAATCAATATCCAGTGTCGCAACAATATCCCACTCCAATTGAGGTTGTCAAAGTCGTGAAACCAACACGAATTCTTAAGCGGACTGTTGGCCACAGAGGCAAGAAGTTCCAGCTTCCTATGAGCGAAGCGAAACTGATAAAAGTTCAGCCAGGCAAATGATTCATGCGGCTGCAAGTAAGCAAGACTGGTGGAACGCTGTGAGTGATATAATTTCATACAAGGAATAGGGCTGAGGGAAACATACCTCCGGGGCTGGTTCGGCGATTCGCCTCATTAATGAAACGTTTGCCGTAAGAGTGACACACAGCCCTATAGGAAATGCCGTCCCATAGAACCGGTTATCGACAGGAGAGTCTCGAACAACACATGCTTGAGAATGTAAGAAGTAGAATAGAGACAGGGGGGATGTCGATGGGAGGTGGGAGTTCAGACACCTTCCTGATAGAATAACAAGCTATAGTGTGTGTAGTGTGATAGGAACCTATGCTTCTGTAGGCACGCCACCAACAGGCTGAACGGATCAATCAAAGGTAGAAAGAAAGATGGTACAAAAAGTAGAAAGTTCAAAATGCACTAGTCCAGGCCAGGAATAAAGATGAAAAAGAAAAGTTGAATGTGAGATAATACGCCCTGGAGTGGGCAAGGTAGAAGAAAGTTGGGGCAACAGATAACCAGTAATAATTGAATTGACAAAAAAATTCTAATAATTCAAGGGTTATTTCATTTCTATCTATGAAATCTTCAGGGCTGGAACGTTCATAGGCAAAAAAAAAAAGAATGGAGAAAATGGGGTTCTTTGGATCGGATTACAACGTAATCAAGTTCGGGTGAACTGACGTGGTAAAAGAGGCGTTGGTCTGTTACGAGTATATGTATTTGAACATTACATACCAATACCGAAGTACACCCACAAAGCGGAGACACGGAGTAACCATCATCAGATTATGTAGCCTTACAGCCTTACTGCTTGGAATGACAGGAGATTTTATTAAAAAAAAAAAAGTTAATCCATCTACTCCGTAAGTGAGTTAGCAATCAAACTAGCTTATTGTGTCAGCCCTAGGAGTAAGATAGAATGCCCTATAGATTATAATTTGTGACCCGTGGTTCCATTCCTTAGACCCTTGGAAATAGCCCTTCCAGAAACAGGGATGACTAGCCACATGCTATTAAATACGAAAGTGAACCCTGAAAAGAAAGCACCATGTGAGTTGGGGTGGGGGTAGGCTGATGGGCCTTATACAGGATCCAAAGCCCCTGTGCCTTATACCCAGGCACATTGGAAGCCTCGTGATGATCCGGAGGTCAGTTGCTGTTTAGAAGGAGACCAATCAACGCCACCTAGATATATGTTACCTCTCACCTGGGCAAGGCTGCAAACGAGTTGGGCGATAATATACAGAGTACAATAAGAGTAGCAAATAAAAACAATGGTGCAGGTAGAGCCCTGAGCGCGTTCCATCTCCAGTGTTGGAACCTTGGAAAAGCCATTGTTAGTACGGTGGCTAGGGATGTACTCGTTAATGATCCCGGAGAGGGCCGTCAATCAATGAATTTCATCCAAAAGGGGCAATAGATTGGTAGGTGGAATGAGCACATTAAGCAGTCTTGGAAATTCTTGGCAGAAGGCTTATTATTTGCCGAGATTCCCAAGGGCATTGAAGGTAGTAAGAGTAATCAGGGCTACGGAACCTATCGATGATCCGTGAATAAGATGGGCGGATAGAGAGCTGAGACGTAGCTCTTGTAGTACATCGGAAGACCCGGGTTCTTTTTACACAAGGGTTTGATGTTTCTTTTCTTTAAAGTACAGAGGAAGAAGGAGCATTCTTTAATGACTCCACCCTAAAGGGACAATAGTGAGTCGTCAGCTTTGACCCACTGATTTACTAGTGCGTTCCACTTAAGAACCAGTCATGCATGCACTGCCACACTGCTGCGTGCTGTCAATTTAGATTTGGGAGCTGAAATTGAAGGATAAAACCTGAGCTCAGCACTCTTCAAAGAGCGATTAACTCAGAGCAATTGGAGTGTATTATATGAAAAATCCGAGAAGTCCCAAGCCAAAAGGAAGAAGGAATAGTAAAATCCTAGCGCTTGTCCTTCCTGTGCTATACCAGCTAAACTTCTTACGGGTACAAGAATTAAATTCTCTTGGCACGTTTGAATCATAAGTTCCAAGGTTTCCCTCGTGTAATGAAGACTATCTTGGACAATTTCAAGGGTGATAGGGGTTACCTTGAAATAGTTAGAAATACGAAGGATTAGACTGGCCTTCTAGTATATCCCCTCCCCCTAAAATAGTTAGTCGGCTTTTAACCTTATTCTCGATACCCTTGTCTTCCACTCCCATGTGGCTGCGGATACTCGGACATTCCATAAGCGGAACACCCGTCTCTTCCATAGCCGACGCGTTTATAAGCATATCTTCTCTTCATCCAGGAAACCCCTGCTCTGGTGTCACAGTAGGGTAGTACTTGGCACTGCATACTGGTTGTCCAGCAGGCACGTCAGCAAAAATGCTGTCAGCAGCACATTCAGCCATTCAGCCTAAGCCCTAGAAGGTTGCAGTGTGGCCTTTGCGCGATGTGCGTCAAACTCCACACTTTCTCCTACTTACCACCTGGATCTATGAAGTACAGCTAGTTCTACAGAGTCCCTTCAGCGCTATCGGGTGATGTTATTGTCGCCTCAAATCTTCCACCAAATACAGAGTACATGCGCACACCCTTCCTAAGGTCCAGTCAATTAGTAAACTTTTAGTTGCACCCCTTACTGTTCGCAGGTGCTCGAATATCGGTGTAGGATAAGATCCACTTGACGGAATACCCGGTCAATCCCATCCCGAGATTTCTTCAGTAGGAATCTTGGGGATTTATTACGGGCATAGTTGTTAATCTGCACTGTACTTCGTACAATGAACGCATCAACGAGGTAACTAAATATTAAGAGATCAATAGGATGTATGTCAGGCATATGTGCTCAGGCTGCTTTGCAGGGTTTCTGGCAGGTCTGATCTATGATCTGTATGATTGAATCAGGGCTGTCTAGTTTCTTCAATTGCGTAGCCCGTAATTATTCTTCTGATCACCCAAATGGAGCCGAAAATGTTAAAAAAACGTGGCGATATTCACCCATTTGATTGGGTGTCTTTTCATCCGGTTCCTAAGTCATCCACAAAAAGGTATCCTCCAGGACTGTTCAATGTTGTGTCCTGAGGCACCGTATCACCTGGCTATGTGAAGCCCTTACCCTAACTGCCATTTTAGGCCGAGGCTCAACATCCGCCTTATCGATTCAGATTGAAAACATGAGAAGAGCCTTTCTGAGCGGTCAAAACAGGTGAATAGCTGAGGGATATTGAAAGAAGTGAAACTCCCATTTTACCTTCACTTGATGCTCTTGCATCCCGCTATTTCTGATCACTGTCATCGCCACCATGGCCATGAATAAGATTCCTGGTCATAATATCTACATCGGAGGGTTCGTTCTCTCGTTCCTAATATTTCTTGCAATAATAGACCCATCCTACCGGGGTGAAGTGGGCCTTCATATTGTGGTTAATCTTGATCTACCCTATACTAATTCACTGATCCACGCTATAGTATAATATGTCTTAAAAACAAAGCTGCTTTTAATAGAGCAGATATTACCCATGTCCTCTCTGTCTTGCGACTAAATCAAGCTGAGATTGAGCCTACATTTGGATCCTATCAGCATCACTCAATAGACGTTGATGACGTTGATGACGAGAATTTGTTAGAGCACTTTCCTGCTGCAATCAAATTTATTCAATCTGGTCTAAATACAGGTGGCGGCGTTCTTGTACACTGGTAAGTCTACTTTTTCGATATTCCTCGCGTTAAATTTCCGAGGCGTTCTTTCCATCCTACAGCTCGTCATACCTGCATATTGCACTGCCTAACAGTCTGCGTGTCATTGATTACGAACCACTCTTAGCTGGAGAATATTTCACTATCAGCTACAATCTATTCGAAATAGTCCTTAGTTTGCTTTTTCCAGGGCTTGGCTTCTTTGCTTTGTGGACGGACATGAACGGCTGCAGGTTCACCTTGCGGCAAGAAATACAGTAGCTGACGTGCATATCTAGTGCGATGGGCAAGTCCCGGTCCGCTGCTATCTGTGTTGCCTATCTGCTCCACCAGCAGCGTAGTGCGCTCACGCCACAATCTGCCCTCACCATAGTCAAGGAGTGCCGGCCACTCTGTGAACCCAACGATGGCTTCATGGAACAGTTAGCCCTGTATCATGAAATGGGCTGTCCAGATGAATTCACTGATGACCCGTTGTACCAGCGCTGGCTGTATCGTCGCGAAGTTGAAGGAAGTGTGGCATGTGGTCGTGCCCCGGAAATGAAGTCTGTGCGCTTTGAAGACGAGCAGCCCATCCGTTCTCAAGAAAACGATGGTCAAACAGTGGAGATTAAGTGCCGCAAGTGCCGGTTCGTATCACATATCAAACGAGAAAAAGCCTTACATTCAAGTTGTTAGACTAACTTACTATAGACGGACGCTAGCAACAAGCCCATTTATCATTCCCCACGAGGAGGAAACGCGCAACAAGAACAAGACATTTAGTACAACTGAATGTGCTCATGTATTTTTGCATCCGCTTAAATGGATGCAGCCCAGTTTATTCCCATCCTCTGATGAGAACGGTGGAGATGCCCCGTTATCTGGCCGCTTGACTTGCCCTAATGCTACCTGTGGGGCTAATATCGGTAAGTTTGCATGGCAAGGCATGCAGTGCAGTTGTACCAACTGGGTGGTGCCTGCTATCGCAATTGTTAAAGCCCGAGTGGATATTGCCAACCGGAGATCGGCTCCTGGACAAGGCAACACCCGTCCAGCTGCGCTAGGCATCCGTATGCCTCCAGGAATGCGGCAAGATTCTGGATCTGGGCGTGGAAGTCTTTGAGGTTCAGTCAATATCTCCATTTATAGAAATTTTACGAGCTATGAAAGTCGAGTCAAGCGATTCATTGGCGTATGTTTCACTTGGATAGGAACGCCACGCGAAGGATATTCGATTCGTTTTCATAAAAGCTGCAATTACTGACTACTTGGGCAAGTGTTACGTCGTTGACAAGGTCTATACTGCGTAAATGGTCAAATGGTTTGTTAGGTTATATGAAGGTGACAAAATGATAAGTAGTGCCTATCTAGGTGATCACATTAGCTAACTAGTTTCACTTGATGTAAAGCCACCAAGACCGTCAGCTGCCTACCTACCTACGTCTCTAAATAGCCTGTGTTTTAGACCTAGTCGTTAGAATACTAGCCTTGTCTCAGCTCTGAGACCTGGGCCCTGGTGGCAAAAGTCAAACAATACGAGAAAAAGGTAGACTGTGGCGATGAAGATAGTAAATGTGATAACACTATACCCGGATGCACAGTAGTTATCTGACACAAAGCTCCAGTTGTCAGCTAATGTTAGTATGTACGCTAATATTCCGATTTTCCTAAGGTAAGTGGGCCGACGGGAAGCATGAAAGCATATGCGCTAAGGCCCACCATTGAATATTCACCCTGAAGCTCCAGAGCTTAGGGCTGCATTAGAACTCGTGGCTAAAAAGATTGATGTCTGAAACTGACAAATCCTCCAGCCTTGTCGCGCGCCAAGACCAAACGTGTTCCCGTACGGGCTGAACCTTGAATCATCTCTGTTTCTACATCTGTAGATGTAGTATCTGTATATTGTTCCACTTTTATGAGGTCAAAGTTGCATCAATACCAGTTTCATATATGAAAGTTCAAATATTAGCGGGATAGACATTAATTCTAGCAAGAAAGAGATTCCAAGTCCAAGGAAGCAAAATAAGGAGGCTGTGCAAGGTGGGTTCCATCCAGGTCTTCCCGATTGGCCTTTGATCTGGTATTTGTATTACTTGTTAATCCCCCGTTCGAGACCGTTATTACGCTGCTTTCTGTTTTTTTATTTCTTTTTCTATATTTTCTATATTTTCTATATTTTCCTCTGAGGTGGATCAGAGCTAGCTAGCTAGTCTTGGAAGTTGCAAGACTGGTAAGGCTAAATAAGTCTTGATCTGTCGCAGAATACGTCTATGGCGTACAACACTAAGCGGCTTCACTGCGGATTTATTAATTGTATTCATCAGCCCTGGAATGTTGTCCTCGAAACATTCATAATTGTCTGGCTCGCTTTTATTGGGCAAAATTTAATGGATTATGGCTGGGTCGGAGCTCTCAACTCCTATTGGAGTCGGTGTCTATAGTCGAGCGAGACAATGAACATACCCCCACACGGAGTAGGACCCTTTACCTGTTCTTCATGATCATCACCATTCATCCTCCAAGGCTGTGTAAGCTCATATTAAAGAGCGTTTCAAATCAAGCCTGGACTACCCATTTAGCTTGGAGCTATGGCTATTCACAATTTTGACAATGCTTGGCCTTTCTATATGCAGATTCATTCGACTGCCTTCCATGCGTGCCACTGTGGCGAACAATAGGTGGTTGGCTGTGCTTGTAGCAATTCTCCTAGCTTTTATGATTGATTGAAGCATGTCCATGCACTTTGCTATGTATTTCGAACTAATTGGTTCTGAGGACTTGTATCTCGGTGGCAACATGTAGTATACACAGCACATAACCTTAAGTTATACTAACAATCCATGTATCTTCCAAGGTTGAAAGCCTGAAGCATGCCCAGGCGTAACAAGCGGGCAAGAATATTGCCCAATACCTTGCTAGGTAGGTAACTAAAAATGTACTTTTCAATGTTCATCCGCAGGTGTCAGAAACACTTCAGTGCTACCTATTTAGCTAGCTGCAAAGCCCACCTCGATGTGACCATCCATGTGCATTAATGGATGTGTACAATCAGTCATGTAAACTTGAAGCCTGCGAGGTAATTCCCATTGCCTGACTCATGACTTGTGGGTCGGGGAGGACACTGCTGTACATATGCATGTACACATCCATTATCGGCCTCGCCGGTGGAGGTTATTCACCCGGGGATCCATGGCTAAATACATGGCGTGCGTTATAGGGCTATAATGAATACATTCTCCGAAAGTCCGCGGACTTCGGTTACAAGTCTACATGTATAGACCTCAGCTAAGTGAGGTCCGTTCTCTCCAGGCTTCAACCGCTACGAGTTGCCTCCAAGGCTTGTAATGTTTACCTCTAGCCCTTCTAAGTATGAGTAACGGAGCCCGCCCTGAGAAAAAATATTCGTCATAATTTCCGGAAAGGGGGGCCCGCTTACGCGCTATCCAAATGTAGGATGCGACATTCGACTGATCACCCAAGAAACATAGATATATTTAAAAGCACAGGTCAAGTCTCTCTCAGGGACTCGGAAAATTGATGCAGTCGAATTATCATAGGAGGGCTGATCTCGATTTCTGGAAAAGAAGTTCTAGACTTCATCTCTAAGGAACTGCTCTAGTGCTTACTCTCGCTCCGCTCACATGCTTAGTGTGTTTGGATGCCCAGGTGGAGTAAAAGGATTTCGGAAGAAAAACCCTGACACGCTTGGGCCATCTGGTCGCTGTCATATGCAAATAGCTGAGGTGGTAGTCTCTTAAGAGTGAATGGTCAGCTCAACGCTATAATATAGGTTGTATTTGTCTCTATTTGGCGATTGGTGACTGATTGTTGAAAACATCAGTTATCTATTTGGAATCGCCAGCCATTGTAATTTCCAAGTTTGCAAGTTCGCATTACTTTGAAATTTGGTGAGGTAGATCGATTCGTTGACGAATCACTCGCCAGGGCTTTGACACAAGGCTTATATATCACCCTTGGGAACAGAGGGAAACGATGAAGGATTTCTCAATCTTTGTTGAGTCCGTTTGGCCATTTCAATACCCCTCAAGCGATCAATCCGAATTTGATAAAAAGTCCTGTGCAGTATTAGTACACCACGACTTAAAGGGAATGCATGTGATTGAGTTTTGCGAAGAAACATACTTATGTAAAGCAAAGATCCGAGGTCCATCCTCAGCTTTCGTCTCGGCTTTTTTAATCGAGTCGATCTGGCGATGATTAGTGAATGTGTAAAGGTAAATAATTGGATTTGTTAACCTTTTCGTCTCGTTCCTTTTCATCACTTTTTGAATCAGACGCAGCTTTGTCTTTATCTTTGGAGTCGTCCTTGTCTTTGTCATCTTTATCATTTTTGTCTGACTTCTTTTCGCGCTCCTTCTTCTTGCGCTGCTTTTCTTCGTATTCTTTTTTTACTAGTTCGATCTCTTTAGCCATTTGCTCCTCTTTCAATCGCTTTGCTTTGCCTTCTGTGTCAACGACTGGTGAGCAGAAGTTGCGGTCTTGCAAGTGCGCGGGGCACACGTAAAAGAAGTCCTAGAGGTTGAGTCAGTAGTACATACATACAAGTAAATGATAGTATTTGAAACGGTTCTGATATCTCCAATGACGGAATGTTTGATCGATCTCCCTTACCTTGCTATCGGCCGTAATCATGACGCTGGTGGACGGCTTGAAGCAGATCATGCATGCCTTCGCCGAGGTGTCTGCGACTCGTCGCAAATGATAGACGTTGGTCAATGACATTTTGATAATTGAATAAGAGCTTATATTGTGAATGTTTCAATTCCCTCAATTTATTCCCATAGACTGGAGTCAGTCTCGTGCCAATTAAAGGGCAATATAACGTGGCCTTGATATTGAGATACAGATAAGATCATGTGATCCTACATATCTATCTATCCGAATTTCGACGACCTATTTAGTACTTTAAAAAAAAATTGAACTTCGAGAGTTTTTGTTTTATCTGGGATTTTGGCTTGTAAAGGATAAAAAAAGAAACGCCTGACCATGCATTTGTTCACCCAACCCACGAAAATCGAGAATACAGGAGCGTTGAGCGTGTGAAAAAGTACCATCATAGATCATAAGGAATCCTCCACGTCAATGCCAGCAGCTTCCTTGGCTAATCTAAGGTCTTTGCCCTCAAGGCCAATATCACGTAGGTAAGGTTTGAAAGCTTTTAATAGGTCCATAAGACCACTCTTTAATGTGTCCAAGACAAGCTCCACATCTGGAATTTGCCGTGCCTTTGCCTGCTCTTCGGGCTTGCTCGGGAAATCAACATCAGTCCAATGGACAGCCAAGCCACCTTGATGAACAAAGGCATCAATAGTCACAATGGTGTGGGTGAAAAGGCGCACCACAGACGGCACATCGGCTTGGACTTTGCCGTACTGATCTTCAGCCAAACTGGCTATCAAAAGCCTTGTCAAAGCATCAACTGCGTCAACAATGGCGCTCAAGGATGAGTCAGGAGATCCAAGAATGACGGATGAGGCATGTTGAGCATATTTTTGTTGCACAAACTGACCAACTGGCGAACGGAGAACCTTTGCGAGAACTGGGTGGACGTTCCCGGGCTTGAAGGTGGCGGAGGGGCTTCCAGCGAGTAGTCTCAATTCCTCCGAAGAAGAAAGCAGTTTTTGTTTCCGTTCGGGAGTGAGCATGGCTGAGGAAGCTCGGTCGAAAGCCTGGCGAGCACGGGCTCGTGCTGTTGGCGTCCAATCTGAAGACTGCCCATAAGACTTAGCTGTCGAGCTGAAGGCTTGCTCAAACTTCTCTTGACGAGTGTTTGCCTTTGGAGAGGCCGCGAAAACATTATCGTTCTTTGGTGCTTCCGTCAATCGGGGCAGAGTGCTAAGAACAGGTTGAGCGGTCCCTGCTTGTGCCGCTGGCTTCGTACCAGGCGCAGGAGCCGTGCTCGCTTCGATACGTGTTGTGATACCCTTGACGACATCTGTCAGATATTCTAGAGTCTGAGACCATGTTGAACCACCCTCGCGATCAATCTCGTTGAAGATTGCCTTCCGACGATCAGGCAAACGCTGGCTGATGAGACCGAGTTCCCAGAGCGCGAAGGATTTCAAGATCGGCTTCTTCGCCTTCAATCCAGTAAGCAAACTTCCATTGGGATCCTTGGCTCCTGTTGTAAGCGGCTGCCCTCTCTTAAGAGGTTCTTTACCAATGAAAATGGAAAAGAAGAGATTTGTTGTCTGCCATAATAGAACGAGCAAGGCGCCCGAAAACAAAGACCGGAATACCAGTAAAAGGAAGCCAGGAGGTAAAAATGAGTCCGGCTCAGCGGCAGAGCGAGGGAAGTTCCAAAAGAGTTTAGCAAGGTGAAGAGACCAACTCCATGCAGTCTGCCGAAGAAACACTCGATAGATAAAGGGGGCAGCCCCTGCGACGACTACGGTCCTTGTAAGACCGGATATGACAATTCCAGGCAGAGCGCTTTTAATGTGCTTGGAAGTAGGTGGTACTCGGTGTGTGCGCTCGTCATCCTTCCTCAGCGCTCGGTTTGCGACGGGTACGCGGATCGAATCGTAGTCATAGTATAGGTGAACCACTGCCTGAACAGAGGCCAATAGTATGTGGAATGTATGAAGATAGATGGGTCGCTCGTTCAATGTGGCCCGCTCATGTGTTCTATATGATATCAGCTATTGTCCTATAAGATGGTTGATAATGAGTTCCGACTCACCTGCCCCGTTTCACAAATTCTAGGTGCGCATCCTTCGCGGACGACCAAAGGTAAATCTCAGTAAACCACCAAGCCGAGAAGTAATACCAGCCAAAGGTCTGGGCGATATTGAGAGGAAAGATATATTTCAAAGTGTGAAATGAAGACTTCGTTGTTCTTGATCCAAGGTGCAATTGACCAACACGAAGGACGAATACGGCGAGGGCCGATACAAAAAGCAAGGTGGCTCTGATACCGCATGAGCCGATAGGAAACCATGACCAAAAGACTGGATCAATTCATAATTGTCAGACTAGGGTAAACAAAGATTGGTAGAGCAGGTTAGACTTACACGATGATTTCTCGCCGATAGCGATTGCGATCGCATAGCAAACAAGGAGCGCAAGCGCAGATGCGTGGACAAACCGTCGGTGCAGAGCCGAGGTCAAGATCCGCCTGTATGGTCGGGGTTGGGCAGCGGCCATGGTTTGGTTGGTGGGTGTGCAAGCTGAAGTGGGATATATGAGGAAATGGGATCGAGACTTAAAGCATGGTCAGTGAGACCACTTCCAGAAGCTTGAAAAGCTGTGGAAAGCAACTGAAAGGCCGACAACGATATTTGTTGGCTGATTAAGACAGGGTGGAAGCCGTTTGCGCAACGCCGAAGTAATCTGAACCAACCCAAATTTAATGATTTCGAGCATCAAAACACACCAATCCAAAGTCACGTGACTATAATGATATTACGCTAGTCCTAATGAAGACTAGGTACCTAATACGTCACGTCATGTGAGGGCTGCATTTGTGGTGCAGGGTCCAGGCAACCGAATCAAGTGATTATCTTTGCGTCGGTGCTCTTGTACGTTGATTTCCTTTGACTTTTCAACATTCGACATGTCTTTCGATCGCTTAGACTCACTAGAGTCCCAACCTACTACTTTACGCCAGTCCGATGACCCACATTATCAAGATGCTCCTGGCTTCGATAGTTACGCCGAATCTCTCTCTGGTCGACTATTCGAATTAACATCTATTATTGGTCGTTTGTCGAGCCAAGTCAAGCTTCTTGGGGGCAATCGTGACAATGAGCGTGTCCGTGAACGGGTTCACAACCTTCTGGAACAGGCTCGTGATGGGTTCAAGGATATAGGCGAGGAAATCAAGAAGATCCAAACCTGGGAAAACGTCAATGTATGTTTGCCATATTGTCTCGTCTCACATTGTTATCTAACGAATATATTTTTCCAGCCTTCTCAAAAGTGGACTCAAACGAAGCTTTCGACCGAGTTCAAGGCAAGTCTAGATGAATTCCAGACTGTCCAGCGTCTTGTTTTGGAGAGACAACGCGAGTCTGCCAACGCTGCCCGTACTGCTATTGAAGAAAGCGAGCATGGAAATGTCGATACCGAAGGCCAGCTGCTTCAACAGTTGGAGGAGCAGCCTCGTTTAGCAAATCAGGGCGATGTGGACTTCCAGGAGACGCTCATCATCGAACGCGAGGCTGAGATCCGCAACATTGAGCAGAGTGTCGGTGAACTGAATGAACTTTTCCGTGATGTCGCCCATATAGTCACGGAGCAAGGTGGACAGCTTGATATCATCAGCGAGAATGTGCAGAATGTCCACTACGACACACATGGAGCGAATACCGAGCTTCGTAGTGCCAGTCGATACCAGAAAAATGCGCGCAATAAGGCATGCTGTTTGCTTGTCATTCTTGCCGTGATCTTGGCCATCATTATTCTCGCGGTCGTTCTTGGATGAACGGCTCTCTTGACTGATGCTTGTTTTGACTCTATTCCAACTCGCACTTTGACGCTCTTGTTTCCCTTCTATGCCATGTCTACGCCCGATATCCCTCATGCATGATGACGCCCAAGTTCCTTTCGTGGGCATTTATATTTCTCTTTAACTGTTCTCATGGCTTTTGATCCCGGCGTATATGAAATGGAGAATGATAAATTCCCTGTCTGTCTTCTAAACTATCTCATCTTCCCGCTCAATATCGTACATAGTGATTTATACATGAATTTTACATTTGATGCGTTGTGCCCTAGTCGCACTCACCTCGCGGTATACGAGTATGAATGCATGCCGATCTCTCTACGTCAATCGACATAACAGCGAATATATATTAAAAGCCCGCAAAGCGGCTGAATCTCAATCTCACCCCCTCAAAACTGTTCAGTTTTGGCCGAACATCCAAGTAGAAGCTGAGTTTTCCGGCCCCAGCCGCCCCCGTTAAACCGGATGTATTTCCATCAATGTCTGAAGACTTCCCTTGATAGAAGTCAATGACATATTCAACGTGTTCTCCACCGCAGCGCTCAACGACCCAGTCATGCCGATCAAACGGCAACTGGTAGCCAAGCAATCCATTGACTCGCGCACGAGGGCTCAAAAATTTTGGATCGACTCCAAGGCCACGGAACGAATACAGCTTAGGTCCTCCGCATTTCTTGCTGCCAGGGTCTAATGATGGGCCCCTTTGTTCCCATTCCAGAATTTGCTGCCATGCGCGCTCATTAACAGCGTTGTGAATGGGAATAATTGATGCGACTGATGTTGCTAGCTCGGAGGCTGACGAAGTTGATTGCGGAGTATTGCCTTTTCGCATCAATGACTCGAAAAATTGTTTTTCGGAGGGATATATCCAGTTGCCGGAGGCCTTGTCATGGCCAGTCTCGTCTTCGGAATTAGACGGCAAACCGTGCGAAACGGCGGAAGCTGCGTAGGGAGATGGAGCCTGTTTATTGGATTCGGGGCTTGTAGCTCCAAGATCACCGGCTCGAGGTATACTGCTGACCTCCCTATCTTCGGATAGTGGGCGCTGCATCTTTGTTGGTGGTTGTTGCTCTGGAGCCCCGGTTGGAGGATGAGGTGAATTGTTATTATGTTGTTGCAACCAAATCTCTCGAGTCTTATGGTCCACCGGGCATGTCGCCGCTGGTGGCTCTGCAGATGGAGTACTTGCACTAGCCCCCATTACGAAAATTGAGACTGTTGAAATAGAAATTGGTTCGGCAGATTGAATGTTCTCGGATTACAGATCAGATCGACATTTACAATGTTTTTTTGCCTCACCGCCCGCCCCCATAATATTGACACATCGCGCCCAACTAATAAGAGGCTAACCCCCCCCTATTAAACCTTTGTTGCTGGAAAAATTCCTTTGTATTTTTCCATTGCTCAGATAATTGACGAAAAAATGGCATCTCAATCTAACGAGGTCGTTTACCGGGCGACTACCACTGCTCCAGTGAACATTGCTGTTATCAAGTAAGTATTGTCCCCTCTTTACAATTATTCAATAACGGACTTTCAGAATTAACGTAAAAATTTTATTATGATAGGTACTGGGGTAAAAGAGATACCACTCTGAATCTCCCAACTAATTCTTCGCTCTCGGTCACCCTCTCTCAGCGTTCTCTTCGGACTCTGACGACCGCATCATGCTCTGCCAAATACCCCGCAGATGATACCCTGAACTTGAACGGCAAGCCGCAAGATATCCAGTCATCCAAGCGAACCCTCGCCTGTATCTCTAGCCTGCGTACTCTGCGCAAAGAGCTGGAGAATGCCGACTCTTCTCTGCCTAATCTTTCCTCCCTCCCCCTCCGTATCGTTTCTGAGAACAACTTCCCCACTGCAGCTGGTCTTGCTAGTTCGGCTGCTGGCTTCGCTGCCCTTGTCCGCGCAGTAGCCGATCTTTATCAACTACCTCAATCTCCGACAGAGCTGAGTCGCATTGCACGACAAGGCTCGGGCTCAGCCTGTCGGTCTTTGCAGGGCGGCTTTGTCGCATGGCGCACTGGTGAGCTTGCTGATGGCAGCGACAGCTTGGCCGAGGAAGTTGCACCTGCTTCCCACTGGCCTGAGATCCGGGCTCTTATTCTCGTTGTCAGTGCAGAAAAGAAGGATGTTCCTAGCACCGAGGGAATGCAGACTACCGTCGCTACTTCTGATCTCTTTGATCACCGTGCGAAAAACGTTGTTCCTGAGCGTATGACCGCCATTGAGGCTGCTATCCGTGATCGAGACTTCCCCAAGTTTGCTGAAATTACTATGCGTGACTCTAACACTTTCCATGCTACTTGCCTCGACTCATGGCCCCCTATTTTCTACATGAACGATGTCTCCCGTGCCGCTGTTCGCCTTGTGCATGATATTAACCGTGCTGTTGGTCGGACTGTCGCCGCTTACACCTTTGATGCCGGCCCGAATGCAGTTATATATTACGAGGAGAAGGACTCCGAGCTAATTGCTGGCACCGTCAAGGCCATCCTAGGCGCTACCGCCGGCGGCTGGGAGGGTCCATTCTACGAGCCTTTGGCCCAGATCACTGCGCCTGGTGTTTCCTTAGACAAGATTGACCCCCGCGTTCTTGATGTTCTGAAGGATGGCGTGAGCCGCGTTATCTTGACCGGTGTTGGCGAGGGACCCGTTTCAGTCGAGGATCACCTTGTGTCCGAGACTGGTGATTTGGTCAACCAATAGGGCCATCTACGATGATATTTATGATATTAGCGACCTTGCTTAACCAATTTGGAAGACACCCATTGCCTTTTTCCAATGGTTCATTTTATCAAATGGCGATCTAGATCTTGATTATCTTTTCGGTACATTTTTCGGGGCATATTTGCCATAATAAATTTCGGGGTTTAAACCAATCACTTCAGATGTCCAATTCGCATTCCATAATCACCATGGGAAGATTGACATCTCATAAAACTCTTGCAGTAGATATGCATTTTATTGCTCCATGCCCAGCTGGCGTAAGGCGTGCGAGGTGTTTTCATCCGTAGATCGACAGGGAGCAAGATTTTGCTTAGATGCTCACCTGCGTAGGTAACTAAATGCTTAACTGACTATTCATACTGCACCAAATTTTCTGAGTGACCTAGACTACATTGTTCAGGGCCGAAATGAATCGAAATTATGGTATGATTACGGAGGCCGATAGACGCAACCATGCAAAAACCCCTAAAACAGTAAACAGAATACGTATTTTACGTACTGCCTTAGGAATATGGTGTCTAGACACCATTCATTCTGCCAACATTTCTGCCAGTATCATGGAATTACTAATCTAACGGTCGCATCCCACGTCATATCTCCTTAATTTTATATTCCTATATTTAGTTGACTTTAAATTCCTTCTAGATAATAGAATAATTCTTTATCTAGATTTTATTATAGTAGAGCGTAGTAAGTGGAATTAAACTAGAATTAGAGAATTTTCATAAGGGACGGGTAGGTACTCTCTGACTAATTAGAGTGATAGAAATACTAAAAGTAGATCACAGTCGCAGCCCTAAAACTTTGAACTAATACCACACCACTATCTCTTGAGATATATTATCAAAATTTTAACTATTAGAGATAATATAATAGATTAGAGCTTCCCAGAGTTATAGAATAACCAGACTTAAAATAGTGGAGTGATTAGTTTATAAGTGAAATTTGACTAGAATCTAAGATTTTGATGAGGACGGCGAATCAAGCGGTAGATAAAGCGGTAAAGAATAATGCCTTAAAACTAGGGTTTCGTATTTTAAAGCTCCCCGATTGGCCAATTCTGATTACTCATATTTATATAAGTGGGTCTACAATGGGAATTCTGTTACAGGCGGTCAACTTGTATTTGTGGATTACAATACTATACATTTTTGCATGGTTGCTATCGGCCTCCGTAGTATGATTTATGTTTCATTAACATCCGGCGTTTGTCGGATTTTGGGGCGGGTTTCGGACGGATTTAGATGGCAGCATCAATACAGGTACTTAAATATTTGGATGATTCCCAGTTAGGCGGTGTTTTCCACCTTTTGAATCTCGAATTTCAAAATCTATTTGAACGTCTCATTGGAACATTAGAAAATGGCACTCCTATACAAACAAATCCTACGCAGGCCCATAGCATCTGCTGCCGCAGGTGTCATCGTCTCCGGCGTTGGAGCCTTTTATGGTACTCGACTTATATCCACAGGCCATGCAGAATCAACTGAGCCTCAATTTGCCTTTCGACCATTTGGACCACACTTCACTTCCCTCCGTCTAAGAAGTTCGGAAGCAGTCAGTCCCGATACAAAACGCTTGGTATTTGAGTTTCCAGACGAGAACGCAAAGAGTGGCTTGACATTAACATGTATGTATCAATTCTATGGGTATTGCATGATCTATACTGACCTATAGTAGCGACTCTTGTTACACTCTCTCGACCCGAGGGATTATGGCTTCCTGTTCTCCGGCCATACACTCCAATCAGCCCACTAGACCAACGAGGCTCAGTCGAGTTCATGGTGAAGCATTATCCAAATGGGAAAGCCAGCACTCATTTGCACTCGCTAAAACCAGGAGATAGTCTTACCTTTGCCGCCACGATCAAAAGATTTTCATGGACGCCCAATAAGTTTTCTCAAGTTTATTTGATTGCCGGTGGAACTGGGATTACGCCTATCTACCAGCTTATTCAGGGCATTTTGAATAACCCAAATGATAAGACCAAGGTCAATCTCGTTTTTGGCGTCAACAGCGAACAAGATTTACTTCTCAGAGACGAGCTGGAGCTTTACAAAAAGCGCTTCCCGGATAGATTTGACTATATATACACCGTCAGTCATTCAAAAGAGGATGGTCCGTGGAAGAAAGGGTATGTAACAGAGGAGCTGTTGCGAGACGTTGTCTATGAACCCAGCAAGGATACTCATGTCTTTGTCTGTGGCCCACCTAGGATGGAAACTTTTTTGGTTGGATCAAAAATGACAGGAGGCATTCTTAAGAACTTGGGATTCACGAGATGTCAGATCCATCAATTATAAGCTGCTGCTCCTTTATGTGTGAAAATTGTAAAGTTATAATATAATCGGTGATTCCCAGGCGCCTTTAAAATCTTCCAGTGTTGGAAGCTATACACATAATATAGTGATAGAGAGAGCAAGATAATTTGATATTAATGAATAAATTGACAAATCTTAGCATTTTATTCCAATCAGCTATTCTACCGCAAGGACAGGAAAAGTTTCTTCATCTTAGGATAATTGGGAGTGCCCAGACCAGTCGCTGGATCCCATCTGTAGAAATAGTTGCAATTGTTCGTCGTCTTTGAATGTAAAATATAGCAGTAATAGGCCACGGGCCATAAACACATGAATCCAGGCGTTAAAGGTACTTACTCTTAGGACACCGAGGGTTGGATGGCACGATCTGATATTGATAGCCTATATCATTATGTTTGGTAATACTGCCCTAAAGTTAGGCAGCATATTATTGAATGGTTGCGAAATGGCTTATTGATGGTAAGATGATTAAACAAGCGCTCTATGTGCGTGATCCATTAGTTCAATTCTCAAGCCCTAGGAGAGTGTATGAAATGGATCATGGAGTACAACGTGCTCGACTATTCGTGAGAGAAGGGTGCTTATGTTCTGGATTTCGCATTGTAATACTTGTAACTTTCAAGTACTGGACTCGTTGCATTTATGTGTGCCTATAGTTTCAGCCTTTGATGTTTTAAGCTTCCAATACCCTAACAGCTTAGGACTTAACAGTTCCATACTAAGTGATAATCCCAAAATTGATTGGCATCCATGGATTGATGGATACCTATATATCCAGGTATAAAGAGCTGAGTATGGTAAGTATTAAGTAGGACTGCGGCTTCAACTTGATATACGCACGGGCCACTTTCACATGCCTACCGTAGCAACTCCGCATTTTCCCATCGACATTTCAACTCCACCTTCAACCTTTTAATCTGCCTCCTCCTTCTTAACGGACATCCGAAATGGACGTAAGTATCACTAAAACTCATAAAATCAATTGAACTGACTCGGCACGTAGTTCAATTCGTCTGGCTTTGGCTCGCGTCAACGCTCATACCCAAATCTCCACCACATCTCATTGGCTCCACTTAGGCCTCGATTTCCCATCGACGATGACATAGATTTCACAGAATATTTCAACCACGGCGACACAAATTCTCCGAAAACATCCTATCTCTCTAGTGCCTCTATGCCCAGCACCCCACCAATCCTTTCCCACTCGCGCAGTGAATCACGAACCCGCCTCGCTCCCTCGCGAAGCTCAACTCGCCTCGACCCACTGAGCGACACAAATCTAGTCAGCAGAAGCAGAAATCTTACACTCCCACCACACCACCATGCTGCCACACACGGGGAAAACCGCAGCTCCTCGAATATTCGCAATATTACTGGCCATGCAAACACAAAGGCCGATGCAGAATGGATGCTGCGCACTGGTATAGCCCTGGCCTCATCTACACGAGAGGAAAAAGGCCAGAGCTGGCTCTCTAAGCGTGAGAGCTCTACTAGTCTCGTCACAGACATGGCTTTCGATGACCCTACATCGATGAGTTCTCATCGTCACCACCACCACTCCAAGTCTAGAGCATCCTCGCGGAAATCTTGCTCTGGTGCGTCGACGCCGAATGTCTACTTGACTCCGACACACAGATCTCGTGCTGGAAGTAGACGTGGCAGTCGTAACGCTCTCACTATGACCAGCCTGCCGCCCTTCACGACACTTTCGTCGGCAACAGTTGGTAAAACAGGTGTGATGAGTCCTGAAGTTCGTGGTCGCAGCACTGAGCCCGTTCCAGACTTTGTGGATGAGCGTGTTCGTGCAGAGATGATCTCGTTGCAACAGGGCCATCCGCCCGAAGAGGAACACGGGCGCTGGGATGAGGAGAATGGTAATGATTCCGAGTATGACTACTCTTCCGATGATACTTCGGAGGAATTTGACGAGACAGATCTGCAGCGTTTACGACGCGAGTGCGGATTCGGATTGGGGACTTGGGTTGACCGAATTGTTGAATGGATGTTGTTTGGCATGGATGAGTTGCCTGTATCTGTTGCTCCTGTCGCTGCCCAGACGCATATTGGAGCTGCTGTTACAACCACAAGTATTACGTTTGTGGAGTCTGAGGATACTTTGTCTGTAGTTACTACCGATGCAGAACGCAACCATGAGTCTGAGGGCGAGTTAAGTATTAGCGGTGAGAAGCCTGGTGCAGAGGGTGGATGGGAGGATGCGACTTGGTTGTTTCGAGTTGCCAAGAGAGCATTTACGTCGTAATGCTTCTCCATTTTAACGAATTATGCTGGAACGAATGTGCGAATGAAGCAAATGGCTCTATTATTATCATTGTTGAATTCGGTAATTAATTGATGACAAGTCATATTTCTTGATCCCGGCCTACGGTAGATGATATATCCTGAGCTTGACAACCACACTTCGTATCTCTTAACCGTTCTAGAAAACAGATACCAGAGTATACATAGAATATCATCAGAGCAGGTAGCTGTCAAACGTGTATGAGGCTGTATCTAGAACAGAGATGCAAGATCGAACAAGTCCAATGAAAAAGACGGGACAAAAGGAGAAGAAAGACTGAAAAGAGGGAATGTACACGACTCCGAGAAGCGCCATAAAGGAAACAAAGGACAAGAAAGGAAAACACGCCGTCCGAGATTGTGATGAGATAACAAATGACATCAAAAATAATTTAGACAAAGAGTTCGAATTGGACCATGTAGATAATTGAGATGATAAGATGGATGAAAAATGGAACAAGACAATACCAAAAGTAAGATTGCAAGAGAAAGGCGGACAGCAATGGAAGGTAGTGTACCGAGTACTTGTGAAACAACCCAAACTTGTTGTAGGGTACACTCATCTTCCATTAAACTAACGTGGAAAGTGATCGAGAAAAAAAGTGATTGGTGATTCGCAATTGCATAGTGTAAACGCCGACCGTGTGGAATCTCTAAAGGTCATGCAGGAGGTATCGTGATCGTGGCATACGTGGGAAATTGTGCGTCGGTGGAGCTCACGGCGGAGTCAATCCGGAGATTGAGGATGAGTTGCGTAATAAATGCGAGGTATAGTCATCATGTATCTGTGTTGAGTTGCTTTTTTGTCATCTTCACCATGGTCCAACTCTGACGGGCGTGCCCAGGCCATAGGTTCCCGAAAGGAGCTGGTCTCGTATAGAGCCCAAGTCATTAACACCAGAGCTGTGGGCAGATGAGTCAGGACCGTTCATCCACCCCAAGCTTGAGCCGAGCTCATTGACCGCAGCCTGAAGCTTCCCCCGGAAGTTTGGTTGTGCTTGGCCAACTTCTGATCCCAGCCTCCGTATTGTAGCTGAATACCACCTCCACGCTTTGCAGCTTCTCGGATCACCAGGATCCAGGCCTTGCAAATCTCGTCGTAGGCTGAGTCCCGCTCAATGTTATTCCTCAGTGTATTCCAGCGAGGCAAGGCATGGATGATGTCAGTCGCTTCGTCCAAGTAGCTGAGCGAGATTGACGGTTGAGATTCGATTGGAGGAAGAAAGTTCGGAGTAAATTCACTCAAGGCATCGAGGAGGTTCGTAAGTGGCTGCCGAACTCGATTGTAGGCGTAATCGGACTCGGTATTGTTGCCCAGAGGAAAGGCCGACTGAAGGGCCGCCTGGTAGTTTCGAAGTACTTGGAGAGTTGACGAAACGCTGGGTCGTGGAGAAGTGTGCAACACTTCATCTGAGAGCTGGGGGTGGCGCTCGCACATTGTTCGAACAATGGTCCGCAGGGCATCGGTATCAAGTGTCTCAAGCAGACGAGGCAGGGGAAGAGCTCTACCAGAGACATTTGGTCGAGTACGCTTTATATTCCGGAAGCCAGGGAGCTGGCGAGAAGTGAAGGCGGGTGAGCTTGGGGGAGAAGCAGACATGCGTGCATCATGGTCGTTGCCATCATCATCAGCTTTCCGCTTTCGGTTGGAAGAAGGCGTCGACACTGCAAAAGCTGGGTCAGTAGAACGTTTTTTGAGGATCAAAAAGATCAAAGACGGGGGACCGTACTCAGACGGGAAGGAGAGAATCGAGGGTTCTCGTAGAAATGGGGCGGGACAGGAGGCGTGGCCACCAGACTATTCATGTTGACAGCCGGATGGCAATAATTATAACAGTTCAAGGGATGAGGAACTCAAGGGTATAAAGGAGAAAGGAGAAAGGAGAAAGGAAACAGAAAAATGCGCCCAATAGGGTGAGGTGGAGAGGAGGTGCAAAGAAGCAAGAGAAGCGGTGGAGCGGTGGAGAAAAACCTTGGACGTTGCAGGAGGCAACCTGCGCCGCGGTTCTAGGTCAAGGTAACTCCTCGATGTGACAGACAAAGATATCCTTGGAGGAAGAAGAAAATGATGAGAAAGAGATTGAAATGAATAAAATAATACAAATGAGAAACTCTAGGCAAATTGACAAAAATTACGAAGAACAGTGATATTAGGTACACTTCAGACCAGACGACGCTCGGGCACCACTACGACATGACTAACATACAGTAAAAATCTTATACTTCATGAAACAACTCAAATGTCCATCATTAGAAAGCTCATTAGAGGCATTCATGGATCATTTCATTTTAGCCATCTAAAATATACAATCCCATTCCTTCCGATGCAATGTCGCGATCCACTTTACCAAGTGCAGTCTCCAATTTGCTCTCTAACTCATCACTGCTCACGGCCTTGAATGTCCCTACAAATACAAAGATTGAGCTGACACAATATCACGACGCACTTTGCCCAGCGCAGTCTCAAACTTGCTCTCTAGCTCATCACTGCCCATAACCTTGGACGCCTGAGCCATTTGACGCATACACTCCTCAAGTCGACGGAAGACACGGATCAAGCTGCCCTCAAAGACCTGGGTCATTTGGCTGTTGATCATTAGTTGTAATTCAGTAACATACGATACTAATGGGACCTACCAGATTTCCAAAAAGCTCTTGCCATTTGCCCACTCAAACACGACCTCCATAAGCTCCCAATGGAAGCCCTCAACGTAAGCTTGCTCGTTCAGGTCCATCTTACATTCCTGCGAGACCTTGGCGATTTCTCGAGCACGCAATTGAATCTCCTTCAGAGGTTTTGACAGCTGTTCATTGTTGATGGGGTCCGCCTGCTTGACTTGTTCCTCGAAAACGAATACGCTCAGGACAGCTGCAGTTACCTCAGGAGTAAGAGTGTTGAAGAAACCTCTGAACAACAATTCACTCAACATCAATTCGTCACCAGCGCTGATCTCACAGGCAACGCGACCTTTTAACTGGATAACATCTGCATCGTTGATGAATCCCAGACGACGCAACACACGTTTGCGATTCTTAAGCTCGGCATGCTCCAGCATGGCACTGACGTCGGATATCTTCTTTTTGATGGTTTTCATTTCATCGCCCAAATTTATCTTGCTCACATATTGGTCATAAAGCTGAGGCAAATCTTCCCGGTTGATTAATGGGGACTGGAAAAGTTTAGATTCGAGAATCTCGGTTTTCTGTTTTACGGTTAGCGTAAATACGTTAAAACTTGGTATTGATTGGCTGAAAGAACCTACTCGGATCGTGTCTTTGAAACCCGGATCCGTGATATTCATGTGTTGGATGGGGTCCAAAACGGGGAAGCCGTCTGGGAAACGGTTCCGGGCCACGAGCAAGACTTTGAATGCATCCTCACGTGCGGAAGATGGAACAAAATTGGTCGAAGGGGGTTGGATGCGGATTCCTGAGATGTTTTCAATGCAGCTCAACATGACGGGAACTAGTTCAACCCGACCATTCTCTCCTTCCTTGCTCGGCTGCAAACCGGGAGGCATTTCCTGGTGAGTCTTGGTGCCGATATCAGGCCCGTGGGCAAGTTCCAAAAGCACATCAACGAACCATTGGGACTCAGACTCCTCGGTATTCAAATTCGCTTTCTTGTACTTGTTGGAGATTTTTCGTTCGTGGGCGCGCACAACCATCCCCCATCCGAAGTCCTGATCTTTGTGTTTGATATGAACTAAGCGGCCGATCTGCAGAAATTGCAGACAGAAGTTCGGATGAGTGATGACAGAACGAATATCTGCGCGGTACTTGTCCAATTGCTTCCGATAGTCGTAGTATTCACGAACGAGTCCTTCATCTACAATTTTGATGTCGTCTTTCTTGGCACTCAACTCCTGGTACTCTATCTCCAGAGCTGAGACACTGGCGGTCTCTTGGAAGTGCTTGAAACATTTCTCAAGCATGTATTCTGGAGAAATTACCTCCACACGCATCAGGTTAAGAACCATGTTATAGCCAAGGTGAAAGGCTGAGTTCAATGAATCTTGTTCGCCACGCAGAATCTCTTTAGCAACCTTAGGATCCATCTCCACGCCAACCATCATGATCACAATACCGCGGTCGTCGAGACCTCGTCGACCAGCTCGGCCAGACATCTGAATGAACTCGGACGAAGTGAGCCAGCGCTCCCCAGAACCATCCCATTTTCGAACGTTAGTGAAAATAACAGTCTTTGCGGGCATGTTAAGGCCGATAGAAAATGTCTCGGTAGCGAAAAGGACTTTAATAAGATGTTCTTGGAAGAGAATTTCGATAATCTCTTTGAGAATTGGCAGTAAACCAGAATGGTGAACGCCGATACCTCTTCGCAGGAGAGGCAGAATATTACCGACCTGGGGAAGCTTCCGATCTTCCGGTGAAAGCATTTCAAGGGCGTGGTCGAAAACCTTACTCACTTGCTCCTTTTCCGAATCATCGTTGAAAGACATGCCTCTCAATTCAACAGCATGCTTTTCACAGTCCCTCTTGCTAAAGCTGAAGACGATCAACGGGTCGTGGTTCTTGGTGATCATCAACTTGACAAGCTTCTGAATATCACTGGTACCTTTCTGTCCACCCTTGTTCACGGTACCCTTTTTGCCGAATTTTACCAAGGCATCTCCTGAACCATCGCCCGCCTTCGTCTTGATGGCATGCATTGCTTCCTGGAAGTTCTTTTCGCGGAATAGACCGGTCTCATCAACAATGAGGCGAAGACCGTCAGAGCCATTTGGAAAGAGGTAGTGCTGTAGAGGAGTTGGTCGGTAATCGGTATAGACAACGTGAACTGGCTGTTCGTGTATTTTGCAAATCCACTCGGCGAACTGCATGGCGTTGGGAATGGTGGCAGACAGAAAGACGTAACGAACTTTGTTGGGCAAAAGAATAAGAGTCTCCTCCCAAACAACACCACGAGACTTGTCGCGCAGGTAGTGAACTTCATCAAAGATAACCCATTGAACCTCACGTGTGATCTCAGAACCACGATACAGCATGGATCGGAGAATCTCAGTGGTCATTACAAGGCAGCCAGCAGTGGGGTTGATGGTCACATCACCGGTCATCAGTCCAACATCACCAAACTCAGCAGCGAATTCACGATACTTTTGGTTACTCAGCGCCTTGATTGGACTGGTATAAATAACTCTTTGACCTTCTTTCAAGCTTTGCGCAATAGCGTATTCTGCGCAAACGGTCTTTCCAGCACTGGTATGGGCTGACACCAACACACTTTCGTTTCTCTCAATGGCATTAACGGCCAATTGCTGGAAAGGGTCGAGGGGGAATGAGTATGTTTTCGCGGGCTCGCTCTTTGGCGTGTAGGTTGAAATAGGAATGTAATCATATCCCGGAGGAACTGCCGTTTGATGGCGCAATTGAGATGATACCTTCATGCTCGAGGAACCTTCTGGAACTGCAAGCTCGCGTTCTTGCGCAGATTCGAAAGTGTCTGCGACGACTGGGACAGGTGCATCTTCAAGACGAGGGCGTTTCTTAAAGGGTTGATCAATATCGTTATCGGGGATTTGGTTTGTTTCGACTTCAAGGTTATCTGTTGAGATGTCGAGTTGGCCTTGAACTGGTTTCGCGTCATCGGATTTCAAGGTATCGGATTGACGCTTCTTGTTCTTTTTTTCTTGTCTTTTTTGACGCGACGGGCTTCGCTATCCTGTTGAGCCACAGCGTCGGCCGGCTGGGCATCAAATACGTCAAAAAGATCGTCCATCTTCAACACTCGAACCGTGTTAAAATTGGCGGATAAAGAGTCGGAGATACAAAGACCTGGACTTTTTTTTTGAAATTACGATTGGCAAAATTGAACTCGGAAGGCGGTCAAACCTGCAGTTAAATCACGTGATATATCCCGTGATCTGAAATCAGCCCATCTCTCAAGATGTTTAAGGAACCGTCCGTCTATTTCCGATTGCCCATTCTCTCCCCTCTTTACCTCAAGGTGGGTTGTTTGTACAAACACTGTTATACTAGTATAATCCTCACTCTAATATTCTCTCAAAGATGTTCGCTTCTTCCGCTATCCGCGCCGCTGCCCGTCGTGGCTTCTCCACCTCTCGCGCTCAGTTCGCCAGCCCTTACCATTACGCTGAGGGCCCTCGTTCCAACATTCCCTTCAACCCCAAAACCAAGTACTTCGCCGTGAGATACTGGTCATACATGGGTTAGTGGAAATGTATCCCGAGCTCAGTAATACAGGGATAAGCTAACAATTTCTCTCAGCTGTCGGTTTCGGTGCCCCCTTCGGCATTGCTGGTACGTTTGCGCTTGGCTCTCAATTAAAATTATCATACAACTCTAACAATTCATTTCCTAGTTTGGCAAACCTACAAGACCAAATAAGCGTGGTCCGCATAAATTTCCTCCTAACGGCAGTGTGAACGCGCTCGTGGCGGACATTTGAATTGGGCCTCGAGCCAATTGGATATCATGTACAAAGCTAGAGAATAACAATCGTTCCTTATTGCTAGACTCAATTCGTAGCGTTGTAGGTACTGTAGGTACTGTAGGTACTGTAAGCATTAGTTACTACTTGAAATATGGATGAAGTCATTGGCTGAGCGGCTGTGGAACATCAAAATCTTAAATTCTGCATTTTGATACAAAATCACTCCGAGCCACCTCCACCTCCAGAGGAACAACCAACCTCGGTCGTTTTGTCTTTGACGAGCCAAATTGTCAGTCCCTGACGTTTATCTCATTTTTCAATTATCTTGGCTCTATACAATTACCGTTTTCGGGTTCCATGGCGGGGTAAAAAAGATTTTAATACACAAAAGACTAATACCCATTAAGAAAGATGCGTAACTTGAGGAATATTCGTCTCCAAGAGACTCATCTCCAGGGTGGTCTTCCTTTGACTGCCACTGCTTGGGATACATCATCTGATTCCATTGTGTGCACCTTTGGCCCTTCAGAGAACAGTCCAGTCATCGAGCTGCGCAGGAAGCGCCCCGAGGTTACTTCCGCCAACCCTCTGAGCCCTGATGCATTTGATTGTATCGCATCGTGGGATGCCCCTTCTCCCTTACCGGACTTGTTATGCGATAGAGTGCTCTCTCTGCATTACTTTGCAGATAACCTAACGGCAATTCTTGTATTGGAGGGTGGTGATATTGTGATTGTCCGCGAGGAGCCTCTCCCTGGAGAGGACAAGATTGAGATCCTGGGATCAGTCGATGTGGGCATCACCGCTGCTGCGTGGTCCCCAGATGAGGAACTTCTGGCAATCACCACTAGAGCCAGGACTTTCTTGTACATGACAAGGGAGTTTGAGAATGTGGCTGAAATTACCTTCACCCAGGCAGATTTGCAGGCCTCGCAGCATGTGTCAGTTGGATGGGGTAAAAGGGAAACCCAGTTCCAAGGAAAGAGAGCTAAAGCCCTTCGAGACCCAACAGTACCGGAGAAAGTCGACCAAGGCAAGCTGAGTACTTATGATGATGCCGGCACTAAAATTAGCTGGCGAGGTGATGGTGCCTATGTCGCAGTGAACACACTTGATGAAGAACATCGTCGTGTCATAAGAGTTTATTCGCGAGAGGGTACATTGGACAGCGTGAGTGAGCCAGTGGACGGACTTGAAGGTGCCATCAGCTGGCGCCCGTCTGGAAACCTCATTGCAGGAATCCAGCGAATGGAAGAACGTATCGATGTTGTTTTCTTCGAGCGAAACGGCTTGCGCCATGGGCAGTTCACACTACGTCTGACTGAAGAGGAGCGAACCACCTGGGCCTCGTACATTCAACTTTCGTGGAACATCGACTCTACTATACTGGCGGTTCGATTTAGAGACAGAATTCAGCTTTGGACCACCGGCAACTATCACTACTATCTGAAACAAGAGATTCCGATAGAGGTCGATACTGATTCCTTGCTCCCATTCTCCCTTCAATGGCACCAGGAGAAAGCCTGGCGATTTGTTGTCGGAGCTTCAGGTAATCGAATTACAGAGCATATAATATGTGATTAAGCTGACTGATTTTTACGAAAAGGCTCCATTCTGGACGTGGATTATGCCTTTGATATCAACCATGGCTCTACTGTCATTCCGGAAGATGTCGGTGCAGTTGCTGTGATCGATGGAAGTGAGTATTCTTTCTGTCGCACTAGCAATTGAATCAGAATTTTAACCTAGCTGAGCAGAGAATTTGAAACTCACCCCATTGCGATTTGCTGGAGTGCCGCCCCCAATGGCACACAATGAACTCACGCTGGACTCTAACGTCATTGACGTGGCGTTCAGTAAGTCCGGGTCTCGAATTGCCGTTTTGATGGACAATAGATTTTCAGTCTTTTTGTGGTCCTTGAAGAGCCGTCCAGTTGGAATGCCACTCATTGAGTCTAGCTATCCTCTTTCAGAATCAACCATGTGTCGGCCCAGACAAATTGCGTTCGTGAACGATAATGAGGTATATGTTCTCAAAAGCAGTGGGCCAAATTCCAGCTGTATCGAAAGAACCACTTTGGAGACCCGTTTGACGCGTGTTGTATATCAATCCACGGAGTCTGAGCAACTGTCTTCGATTTTCTCCGGAATTGGGCAACAAGCTCTCTGGTTCTCACACACGTGCCTACCTGGTCAACCTGCTACTTACTCAAGCATCGATTCTGCTGATGAAGATGAAATTGCGATTTCTCCTTGGACCGAGTGTCCCACTGCCGACACACACTGGGCTTGTGCTGTTTCGATTTCAAATGATGAGGTATTTTGACCTGATTTCTCAAACCTGAATCCACAACACTAACTTCTGTAGCGGATACTAATCACCATGGCGAGATCCGGCACATTATATGTCAACAGGCGAATTCTTGCGAGAAACTGTACTTCGTTTTCGGTGACCTCCGCCCATCTTATTTTTACTACTTCGCAGCACTTGTTGAAATTTGTGCATTTAAACCGCGCTGAAGGTATGGTCTAGCAGCATATTATATCCTACGTCACCGAAGCTAAATGGTACTCTAGACATGGAGGTCCCTGAAGATGCTCCAGAAACCGACGAGAGATGCAGAAGTATCGAGCGTGGATCAAAGTTGGTATCGGTGATGCCATCTGTTTTTGCCGTTGTTCTCCAGGCCTCTCGAGGTAACCTTGAGATTATTTACCCTCGAGCCCTGGTGCTGGCGGGAATTCGTACTTTTATTGACTTGAAGAGATATCGGTCCGCCTTCCTCGCTTGTCGCAGCCAGATGGTAGACATGAACATTCTTCATGACTATGCGCCACAACAATTCATGGAGAACATTGAACTATTCATCGAACAGGTGAAGAAGGTCGAATTTATCGATGACTTTCTTTCTCGCCTCAGGTAAGAAACAAATTTACTTCTTTGGTGCTCTGCTAATATCATTTCAGCGAGGATGACGTTTCGCAAACTTTGTATAAGGATACTCTTAAGATATCCACCAACGAGTCGGCTGTTGCTCAGCCGAATAAGCCCAACCAAACTTTGACTAAGCCAGTAACGAGGACAAGCAAGGTCAACGCGATCTGTGATGCTTTCTTGGGAGTTCTGCAAAGTCGTGTGGAAACCAATCTACAAAATTTGATTACCGCGCATGTCTGCAAGTCCCCACCTGACCTAGAGGCGGGTCTGGGACTTGTTGCTGAGCTTCGAGGTAAGCATCCAATATTTGAAAATTTGTGCTTATTTGGTTGCTAATCAACTGGAATATAAGTTCGAACCCCCGATCAAGCCGATGATGCTATTCAACACATGTACTTCTTGACTGATTCTAATCGTCTCTACTCACATGCACTGGGACTCTATGACCTTGAACTCACTCTGCTGGTAGCCCAGCAAGCACAGATGGTAATTCTTCTATTTAGCCTTTTGGACTGTCCCTCTACTAATAAATTACTAGGACCCACGAGAATATCTTCCATTCCTCCGCAAATTGGAACAAATGCCTGAAGGTCGACGTCAATTCGAAATTGACAATCATCTTTCCCGATTTACCAAGGCTTTGAAGCATCTATTCACTCTTGGTGCTCATGATGAGATCCAAACCTATGTTACTAAGCATGTCCTGTACAAGGAGGCACTTGAGATTTACAAATACCAGCCCGAGCAACAACGAGCAATTACCCATCTCTACGCAGACTATCTTCAAGGTGAATCGAAGCACAAAGAGGCGGCAATTGCTTATGAGTCCCTTGCGTTATACATTGAAGCCTACAAAGCATACAATCTGGCTCATATGTGGCGAGAGTCTTTGTACTGTGCCATGATGGCTTCTTTGTCGCAAGAGGACTTACTTGCACATATCAACGATCTGGCCGCAACCCTTGTTGATGAGGATCGTGACTATGTCTCGGCCGCAATCATCTACGCAGAGCACCTGCGTGATATCGTCACAGCTGCAAGGCTGTTATGTCGGGGCTCGAAATTTGCCGATGCTGCCCGCCTGCTGACGCTCAATGGAAAGCAGAACCTGGTCGAAGAAATTGTTGACAATGGTCTGGCAGAGGCAATGGGCTCGATGACTGACCTCCTTGCTGACTGCAAGTCTCAACTCAATGCCCAGGTGCCTCGAGTTCATGAACTCCGCCAGTTGCGTGCTGCAGACCCATTGGCCTTTTACGGAGGCGACCCAACGGGCGGTGAAGGCGGTGTTGATATCCCTGATAACGTGTCGCTGGCTCCTACTGATGCCACAACCCTGGCTGGTCGTACCATGTTTACCCGGTATACTGGCAACACTGGAAAAACCGGGAAGACAGGGAACACGTGGCAGACATCACGCACACGCCGAAAGGAGGAGCGCAAACGTGCTCGTGGTAAGAAGGGCACCGTCTACGAAGAGGAATATCTCGTCAATAGTATCAGGCGACTTATTGAGCGAGTCAACTCGACTGTTAACGAGGCAGAGGCGCTTGTTGATGCCCTACTGCGGCGCGGCATGCGTGAGCGTGCATCGGCCGTTGAGAAAGCATTGGAAGATGTGCTGAAAATGTGTGCGGACTCTCGCAACGACGTGTTTGAAATTCCCGCGGTTGATGTAGCGAAGGATGAGGCTGAAGATGGTGACGCCCAAGATCCAAGTGTTTATGTCACATCTGGCTCTCGGGTTCTCGATGAGAGTATGGCTACCATTGCTGGTACTGCTGGCCGCAAAGAGGCGCCTGTCGTCAAAACGATAAAGAAATCCTCTTTGATCGCTTAGTCAAAACGTGATTTTTTGATCAATAGATAAAAATATTAGGGCATTAAATGGACTCTGGAAAAATGTATCGTTATATTGCGTTTTTATGAAAATAATTGTGAACATTGAAGTACCTCGTCACTATAACCATTAATGGATGGATGTACTAAATCTTATAGCCGCCTCTTTTATGAAAGCCCTGGGAGCTCACAGGTAAGATTGGAAAGCTGAGCTACTATCTAGATGCCAATTACAATAGGTCAAAAGTCCAATTTTTCCAGAGTCTCTTTTCTTTCCCCATTAGGAATCAGTCTTCCTATCATAATCAACCTAACTGATGAAGTTATTATAAACTAACCACATGCCATATCATGTTATTCTATTGGTAGAAGAGTTATAATAACATACTAGCTATTTAACAAGTCTAATACTTTGTGTGATATTCCCCCCTCTGAAAAAGCTGTCGACTTAATTCGAGAATGGCTTGTCTCTTCTGGTATTTATCGGTCTTGAGTCGCTCACTCAGACAATAAGGGCTGACTAGCTTTTGATATACGCATGAAGTAGAAATATTCTTCATTCCCGAATTGTATGAGCACGAGCATTCAAGCACTTCTAGTATTCGAGCTGGGTCAAGTTGACTCCAGACCTGAAAAACCGTAGACAGGTAAGAGAGCATCCAACTTGGTCCACGTCAAGCCAAATATTGAAGCTAAATCGTCCACTAGGAGCCGCTATTCATCTCCTCCCAAGATATTGTCGCTTTCAGAGGACCGTCGTAATTGTGAATACAATACGACACCGACTTACATCAGAGCTCTCTACAAGCTTCCAGACGCGACAAAATCAAAGCCAGCCAAGGGGAACTCTCTCAGTCTCTATGAGCAAGGTGATTACTTTGCCAAGTCCGACTTGGACCTTTATGACCCCGAGTTTTCTCCCTGAGTTCTTAGAGGCACCTATCCAATTCCAGCATTGGTTAATGGCGCCAACTTCTCCCTGCCCGCATATAGCGATTGTTCATAATGATTTGAAAACAAAAACAAAATTTATATTTATATTCTGCGGCTATTTTCGGGGCTTCATATTTGAAAGGTGACTCCAGTGATAAATCATCCCGAAAGCAATGGACGCAGTTTTCACAAATGCGAAGCAGTGGAATATCGCAGAGGAGAATGGTGTACTCTCCTTGAGATATAGCGAGAAACCCATTCCTCAGCTAGACGACAACCAAGTTTTAGTCAAAAGTACGATACTCAAAATTTTCTGTCTATTCAAGTAGTTTCTCACCTCTGAAGTCCACGGTACGTCTTTAAATGTAAGTTGACCTATACTCCCATAATCTCTTTCCTTTAGGGTATGTCAGTTGCTCACAATAATCCATGGTTAGTTTCGTGACCTTCTCATATCTCAAGAAAAATACACATTTGATCTCAAACCCGGTGTTTTTCCCGGTTCAGACGGTGCAGGCACTGTTGTAGCCATTGTAAAGCATGTCACTCGATTCCAGCCAGGGGATCATGTGGTCACTATCATCCAACAGCAACATCTAGCAGGATCAATCGATGCCCGGACAGCCAAATCCGGGCTTGGCGGCTCCATCGACGGCACCCTAAGACCTATCGGGGCATTTGATGAGCAATGGCTAGTCGCAATGCCCCAAGGATTGAGTTTCGTTGAAGCATCCACGCTCAGCTGTGCCGGATTAATAGCCTGAAACGCCCCTTTCGGTCTGTCTGATAAAAGGATCACAGTAGGCCAATGTGTTATCACCCAAGGAACTGGAGGAGTGAGTCTATTTGCAGTCCAATTCGCCAAATCTGTCGGTGCTAGGGTCATTGCCACTACTAGCACAAGAGAAAAAGCGAAATTTCTTGAGAATTTGGGCGCAGATCATGTTATTATCTACCGAGCTACTCCAAAACGGGGGGCTATAGCCAAATAATTGACCGGGAAAGTTGGCGCTGACCTTGCTGTGGAGATTGGAGGTCCTTCAACTTTAGAACAGAGCATCGCTAGTCTGAAGCTTGATGGTCTTCTGTGTGTTGTCGAGTCTGTTGGATCTGCTGGTCAGGATATTAAGATGCCTCATTTGCTGGACTGCTGGGTGAACCTGTTCACTGCACGGGGTATATGGGTTGGTAGCCGACTTCAGATGGAAGAGATGATTCGAGCAATCGAGGCTAATATAGACACGCTCCGTCCGGTAGTTGACAGCGTATTCCCGCTAGACCAAGTTAAAGAGGCTTATAGCTACCTGGCATGTGAACATCTGGGCAAGGTGTGTATTAATATTGAGTAGAAAGATTTAATTTTCATCTCTATGAATTGATCTACCATAGCTTCCAAAGAAACTATAAGTAGGAGGGAAATGAGATACTTTTATAGAACCACGCACGGAGAGCTATTGAGACTCAGACCTAACATGGAGGGCAATTATATCCGAAAACGGCTTACAAAATATCCGATATGGCGTAAACTCCGGGAGGAGGGGACGATGGAATCGCCATGATTATACATGGCATTGTAGGAAATCATGGTTTCGCGTAATCAAGATAAAATAGACCCCAGGATAATCAATATTTCTTGATTATGTATAGTGAAATTCTTTACTTCTTATAACTTTCCCAGCAACTCCATCATGAGTATAAATATGAAGTCAGCCAAATCATTACTAACTATTGACTACTCGAGATAAAGATGAATAGCTAGACTTATTCTAGGTCCTTGTGCTTCGTGTAGATGACGCACAGTGGAAGAGTTAGAGATACTGGAATCAAAAAAGGGAAACTTCGAGGAGGGAAGATGAATGTAACGGGCTGAAGCCCAGCAATGGATTATGTAGAAAGTTGTATATCTAATTCTGCCGATTGGGTTTCTGTACACAAAAACTCTACTGAGAATATTTTGTTTATGATCGTTATCGATCCCCTCATGTTTCTTTTAGAATTTTAGACACCTGGCAGCTTATACCTAGCTTGTTCTGAATCTAAGAACAGCTTTAGCCCTTCACATACCAAATCCTCCTTCTAACCAAGGTAAACCCACGAAACGAATAAGAATTGCTCCTGGGAAGTCTCCAGCTGAGTAACCCATGATGTGAACACGGATGGACTGCAATGAATCTGTACAACGAAAACACGATGTTGGTAATTGATTTGTTAAGCTCGCCAATTTCCCTAAGACGAGGCTCACCCCAAAGCAGATTTGAGGTACAGAAAATAGACCTTGATGCAGCCAAGGAAAACACTGATTTGCTCCTTGTCGACCATGGAACCAATGAAGTATCACGAAGCTTTTCAAAGGTCTACAAACACTGAATGGTTTAGCCTTGAAAAACGATTCATGAATCAAATTCTGCCCAGGTGTACAGGTGGCGGTGTCAGCCTCGTCTCAACGCTAATTATCCCGCCTCATAGTGGAGAATTCACTTGACACAACCCATGATGTCCGGAAAATCAGTAAAGGGGAATTGGGTAATTGTATCTTTTTCTTCCATCTCAAAGCCTTCTCGAACTCTTTCTCATTTGATCTAATTACAAGCTATGGCTCCTTTTCTGAAGGTTCCGAATGAGATCCCCCTTATGATAGCCCATCAATTGAATACGAAAGACCTGTCTGATCTTTGTCTTACCTGTCAATCGCTAGCCGCCATCCTTGATCATTATCTTCACGAAAGAGCTCAAACCCATATCTGTCCTGGTGAGGGATCTGTTCTCGAATGGGCTGTAAGATGAGGTCGGAAAAAGCTCGTTCGCAGACTTCTGGAAAGAAGCAAAGATGGTATGCTACCTGCAGCGAAAAATGAAGCTTTCTTAGCTAAGAAGGCTGGATGTCAACGGTATACCCGGAGTTCGATGTATCTAAGCATCCAGTCCACTTATTCCATGATCGATCTCCTCTTACACCACGGTGCCGATGTAATGTCCCGAGACACAGGGGCGAGACAATCCTCTATCACATGGCATCAGATGACAGGAGTAAAGATATTATGGAGCTGCTATTAGCCAAGGGCGCTGATGTGATGGCCCGAGATTCTAAAGACTTCACACCTCTTCACGTCGCGGCATTTTATGGGAGTGAAGAAGTTATGAGCCTACTTATCAATAATGGCGCCAAAGTCATGGCCAGAGCTCAAGATAACTGCACTCCCCTTCATCAAGCAGCAAAACATGGGGGTGAAGAAGCTGTAAGGATACTAATATCTCGTGGTGCTGCTGTGATGGCCCGAGATTCTGATAAATTCACACCCCTTCATTTTGCAGCAAATGCAAGTGTCCAGCGTGATTCTAGAGTTATAAAATTTCTATTAAACAATGGCGCTGATGTCATGGCCCAATATCATCGTAACTCGACACCTCTTCATCTCGCAGCATTCTATGGGAGTGAAGAAGCTATAAAGCTGCTATTAGATGATGGCGCCAATGTCATGGGCAGAAACAAATTTGGCGACAACCCCCTTCATCTTGCAGCAGAAAGTGGTTATGATGAAGTTATGGGGATATTATTAGACCGTGGCGCTGATATTGCGGCCCAGGGTCGTTCTGGCTGTACACCCCTCCATCGTGCAGCAGCAAGAGGGGATGAAGAAGCTATGAGGATCTTATTAGACCGTGGCGCTGACGTGATGGCGCGAGATTTCGATGGCTCCACACCTCTTTACTATGCAGCAAGTGCAAGTTATTGGCGTGATCCTAGAGTTATAAAGCTTCTATTAGATCGTGGCGCTGAGATCAAGGATATAAGTATGACAATAGAGCCAAAACACTGCTAATGAAAAGAGCTTTCGGGAGAAAGTGAAGCGAAAAGTAGTGTGTACACTTGTATCAAAATACTACAGCAGAGGGCAAGAAGCATGGAATCTCTCTTCTTATCTTAATCACGCTGACCTAATTCACACTAGATCAGCCTCTCCGTATCAATTCTGATGTCGATCTTATCGATAATATATCAATTTGCTACATTTCCCCCTCTTTGATCTTCCTGTTCGAAATTCCCATGTTCTCCGTTTTGCTCGTTTAAGCCGTCATGATTCTCCCCCTGCATGTAAATCAAACCCTGTCATCAACTAAGAGATATATCTTTGGTCTGATAAAGTGTAGTCAAACTTAGAATATCGTCAATCTTATACTCTGAATTAAAGTATGTCGATCGAGGTCTATGATTTGCATTCAAGGTGAATTAATCTCCGTATGCAGCGATGGGCAGTTATGAATGTGTTGATGGAGGCTGAAGGTATTTTCTGTAACCTCAAGTTAGTACGACGATCAAGTACACATCGAAGCCGATCACGTTGTCTAAAAAGAGCTAGACTTGCTATTTTCGATCGATCCACAGACTCATCCGGCTTTCGCCATCAAGGCAGGTTGGTCAGATTCTGGGCCCCGCTTCATCCACGATAAAAACATACTCATGAGCGACGCTCAGGGTGCTACTCAGATCACTATCACCATCAAATGACGACAGAATATTCATGACCAGAGCAAGTCTGGTGGTAGAGCCAAGTCAGCCCAAGTGCAGATCTTAGAGGTTGAGATTGCTTGGTTTTTCCTCAGCTCTGGAATTCCGCTCAATACGAGGCAGTGTTTCCCTTGGCATCCTTGGCTTAGTAAATTTGCCCCATATTGAAACTGAGAAAGGCCGGGATCAGATCTCTTAGTCTACTGGATTAACTAGACTGTGCGGACTACTCAGCTACTACTCTCGACATGGGCCTGACCAATAACAAACATATTCACTTTGTTCTAAGCCCAACGCTAAGACTCTTTTGTAGATCAATGATTGCACGAGTCACATTTTGTTAGGAACGGCGTAAAGTGTGTCTTATTCATCAATGTAAAGTCGTATGATGTTCATGCATATTCTGAGGTCTAACCTGAGTCCAGCTGTTCCTTTAAGGCGTCCTAGGCCTCCCATATGGGGAGATGTCGACGTGTTTATTTGAACTACTTGTGTCAGTACTGTGGATCTTCTTATCATTCTGTGAAATCCCAAAACTCGGGTACTAACCGGGCCTTACATACGTTACATAAATTAAGTGTAATTTATGTAACGTATGTAAGGCCCGGTTACTTGAACTTACTTCCCCCTCATCACTAACTATTTACAATTCACCAATATCTCAGTCATGGCAAGCACCAATTTAGCTAAGCTAGAGGTCTTTTTTCAAGAATACCCTATCAAATTTACGCCTCCCTCTTCTGCTGAGTTTTCCACGGCAATCAATATCTGGAACAAGTCCCGCCGCGATAGACCGCTGGCCGTTGTTCATCCAGCATCCCCCTCTGAAGTCGCGGCAATTGTCAGATTTGCCAAAGCCAATGCGATTCCATTCACTTTACGCTCTGGGGGCCACAACTTAGAGGGTCTCACTCTAGTTAACGATGTATTACTCATCGATCTGCGCGGCTTGAACAGCGTGACTGTTGCAGCAGATCGCAAGTCTGCCACGGTCCAAGGCGGGGTTCCGCAGGGTGATCTTGCCAACAAGCTATGGGCGGAAGGTCTATCGACACCAATTGGATCAGTCCCAAGTGTAGGCTATGTCGGTTGGGCTATATACGGCGGCTACGGACCCTTTTCATCATCTTGGGGACTGGGAGTCGACCAAATCATTAGCGCGACAGTCGTTAATCCCAATGGAGATATCGTAACGGCCGATGAAGATATTCTGCAAGGGATCCGCGGAGCTGGAGGGCTTTTCGGAGTAATTATTGATCTTACCATCAAGATTTATCCTCTCACTAGTGTAAGTATGCTCCAGCTTCCCGCTCGCAAGTTGATACTTATTCAATACTCTTTAGCTTCTTGCGGGAGCCTTGATCTATGAATCTTCTGATGTTGCTCGAACATTCATGGACTTTAACACTGCCTACCAAGTTCTTGAATCTAGAGGTTTCCCCCACAACTTGGTATCCAACAAGCCGTCATCAACACCCCAGCCGGGCGCTCCTTTGTCGCACTATGTGCCTGGAATGGTTCTGATGTCACCGAAGGTGAACGATGGATCGCAAAGATTGCTGACCTGGCTCCTATACTCATGAATACTGTCACCAGTACCACAATCCCAGAATGGCTTGCTGCCAACGGTGCACTCATCCAGGAGACAATGTACGGCTCTGGTTTCTCGCACAATATCGCTCGCATCACTCCAACTGTTGCTGAATCTATTGGGCGTAATCTTGCGTGTATGCCGACTGATCCTGGTGCGATGTATTCCGTCCATCAGCTACGCGGGCCATCAGCTGCGCCACAAAGCCACTTATCCGTATTTGCGACCCGCAAGCCACACTATATGTTAGAGATTTTAGGTTTCGCAAAGGATAAAGAAGGAGAAGATCAATCTGTGGCGTGGGCGCATCAGATGTCTGAGGACATTGAGAAAACCGACCGGAGTATTGTCCTGCCGACGGTTTACCTGTCGGTTTATAACTCTTCTCAAGCGAGATCATCGGTGGAACTACTGAAAAAAGCGTATGGGCCTCATGCGGAGGCGTTACGGGAATTGAAGACGAGCTTTGATCCCGACAATGTGTTCAGCTTGACGGTACCGGTGCTGGATTAAAATCATTAAATGACGTTCTTGTTGTCGAGTCCGAGCCTAAGACTGAGTGAATTATCAAAGTGGATTTTTCCACACTGTGTATCTAGCGAGTGAGTGCCTTTGGTGCTCCGTTTAGTGTACTTGAGAGAGCTTCAGAAAATGTGAATATCCGTACTGATGATGAGAGTCCCTATATTTGCCAGATATTACAAACCTGACTTCAGGGATTGGTTCCAGAATCGAATAACGCAATCATCAATAGATGAGCAATTGGCACGTACTTCTAGGGGTTGATGATTTTTATGAGACAGAAATGAGCATTTCGATCGATGACTATACTCCAAACATGATACCAGGTGCACTTTGCAGTGATTTCTATATATTTACCCAAATACTGCTAGTCGTTGGATTCCATTGGCTGATCAGCATTGTTCTGCATTGCTTTGCTTTTCATGGCTAATTCAGTATTTCATTCTACTAAGTGTGCTGCTGGTAATTTAGCGGAAGCATAAGTTTTCTGACCCTGAACAGATTTGAACTACAGAAAGAGTTTCAAGTTTGGATTCTTCGAAGTCTGAAAATACCATTTTTGAATGTTCTTTCAACCGATTCAAACCTTCCATGGATGTTGTAATGATCCAAGGGTCTTCTGAGAATGCCTTTTATAGTAGAGAATCTGAGAGATATATGAAGTCACATTTGAGCGGTGTTTAACAAAACCAGTTGATCATTATCTTACATAAATAGGTGGTTGAAGATGTACATGCGATCAAAGTAGATTCGCTGAATTTTTCAATATTGACTAGGTAAAAGCTGCACGTTTTAAATCCATCGATACCAATCACCCCTGCACTAGATCTTGTTCAAAATGGCAGATTTATGACAAGGATCACGGTTCTCATCAAATCTTAAAGATGCAATAGTCACAGCTTCCTAGCACAATTCCCACCATTTCGATGGAGGTTGGATTGTCGCATTCCTATAGCGGCCTCCAGGATAACGCTGTATTTCAGGCGGTCAATGACATGATCGATCTACGTTATTTGTCCGAGTCTGAGACTGACATGGAAGAAAATCGACCAAAGTAGAAAACTCTCCCCATCTGATATTTGAACATCAAGGAAATCGAGTGGGGATTGCGTCTGAGAGAACGACGAGGTTGTTTGCAATGAGGGGTGCTGCCTTCTACCCCAGATTCTAAGTACCTTTTTGAACTCTGACCAAAGTACATAAACCTTGCTGTGGCTGTGCCCAAGGTGGCTATGTCAGATCTTACAGCTGAAAGCTCAACCCCGCATGTCTGAGCCCATGAGGTTTTCTCTCATTCTAATATCTGAAAGCAAATCTCCGGCCTTCCTCTAAAAGCTATAAGCCTACCAAGTTATTTGAACAAGCCAGTACTTACAACAGTTACGGACCAAATGGCCCAAGCCGTATCTTTCACAAGTCAACAATCAGATGGTCCCACATCCCTCAATGAAGCATTGACTACGAAAGCTGAGGTCAATGTAGACCCTACTCATTCTGGACGAACAGCGCTCCAGGATGCGGCAGCAGGAGGACATCTTGATATGGTGGAGAGACTGTTGACCGCGGGAGTTGATGTCAATGCAGACCAAATACATGCACAAACAGCGCTTCAGGCTGCGGCAGCAGGAGGACATCTTAATGTGGTGGAGAGACTGTTGGATGCGGGAGCTGATGTCAATGCACACCCTGTTAGTTCTGGACGAACGGCACTCCAGGCTGCTGCAGAAGGAGGACACCTTGATGTGGTGAAGAGACTACTGGCTGCGAAAGCTAATGCCGATGCGCCCCCTGCTCATCATGGTGGACTAACGGCTCTCGAGGCTGCAGCAGGAGGAGGATACCTTGATGTGGTGGAGGAACTACTGGCTGCGAAAGCTGATGTTAGGGTGGCCCTTTTACTTTATCCTGGAGGAACAGCAATCTATGCTGCGATGGAAGGAGGACACCTTGATGTGGTAGAGAGACTTCAACGGGAACTCTGAGGCAATGGATTGGCTTGTATCAAAAAGAGCCATAGTATAGGCCTATGTCAAAAGAAGGTCATGCTTCTAGACTGTCATCACGCGGTAAAAAAAAGCCTTACAGCACGACAATAATGACTAGTTGCTTCACCTTAAAACAGTACAGTACACTTTTCTTCGGGGGTATTTATGGGCGTAGTGACTAGTCACTGAATCCGACGTGTAGAGAGCAGACGTCAATGTTAGCGGCATCGATGGACGGACACTACTCTACTGAGCCTCATCGAACGACTACGAGGCGATAGACATGCTTCTGATTGATAAGCAAGCCGACGTTGATAAGGATGGCTGGACACCACTCTACTGGGCTTCATTGAATGACCACGAGACGGTAGTCAGGTTTCTGACCAATAACTGGGCTTTGGTAGGGTGGTAAACTAGGACTTCCAACTTCTACTTTTCTTCATCTCAACCACACCCCTGTCTCATGTTATCGCTCACTGAAGTTTTCCTCTCGTTGAACTATATAGTTTCTATGTAACAGATTTCAGCTATGTGCACGTTTGAATTCTGTATATTTTATTCCAGCATACTCTTATAGAGCTTATAGAGTAGGTTTAGATGAGCGTAAAAGTAAGATCGTCAAGTAGTCGGGGGTACGAATAGAGTCTCTAGTTCACAGGAAGAGATTCTCGTTGAAATCAAAAATGGAAATTACGTGTCAGACCTAAGAAAACAGCATATTAAGTAGGCTAGAGCTGAAATGATGATACCTAAATACTGCTCAAAAATAGCTTGGAATATATTCGTAGACATAGAGGAAGAGATATATCAAAAATACTTATGATCGTCTCATATGGTTGCACATATATTGAAAATAGCCTGAATATCGCAGTCATAGACAGTGGTGGCTGTATTGTTCTAGATAATCTCCGTAGTAATGCTGCCGCTGCTCATGACGGTATAGATCTTTTTAAAGTTGCATCTATTTTGAAGGAAATACTCGCCGGAGTTCAATATAAGCATGATCATCTATAGATGGTATATGGAATTTCGAAGTCATCTAATATTCTATCATCATTAATGGGTGCTATCAAGATACTTATATGTGAATCACTGTAAGAAGATATTCTAGAGCTAATGGGAACGGTGATGCTTGAAAATAGAGACATGAGTAATTACCAGAACGACATATTGGCCATGGGTCAAATACTAACAACTCGCTTTCTCCATCGAGACTAGTACCTCACCTGCTTTTGTGTTCTAGACAACAACTCAATTTCTAGGATTTGCTGATCGAATATTCTCAACTTCTGCAAAAGGCTATCTATAAACTTGGTGTTGGCGGTCTCAAGTAATCGTGTTGTCCCACTCGTTTGTGATTTCCCTATCTCTTTGTCACAATGCTGAGCGCAATCATAATATTGTCAGAATATCTTTTCTTCGGCTTGAACACTCCATCTAAGCCCAACCATTGTTCGCTGTTCCTGCCCCGGCTTACCTCAACAGCCCTAGAATTTTCAGTTGCATGCAAGAAAATCTCGACTGTATTGGAGCAGGCGATCAAGGAGAATCCAGATTGATTTCTGTCATCAATATCAATGCCACCTCATTCATGCTGCAAATCGTCAACGCCAAAGACCAATTATCTCTTCCTGAGTTAATCCTAGCGTATGAGCCTAGCAGTTCAAGAGTGCAAGAAAGATGTCAAGTACATTGGCTGTTTTTGGTATTTGCAGTGGCTTTAGATTGATAACTACACGACTGCTTCTTATTAAGAAAAAGATCTCCTAGTTCAATGAGTCTGTGGCCAGATACATCCCCGAAATCCGGGGATCAATAGCTCAAACATGTGCGGATATTACAAAGCAAAATGATGCGATTGACTTTTTACATTGGGGAGAAGTGACATTTGGCGACTTCTGCAGCCGGGACTTGCAATATAAAAGGTATACTAGTCCCATCAAAGCTGAAAATCCAGAATAACCACAGTATAACTCTTCCATGGCTTGATGTCTGGTCATCTCATAGTGCCGACTAGATCCACACCTATCTATTCAAACGCTGCATTTCAAATTGTTGGATATGTCGTTGAAGCTTTAAATGTGCAGAGCGATCGGAGTAGAAGTCTCTTCCTAGAGGGCCACGTCTTCGTCATTTTGGTTCACGTTGGTGTTGAGCCTTTGTCGAAGGCCAGAGTTTTCCTGTCGAAGTCTTTCAATCTCTTCCTCATATTGCACCTGTGCCTCCTTTTTTGCCGAGCTTAATTCTTCAATGATCTGGAACACACGCCAGAGACGCAACACAATGACTAGGGAACCTAGTTCCTCTTCTATGCCACGGAGGGAGACTTCAATAGTGAAGGCGACAATAATAACGAGAGCGTCGAACGTGTGAAAGTAGTCGGAAAAATATCTAGGCTGGATATTAGGATAACTCGGGTGGATTGTAAGGCAATTGTGGGAAGGTCTGAACTTACCCCATTCCAAAACTGAGGACTGACACGATCAATTCCACCATAAAAAGACATGATATTACTAGACTGGAGATGCCCAGGACCTCCTGCGTGACCTCCCACCCTCCGTCAACCCCAAAACCACCTTGCTTTAATTCACAGATGTGTAATTGAATCAGAAAATCAGCGAAGCAGGCACAGACATCGATTGTGACTAGGAAGAGCACGACATAGTGGCCCCATTGAGAAGCAAGAAAGTGACGCGCATATCTCTTCCACTGATCAATGCAGGTTTCTTGCTCGATTTCGGAGACGCCTTGCCAGTAGTCTGTCGTGATCCTACCCTCATGGAGCAAGGGTTGCACAGAAGGATCCATGGTGATTTTCTGGTGTAGTACTTTTCTCGTCTCGGATTGGTGAATGGGTATGTTTTGTTTTCTGGATAACGTGATTGATTGTCGTTCGACCCCATCAAATTTTCAAAAAGATAAAAGATAACTAAAAAATTTTAACCGCGATTTAACACACAAAATAGAGTAAATTTGTCTAAATAACTCGATCAGAGCATTCAAAATATGTATGGTCTTTCTTAATTATCCAGAACAGGTTATCTGACACCGAAGAGTAGGTAGTTGAGAGAAAAGGCCTACTACACTAGCCTTGTGTAGGATGTATATATTTTCACCACTACTCTAATCAACCATTCTATGAATCTCTTCCAAACTTCCTAGACTACCTTTATACCTATGCAACCTGGTTCTTACCTTGGTACTCGCTGCCCGTTTTTTGGTATCTTTTTTTTTCGCTTCTTCTAATTGACCTCGTCGCTCATGCAGAAAAATATGATGAGCAGTTCGCATAGCGTTCAGGTGGCCGATATTTTCGTTGTCACCGGCTTTTCACCTTCAAAGTACTTAGTGATTTCTCAGTGATTTATCAAATTTGAAACCCTTTTGGTATCAGTAGAAAATAATGACTATATTGTTTTATATATGCCAATGTAGCGAAACTCCGTAGTGTCAGCGACTACTGCTAAAGGCAAAAAGATGCACTGAATACCGCAGCATTTGAATGAAGTAAATAAACAGGGGAGAAAGAAGAAAAGAAAATCAAACCAAATTCGGACGGGAATAGCTATTGTGGTTTCCGTGAACGGTGAAGCGAGCTGCAATGTTGCCGGCCGTGACAGAGACGGTAATAAGACCATGAAGTGTGAATAAATGCCTAGCTATAGGTAGTGAGGAGCAATATATATCTCAGGCCAAGATTATCCAAGTCTAAATACTTTAGAGGGCCCAGCCCGCAGCTGAACGGAACATTGGTTAATATGGGGAAATGACGAGGAAGTGACTGCTACTACACATATAGACAGATACCAGAAAGGAAAAACGATAAGAGCCAGAGAGAACAGTAGCTTTCCTCGATGGAGGATTCCACGGTTATCTCTCATCTTGTCCCGCTTGCTCCCGCACCTGCAAGGGCCTCGTCCCTGGACGCGGTCAATGGCTCCTTTGATACCGACCTGACGACTACGATGCCCTTTAACTGCCAATCATGTGTACGGAAAAAGGTCAAGTGTAACCGCGCGGTACCGAAGTGTGCTAGTTGCAGCAAGGCGAAGCTCCACTGCGTCTATCAGTCGCCACCGCCGCGTAAGAGGAAGCGCAGTCGGGGCGAAGAAGACGTCCATGAGCGTCTAACACGATACGAGCGCATCTTGCAGGACCACAACCTCCTCCCGACAGCCGCTGTCTTGACCCCAAGTGACAGAGGCGCGGAAACTTCCGCGATCAGCACACGGGCCCCGGCTCCAGTGTTGCCAGATTCGCAACCCGGCGCTACGGCTGGCAAAGTAATACTTTGCACCGACGGTAGGTCTCGCTACATTGACAATGTCTTGCTGCTGAATGCCGGCGAAGGGGACCTTTGTGAGTTACCTGAGCCTAAGCAAGAAGACCATAACCACGACAAAACCAGCCCTAACGAAGGCGCCCTAACGGGTCTTCTCGGCGCTCTCGCCGCACATACGATCTCAGGCGCAATACAAGGAAGCACGCAAAGCCTCACTGACCTACACCCTACTTACGAGGAGGCAGCCAAGCTCTGGCAAGCCTATGTGCAGAACGTTGAGTCCATTTGCAAGATTCTCCACGTTCCGACGGTCGCCAAGATGTTCGACGCTGTCTCTAAGCACCCAGCGGCTGTCTCGAAGAACGATGAATGTCTGATGTTTGCTATTTACTATTTCGCCGTGTTCTCCATGTCGGACGCTGACTGTCTGCACGACTTTGATAATTCAAGGGCACAGTTGTTGTCTAGATATCAGACCACAGTCATCCAGGCACTAGTCAATGCGTCTTGGCTCAAAACAACGGCGATGCCGATTCTACAGGCTTACAAACTCTTCCTTATCGCCTTACGCACTCAGATTGATTCAAATACCTTTTGGATCTTGACGGGGATCGCGATTCGCTCAGCGCAGCGCATGGGACTACACCTGGACGGCGAAAGCCTGGGATTGCCCCCATTTGAGGTTCAGATGCGCCGGCGGCTCTTTTGGCGACTATTGCCTTTGGACAGTTATGCCGGCCAAACATCCGGCACGGGCATATCCATTTCGCCCAGCAGTTGGGATACCAAGAAACCAGTAAACATCAACGATGACCAGATCTTCCCTGGCATGACCCAGCCACCCTGTGAGCAACGAGGCGCCTCGGAGATGATTTTTTGTTTATCCCGGATGGAGCTGTCCAATTTCTACATTTGAGCGGGTGCCAAGCTGAAGGAACACGGGGATACAATCCAGTTTCAGGATGCTGAAGACACTGAGCGACTGATTGATGAGGTGGAAGATCTCATCGAGACCAAGTTTCTGCGCTACTGTGATATCCTGAATCCCTTGCACTTTCTGACCACCGGCATTGTGCGCTCGGCCATTAATTCTGCCCAACTGCGTGCCCAGATGCCGCTACTTAAGCAACAAACTATCACCGACACCCAACGGAGACACCTCTGTGCCCTTGCGGAAAAGGTGCTCGACACCAACAGTGCCCTCTTTAATAACCATAGCACGCAGAATTTCCAGTGGCAGATGCAGGCATTCTTCTTGTGGGATGCTCTTCTCTGTATTCTTCGAAGCATCGAAGAGGTGGGATTCTACTCGCCGTCCGAACTCGCTGCTGCGTGGAGCAAGGTTGCAGACGTCTATGCAAATCACGAAGAACTGGCTAAGGCCCGAAGGACCTTGTACGTCACGATTACTAAGATCACTCTAAAGGCCTGGTTGGCAAATCCGCCCCGCCATTCGTCTCCCAAGCCAGCGTTCATCACCGCGCTGCTTGCCGAACACGAACCTAAAGGCACTAACCTGCAGCAAGACAGCGTATTGTCGGGTGACAAGGCTGCAGATGGGGCTTGTTCTTTCGACGAGCTTTTCGATAATATGAACGGAACCTACCTGGACATAAATAACGCCTTCAATCTCGACTATTCTTTAGATTGGCTGTTCTGGGACCAAATATAAATTGTCGCATCGCGGGGTTTAGTCCCGATGGCCTCGAATTTGCGGGGATTTTCGACAGTTAGGTAGGACTCGCGCAGTAGGAAGCAATAACGCCCGCACCATTTAAGATTACGCTTTTGTAACCTATGTGAGAGTTTATGATTCATGAGGCTACTTGGCATCCCACCATATCATCTTTCTCCTCCGCCAAAGCTATGCAAAAAGCGGATCATACCACCCTGTCCTTATTATCGGCGCGGGTCTATCGGGCCTCGCTGTTGGATGACTATTAACAAACAATGGGATTGCGAGTATCGTCTTCGAGGGTCCTCCGTCAGAACGTAGCCAGGGATTTACCATTTCCCTGCACGACTGGGTCGAGGCTCTCGGCGGGCTGTCCCTCCGGACTCGAAAACCAGTCAGACAAGACAGTCTCTGATCATTGGGCTTTACGAGAGAAAGCTAAGTTACCAAAAATAAGGCCCATTTTTGATAAAAAAAAATCAATATTATAAAAGCTGGAGATTGAAATATGGAATTAAAGGCTTCAAATTAATTTGCATTCAAAACACCATTCATGGATTGATCTATAAAAAAGTAAACATCCGTGCGCGCATACTAAAAGCTATTCGCTAGACAATGCGTATGACCTAAAAGATGAACGAACGCATTCAAGATTTCATCTCAAGGTTCTTAACTCCTTCGATAATCGCAGCTAAAAGTTCAGCTCTAGCAGGACCCCCAAGCTCTTCAACATCAGCGGTCATTATCATACCTGCCTCGCAATTGCGGACTGGGTCGCTGCAATCATTGAAAGTGTTATTGGCAATGAGATCTTGGGGGATCTCGGAACCAGACACACAGCGAGCAAGTGTCTGTAAGGTTGATCTGTTCAAATAATCCCCCGCCGACGGCCAAAATTTCTTGACCTCAACCTTGTGCGCTTCAAGCTTGTCGGCAAGTTGACAACGTGTCTCTTCGTTAAGGTTTGCGGCGAGCTCATCCCAACTCTTTCTCTTGAACCAGAGGTAAGAAATGATGAATCTTAGATAGAGATAACGACGCCGGGGGCGGTTTGCGCCGAGGAATTGCAGCTCCTTTCCATCAAGATCCTATAGAAATATTAGGTCACACCCAGAAAAAAGTCTGTCTGTTAGTAAAACTCACCTGCAGCAAGATCGTATTTTCCTTTCCATCAAGAGTAAATTCTCTCAGGACGACGTTGTGTTTGTTCGCTGGGTTTATCATCACACATCGCCATGATGTTGGTGATGTTGTTTTTCCTGCCATTGGAATTACCGCAATATCTCCTGTATCTAGGAGTGACTCCACATTACCATGTAGGCAAAGGCTGTTTTGAGGCATGGTCGTCACTGCATCCTCGTCGCCAAAAATGTGGCCAAGCTCGGCCCGAGATATGGACTTGGGAACAATATGAGCTGCCTTGATCAATTTGGGGTCAAAGTATCGGCCAAGTATGTGACAATAGGAGAGGTCAGGGTGCTTCTTTCGGACTTCATAATAGTCCTCAACTTCGTTTTTGAAAACTTGCTTGTCCTTCTTCGTCCACTGGGCGCGTTGTCGACCCGATGATGCCATGATTCGAGCCATGATGGTGTCTTTATAGGCTCGTTCGAGGAGCCCTTGGTCCGATGGTTCGTGCAGTCTTTGCCTTTTGCCAGTCGCGACAGCTTCGGCCAAGTCATCTGTCAAAAGACCCTTTTGGCGCTTGAGCACTTTCAAAGTCGACGATGAATCTCTGATTTGAGTCGTGTAAGGGGCTATTTGATGCCAGTATTCAGCTTCGTCAAGCCCAGATTCATCCAGGATAGCCTTGTACTGGGTAATGTATGCCACCTCGGTCTCGAGCTCTGCGATCTTTTCGCCTAGAAAATCGGACGCCGACGACTCGACCGATCCCTCGGAGATCTGCGATGTCTGTGAGACCTGGGATGTTTGTGACACGAGCGATGTGGTACTGTGGGCTTGGCCCTCGTGAATGGTGATGAGATGGGCGGGTGGCATCAGGAATGAGCGATCCTCCGCCCAGCTGCTCTGAGGATGGTTATCACCCTCCATGATGATATTAAAAGACCCTGATCACAGGGATATAAATGAGAGTCTGATATATGAAGAGAAATCTATCTAGATGACAGAGATGATGTTTAATAGAGGAAAGCGAGAGATATCATGTATAATAAATACTAGTACTATTCAGGAAATTGTGACGCCATTAGACTCTCATCTTCCCGCCAGCTGTGAGACATATCTATGGTGCATTTAGGGAATTGACTCACCACAAAATTTTATCAATTTAACAAGAATGCTAACTACATCCTTCCATGCTATCCTACATGACCATATGGTATGTCCTTTCTCGCCACATCTAGAACATTTCCATGGTGTTTTTGTCTTTTCTGCGAGTTTTTGAGGATCAAACGACCATGTTGAGTCTAATTCTTGCTTGTTGAAGGAGGAAGTAGAGGTTCTAAGAGCGGCAACCATATATATTTCTCAGAATCAATGTTAATTTTAACTGATGGATATCAAATGTTGGGATGGGCTGCTTTCGCTCTAATAAACTTCGTATTCGATATGCGCAAGGTAAGCACATTGATCTAGTAAATAGGTTAGTGGTGGGTTTGACCAATAGGAACTATTTCTTATCAATGAGCTTCTCTTTTTATAGTCCCTAATAAGGTTAACTAGTGTGTAGATTTGACGGCAAATGACATGAACTTCCCCAAATTTCAATCTGTCAGTGTTTGAATATTCTAAAGTTCTTTAATTCTCTGATTTCATACCACGATGGCCTCCATATCACCGACAACGGAAAACTTCTACGAAACCCGAGATTCCGCTTTCTCGAGGAAGTTTAGAACACGCACTTTCTTAAAAGGCAGACATATCTCCAATGAAAAGTTCTCGAGCCACGTGATATTTTAACCCGAAAGAGTATCGGTCTTATGTTCAGGCTCAGAATTGGATAACACTAATCCGGAATAAGAAATATATATCACGTGCATTATAAGGATTAGCAAAAAAAATCGGTTTTTGGGTTGGGTGTTTAGATTTTTGGCGGAAAAGCCCATTTGAACATGTTTAATTTCATGAGATATTCTGTTGTTGCGATAGTATTGCGTAATACCAAGTCGATTGGCTGGTTGCTAGGAATGCCTTTCTCTATATAAGTAGCGTGCTCAGGCCCTAGATGTAACAGAAAAGGGTACTAAGCCAATTGAATGACAATCAAAACCAATTCAGAGGACTGATTTCCTGGATTGACAGCAAAAATCGAATGTTATAGGACTCCACCTGCTGCTATAGCTAATGCCGGATGATCCGGAAAAACTGGTACTTTATAAGAGAAGCCACTGTCACAAACTCTCCACTATCCACTATATAGTAAATAAGTCCTTGTACTAGGTATACGGAGAACTTCACCCTGGTATATTGTTGGGTCTCAGACCATCCAGATGTCAGCATCTTGGATCCTATGGCAGAAGAGAGAACCCAGACACTGATAACCGGAGCACAAGCAGAGGACATGAAATATTCCCGAGTGGTATACCTGCAGAGGCTCCTCTGACCAATGGTGATTGTTTTTTACAACTAGCTCTGTCGCTAGCTCAAGCTGGGGATGCCTAGGCTATCACCTGTATACTATGTGGCGTTTTTTCAGCCGGCCTTGAAGCTATACCTCCCGTCTTTTTGTGGAGCTGAACTATGGAGCTTATCTGTGAGCTGGTTTAACTATAGTCACTCAAATCTATTGAGGTTTTTTTGCCGACGAGATTGCTATGTATATAACTTCGCAGGCATCGACTTACTTCCCTTCTTTCATCACACCAGTCGAACTACCTCATCGACGCTCAAAATGCCTCAAGTAAGGGAACACCATATTCAATCCAAACATAGATTTGTTCTGACACCTTGTAGATTACAAATCCTGTTCAACTGGCCATCCGGGCCGTGGAATCTGCACAAGATGAGCTTGTAACTGCGAAGAAGGAACTTGAATCCTACCGTGATAACTCAGCGGACATGGAAGCTGAGCTTTGGGCTGCGAAGGCGGAGCTTGTATCCTGTGTTGAGGCCCGCGAAGCTGAGGCTGCTGAATATCGCACCGCTCTAGAAGCCGCAAAGCACGATACCGAAACCGCGAAAAGTGAGGCCAAAGCTGCAAAGGTCGATGCGCAGGAGGCCAGATCCCAACGTGACGAGCTTAAAGAAATCCTGAGTGGTGGAGCAAACGGACCAATTCACATTTTCGACTTGATTTGGGGCGATAAACACTATGGGAATGAGGCGGCTGTGCATGATCAGGTCGTTGATCTCATTAGAACTGGCAGTTACTTTTGGGTGACAAACGACTTGTTTAGACATGACCCTCTCCCTGGTGTTAACAAGGTTATGACGGTTGTCTATCGGTTGACGAGTGCAGGGCAAGATGGGAGGATTCGAACTTTTGTGGGACTTGAGCAAGGGCAATATAAATTTTAAACTTCCAACGCCTGAAGTAACTAGGTAGCTGGAGTGGTAGTTACTCTTCTAGCATAGAACCCATAAGTTTAAGGAGATCTCAGTCTTTCAAACAGGTAGTTCCCATTCCTCCGTAATCTTGATTATAGACTAAACGATACTAATTAACTGCAATTCAATGGAATAGATAGTTACAGGGCATTCGCCACAAGAAAGTGACGGGTATAAAATGCTCCCAGTGCTATCAAAGAATGGTGTCGCACGTTATTGAAGGGGCGTGTTCCTCGACGAAAGTATAAACAGGCCATGTTCAGAGAATCGAGATTTTTTGACAATTTCCCATCCCCCTCAAGCAACAGTTCCAAGTCTAGACCCAAGCTTTTAAAGATGACCAAGTCTCTTTGATGATGTTCAGACCCCACTCCAGAGTATCCCATCCTCCATCCCATTTAATTCTCGCATACCTATCACCTTTGGAAACGTAATAACTGTCGCTGGGGTTGGGGCTTTTGAAGATAGCATCGATAGAGTCGAAGCCTGCCGTGCCAATGCCACGCCAATAGGCGCTAATGGGCTTGGGTCCAGCCAATACCTTATTTTGCGAAAAGCTGTACTTTAAACTCTGTGTGCCTCGAAAGAAAAACAGCTTGTCACTATCTTTGGGATCGGGAATTCCCGCATCCACGGTGTCAAAGCCGGCATCCACCAAAGCTTTCCATTGTGTCTCAAGGGTCTTAACACCGCTGTATCCCATGGTGTCCTGGAGGTTGTCGTTATCGACTTTGAGTCGAAAATACTGACCCCCATGGAAGACGTAGAATTCGTTGGTGAGGCCAGGAATTGGAATCACGGTATCGATACTACCCTAGTCTGCTTGGTTGAAGGTGGCCCAGTACGTGCGGCTATAGTTCGGACCGCCGATGAGCTTATCAGAGATACCTCCAATCTCAAACTCGATTGTGGCATACTGGGTGCCAGAGAAGACGTAAAATTGCCTGTCATGTCCAGGTTTGGGAACCGTTTTGCTCGGCTGGAGAGACTCTGTCTGAGGCTTTTCCCCGAGGATTTTCCACGCGCCATCTCTCTCCCGGACATAAGCTTCCCCTTT